>NW_028327181.1:23974488-25203976 GCF_987537825.1 Furipterus horrens | reverse complement strand
ATATTTAGAAAGCAAGAACCACATTGACTTCTGAGGAGCTATATAAAGGGCTAGAGTCCCAGAAAAGTATGAAAAATGGAGGTATCACATTTGCTTTCTTTTTTTTTAATCCTCACCCAGTAATATGTTCATTGACTTTTAGAGAGAGAGGAAGGGGGAAAGAGAGAGAGAGAGAGAGACTGATGTGAGAGAGAAACATCCACCAGCTGCCTCCCATATGTGCCCCAACAAGGGATCAAACCCACAACCTTTTGGTGCATGGGACAACGCTTCAACCAACTGAGCTACCCGGCCAGGGCCACATTTGTTTTGTTTTTTTTTAAATGTCGGGAAACAACTCTGAGAAGAATAACCTTAACCCACTTACATTTCGACACAGATTGGGAAATAGCAACTATGAAAATTCTTCAAGAATTCCTGAGTTTATGAACTTACTCCTGGTTTAGAGCAATAACTAGCTGGCATTTATTGAGCACTTACTTCCTGCTAGTGCTGTGCTAAACACATCAGCCCATTGAATTCACACAGTAGCTGTATAAGGTAAATACTCTGATTTCCTCTTTTGTAGATAAAGCACCCAAAACTGTCCCCAGTCAGAAGTTTCAGCACCTGTCCGTCTGGCCTATCAACATAGATTTCTCTAACTCTGGTCCCCATAACCTTTCTCTCCCCCCCCCCTTTGGGCACATGTGGAAACTGAGCCCAACAGCTACTAGCCTAGGGTGCCGCACTAGCTCTTGGGTTTCCCTACCCCCTGCCCACACCTTTGTAAACTCTTATGGATTCAACTCTCCTCAAATTATCCTAATTTGAGTGTGCCATCTACTTCCTGGTGGAATCCTGGCTGATAGTGAGAGAGGGAGAGAGAGGGAGACAAGTCAGCGGAGGGAAAGAAATTGGAGAAATGTGAGTCCTACCTATGAGTAAGTGGGTCAGGAAGCAACCCCAGTTGACAGAGAAGACAGCCCCTGAAAAAAAAAAAAAGGCAAGTTGGCAAAATCCTCGGCATGGTAAAACCACTGGGAGAACAATTTGGAAATAGCTCACAATAACATTGAAGGTGCACACACCCTATGGCCCAGAAATTTCACCCCTAAAAGCTCTCATATAATACATGCACCAGAACACATGTGCAAGAATTTTCACAGCAGAATTGTTTGTATTAGCAAAATTCTGGAAACAGCCTCAATGTCCATCACTCATATCCAAATAGTGAAACAATATACCAGGCTGAAAAACAAGTGAGCTTGAACTACATGTATCCACAGGAATGACTCCGCCAGATGTAACATGAAGCAAAGAGAGTAAATTGCAGAAAAATACAGGAAATATGCAGGTACATGCAGGACCACCCTGCATATACAATTGGAATGCCTGCAAAGCAAACTGTGCATTGTTTAGGGATGCAGACATATGTAGTGAAAGAATAGACTAGAGCCGGTGCCATGAGGTCATCTAAACAGTTGGTCAGAAGTCCGAGAGAGCAGTGACTGAGCCCCTGTTCATACTGCTGGGGTTTTAGCCCCCAGAAGGGGCAGGGGAGAGGGGGCGGGAAGAACAGACGGTAACAATTTAAGGACGTGGCTCACGTCTCATCGACCTCCAACCGTTTGCCGTGACAATATTCTCACTACGTTCCCCAATCCGATTTCTCATGAAGAGGATCTCTCTTTGCCTGCATCTTGCCCTTCCTGCCAAAATCGCTCTCCGTTGGGAGGAAATAGTTCTGTTTCTTCTTCGGAATGCCTCTGGAAGCCAGGAACTCTTATCTCCCTCCGCAACGTTCCAGCCAGTACTTAGAATGTGATTGATGTTACTGATCAAACACGGGAGAACAAACATGCAAGAGCTTTCCAGTTGAGCAGCTAGGACACCGGGCACTGGGCGCCCTTTGCGGACAGTGGCCACGTCATTACCATCCTCTTGGGCTGCCGTGGGCAACAGGTGACATGGTGGCATCGGGAGAGCCTGAAGTGGGAGACATTCGGCTCTGCTGGGATTTGCTGCTAGGATTGCAGGCTTCAGGGCTGACTCACCCCACAAGGCTGGGTGCCAGTCAAGGAGCCACAGAAGGACTCTGGGTCACACACACACGGCCACTGGCCCTGCCAGCTCAGCCTGCTGGGGATCAGCCAGGGTCCACTGGGCAGGGGGAGCACGGCCCAGGGAGTCAAGACCTTTGACATTTATTAAGGTTTTTGTTCTCCACTGGGACAAAAAAATACATTCCTCTCCCGAGGATGAATTACAAAGCAAATTGTTCCTGCCTCTCCTCAAAGGCCAGCGAGGTTAGGAAAACGGCTCCTTCCTTCTCCACAAAGCTGGAAAAAGACAGGCAGGCTTCTCCACTCCAGATGGCTGCAGTGTAAGCTGCTACCCCTCTACCTCACCTGGAGCTCTGCTGGGGGGTGGCCAGCCTCCTCTCCCTCCTCTTTCATCTGCGGCGACAGAATAAGAAATATATATACTTATAGATTACATATATTGATCTCTGCCTCTCTCCTTCCCAACACAGAGCCCTTAAATTTCCTGGGTAATAGAAGTGTCTTTTGCTACAATGAGGTGACCCTTGGTGAGCTCCCGGCAGGCCCCTGGAGGGAGCTGATCTCCAGAAAGACCAAGCCATGGTAAGAAACCCAGAGCTTTCAGTCCCACCGCCCATTCTCTGGGGAGGCGAGGGGGCTGGAGATTAAGCTAACAATCCATCATACCTATGGAGGAAGCCTCCGTAGGGTTTGACAAGCCTCCGGACTGGTGAGCACATCCACGTGCAGGGAGGGCGGCAGAGCCCAGAGCCCCAGGGACAGAAGCTCCTGCACTCAGAACCCTTCTGGTCCTCGCCCCGTGTGGCTCTTCCTGCTGCCGTTCACCTGCGTCCTTTATCTGTCCTTTATAATCAACCAGCCATCATAGTAAATGTCTCCCTGAGTTCTGCGAGCCATCTCAGCAAGTTATCAACCATGAGGGGTGATTGTGGAAATCCTTGACATTGCAGCTAAGTCTGTCAGAAGCAAGGGTATCCCGGGGACCCGTGACTGCAACTGGTGTCTGAAGGGGAGGCGGCCTTGTGGAACTGAGCCGTTAGACCTGGGGGGTCTGATGCTGATTCCACCTAGTTACTGTGAGACATCAGTTAAATTATAGGACGCCCAAATGGTGTCCGGAGAGCTGGGAAATTGGTTAGCTCAGGGAAAAAACCATACATTTTATGTCAAGGGTCTTGTGAGTAGAGGAAGTTCTCCTTTACCCCTAAACCAGCCCATGGGAACTTTTCCTTAGAAAGGTTGTGTTGGCAACTGCTATAATGAAAAGCAGAAGGGGTAACAAAAATAACAAGCCCAGGAATGCGACAGCGTTCTGAGTAATTTTACAAAGGTCTTACCGTTGCTGGCTTCTAGCTCAGACAACAGCGGGAACCCCTCCAGATCCCTTCCAGACTTCTCAGCATGCCAAGGGGGCTCTTCTGACTGGACCCTCCCCCCACCAGAACCTTTCGTCCAGGGCGGAAACTGGGTTCCAGCCTCCACCCTGGACCCCTCGCCCGGAAGCCCTCCCGGTCTGCCGTCCACTATCGTCTACAGTCAGCTCCCAAAGAAGCCATTCTCCCTGAGCTCTCTCCCTGCAGGGAAGGCTCGCAGCTCACACCAAAGAGTCACCTACCAAAGCTTAAACCCTAACTGCGCCCAGAAACCCAGACTGTGGAAGCTAGAAGCACCCTGAAGGAACATGGAATATTAAATCTACCTTGCTCACCTCGCAGGGAGGAAATGGGATTCCAAGCAAGGATCTCAGCGCTGAGACCAACACAAGTTTCTGGGCTCCCAGTTGGATGTTATTGTTATTTTTTTAATCCTCACCCAAGGATGTGTTTACTGATTTTAGAGGGAGAGGGAGAAGGGAAGGGAGAGAGAGAGACGTTGACATGTGAGAGAAACATCCATTAGTTGCCTCCCGTATGCATCCTGACCTGGGATCTAACCTCCAACCTAGGTATGTGTCCTGACCGGGGCTCGAACCCACAACCTTTGGTTATGGGACAACGCTTTAACCAACTGAGCCACCCAGCCAGGGCCCAGTTGGATGTTATTTAAAAAGTATCCTGCCCTTTCCCTGCCTGTCTGCTTGCTAATGTTGACAAACCAAAACAAAACTAGAAAGCAAGAAACATTCTCCGAACAGAATGAAACTTTCCCTGAGGAAATGTGGGGTTTCCTCCCAAGACAGGTACCCTGGAGCCCTGCGTGGGGACCCTCTGCTCTCCTCTCCTGGGCCCCCTCACCACAGTCCTGCCCCAGAGGCCATCCTGCTCCTTCTGGCCCCCAAGCCCATATGCCGCTCCCCTGCTAGAAGGCTCCTGTCCCCCTTCAACAGGGCTGTGTCCCATCCTCTGCTTCACACACCCCCACACCACACCCTAGTTCTCCTTCTCTGGGTCGGTGCAGCTCTTCTTGGCACTTATCACATCTGCCACTGTCCTGCCTGCCTGCCCACTTGTCCGCTGCAGGGGTGGGACAGTGTCTGTCCTGGTCACCGTTACATCACAGCCCCCAGCGCTGCAGCTGGCCCATGGGGGGCGTTCGGTGGGAACGGGGAAAGTATTCCTAGAAGAGGTGAAGTCACAGAGGCAGGACCCAGATTTTAAATACTTACAACGTTTATTAGGAGCAGGCTGTTGTCCCTGCAGCAGCCACCCCCATGTATACACAGTATACACAGCCCAGCCAGTACCCAGGTCCTTGCATCCTTCCACAGCACAGGAATGCAAAAGAACCAGAGACCAAAGGGGGCTCCGTGAAGGACAGTGCCTAGCGCCTTCCAGAGCCAACTCCAGGCAGGAGATGCTCAAGTCTCTCCATCAGTCTTTGGTTCCCCCGACCCCCGGCTCCAGTTCGGCAAGGTCCACAGCCTGGACCCCTCCAATCAGTGCACACAATGGGCAAAGGAGGCAGAGGGCTCCTGAGCCCGGATCCTTTCTGGTCCGCACCCCACCAAAGAAGTTGCTGGAGCCCCCAGGATGTTCCTCTTCTTCCATTAGACATGAGACACCGCCTTAACTTTTTTTTCCGTCACTAGAAGCCTCGAGGCTTCTCTCTGCTCAGCCTTGGAGAGCACGGTTGGAGTAGCAAAATGGTCAAAGACAGGACAAACCGCCCAAGTTGTCTTGGTCATACTTCTTTTAAAAAGGAAAAAAAGAGGAAAAAGAAAAACATCACAACAGAAAAGAGCGTCGAGACCGAGCTTGTGTCAGGGATTGGTTGTCCCTCCTTGAAATGATTTGTAAAGCTGCTCTGCTAGGGGGCCAAGCGTCCCATGATGGCAGCTCCCTTCCCACCCACCCATCCCCCTGTCCCTTCTGCACAGCCCCTGTGCCACCCTCTCCTCGCTGAGGATGGGTGCACCAAGCTCAGGGCGCAGTGCGGTCGTCGGCTCGGGGGTCTGCATCGGGCCTGGCGCCCTGGGTTCCTTCCAGTCCTGCAGCCCCACTGGTCACTCCTGCTCACACAGCCCTGCCTCTAGGATCTGCCCACCCTCCGCCTGCTGCGGGGGCTCTGCCCATGGGCTCAGCCCAGGGTTCGATTGGGATGGGAACACCACCCCAGAGGCCTGGCTGGCTGGCTGTCTGGTTGGTAAATTCTGACTATTAGGGGAAACCAAATAAAAGACACTTGCCCCGATGTCACCCACTGAAGTCCAGGACACTTTACCTATCCTCAGAAGCAGAATCTTCCAGGTGCATACTGGGGCAGCTGAACCCTCAAGAAATATCTTCCTGGGCCCAAGAATCTTGAACCCCAAAACATCTTCCCACTTGGAGCTATAAGAAATGTCCTGGTTTCTACTTCCCTAACATGCCTCCAAGACAGACAGGTCTCCAGCAATTCCTGCTGGTGGTTATCAAGGGCCCCTGGGTCAGGTAACCAATTCTTGGGGTCTCCTAAAACCAGTTCTCAGGGCACCTGAAGAAATAGGCCCTGTCTTTGTATTTGGAGCTGCAGTGAGTGGCCCGGCTGTGGAGAGCAGAAAGCCATGCACCAAGCCCATCTTTGTGTCTGGACAGCTCAGTCTACTGAGGACAACAGCCAAGTCATCTGGAAGCACCAGGACACCACTGCCCCAGGAGAAGGACAAGGGTGGGTCCCCAGGGAGCACAGCCTGAGGTAGCAAATAGTGGACCCCGTTTTGCAGCTGCAACAACCACATCCCAGGGTGCAATGTGACGTGCCCAAGGGCAGACTGCATGGAGCTGTCCAGGTGAAGACCAACCTGCAGACATGTGGATTTTCAGCACCCAGCCCTCCTGGGCATGTCCTATGTCCACTTAGTAGACGTGAGACAGTGACCACTTTGAAGGTTCTCTGAGATGATGCAGAGCCTAAGGCATCAGTCAGATTTATACCTGCCTCCCTAGAAGAAGCCATGCCAACTGGGGCCTCCTGCTCCCCATCCCAGAGCCCCAGTGACAACAGGGCTCTCTGGATCTGTCCCCAAACTCCGGGCTTCGGACACAGAACCCACCTCCCCTTGCAAGTGTCGGCATTTTTTGAATGGTCGGATCCCTCTGAAAGACAACAGCTCCCTGTGGACTCCCCATCTCTGCCTGCAAAGCCTCAGAGCACACCCACGTCTGGTGTCCTGGATGTGACACACGGAGAGGTGTGTCTCTATGGTGGGGGCCAAGGGTAGGAGGAAGAGGAAGGGCCTCAGGACCACCCCCCATCATCCCCTCCAGGCCGCAATCATACCTCCCCCACACTCCCCTCAGTTCCTGCTCACCCCCAGCCCATTTTTATTGTTCAGTCCTGTCAGGGAGAAAAGGAAATTGGGCTAAAAGCACCTTGTTCAGAGATGGCTCAGAGCCCCTGGGGGCCACCTAAGGGTGCCAAGCTGTGGGGCCATGGCTCTTCCAGCAGCCTGTGCCCTCCCTTGCGGGGGGCAAGGTCCCTGAAGTTCCGCCTGGGAGCGCCCATCCTCCAGGTCTCTTGGAAACCGGACCCCAGCACCTTCTTGCCCAGCACCCGCACCTCTCAGCCTCTCCCCGAGACTGGGCCCGGAGGAGCCAGGTGTGAGGTAGACTGTGCGTGAGTTACTTAGCTCCCCGCCCAGGCCAGGGAGGAGGAGGGAACCGCTCCCTCCCACCCATGATCCTTGGCCCGGGATGTGGTGACGTCGCGGCATGGGCCCCTGGCCACTGCCCTGCACCCACGGCTCCAGCTGGCCAGAGCACTGGCAGCACCCATGGAGTGGACAGCCAGGAGGAGAAAGGGACAGTCCCACTCAGCACGGCCTCAAGATGCAGAAGTCCAGCTCCTGGGGCTTCTGACGCAGGTTGCATTGGTCCCGGGCCAGCAGCCGCCCTCCGTGGCCCAAACACTTGAGCGGACGCCGCTTAAATCCCCTGCCACAGCTCTTAGAGCAGGGCGACCAGGCACCAAGCTCCCAGGTGGGGCAGGGGTCCCCACAGGGGCGCGTCTCCGCTGGCCGATGCGCGGCGCTGCAGGCAGACGCGGCGTGCTGCCCCGAGGAGCCACGGCAGACCACGGCGCGCTTCTGCAGGCCACCGCCGCAGCTCGCGGAGCACGGCCCCCAGCTGCCCGCCACCCAGCGCGCCGCGGGCCTCTCTTCCGGCTGCTCCACCTGATTGGAGAGGCTGAGGACGCTGTTGTGGAGCACCGAGGGGCCCCGCGGGTCCTTGGGGTGGGAGGACTTGTCCTCCCGAGGCTCTTTGGGCAGGTAGAAGGAATAGCGGACCCGCGGTGGCGTCATCTTCCCCACGGACAGCACCTCCACCGTCAGGGCCTCCAGGATGGGCCGGGAGGCCTGCAGGCTCTCCACCGCCATTGCCGTGCCGCTGTAGCGCAGCACGCTGCCCTTCACCACCAGGTCCCGCTCCATGGGCGACACCACGAAGTGCCCGTTGAGCAGGTATTTGCCCTGGCTGTTCTTCAGGGCCAGGTAGTTGTCATCTCCAATGAGCCCCCTGTAGCCACGCTGGCGGATGTCGATGCTGGAGGCGCCCGCAGGGATGGCCACCACGAAGTTGTAACCGTGCCTGCGGTGGGAAGGGGCATGCGTGTTAGACAGATGCCTGGACAGCAAGATCTCCATCCCTCTAAAGGCAGAGCGGACCCCCCTTTCACAAAGCCTGGTAAGGCCCCAGAGATAGAAGACAGCAAAGACTAACTAGGCCACCTCCGCCACAGCTCAGGGGGCACGGAACCCCACAAGCTGCGAGGCAGGGGGAGGCTGTGTTCAGGCCATCTCCAACTAAACATGCTGGCTGTATCACCTCCTGGCCTTTTTCTCTCTGACATAATTGTGTTTTGGTGAATTCTAGCACATGAGTGAAAGCAGAAAAGGGGAGTCCGAGGGATGCCTATACACCCTTAGCTGTTGGCCTTAGGTAGGTAACTTAGAGGTCGTAGTCACACATGCCTCACTGCGTTATGATTAGGATAAAATAAGCTACAGCCCATAAAGCACGCAGCGTAGCACCTGGCACAGAGGAAGCGCCCCATGGGTATCTATGAGGAGGAGGGAGAGGGGGAAGAAGAGGAAGTCAGGCTGCAGCCTCTGTGTCCAAGGCTGGGGCCTCAGCACAGGGGACGCACTGGCCCTGGAGCCGGGGACCCAGATCAAGCCTTGGCTGGGATCCCAGCTCCCTAGTGGCTTTAAGAAAGTCAGTCTCTCTGGGTTCCAGTGTCTGCATCTATACGATGAGTAGGTTAAACTGGATGACTCCAAAGGTTCCTTCCAGTTCCAACAGTCTCTGAAAGGAGCACCTGTCATCTGACCAGCGACACAAGTCTGGAGGTATTAACCTTTCATTCCTCACTTGCCCCTCCCCCCGCAGATCCCTGGGAAGGACAGCCTGGGACACCAACTGCCTTCTGTGTCCAAGTGACCAGAGAAGGTGCCCACCTAGGGGCTCAGCAGAGGGCCCTGTGTCCTGGGGGTGTAGCCAAGGCTCCTGGCCAGCCGTCATCAGCACCTGGACTCCCAAATTTTCTGAGTCAGCCATACCTGCCCCTCAAATGAGCCCCCAAGAGCTCTGCCTGGCCCAGCTGTTCCCAGACATGGGTCAGGACTTTCAAAGGAGCACAGTCCTCTGGAAAATAAAAGGGAATGTGCTGGACCTCAGAGAGCTCAAGCTAGGGAGCCGCAGGCTCTGGGGTTGAGAATGTAAGAGGCCCAGAGACATTTCTTCAGCTGGTCCTGGTGCAGGTCTCCCAGGAAGGGGACTCCTTCAGTGCCCGCCTCTCACACTGCCTCTCTCTGCAGCTGAGTGCCTTTCACACTTTAACCTGGTCTCCAAGGCCAGGGCCTCGGGCTCGGGGAGAGGCGGAGGCTGTCACATGTTGTCCCCAGTACTGTTATGTTTTGTTATCATCACCACAAACATTTAGTGAGCATTTATTATGCCCCAGGTAATATGCTAAGCATCCTACTTGGATTAACTCCCTTAATTCTCACAACGGCACTATGTGATATGTATTAGTGACATGCCCACTTTATAAGTAAAGACATCTATTATTCTAGAGGCTACCCTGGCCTGTGTGGCTCAGCTGGTTGGAGCATTGTCCTGCAAACCAAGAGGTCACAGTTTGTTTCCCAGTGAGGGCACATGTCTGTGTTGCAGTTTCTGTCCCTGGTCAGGGCGCGTGTGGGAGGCAAACAATCAATGTTTCTCTCCCTCCCTTTCTCTCTCTCGTTTCCCCCACTCTCTCTTCCTCTAAAATCAATAAGCAGGTGAGGATGAAAAAAAGAGAGATCGTGTCACTTGCCCAAAGTCATTCAGAATATTGGGAACTGAAA
Source organism: Furipterus horrens (assembly GCF_987537825.1). Lineage (NCBI taxonomy): Eukaryota > Metazoa > Chordata > Mammalia > Chiroptera > Furipteridae > Furipterus > Furipterus horrens. The sequence goes on along the minus strand of NW_028327181.1, from coordinate 25,194,163 downwards.
CTTGTACCCAGGTCAGTCTTACCCTAGGACTAGACAGACCCTAACAACTCTGCCATCTCCTGGAATAGTACCTCCTGCTGAGTGGTGTCCTCCCTGAGTACCCATCTTTGTTTGCTAAATGAATTAATGAATAAATGAATGAATGAATGCCATACTCTTAGAAGACAGTGAGTGGTCTCCACAGCAAGGGTACTGACCCGGATCTGACATTTATCCCAATCGAACTCAAGCTTCCAATGCCTGGACACAATGCCACTCACCCCTCCTCTCCCTGCACCCCGGCCACACCCTCCAGGGCCCAGAACTCACATGGGTTTGGTGAAGAGTCCTGTCACCTTCTTGCAGCTCTTATTGTCTCCCCCACACACCCCACATTTGTCGAACTTCTTCTTGGAGCCCAGTTTCCCATCACAGCCAGCCTTGATGCACTTGCCCTGGACACAGACTGAGGTCGAGTCAGGGGTACACAGCGTACCGTCCACCACCTGCAGCACCCCCAGGAGGGGGAGAAAAGGAGAGAGGGGCAGCTCAACAGGCTGCCCCCCTGAAGGCCTTGAACCGCCCCTGACCCCCTGGCCCAGGCCCGCTCACCTTGGGCGCCAGCACGTAGAAGTAGCCGGTGCCATTGGCTCGGCAGATGAGCTTGCACTTGTCCTGGGGAGACACACCTGAGTACTTGGGCACCCACGCCACAGTGAGGGTGAGCCGGTTGGTGCTGTGGTTGTAGCCATTGAAGGCCTCACACTGTTCCTCCCGGAAGCTCTTGCCAGAGGCTGAGGAGGGAGAAAGCAAGTGCAGAAAGCTGAAGGGAGGGGCCAAGGGGAGGGCAAAGTAGAGAGCCCTCCCCTCCCCAGTGCTCAGCCTCCCTCAGCTCTAAACAGCTCGTCCCCACCCTCAGCTGAGTGACCCTGAGCACTGAAGCCACCCCACCTCAAAGGACCAAAGCAGGCTGGGCCCAGAGGATGCTGGGACCACAGAATGCAGGGTACAGATGATAAGGCATCCCCCAGGTACTATGCCACCTTGTCCAGGAATCCGGTCTGAAAGCCAGCTATGACAGGTATCCTAGTCCTTTGTGCTATAGAACAAAGGTCCTCAACCCCCAGGCTGTGAATGGTACTGGTCTGTAGCCTGTTAGGAACCAGCCACACAGCAGTAGGTGAGCAGCGGCCAGCCAGCGAAGCTTTGCTCAAATTACCAGCCAACCAGCTCTGCCTCCTGTCCACCCCCAACCCCTGAGTCCATGGAAAAATGGTCTTCCTCAAAACTGGTCCCTGGTGCCAGAAAGGTTGGGGACCACTGCCATAGAACCCTTCGGCAGTCTACTGAAACTCTTCAAATGTATAAAATAAAGTATATAGATTACAAAAAAATACCAATTATATATATATATATATATATATATACAATTACCAATAGATTTTGAAACATGTTGGTGATATATGTGCTTCCTTGTTAACCAAATACCACAACTCAATAATGAGTCTCTAACCACTGTAATTTTGAAGTAGTGGCAAGCACAAAGGGCATTTTGAGAAATCTATGACAACTAAAATATAATGTGAACTATCCATGATTTCTCTTGGTGACAAAGTCACAGGTACTGCTACAACTGAATTTTGGTTACTAAAAAAAAAAAAAAAAAAAAAGGTTAGTAATAAAACACCACATTTCTAATTTCAGGGAATTCTAAATTTTAAATTTTAAAAGAAAGGTTAGTGAAAAATAGAGATGTAATTTTCTTCCCACCCAAGGTCATTGGTCCTGGACAATGAATGCCTGCTTATAAAGATGGGCTTGGGAGTACTTAACAAGCGGACTTCATTCCCTTGGGGCCTTGAGCCTCCCAGTCTAAGTATCCAGAAGAAAGCATCCTTGCCAAGGGAGTAGACAGAGAAGCTATCCCAAAGGAATGTGCACCTGGGCATTCCCAAGCTCCGTCCCAACACATGGAATCTTGATTCAACACATGGAATCTTGATTCAGTAACGGTGTGGCCATGAATTACCCAGAGTGGGGGCTGTGACCACCAGCCTGGCCTTCCCCCGGCCCAGCCCACCGCTGCCCTCCCTCCTCACCTGAGCTGGGGCAGGGCTCCAGGTTGCAAGATCGGTATTTCACCCTCACTCCCTCGCAGTACTTGCCCCCGTTGGCAGGGGTGGGGTTGCTGCACTGCCTCCTGGCCAGCTGCACTCCCCCGCCGCAGGTGCGAGAGCACGGACCGTAGGGCTCCCATTTGGCCCAGGAGCCATCCACCTGTGAGGAAAAGTCTGTCATCTGCCTGCAGGGGTCGGAGTGCCACTCCCACACCCTGAGCCTGCAGAAGAGTGACACTGGTGTCACCTCCATGGTCCCATCCTACAGGAACAAAGTCCACTCTGTATCACCAGGGGGGAAAATGACAAGAAAGTGATCAGTGTGCACAGGCCCACAAAATACTTCAAGCTCTGAATTAGCAAATTTGCTCCCAGGAACCAAGGAGGCCACTCAGAAGAGAGACATCTTGGGCTGTGAAGTCAGGGAAGCCAAATTCTATCGTCTCCTAAATTTCAGGTCCTTCATGTGCAAAAATGGGGCCCATAATACTCAAGTATGTGATCAGACAGATTTAAATGATGCACCATGTATGGAAATTCCTAGCACGATGCTTTGCCACTGTGCAGGAGTTCAAAGCTTCTCCTTTTGAAGTGTTAGTGTATTTACAAGTCTCTAAACCTAAGGCATGGCCAGCCCCCAGCCTTGCCAAGAAGCCATAGAGATCTGAATATTTGTACCTAGAAATGTTTAATAATTCAGACTTTTCGCAAAACTGGGCTGATCTTAACCTCAATTCAGGGCTGAATTTGAAAGTTTCACAATAAGCAGTTTTAATACTTGTGCTAAGAGGAGATAAACATGGAACTATTAAGCAATCTTAAAACTCCATTTGGCTTTGGGGTGAATGATGCAGTGTTGTCTTATTTTTTAAGAGGGTGGAGAGAGGATAGAAAATTTATCGTCTTCATTATGTTTTTCTTATGATGAGAGTGAAGTGAGTTTTTATCCCCTGAGCACACATCAGTTGGGCAATAAAGGAATCAGCCCCATTAAACAAGCCTGGGATTAAAATGTTGTCACAGACCATCCGAAACCACTAATCCACATGGCGCTCATCAGGAACAAGCTGTGTGCAGTATGAACACTGTAATTTATGTATATATGCAGCCTATCTATTCTTTCTGTCCTTCTGACGGGTAGTTCTTCCTTCACTGTGTCCATACGTCTGTCTCACCCTGTAAAAAACCACTTTCCCGCAGCTCTGCCTTCCCCTCAAACTGGAGCCCCACCATCGTTCACCCTTCAGCTTCAAAGATAGTCCTCGACATTTGCTCCTCCCACCTCCTCCCCACCCAGTGCCTGGCAGTGTGGGTCTTGGTCTCATCACACCATGGAAGCTGCCCTCAGTCAGCAAGGGCCTTCTGAAGACGGAAAGAGTCTGTGCCTAGGCCTCATTGTCTCGTTTTTCTGCAGTACTTAACCTGTTCCTGCGGCTTCTGAGACAATGCTGTGGTTTTTGCCTGGCCTCACTTCATCCTACCCACTCCCACAGGAAACATGTATTGTGCTCTTCCCATGTGCCATCCATTCATTCATCTATCAAGTATTTGTTGAGTTCCTACTATGTGCCTGGCACCGTGTGCAGCAAATCTTCACCCTCTAAGCAACTGCATCCTAGCAGGGCAAGGTAGACAGTACAAACGAGCCTGGGCACATAGTGTCAGATGGGGTTAAAAGCAGGTGGGGCAAGAGAGATGGGAAAGGCCTTGGTGAGTTGGGGTGCTCTGTATTGTAAGGGGTCACAGAGGCCTCACTACGGAGGTGACATTTCTGCAGAGGCCTAAAGGAAGTATGGGAATGAGCTGTGCAGATATTAGGGAAAGAACATTCCACGCAGAGGGAGCAAATGCAAAGACCCGGAGAAGGAAGGTTCCTGGCGTTCTCCGGGGTCACGAGGGCGAGTGAGGCAGGAAATGAAGGAAGAGTTAAAGTTCACTCATTCTTTTTTTTAAACCAATTTTTGAGGGGGGCGGGATTTGCTGTTCTACTTATTTATGCATTTATTATGTACCCTGAGTGGGGATCAACCTTGCTGTATTGAGACAACACTCTAACCAACCGAGTGACCCAGCCAGGGCAGGGCTCACTCATTCTGAGAGATGAGTAATGCCCCAGAGATGGCCTGACCCGACTTACATTTTAAAGGACCCCTCTGGCTGCTGTGGTGGAAATAGTAAGATCAGAGGCAGGCGCCTCAGTCAGGGAGCAAACACAATAACCCAAGGAAGATGTGAAGGAGGCTTGGGCCAGGGTTACAGCAGATGAGCGGGTGAGAAATGGTTCGATCCTGGATCTAGTTTGAAAATAGAGTCAACAGGAATTGCTGAGGTATTGGATGTGAGTGAGAGAACAGCGGTGTTGGCACGAGCGGCTGGAAGATGGAGTCACCAAAGCATGTTTAGGGGGAACGATCGGGAGCTCGGTGTCCCAGATGCTGTGTTTACGATGTTTATCTGTTATCCTCATCGAGATAGCAAGACTCAGTGGGGCACTCGGGTCTGCAGTTCGGGGGAGAGGTCTGTGCTGGACATACAAATGTGGGAGCCTTTGACATAGAAATATAAATAGTGTGCAAAGCCAGTGGTCTATGAATCACCCAAGAAGTTAGTGTGAATGGTGAGGAGGCCTAGGGATGGAGCCGTGGGGCCCTCCAGTGCTGGGAAAATGAGAGCGTGAGGAAGAACTGGTCCAGGAGACCGAGAAGGGGCAGCCTACAGCAGAGGAGGGAACTGAGAGACAGTGAAGGCTTTGCAGGGGAGAGAGCGGTCGAAGTGCTAATGCTGCTAACAGGCCAGGCAATGCGGAGGCCATTCTGTGGCCTTACTGGGTTATTCTGGAGAGATGGTGGGAAGAGACCCTGATTGGAAGGGACTCCAGAGAAAAATGGCAAGACGGGAATTGGACAGAGCAAGTTTATACAACTCTTTCAAGGAACTCTACCACAAAGGGAATCAGAGAAATCAATAGCAATATCTGGAGAGGACATGGGATCATGAGGTTTTGTGGAAGATAGAAGAATTACAGTAAGTTTGTGCCCTGGCAGGAATGATACGATGCACGAGGGGGAAGTCTGATGCTGCAGGAGAGAGAAGAATCGACAGAACACTTTCCTTGAATGGATGAGAGGGGACAGTATCCCAGTGCAAAGCATAAAGGCTGGCCTCAGATACAAGCAGGGACAGGCCGTCCATCGTCAAGGAGAAAAGGGGGAGGATACAGGCGCAGAAGCAGGGCAGACAGTGGATGTAGTGGTGGGAGTGGGTGGAAGTGCTCTTCTGATTATTTTGTTGCTTCTTTTTCCTCAGTGAAATAGGGAGAAAGGTCCCTGGCAAAAATAAAAATGAGGAAGCACTATTTGGTAATAGGAAGACAGAGGTGCCAGTGGGCAATAATCGTTTAGGAGGTTGGGAGAGTAGGGGAACTAGAGAATCAACATATGATAGGACTCCTGGGCAGCATTATGGGCCCACCCAAGCATCCAGGCCATGAATTTAAACTGAGACGGGGGGGGGGGGGGGGGGGGGTACACTTGCGTGTCCTTCTCCAGCCACATTCATCTCTTCTGGCACAACAGAGTAGGTGAGACGGCTGGATTCCACCAAGGCGGTGTTTTATCCAAGTGAGCGGGGCTACGGGAGTCAACAGTGTACGTGAAGGCGCGACTTCAACATTGAGCCATGGAATCTCAGCTCAGTAAAGAGTTTGGTGAGGGCATGAGAAGAGTGAGGGACGAAGGCAAGATGGTCTGATCGATAGACTGTAGGTCCAAGTGGGACAGAAGAACTTTTGGAGTCCTAATGCTAGAGGGAGTGAGCTGCAAAAATAAGGCCTTGGTGGTCAGGGTGGTATTCTTGCAACTGAGATACCTGGGGGGCTGCAGTGACCACCAAGAGAAGCTTTGTGTTTGACCTTGGCTGACTAGGACTGAGTCCTATCCGAAGGGCTGGGCTTCAGTTGAAACAGGTTTGGGGAACAGACTGTTCATAAAAGAGGCTGAGGATACAGTGTAGTGGATTTTACTGCTGATGGACTGAGAACTCTAGAAAGCATGTGGAAAGATTGTGCTTCTCAGACCACATTTTTTATATCCAATGTCCTCTGGACCAGTCTCCTTATCCGCCTGACTCATCTTCTCAAGAGCAGGAGCTGGCCATGACTGGCCTGCACTCAGGACCTTCTAGTCTAAATGCATCCACCTGGTGGTCAAGTCAACTGCAATCCAGACCCCAACCGCCTTCCTGAAGATGACCCTGACAGAGCCCTCCTCCACCCAAGCCTCCAGCTCACTCTCCTCGCTGCCTGCTCTGTCTCAGCTCCACCTCTCCCTACTCATCCCTCAGGGCTCTCTTCAAATCCAACCCTCTCATCAAAGTTTTTTCAGACCCCTCTAATGATCATCAATCTCCCATTCCCTGTTTTCCCGTGATACATTTTCATACTTCTGCCTTAACGTGTAACACACACCTCTCTACAGTTCCATTCCTAGCACCCCCACTAGCCTGGGAGCCCGCTGAGACGCGGCCCATTTTTATTTATTCTTCTGACCTCTGTAACCCACACAGCTCCCTGAACACCATGGGTTGTTGCCTAATAAATGGCTGTGGTTTAGTTAAGTAGATACTCTCAGAACACAGAAAAGAATTTACATAATTCTGCACCACACCCACCTCGGGGCAATCCCTAAAGTGCTTGGAGAGTGATTTTGGTTATATTGCTTCTGTGTACATAAAACCCCAAGCCAGGCCAGGCCAGGGTGGGGAAGGGGCAGTCCTCACCAGGATCAGGGGAGAGGAAGGACTTCTTATTCCTGCCTTGGAAAGTGCAAATCCTTTTGCTGTCCAACCTAATACCTGAAGTTTTTATTCTATTCAGAGAATGTTTGAGGTTTGGGATTTGTTCTGGTTTGATTGCTCTTCCTACTTATGAAGAAAAATAAAGTTTGTTCAGTTATGATTCAGCTTCAAAAAACAACACTCACAACAGAAACTGACACTTGGTTCAGGATGTAGGAAATTACTGAAGCCTGCCCAGGGGGTTGCTTCCTTTCGTTCTGAGCCTTGCTCACCTCCAGCCCAGAGCTCCCTGAAAATGGAACACACTTAGAACGAGCTAGTGAGGGAAGAAAAGAAGGAACCAGCGAGTGAGCAACTCCAACTACCGAGTGTTCAGTTTTGGGTCCAGAGCTCGTCCCCAGGTAGGGCAAGGTGCAGAGCTCAGCACTGGGGCCCCGTGCTCGGATTGAAGGGCTTTCCTACTTGCCTCAGGCCTCACCTAGTTTGCTCATCTTCTATATCTTTTCTCCAGTCTTAGAGTCAAGAAGGTAACAGAACCACAGACAGGGACGTTGCGGCACAGCATGGTAACGCGATCCAGTTATGGCCACTTAGAAACCTGGGATGAGTCAAGTTCCCAGTGGAGGCCCCAGAGTCTGCTCCCCTCCAGCACACTCACCCTGTACTTATTGAGGTTGTGTCGCTCCACACAGGTCCCCTTGAGGCAGAACTTGCCCTCGCCACAGCTGGTGCCATCTGCCCAGGGGAAGTGGCGGGTCTGGCACACCATCTGCCCCTTTGCCTTGCCGGTGCACCACAGCTTGGTGCAGTACTGCATGTAGGGACAGGGCTTAGAGCCCACACCAAAGGCCAGCTCACACTGCTGGCTCAGGGTGTAGCTGGCACCCGGCAGGTCCTCAGGCAGGGTGATGGGCTTGCTGGGTTGGTCCAGGAGGCAGTCTCCTGCAGAGAGCCGAGGGCGTGCATTAGGGATGAGCTGGGGAGGAGGAGACTTGGCCAGTCCAGCAGCTGAATGGTAGGGAGACAATGAAGCAAGGGGCCATGGAATGGACCCACTCCCTTCGGGGTCAGGCACACCTTCAGTGACAGAGGACAGGTCCGGAGCAGTGGCGAGTGCCACCAACAGTGACAGCACTGGCACTCCCGCTCTGTCGCCCTGGCTTACCGTGCCCACTGTCCAGGAAGTCGGTGATGATGGCCGCACTGCAGGCTGACCAGGGGTTGGCACGGTCGATCTGGATGAGCGTTGGGGACATCATGTGGTTGGCTTGGAGTTTCCCGAAGACCTCCTCACACACTTTCACGTTGTCATGGGGCATGTTGAACACATGGCCTGTGGGTGAGGTGAGAAGACGCAGAGAGAGGGCATGGGCATGGCTGTGGGGAGGACCAGCTGGCGCAGCTAGAGGCCCCTGCCAATGGCTTTCAGGCTGGTCATTTCTACACATGGACAGATTCCTTTGCAGATATCCCCAAGATCATGTTCTTGTGTTCTCCGCCCCATCCATCAGGCTGTGGGCTCATTGAGGACAGCAGGATATTTAACTTATTTCCGTCTTAGTGCCTAATTGAGGAGACACTGACGGCTTAGGTTCTCAGACAATATCACTGGCCAACGGAGCTGGGGCAATCAGGGAAAATCAAACAAAGCCATTGCTGCGGATGACTCTAACCCTGAGAAAGGATCGCTAAGACTCCAGGACATGAGAAAGCAAAGACATCTCATACCCTCTGCCCGAGCATCAGGGAACCCCGGGAAGGCCCCGGAGGGCAGCTCCTCCAGCCTTACCCAGCTCATGGGCGGTGGTGAAGGCTGATGGCAGCCCATCATCCTCGATCACAGAGCAACTTCTCTTGGGGTCGCACATGGTGCCCACGTCAGCCATGCCTAGCGTGTCACAAGTGGTGGCTCCACACAGGTCCTGCCAGGGCGAGGAGGAGCAGAAGCCAGCCAGAAGTTAGAGACAGAAACAGAAAGGACCTGAAGGGGAGCCAGAGCACTCCAGCTCATTCCCAGTCCAGGCCTAAGCAGATGCAGCACATTTCGGCCAGCCCCGTTTCCCAGGGGACCACGGGGCTGCGCATGGAATTGACCCAGGCTGAGGGAGGAGGCCTCAGGAAGAAAGCCCTGTGGCTCACAATCCTATCCAGAGGGGTCCTGTGGGAGAAAATGAGGAGGTACAAAGTTAAACATCAAGGGCCATTGCTTTCTACAGCGCTGGCCTTCCAGACCAGAGCATGGTGACCCCCTCAGCTGGATAAGTCTCTGGTCGCGCCTAACTGAGGCAGGTGGGGGAGGAAGGCAAGCCCGTTCTGCATTCAGTCAGCTCTGTGCAGCCTCGGTCATGGCTGAGCAACTGCTTTTGGACAACCATGAATTAAGCTCAGACACTCAGCCAAAGGGTCACTGGCCAAGGACCCACCCATGCCTGAGATCTGGCTTCCCCGGGTTGGGAGGAGGCAGAGTGAGGCAGACACAAGCCTCTATCCAGACACAGCTCAACTGCTACAGAAACGCAAGGGGACTGTGGGCTCAGTGAGTCCTGGGAAGGAAAAAAACAAACTAAATGGCTTGTGACCTGAGCAGGAAGGGCCCTCTCTTGGTACTGAAATGTAACTTGCAATAGGAGGTAGGGCTTCTAGCAGCAGCCCTGATGGGAAGCACTTCCAGGGGATGTGGAAGGGCAAAGAAGTGAGCTCCTGGGGAGGATGTCTCAAGGCCTTGCTGAGCACATGGTCCAACCATGCTTCCAGGTACCTGAAAGCCCAGGAGATGGAAAGAGAGTTGGCTACTTGCTCACGTTCTGCTCCTCTTAAGGAGAAACTGTTGAATCAGTGATGCTAGCATTCTCCTGTCTGCATCTCTGCCTTGAATGCATAGGGAAATTTAGAGTTGACGAGAGACTATTACATGTGTCCCCGCATTTCATCCCCACAACAACTTTAGGAGGCAGATATATTATTATGCCAATTTGTCAAAGGCAGAAACTGAGACCCCCAATCACAGTTGATCGTGGTGATGATTTATGAAATGCTGGCACTGCGTGTGCACCTCACACACATGATCCCAATGAATCGTCACAACATCCCACCGGAATAAAGGCTATTATGATCACCTTCCTCAGACAAGGAAGTTGAAGCTCAGAGAGGTTCAAGTCTCCGGCAGAAATGTGCCCTCGAGGTCTGTATAAGTGGACAGTCAGTGCTCTTTCCAAAATGTCACAGCTGATTGCCCAGCAACTCCTAAGCTCACACTCCAGAGAAGGCTGTGTGCGCTCTCTCCTCTGGGAGCCAGGGTGTTTTCATAAACACCCACACACACACGCAGCTGTTCTCAATTCTGTTCTCTTTAGGGCTGGGTGCATGCACATGCGTGTGTGTGCAGGTGTGTGCTGACATGGGGAAAAGGTGGGCAACACGGTGAGTGGGGTCTGGGGGCATGGGAGGAAAAGTATTCATAGTACAGAATATCAGCACCATTTAACCGAAGCACTCAGAAGTTTACCACCTGAACAGTCAAACCTGGTTTCCCACGGTCAGGTGATAGGCACACCTCCTAATGAGTTAAGTTATCCTGGCCAGGGAGCCCCCAGGATGATAAGACTGAACCCCTAGTCAATGACAGGTGAAGCGTGTGCGCAGCCCCCATCCACTGTCCTGAGCTGGCACGCAGCCCTTCTTCCACTTCTGGGAGCCCCACACGGTGAACTTCAAATTCCCTTCTCTCTCCAAAGGCTCATGCTTCCAGAAAGCTCTTCTTCCCCAGAATTCTGAACCTAGAAGACAACCTCGGCCAGACCTTGGGAGGGGAAGTTCACTTGACAAGCTCTGCAGGGAAACTGACCGCTGAGGAGCAGAACTGAGTCATAGGGACCAGCTTGCGGATGCAGCTAAGGGGCCCGCGAGGAGGAAGGAAGGGCGAAGGTTCATGCAGAGGCACAATGAGGCGGCTTGGACCACGGGGCCCATATGTCCTGGCCACTAAAGTAAAAGATCCCCGCTAAGGGGGCAGCCTCTGAAAGTTCTAGCCTGATGGTCAGAGCCTGTGGGGCAAACATGTGACTCTGCCCTGGGCCATGACATGCACTCACTGTTGGCCTTATGTGAGAGAGGCAGCACAGGAGTGAGAAGCCTAGTTTCTGGTCCTGGTCACATCACTAAGTAGCTGTGTCACTTTGGGCAAGTTATTTCTCTCCTTGGGGCCTCAGCTTAACCAAGACTATACAAGGGCCTTAAGCCTCTGCTCCCTCCTCAGCCCCAGGGCTCTCAAACCCTTCTGGCCTTCTGGGTTATAAAAAGGAATACAGAATGAGGTGCTTTCTGAATGGAAAATCCCTGAGGATGATCTTGTCCACTGACCCATGTTGTGCAGAATGAAACGAACTCACAGAAACTGAAGGTCACCCATGTGGCGGTTCAGAGTCCTAGCCGCCTCTGCCCATCAGAAATGGCCTGATCAGATGGGGAGCTCAGATCAAGGTCAAGGCCGCTCCTGGGACCTCTGCGGCTGGAAGGTCCTTAAAGCCAAAAGCCTCCTTCCTCTCAGGGAGGTGGACTCTGTGGAGCAAAGCCATGCAGCTGCAGGCTGTTCCTGGCCAGAGCAACCTGTTCTTTCCATTAAGAAATCCCAGTTTCTCTGGATCAAACAAGAGGAACAAGGAAAGAGCCGGCGAATTTCTTGAGGGTCGGGGTGCAGCTGAGAGCAACTGTCCTACGGTCACCAGTTTCTTCGCTGCAGAAAGATACAGCTGTTTGGGGTCAGAGACTCTGCCCGTCCCCCTTCCCCCGGCCACACTCGCTGGGCCACAGTGCTGTGAACGCTTGCAGGCAGACTGTAGGCCCAGTGGGGACTCATTTGTGGCACTAACTGTCTCCACCCTTCTGGAGTGAACTCAGATGCACTCAGACTGCTTTAACCTCTTCAGCTCAGGCTCCTGTCTCCATAAGTGGAAACTGTTCTGGCTCTTCCCACCTGGAGAATGTACACACTTCCCAGCCTAGACCCTACCTGCCTCACTAGTTCTGATGATGTGTCATTTCTCCTTGTGGCTGCTGCTGCCATTCTAGATGACCCAAGAATCATCTTGGCCAAGAACTGATCCTCCTGGATCATTCTTTTCTAACTGTCCCTTTTTATAAAATAATTTAAGACTGGAGTGCTCTGCCCAGTAGCTCAATTGGTTGGAGCATCATCCTGTACACCAAAAAGCTGAGGGTTCTATTCCCGGTCAGGTCACATACCTAGGCTACAGGTTCAGTCCCAGTCAGGGCGCATACAAGAGGCAACTGATTGATGTTCCTCTCTCACACCTATGTCTGTCTGTCTGTCTGTCTGTCTCTCTCTCTCCTCCTTCCCCTCTCTCTAAAATCAATAAACATGTCCTCAGGTGAGGATTTAAAAATAAATAAAACAGAAAGGAAACATTAGAAAAAAACTGGAGCCACAATTTAAAAATAAATAAGACCCTGGCTGGTGTGGTTCAGTGGATTGAGCACCGGCCTGCAGACCAAAGGGTTGCTGGTTTGATTCCCAGTCAGGGCCCATGCCTGGATTGTGGGCCAGGTCCCCGGTTGGGGGCACATGAGAGGCAAACACACATTGATGTTTCTCTCCCTCTCTCTCTCCCTCCCCTCCCTTCTCTCTAAAAATAAATAAATAAAATATATTTTTTAAATAAATAGATGAGAAAAACACCTCACAGTGCTCCCTACATGCCCACCACTCCCACCGGCTCTCTTCTCCGCAGACCTCCTGCCCAGCTCCTCACTCCCCCTGCCGTGTGCTGAGATGCTCAATATTTTCCAGCAGGAAGGAGAAACCCACACACATCAACCACATTCATTTTTTTTTTAATGTGGCAGAAGATACATGTGTTTTCAGGTAGCCAGCTGGGAGCCAGTGCCCATGTCATTGGCCTAATCACAGCATCCAATATTATACTCACGGGACGTCGGAGCCATCCCGTCCTTCTTCTGATGAGGAAACAGAGGCTCGGTGAACTCAGATTTACCATCCAAGGCCACAAGTCACTGAGTTCAGAATGACGCCGTGAATCCATGCCTTTTGACGCCAAGGCCAGTAGTGGATCCTTGTCTGAACAGCACCACACTGGTTAGGATGCCACAATTACTGGCGAGAACCACCTGCACGAGTATTAACACTGCCCTTTTAACTCGTTTCCCACCTGAGGCTCTGTCACGCATCCCCGTATTTTTCTCACCCAGCCCAAAATCCACTTGTTTGTAATCCCCCAAGATCTCGCTTTGCTAGAAGAAAAAAAGAAAATCTAGCAATTCAGTGCTGGGCAACATGACTAAGAATGCCTAATGAAGAAGAAAATAACATGCCCTGTAATTTCTATAAGCAGATTCAGTGTCACTGGAATTTAAACCCCTCAGTATGCACAAATGATATTATAGCAAGAGATGGAGGCAATCAAAACACCCAGAATCACCTCAGTGAGGAAGAGGAGGAACCCAGGGCTTGCAGGAAGACCAGCCATTCTCTAGCAGTCATCAGTTCAAGAGGGGGTACACACCAAATACAGTGATAGTAGCTTGCATTTCCTGAGTTGCTACTCTGTGCCAGACACTGTTCTAAAAGTTTTACCTATAGTAGCTCATTGAATCCTCACAATAGCTTTAGGAGAGAGATGCCATTAGAGGGTCCCATTTTAGCCCTGACTGGTGTGGCTCAGTAGGTTGGGCATCATCCTGCAAGCCAAAGGCTCACTGGTTCAACTCCCAGTTGGGGCACATCCCTGGGTTGCAGGCCAGGTCCCCTGTGGGAGGCGTGCGAGAGGCAACCAATCGATGTTTCTCTCTCTCTCTTTGTCCCTCCCTTTCTCTCTCTCTAAAAATTAAATAAACAGAATCTTGTTTTAAAAAAGAGGAATAAGGTCCCTTTTACAGATAGAACCCAAAGAAGATAAGTAACTAGGCCACAGTCAAATAGTGAGCCCAGGGGTTAGGCAGGGAAGAGGAGCCGAGGGAGGGTTGAAATCCAGACAGTGCAGCCTCAGAACTGAGCAATTCCATGAATCCATCAGCTTTTGTGCACATGCACCCCAGGAATGAATGCATTGGAGAATCTCCAGAAGGCCCGATCGTCTGCCCCATACCCTGAGATCTCTGAGTGGGAAGGGGAGGGGAGAGGGGAAGGGCTGGATTACATGCCAAGTGCTCTAGAGCAGCATCTGCACCACCGCCCTGGAGGAGCAAGCCCCTGGCTTCGTGCCCCACACCTGCATTGACACACTGACCCCATTCCTGCTGTGTACCCTCCTCACTGGGGCCCCTCCTCTTTCCAGGGGAAAACTTGATGGCAAAGAGCCAAGATGAAATGCCAGAGGAACCTAAAACTCCCTCTCCCAACCTGCAGCTTGACAACCTGAATCAATGTTAGATTAATGATCCCCAGGAAGGGAGGTAAACTACGCAAGCACCCATAGCTACATGCAGTCCTTTCACCATACCAGCGCCTTCCTTCCATGAACACATACTTAACAACAGGTGTTCAGGGGCCCACCTGAGGGCTACAAAGACATGAAGTGGCCCTGCCTTAAAGGCGTTCACAGGTCAGTGGGACTGGTAAATGCTAGAGGCCACAGTTCCCACACAAAAGCAGGAATGTCATCAGACAAGTGTTAAGTAAACTTGCAAGGGCAATGAATGGGATGAAACACTTTAAATCAGGCCTATCCCAACTGTAAATTCTGGCAAAGGGCCTGTAGGTAATCATTCAACAACAAAAAACATATATAGCTCCCCCCATCCATGGGGGATCCATTCCAAGACACACACACACACACCCCAGTGGATGCCTGAAATCGTGGATAGCACCAAACATTATATATACTATGTTTTTCTTATCCATACATAGCTATGATAAAGTTTAATTTATAACTTAAACACAATAAGAGATGAATGATAAAATAGAACAATTATAACAATACAGTGTAATAAAAGTTATGTGAACATGGTCCCTCTCTTAAAATACCTTTTTGTACTGTACTCACCTCTTCTCTTAAGGAAGCACTTGACAGCTTCTCATGGGCGTGCGGAGTTTCAGCGTCGCTGTGCCTGAACTGTGGGGCCGTTACCAAGTAAAATAAGGGTGACTTGTATACAAGCACTGTAGTGTCACCACCATCGACCCGGTAACCCAGAGGGCTACTAATTGACTAACGTGACTAACAGTCTGCAATCTAAAATGTATGAATTGTTTATTTCTGCAAGTTTCCATATAATATTTTCGGACCGCAGTTGACGCAGGTAACTGAAGCTGTGGGTGAGGGGAAACTGTTGTCCTGAATGACTAAGGTAGTAAGAATAACAGCTGCCATTAACTGGGTGCCTATTCTGGAAGACAAGGTAGCTCATCCTTGCAACAGCCGGTAAGTTAGGTACCAACATTGTCATCCTTATCCTCAGTCTGTGAGTCAAAGAGCTGATTCATTCCATGTTTGCTGCTAAAGGCGCAAGTGTCAGGATTCCAACTCAGCTCTGCCTGACTCCAAGCCTGTGTTCTCCCCATTGCACCAAGCAATGGAAGCCAGGTGTCAAGGCAAAGACAAGGCAAGTGCTGAGGGTGATACGACCTCAGAGAGGTTCAAAGGAAGGAGAAGAGCAAGACCTAAGGAGGGAAAAACCTCATTTGCCTTCCTGACTAAACCAGTATTATTTTTTTTAAAAGAACAAAAAGATTCTAGTGCACATTACCACTGGCTGCCTTACTTGGTGTAAGTAAAAAAGGAGGGAGAAGAGGAATCACCCCAGGATTTGGGAGCAATCCTATGCCCGCCTTCCTCTCTGTCCCCTCACCTCCTTTCCTCTCCCAGAAGGAGGGGCCTTAAGATCCCATTTAGTGGTATTTACAAACTATTAAAAATCAAACCTATGGATGGCCATCCTTGTTAATATTTTCCAAGGCCTGACATGGAAAAAGATTCTGACAAAATTATGATTCTTTTTATGGTATTGGAAGATACATATAAAATACATAGTCTCATTTTTTATTTTAAAACACTTTATTTATTTAGAGAGAGGGGAAGGGAGGGAGAAAGAATGGGAGAGAAACACCTATGTGTGAGAGATACATTGCTCAGTTGCCTCTTGCACGCCCACAACTGGGGGCTGGGCTGGCAACCCAGGAATGTTCCCCGACCAGGAATTGAACCAGCAACCTTTTGGTTCACAGGCTGGCACTCAGTCCACTGAGCCACACCAGCCAGGGCTGTCACTTTATTTTTTTATCACTGCCATGTATCTCCCCCATAAGACCTAGAAGTACTCAAGGCCCAAACAAGACAATGAGCACCAAACTTGAGCCTGTGAGAGGCTTCCGAAGGTGAGAATATGAATGAAGAAGGTAAAAGAGAAGAGAAAGATGACCAAGAGCTGCCTCGATCATCCCAGAAGAGGAAGAGGAGGGCATGGAAGAAAACAGGAGAGGAGAAGAGGACGAGGGAATGCGATAAAGCGGTACTAAGCCCAACAGAAAAAGCAAAGTAAATGAAGCACTAAGCAGGTAGAAAACCCACAAATTACAAATCCTGAAGAGGCAGTCAGTCCAAAGGAGGACATGTCCCAAAGAGCAGAACAGATGGCTGAATGGAGGAGAGGTCTCCTGCAAGGCAGACAACAAGCTTCCTTCCCCATCACTGCCAGCTCCCAACCCCAGGGCTGTTCTTGAGACTTGTCCCTCTGAGCGCTTCTCAGGCTCTAGTTTAAGAATGACGACCCCCCCCCCAACTTGACTTCCAACAGAGGAGGGTCCAAGCCTCCCTCCCCTAGGACACTTAATACATCATATTGTAATGAGCTGTTTCCTTGTTGGGCTCCCTGACAGGCAGTGAATTCCTGCAAGCCAGAGGCCACATCTTACTAATATCTGTATCTCTACAGCCCAGGATAGTTCCTGGAAATAATAGATGCTCAATAAGTATTAAAAGAATGTACAAATAAATGAATGAAAGCCAGTCTATCACAGGTTACCCAAACAGCAGAGACATTGGACCTGAAGAGAGAAGAGTCTCAGCATGAAATATCTGGCTCCTGCTGCCCAATGCAACAAGAAGCCTCAGAAACTTTTTTCCTTGTAGAAATAAATGTACACCCAGAAAGCCTGGCTCATTTTCTGCACAATCCTGGTTCCAGTCCTGTGCTGACCTCACTCTGCTGTTATGAGGCTGAAAGCTGATTGCTTTATAAAATCAGATGTGCACTCTTTCTCCAGGAACATGAACTTTCTCTGAATCTTTAAGTAAACTCCTTCAGTTGTCAAAATACTTGTCGTGTTATCAATTTCTTGTCCTTTGTGCCAAGGATACTCCCTGGGTCTCATCTTCCCAATGTTTTGATTTCAACACCCCACACCCATCCCTCTGCCTGCCAAGAGGACAGCAGCATCTCCCCATAGCCTGGCCCAGGCTTGTTTTCATGCATAGCAATTCTGACTTTCGCTGCAAGGGGTGGCTCTGGTGCCTGCAGGTCATGTCGCTCCTAATGCTCTCCTTTCAGGTACCCCTAACACCTGGAGCTCTGAGGGACCAAGCCTGACCCTTCCCTAACCATTTTCTCTCTGTGGAAACTGCAACTAGAGTGTTATCGGTTAGAAAAAATTACTGCCCTGGCTGAGTGGCCCAGTTAGTTGGAGTGTCATCCCATATGCCAAAAAGGCCATAGGTTCGAGTCCCGGTCAGGGCACACACCTGGGTTGTGGGTTCAATCCCCGGTCGGGGTGCATAAGAAAGGTAACCGATGGATGTTTCTCTCTCATATTGACGTCTCTCTCTCTCTCTCTCTCTCTCTCTCTCTCTCTCTCTCTCTCTCTCACAAATCAATAAACATATCCTCAGATGAGGATAAAAAAATAGTTTAAAAAAATTTTTAAAGAGTCACAGCCATTTTTCAGATCTCTGGGAGAATCAAAAAAAATAGGTGACTCTAAAGGTGTCCATTATTTCCAGATGCCTTATAAACAAAAGGTGATTTACAGAATAAGCACATTTCTAAAAACTTCTTATCCAAACAAACCACATATATAGTGTATACATATAGTTGCATTTTAGTCTGAAATGCAGGGATTACAACAACATGATAAGCCAGATTTAAGCAGAGTAGCTCATACATCTGACTGGAAGGATTTCTGCTGACCCTTACAAAGTAACACAAAAGTCCCTCTTGTGTTGGAGGGCAGCAGGAGACTCCTCCAGGTTCCCGGAGACCACATCTGCCCTGGTCTAGAAAGCACAGCTGTGCGCGCATGTTCTCATCGCATACTGTACCTTCCCGGGGGAGCTCAGGAATGAGCAGTTCCTAAGCCTCTGAGAATGCAGCGAGCGCTGAAGTCTGCGCTGGCCAGAAGGTGAGGGAGTGATGTTTACTCTAAAGCGGAAAGCACATACACGCAGGATGGACCTGCCAACACAGCCTCCCCACTTTCTGGCTTTGCCCTCTAGACGTCTAAGAGAAAGGCAGCTTCTAAAAGTCACATCTTGCACTTCATTGCTTCTGACCCAAGTGGTCATACATCTTGTACCCATTATGCAGGGTCAACATAGCACCCTGGGGGTCTCGCAGACACCACTGACAAACAGAAGATGTCATGCTGTTTGATGGCTGCTTCTTCAAAAGACAGGTCCCTCTGATGACATGGCCCATGTTCCAGCAGGAGTCCTCCAAGGGCTGGTTCCGGAAGCCAACCCAGCTGCTGGGCAGCAGAGAGTGAGGTCTGGTGCGTTAGAGCCAGCGAGTGACTTCCACGGGGCATCCCAGAGAGCAGATGAGCAGCAGCTGCTTTGCCCATTAAGATATCCTGTTCTCAGCCTTTGCTCTCTTCCCCCAGCAATCTGACTGCCAAGTTGGCCTGTATGCAGAGGTCAAAGCCACCTCCTGAGTAGCCTCCCCGCGACTCAGGCCGTGCTCGTAGGGGCTGGGCAGTGGCCGTTGTATAGAACTCAATTGGAAGAACAAGAGCAAGGAAACAGACTCAGGCCAAAGACCTCCCTAGAGAAACCAGGTGGTGGGAGGAGAAGGCTGGGAAAGGAGGAAGTTCAACTCCAGGAAGAGACTAGTCGTGCCAAATAGGTTAGTGTGGAAAACTCCAGCTCCCGCGCCAAGCACACCAGTCCAGCTTCGAGGGGCCATTTGGAAGTGGCGGAGATTCAGAGCCCCGCAGGTAACCATGGATTGTGTGCCATCCCCAGAGTGCTGTGGTTAAAATAACAAAACAAAAGCATGGCACAGATTCAAGTCCTAACCACCCAAATCAGAGGAAGCACGTCACATGACTGCCCCCTTTTCCTTCTAGTCTCCTGTATCTAAGAAATTTCAAGAATCCAAAAACTTCCCAGTACCCAATCACTCCGACATCTACAAATCTAAACCTTCACAGATCCACAGCAAAAGGCAGAACTTCTTTTCGTTTCTGCTTTCTAATCCCAGTATTCAGTATCTTTCCAGCCCTGTAGCTAGGGTCTCTCAATGCTCCTTACTGAGCTCACACCACTTCGGCACCGCCAGGTGCAGAAGCCTGAGTGCAGCGGTCAAGAGCGGCCACAGAAAGCGGCAGTGATTCAGAGTCATGAGCAACCTTGCCCGCTCTGTTCCATAGCATACATCAGGGCCAGAGGGCCACCCTCCACCAACAAGGACATGGGGAAATAGAAAGAGATCTTCCCAACTCAGTTCCAAGTGAAACTCCAAGCTCCAAGCAGGTGCCCTAACCAGATTGCCTGCTCTGAATACACTGGAAGCCTCTCCAATAGAAGAGAGGCCCAGCACGTAAGGGTATATGAGGGGCAGCAATGACAGAGGGAATGGTCCCAGTACTTGAGTCTGTCCTTTCACTGCAACCTACAGAATATCCCGAATGATTTCCCCCTCCCAGTCCAGGTTTCCCAGGCCCAGAACAGAGAGGATAATAACATGTTACCCATGCGAAGTGTAGCCAGGCGCTTAATTGCACCGTTTTGATTACCTTCCAGTTCTGCAAGCAGGGAGAGAAAACTTGGGTGTCCGAAACGACTTAGACGCCCCCATAGAAAAGGGAGGACTTTTCCCGCTCTCTCCAACGCCATCCTCAGAGCGCCTCCTATCTGCCTTGGAGACAAACTGCAGCTCCTGGGCGGCAACTTCCTGGGTTCCGGCCCCTTGGAGCCAGATGTAAGAGGCGCTGATTGGCCACGCCAGGCCAACACCTTCCAAAGGAGCAAGCGCTCCTCCCGAAAACCCACGTGCATCCAGACGCACGTGAGCCAAAGCTCTGCAGAGCACAGGAGCAGGCTTTCCCGGGAAGATCCGAAGTGGGAGTTGGAAAGCATCAACGAAATTTAAACTCAGGGGCATTGCGCAGCACAAAGGACATTTGGAGAGCTAAGGACAGTGATCCTAAGAAAATAAAGGTATCTGGGTCCTGAGACGGGACAGATCAACCTACCTGCCTGGTGAAGAGGATGGCGGTGTCCCAGTACTCAGCGTGCTTGTCACTCACTTTGTTCAGTTTCTTCTGCCAGGCACAGAAGTTACGCAGCGTCAAGGCCGCGTTGCCGGTGATCTTGGGCCCTGCGTCGCGGTCTCCGAGTAGCAGCACCTTGACTACGACGATGCTGATGGGGTTAAGAATGCTGGGATGGCGGTAGAGTCGCGCCGCCGTGGCCAGTAGCGTCAGCAGATAATGCTCCAAGTCCACGCCATGGAACTTGACCATTGACTCGTCCGCCACCACCAGTGTCTCCACGTACCGCGGGATAGACACGAAGCGCTTGGCGCGCCCAGACCTGCGCCTGTTGCGACTCTCCCCTAAACCGGTCCGCCGAGGCTTGTAAGGGTCCAGAGCCCGCAGGATGGCTGGGTTCCAGCCTGAAGCCACCCCGCAGCGAGAGGTGGGGTCTCCGGGAGGCCGGCCAGGAGCGCCCCGGCGCTGGAGGAGGTGCGCGCCCTGGCTGTTGCGCTGCCCCGCGGACGCACTAGAGTTGGGCAGCGGGCTAATGACATACTCCGCGCCTCGGTAACCGAAGGCTCCGCGGAGGCCCCCGCACAGGCTCACGGCAGCGAACGAATCCGGCTCAGCATTCACGTCCCCAGAGTAAAAGCAACGTCTCAGGTCTGGGGCGCTCCCGGTGAATCCCTGGAGGGGGACACCCAGATGCTCAGTGGCGAAGGCGGGCGCCAGGAACTGAGCATCTGGTGTCAGGTGTAGGTAAAAGTCCTCATGAAACGCTGTAATCTGATAAATTAGCCCCTGATCCCCGGGATCCTCGGGACCCTGTCGGTAGTACTGGCGTCCGTTGATGTCCGGGTCCAGTCGGATGGGCACCACCACCTCCCGCTCCGGCTCTGAGCCGCCAGCAGGTCCCCCGGCGAGAGCCAGCGTTAGGATGCCCAGCAGAAGCATGGCGCCGGGCAGCGCACAGCCGTGCTCTGGAGCAGCCGCCGGCACGGTCGCTGTGCAGCCCGCGCAGCGGAACCACCGGCGCTCCGGGCAGCCCTGCAGCTCCCAGGAAGGAGAGCAAGAGAAAGACGGCTCCTGCCAGAGCGGTGAGCGTGAGCCCGTCAGCCCGAGCCTCCTACCTGTGCCTTCCCAGGCAAAGCGCGCTCCTTGAGCTTGAGTGCAATCGCTGTCAAGTGTAAGGACGGAGATCTGCGGCCGAGCATTAGAGGGAGGTGCCGGGCCGCTTCTCCGAACCGCAGCCACTCGGAGCGCCACAAACCCGGCGCTGGGCGAGCCTATTAAAGGCCCCCTTCTCTTTGGACTGCCCAGTCAGCGCCCCTCCCTCTCGCCTCCCAGCCTCCCAGAGCTTGCAGCTGGGAGCCTCCGGGGGCCACCGAAAAACTCGGTCCCGCCTCCGGAGCCGAGAGCCACTTGGCGGGGAGGGAGTGGCGTTGAGCTAAGGCAGGAGGCGTGGGCTGGCCAGAGAAGCCAGCGCTGGAATCTAGATTTTCGCTTTTTTTTTTTTTTTTTTTTTTTTTTTTGCCCTGAAGTTATGCCCTAGTGCCCTACACAGCGGTTACTTCCGTCCCAGCAGACATGCATCTGTCCGCTCCCTGGACCTTAGCCTTTATCTCAAGGCAGTTCTGGTGAGGAGTGGGGAAGGAAGACCCACCACTGACCCCTTCTTCCAGCCCCTCCTGTTGCAGTGTTCCTGCTGTTTCTTCATCACAACGTCCCCTAAAAGGCCCAGGACCAAAAATTATCCCTGTAAATGTCCTACTGCCAGGACAACTTCCCAGGAACGTGCAGAGCCCTTCTGAGATCTAGGACCACGCTCTGCCGGGGGTGGGAGTGGGGGTGGGAGGCCATGGGGTGTTGGATAGATTGGCACAACTGTTAACTTTTCAGGAATTTTGCCAATCAGCTGTTAAACACAACCATTACTAGAAGTTAACTTATATAAACTTACAATTATAAATTATGTTTAAAAACAAACATCATCACATCCTAATTGATTGCTAGCCTCCCAACCACCAGCCCTCCAGGACAGCCCGCAGCTCCCAGAAGAGAGCACCAGGATGTGCAAGGAGAACGGAAGGGTAAATGGCTGCTATTCTCCACCTCCCTGCTCAGGGCATCCCAGTGGGAGCTTGGTGTAAAACCTGGGGGCAGCATTCACACCACAGAAAGGCAAATGTTACCACCCGGGGCTTAAGGAAGAGACGGGAGCCCTTGTTCAACACTGGCCAGCACACCAAGTGCCTGGAGGGGATGTCAAGAAGGCAGTAGAATAATCAGAGGGTACTTGCCCCACGAGTTTATCTCATTTAATCCTTGACCAAGTATCATATAGGGCACTAAAGGGAGAGGCAGAGTCCAGGTCAATGGGGACAGCCCATCAAGCCATGAGTCCCCATCTAGTTTGGAGGGGAGTCTGAGGAGCCCTGTTTCAGACTCTGGTTCTTGAGACCCGTCTTGTGTCTCAGTAAAATCAACGTCTTTTTTCTGGCAAGGAAGGAAGGCAAGTAGAGCGAGGAAGGCTTTCCTTGCCTCTCCTGATACCTAGAATATCCTCCCAGAACCAAATGGCTCTGTGTTGAGTTTAGAAGAGGAGAAGACAGGATTATGAAGTATAAAAAGAAGGTGGTGTGGGAGAACTTTGAAATTGTCTTAGGGAAGTGACTGCCAAGTCAACAATTCTATTGTAGAAGGGAAGAGGACCTTGAGACCCTCCCATCAGTGAAGAGCACTTTTCACCCATTATCTTCTTCCCATAAAGGACCCACTCTTCCCAGAGCCCCCTGGGGCCTTGCAACAGGAAGACTACCCAGATACCCACAGCTCTCCAGGGGCCCCTCTTCAATGGAGATTCATGGGGCTGAAATTCATTATGTGAATGACTAAGACATGGCTGTTTATGCTCTGTAAATGAAAGGGAGAGTGTGCATATGGGGGGGGAATGTGTGTGAGAGAGAGGAAGTTCAAGTTTACAAAGGCCTTGTGTGTTTGAGTGCTTAAAGAGGGCCTGTAATTAAAGAGAAACTCAGACAGCCACGGGCAATCCGAAGCCACTTATGTAGGGCAAGCAATTGTTTCCCTATACCCAGCAGTTTTAATGGTGGGTTACAAGGTTTCCAAAGACATTTTACTTTCACTCTGATCCATGGGGTTTGGCGAGGGCTGTGGCATGTCAATCAAGCTTCCCCTTCTCCAATCACAGCCCAGCTGTCTCACTCCTGGGCACAGAAACCGCACAAGTGGACTTTCTCAAAGGCACTAGCATGCACTAGGCACTTACTCTGTGCTAAGCACTGTTCCAGGAGTTCCACACGCGTTATCTTATTCAACACTTGTCTCTCCCCTCTTGGGAAGCTACGGTTCTAGTCAATCCCTTTGCCAGGGGGTCCTAGCCAGGAATTGAGGGTGGAGGTATCTGCTGAAATAGAGCACCAGAGTAGAAGTTACTCCATTTGCATCACTGATCTAATTCTCTGACAGAATTTCCTCACCTGTCAACAGAGGAGGGAGTATCTTCTTTCAGGGGTCTTCAGTCACAAGACTGTATTAGAAATCGCTGGCCTAGCCCTGGCTAGTATAGCTCAGTGGATTGCGTGCCAGCCTATGAACCCAAAGGTCGCCTGGGCACATGCTTGCGTTGCTGGCCAGGTTCTCCCTCCCTTTCCCTCTCTCTAAAAGTAAATAAATAAAATATGTTTTGAAAAAGAAAAAAAAAAAAAAAAACCTTTGGTCCAGATCAAATATGACATGACTGTAGGAGGCCTGTGGAAGGCCATATAGCATGAGGATTAGAAGCCCAGGCTTGTAGGAACCAGATGTGCCTCCCGGCTCCAGCGACCTTAGCTGTGCAATCATGGCTAAGTCACTCCACAAAGCCTCTGCTTCTCCATTATTAAAATTAGGATAATAATGCTACCCATCCGTATAGTTATTTTAAGGACCAAATAAGTTAATACCTAAACAATGCTCAGAAGTGCTTAATACATAAAACAGCTTTTCAATGTTATCTAGCAGTGCTGTTACTATTCCCATATTACTATTATTATTATTATTATTATTATTATTATTATTATTACCACCACCAAGCCTTACTTGGCCATCCAGGATCTCTGCCATCATCACCTTCTGAAGAGTTCTGGTATTTCTAACAGGGAAGGGAGGCAAGCTAACGGGAACGCCCTGCCCTGGCTTAGCTCATAGATTTCCAATGTTTCTTTGGCAGCCCTGCGCCCACATTTGGACTCTATCATTGGCACCCTCTCCTTGTCTCTTCTTGTCCTCCATGATCTTTGAAAAATAAGGAGCAATTCCTTCCCCAAAAGAAAGACTGGGGACCTAGCCCATGCCGAGAGATCTAAAGACCTCAGCTTGGCCTCTGCTGCCCTCTGACAATTAGGCTGACCTGACCTCCCTGCCCTTCAGACCTCAGCCCAAGTGCCGCCTCCTCAGAAAGGCCTTCCTAAGCCCTCCGACTGAAGACGCCCCAAGTCACAACTGTGACTCCCTGTCTTATTTCTCTCCATAGCATCGACTTCTAGTTAAACCTATTTTGTTCACCTGAACCTTTACATCTGATCGGCTGTCTTTCCCGTCTCCCTCAGCGAGAATGAGAATGGGGCCTTACCTGTCACGTTCACTGTTGTGTTCCCCAGGGCCTGACAGACACAGTGCTCTTGACGAATGCTGGCTGAGTAAGTGGACTCCAGGTCTAATCTTAACTTGGTCACTCACAATCTCCCAGGACAGGTGGGAACACCTAACACACTGCTCCCGTAATTATTAACTTCCTACACCTCGGTGGCAGAAGCCTTAGGCCAGTACCCTGGTCACCTAGCACAGTTCTCTCATTTCATAGTTGAGGCAGCTGAAGTCCAGAGAGATCAAGTTACTTGTCTACAGCAACCAAGCTTTGCTCACCTTATAAATTCAGGTGCCTTTACGCTTTGCATGAAAATCTGGCTCTGGCTAAATTAATCAGCTAGCTGCTTCCGCTCAGACGCTGCTACTCAGCATGCACAGCTCTGTGCAAGCCCTGACTCCCCGAGAGCAGCCCCTCACCTCATCCCTGCCTGTGCGTGGCACTCTGTCCTCCTGCAGGAAGGACCTTCATTGAACTCACCGGACTCGACTGCTCCATTTCTCTCTGTGTCTTCAGCGTATGTGTTATCCTTTTCCCAGCGTAGGAATATTCCATTTGAACTTACCTGCCCTTGGCTAATTAACTGTTAAACCCTTTTTGCCAAGACTGGGCTACAGCCTCCCTGAACTGAAAACTCATCAAAACCAGGACTTCCTTATCTTTTCTATCAGCCTCCTTGACAGTCCCCAGAGCAGGTGGAGCCTGCTTGCCTGAGCCAGGTGGGTGCAGGGGGTTCCAGGCAGAAGAGGATCAGCCCAAAAGGGCGGTGCGCTGAGGCCAGCAGGAGGCAACCACAGAATTCAGTTAGGAGACTCAGAGTTCCCTTCTCTCAGATCCTGGTTATTCGCCAACATCAGGACCAAGTATGACTTTCACCTACCTGTAAAATCAAGCATCCTGGAGTATCTCCCCCAAGAGGAGTAAACAATTAAGGAGAAAAGAGAGATAAGAAACAAGGTATAAGCTCAGTGATCTCAGCAAGGGGGAAGGAGGTGACTGAAAGAAGTCTCCCAATTCCTCAGATCAGATGTTACTAAATCATTGACTTACCACGTGAGGATTTCAACCAGGTTTTACACAGAAAAGAGATCCAAGAACTTACCATCTTTTTTGTGCTTTGTGTCTCCACCATTCTTTGTCAAAGGTCCCTGAAAATCCCAGATGTGTCTAATCTACTCTTGTGAAACGTGTGCCGCAGAGCTGGGCAAAGTAGACACCATCCCAAAAGGCACAGGCTTTGAGCAGCTTCTTGGGAGGCTCAGGGAGGGAGCCGCATCCTCCGCTGGCTTCTTCTAGTCCTGGTCCCCTTGGCCAATCCTCTCTCAGATGTGGAGACAGCTGAAGCAGCTGGAGATTCTTCTGAGGACCCAGGAATTACAGCTCTGGGCCTGGGTCCATTCTTCCTTGTGCAGAGGAAATATTAACTCTTTTGTCCGTCTCAGCCACCCACTCTGTTTTTCCTCCTAGGACTTACCTCCCAGGTTTGTTCCCTGGAAGCTAGAAGGCTAGAACAAAGGTTTCCGACTAAACTTGAGTAAATTCACCAAGTAATCCTTCCAGGCTGCCTTCTGCTAGCACCCTGAATCCCCCCTTTTGCAGCTGGGTTACTTGGAGGATGCTAGTTAAGTGACCCAGTCTCCTGGAGCTTTGAACTTCTTATTTATGAAAAAGGAAGACTAGCCTTACAAGCATTCGTAAATACACATTGAGTCCGCAGAGTGAATAACATTATTTGGGACTCATAGTTAGAAAGTACGATGCAATTCTCACTTCAGGATTTGCAATGTCATTAATTCTGCCAAGAAAAAGCACAGTGAGCTGAGGCTCTTGCTCTTTTCATTTAGGTAAAGTAGGGGGAAGGCACTGTGCTCCTCCATTCCTGCCTCCTCTTAGCACAGCCTTCTCCCTTCCGCCTCCGCACCCAGTCTCGCCTCGCCAGCCCCTGCTCTCTGTCAGCCATCTCCAATTCCTCTCCTGCACCTCACTCCCCTTTCTCCACATCTTCATCTACACTAGGGTGAGAAGAGCTGATAACAGCTTTAAAATGCTTCCCTCTCACATACATTTATACCTAAAAACGATCAAAGCCTTTTTCGAAACAAAGTTCTGGTAGAGGAATGTCAGACAGTGACCAGAAGGGGGGTTCTTTAAGAGGAGGGAGAAGGGGGTGACCAAAACATCTCCCCAAAGGAGGGTCGCCACTGAGGTTGGGCAGGTTGGGCCCCGCCCAGCACTAGGGGGCACAATTCTTGTAAATGAGAAACAAGCAATTCCGTCTATCCACCCTGCCGTCCGTCCGTCACTCCTACTGAGCCCAACAGGCTGGCAGCGTTCTTCCTGTACCTCCCAAGGTGGGAGGGTTTCCCATCAGGAAGCTGCTGCCCTTCATCTTTCCCTTGGGTGAATCGTTTAGCAATGCTTCGTAGGATGCCTACCTCCTCTGTCCCCGTCTCTTACTGACCTCATCAGTGCGCATGACCTCGCTCCAGGCTTCACGCCCTTCATTCCCTCCTGAGGTGGAGGAGTGGGTAGGCTATGCGGATGAACATCATGGGCAGCCAAGGTGAGAGCCGAGCGCCTGGACTGGCAAGGAGAATCCCTGATTGAATGTCCACAGCCTTGCACGCATGAGGCTTACAGGCATGAGATTCCTCTGATCCTCAAGAACATTAGAAATTAAAGGACAGGAAACTCCGGTATTTAACCAAAGAACATAAAACCACCCCTTGCCCCAAGGCAGTGGCAGGAGAGAAGCTGTCTGTGGCTCTCCTGGCTCGGGCCCACTTCCCACCTGAGTGTGGGTCCCAGAGTAGAACCCGGGGTGCCCAGCAGGGCCCCCTCTTCTCCCACCGTGGCTTCCCCAATGCTCTGCTGAAAAACCAGATGTTATCTCCTTAAAAAAGAGGCTGTCTGTGCTTTGCCTGCCCCTGCTTCCTCCTCCCCGCACCTCTGTGCAGCCTCCCTGTCACTGTGGAGAGCCAAGAGGTGATGGGATCCAGCAATGTCGCTTCTAAGCCAACCTGGCAGAAGCAACTCAGCAAGTTGTCCAATGCTTTCAAGCTGCGGTTGGTGAGACTCCAAACACCGAGTCACTCCAAGTAAAGACCTCTCCCCTCCCCCCGCCCCTTGGTCTCCACACTGGCCAGGAATCTTCTCCTTCACGTCAGGACATCCCACCCTGATGTTCTGAATCAGCCAACAGAGCAACTGGGAGACACTTGTGGCCCACAGAGCCCAGCTGGGCGACAAGCACTGCATTTCATAAGAGAAGCACGAAGGCGCTTGCTGCTTCCGGAAAGGCCCCCAATGTTGGGGACAGGAGACAGCAAGAATGGTGACTGGACAGGCAGATGTCACCTCTGCTCTTGGAGGTATAAAAAGAAAGAAAAGTAGAGGAAGAAGGAAGTCGAAAGGATGAGTAGAAATTGAAAAGGAACACAGAGAATTGCTAATTTCACGCATATACATACATCAGAATGCACTCTTAACAGCTTCTGGCTCCCAAATCTTCATTCCCAGCCCCCATCGGGGCCTGAGCTTCATTGCTGTGTATCCACCTCCACCGAGCTATCCCAGAAGGCCCTTAACAGATCTGACTCCTGACCTCCCTCTATGCACGTCCCCCAAAACAGCATCCATAGACATATACACCTCCTTCCTCCTGTTTTTCTCAGCTCAGTCCACGGCCTCTCCAGTCACCTCGCCACCCGGCTAGTAGCCCTCATCTCTTCTGCCTTTGGTGACTGCACGGTTCACCAATTCTGATGGGCTGACTCAGAAAGGCTCCAAGGTACTCCTGTCCACCTCCACTGCCACTGTTTTAGCTTAGACCACAGTCCCTCAGGAAAGCTCATCCTGACAGGTTCCCACCACTCCAGTCTCTGCCTTACTGCAGTCTTTATTCTGCATGATTGCTAGGGTTATCTTTCTCAAAGACAAATGCAGTCATATCACTGTCCTGCTCAAAAGCCTTCAATGAGTCTGCATCTCACTCTGGAAGAAAGCTCACAGCTCTGGGGTAACAAATACGTACACCTCTTCACAAACTTGCCCCATCTGGCTGTTTAGCTTCATTGCCTGGTGCTCCATGGCACCTGACACTCTAGACCTGCAAGACTCACTGAACGCAGGTACTTTTCCAAGTGCAAAAGGTTCTTGTGTGTGTGTGTACATGTGTGTGTGTGTGTGTGTGTGCCTGCCTCCACCTTTCTGAAATGGTTTCTTCCCCTCCAATGTCTAGTGAACTCCTACTCATTCATTGAAGTCCAATTAAAATAGCACTCAAATGAAATGTTCTTCAACCTGATCTTTGCCCATCAAAACACAGCTATCACTACTTTCTCTGGGCTCTCATAACCTATTAATCAACTCACTCAACAAATGTTTCCTGGATTCCTATCTGTATGCCAAGCTTTTTGCATATAATTCTATTGGTGTACTTACAACATTACATTACGATTATTTGGCTATTTCGCTTTCCCTTTCACCAGACTATGAGCTGTCTGGGTAACGCAGGTGAACAGACCACAAGAACTGTCTTTTGTATTTCTTTGCACATGTTGCCTAGGACCATTTCTGCCACATAGTAAGCTTATGAAATTATTAACTAAAACTGAAAATATAGGGACTGGGGAGCTGAGAAAGCAAAAGAGGAAAGAAGAAAATTCAGAGAGAGGAGGAAATGAAGTCAAGTCCAAGGAGAAGAGGAAAGACTGGGTCAGGAGAGACAGAGATGAGAACACTAGAAAGGTAAGAGAGAGGAGAAATGGAGAGGTGTATCACTTCTCCCGTCACCACCACGTGTGTGTGTGTGTGTGTGTGTGTGTGTGTATGAGAGAGAGAACAAATGAACGTGAGTGTGCATGCACACACGCGTGAGCACAAGCAAGCTATGAAGGAAGCTTCAACGCTGGAGGCGCCAGGCCACTTCCATCCTTATCCCCGTCTCCTACCTCCCCTGCCACGTGGCTGCTACAGATCCCACTCTCTTCCTAAATCCTCAGGCCTCTCCTGTTTCTCCATCACCTTTTGGGACATCCAAGAGATGCCTCTACATTCTTAGATGGTTTCACACACGTGAAACGCTTCTTTGTAAGTCACTCACGTGGATAAATGCGAAAGGCTTTGAATTATCTCATAACGGAAGCTTCTTTTACTGAAGAAAAAACGAACACCACAAAGGAAGGGTGCTGAACGCCGACAGCATGGTCAGGGGGTGCTGACATAGGAGCGCACGCCTCACTACACGCCATGGACCTGGATTCTACAGCCAGGCCACCTGCAGGCGGCTCTGTGACTTGGGTCATTTCACACAGACCCTGGGAGCTCAGGCCCTGCTCTGCGGAAGAGAGCAGGATTCAGCATGACATGGACAGAGCATGGGACTGAGAACCCACGTTCTAGCCCCGAATCTCCGGTCAAGCAGCTGCGTGACTGTGGGTGAATGACATTCTCGGAGGTCTCAACGTACCATCTGTAAAGTGAGAGGTTAGAAAGATGCTGCTCGCCTTCCTCAGGTCTCCCGAAATTCAAACACTCCTAGCGGTACTTGTCATCGCACCGAAGTGGTCATGACTTGGCTTCCCTTCTGTCCGTAAGAGAAGTTCAGGTGAGCACCCTGAGCAGCTCTAAAAGGAGGGGACCCTGAGGATGAGGGGTCAGCACCAGGAGAAACTCCAGATACTCTGCAACTGTGGTGTCAGGCCGGCTGGGAGTATGTAACTGTGATGACAATGGCGGTAGGAAACAGTGACCACTTACATGTGCTTCCTAAGGTGCCTCACACTCTCCTCAGCACCTCACCTTCTGACTCACTGGGAACACATTTCTAAAAAATGAATGGCTTTCATATCATGTCCCTTGATGACCTTGAATAAGCATCTCACCCACTCTGAGAAATCGTTCTCCATCCAGAAATCCCAGCTCCAGTTTTTTGTCTCTTTACTTCTCTTTAAAACAAGGAGAAAAGTGTGCAGCTTGGCAAGTTAATAAAATAAAATAAATACTTATAGGGGTGTGTGTGTGTGTGTGTTATCAGAGGTGGTTAACTAGACCTGTTGTTGAGAGAGGTCAGACCTTCCTAAATCAACTGTAAAAGGTAAATGCGGTGAGACTCCCATCTGGTGGTGAGAATCAATAATGACGATTTGGGGGAAATGTATTGTTTGCATTAAATAATTAACCAGTGTACAGAAACCAAATTGTTCTCGCGATTAAGGTAGCACTAGACCGTAGAGACATATCAGCTCGAACAGCTCTCCAAGACTGTCCGACGGTTTGAGTTAAAAGACTCCAGACCGGCCTGACGCAGAGCAAGAAGTCAAGGTGAAGAAAGGACTGCAGGAAGGGAGAGAAGTGCAAATTATGTTATACATGACAACCACACCACACCTCCCTCAGCGTTCTCCAGTGACTGGTTGTAAGACATATAATAAGTGGCCGGTTTTCTTTGGTTGTACAGTTTTGAAGGACTGCTGTCTCAGACTTTCAGGACATGGTAGAGATTTCTAACTTTTGAAAAAGTGGCTCTGAAATTTGTAGTACAGAGGGTAAATAGCAAGTTCCAACAGCGCCACCTGCTGGTCATAACGTGGAAAAACAAGCGTGACCTAACAGCCTCTGTTGTCATCAAAGCCACTGTCATTGCACATAAGATTCAAAATGTGCAGGTGACTCTCAGGGGCCAGCTACATGAGGGATCACAGGTTGTAATCACTGATGCGCTACACATGAAACCTCAGGAAACTTCATATTTTGGGTGCCCCTCAATGAGCCCGATTTGTGGCAACTTGTCACTGAAACTACAAATGATAGAAGTAAAAAGGTCTGTTTGCTTCTTGGTGTAGTACAACCAATTCAAGCCTGGTAAGCAAGCAAATCAATGTCAGGTTTGCACTACAGTTTGTATAGATCTGTCTGCACAAACAGCATTGTATAGATATGTCTGGACAACAGCATTGGGATCATGCCCATTGAGAGGGACTGTAAAGAGCCTAACAGCCAGGTGGAGGTAGGAAAATCATCAGAGTGGCTAGCACTTTATAGTAGTTGGGAATTGAAGTAATCTCAAGAATATGAATTAATGACTTTCTGTATACTGGGTGAAGTTACAGACATTCCAAAGGACAAAATATTTAGGGTTAAGAAAGAACTACACAGATAAAAGAAAATCTTATTTATTTGTGGTAATCACAAGTGGTAATCACAAAAAACAACAGGCACGCAAAGTGAGTGTCAGCACAAATGTGATGTCAAAAGTCAAACATGGCCCTGACCAGTGTGGCTCAGTGGGTTGGGAGTTGTCCCGCAAACCAAAGGGTCACTGGTTCGATTCCTGGTCTGGGCACATACCTGGGTTGTGGGCCAGGCCCCCATTGGGGGCATGAGAGAGGCAACCAAATGGATGTTTCTCTCTCACATCTCTCTCTCTCTCTCTCTCTCTCTCTCTCTCTCTCTCTCTCCCCGCCCCATCCCCTCCCCTCTCCCTAGAGATAAATAAATAAAATCTTTTTTTCTTAAGTTAAACGTGGCCTCTCTGAAATATGTGCTCAGCAGCATGATGTAGAAAGACTAGGAAATTCTCTGTTATAGGCAATGCGGGATCATGGCAATGACCCAATACCCAAAGTTAAAGAACGTGAACATGAATTGTGGCAAAAAGGTATTATTGTTCTTAGAAAGAAAGAACTCTATTTATATTTAAGTACTATGACAGGATTTGAGAAAAGCTGTTTACTCCCTTCTTTCAGATCTTTAAAGATGAAGTCCTGGTGTCCCTTTCAGCTCAGTAACACCATGATTTAATCCCTAGTTCTAAACAAAGGAACACTAATTCAACGGGCAGCATCATCACCAGAAAAATATTAAATTTAATCAGTAGCTCAGGAAAGTGACCTTGATTAAGAACACTGTTTCCACCACTTATTAACTGAGTGACCCTAGGCAAGTTACATAACCCCTCTCAACCTTTTTATTTATCTGTGGGATGCCTTTTTCAGAAGGTTATCATGATGATAAAGTGAACAAATGTTTGTGAGCTGTTCAGCACAGAGCCTAGCCCACAGCAAACACTCAAAAGATGGAAGCTGTTATTACTAAAAATTAAATGAAAATTAAATTAAAAGGAGCCTGTAGAATAATGCCTGCCCCAGAGTAAGCATTCAATTTTAATAGGAAGGTCTGAATTGCAAATAAAATTTAAAACCAATGTAGTTTTTTCTTTTATCTTCAGGCAGGGGGTCCCGTCGTATTTTAAGAAGAAAATTGCCACTAATTGTGTGTCTCTGGGCAAATCACTAAAACCTCTCCATTTCTATTTCTCCTCTGCAAGATGCAGGCGGAAGTAGGTTAGATGACCATTCATGTCCCTTCCAGTAGGAAGGAGATTCAGAGACCACCAGAGCTTAGTGGACACTACAGACTTATGATATATGCTCCATAAAGCTCTAGTGGTAAAGTAAGAAACACCCATTACTAATAGTTCATTAAAAAATCAAAAATCTCTATAGACCTATAATATAAGGTACTATAAACATAAAAGTTCTTTAATTTTTTAAGGGCCACTTAAATAATGAATAATTACTACATAAAGAATTAAGGACAAACATAGATATTTAATTTTAATTTTTCTATAATTTCCCCTTCGTGTTCAGAGCAAGAAATTTTTGAATTTGTCATTTAGTAAGAATCACATATACTGAGTCTAGATAATCCCCACATTTGACGTTTCAGGACTCCAAATTAATGCTGCTTTCCTGCAGTTCAGCAATCAGCAAACCTTTTCTGCAAAGGGCTAGGTAGTCAGTGTACTTCAGGCTCCCTTAACCCTGCCTTTCTAGCACAAGAACAGCCAGCGTGTAAATGAATGGCCATGGCTGTGTTCCAATAAAACTTGACTGTATTTATGGACACTGAAATTGTCAAGCATCATAAAATTTCATAAATTTTTCCCAATCATTTAAAATGTAAATAACATTCTTAACTTGTGGACTATAGGAAAACAGGCAGTGTGCAGGCTTTAACCCAAGGGCTGTAGTTTGCCAACCCCTTGCTGTAACATATATTTTGGGGAAAACCATGGTAATGTAGGAAATCGGAATGGGCTGGCGGGTTGGCTGGCGTTTGTTTTGTTGTACTTTTTCATCTGTTTTCTCCTAAAGGCTTTCATCTTGAACCACCTTCTCAGCTCCCACCCCCCAACCCTAACCTTAACCCTAAACCACTACCCTTCCCCACGACCCCGGCAAGGACACAGGCTTAAGCATAGCTAAGGCAAGCCTGACACCTTGAGGTCACACTGCAAGTTGCAGGCGCCACCCTGGCTGGGAAGCATGAACCCAGGTGGGTTGAAGGCAGGGCAGGTGCAGCGTTGCAGGCTCAACCCAGCAATAAGCCAGGCAGGAGTTGTTGTTCTTGTTGAAATGGGGGGAGGGGGGCTGTGGGGCAGGGATGAAGTCCTTCTACCTCCACATTAACTTCCAAAGGGCTCTCTTCAGGGGCATTCCATTCTTTTTTTTTTTTTTAAGTTTCCAGAACCTTCCCAAATGAGACCAGAGGCCTCCAAAGACATTCAAGACTTTCCCTGGTCTGCTTACGTCTCCCAGTTATAGCCATGAGTACACATTCAGGAGGAGAGGAAGGGAAAGTGGGCATAGCCGCTCCATCCCACCCCTTTCGGGTGCTTACAAAGGACAAAAACGGAGAACCTGTAGGGGCCTCGTTGTTACTGAAGATCATGAGTTTGACGCTGGGAAAAGACAGATCAGGG
Source organism: Furipterus horrens (assembly GCF_987537825.1). Lineage (NCBI taxonomy): Eukaryota > Metazoa > Chordata > Mammalia > Chiroptera > Furipteridae > Furipterus > Furipterus horrens. The sequence goes on along the minus strand of NW_028327181.1, from coordinate 25,159,415 downwards.
GCTTTAGGAAACACAGACCAACGATCAAAATGTTACAACAGGCCTGAAGCAAAATGAGATTACACGTTGCCTGCCCAGGTCTCTCTCCCGGGGCTGGGATGAAGTGTTTTGCTCATTTTTGGAAAAAGATTGAAGAAGCCATTCTTTCCACTTCCCCGCCTCTAGAAGTGTTTAGTGGGAAACATCTGAGATTCCAGTTATTTCTCTTGTAAATTACCCAGGAAAGATGGTTCTGCAGCACGCAAAGGTTGGGAAGTTCATCCTTTCTTCCCATCCAATTCAAAAACATCCTTCCATGTTCCTGAGAAAGCAGAGAAAGGAGCCTGGCGGGGCTTCCTCTGGGCTTCTGTAATCACAGAAGTACTTTTGTGGCCATGAGAGCCTCCTCGTTGGCAGTCACAAGCCTGAGAGTCACGTGCATGCTGGACCCCCACAGCTGCTGGAAGGAGTTTGACATGCTAAGAAACGTGGGCTACCTCAAATGCCAGTGCCCCCAGCACAGGCAGAAAACTGGGGAGCAGGAAGGAGTGACTCCAGAGCCTATAGTTAGAGACAGGACCTTGAATCCAGTCTCCAGACCTATGCCATTAAGACTGGGGTGCCCTGAGGTGCTGCCCTTTGTAGTCTTGAGAGAGAACTGAAGACCCTACCACTCCTCTCTTTGTCTCAATCCCCTCATCCGCAGGGGAGGTGGCAGTGTGGGACAGAATGAATCCACTCTCATATTCATTTGTACCCACAGCCACCTTTCATGACGCCCCCTGGGGGAACTGAGCAGTGTTCCCAATGAGTTTTCAGGGCCGGACAGACACGCAGTTGCTGGTCATCTGCTGCCCTCCTAAGAAAAGGTTTGCCTTCCCTCTGGGTTGACCCCACTTTGCTGCCAACCTCACTGCTGGTAATTTACCAGTGTGCTAGGTCCTGCCCCACCAGCCTCTGGAAGGAGCAATAACAGTCCTGGGTTCCATTACCTAGGTGGGTCTTTTTGTTTTTGTTTGTTTGTTTGTCTTTCCCTATCCCCAGCTTGGTGGGGAGCATGAATATGACCTTTCCCATCTCTCTCTTTTGCTTCATAATTTAAAATTCTGGAACCTTCTCCAGAAAAGACCTCTCCTACACAACCAGATGCTCAGAGTGACTCTGTAGGGATCCAAATACTGTCCCTGGGACCAAGGCAGGAGCCAATTCGGAGGATGTGTCATGGGCACTTGGCCTTCGAGGAGGGAGTGACTGGGGCCTCCCCAAGGACCTGTCTGCAGAGCCAGGCCAGCACTGTAGGAGTTAATGTGGGACCGCGCGTAAAGGGAAGGGGAAAAAAGTTGGAGTTGACACTTCAGGAGGGAGGGGTAGAGAGGGGAGTGAGTCTCACTGACTCCTGATTGGTTTTACATTTCATCCAAAATTTTTTTCCTCTCCTCTCTCGCTCCCTCTCCGCAGTTTCTCTCTCCGATCCCAGGGGAGTGGAAACGGGAATAGTGAGATATCAAAAATAAACCTCTTATGTCAAAGCCGGGAAGGAAGTATAAATACGAAGCGCTCGGCAGCCCACTCGGTGCTTCCCGGGGTGGGGAGGAGGCAGGGGCGGAGGGCGGGCGGGCGCGCGCGGCCCGGGGCGCCAGTTGCTCGTGCTCGGATCCGAGGGCGGGCGCGGAGGAGCGGACTGCGGGCCGGAGGGGCCGCCCGGGGACCACGCGGCGGCCAGGTCCCCCAGGGCTGAGTCGCCCAGCGACCTGATTGATTTCCTTTTTCCTCGAGGGAGCGGCCCGGCAGCGCTCGCGCCGCCCGCACCTGCCCGGTCCGGGCCGGCTTCTCCCGTCTCGCGCGCCGCAGCCGGAGCCCCCATGCCCCGCGCCGCTCCCCAGTGGCCGCCGCTTCTGCTGCTGCTGCCGCTTGCCCTCGGCGCCCCGGCCAGGCCCGGAGCGCGCAGCCCGGCCTCCGAGCTGGTGGTGCCCAAGCGCTGGGCGGCCGACGAGCGCGAGCTGGCGCTCCACCTGTCCGCCTTCGGCCAGGACTTCGTGCTGCGCCTGGCGCCCGACGCCAGCTTCCTGGCGCCGGAGTTCAAGATCGAGCGCCTCGGGAGCTCCGGCGCGGCTGCCGGGGGCGAGCGCGAGCTGCGTGACTGCTTCTTCTCCGGCACAGTGAACGGGGAGCCCGAGTCTCTGGCAGCCGTCAGCCTGTGCGGCGGACTGAGCGGCTCCTTCCTGCTGGACGGCGAGGACTTCACCATCCAGCCGCAGGGCGCGGGGGCCTCCCTGCACCGGCCGCACCGCCTGCAGCGCTGGGGGCCGGGGACGCGCCGCGCCCACCCCCATTCCCTCCCTCGAGGGCCCGAGTGGGGGGTGCAGGAGGGTGATGGTCAGAAGCAGGGCAGAGACGACGACCACGAGAAGGAAGAGGAGGAAGAGGCACAGGAGGAGAAAGGTGAAGATGAGCTGGAAGGCGCCGGCAGGCTGCTGTCGCCCCTGGGGGGCACAAGTAGGACCAAGAGGTTCGTGTCCGAGGCTCGCTTCGTGGAAACGCTGCTGGTGGCCGATGCGTCCATGGCTGCCTTCTATGGAACGGACCTGCAGGTAGGACTCACCTTGCCTGGAGGTCCCCAGTCACCTCCCATTCTCCAAAATCTTCCCTTCTCTGTCCCTCTGAGAAAACCCTTCACGTTCCTTACTCTGCCAAAACCGACCCCACACAAGGTTACTTCCTTTCTGAGAAAGCGCAGGAACTCTTTGCTGAATCTCTGACATCGGGCTACCTACTGCCCCTCCCCCCATGGCCCTTCCAATTTAGGGTAAGGGTCCCAGCACTTCCCCCTCCCAACTGCTCACCCCCATTCCCATCCTGACTCTCCTGCAGCACTTGGCAAACTGAACTGAAAATGGGTTTTAAAGCCCCTGAGGCACCTGCATCCCCCAACAGAGACGAAAACTGAACATTTTGGAAGATCATCCACTCTATCCCCCATTTCTCAGCCCTCTACTGTCTACAGACCTGAGAGGCTACCATGGAAAGATGTGACTATTTCATCCCCCTGCGTACAGAACTGAGATTGCACAAATAAAAGACATTGTTTGGAGGGAACTGAACCTGGAAAGGGGCTGCCCCACTTCTTCGAGCCCAGCTGGTTCTGATCAGGGGGCGGGGACTACCTTGCCAACCTGGCGCTCAGCCCCGCAGAACTTGGCGTTGCCAGCATCAGCGCAAAAGGGAGGGGCACAGGGTTTCTGCCTAGGGGCTCAGTCCGGGAAACTGAAGCTTCAATGGAAAAGGGAGGGGAGGAGGGGGTGGGGATATGCCCTCCTTCAGTTACTGTTCCTAGTGGAACCAGAACTGTACTTGGCCCACCCCAGCTGATCTAAGCCCAGACACAGCTCTCTATTGAGCTGGGGCAGGAAAACTGTGTCCAGGGAACAGTCCCTGTAGCCAGATGGCTTCTAACTAGATTCAAAGACGGTGCGGACTCAGCAGGAGGTGTCTGTCTGTGTTGCCCTGGCCCCAACATCTCCCCCACAGACCAGGTGAAGTGTAGGGGCTGCGCTCTCTCTTCCCCTGGGGACAGAGAACCAATAAAGAGCCAGATAGAGAAAACCTGACCTGCTGGGAGGTCCTAGTGCTCTGAATTGGGATCACGGGCATTGCTGCAGCTCAGCTAATGCTTTTTCAGTGACAGCAATCTTGGCTGGGGACCCTATTCTAGGTTCAGCCTGTCTTTGACTGTAGAAGGCACCAAGCATTTCTGCATCACCTGTGCAGAATAGTCCAGGTGAGGCACAATCGGGCTTTCTGTATTTCGCCTCCATCTTTCCCATGCTGCAATCTGTAACCACTAGGAAATGCATTCTAGATGGAAGGATGGGAAGCATCGTGGGGGTGGGGGGAGTGCAGGGGGGTGGGTGAAAGGTCCCTGTGGCTGCTCCTCTGGGCCACTGCAGGGGCAGTTTCAACCCTGGACAGGCTCTGCACCTGCCTGCCAAGGTGTTCCCTTCCCCCAGAGCATGGCAAGACAGCTGCAAGCCTGCCAGGTGGTCTACCCCACTGACTTTGTGTTGACACTGACTTAATATCTGTTTCTCTGCCTACCCTGCAAGTCCTCAACAGTGGGGCTTCTTTCACATGCCTGGCTGCTAGGGGTGAACATCAGTAAGAAGCTGAAGTGCATTCATTGCAAACCCACAGCTGGGCTGCCAAGCCTGTCCCCCACATGTGGGCCAGTGTGTGACATCTGCCTGTGAATCAGGAGGTGCAAATAACAAGAACATGGGGAAGCAGCAGAAAAGCAATTGCCTGGCAGTCTCCAGAGCCAAAATGTCCTTCCTAATGCCTTCCTACCATCTGCTCTCTGAGCTCTTCACCTAGGCACTTAAGATACTGAGGATTTGCCTCCAGGACATACTCAGCCTCTGCAGACACCAGGGCCACCTAAAAGCAGCCTTGGTTTGGTGCTGGGCTCCGGGATGTGCAGGCCACTGAAGCAGGAGGCTGGGCTGCATTTCGACCCAGGTTTGCTGCCCAAGATAAGTATGCTTTCTCTTTACAGAGCTGCCTAGGATGACACCTCATGTGATGCCTGGCTGGTGGCCTAGCACATGCTTATCCCATCCCCTCCCTGTGCACATATATTCACAGACCCACACCTCCGCACCCAGCCAGCCCAGGTCAGAACACATCAGAATGGGCATCCGGCCTCCGGGAAGGTTGAGCTCCTCTCCCTAGGGCATCCACAGCTCAGAGCAAAGTCCTGTCTTGGTTAGACCAGCCCCACCACTTCCACCTCAAGCTCATTAGGTCATAGCCCCCCTACACTCCTGCTGGGGTGGGGCAGGGGCCGAGGCACAGCTGGTTTATGGCTGCCCACTGGCCCCTCTGCTCTGACTGCTCATCAGCTATGGAGATGCCACAGGATGAACTTGAACGTCCCAGCTCAGTCCCCTGGGCTTCTTAAATGCACCTGTGAGCTCAGCCAAGAGTGAATGTCAAGTCCTGGTTCTCCAAGACATTGCCTGCCCGGACCTTTCTACCCAAAATAGAACCCAAGTCTTTATAAGTAACTCTCCAAGGAGTCCCCTGGAGACTTCGTTCACACAGATGGAGGAACTTTGGGATGTCTTAGCAACTGGGGACATGATGAGGGTGAGGAGAGACTTTGCCCCCTTAAGGGCTTGGGTTTCCTCATCTGTGAAGAGAGACACCTGGACTAAGTATTCTGGGAGGCCACTTCATGATGAGTCTTCTGGAAAGTTCAGCACTATATATGGAAGCCACTCTGAGTGTGTTCAGTTTGCAGAGTGGTTCCCATGCACCAACTCCATGGAAATACCTGTAAGGGACTGAGAGGGAGAGGGTGCAGCTCACAGAGCCTGGGTGACTCCCTCCAGGTCGCACAGCTAGGAAGTAAGCGGCAGGGCTGGGTCTGCAACCCGGGTCTCCTGGGGCTGAGTGCAGGGCTCCGCTTGTGCCAGGCTGCGCTGAGCTCGGGGAGGGCATGTGACTGTGCTGACCCCCCTGACATTTGACCGTAATACAGGAATGGGTCCTGGAACCCAGTAAGTCCAACAACACCCTGCCAAGCTCGATACAGAGAAGAAACCACTGTGAAGGCCGAGAGACAGAACCTGGTCTCACCGCTGAGTGGCAATGAAGTTTTCCAGAGCTCCGCACACTTGAGTTCACTTAATCCCTTGACAGAGGGGCCCCTGCTTCCCACCTTCTTATCTGGTTTCAGAGTGAAGGAGCCCAGACAAAGGGGGCTTTCTGAAAGGACAGACCACCTCGGAAGAGACCATTAACTCTGTCTGCATCCGGCTGCTGCTAATTGCTCTCTGGATGAAACTGGAGCGGGAGGGGAGTGAGTGGGGGCTGAGCAGCACCCACACTCTGTCTGGGAAATCTGTCCAGCCGGTGGGTCAGCTGCAAACTGAGCTTCTGAATTCTCTTCTCAGCAGAGAGGGTCCTAGGAGTGGCACTCATTGTCCCCAGATGTCAAGAGGTTTCCCAAGACGTCAAGCTACTGGCAACTGCGTTTAGGGAAGGGCTGTGTCATAGCCATTTCATCTCCCCCTTAACCATGTCCGCTGGGGAAAAGGTACCTGCAAGCCCTAACACTAAAGTGACCGTGTATAGGCCCATTTAGTACCATCTCTAATTGTCAAAAGTGTCCTGCTTTGGAAAATAACAGAAACAGATATATGCCCCACTCTCTCTGGAGTCACCCAGTTCTTCATGGATGAAAGACAGGTGTTGTATACCTGGGAATTATGTTCTTCCACTGGCAGAAGAATGAGTCTTTTCCATCTTTTGTCTGCTGCAGTCAGAATGATCAACAATACGAAATATTTCCCAAAGAAAATGCCTTCATATGCAAAGGCTTTTGCTTTGCCTTTTCCACCTGCTGGGGGCCAGGGGATTGGGGGTGTGCACAGACAAACAAGGGCAGGGTGGGCTTGCTCGCTGGCATGTTTTGAGTTTGTTTCCGTTATGCTGTAGTTTTTTCCTTGAGGCAGCAAAGAAGGATAGCACTCAGTGTCATGATCCAGAGGACAGGCCCTGGAGGGTCATGGAAATAACGGTGTCCTTGAGCAAGTTACCGATTTTCCTGTACCTCAGTTTTTCACCATCAAAGTGAGAATAAGTAGAGCAGTGTCCTGGCATTGTGTTGAGGTTACAATAAAGTATATAAAGCACCTGACCCAGTGCCTGGCACATACTAGGTGTTTAACAAAGCATAACTGATTTTAGAGTTGCCTTTGGTAATGGCGTTTGTCGGAGTAGCGGGGCAGTGTGGTCCCATGGCCACCCCTGCTCTGTCAGCTCTGCTGCCCCACATGGCAGAGAGGTTCCCTTTTCAGCTGGCTTGGCTCAGACTATTATGCTTGACTCCCTTCGGTTCTGTTAAGCGTGTGCTTTGGAGAGGTGGCCTCGCCCTTGTTGTTTTGAGAATGAGAAATGAAGGACACCCGTGCAGGACCCTCTCTTCTCCTGTTGCCTCTTTCCTTCTCCTCTGCTTCTACCCCACCTCCTCCTCAGCCCAGTCACAGGCCCTAGAGGGCTGCCCTGGGGACAAAAGGAAAAGTACGGCCCCGGTCGCTGAGGTCGGAGGGTCTCCACGTTTGCACACTCCCTCTCCTCGCCTCTCCAGGCACGCTGCAGGGAAGAGCAGGAGGACCCACGGTGTAAAAAACAAATGACCAAAGCCTAACAGATGGCCCTGTGAGCAGAAGAAGTTGCTAGAAATATCTGACCCCGGCCCAGCCTCCCCTAGACTCCCACCCTCATGGCTTTGGCTGCTCCAGAGCCCTGGGATGGGATCTTTTTGTTTGTAACTCAAAGAATCAAAGAGGGCTGTGTCCCAGCCACGCTGGCTGGGGTGGTTTTCCCTTTTCCAGGTCCTGGGGGAACCAATGGAGAAGAAGATTCCCTGAAAGATGCCCTGCCTTCCCTAAGGGCGGCAGATCCCCAAGTCATTCAAAAGCAGGGCTGGACGTGGGCACCGTCCAACCTGCCTGTCGCGCTTGTGGGAGGTTGTCTGCTGTATTGGGACCCCACTCCCCCAGGGGTGCAACCTTACTCACGCGCCTCAACAAGCAGCCTGCACTGGCGTGCAGGGAGCTATAAATAGGCAGCAGGTGTTGGAACGGGCCATCTGGCCTTCTCCTTCATGGCTCTTGAGCCCGCTCCCTGCGGAACCGTAACTCAGGATTGGCTGAGAATCAGAGGAGGCTCCCTGACTCAGGGCCACCACCCCAGCGAGGCCCAGGGGTCCTTCCCCCTGGGAAACTGTAAAATGCACTGCAAATGTCAGGCACTCCTGCCACTGTTTCTCAGAGGAGATAAGATGGGGGTGGTGACCCTTTCCCATCTCCGAAGCTCAGTAAGACGGAGAAAAGGAGGTAAGTGGGCATTTTAACGGAAACTCTGGACCCACACTGCAACCCTCCTGCAACGTGCAATGGAAATTAACTTCTGAGATAGCAGCCAGAATGACCTTCCAACGTCCTCAAGTCTGACCCACTGCCTTAAAGGAAAACGGCTCTCAAGTCAGCCCAGCCCATCCGTTATTCATTGTCTAGAGAAGATGCTCTGAGCTACCTGCACTATAAAGGGAGAGACTCCCTGCAAACCGTAGTGTCAGGAAACATCCCTGATGCCTCAGCCTTCCTCTGCGCAGCAGTTTAGACCAGCATGGGAATGCAGCGCCTTCTGAAACCTCAAGTCTTCGGTTCTCTCTGTGTTTTTCTCAGACCAATCTGAGCAGCTGGTACGTCTTATCTTCACACCTTCTTTGTAAGACATCATCTCCCCAGTTTTGACATTATGAAATCCAAAATCAAAGGGGGAAAAAATCCTCATGTAGAGAGTTGCAGGTTGTCTCGGGAGAAATCCCAGGAGCTGGGCCCTGGCCCGGCAGACCCTGGCCCTTCCTAGGGTAAGAGACCAGGAGACTCTTGCTGCCCTTGGGAACAGTGAACACTTGGACAGGAAGTCGCCTCAGCAAGCTACCATTCCTCAGCCCTCACCCCCAGTTGCACAATGATGTGATTGCTTTGCTCCCTTAGGAATCCAACTCCAAGAGCCCATGCCAAGTTTCAGCTTTGCTGATAAGAAGTTTGCATCAGCCTAAACATAGCTGGTGTACTTGACACCCTCAGGAATCTGCCAACCTTTGTTTGTGGGGCTTACAACATACCTGGCTTGTCGCCTGTGAGGTGAACAGACAGATCCCATTCACAAATGACGGGATTCATCTGGAACCCCCACACCTGACCTCAAACGATAGAATGTCCCCCTCTAGCTTTTCGCCCTTCTTTACCCTCCTTTTGCTCCCACTGTCCAGACCACCGGAGAGAAAAAAAGAGAGTTACAGAGACGGTGCCCAGAGCAGAGCAAGCGGGTGGCTGCTCGGCTGGCCACACTCATGACTGAAGGCACATGTGCCTCTTCCCTTTTGTCTCTTCTACAAAATAACCCATGAGAACTCCCTTTCAGAGGTCCCAGAGGCAGGAGAGTGAGCTCCAGTCTGGCCTCCAGCACAGCCGCGGGAGCAGCTGGCAGCCCAGGGACAGGACAGAGGCCAAGCAATGACGTCGACTATTTCAGCTGGCCTGGGTGGGACTGAAAGCAGGTGCGAGTCTAAGCATCTGGGTCTCGTTAGGCCCACCAGATTCTCTCAAGCCCCAGGCAGAAGGGGATAAACGCTTCAGGGCTGTCCAGGCAAACACCAGAAGGCCTCGCACTGGGAAACTTAATGAGAAGAGCGTGGACCTCAGAGACAGACACGCCTGGGCCACATGCTGGCTGGAAGAGCTGTGTGGCCTTACAAGTAGGGGGTGCGATACCTACTTCACAGGGTTATTATGAGCGTGAAGTGAGGTGGCGTAGATGAAGGGCAGGCCTTGTGCCTGGAGCAGAGCTGCTATTGTTAGTAGTGATTATTAGAGCCACGTTGTCACGGTTAACATTCCCATCCTGAAGAGTAGAGGCTACCCCAGCAGACATCAGAGAAATGCTCAGCTGGGTTCTAAGAGGGAAATTCTACTAACCTGGAGCACTTGGATCATTGCTACTAGACTGAGAATGGACAGGGAATGAGGGCGGCTGCCGGGGAGACAGTTGGTGTCAAGATCAAGACACAATAACCAGTCTCGTCCACTAGAACTTTCTGTGATGCTGGGACATTCTGTTTGCTCAGTCCAACACAGTAGCCACAAGCCATACATGACTACTGACACACTTGAAATGTGGCCAGTGTGACAGAGGAACTGTCATTTCAAGTTCACTGAATTGTAATTAATGTTGATTTACATCGCCACAGGTGTCTGGTCAAGATGTTTAATGTATGCGCTTTGGAGCCAGGCAGTCTGGGTTCAGATGCTGGCTGTACACTCAGATTTGTGACCTTGGGACAGTTACTGAGACACAACTTTCTTTTATGTGAAATGATGGGTCTCGAGGGTGTGAGTTTTGAGCAAGATGCCGTTTATCAGATGCTCTGCACGAAGTGGGGCCCATGGGGTGGGTAAGCAGAGGTGATGGCCGTGGGCACGCAGCGGGCTGGGAGGTTGAACCCTTCGCTCTTCCCATTCCTTCCTCCCCGACAGAACCACATCCTGACACTGATGTCTGTGGCTGCCCGCATCTACAAGCACCCAAGCATTAGGAACTCCATCCACCTGATGGTGGTGAAGGTGCTGATAGTGGAAGATGAGAAATGGGGCCCGGAAGTGTCTGACAACGGTGGGCTCACCCTGCGCAACTTCTGCAGCTGGCAGCGGCGTTTCAACCAGCCCAGCGACCGGCATCCGGAGCACTTCGACACGGCCATTCTGCTCACCAGACAGGTCTGTGGGCTGGCTCCCGAGTCCCCGGGGAGGGAGGGAGAGGCGGCGCGGGCGGATCAAAGGGAGGACCAGTAGGCCTGCCCAAACTTGGGAAATGTCTCCCTGCTGGCCCCAGCTGGACACCAGGAGCCTCGTGCGTGGAGCCACTAGGAGGAGGTCATGAGGACTAGTGTGAGGTATTTGCGAGGGAAGGAGAGGAATTTCATAAAGGCTCTTTTCCAACTGTTTGTGACCAGCTGTCTGCTGAGGTCATAACAAGAGGAAGCAGGCTCGCCCCGCCCAGTGAGAGATCTGGAGCGGGAATTAAGAGAGGAGGTCCATCTGGGACCGTTGTTAGACATAGGACCAGGTAACCAGGCCGTTACCCTCCAGATTTCCCCAGACCAGGAGGCTGCGCCCCACCTGGTATGACCGAGACAGGCAGCTTCCCCAAGGCTAGAGAGCGTAATAATGTGTGCAAGGCTCTGTTTACCCCCCAGTCCTCACCATGACCCCACGAGGCAAGTACTGTGGTCCCCGTCCCCATTTCACAGCCGAGGAAGCTGCAGCACAAGCATCACACAGTGGCAGCACCCGTAGCCGAGCCCAGGCAGCCTTGCTGTACGTCCGTGTTCTTGACCACTGTGCTGCCTGCCTCGCAAACAAGCTGCCCGGGTCCCAGCCAGCCCTAGCACACACCAACGTGGAAGGAGAACCACTCTTCCTCAAGCATGTGTCCTTTGCAAAGAAAGAGGGGTCTGAGCTTAAAGGCTTTCCTTCCACTGAGGAGGAACAGAAATAGGAAGACAGTCTGCTGTGTCTCTGTCTCACACTCTCACTTTCTCTGACACGCAGAACTTCTGCGGGAAGGAGGGCATGTGTGACACCCTGGGCGTGGCGGATATTGGCACGATCTGTGACCCCAACAAGAGCTGCTCCGTGATCGAGGACGAGGGGCTCCAAGCGGCCTACACTCTGGCCCATGAGCTGGGTAAGAGCTGCCAGGCCCGGCCTACCGGACGCTGTCGGAGAGAAATGCCTCGTTCAAACCCGGGCTCACCCAGGTTCTGAGGCGTGCACAGCCCTCATGTCTAGCCAGGCTCCCCATGTAATTCTGACAGAATGATCATGTGCCAATACATACTGTGCTCCCTCCATTCCCACCCTGAGCATAAGGCCAAAATATTAGAATAGTGTCCTGGGTCATGGTCAGAGAGGACCAGGAAAATACGAACACGTGAAGCCAATGCTCACGGAAAGTGGCCATGCTGTATCTGGGCTAAGCGGTCAGAACTCGTGAAGAGAGGGCGAGCGAATAATTGAGGTGACTGTGAATGTAAGGCAGCCTGAGGCAAAACATAACGGGATATCAATGGTCCTCAGCAGTCTGAGAAAGCTTCCCGGAAGAGAAAAGCCCAGAGTGAAGATCTTTAAGGGATAAGGGGAGGGAGGGCCACTGGGCCACCTGGGGAGGCCTGCAGCAGGGCCGGGAGGGGGGAGTGGTGGAGGCCCTGAGGGGAGACTGCAGGTCTCTCTCCATCCCCAGGGCACGTCCTCAGCATGCCCCACGACGACTCCAAGCCCTGTGCACGGCTCTTCGGGCCCATGGGCAAGCACCACATGATGGCACCCCTCTTCGTCCACCTAAACAAGACATTGCCCTGGTCTCCCTGCAGTGCCATGTACCTCACGGAGCTCCTGGACAGTGGGCACGGTAGGCATCCCTGGCCAGCTGCTGGCAGAGGAGCTCTGTCTGGTGGGCTCCTTAGATCGCAGTAGGCACCTGCGCCGTTTCCGGCTGAGCTCCACCATGAAGCATCACAGCCATTTAGGGCTAGAAAAGACTTCAGGGATTTGTCCCATGCCCCACCTCCTGGGCCATGGCCTTCTCACGCTCTTCCGCATTTTCCAGCAGGCTGAGCTTTGGGCTAACCTAGAGTGTTAATCACGAAGCAGGTGGCATTCAGCTGAGATGGTCTGTCTGGAGCGGGTGGGTGTGAACAGAGCTTGAAGGAGTGGAAGAGGGTTTACAACACAGAGGAGAGAAGAGAGTGTTCTGGCTGGAGTGGGCCATCGCGTGATAGCTTAGAAACGGCAAAGAGCGCGAGGGAGAAGGGGTGGGAGTGGTGTGCCTGGTTGGAACAGCTTCACTTGTGGAGTCAAGCGGTGAAAACATTTTATTCTTGATTTCGTATGCCGTGGTTTTTAAGAGTTCATTTACACCCCCAATTATATTGCGATGTAGATTAGTAATACAATTTGCTGGCATTCCCTAGATAAACACAGAATCATAGAAGATACTCTGGATAACAAAAGAAATTCAATCCTAAAAATGCATTTTGTGACTGATAGTCAAGAATTGGACAAGTTCTATCTAGATGATGAGTGTTGAGCGTTTAGACTGAGGTCAAGGAAAGCGTGATGTCTAGACCTTCAACCCCATCTATAGAGATTGAAGGGTGATAATACGGGATCCGTGGAGAGCTGGGAGAGGAAAGCTCTGGCCCCTTATTCTTGCTCCTCTGCTTCCTTCATTTCTCAGGAGACTGTCTCCTCGACGCCCCCACCTCGGCCCTGCCCCTCCCAGCAGACCTCCCGGGGCAGAGGGCACTCTATGAGCTGGACCAACAATGCAAGCAAATCTTTGGGCTGGGTTTCCGCCACTGTCCCAACACCTCTGCCCAGGACATCTGTGCCCAGCTCTGGTGCCACATGGACGGCGCTGAGCCCCTTTGCCACACAAAGAACGGCAGCCTGCCATGGGCTGATGGGACGCCCTGTGGGCCTGGCCACCTGTGCTGGGAGGGCAGCTGTCTTCCTGAGGAGCAAGTGGAGAGGCCCAAGGTGAGCAATGGCCACTTGGGGACATGGAGGTGGGGTGGGGGGAGGCAAGCGGAGAGCTGTGCTTTCAAGGAGAAAGCCACACTTGAGAGCCATGAACTAAGAGACTGAGCCAGGCTGCCACTATGACTTCTAAATAAAATCACTCATCCTTTTACAAACAAAGCAAAGCATATTTATCCAAACACAAGAGGAGCCCTTCGAAGATGTACTCAGAGTGAATGGATGATGCCACCAGCGCTCCAGGCATTTGGGGAACTTCCCCTCCAGCATTGCTCAGAGCAGACGGGAAGGCTCGTGAAGACTGGCACTGAGTACGAAACACTCCAGCTCAGAGACCAGAATGTGGGCCCTTGATAAACGGAAGCCATTCGGAATTCTTTTATAAACAGATAAGAGTGACGCAGAAGAGGAACATTCAATCAAAATGAAGAAGTATTCCAATCCTACCTACATCTGAGCTGAATTCATACTTAGAGGTCAGGGGAATGAGAGAAATTGTGGGAATTCCATACTCAAAGGTGGGGAGGGGAGGGAGGAGATTGCCTCCGACAGGCAGAGAAGACTTGGCCCAGGACAGAGCAAATGCGCGAGAGAAAACCAAGGCAATGCCACAGAGAGCTGTAAATGATTCGCTCCTTTGCCCTGCTCTTAATGCTCCCAGACTGTGGGGCTGATCACATTTCTCTGACTGCGAGTCACCGAGCCGGCCCTATAAAACGGCATCTGCTGTGTTACGTAGCCTGGTCCCAGCCCAGCCCTGCATCACCACAAGGGCCCGAGCACTCACTGTCCCAAGGGCTCTTCTCAGTGAGGTGTGTCTGTCACACTGAGTCCCAGGAGCCTGCTTGGGCCAGGTAAGCATTGCACTAGTTCTGAGCCTGAGCCAGAATAGAAGTCAGAGCTCCACCCTTAGCCCCCCCACCCCCACCCCGTTCAGACACTGAACTCTCCCAGGCGTCAGCCTCTCCTGCAGCATGTGCTTTACACATCACGGCAGAGGGGGGCAGAGGGGGGCGGAGGGAGTCCACACAGCCTCCCCCCAGCACCAGAGCCAAGCTCAGTTGCCTGGGCAGGTTGACGTGGGATGATCATGGAACACTTTTTATCATCTATTTTTAAGGGGAAAGGACAGATCACAAAATACTATTCATATGACAGAATCCTATCTGTGTAAAGTAAAAACCACTACCTCTGTATGATCATATATTTAAAGCAATAGTACCAACGGCTATGGGTGAAAACCACGTCCAGGGTTTTATCCGGGTAGTAACACTTTTTTTTTTTTTTAAGTGTTACTTTCTTTTTTACCCTTTTCTGTATTTTTCATTTTTCTATGTATGCAAATACTATTTTTGGAATTTTTTAAATTATTTTTATTTGGAAAATTCTCTGACGGCACCGGTGACAAAGCTTTGTTCTCACAGGTCAGCTGTAAGGTCAGCAACGGTGTTCATTCCCCGGGACACCTGCCCCTCAACCGGGAGCTGGTGGGCCGGCCGCTACACCTCCCAGTGGTTACTCCTGTGGACCAGGACTTCTCTGCCTCAGCACTAGTGACACTGGGGGCTGCATAAGTGTAGGGGGTGTCTTGTCATAGAGGGTGCCTTGCTCATTGCTGGGTGTTCATCGTTGGAGGTTTAGCAGCCCCTCACCCTCTACCCGCTAGAGGCCAGGAGCCTAGACCCTCTCCAACAACGACCCAAGTGTCTCTAAACACTTCCAAATGTCCCCAAAGAACAAAACTGACCCCAGGGAAGAACGGCTGCATTACACCCAACCTTATCCCCATAAAAGAGCTTCATCTGACAGCTAACACTGAGCACCTTGCTGAGGGCAAGGTGCTATTTCAGGCGCTGGGCAGTCAGCCCGAGCAGATCCAGCGCAGCTCTGCGTTCACGGAGCTGACAGCCAAGCGGCCACACAGTCATGGAAGACGTGATTAGGGCCGTTTACTGAACACCACGCCCCCACCCCCATCATACCCATCGTAAGGCAGCCGCTGACTCAGCGTGGCGTTGTGTGTTGCAGGCCGCGGTGCACGGAGGCTGGGCGCCTTGGGGCCCCTGGGGAGAGTGTTCCCGGACCTGCGGAGGAGGCGTGCAGTTTTCACACCGCGACTGCAAGGACCCTGAGCCTCAGAACGGAGGAAGATACTGCTTGGGTCGGAGAACCAAGTACCAGTCGTGCCACACGGAGGAATGTCCCCCTGATGGTAATTGCCACTTACAACCACACAGGCCAGAGGTGGCTGTTCTTGCTCCGCCTGAGATCCCCGGCAGAGAAAGGAGCAGGGCGCATCTCCTGGGGTGCAGCGCTCTCCTGTGATTCAGACAGAAATGGGCTCTGCAAGGCACCCAGTTTTAGGGCAGCCCTTAGCGACCCAGGACAGCTCTCACTGTGCTGGGCGAGCATGGCAAGGTCAAGCTCTTGGTCTTCCAAGATGCGGAGAAAGAGGATGTCACCCCCAACCAAACTTATTTGTGGAGGGAGGAGATTTGCTGAAGTCCTAGCATCTGGGATGATATTTCCCTGGAGGCAACGGAACCCTCGTCCATGTGCACAATGGAAGCATTTTCCAAAGCAAGTGTCAGAGCCAACCCTCCAAAGTCCTCTGAGTCAACATTCGGCCCAGGGTGGAGGGAAGAGTTCTAAATGTGATTCTAGTGCCGCTTCCTTTGGAGAAGAGTTGCCCATGTTCCCTTGGGGCCGTGGCAACTGCCTGGCAGAATCTTCCCAGGAAGCAACACCTCCTCTACCTCCCCTGGCATGTTCCTACCTCGAGTACTCGCTAGAAAGCACACCTGTTACCTCAGAGGCAGGCACAGGCAGCAGCCAGACTGGTGAGAGGGCGTCATTCATTACCATTCCATGCAGCTCCCCTCTGGGCAGCTCCAGGAAGTATCGGCAGGCAGCAAAAGGCAAGCAGAGCCTAAGAGAGATCCATCCAAGTGCAAAGACACACCAGCATCAGGTTGCTGTCTGATAGGGGAAACTGTAGGTTTTGCAAGACAGAAGAATCAGCAGTGGCAGGAGGCCCTAGAATCTTTGCCTGAGAGTTGTGAGCTTGCGTGGCATATGGGTGAAGCATTCCCTGTGGCTGTGACAGTCTGCCAGGGAGACATGGACAATAGGTGAGGCCATGATTTCAGACGTACCCAGAGGATCCATCTCAATCAACAAGTGTTTTTCTGCCTCTTGTGTGGCTAGGACTGTAATAGATGTTAAAAAGGACATAAAAATGCACAGAGCATGGTCTCCATCCTCAAGGATTGTGCTGTCCAGCTAGAGATCAAATTGCCTTTTACAAGGCAAGTAAAACTTAACCTGTGGAGCACAGACTACAGGCTTGTGAGAAATTCAGAGCAAGGAAAAGCTGGGACTAGTCGGATGTTTCCCGGGAAGTGAGGGCTGAACAGCGCCTGGGGAATTGAGACGGTGATAACATGTGGGGGGATGGGGCTGGAGAGGCGGCAGTTTGAGAAGGGCTGTGATTCACTTGGGTGGAGTCCAGCAGAATGTAGCCACACTTCAAAAGCAGGCCACAAAGGTCCATGAAAGCTAAAATGGCATCTAGCCCTGACTGGTGTGGTTCGGTGAGTTAAGTGCCTGTCCCACAAAGGGCAAGGTCACCAGATCAATTCCCCATCAGGGCACGTGCCTGGGTTACCAGTTCGATCCCAGGTTGGGGCACATGCAGGAAGAAGCTAATCGATGTTTGTCTCCCTCTCTCTCTCCCTCCCTCTCTCTAAAAATAAATAAACAATATCTGTTTAAAAAAATAAAATGGCATTGAGACGTTCTCAGTGCCCGCTGTCCTGGCAAGTCACCTGGGAAGTAGTTTCAAACCCAGAGGCCCAGGCCCCTCAGATGCACTGACTCAGAGTGAACACAGCCATCTGTGTGAAGTCTGCACAGGCCATGCCGAGGTCGAGGCTAAGCTGGAGAACCTCGGTAAGAAGAGCAGGTTTGATCTCAGGATTGTGAAAAAGTCTTAATTCCAACGGATTGTTCTGGAAGCTGCATGCGGCAGGATGGAGAGGGAGGCAGCTGTGTGTAGGAGGCTGGGCACTGGTCCCAAGTGAAGCCACGGGGCTCGGGCTGGTGAGAGGGGGACTGAGGTGGTGAGAGCGGTACGGAGACATTTAGAATCACAGATTGTCCCGAATATAGTAGCACTGGTGACAGCTTGGGAGTGGAGGCTGTAGACAGTCCAACGTTCAGTCTCAGACTGGAACGTGGCAGCACCACCAAGTGAAAATCAATCCGGTTAGTGGCAGAACCAAACAGAGCTGGGCTGTGCTGAGCTGGCCTTAATCACAGCACCTGCAAATGGAATCCCCTGTAGACACCCAGAATCGTAGCAAGTGGGCACAGGGCACGGTCAGAGCTGGCGAGGTAGATCTGGAAGCCCATGGCCACGTGTCCAATGTCACCAAGGAAGTCCAGATGGAGCCGGAGAGCGGAAGCCCAAAAATGTAATTCCATGTATCATTCTGTGCTTTCCACCCTTACTGAATTGTCCCCTGCTTTCACCTAGGATTATTTATCTGTAAAAAAAATTAATATCTTCCTTGGATATTTATCCCAGAAAGCCCTGCTGAGGCTGGATGCTCCTTTCCTTGCCCCTGTGAATAAGGGTCACACCTGGACCTGGGTAGGTTGTGCCTAGAAATGCTGGGCCCAGGTGATGCTGGACCTATGCCCTGGAGTGGCATCGAAACCAGGAGGCAGAAAGACATCCTGAAGCCGAGCATTTCTCCAGTTGGGTCCTCCCTGCTTCAGCAGATTATTAACTCCATGCTTTTTCTCACTCTTTTCAGGAAAAAGCTTTCGAGAGCAGCAGTGTGAGAAGTATAATGCCTACAATTACACTGACATGGATGGAAACCTCCTGCAGTGGGTCCCCAAGTATGCGGGGGTGTCCCCCCGGGACCGCTGCAAGCTGTTCTGCAGAGCCCGGGGGAGGAGTGAGTTCAAAGTGTTTGAGACCAAGGTGAGAATCCTCCTAGAACTCAGATCAGCAGGTGAGAATGACAGTCACCTGCCAACGCCACCAGCCCACCCCACCCCACCCCACCCACCCCAGGCCGTGGGCTACCTCTGTGCCCACCATACCCTGTCTTCCCTTCCCTGTCCCTGCTGCAGGTGATCGACGGCACCCTGTGTGGGCCAGAGACTCTGGCCATCTGTGTCCGTGGCCAGTGTGTCAAAGCTGGCTGTGACCATGTGGTGGACTCACCTAGGAAGCTGGACAAATGTGGGGTGTGTGGGGGCAAAGGCAACTCTTGCAGGAAGGTCTCCGGTTCCCTCAACCCCTCCAGGTGAGTCGCCTTGTAGTTCAGCACCGAGGCAGAACAGTAGAACAGGCTTTGGAATCAGATCCCCCCAAGTTTTGGTTGTGGCTGCTGCTTAATCCCCATGGAGCACTGAGCTTCAGTTTCCTGATAAAATGTCAGCAGTGCTCTGTATCTGGGAGTCGTCGTAAAGAGTTCTGGGATGGGACATACAGAGTACTCACTACAGGGACTGGCCCATAGAGGACCAGGCACAGGGCAGCCAGAGGCCACACAGACAGGGGTGGGTCATCTCTGAGTCAGTCGGCAACAGAGCTACACTGACGAGCTGGGACCTTTGCCAGAAAGCAGCTCTTCCAGGCCTGTTTTGGGAAGGACACCTCACCTGACTCCTGGCCAGTCTGTGCTTCCTTCAGGTGGATCTTAGAGAAGGGAGTACCAGGGAGTGGGCGGGCCTCAGTGACCTCGGTGCCTTCCTAAGTCCGAGCACTCCATGTACTTTCTCACAGCTCAGTGCCCCACGTTCATAAAGCTCCTGGTATCTGACTAAGCATTTTCACCTCAGTGGCCTGGTTTGATTCCTAAAATAAGTCTTTAGGTGGGCGAGGCCAGCACCGTCATTCCTCACTTACAAGTGAAGAAACTAACTGACTCTCCTGAGGTCCCATGGATCATGAATAATAGCCAGGAAGAGAACCCAGGTCTCTTAACTCCTGGACAGTCTTCTTCCTGGGGCAGGCACTTCCTGGGGAGGGAGAGGGGGCACGTTATGCAGCCACCCAGGCCCCTCTGTCCCTCATTGTCTCAAGAGAGCAGAATCAGCCTACAGCAGACAACTTGGAAGACTTTTCAAATTTAAAATCAGAAGATATAGAAAAAAGAAGCCTGGGATGTGGGACGTTCAGGTGCAGGCTACCCTAGCCAAGTCTCTCTTAGGCATTAGACAGACGGTCCCATGGATCCTTTCACACTGCCCTAGCGCAAACAGCTGAGCATAAGCCAAGAATCGTGAAGAACCAGCTGGCTCCGCTCCTTGGTCCTTTTTACTTTCTTCCCAACCAGTGTCACCCAAATGCTTTCCCCCCAGAAGATAAGAATAAGAACTAACATTCCTCCAGTCCACAACAGAGTTGAAATATGTTCCCCAAACAGCATCCTGCCCACCCAGAAGCACAGCTCCTGATCTCTGGGCACATCCAGAAGGCTTCTCTGTGTCCTGGTTCCTGCCCTGGGGCCATGTTAACCAGATACTAAGATCTGATTGATTCTAAGAGGTGGAGTGAGGCCTCAGATTCTGGAATGAGTATGTGGAACATAGTTTTCCACGTGGGTTTGAGCTCTGGGCATGAAAGTGGCCAAGCAACGTTTTATACCAGAGCAAGAAACAAAATGTGTTTGAGATCTCATTGGAGCCGAGCTCGAGCTGCCAGGTTTGGCAGCCCCATGCAAATTTCCAGCCCTCTGGGCTGCCTCCCTCCCTGTGCTCCTGTCAAGACCCACACATCTAAATGCCTCAGCCCCAACATTTGAAATAGAGCTGCCAGGCAAAGCAAAAGCACATGAACAGCCAATGCACAAACCATTTCTGTCGGCCTCAGTAGCTAATTTATTTGACACTCGGAGGTGGCTGCATTAATTATTTGCTCCTGGTTTTTGTCTGCCACCCCGAGCCCCCAGCAGGTTAACCTCCTCAGGAGCTGGGCTGGGAAGCCGCTGATCCTCAGGGTGTCATTCTATTCCTGTCCTAGTTACGGCTACAATGACATCGTCACCATCCCAGCTGGTGCCACGAACATTGATGTGAAGCAACGGAGCCACCCAGGAGTCCAGAACGATGGCAACTACCTGGCGTTGAAGACCGCCGATGGGCAGTACCTGCTCAATGGGAACCTAGCCATCTCCGCCATCGAGCAGGACATCTTGGTGAAGGGGACCATCCTGAAGTACAGCGGCTCCATTGCCACCCTGGAGCGGCTACAGAGCTTCCGGCCCCTGCCTGAGCCTCTGACTGTACAGCTCCTGACAGTTCCTAGTGAGGGCTTTCCCCCCAAAGTCAAATACACCTTCTTTGTTCCTCATGACGTGAACTTCAGCATACAGAACAGCAAAGACAGAGCGACCACCAACGTCATCCAGCCCCTGCTCAATGCGCAGTGGGTCCTGGGGGACTGGTCTGAGTGCTCAAGCAGCTGCGGAGCTGGCTGGCAGCGACGGACCGTGGAGTGCCGGGACCCCAGCGGCCAGGTCTCTGCCACCTGCAACAAGGCTCTGAAGCCCGAGGATGCCAAGCCCTGTGGAAGCCAGCCGTGCCCTCTGTGACCTAGTGGGGTGGAGCCAGTCTTGTGCTCACGGACTCGGGGTGCTGAGGTACAGACAAGTGTCCCCACTGTGGTGACTGTGTGTGGAGGTGGTGTGGCCTGCCCAGGTCTCACATTGCACCAGCCCCTTTGGCACAAGGAGGGGAAGACAGGATGGGCCAACAGATCCTAATGTCTACTTTTTAGTGGGTGGGACCTTGCTTGGGTTCAAGTAGAGGCCATAGGTTAAAGTGTAAAAAGTGTACTTGTTGACGCAAACAGTAGACTCAGTCAGCCTGTTTGCAAAGGATGAGCAATGTTAAACAAAAAAAAAAAAAATTGTTTTCTTTTTGGTTTCCCCTATAAATAGTCTACCTCAGAGGGGAAAATCTTAGTCCAAGAGAGGTGTGGGGCAGGGAGTCAATGGCGAATGTCAAAGCAAGCTCCTACGCTGGCTTCAGCAGTGAACGCGCCTCCCTTCAGTATTAAAATCCATCACCTAAAGGGCTGCAGGGCAGTGGAGAGCCTCGAGTTCTCAGGCTTCCACCTGCAGGCGTGGATGCCTTTCAAGTATTTATGCAAATGTGTCTCTGAACTAAAATGTGATCTCGTGCCCATGTAGTGGTCTGGTCTGGCTCCGTATTTCTTTTGAAAGAGCAGGAGACCCAGAGCCCAAGGACAAAGGCTAAAACTAGGTCAGCTGACCTTGAACACACTGGGAAGTAGACACCTTGCCTGAGTCTTTTCGGGCCTTCTGTCTGCCTGGGCGCTCAGACACCTGCTGAATCCAGCTCGTTCGGGAAGCTGTTCCTGTGCATAATCCAATGGTCTCAAACTTCAGTGAGCATTAGGATCACCTAGAGAGCTTCTTAAAGCCCAGATTGCTGGCCCCCAACCCCACCATTTCTGATTCAGCAGATCCAAGGGGGGTCTGAGAGTGTATTTCGAACAAGTTTGAGAATCACTGCTCCAGTGGAAATTTCCAGTTCAGAGTAGTTGCTATCTGATGCCCCTGGGCTCGTTTTTCCTGAGAAGGACTATCCCCTTCCCCTCTGCATGTGTCCCCAGCCTCACTTTTACCTGCTGGCCAGCTGGACAGACAAGATTCTCTTAGGCTCTGAGGAATTCTAAGCCCTCAGCTCTTTCTCAAGGTGCTGGGCTGCAGGCAAGTCCATCTCCATCTCACAACTCTTTGGACCCAAGCAACTTGCAGCTGCCCTAGCCAGCCCATTTACACAGAATGGCATTCCTCACCCACCACCAGAAACTACCCAAGAGCCTCCAAAATCCCATCTTCCCGTCCATAGCTGCTCAGACTCAGTCTTTCACATGGTCTGCTATAGAGCACACGTCATCCTTGGTCACGAGTGGGTGAGGAGAAACACATCAAGAAATGACTGGCTGGGTGGCTCAGTTGATTGGAGCATCATCCCATACACCAATACACCCAATAGATTGCAGGTTCAATCCCCGGTCAGGGCACATACCTAGATTGCATGTTCGATTCCTAGTCAGAAAGGGCAAGGATGGGAGGCAACCAATAGATGTTTCTCTCTTACATCAATGTTTCTCTCTCTCTCTCTCCCTCCCTCTTTCCTTCTCTCACTCTCTAAAATCAGTAAGCGTACCCTCAGTGAAGATTTTTTTTAAATCAAAATGTTAAAAAAAGAAAGAAACATTCTAGAAAAAAAAAAGAAAAAATCTAAATTTTTATCTTTCTTCTCTCGTCACCTTTTACCTGTTTGTCCTTCCCTTTAACTTTCTCTTACGACCTCTCCAAATATACAGTGACATAGGCAGAGAAGATGCTATATGGAGCCCTGTGTGAAGGAGGAAAAGGGGACCAGATGAGGACTCAACCCTTGGGTACATGGAGAGCAAACAGGAGTTCAGCCCCTACCATGCCTTTAGCTGGTCACATCTGTGTGGTGCGTGGTGACTGTTGACAGAGTTGACTA
The DNA here is from genome assembly GCF_987537825.1 of Furipterus horrens. Taxonomy (NCBI): domain Eukaryota; kingdom Metazoa; phylum Chordata; class Mammalia; order Chiroptera; family Furipteridae; genus Furipterus; species Furipterus horrens. The sequence continues at coordinate 25,136,715 of NW_028327181.1, read as the reverse complement.
CTTTTCCTGCCTGCCCTTCCTGTCTGCTCACCCTTCGGTGAATGAGGCCAGGTTTACCTAAACATAAACAGGCGCACACACAGGCATGTGGTTGATGACCACTAGTAAAAGGTTTTTCCTTGCTGTGCCCCAGTTTTGCTGAAGCTGATACATGTTTCTGCAACTCTCCATCTCCTTTCATTTCTCATTCTCCCCAAAATACGCAAGGCCAAGTGTGTCCCCTATTCACTGTCCATGCCAGCTCAGCTGTGCCATCCCTACCGCCTGCATCATTACCAGGCACAGCTTTCGCCCTGGAGTTCAGCTGGCAGCAGGGCTGCTGATGTGCAAAGCAGAATGGAATCCAGCTTGGCTCTTCCTCGCTGTGTGGGCTCAGCAAGGCTCACAGAATACATACTTGTTTGTGTCTGGAAATTCAACAGCTGCAGCTCAGGGACTCAGAAAACAGATCTGCAGAGAGAGACCACATCATTATTTCCCACAGCAGAACACGACCACCCTTTTTGCCCAGAGAAGAAAAAACTGCCTTTCCTTTGCTGAGAATTTGCATCTTCCAGTTAGTGCTCTTAATGGAACCCGGTACTGGTGCCTCATAACAGAGGTCTGTAAGGTCCTGGCTCAGCAGTGACTTGGTCATTCATCTGTATCCTCCAGGTACCTGCCAGAAGTACTTCAAAGGTGGCACATTAGTACCAAAGTTATTTTCCAAACCTTTCATCCTTAAGATAAGTGAATCCTTGTCTGGGGTTTACTCTCTGCCTGTATTCCCTTGCAGCTACCCAGAGGGCTTTGTGAATTTACAAAAGAATGCAACACGATGTCCCCTGACCTGCTTCAGCAAACCACCTCTCCCAGGAACATAACCCAGGGGTGACGGGCCACCTTCCCACCAACTCTACATCCTGCTCTCTGATGATGTCCACTAGATTCTGATCCCTCATGTTTCGGCCCTTTAACCAAGTGGGCTTTCTTCATGAGGACTGTTCCTCCTCACTAGCACCCAAACATGTAGTGCTTCTTCTTTCTTCTGGAACCCTCTTCTTTTTTCCAAGCCTCTCCCCTCCTTCAGAAAAAAAATTAAAAAGCTAAAAAAGATAAGAAGAGCAACAGGAAAGTTCTTAAGAGTATATTGGCTTTTGCTTTGTCTTGATATTTTCAACTTGTGGTCCAGGGACAATAAAGAGAGGGGCTTTGTCACTACTGTGTTCTGAAGATTATATAGGGGTAAGGTGGTGTTGTTGCTCAGTGCCAGGGTTGCACACACAGCCCAGACCCCCAGGGTCCAAGTCTTCCCCGGTGGCAGGAAGGGAGGCTCAGGTGCCCACAGCCTTCTCTACTTCACGTGCTTGGCCTCCCATCACAGCCCCTGCAGGACACAGCGGTGTCCCCTTTGCTGTCTGAAAATTAGAAATTGTTTGTCTCCACGAGTGAACAGAAATCTGGAACCTACTCAAGAGAATCAGATGTAGTATTAGCCATGAGTCTCCAGATTTCTGCAGCCACCGCCTGATTACTTCCTTTTGCCTCTATGGTGAGTTAAAGCTGAACTACTGAACACATGGCCAAAATAAAACGGGAGATAGTGTGGGCATGGTGAGAACAGGGAGGGCAGCACTTTAGATGTGTTTAAGCAACTGTCTCTGACCCCTCTCCTCCTGCCTTGCTCTGCTCTGTGTCGCGTGGGAAGGGATCCCCTAAGGGAAGAGGAGTATAGTGCCACCAGCCTTCCCACCCCCAGTCCCACCCCCAGTAAGGCCACAAGCCACCCCAAGGCCTTGAGGAATATAAACAAGGACTTGCTCGCATTAGGTGGCTCTTGGCTGAAGGATTCCATGTCTCCGTGAGAAAGCTCTCTTCTAGCACAGCACATTTTCCCATGGTCCCCTAGCTGAGCTGGCAGCTCAAGAAAGCTGCATGAGGAACGTGAAAGAGAAAGAAGTCACCACCCTAAGCTGACATTTTTTATCAGTCTGTGCAATCACTAAAGTGACATATTGTGGCCCTATCAATCTTAACAGTTGAAAAGAAACTCTAAACAGGACAAAATAACACATGAGGGGGCCAAACATTGGAACACGGAGTGAGCAGAGAGGCTGGGCTCTGACCCTGTGCTCACCCTTCCCAAGCACCCGTCTGCATCCTGGGCTGAAACCTCCCAACAGCCTGGCAGGACTCGTCAAGACAGGTGTGAGCCTCTTTACAGCTCGGTTCATCCTTCTTCAGATGTGGAGCTTCTCTGATACTCCATTTGGGAGATAGCTGACCTTCCTTGCTTAAAACTGAGTGGCAGCCAACCCACACCCACCCAAAACTACTACCTAGTAGAGGGGCTCCTCACAGACACAGCTCAAGTATTGGGAAGAGAAAGATGAGACCCTATACACAAGTATGATCTGCACAGTAATGCTGGTGCAGGGAGAGAGAAATATGGGAGGTTTGTAAGTGTAAGACACCTGTCTCTTTGAGAACATACTTTCCCTCGGGCCATGGTGTGGGCTCAGCGATGACAGACAAGAAAGTTATGGCTAAGTCTCTTGTCCCTGCGAGCTGCCCAGCCGACCCCTGGAAGATGCACCATTGCCCCAGGAAGGGAGAGAGTAGCGAAGCCTTTCTCAGACCTCACCGTTCCTCGTTCCAAATATCGTGTAAGTCCCAGGCACACTGAAGAGTTTGTCTTCAGCCAAACACAACTTCCTGTTTCTAAGAAAGGGAAGAAAAAAATAGTTGAAAGGATTTTTTGGACACTGGAGATTTCGAGTTTCTATAAACGCAAGTGAATCAGACACATGTGGAATAAATTTCTCCGGAAGTGAAAAAGATGTTGCGAGTGCCTCTCGCTGGGCCAGAAAGTGGGAGCCGGGTAGTGGAGATGGGAGGTGCACCAGACCCCGAAAGGAGAGAGAGAAGCCATGTGAATGCAGGATCAAAGGGAGGGTCCCAGTGATGACAAGGGTCAATGTGGGCCCTCCCAAGGCCACATCCTGAGCTTGCTGATTACTCAGAACTTCTCCACCTCTGAAGTCATGCATTTAAGTATCCTACTCCCTGACCACAACTTCCTGTCCTTCCAGATCCCTCACTAGCTCCTAGTACACACATTCTAGGGACCCCCAAATCCTTGGCCACCCCCATATACACACATTCCCCTGTCTTTATTTCTCTTCCATATCTCCTTCTTTCCCTGTGCCTCTTAGAGTCCAAGTGTCAGCACATCAACTTCAATCTTAGCAACATTGCCAGCTCACTGGTCCCATTGACTTTCTGTGGTGCCCCGCAGGCAGAGCACCAGGCAGGACGGGTCAAGACTCTGCCTCGGGATCCTTGTCATGAAGCTAACAACCAGGCTCCACACCACCAAGGGAATCACACCACTGAGCACACAGCTGCCACTATAAACCTTACAGTCACCAGTGGAAACTCTGACCAGCCACCCAAGCAGCCTTCCCCTGTCAGCTCTATTGCTACTTCTCTACAAAATTATTTTCAACTTTCTCCACTCTCCTCAAGTTTATTATGAGTAGATGACCTCTCCACCTTCTACCAAGCACAAACCAACATTGCATCTCCCATGAGAGAAGAGAAAGAAGGGAGACAATCTCACTGTTAACAGATCAAGTTACAGGGACAAAACTAGAGGAACATTATAATTCTACCTTATTTTGGATTCAAGAGGCATATGTAGTCCAATGGCTGTGAAGTCCATAGAAAAATGAAGATGCAGAAGATAAATTCTAGACCTTATTAAATTGATCTCCTAGCTCCTCTAAAGGGCACGGCACACCAGGTGTAGAGATCCAGGACTCCCAAGTAGCCCAGCTCCCCGCCCCCCATCATCCTTGTCAAGCCCTCTGTTTCCCCACTACCTACCCAGAGCAATGCGTGTCTTGGGCTTGGCCCCCTGACATGATTTACCAGTCACTCAGTTCCGTCTAGTCTCACTGCTACATGAAGCTGGGTCTTCAGATTTCAAGGGCAGGCTGAGGGAAGTTTGAAACAGCCCTCATAGGGACAGGATCAAAGGCAACATGTCTTCAAGACAAAATCTTTCCCACGGTGCTAGCCTTCACTTTCTGTGGGCCCTTCTCCTGTGCATTGCAGGGCTGAAAGGATGTCTCTTTTTCTGCATCTTGAGTTATTTTACCAAAGACCCCTTCTATTTCCTTAGCCTTCAAATGTGCTCGATCTCAGCAAGGGGGATGGGGTGGGGGAAAGAAAACAGCTGCCCCCAAGAAAATGAAAGTTGTTAAACAAGAATGAAGAATGCCCCATCTCTGGCCACTAACCCTAATGTCTTACCAGTTGCTGTATCTACCCTTTTAAAAATCTATCTTCTTTTTCTGTTTCTGTTACATGATGAGGTGTTTTTCTACTGTCAGAATCAATCCCTTCTGGAGACCACAGCCCTGCGTAGTCACAGGGTCTGCAGCCCATCAACGATCCCTTTCTCCCTGTAGATTGAGGCTCCCTCTCTGCTGGCTCCTTCTCATCCATATTTAGTCTTCCCTCTTCCTGAAGTTTTGTTTTTCTCCTCTCGCCACTTCAACAAACTCCTGCTTCTTTGCCAAGTCCCAGATTCAAGGCCACTTCCACAAAGGAACTCCAGACTGAGGCTAAGCAGCCCCACGGCGTTGTGCATTTCACACGCCAAAGATGCCGCACATCAGTGGTCCTTCCTGTCTTCGCTGCCGGACCACATGCTCCCTGAGGCCAGATCACAGCTGGTCACTCTAGTCTAGCCTGAGCTCGTCACACAGCAGGCACTAAATAAATGAGAAAACAAATGATCAAGTTTTTTCCATCTTAAAAACAATATGTGTAGCCCTGACTGGTGTGACTCAGTTGGTTGGGTGTCATAGCACTAAGGGGAAGGTCAGCGGTTTGATTCCCCAGTCAGGGCACATAAGAGAGGCAACCAATCGATGTTTCTCTCTCACATAGATGTTTCTCTCTCTCTTTCTCCCTCCCTTCCCCTATCTCTAAAAATAAATAAAAATATTTTTTAAAAAACAGTATGTTTACACCTACCCACATTCCTCTCTGCTTATTCCATAGTCACACTTGAGAGAATTTGCCCTCCTCACCTCCTAACAAGCCAGCTAGCTCTCCACCAACTTCCCATGGGGACTCTCTTGCCAAAGGGATCGGTGACCTTGTGCTAAATTCAGTAGACAGTCCTGTCTCCTGTTGCTGTAGTCTGGCCTCCTTTGTAGTTTCTGATCCCCTGAGCACCCCTAAGTCGTGGAGATCCTCAGGGTTTTACTCACTCTTCCTGGGTGATCTCGGATACTCCCATGGTTTCAGGTTTTCCTATGTGCTGATCACTCCCAAATTTAAATCCTGAGGCTGTGTGAAGAGTCCCCACGATCACTCATCATCAGAGATTTACTAGAACTTGCAGAACTCAGCACGTAGCTATCCTCATGGCTGGGATTATTACAGAGCTGTAGTAAGGATAGACAACTGAATTGTAAGGGACCCGGACACAGGTAGAGTCTGGAGGAGTCTGTATGAGTCTTCTATGTGCTCTCTCCAAAACATACATGTGTGTGATGTTTCTGCCCAGAGAAGCCCATGAACGTCTTGGTGCCCATGGTTTTAACTGGGGGCCGGTCATGTAGGCACCCTCTCCTGAGTATGTACCCAAGTTCCAGACTCCCAGAAGAAAGGCAGGTGTCCAGCATAAATCATATTGTCTGCACAAACAGTTTGGCCACAGGGAACTAGCCTTATCAGTTGACTGTTGACTGAGGACACTCTGAGAGCCAAGTTCCCAGACACCGGCCAGGGGCCAAGTGCAGTCAGGACTTTCTAAAGACAGCAGTGGCAGGCATGTGTGTTTACGCTGTTCTGCACAGGCTGGATCTGTCTCCTGAACCACAGGCTCATGTGTTTCCAACATCCCACCAGAGTCAGTGTCCTCAGACTCACCCTCTTCCTCCCAGCTGCTATACCTATGACCTATCTTCTGTTCCCCTTCTTCCCCGCCCATCCTATTCACTGGTCCTCAAATGCACCCACTTCTCCGAATCCTTACTGCTGTTCGGGGTAAGCTCATACCAGCACAGCTACATCAGCCCTCAGAAGAAGCCTCTTTCCTTCCATTTGACATCCCTCCAATCTGGTTCTCACGTTATTCAGTTATCTTTTAAACAAGAAAATTGGATCATTTCATTTCTCCACTTAAACCCTTTACTAGCTCCCTGATGCACTAAGAATATAAATCTAAACCTCTTAACAAGAACTACAAGCTCCTGAGTGAACCATTCTCTAGCAGCTCCCAGTCTTATTTTATATCACTCTCCCCCTCTGGTGACATTGGTGTCTTGTCAGTTTCTCACCAAGCTTTTTCTCAACCAAAGGCTTCACATATGCCCTTCCCAGGGCTGGGACACTCTCCTCTGCTCATGCCTGGCTCCCTGGACTCACCCTCGGGGTCTCAGGTTGAAGGTCATGTCCTCAGGAAGTCCTCCCAGTCTAAACGAGGTGACCATATCCTCTTTTGTAATTAGTAACTATATACACCTGGCGTGGATTGTTCATTTCATGACTCCCTCTCCTCTCCACTAGACTATAAGACAAGGATTCTTTGTTCAACGCTGGGTATCTGGAACTGAGCTAGTACCGGCTGCATGGTATGCGAGGTCCTCATCAGCTCGGGCCGCCATACAGAGCGGCTTAAACAACAGAAATGTGTTTCTCCCAGCTCTGGAGGCTGGATGTCTGAGATCAAGGTCCTGGGAAGGGCCCCCTCCTGGCTTGCAGACAGCCCCCTTCTCACTGTGCCCTCACATGGCCCTCCTTGCTGTGCGCCCAAAGAGGGAGAAAAAGGGTGCACACTCTCTGGAGCCCCTACACACGTGGACGCTAACTCACCATGAGGGCCCCACCATCCCCAAAGGCCAGCACGCTGGAGGTTAGGGCTTCAACGCATGAGTTGGGGTGGGGGTGGCAGTGGGCACAAACGTTCAACCCATGGCAGACCTTCAGTGTTTAGGAAACAAATGAGTGAAATGCTGGCAGAGTGGGACTTCTAAAATTCATATTGAATCTTGTCCTTCTTTCCCCAAAGTTCGCCCATAATTCCCCCTGGCTAGAGGGTGCTTCCTAAAGTCCGTAGCACAGAATCTAAGTCCGGGACCCCCCAGCCCTGCCTCTCTGTCCAGGGTCTGTCTCGGCAGCATCCCCTTTCTCCTGCAGGAGCACTCAGTGCTCCCGTCCTCTTCCTATCCCTGCCAGCCGGGGACCAGCCCTCCTCTTGGGGATGGCACTGGACCTCGCTTGCAGCCCTGTCACAGCACAATTGCCACTGCTGGGGGAGTGCCTCTGAGGATGCCTGGTGAACGGATGCAGAAAAACAGCCAGAAACCTGTTCTCCTAGGAGCAGAGGGAGCTGATGGAGAGAAAACACATCTGTGAGAGGAAAGCCCCACACGTGAGCTTGACCTGAGTCCCTCCACCTAGCACTGAGGATCACCAGCTCCACAACCCCTCGCCACCCTTGTCCCTACCTGCTGGGCAGAGTAGAAGCAGCCCCACCACGCCAGCACCACCACCGCTACCTCCACATCTTGACCGAACCAGCACAACCTTGTCATAGCTGTGCGTGCACCCTTCCCAAGTTCTGTGAAGAGCAGGCGAGCACTGCACAGAACGGACACTCGGTATGTATACGTTCCCATGCGTTTTTCCTGTTCCTCCACTTGCCAGCCCAGCCCCTGACTTCCGCATTGCACATGTGCTCCAAGATCAAAGGCCCCCACCGGGCAGTTCTTCCAGCCTGCTTTCTCCTGCTCCCTAGACAGCTAATGTCGGTCCTGTCACGGTAGGCGCCATCACGGTGGATCCACATGGATAAATCGATCCATAATTCCTCTTGTCCAAATCGCCTCAATCTATCTGCTGGTAGGAAAAAAGGAATTTTTTGAACTTCAGCCTCACACCAGCTTCCGTACTGGAAGCTGACTTTATGGGAACGTACCTGGTAAAGGGTTAGCATGTGTGTTAGAAAAGCAGGAGACTGACTTAGGTGATCTGGTTTCAAGTTCTGTCCAGGTCATTTATCAACTTGGTGACCTTAAGCAAGCTGCAGATTCCCTCTGAGCCTCTGATTCTTCACCTAGAAAGTGTCCTGCCAACCTCAGAAAATTTGTGTAAGGATGAAATAAAAGAATGTTATTTAAAAGTGCTTTGCAAATTAAAACATGCTACAAAAATTCGGGGAATTCAATACCCAAAGTCTTAGGACATTGGGGGCATCACTTGCTGGAGAAGTATTTTATAACAACCAAATCCCTAAGTTAGAGAAGGGTGTAAGTAGAAGAGGAACAAGAAAAGCATAAAATTACCTAATTTAGTGAACACCAGCATTCATAGCATAAATTCTCTGCATGATGGCAAGGTGGAGATAATTGGGGGGAAGAAAAAGAACAAGCCTGGATGTGTTTGACTCCTTGATCTGGAACTCAAGTCCAATGCTAGTCTTGACCAACACGCAGAGGGTGCACCACACTGCTCTCCCTTCTGAGTGCTGAGCCTTTGGGAAATAAACACAAGATCTGAGGCTCAAATATGAACTATTTTTTCATTACAGCAAAAGATTGGAAACTACCAAATTCCTCTTCATATGAGACAGTTAAATAAATCATGGAAATGTGTTCAGTGAAATACTACGCAGCAACTCAAAAAGTAAAAAAAAAAAAAAAAAAAAAGCAAGATGTTGAACAAAATACATAGCATGCCACAAATTGTGGGAAAATGTATGGCGTGTGTATGTTTGGGTTTTTTTTTGCTACTGGCTATATAAAACAGAGAAGAACACGCAAGATACTGTAAGCACCAACTGCTCTACAGAGGGGACTAAGAAGCTGGGAACGGGACTGCAGGAGGGCTTCTTGCTGTATGTCCTGCAGCCGTGTGAGGAGGGAGAGGGTAAGCCTGCTCCCTACTAGCATGGGGAGAGTTAGCGTCAAGTGGAGAAACGCAGGACGGGGCACGCGCGACACAATGGGGCTGGGGAGGTGAGTGCCGAGAAGTAAGCTGATGCGAGGCGTCAAGACTAAGCTGAAGGAATGTGAGGGGAAAATAAGTGATGTCAGGGAGTCGTGGGTCACAGACTTTCGTGAGGGACAGAAAAGGAGAAGATGGCCCTGGAGGGGCCCAAATAGTTTATATCTCTTCCGTTAGTGAGATCAAAGAGTCAAGGGGAGGTAACCTTTGCTCTGGCACAATTAGCAGGGATGCTGACAAGATGAGACCATGACAAACGCACCCCAGAGCATGATTCAGTCTGGTTCTAAGGAAGCCCCTCCCTTTCCTGGTCCCTCTCTGTCCTCCCCTGCATTCCCATCCCCCACATTTAGAAAAATCTCCTCGTTCAGCGTTCCAGGGTTCTGTTTTACATTTGGTTCTGTTCAACAGCAGCCTATGCTTAGCCAATTTCTGCTTAGAAGCCAAAGCACCAAGAAACTACACATCAAGAGCAGGGTCTGGGCAGGATCAGAAAATGCCAGAGAGTTTGCCACCAAACCTCATCCCCCAGGCAAGACTGCCAGGAGAGTTTTGCAAATGGAATCAATCTGAATGTAACTGATGAGAAACATCTGAACGAGAAAGAAGCCAGTACAAACAGAATCCGTTGAGTTTCCCATCTCAGTAGCCTGGAGTGGTTTCCCCCAAGTTTCTACTCATACATGTTTGCCTTTCTAGCAGGAGGACACATGCTTCTTCTTGGAAACATCTGCAGGTCATGCTGGTGAACACTGACCTCACAGACCCCGCTCTCCCTCAAGTTCACTGAGCACGCTGCGCTGTAGTTGAGCGGGTGGCTATTTGCCCTCGTTGCCATGTTTGATATGTTTTTATAGGAGACAGGTGGAGGTAGATCGTGTTCTCTGTGTGATGCTTCCTTTTCCCTGGAATTTGCACTGGCTAGATATGTCCCCACCACACCCACATAAAAGATGCCTCCCAAACATAGTCAAGAAATTTGGGACATTCTCCTGTAATTTCCTTCAGAGAGGCAGACCTGATATCAAACAAGCGCTGACATCATTCGCTGTAACATGTCTCAGATGAGGTTATAATCCAGGAATGCGATTATTTGCCTAGAGCTGAGGAGAGACACTTAGATAATAAAACCTTGACAGAGGTTGTCTAGCAAATTCCAAGTAAGAGAACATCCTGATTCTAACTGATACCTGTTATTGGACCCTAGACTGCTGTGTCTTCGGAGTGGAAAATCAGAACAGAGATATTAACCTCAGATGGATGTTGCATTGGCAGTACCCACTGGCCTTCTCCCATCCCATTTTCACTGAGAGCAGCTGGCCTGCTCCAGTCTCCCTAACGGATAACAGCCATTAGATACCCTGACACTGTGGTGTATCGGTCAGGCACTCTGTGTTTACCGGCATGAATCTGGGCAAACACCACATAGGGATTTGGCATCGGCAAAGCTTTGGTCCAGATCTGGGACTGATGATGATGAATGGTTCTGTGATTGAATATTTAGGAACTCTCAAGCTGCCAGTTCAGAAACAATTAAATCATGGGTCAGGGAGTTGCTCTGCTTTTTAGGTTCTCTGAAGGATAACTTAGCTATGTGTTACTCTGAGCATAAACATTATGCTGACCTTGATCCAGGAATTTAAACAGTGTCACTTAATGTAAACACTAGCAAATACCTTCTTGCTGAAGTGGCCTGTTTTCAGGATGGGTTAGGGTTTCTTCTCTACTAAAGTAATTTGGGGCACTGGATTTTAAACACCGTCAGATGTGCATTTCTCCTCTCATTTACGTCATGTGGCCTCCCAAGCATCGATACCAGCTCCTAGGGTTGAGGGAGCCCTCTGCTGATGGCTTGGGTGTAATTTCATAGCACCCATCAAGGAAAACTGGGTGAAGTCTAAAGAACTCCCAAATCTGGAAAGTGAAACGTATCTTGACCTAGAGCAGACTTTTGCTGTGAAAAGCCACGCTCTAGAAATGTCCTTAATTTCCTCAAATATCCCCATTTTTTTTTTCAAGTTTTATTCTTTTGGGAACCAAAAGAAAAAAATTCTGGAAGGTGGAGTTCTCATCCCATGCACTGAGAGGGACACACACACACACACACACACACACACACACACACACACACACAGTGCTCCTATGGTGCCATGATCTACTATGGAAAGGCTCTGCTCTGTGTGTGTGTGCCCGGGAGTAAAGGAGCAGAGGTGCCTAAGTATATATAGAACCCCAGCATCATGGGACTGGATTTAGGAGCATTTACCCTTTGTGGCACGTCCAGATGAAGAACTCTGATGAGGCCACAGCCTGAAAGAGGAATTCTTCCCAGCAGCTGTGGCCTTGATGCTGGAGGTTAACAGCTTAACACCAGGGTGTGGTGTCCAATTCCAAGCTCTGAAATTCATGGTGATAAGGGGAGGTTGCTGCGAAGGCCTGTGGTGTGAATCCCAAGAGAAGCACCTTCTATTTTGGGACGTCCCTCAGTCCATGGCACGCTGTCCTCTGCTTTGATGAGTGCCCCAGCTTTTTGTCTGCGCAGTCCTGTCTCCAACTCTTTCCTTCCTCAACTCTTGAGCTTTTGACCCATGGATGGTAATGACGGTTTACTCTCTGACCCACCTAAGTCATGAAAAATAAGTCATGGGGTGATGGGAATCAAATACCTGACCCAGGTGTCAACAGCCAGAACCGATGGCCCACCTCTTCCCCTGCCAAAAGCATCCGAGGGAAGAGAGAGGCAGTGGCACATAGAATATCAAACCTGGACAAAAGGGGCTAAAAGCACAATATGGTCTTTTCCCTCAAGACAGCTCCTCCGGAAAAATAAATAAATAAAAGTGCTCCCTTATAAATTAAATAAATAAATAAATAAATAAATAAATAAATAAGCCCACGCTGCCCAATAATGCACAGGCCAAAGAAACATCTCTGGAAGTTCAAAAGATCTCCAGTGCCCCAAGTTCTTCGGTGACCCCGCATTGCGCATATAGAATTGAAAGCCTTTAAGAGGCTAGTCAAGTGTCTGGACCTGCCCTGCCACACTGCTTACCCCTGCCGCTTTCTGACCTCATGCATGTTGCGCGGACCTTACTCTCACGTTAGCTGTTAAACCAGTCTCACCTCGTGCCTTCCCCGCTGCTGTTCCCTCCTGCTCCCTGTCTAAGGGGTCTGCCCGTCCTTCCAGAGTGAGCTCAAGCTCCATGAAGCTCCTCAAGTTCTCCCAGACAGAAGGAACTCCCCTATGTTCCCAAAGGATGCTGTTTAGGTCCTCCTTTCACCCCTCTTCTAATACCTGTTAGTCCTCATATTTCCTCCTCTTCTACAGTTTATAACCTGAGAGCAAGCCGCATACTCATTTTTGTCTCCTCCCGCAAATCCCCGCCTCCACAATGTCACCTTCCCCAGCCCCATTCTCACTCCTCCTGTCAAGGGCTTATCTTGGCATCTTCCGTGTAAGAGCTTCTCAACACATTATTTGTTCCATTAAATTAGTAACTAAGAAGATTGGGAGAGAATGCAGTTCACTCCAAAGACTGAACCGTGATAATAGGCAAGTGAGATACCACTTTAGATCCTAAGTAATAAGAATTCTTCTCAGTTCCAAGGCGGCTCATTTAGAAGCTGCTTAAGATATGAAATGTCTCTGGTTCAGGAACCCTGCCTTCCACCTAGGGCCACAGAGCATTGAGAACAAGTTTTGAGCAGCTATGAATTGAGAGCCACTCCCCCTTGCTTCAAACACTTTACTGTCATCCACCAGAAATTTGTCATAAAAACTATCTATTAATACATATGCCGTGTGCCCTGACTGGTGTGGCTCAGTAGATTGAGTGCTGGTTTGGTTTAGGGAACATGCTTGGGTTGCAGGCCAGGTCCCCAGTTGGGGGTGTGTGAGAGGCAACCAATTGATGTTATCTCTTGCACATCGGTATTTCTCTCCCTCCCTTCATCCCTCTTTTCCCCTCTGTAAAAATAAATAAATAAAATATTTTTTAAAAAGTAAATATGCTATGAGCAGGAGGCGAGTGCTGCCCCCTGGAGCTGTGCAATGAACAGACCTAAGGGGCCTTAAACATGAAGTTGAACATATCCAGTCAGGGTCTGTCCTTCAAGATGGTCAGAATAATTGCTCATGAACTTTGGAGTCTGACAAATCTAATTTTAAATCCAGTTAACCATTCCAACTTTTAGTTTCTATATCTCTAAAACAGAGCTAGTAAAATTCCTCTTCACATGGTTGCTTTATGCTTAAAAGAAATTTTGAATGTCAGGTACTTAATGACTTACAACAGATAGTTAGGAGGTAAAAGCTATTATTATTACAGTAATGCTTCTGTACTTCAATACATTCCTGAAAGTTCTCTTTTAGAATTACTTTCAAAGGCTTTTTATAAGCCACATGCAAACATCATAGGGTTTTTTTTTCTTTTTTTTTTTTTTTGCATTCCATATTTTGTAAAAAAGTGTTATTATATTTGAGTCTTTATTTTATTAATCAGATTTATCTAAAAATTATATTTAGAGACTTACAAGAGTCAGATTCACTGTGGAAATAAAAAGTCTTGCAACCATTGACCACGTGTTTCAGGTACTTATGGAATTCTGATGACATTCTTCAAAACCTAAATTTTGTAAAAAAAAAAAGACATGTACATCTTACATAAACATCCCAGACATCCTCCACAGTACCAGTAAAAGATTAGGCTGATGCTTCCTTTACTTAATTTAAATTATCAAGTATTTACTCAATGTGAATATGAAGGCTTTTGAGAGATAACAATTATCAAAAACAGATTTTCTGAGTCATAGCATAGAATCCCAAGAAGCTTGAAACTGTGGAAGTAGCCCACCCTAGAAGCTGAGTTAAGCTGACTTTTTATTGATTGATTGATTGATTGATTGATTTTATTTTAGAGAAAGGGAAGGGAAGGAGAAAGAGAGGGAGAGAAATATCAATGTGCGAGAGAAACATCGATCAGTTCTCAAATGCATCCCTGACTGGGGATGAAACCAGCAACCCAAGGCATGGGTCCTGACCAGGAATCGAACCGGTGACCTTTCACTTTTTGGAACGAAGCTCAACCCATTGAGCTACGCTGGTCAGGACCTAGTTAAGCTGACAGGGAATTTCACTGGAGTGATGGTTTCTTGGCTTCCTTCTGGTCCTGAGAATAACTTTAATTATTACCTCATATTCTAATTCTCCAGTGCTTGGCCAGAGAATATCCTTGAAAGGTCACAGGATTCACTAATTGATACTGCCAAAGCTCTGCTCTTTCAAGAGTGGATTATATTATTCATTCAATCAATAAGCACCTTCTGGCTCCTCTTAACATCAAGTACATAGTATTTAACACGATAGGAGTTACAAAGAAAACAATGCATAAGCCCTAGCCTCATGGGGGTTTCCATTCTGTGGGAGACTGGAATCTAGCGTTCCCATCTAATATCTGTCCATTCTAATCAGTATATAAGACTATAAAGAATATGACATAAATAATATAATTGCTTGTTGAGTAAATGACAGAAACGATACATGCTATTGAGAGAAAGATGCCCATAGATGGGAATGGTCATGGAGGCCTTGGGATTAAACTCAGCCTTAGTGGACAGAAAGGCTTTCAAAAGGTGGAGAGAAAAGGGAATATTCTAGGGGAGGAGACCCCTACAATAATGGTACAGTGGTAGAAGTGGCCTTGGAAAACAGAGAGTAGACCAATCGACTGAAATGGAAGCCAAAGTAAGGGTGCGGTAATTATAAGATGGGAAAGGTCATTTGGGGACCCTCTGTAAAGAATCTAAATGGCAGGAATTCGTACTTCATCCTAAACAGAGTAGGACGGGACACTCTTCCTGCGGCATTGGAGAAAGCTGGGCTGGAGGTATGGAAACGCTGCACTTTCACAAGGCCCTTTTGACATGAGCTGCATCGTCCAAAGGCTTCACAGGCAAATGAGTGTAAATCTTCTGCCTTTAAAAAAAAGAGAGAGATTTGGGGATTAGCTGTACATTTCAGTCTCCCGTGTTCACCCTGGCCTCTCTGACCAAGGGTCATAAATAATGCGCAGCTGGAACAGGAAAAGCCAAAGAAACTTAGAGCTGCTGGTGGCTGGAAAGAAATTGTTCCTGGCAGTGAAATCGGCCCCATCTATGCCCGGGATAAAGCAGTGGGATTAGGTGGTTTGCTGGGCCCCACAGCATGGTCTGCGGGGCTGTCAGCAGCCTTTCATCAAAACATGACAGTGTAGCATGCAGTAGTGGCTGGTTTATATTCTGGATATTAAATGCGTGCTACGTGTCCCTCTATTTATACATGCATGCAGGCCTGCTGGAGGACTGCCATTCCATTCAAGGGAGGTAAAATAAAACCCTCCGTGTAGCACGCTGAGACACACCACACATTCCTGGAAGCAGCAGGCAAGAGAGGGTTTGACCTCCAACCACAGAAAGGAATTCAGTAGGGAAACTGCACAGTGGCCTAACAGACCACAAAGAGAAATCCGTTCTCCGAGTGTGGAAAGCTGGTGTTGGTGAACGCAGTAGATGGGATTTTGAGCAAACCGTCCCAATTTGGAAAGATGGGAGGGCAAGATGAGGAGCTTTGGGGGCACCCTCTGGCCCCTTCACATCAGCTCCACTCTAAAACTCCAGTCTCGTCATGGGGCCACCATGGGGGGACCCTGTAGCTTACCCTAACTTCATTCCCTCGTTCATCAGACATATTTCCTACAACAGTCCTTTCCCAGGGGCCAAACCCATTTCACCCCAAAGGAAAACAGATTGCAGAAGTCTGCGTGGTTGGTTGTGGGGAGTTTAAAGGCCCCTAGAGATACAGCTGTAGGCGGCTAACCCTGACAAAATCCACTTCTACACTGACCTTTAGTTCCAAACCACCAGCCTCCCGTTCCTCTCTGGGTCCCCACCCTTGAGTGTTTATAGGCAGACACACATTTTATTTTATTGGCTACCTCCTCCCTAATGCTTTTCCAGATTACAAGAACGGAATGCTTCCTCTCTTGAACTTACTCTGATCTTGTGGCACTTTTCACCTATCTCATTTTACCTAATTATTTACATACGCAGCTTTACCCTCACTAGTTTGTAAACTCCTGTAGGCCATGTGCCACCTCCCTTTTCCCCCCACATCAGTATAAACATCAGAGATGATCCATAAACTCTTATGGAAAACATACACAAACATATTTTATACAATTGATAAACTATGAATGATCTAGAAGAAAATGGAAACTGTCCAAGGTATGAGTGGAAGACCAATTAGGAGAAAACTGCCACAGTTTAAGGGACAATTAGTGAGCATCTGGACTCAACGGGATGGAGGAGAGAAGGAGCTGGACCTCAATAAATGTTGCTGACTCATTCATTGACTTTTGGGGCAAAGTGGCACAATTAGGCAAAACACAAATATCCTCCACAGCGAAGATCATGATGCAAACAGTATCACACTTTGGCTCTACTCTATGACTTGCTCTGATTGGGTATTACAACCAGTGCTATTCGAATAAAAAAGTGGAGAACCCTGGCTGGTGTGGCTCAGTGGCTTGAGTCGGCCTGCGAACCAAAGGGTCACCAGTTCAATTCCCAGTCAGGGCACATGCCTGGGTTGTGGGCCAGGTCCCCGGTTGGGGGTGTGCGAGGGGCAGCCACATATTGGCATTTCTCTCCCTCTCTTTCTCCCTTTCTCCCCTCTCTCTAAAAATAAATAAACAAAATCTTTTTTTTTAAGTGGATAAACAGTCAGATTTGGAGACGTGATCACCATCCTTGAAGAAAAGCAGCAGATGTGAGGACTCATACCTCCAGCTTCCCTCATTCCCACCCCTCCCTTCTTGCCCCAACCGTACTTTCCCCGAAGAGTCCTGACCTCTCCTTCTCTCCCCCAACCCTTGAGGGCAGGTGCTTGCTAACTGGCCCTTGAACTGTGACAGTTGTGTCTTAATGAGCCTTCCATTCACACACCTTTCACAGAGTCCACGTTGTTTCAGGATTTTTTAGAATTTCCTCAAACGTATCCCACACGTTCCCATCTCCTAGCCTCTGCTCAGGCCTTTGCTGCGCCTGCAGATAGTCACACCCCCCTGCCCCCGCACATCTGCCTCTCCAAATCGTATTATTTATTCTTCAAACTTCAATTCGATCACTCCATTCTTCATGGAGTCTTCCATGAAGTTCCCTCCTGGAAACAGTTTTCCTTTTTCTGAACTCTCATAGGACTGGACACCCTCCTTACTGTATTTAGCACACTCTGTATCACAGTTTTCCGTGCATGTCTTCTCTCTCCAATTAAACTGGTAATTCCTTGGCCCTGGCCAGTTACCCAGTTGGTTAGAGCATCTTCCCAATATACCAAGGCTGTGGGTTCAATCTCCAGTCAGGGCACATACAAGAATCAACCAGTGAATACATAAATAAGTGAAACAACAAATCAATGTTTCTCCCTCTCTCTCTCTCTCTCTCCCCCTTCCCCTCTCTCTAAAATCAATAAATAAAAATTGTTTTAAATGAAATAAAATGGTAATTCCTGAGGGCAGAAAATTTTATCTTGTCCCCCATTGTATCATGCATTATTAATTTCATATGCTATGTCCTCAATGAATATTTATTGAATGGAGGAATGTATGAATGAATGAGTGTATAAAACAATAGTATATAACTACATGAATGGGATAAATTGCCAGTATTTCCCAGCTTTAAGGAAATGAAAAGTCACTTAAGATATTCATCAAGTTAAACCTCTTGCCTTTACTTACATTAGTTATTTTTAGCCTTATTTTGCAGATGAGGCAGCTGAGGCAGACATAGATGAAATGCCTTGTAAAAGTCATAGTGTTTAATATAGACCTCTTTATTCTATAGTAGTCTCTGTTATTCAATATCGGTCTCTGTTTTTCCAATATCTGGTGCATATATCATGAGATTACCTTCATGAAGTCCAGAAAAGACACCCCAGTTTTTTTCCTCTTCTCATTAGCATCTTAGTCTCATGCCTTCATAGGAAGACACCCTACTTATTATAAATAAGGCAGACTTGAACTAAATAAGCCCAAAAAGCAAAAGTCTTTCAATATCAAAAATAATGCCCAGGTTAGAGTCTGGGAAATGGTGAGGAGGGGGTTTATCAAAAGAAACTGCCTAATTGTGCAGCATGTGAGAAATCATTCAATCACAGGTGCCTCTGTCAGCAGGCAGGGGCAGACACATAGCTGTCTGCAAGTGTCATCTGCCCTCCCCGCGACCCCGCCAGGCTCTCCTTGGTAGACAGCTCATTCCTGGACAGTTCAGAGCCCACAAAAGGACATTCTCAGGGCAAGCTTAGTCTTCTGGCTGCTGGCAAACTGCCAGAGAAACACTCCCATCCCCAGGGCTCCCCCAGAGCAGCAGGCACCAAATCCAAAGAGCAGAGCACCGGCTTCTAGGAACAGAATGGCCCCTGCTCCGTAGCAACTCAAGGCCCCAAGGAGGGTGAAGACTGTGAAGAGGCTAGTTCTGCTCTAGGAGAAAGAGTTAGGTCTGCTCCTGGGAAATCTCTGGCAAATGTTCTCACAGTTTGGTTTGTGAGAACAGCGGTTCCTGATAAAAGTTCACAAAGAAGATAGAAGCTATTAACACCCTTGGGCTGAGGCCTGCTACTCTTCTGACAGTCTTTCTGCATTTCAGAAAAAAGGTGTGCAGGAAATCAGAAAGATTTACCAGCAGGTGGCTGTTAGAGCAGCAGCCTGGAATCAGGTGGTAGTTCTCTCCCAGGCTTGTTTGTTTGTTTGTTTTTTAATTTATTTCAGAGACAGAGAGAGAAACATCGATTTGTTGTCCCACTTATTTATGCATTCATTAGTTGACTGTCATACATTCCCTGACTGTGGATCCAACCCACAGCCATGATGGACTGGGATGACACTCTAACCACCTGAGTTACCGAGCCAGGGCCCCACAGTCTGGTGCGGCCACTGTGGACAACAGTATGAAAGTTCCTCAAAAAATTAAAACTGGAATTGTCTTTTGACTCAGCGATCCCACTGGAAATATATGCTAAGATTCCTGAAGCACTAATCAGAAAGAATATATGCACCCCTATGTTCATAGCAGCATTATTTACAATAGCCAAGGTGTAGAAATAGCTGTGGGACATTTACACAATGGAATCCTACATGGCTATTAAAAAGAAGAAACTTTTAGACTTTGCAGCAGCATCGATGGACCTGGAGAATATTATACTAAGCGAAATAAGCCCATCAGAGAAAGACACATACCATATCATTTCACTCATATGAAAATCTAATGGACAAAATAAATTGATGAGCAAAATAAAACTAGAGGCATGGAACAAACTGATAGATCTCAGAGGGAGATGAGTGGCGGGGGGGACTAGAACAGCTTAGGCAAAGAACAAATATGCATATACAAGGTCTTCCAGAAAGTATCCAGCCATGTACTATGAAAAACAGACATTTCTTGAAGAAGATACAAAAAAAATATTGTACATAGGACAATGACATCTCATTTGTACACAGGACAATGATGTCTCAGTCCCCTTCAAAGGAGGCACCTTGGAACCTCATACAGCTCTCCTAATTGCCATTAGCTGCCCCATCGTATTTTCCTGAATCTCATCGACAGTCTGAAATCTCCTCCCTTTCAAAGGTGATTTTTATTTTGGGAAAAGCCAGAAGTTGCAAGGCGCCAAATCTGGGCTGTAGGGGGCTGAATCACCTGAGTGATTTCATGTTTCGAAAAAAAAACTGCACAAGATGTGATGCATGAACAGATGTATTGTCATGATGCGGCTGCCAATTACCAGTTGCCCATAGCTGTGGCCTTCTGAGTCATCCTAATAGAATAGTTTCCACAGAGAAATGTTCAAACTTAACACAAAATCTGATGCATATTCATTGCTCTACTCACTCAGTCATTTTGAATGCAACAGCCACACAGTACACATGCTCACTCAGTGGATCTACCGCCCCCACTGACTAGTACAGTGAAGTCATCATTGTTCACACATTCGCATTCCAGTCCACTCTCCTTGGCTTCCAGGTTACATCGATGTTGTGCAAACCTTTCTCATTATATTAACAATGGCTGGACATTTTCTGGTCAGATCTGTGCATAGCTCATCGACCCAGACAACAATGTGGTGAAGGCGAGGGGGGTGAGAAAATGTGGGGAGAAATGAGGGACACCTGTAATAGTATCAACAATAAAAAATATTCTAAAAAATAAATAAATAGTTTTGTGGAGGGGAGCAAAGGGAAAACAATTGGGACTACTGTAACAATATAATCAATAAAATATACTTTAAATGTTTTAAATTATTTAAACAAAAATATTAAAATATTAATTCTTTTTTAAACGATAAATAGCTTTGTGCCTATTCCCCTAACTGTAAAGTGGGTTTGCTCCTGGGTTAGGATGGTGTGCATGTACTTAAAACAGCGAGTCCACACTCTATGTGTGTTAACCAAATGTGCTCAAGCCATATCAGCCTGGAGTGGGAACCCTGACCAAACAGCCATTCCAGGCCCCCAATAGAAAGAGCATGTCTTCTTCCTGACAGCTCCCACAACTTGCCCAATGACCTCAGAACACAGTGCCCTTCTCCTGGCTGCACTGATCCCATGGGTGCCCCTACTCTGGATTGAGGGCCAGCGCTGGCCCTACAAATATGAGGGGGTGACCCTCTAGTGCTCTCTCCAACACTGGTCTCACCAAAGGGCAGGAAATCTGCTCCTCTCAGTTGGTATTTCATTCTCTTCTTCAGCTCTGTATCACCTAGACCCCTGAGTGAAGTGTCTGCCTGGTTTCTGTTGTTCACTGATTGTCTCTGAAGCGTTAGGAATCAAACATTATTTGAAAGGCATTTTGCTATGTTACACTCTGTCTAAAATGTCCTTATCTTAATGTTGAGGAGATTTTTAAAACATAATCACCATGCCTTTATCACACATTAAAAATTATAATAATTCCTTATTGTCCTTTACTACCAATCCCCATGCTTATTTCCTTGATTTTCTCAAATATGTATTTTTTTTATTATTATTAGAGAGAGGGGAATAAAGAGAAAAAGACAGGGAGAGAAGCGCTGATATGAGAGGGAAAGATCAATTGGCTGCCTCTCACACACACCCCATCCAGAAATCTGGCCCACAAACCAGGCATGTGCCCCAACTGAAAATCAAACCAGTGACCTTGCCCTTTGCCAGATGATGTCCAACGAATTGAGCCACATCAGCCAGGGCCTCAAATATATCTTTTTATTATAGATTAGTTCGAATTAGGATTCTAACACCTGACAGTGCATTTGATTGTATGGCTTCTCATTCTTTTTTATTCTATAATAGCTCATCCTCCCTTCCTCTCTAATGTGATCTTGGTTGGAGCACAATGAGGATTTGTTGACAAAACTTGGTCATTATAACCTATAGAATGTTCTACCCTTTGGATTTTGCCAATCATATTCTTGGCATTTAAGTAGTTTTTCTATCTTTCATATTACTTGAAAAGTAGTAGCAGTTCTAAAGAATTGATTAGAATCAAGTTCAATTTTTTGGCAGGGAACATTATAAGAGATACTTGCTGTTGTATCACCTCATGAGGCATATAATGTTCAGGCTTTCCACTTCGAGGGAGGCTAAGATTGATCACAGGGTGTAAATGGGATCAGCCTGATCCCTCCGTTATAATGATCCTTATGGACATTTCAGGTAATACTCATTAATTATGTTGCCTAGATCAATTATTTCATTAGAGACTGAAAAATTGTGCCTCCTTATCTTCTCAATCTCTGATTTGATCCTTCATTTCAGTTAGTGTATTCTTTATTTCTGACTGGTTCTTTTTTATTGTTTCTACCTCTGTTTTTATGTTTCCTATCTCTTTGTTGGAGTTCTCACTAAATTTACTCCTCTCGTAAGTTCATTGAACTTCCTTATAACCAGTGTTTTGAACTCTGCAGCTGATTGATTGCATTTCTCCATTTCATTTAGTTATTTTTCTGGAGTTTTGTTTTGTTCTTTCATTTGAGACATGTTTCTTTGTCTCCTCTTTTTGGCGAATTCACTGTGTTTGTTTCTATGTATTAGTTAGAGCTGCTCTGTCTCCTGGGCTTGGTAGGGTGGCTTGATGTAGTAGGTGCGTTTTAGGGTGCAGTGGTACAGCCTCCCTGATCACCTGAGCTGGGCACTCCGGGTACACTGTCCCCCCCATGGGGGCTGTGTACACCCTCCTGTCATAATTGAGCTTTGATGACAGTTGGCACCTCAATGGGAGGAATATACCCCCAGATTGATTAGCTGCCAATAAATGGCTGCAAGGGCTGAGCTTACTTCAGTGGGGCTCTAGTGCCTGCTGAGTTCACCCCTTGAGTGTGTCCCTTGTGGAGGAGTTTGGGTGGTGCTCAGACATGGTCTTAAAACTGTCCCCTGAGTGTGCTGGCTCTGGAGTGTCCAGGGAAGTGAAGACCAAGGTCAGCCACTGCCCTACCCAGGGCCACCCAGCACGAGCTACAAAGTGACCTGCAGATGCCTGCTACTGTTGCTGGACTTGGAGGTACCTGAGAGCGGCCAAGTGCAGCTCTACCACTTACTAGCTGCATGACTTTAAACAACTTACCTAACCCTTTCTGTGCTTGTTTCTTTATCTGTAAAGTGGGAATAATAAACACTTATCTTATAGGGAGATGATAAAGATTATATGAGTTCTTAAGTTTTAAATGCTTAGGACAGGGCCTGGCTATCAGCATTATCATTGTTATTGGTTTGTAGGGTTCCTTTCTATATTCTGGATACTATTTCTTTATCAGAGTTTTCATTTTAAATATGAAATGCCTACAATTTATCTTTTTGCTTTGTTTTATGGTATCTTTTGTTATTGCAGAACATCTAATGTGAATGTAATGTAATAAAAATATATTTTTATTGTTCTTACTTATAAGATTTTAGCCCACCTGTGATGTTTTTCCATATGGTTAATTAACCTTCCAAGCACCATTTATTGAATAGTCATTACTTTGACATTGATATGTAATTCTACCTTTATCATGTATCAAATGTCCAGATACACGTGAGTATGTTTCTGGGTTTCCTATTTTGTTCCATTGATTTATTTTCCAATTCTTGCAACATCCCACCTCTTAATTTCTAAGATTTTTAAAAATAAGTCTTCAACCCTGGCTGGTGTGGCTCAGTGGATCAAGTGCCAGTCTGTACACCAAAAGATCACTGGTTCAATTCCCAGTCATAGCACATGTCTGGGTTTCGGGCCAGGTCCCCAGCTGGCGGCATGTGAGAGGCAAGCCATCAATGTATCTCTCACACATCAATGTTTCTTTCCCTCTCTTTCTCCCTCCCTTCCCCTCTCTAAAAAATAAATAAATAAAAGTATTTTTTAAATAACTCTTCATATCTCATAGGACAAGTCCAACATTTTTTTTTTAATGGAATCTGGGTTCTTAGCTCCTTGCTGAAGCCATTCCATCCTGGGACTTTTCAGTTAAGTGAGACAATAAAATTTTTTACTTCAGACATTTTGAGTTACATGTTCTGTTACTTACATCCAAAGGGGTCTTGACAATGATCTTTAAGATGTTTCTTCTCTCTTAGTCTCCAGCTTACTGTGTAATCATGCAAGCTCTTTTTTTTTTTTAACTTATTTTTTGATCTGATATACTTCCTAACTTTATTAAGAAGAAGCAATTCCATGGCCTTAGCCTTTAGATTTAATGGATAATGGAAATTTCTAAGGCATGATCACTCTCTGAGAATTAGAAAACTCGAATCTTTTCCATCTAAATGGATTCTTTTCTCTTCGAGTGAGAAGGAGCTGGTATTTAGGTAAGTCTTTGCTTTTGGTCTCCAAACTCTTGAGAAATGTTGCCATTAAAGGGCAACAGAACAATTAAAAGCTGTTAGATATGAAAATGACAAGCTTAGCTGGTATGCAATACTGTGCAGCTGAGATGATTATTCTCAATTAATAGGCAAACATTACACAATTGTCTCTTTCAAGTCCAGAGTGCTAATATATAATACACAATCAGAGGGCATTGTACATTGGAATATAATTCATTAGCCAGTGCCAGTTCTTTACACCCTAGAAACAAAATAGTTCATTGTCTTTGAATATCACAATTTTGACTCTTTTAACTTTATAGCTATAGGCCAGGTGAGGGATTTCAATTTGGGAAACATCTAAATGGAATTGGGAAAAGAAATTCTCATTGGAATTCATTATTCAGACAAAACTAGTGGCTGGGAGAATGGGGGGGGGTGTAGAATTTGACCTCCCGTGACTCCCACCAGGAACCCCATTCAAGGACCTTTGGCAAATCTGGCTGAGGCAGCATCTGTCCTGCTGAGGGACATCCCAGAATGGACATGTCCCTGTGTGACTGCCCAGTAAATACCAAATAGATTGGGTCATTTTACGCAAACCTGGAGGACTTGGCTGTCTGCATGCATGCTCTGTGGATGAACTCACTTTTCTTTAGTCCCTCATGGCTGCCCAAGTCTGAGCAACTCAGACAGGAACAGTCAGAGGTGAAGGGAATACCGGACAGGTGGTTAGAGAAATCTAAGGAAGGGGATTGGATTACTGTCAGATTGCAGGGAGTGAGACAGATTGGGACAGATTGATGGGAGAGCTGAGCTGACTGGCAGGGAGCTGGGAACTGTCACAGTCGGCTCTACTGAGCCAGCTGCCTTGTGTGTGCAGAGTGCAGGCTAAGTGGGAGGAGAAAATCTTAACAGTCACCAAAACACCCAGCCATCCATCAGCCCTCCACACTGGAACACAAAGCGTGCCTTTTGGACTCCAAATCCCTCAGCCAAAGAGATATCTACGATGTCATCCAGTTTCTTCCTTCTTAGGGTGGATCTCCACCAGTCTTTCTGCAAGCAGTTGTTAGGAGCCTTCTAAATGCCAGGACTGTGCTAAGGGCTGGAGACTTGGAGGAAATATGTACTTCCCTTTTTTGCTTTTTTTTTTCTTTTACACATTGTATGATTCCATTTATTTTTTAAGTATATTTTATTAATTATGTTGTTACAGTAGTCCCAATTGTTTTTCCCTTTGCTCCCCTCTACCCAGTATCCCCCTTCCCTCCAGCAATCCTACCCCCCCCTTAGTTCATGACCATGAGTCATGCATATAAGTTCTTTGGCTTCACCCTTTCCTATATTATTCTTAACTTCCCCCTGTCTATTTTGTACCTACCAATTATGCTTCTTAATCCCTGAACCACTTCCCCATTTCTCCCTCTTCCTCTTCCCAGCTGATAATCCTGCAAATGATCCCCATACCTATGATTCTGTTTCTATTCTGGTTTGCTTAGTTGGATTTCATTTTTATTTTTTAGATTCAGTTGTTGATAGTTGTGAGTTTGTTGTCATTTTAATGTTCATGATTTTGATCTTCTTTTTCTTAAATAAGTCCCTTTAACATTTCATATAATAGGGCTTTGTAATGATGAACTCCTTTAGCTTTACCTTGTCTGGGAAGCACTTTATCTGCCCTTCTGTTCTAAATGATAGCTTTGCTGGGTAACGTAGTCTTGGTTGTAGGTCCTTGCCACTGGTTACCACATGAGGACCACATCAACATACTTCATAATTAAAATACCAAAGGTTCAAGGTAAAAAGAGAATCTTAAAAGCAGCAAGAGAAAAGCAGAGTTACCTACAAAGGGGTGCCTATAAGACTATCAGCTGATTTCTTAAAAGAAACTTTGCATGCAAGAAGGGACTGGCAAGAAGTATTCCAAGTGATGAAAAGCAAAGATTATACCTTTAAACACACATAAACCACTCTTCAAATGCCACCCAACAAGGTAAAAATATCTCCCATGGCTGTTAAGGTCTAACAATGATTTAATGTTGTGTTCTTCTCTGTGTATGTACTGTATACAAGTTGGCTGTCTTTCTTTTTGAGTGTGCTGTTTACTCTGGTTGGTAGAATATTACATTTAAAAGTTGGGGCTTTAATTTTATGGATCCTTTAGCTTCATCTGGAATGAGAAGAAAGCCTCCGTGTCCAGAGGGTTACCCATCAATCTGAGCCAGAGGCCTAGCAAATGTCTACTGACTGTGTCCTGAGAGCAAGGGACCACAGATCATTTGCTTCATTCAACCCTATTATCAGGACACAGTCTTTAAGTGGTTTGACAGCAGCATGATATTCATAAATCAGGATACATATGGGTGGGTGGGTGTGCACATGCACATGTGTAATGTTTTGAAATGTCCTTGAGGACAGGAGAAATAATAATCACTATGAACCTACAAGCATAATCCCTCCAGGGGACATACTTCATCATCTCTCTCATATCTGTAGAATGAACACTCGCTGAGATTTTTATCTATTTATTTACTATCCATAAAATTAAAGCCCCGAACTTTTAAAATATCATATTCCACCCACTGCATTAAACAACTCACTCAAAAATAAAGGCAACAAAGATGTGGAATCATATAGAGAGAACATATACAGAGAAGAACACAAACATTGAATTACTATGAGGCCTAAATGGCCGGGGAGGTACTTTTACCATGTTGAGGTCATGAGTATGAGACCAGATGAGATGAGAGAAAGCTGTTGGACAGGCAGACTGGAAGACGTGGCACTGGAAGAGCGGTTTATGTGACAGAAGGCAGCTTTTGCATGATCTTGTGCTGTTTCCTAGAGCAATGCCTGCCACATGGTAGACGCTCAATAACTATTGGATATCTAGTGAATTAAACAATTACATTCTCTTCAATGAAGCCTTCATTTCTTCTCATTTAATTTTATAGAAAGTTGGTATGTTGACCATGTTTAACATTTATATTAGGGTAAAAAGATAATGCAAACTCCCGTTCTCACTCCATTTGCTGCCTATTCAGTTCCCATATCCTGTACAGCAATCTCCTCCCCCCACCGTTTTATTAGTTTCTTACTTAGTCTTCCAGATTTTTTTATGTAAATCAGATACAACTCTATGTTATTTTGTTGTGCAAAAGATAACATACTTATACACTGCTATTAACCTTGCTTTTTTCACTTAATAATGTAACTGGATGAATGGATAGAGAAAATGTGGTATTTCTACAATGGAATATTATCCACCCGCTAAAAAGAAGGAAATCCTACCATGTACAATAACACGGGTGGACCTTATGAGCAAATGCTGTGTGGTCTCACTTATATGTGAGATCTTTTTTTTTAATGAACTCCTAGAAGCAAAGAACAGATTGGTGGTTGCCAGAGGCAGGGGGGTAGAAGTGGAAAATATGGGTCAAGGTGCTCAAAAGGTACAAATTTCTGGGGGTCTAATCTACAGCATAGTGACTATAGTTAACAACATTGTATATTTGAAGGTTGCTAAGAGAGTAAATCTTAAAAGTTTTTAATCACAAGAAAAAGAACTGTAACTATATGAGGTGATGAATGTTAACGACCTATTGTAGTGATCCCTTTGCAATATATGCACATATCAAATAATTATGTTCTACATCTTAAACTAATATAATGTTGTATGTCAATCATATCTCAATAAAACTGGGGGAGAAGGAAGGAATGTAACTTTGAGATTCTACGATATTCAATTTGGATAGTATCTAATTTTTTTTAACATTTCTGGTCAATTCCATTATATAAATTTTTCGTAATGTATTAAACCAGCCCATGTGGATGGGTATTTGTTTTGTTTCCAACACTTTCCTATTAAAAAACAAAAGCACTCTATACAATATAATAAAAATAGTATAAAATCCCCCAAAAATAAAAATAAAATAAAAATAAAAATAGTATAAATTCCCAAAGACAGTATACTAGGTCAAACAGTCTATGTGTTGGTAATTTATATATACAGCCAAATTGTCTTCCAAAAGGTTATATATAAATTTATATCCTCACCAACAATGTATAAGAATGCCTGTTTCCCCACAGCTTGCCAACGGAGTTTTTCAAACTTAGATTTTTGCTAATCTAATAGGTTAAAAAAAAGTCTCAGTATGGTTTTGATTTGCATTTCTCTTGTGACACAGAGCACCTCTTTATTTCTATGAATGGACACTTTGTACCTTTCTTAGGTTTCTGTTATGTAATAGGAGCTTATAGGAGCACATTATGCATAGGGAGATTAACCCTTTCTCTGTAACATGATTGCAAAAATTTTTTGCCAAGGGTGCATTGGTTAATGTTTAACAATAGGCTCCAGGGAAAATAAACTCTAGTTCATAGCATTTGCCCATTTCCATGATGTAGATATCCCCATCATAGTCAAGTTCAAACTGCCAACATAACATCTCCCAATGTAAAGCTGGCCACAGATGTGCGGCAAAGTGAAGCAGACCGTCCATATAATAGCTCCACTACACAGAGGTAACAGATATAAATAACCCCAAAAACACAGGTGACAATAAAATGTAGTCAAACAATTAGAGAAGGATGAGTTTTGATTCATTATTGCCTTTGTCTGTAACATAATTTGTTTAAGTATAAGTTTGTATAGTTTAATTTTAAGCCATGGCTGTGTTTGACAACCAGCCTACAAAATTCCTAAAAATTTAACCATCAGCCTCCGTGAAACAGCGCCGGCCACCTCCAACACATCACTGCTTTACATTCTATTTGTTCTCACCTTTTTGCTTCTCAAATGATGTTTTCACCATAGAAATGTTTTATTTTCATGCACTTTTATTTATCAGTCATATTCTTTATTAGTTCCAAGTTTTGCATGATGATTAGAAAGGTCTTCCCCATTCTGAGATTATAAAAAAGTTTTTTCATGTTTTCTTTTAATACCTTTGTAGTTTCGTTGTTACATTCATCTCTTTAGTCGCTTGGAGTATAGCCTAGCGTACCATGGGAGGTGTGGCTCCTACTTCCACTTTTTTCCAGACACCTATCCAGTTACCCTACACCCGCTGTTGAATAGTCCATTTTTTCCCCTGATCGGAAAAGTTATCTTCATATGATACAGCTTTCTTGACTTTAATGATTATGGTATTTATAATTATTTGACTACTAAGTTTCCATTAGAACTGTAGTTTATAAACAGCTTCCCTGTGTCTGCTCATTTGATTTTTTTAACCTGTGGTGGTATGTTTGATAGGTTATAATAGCTATAATAGTTCTATGCCCAGAATACTTTTCCTTTCTTTCCTTCTGAAATGTTTTAGGAAATTTTTCCTCCATGCAGTGAGATCTGGAGGAGGCAATCAGTTATGATATACTGACCACATCACAGGGTTGTATAAGCATATGACCTAGGCTGGCCAATCAAAAACACCCACCACACATCTGACCTGAGTAAGACAATACAATCTGTCCTGGGAATGCTGTTTGAACAACATTTTCTGTTGGAATTGTTAAGATGCAAGATAAGGTCTTTTTTTTTTTTTTAAGATTTTATTTATTTATTTTTAGAGAGGGGAAGGGAGGGAGAAAGAGAGAGAGAGAAACATCGATGAGAGAAACATCAATCGGTTGCCTCTCATAGTACACGCCCCGTCCAGGGACCAAACCCACAACCCCGGTGCATACTCTGACTGGGAATTGAACCAGAGGCCTTTTGCTTTGCAGGATGATGCCCAACCAACTGAGCCACACTGGTCAGGGAACAAGATATATTTTTTAGATCTTCTTAACTGACACATAAATTAAAATTGTCTAAAGATAAAACTAAGTAAAAAAAGAGCTAAGAAATGGAGAGTCAGAAAGTTCTGAAGGTCTCCTTTGGGTCGCTGGATCCAGTCTTGCCCAAAAGCCAGCACCCCATCCATAAAAAAAAGCCTCTAAATTCTCTCTCTCTCTTTCTCTCTCTCTTTTACTTAACCTCCTTAATATGCTTTTCTGTAATTTGCAATCAAAAGAATTTTAACTTTCTTCAACAGATATTACAGTCCCCACATTACAGGAAAAGAAACCGAGGCTGGGAAAGGTGAAATAAATTACAGTGA
Organism: Furipterus horrens; assembly: GCF_987537825.1. Classification (NCBI taxonomy): domain Eukaryota; kingdom Metazoa; phylum Chordata; class Mammalia; order Chiroptera; family Furipteridae; genus Furipterus; species Furipterus horrens. Next base: position 25,106,759 of record NW_028327181.1, on the reverse strand, counting down.
TAATGCGGTTCCCACTCTTAGCTCTGGCTTCCTGGTGTTCATACTTTCAGTTCCGGGGGCCCCAACTTGTGCACTCAGGAAGATTCCCCACCAATGACTAGGAAGAAAGGCCACATAAAGGCATGGAGACTGCTTATTATCCTCTAAAACAGTCAAGATCCTGAATTAGGTCTGTTCTATTGCTGCTCATCAACCTGCCTTTTCCTGAGGCAAGGTGAAAATCTCCTGACCTGACTTCTCTATATGGTCAAGGTCTTGGCTTTGTCCCTAATGTCTGGTTGGCAGGGTGTAAAAGATCATTAGTCAGTGATGTCACATTCACATCAGCCCCAGAATTTCTTTCCATGTTGGGAGGAGAAATTTTTTTTAAGCCCTTTTATTATGTAATTTGGAATTTCTTCAGACTACCTGAAGTAGAGTGTACCTGGAAAACAGAAAAATATTCTGAGTTGGAACCAGATCCTCTAAAAATTCTCTTTTCTATGGAATAGCTAACACAGCTTAGAGTTAAAAATGTTTTCTAGCTTGAAACAGACTTTTCTTAAAATTCAAATAGCCCCTGGGAGAGTTTACATTCAAGTCTTGCCAACCATGTGTACCTTAGTGTGAATTCATTTAGCGCATTACTTTCTTGCAGCGTATTTTCATTGAGCGAGTGGGAGGCAAAGGTGGATAAGGAGAGGAAAACAGAGAGACAGAGGGTGCCACTGATGGGGGGGCACTGTGTGGAAATGGAGAAATGAAGACGGTTACTAAAAGCTTACTTCCTTGCGGCATACCTCTTCAGGGGAAAGGCTAAGGGAGTAAACCCCGACAGAAAATCCGGAGCCGGAGTCCCTAAGGCGGTTTGACGTTGTAGTCAACACCGGCAACTCCTGCGGCGCACCTGAAGCCAAGCTGTATTGACTCCGACTTTCCCTTGGACCCTTCAGCTGCGAAGAGAGGGGGGGTCTGCTGCATGGGCAACAGCAGACCCTCCATATCACCCTGCCCAGGCTCTGTAGCTTCAGCTTCACTGGAGAGGACACTCCAGCGTCATCATAAGATGTCGATTCAACACGGGAGGAGACAGATACCGTGTCACTCCCGAGTCGGACTGCACAACCATTCTCGGCGGTGCAGATAGACTCTTAAGAAGCTACACCATCGTCTCTCGAGACGGACGGCTGCCGACGACTTCCTCAGTCACTTCTGAGATACAGCTGTGAGCCACAGTGAGTGTGGGGACAAGTGGATGTGACAGCTACCATTAGGAATGAATTGAATTATACAGATTTTCTGAGCTCTGAGGGGAAGCTCTAATTGAACACCAGAAGCAGTCACCTCATTCTTTACACATATTCTTCTACTTGGTCATTTTTTGGCATGGCTCAAGACCCTTCATAAGCTGGAGTTAATTTGCACCCAGAAATCAGACCCAACCATTCATAGCATGGAACTACAGCTGCCCCATACTGTCAGCAATTACTAGCTCTCCGAGCAATTTATACTACCTGGCTAGGACTCATTTCATAAGCTTATCATTTCTCAATCATCATCCCATATCCTTGTGGATTCCTCGTCTATAGAAGTTTAATTTTCCTATGAAGTTCCTATTCTAGGCCCCTTTACCGTGGCTAAGAGTGTCTCTTTGTTCCCATTTTTGTGTGTATGTGACTGTACATGCTTTCATTTATGTTGTATGCCAAGTCCTCTGATGCCCTTTGGTGAAAACCCAATGAAGGCAAAATTTTGTTGAAGAAGACATCAGCAGCCCTGGCCAGGTGGCTCAGTTGGGTGGAGTGTCATCCCATACATCAAACGTTTGCAACTTCAATTCCCAGTCAGGGCACATGCCTAGGTTACAGGTTGGATCCCCAGCCAGAGCACGTATGGGAGGCGACTGATCGATGTTTCTCTCTCACATTGATGTTCTCTCCTTCTCTTTCCCCTTTCCTTCCCCTCATTCCAAAAAATAAATAAATAAAAACTTTAAACTCAAAACTATAAGGAAAAAAACCATAAGGAGATACCACTTCATACTCAAAAGGATGCCTACTATTTTTTTAAAAAGAAAATAAGTATTGATGAGGACATGGAGAAATTGGAAGCCTGTTCATTAGTGGTGGGGATGCAAAATGGTGGAGCCATTGTGGAAAACAGCATGATAAATCCTCAAAAAGGCAAATATAAAATAACCATATGATTCAGCTATTCCACTTCAAAGTATATATCAAAAAAAAGTGGGAAGCAGGGACTCAAACAGATGTTTGCACACCAATATTCAGTATTATTCACAATAGCCAAAGGTGGAGATAGTCCAAGTGTCCATCAGCAGATGAATTGATAATAAAATGTAGTATATGCATATAAAGGAATATTTTTAGCCTCAAACATGAATGAAATTCTGGTACGCACTACAAAATACACAAGTCTTGAAAACATGCTTAGTGAAATAAGTCAGTCACAAAAAGACAAATATTGTATGATTCCACTTACTTGAGTTAACAACAATAGGCAAACCCATAGAAATAGGAAGTAGAATATAGGTTACCAAGGGCTGTGGGGAGGAGGGATGAGGAGTTATTGATTAATGGATACTGAGTTTCTGTTTGAGATCATGAAGAAGTTCTGGAAAGGGTTAGTGGTAATGGTTGTGCAACAATTTGAATGTATTTAGTGTCACTATATTGTACACTTAAAAATAGCTAAAATGGTCAATTTTGTGTTGTGTACATTTTACCACAAAAAACTTAACTGTTGAATATAAAATGTTTTCATAGCCCTCTCAAACCATGCATTAAGTGTCATTTAGTTTTTTCCCTTTATTCAACCAAAATTTACTGAATGTCAGCTTCCTGTCATAAAGGACTTCACTTCTTGGAAAGGCATGGAAGTAAAATTAACAGACAACCACATGATAAGTACCATGATATTGGTAAGTATAAGGAATTAATGAAGCACATAGGTAGGAGCATTTAGCTCAGACATCAAATATCTGGAAACAATTTCCACAGGATGTTAGTGACTAAGCTGAGTCTCAACAGATAGGAATTAGCCAGAGAAAAATGGGAAAAGGTTTCTCAGGCAAAAGGCACAGTAAAGACAATATGAGCAGATTGGGAAAATATGATAAACTGGTGGGGGTAGGGCACATAAAGGAAGGCGAATATTGTAGAGCTAGATGAAGTGCATAAAATGGATATTTCATGTAATATGGGATTTTGTACTTTATCCTATAAATAACCATTACATAAGATTTCAGCACAGGAATCATGCGATCGGCTCTATCTTTAAAATAGACCTCCCTGGCTACCTCTGGAGAATGGACAGATGGGGGGCTTGCCTCCCCAAGCATACAAGTGAGAACTGATGCAGGGCCTGACAAGGCACTGGCAATGGCCATGGAGACTAGCCAAATCAAAAAAGTGTTCATGATAATGACTCAGAAGACTAAATTACTTGTTGGTTGTGGGTCTCAGGAAGACTCTTGGGATTCTAGCTTGGGAAATTTGGTGAATGGTAATACAATTCACTGAAATGAAAAACGCAGATGAAGAAACAGGTCTTGGACAAGAGAGATCAATCCTATTTGGAAATGTTGCATTTGAGGTGAGTATAGAACAGAAATAGATGGCAGTTTACATGTACAATTTAGGGAAAGTGCTTGATGTACAGATATAAATTGAAGAGCCCACTGAATTTAAAGGAGAATTTGCCTGAAGTTAAAGGAATTGGTGTCTAAATGTACAATTTCACTATAGAAGTAAGTATATTCTTTCCACCACAGGGTAATTTAAGGAATGGAGCAGCTCCTCCATATGACATCAAAATCAAACCATATGGGCAGTTGCCCACTCAACCTTGCATGTACTAAGGCTTATGAGAACAAACCTGTTAATGGATAAATCTGGAAGCTTTCAAACTGGTTTTTCTACTGAAGGAAGGAAAGGCTTCTGGTACGTATCTTGCCTATGGCAAATCAAAACCTAAGTCACTTTTTTATATTTGAGATAAATCCTTTGGAAATCTTGTCAATAATCAGAAAAGAGTAGCTAACAAACAAAAGCAAGATAAAATAAAAATAAAACAAGTGCTAGTATGCACTATTCTGTTTTTTGTAATAGGCATTCATCGATTTTCCCCATATCTGTTCTTCTTTCCTTCCACTGCTGACAGAAATTCATCTTTCTAGCAGGTGAATTCTATCTGCAGGATTTCTGAGGAACTGCATCATATCATATATAAGGAGAAAATGACTGATTGGGAGTGAAAAATAAAATAAAAAATCTTTGAGTTAGAATTTCATTCTGCCATTTGTGTGATTATGGACAAATTTATTTAGTCACTCTTTCATTCATGCAACAAATTAGTATAGAGTGCATTCTATATCACAAAACCTGTCCTGCTGCATAAAATACTGAGTTAAAAATGGAATTCTTGCTCATAGACCAGTGATGAAGCAGATATACAAACACAGGATTACAGAGCAATGTAAATGCTGGGAAAATGGGGAAGTAGTTGCACCCAACTCTACTTTTTTTTTAGTATATTTTATTGATCATGTTGTTACAGTAGTTCCAATTTTTTCCCCTTTGCTCCCCTCTGCCCAGTACCCCACTTCCCTCCAGCAATCCCAGCCCCCTTAGTTCATGTCCATGGGTCATGCATGTAAGTTCTTTGGCATCACCGTTTCCTATATTATTCTTAACTTCCTCCTGTCTATTTTGTACCAACCGATTATGCTTCCTAATCCCCGCACCATTTCCCCATTTCTCCCCCTCCCCACTCCCAGCTGATAACCCTCCAAATGATCCCCATACCTATGATTCTGTTCCTATTCTGGTTTGCTTAGTTGGATTTTGTTTTTATTTTTTAGATTCAGTTGTTGATAGGTGTGACTTTATTGTCATTTTAATGTTCATAATTTTGATCTTCTTTTTCTTAAGTAAGTCCCCTTGACATTTCATATAATAATGGTTTGGTGATGATGAACTCCTTTAGCCTCACCTTGTCTAGGAAGCACTTCATCTGCCCTTCCATTCCAAATGATAGCTTTGCTGGATAGAGTAATACTGGTTGCAAGTTGCCTTTCATCACATTGAATACTGCTTGCCAGTCCCTTCCTGCCTGCAAAGTGTCCTCTGAGAAGTCAGCTGATAGTCCTATAGGCACCCCCCTGTAGGCAACTCTCTACCTCTCTCTTGCTGTCCCTAGGACTCTGTCTTTATCTTTCACCTTTGGCATCTTAATCATGATGCATCCTGGTGTGGTCCCCTCTGGGTCCAGCTTGCCCAGTACCCTCCATGCTTCCCAGACCTGTATGTCCATCTCCTTCACAAAATTGGGAAAGTTTTCCTCATTTTTTTCAATTCTTGCTTCCTCATTCTGCACTGGTTGATGGTTGTTTTGTTTTTTGGGTTTTTTTTCTTCCTTATGTTCCAAGTCATTGATTTGAACCCTGGTTTCCTTCCCTTCTCCATTGGTTTTGTGTGGATTTTCCTTCGTTTCACTTAGCATAGCTTTCACTTCTACTCTTATGCGTTTGCTATACTCAAGCATATCTGTCAAGCCTGTGAGCATCTTTATCACCAGTGTTTTGAATTCTGCATCTGTTAGGTTGTCTATCTCCTCATTTGTGAGGTTGGCTATCTCCTCGTCACTTAGTTCTCTCACGGGAACCTTGATCTGTTCCTCTTTTTGGGCCATACTTCTCTGTCTCCTCTGACAGGCTCCTGTGTTTGTTTGCCTCTGCGTCCCAGGTAGGGTTGTCGCTCCTGTTATGTTGTAAGGTGTGGAGCCTTAGATATTTGTCAGTACATGGCAACCTGTTTCACCACTTTGTGGCACTATATGTGGGGAGAGGTCCGAGAGGGAACAATGTCGCCCGCCCAGAACTCGCCCCTTTTCTAGGCACCTCTCCCACTTCCGCAGCAGACTGGTGCCCCTCTAGCTGCTACCCTGGCCGTCCTTCCAACAGTGGGTGGGTCTGTGGATGTTCTAGGCCCATGGGGGCCCTTTAAACAATCAGACTCTGCTGAGAGACTGGCAGTTTTTGCCTCCACCCCAACCCCCACTGGTCTGCACAGTCAGAAGCAATGAGGCTTGATTTTCCCCAGTGCTGCGACCATGAGCTGCGAGGTCTGGTAAAGAGCTGGGAATGCTCCCCAGGTGTCCCTCCTGACTTTTTAAAATGTGTGACTGTGCTTTCTGCCAACCCTCTGCTGCCGCTACTGCTGCTATCACCACACCGCATCCTCTCCATCCCGGCTCCACCCCTTCTACCTGTCTGGATGAGTATTTCTTCTTTATATCTTTGTTTGCTGGACTTCCTTGCAGTTTGATTTTCTGGAACTTCTGGTTGTTTCTAGTTTTGAGGTAGTTGTATTCCTTCTTAGTTGTGGAGGAAGATGCAGTGTGTCTGTCTACGCCTCCATCTTGGCCGGAAGTGCCCTTATTTAGTTTTAATAAAAATGTTATTATTTCTAGAAGTTCTATCTGGTTTCTTTTTAAATCTATCTGGTCTGTTTTCACAGGGTCCTGTTCTTTCCTTATGATTCCTATGTCTTCTCTCATATCCTTGAACATTGTAAACTACTTATTTTATAATCTTTTCAAAACTTTTCTATGAAAACAAGGTTTCAGTTTTCTAATTCTACTGTATCTGAAAATATCATTATGTGTTATTTCCCATGTGTCTTCAAATTTTGACCATGAGCTCATCTTCAATGAGGATTCGTTTTCCCATGTGAGTCTCCTGGATTATGGAATTGTGATACATAGTGGCTTTATATTTGCATATTTCAGGCACAAAAGTAATTTCACTGTCTAGGGTTACAATCTGTACAAGGTTCTCATTAATAGGAATAGGATAATTTCAGATCCAAAATATGAATATAGGGCAAAAATACATTTCCTTGTTACTTTCCTGGAAAGCTTCTAGTTCCCACTTTCACTAAGAGGTAACTCTACCAGAGCCCTGGCTTGATTTAAGGATCTCAGTTCCAGCTTCCTGCCTTGTTCTATATTAAGGCAATATCTCCTATCCTTATGCAGGTGCTAGAAGCCCAGCACTTAGCCTTTAGAATATATATATACTGCTTTATACCCCTGGCTGATGCATCAGGTATACAGATCCGTATTTTATGTCTATATCTTTTCAGTGAGAAGGGGTAGCAGAGATCCTCATTGGCTCATTCTTCCATGATGCTAAAACTGGCAGTTCCCCTACATTGCCACTTTATTCATACCTCTAATTCCTTTGTTAATCTATTTGCTTCTGGAAACCCTACTCCATTCGTGGCTTTGGTACAATCCCTATTCAGCCTAGAATCCACAGCACACCATTCAACCTCTCTACTTCCTACAACCTAACATTGTAGAACTCTTTCATTCTGCCTCACTCACCTCAGAAACACTCAAGACTGGATTTGTCTGAACAGCCCCTTTCCTATACCACACCCATGAGAAGCATAGTACACAATGAAAGTGTGGTCTTTGGAGTAAAACAGCTACATTTAAATCCCAGTTCTGCCGCTTACTAGCTGAGTAACCTTAGACAAACTATTTAAACTTATCTAAACCTCCATTTTCTCTCCAACAAAAATGTAAATAATAACAATTTTCTCAGAGTGATTGTGAAGGTAAAATAAAATAATGAAGGAAAAGCACTTAGTGCAGTTCTTGACACTTGCAAGAAAAGTAGCTATTCTTAGTCTAGAAAAAATCTGAGATTCATATTCACAAATATATTTTCTTCAACCTCTGTTAGCCTTGGGAGCCTTTCAGATGCTGCCTTTTCCATTTCCCACAACTGTTCTTACAAATCCGTAGCCTTCTCCTCAAGCCATGTACCTCAACTTTGACCCTGCTCCCAGCAGGTGCCTTTGCTTCCTATTTCAATAGAAACATTGAGAGTATCAGGTGCCTTCACCATCAACTTAGGCAGCCAATGAGGTGACTCAGTCTTACTGACCTCATATGACTTGCATCAAATTTGGTCTTCATCTTACAAAATTTTTTGCATACATGCTGTGTGCCAGGCAGTGTTCTAGGTCCTCTGGTTACATCCATGAACAAAAGAAATAAAAATCCCTGCCCTGAATAGTTTGCATTCTCCTGGGAAGAAAAAGTGATAAGTAAATTAGCCTGTGTTATAAAAAGTGATGAGTGCAATGGAGGAAGGTGAAATGCTGGCCGGGCTGCAATTTTAAATAGGGTCATTGGGACAGGTCTCACTGAAAAGTGACACCTGAGAAAAGATAGCGAGGGGGGTGAAGAAATAGAAAATGTAGGGTCCTGAGGGGCAGATATGCCTGCTGTGTTTGAGAAAAGCTGCAAGGCCAGGATGGCTGTGCAGAAGCGAGTGAGGTAGAGAGCTTCAGGGGTTAAGGTCAGAGAACTGTCATAATAAGGGCCCCCGTGTGTAGGGCCCTGTGAGCCGTTCCCAGCCCATTGACTTTCACTTGGAGCTCAGTGGAAAGCTTTTGCTGAGTTTTGAGTAGTGGGATAACATCAGAGACTTACATTTTAATGGCTTCACTCTGCTGCTATGTTAACAATTGACTAGGAAAAAAAAAAAGTAAGCGTAGACTCAGGGAGACTAGATTGGAGACTTTGGAAATAATCCAGGCAAGAGATGCTGGTGGCTTGTCTCAAGGCAGTAGCACAGAAGGCAGTGAAAAATGCTTAAATTCTGCATGAAACTTGAAGCACCAACAGTTTTTCAATTGAGATAAAGTTGACATGTAGCCCTGGCTCAGTGGACTGAGCACCAGCCTGTGAACCAAAAGTTTGCCAGTTCGATTCCCTGTCAGGGCACGTGCTTGTGGGCCAGGTCCCTGGTTGGAGGTGTGTGAGAGGCAACCAACTGATGTTTCCCTCACGCATTGATGTTTCTCTCCCTCTCTTTCCCCTCCCTTCCCCTCTCTCTGAAAATAAATAAAATCTTTTTTAAAAACTGACATATAACATAATTCGATATTTGTATATATTGCAGAATGATCACCACAATGACATTGGTTAACATCTGTCACCATACAGTTACAAAAGTTTTTCTTGTGATGAGAACTTTTAAGATCTACTCTCTTAGCAACTTTCAAATATGCGATACAGTATTATCAATAGTCCCCATACTGTATATTACATCCCTATGCATATTTATTTTATAACTGGAAGTTTGCACTTTTGATCCCCTTCACCCATTCTGCCCACCCCAGGCCTGGCATCTGGCAACCACCAAAGTGTTCTCTATCTATGAGCTTCCTGTTTGCTTGCCTTTAAGATTTCACAGATAGCCCAGATTCCACTGACTGGTGTGGCTCAGTGGATTGAGCACTGGCCTGTGAGCCAAAGGGTTGCTGGTTCAATTCCCAGTCAGGGCACATGCCTGGTTTGTGGGCCAGGCCCTGGTTGGAGGCGTGCAAGAGTCAATCAGTCTCTCACACAGCAATGTTTCTTACCCTCTCTGTCTCCCTCCCTTCCCCTCTCTCTAAATATAAGTAAAATATTTTTTAAAGATTCCACATATAAGTGAGATCATATGGCATTTGTCTTCCTTAAGAAATCCTCAAATTCTATATATATTTTAAAGTGCCAACAGTTTTTGTTAATAGACTGGATGTGAAGTAGGAGAGAAAGAGAGGTTTCAAAGATGATTTAGGATTTTTGTCTAAGCAATTAGAAGGCTAGAGATCCATCAAACTAGTTAAGAAATACTGGGAGGACCAGGTTTCAGCAGGAAGAATAAGGATGTTCAGGAATTTAGTTTTGGAGATGTTATATCAAAGATGCCCACTTGATATTGAAATGGAAATGTTAAGTAGATTGTTGGAGATTCACAGCTAAAAGAGAGGTCCAAGCTGGAGATATAAATTTGGAAGTTGTTCACATATATTAAAGTCATAAGACCAGATGATATTACCAGGGGAGTAAGTACAGATAGAAAAAAGAATAGATGCAAGGACTGAGGAGAGGGCAGTGAAGATGATAAGCAAAGGAGACTAAGAAAAAGTGTCTGGGGAGGTGGGAGGGAAACTGTGAGTGTGTGGTGGTGTCCCAGGTGTCAAGGGAAGAAAATATTTCAAGGAGGAAGTAATGATCAACTCCATCAAATGTCCTGAATAAGATAGGATGAAGAATGGACCATTGGGTATAGCCACCTGGGATAATTGATGAACTTCACAAAAGCAGTTTGGGCATAGCAATGGGAGTGAAAGACTAACCAGAGTGGATTTAAGAGTTCACTCAAACAGATACTTGTATGCCAATGTTTATAATAGTGTTATTCACAATAACCAAATGGTGGAAACAACTAAGTGTCCACCAACAGAGGAATGGAGAAATACAGCCTGATGTACAAAGACAATGGAATTTTATTCACCCTTTAACAGGATTGAAATTCTCATACATGCTACAAAACGATGAAACTTGAAAACATTATACTAAGTGAAATAAGCACTTTTTACACAAAAAGGAAGAATATTGCATGATTCCATTTACAATACATGGGGTGTCTAGAATAGTCAAATTCATAGACATAGAGAGTAAAATGGTTACCAGTGGTGGGGATAAGTGTGGAAATCAAAGTATTGTTTAATGGGTCAGAGTTTCTGTTTGGGGTTATTTAAAAATTCTAGAAAGTTCTTGGCATGATGATGGTTGCACGACATTGTGAATGTACTTAGTGCCACTGCATTGTATACTTAAAATGGTTTTTTTCTGTTATGTAAATTTATGCAAAAAAAGAATTTAAAGAGAAAAATTGGAAAGAAGACAGACTATCTTTCAGGAAGTTTTGCTGTAAAAGGAAGCAGAGAAATGGGTCAACAGCAGGAGAGGGAAAGGGGGCCAAGAAAAGGTTTTGTATTAATAAGGGAAAATTTACAAGTTCCTTTTATGTCAGTAGGAATGATCCAGGAAAAAGGAAAATGCTAGAGCAGAAAATAGGGGATGGGATAGCTCCATCAGTGTCACCAAGTAAGAAGTGCAGGGTGTGGCACCTAGTGGTAGTGAAGCTTTTGCTAGCTGCAGAGGGAGGGACAGACTCTGAAAGGAAGTGCTGGGATCCTGAGTTTTTCAACTACCCTAACAGGAAGGAAGTCAGAGTCCGTGGTTTTACACACAGGGGAGTGTGGTAAGATTTGGTAATAAATTCTATCAATTCTCTTCTTACTGCTTTTCTTTTCTCTCTGAAATTGGAAGTGTGATTATTATGGTACACAGAGAAATGGCGCTCCAAAGATGTCCAGGTTCTAACACCTGGACTATGTTACCTTATATGACCAAAGGGAATTCACAGATGTGATTAAGGGCAATGACTTCAGATCGAAAGATTAAGCTTGATAATCTCTGTAGATCCAACCTAATTGTGCGAGTTCCTACAAGTTGAAGAGGAGAGTCCTGGCTGGGTGGTTCCGTTGGTTGGAATATCTCCTGTACACCAAAAGGTTGTGGGTTCAATCCCTAGTCAGGGCCCATACCCAGGTTGTAAGTATGATCCCCAGTCTGGGTGCATGCAGGAGGCAACAAATTGATGTTCCTCTCTCACATTGTTGTCTCTCTCTCTCTCTCTCTCTCTCTCTCTCTCTCTCTCTCTCTCTCTCTCACTTGCTCTCCCTTTCTATCTCTATCTCTCTAAAATCAATAAACACATTCTCAGGTAAGGATTTGAAATGATTTCTTTAAGTGGAAGAGGAGAATAAAATATTAGTACATGATAGAACATGGATGAACCTTGAAAACATGCTAAGTGAAAGAAACTAGGCACAAAAGAGCAGCATACTGTATGATTCCATTTATATGAAATGTCCAGAATAGGCAAATCCATAGCAAATAGAGTAGTGGTTGCCAGGGTTTGGGGGTGGAGAGAATGAAGGGTGACTGCTGAAATGTACAGTTTCTCTTAGGGATAATAAAAACTGGCCTATAATTGGTGGTGGTGAAAAATGCACAATTCCATGAATATACTAAAACTATATAATTGTCCACTTTATTTTTTAAATATTTTATTGTTTATGCTATCACTGTTGTCCCAATTTTTCCACCCAGCCCAACCCCCACTCCCATAGTCAATCCCCACACCATTGTCCACGTCCATGAGTCATTCCTTTATGTTCTTTGACTAATCCCTTCACCTTCTTTCAATCAATCCCCACCCCACCCCCTTACAGCTGTCAGTCTGTTCCATGATTCTATGCCTCTGGTTCTATTTTGCTCATTAGTTTATTTTGTGCATTACATTCCTCTTGTAAGTGAGATCGTATGGCATTTGTCTTTCACCAACTGGCTTGTTTCACTTAGCGTAATATTCTCCAGTTCCATCTGTGCAGTTACAGAAGATAAGAATTCCTTACTTTTTTACTGCTCTGTAGTATTCCATTATGCAAATGTACCACAGCTTTTTTACCCACTCATCTTCTGATGGACAGTTAAGCTGTTTCCATATCTTTTCTATTGTAAACAGGGCTGCTATGAACATAGGGGTGCATAAATTCTTTTGAATTGGTGTTTCAGGATTCTTAGGATATATTCCCACCGGTGGGATTGCTGGATCAAAAGCCAGTTTCATTTTTAATTTTTTGAGGAATTTGCATACTGTTTTCCACAGTGGCCGCACCAGTCTGCATTCCCACCAACAGCACAAAAGGTTTCCCCTTTCTCCACATCCCCATCAGCACTTGTTGTTTGCTGATTTATTGGTGACGGCTATTCTGACCGGTGTGAGGTGATGTCTCATCATGGTTTTAATTTGCATCTCTCTGGTGGCTAGTGATATTGAGCATCTTTTCATCTGTCTATGGGCCATATGTGTATGTCCTCCCTGGAGAACTAACTGTACACTTTAAGTGGGTGAGTTGTACAGTATGTGCACTATATCTTCAATGCAGCTGTTAAAACCAATGTGGAAGAGAGAAACAGGAGACTGGGTCAGAGTGACATGTGACAATGAAGAAGGGTCAGAGAGTTGCTGACCCGACACTTAGAAAGAGACCATAAGCCAAGGAATGCAGGTGGCCTCTAAAAGCTGGAAAGGACAAGGAAATGGATTCTCACTTGAGCTTCCAGAAAGGGACACAGCCCTACCTACAGGGCTCGATTTTTAGCCCAGTGAGACCTGTGTCAAATGTGTGACCTATCAAACTCTAAGGTAATACATTGGTGATGTTTTAAGCCATTACATGTGTGGTAATTACTGTTGTAGCTGTCATCAATTATGAGCGCGAGCAGAGAAGACTTTGGAGGTTTGACAGAGGAGATGTTAGGAAATAGTCATCGAGGAAAGCAAAAGAATGAATTAACTAGGAGGATGCATGATTACCAGCCAGCATTAGGAACACACATCAGGGAACTGCGAAGCCCTTTTCCCCATCTCCCCATCTAGGTGGCTATTGTGGGGGTTCTATTTCTTTATTACCCACCAATGGGCAATATTTCATTGATCCAAAGGTGATCCTCTGCAATTCCACCTCTGAGAGTATATCCAAAGGAACCCCCAACACTGATTTGATAGCATGCAAGGTGGTCAGACATGGCTTACACTTGTTCATATGGAAAAATATATAATACAAGAATAAACAATAATACAAGAATAAACTCTGTTTCATGTACTCACAGCTGTAAACCTACTTTTTCCTACCCCTGGATATGCACCTCTATGTTCACTGCAGCACTATTTACAATAGCGAAAATTTGGAAGCAGCGCAAGTGCCCATCAGTAGGCAGTGGATAAAAAAGCTGTTGTACATTTACACAGTGGAATACTATTCTGATAAAAAAGAAAATCTTACCTTTTGCAACAGTGTGGATGGATCTAGAGAGTATTATGCTAAGTGAAATAAGCCAGCCAGAAAAAGACAAATACCAATGACCTCATTTACATGCGGAATGTAATGAACAAAATAAAACAAAATAGAAACAAACTCATCGATACAGAGAACAGCCTGACAGGTGTCAGAAGGGAGGGTGTTGGGGGAGGGGCTGGGTGAATGAAGTAGGTGAAGGGATTAAGCAAAAACAAGAAAGAAAGAAAAAACCTGACATAGACAGACTACAGCATGGCGGTTACCACAGGGAAAAGGGGGTGGGAGGAGGTGAAAGAGGGTAAAGGGAGGAATAAATGGTGACAGAAGGACACTAGACTTTGGGGGTGCCCAAGTTGTACACCTGAACCCTATATCATTTTATTAACGAATGTCACCCCAATAGATTTAAGAAAAATTTAAATAAATTAATTAATGGGAATTAGGGGGGAAAAACAAAGATGATCATCTGTTACAAGTTTGGCAAATCACTATATCTCACTCCCAACCTCAAGTGATTTCTGGATTGGGTTATTAACAAACACTGTCCCCCTCCAAATGACAGCAATAGGAAGTTAACCACTAGATAGAAAGGGAAGGAGGGACCAAGGCATACCAATGCCCCTTAAAGGAGAACTCTCTTAAAGGAGAACTAACAAACAAACAAAAAAAAAAAAGAACTGAATTCTTGCAAAGTGAGTTGTGACCATTGCTCAACCCCTAAGATGAGCCCCAGCCCAAATGTATGCACCGACAAAGAGTGCACTGCTGAGGACTCTCCCCCATCTCTTTCTCGGGGATGGCCGCATGGGGTACAAACAAGAAAAATTCTCCAGGACAGAACCTGGGGCAGACATACTGAACTCATTCCATCGTTAAGGCGTGATCTAACAGGTGCCTAGGGAATTTGCTGGTCCTGTGATCTACTTTACTCACCTCCTACAGCAAGATATAAGATCCGTACTAGTTCCCACGATATGTTGCTTTCACTTTCCTTTTTTTCTAAAGGGGCTCTTTTTATTTTTTAAGTTATGGATATCCTATTTGTCTCTCATCATTTTCTATTAGTCGTACTCTAGAAGAGCAACATATACACATTTTATTCATGTGAGTTCAAATGGTATTAAGAGAGAGAAGACTAAGCACCAGTTTACTTGGTGAATGACAGCGTATAATAAACAGGAGATGGAAGACTGGAATCTGTCATTTCCTCGGTTGGTCTCAGTTTCTGGGCACCTCTCATGAGGTGGACCCACCCCACCTCCGCAGTCTGAATGCAGGTCTAAAATCCCAAAACAAAAGCAACAACTTCCTCCATAGAAAAACAAGCGATCTGTTCCAACACTGGAGGGAAAACCCACCGGGATGGAATTATTCAGAGACAGCACGTCAGCCTCCAACATGGCTTATAAATACTACATATTGTGCTTCATGGGTAATTTAAGAGATCTCCAAAGGTAATTTTCACTATACATGATTTTTACATTTGTAACATGTGCTTGTTGTATTATTTAATAATTTTCCATTTTACTGTAGAAAATAAGGTTAAAATGAGGAGGCTAAATAAACTGAGTATAGAAGGAAATGGCATGTGAGGCATGTTGGAGAGATATAAAAATAAGTGGGGCATGCATGTTCTGAACTAGATAGAAAGGGAAGGAAGGACCAAGGCATACCAATATTCATGATCACTAAATATGCATGAGGTATATTAAACATTGAGATTATGAGGTCTTAAATCAGCCACCCATAAATGATACCATTCTGGCCCCATTTGTCCCTATGCCCAAGAAATGTAGATGAAATTTACAACTATTCATCAAGCTAATTGATGAGCTATTTGCCCCTGTATCTTTTCAATAGACAAGTATGTGTGTTGGCTCCACACACCTTTAGTCCATTCAGACCTCAACTCTGATCCCCATAGCCCCCACCATCAGACAGGGAAGCTGACAAAGCAGGGAAAAAACAAGTATAGGAACATTGTATAATCCAGACTCAGGTAGTATGGTTCTTCCACCTGACTTGTAACTCATCCAGCATGTATCACTCTACCCTGACCAATGTGGCTTGGTTGGTTGGAGCACTGTCCCATAAACTGAAAGATTGCAGTTCAATTCCTGGTCAGGGCACCTTTAGTCTAGGAGTTGGTCCCCACTTGGGGCATGTAAGAGAGGCAATGGATTGGTGTTTCTCTCTCATGTAGATGTCTTTCTCCCTCCTTCCCCTCCTCTAAAAATCAATAAGCATGTCCTTGGGTAAGGATTAAAAATTACAAATGTATTACTCTATCCAACCTCTTTCCCTTTCCTTCTTGCTGTTTTTTGTTTTGTTTTTGTTTTTTAAATAAACTCTGTGATTTGAGCTTCATAGTTTGGTCTGTGAAACTTTCTTTTCTATGGCCTCAGCTTTGCCTCATAAGGGTCTTGGAGGCTCCCATCATCCCCAAGTCATTTATCACATGGTAGGAGCTGACTTTATTTAGAACCTTTGCAAAAGATTATGACTTTATTGTTTTGAGGGTCATTAAATTTGTCATTTAGCCCATAGGTTGCAAAATTGAGTGCAGCCACATGGAGGCCTGATCAACAGAGATCCTGGGTATCAGAGATTAATTAATTGGCTAGTGGAATTTTTGAACAGTTTCTCATTGAGGAGGCAAGATATCTTTGGTTCTATGTGAGCAAACTACATTATGTTAGAGGGAATTTATAAAATTGGATTTATTGGAAGAAATATGTGTGTGCTCTACTGTCTACCTGGCATTCTCCCTTCTCCTAGAAACTGCCTCTCAGCATCAACATATCTGACATGGATGCTATATGGGCTTAAGCACCTATTGCCTTGATTTCAGTTCATTGGTTTACAGACACGTACCCAACCTGAGCTAAGCCAATAAGCTCCTTCTCTGGAAGTTTTGAACTTAGAACCCAAAGAATTGAGGTCTGTTCTTCTCCAATATAGACATTTGTGTAGTATATTCTTACAGATTGCAATATATTAGGATTTTAACCTCTTGATTTGGGTTCTAGAGCCAAATTGCTTAGATTTGAATCCTGACTCTGACATTTATTATTCATGTGAGTTTGGGCAATAGCTAAACCTCTCTCCAGTTTCCTTATCTGTCAAGGAGAGAGAATTATAATAATCTACTGCCTAGTGTTGTAGTGAATAATAGAATTTAGAACTATAGCATAAACTCAATAAATATTAGTTATCATTACTCTTGATTGTATTTTTTCCAGTCCTACTTCAATTCAATGTTATTCAATTCAGTATTTTTTTGTGCATATATTATACAGGCATACTCAGAGATATTGTGGGTTTTGTTCCAGACCACCAGAATAGAGCAAGTATCACAATAAAGCAAGTCATAATCTTTTTGGTGGTGGAGAAACTTGCCTTCAGTTTGTAAGAAACATAACATCTGTGAAGCATAATAAAGCAAAGCACAATAAAATGAGGTATGCCTGTATTCCAAATATTAAATTGACCTTAGAAGGAAAAAATGGTGCCAAAACACACATGGTCCCTGCCTTCATGGTACTTATAGTTCAGTGGAGAAAGCAAATATTAAATAAATAATCACGTAAATAATCGTAAGTACAAACCATGAGATGTGCCATGGAAGATAAGTAGAAGATGATGTGAGAAGTTATAATTGGAATACCAGTCTAGTCTTTCTTAGGAAAACAATGTAATCCCAGACAAGAAAATGTTGAAGAAGTTCATCACTACCAAACCACTGTTACAAGAAGTGTTAAAGAAACTTTTTTTAAGAAGAAAAAAATCAATCAAAAATATGAATAAAAAATATTGCAAAGAAAAATTCTCTAACAAAGGCAAACACATAATGAAAGCAGTGGACCAACCAACACTAAAGCTATTACAAAAATTAAAACGCAAACACACAAAATAAGTAAAAACTAATGACAAAAAATAAACGTGGAGGGAGTGAGTAAAAATGATAGCGATTATTGAATGTGTTTGAACCTAAGCAATCATCAACTTAAAATTGACTGCTATAAACAGCTTGGAGTATATGAAGCACATGATAACAACAAACCAAAAATCTACAGGAAATATACAAAAAATAAAGAGAAAGGAATCCAAACAACACTACAGAAAGTCATTAACATACAAGAGAAGAGAGTATGAGAATAAGAAAGGAACAGATAACTGCAAAAACAATCAGAAAACAATTAATAAGAAGCAATAACTACATACCTATCAATAATCACTTTAAATGTAAATGGATTAAATGCTCCAATCAAAAGGTGAATGAAGAAGATGTGGTCCGTACACGAGCAATGAAATGTCACTCAGCCATAAAAAATGAATGGAGTCTTACCACTTGTGACAACATGAATGGAGCTAGAAGGTATTGCAATAAGTGAAATAGGTTGGACAGACTAATATAATATTATACGTGGAGTCTTAAAAAAATAAAAGCAAACCAGCAAGTCAGGGGCAAACTCAGAGATACAGAGAACAAACTGATGGTTGCCAGATGGGAAGGGGATTCAGGGTCTGGGTGAAAAAGATGAAGAGATTAAGAAGCACAAATTGGTAGTTACAAAATAGTCATGGACTGTAAAGGACAGCTTAGGGAATACAGTCAATAACATTGTAATAGCATCTCTCTAACTGCAGCACCACCTCTAGCTGGCTGAGCTCCACCCTAAGGACAAGGGGGTAAGTAAAGAAGTCACCATACCAGCCGTAAGGCATGGAGGAAGCAACTGGCTACCAAAGCCGCTTGGAAGAGCACACCCTTTGCTGGAGGGGTGAAGAAACCTCATCATTACAGGCCTGGGACCCTGGCACTCCATAAAATTAGACGTTATCAGAAATCCACTGAATTTCTGATTCACTAACTTCCCTCCCAGCGTCTGGTGTGAGGAATTGCTCAGGACTTCAAAACAGACTGTGCTTCCAGAGTGCAGCTATTGGTGCTTTGCAGATGCAAGTGAGGCCTACCTGGTTGACCTTTTTAAAGACACAAACCTCTGTGTATTCATGCCAAACATGTAACAATTATGCCAAATGTCATCCAGCTAGCACACTGCATACATGGAGAACATGCTTAGGAATCCACTATGATGGGAAACATTTCATTCTTTAAAACCAAAATTCTCTTCTTCTTGTTATTGGTATTTCTGAATGTTAAATATATTTTTACCATGGGGTCAAAAAGGTACCTAAATATATGACTGGAAGTGGAAAATTGGGGATAGAAAACAGGTATTGACAGTTTTTTCATTTTCATTTATATCTGAATTTTTTAATATAAATGTGGGGACATAAAGCATTAACGCAAGTCAAAATGTTTCAGTGAACAACGCTCAGCAGTGCAACTTTATAACAACTATGAATAAATCTGTTAAGTTTTTCTGGACAATGCCAGCATTTAGATTTTTTTAATGCAAATAAATTTCTTACTGATGGCAAAAAAATAAAATTGCAATAGCTAGCTACACATGGTGTCAGGTGGGTGGAAGATTTATTGGAGGGATCACTTTGTAAGTTATATGTGTCTAACCACTATGCTGTACACCTAAAACTAATGTAATATTGAATGTCAACTGTAATTGAAGAATAACATTTAAATTAAATTTAAACAAAAGAAGCAATATAAGAGTTAGTAAGGGAAGAGGACCTTGGAGAAAGCTTATCAGGTAGAGGGGTGATGAACAAAGGGTCTGAAATGGGAAAGACCTTGATGACTTAGGAAATGAGAAAAGGTCATTGTAGCTTGAATATAATGAGAAAAGGAAGAGGAAAGTGGCATAAAATGAGACAGGAGAAATAGGCAGGAAGGACAAAATCATTCAGGACCTTGCAAGATGAGTCAGATACTAAAGATTCAAGATCTTGGAAGTTAGCTTAAGGATTTTTGATCAGGATGGTAAAGATTGAAAATGAAATAAGTAGACAGGGTTGTGAGATATTTAATAAAAGGGAAAGAATTAAGTATTTATTCTGCTTTCTTACATAAACTAAACCACTAATAATCACATAATTGATGAGGGCCAATTACCCTTGTAAAAACATTGCAGCTAATAAATGAAGAATGATAGAATTATATCACTATTTTAAGTCCTAATGAACATATTAATCCAGGCATTATTCATCATTAGTATTTAACATTACAAAAAGAGAGACAAGCGCACATTTATGTATCTTAATGGAAAAATACACAGCCACCTATGAAGATATCTTCCAAAAATTAAGTTTTAATCTGATAACACCTCTAGATCTTACGACCAATTTACAGAAAACATAGAGGATGAAGGAACATGTAAAAGTACACCAGGGAGATTGCGGCAAAACATTTTTTAAAACTCTTCTTTCTATTTTTTACATGTTTTAAATTCTCAAAAATAATCAGACTTCTGGTCAAGATGGCAACATAGGTAAACACAGCTCATCTCCTTGCACAACCACATCAAAATTACAACTAAAATATAGAACAACCATCACTCAGAGCCATCAGAAATCAAGTTGAATAGAAGTCCGACAACTATGGGATTAAAAAACTGCATCCATCCAGACTGGTAGGAGGGGCAGAGACACAAAACAGGCTGGGCCCACACCCATATGTAATGGATAAAAATTTGGAGCAAGGAGTCCCACCTCCACACCAGACCCTCCAACCCAGGGCTCCAGTGCCAAGAAGATAACTCCCCATATCTTCTGGCTGTAAAAACCATCCAGGATTAAGTCGGTTGAATAAACTGCTGGAGTCTCAAACAGTTCCCCTTAAAGAACCCACACACAGATTCATCCACTCAGACTAACTTCCTCTGAACTCTAGCAGTGGGTAGCAGCTTGAAAAGCACCAGTGGTATACAAAGAGGACCTGAAGTGTCTGGCATCAAGGCAGGAGCTGGAGGACAGCCTTCTCCCAGAGAGAAAGGCAATCAGAAGCCATAGCCTCTTTTCTGAGCCCTCCCCCAACAGAGCCACAGAACCATCAGGCAGGTGCCATGCCTGAGACTCCATCAACCTGGCTATCACTGTTTGCCCTCTCTGGAGATCCCCTGAGATCTGGTCCCACCCAACTTACAGACCCCATCCAAATTGTTAATGGTAACTTTTCCGAATAAATGGCTGGTCTTGGCTCATGCTTCATAACTTCCTAAATTCTATCAAACAAGCAACAGTGGGCCTCAAAGCCCCCATCCCCACATACCTCTTACTAAGTAGCCCCAGGCCCAGCACTAGCAGCAGCCAGCCTAGAGTCACAGCTTGGCTTTGCCTGGGAATCTCCAAACCCAGCACAAACAGTAACCATCTCAGATTGCTTTATAGACCATGCAGGGACACAGGTGGTGGCAGACCTTGGCCTACACCACCCAGTAAACCCCAGGGCCAGCACACCCAGTGGACAGCTACAGACCTTGTTGGAGCACCACCACCCTGCTTTTGCACAACTGATCCTCCACAGAGGGCAGGGGTTGTTGGTCATTAGTCACAAGCCAATCCTTACAGCTGACTAACCTGGATGAATTCCTCCCATTGTTCTGCCAAAAGCAACCAAGGCTCAAATATAAAAGGAGAGTATACTCAGCCCACACAAAGGATGCTCCTTGAGTACCCAGCTTGGGTGATAAGGGAGATTGTGCCTCTAGACTACACTACCAAGACATAGAGTCAAAGAAGCTCTACTTAATACACAGACACAAACACAGGGAGGCTGCCAAATTGAGGAGGCAAATAAATATGGCCTGGCTGAAAGAACAAAACAAAACCCCAGAAAAAGAACTAAATAAAATAGAGATAGCCAACCTATCAGATGCAAAGTTGAAAACACTGATGATCAGCATGCTCAGAGAAATGACTGAGTATGGCCGCAAAATAAAGGAAGAAGTGAAGGGTATACCCGGTGAAATAAAGAAAAATATACAAGGAACCAACAGTGATGAGAAGGAAGCCGGGATTCAAATCAATGATTTGGAACAAAAAGAAGAAATAAACATTCACCCAGAACAGAAAGAAGAAACAAAAACTGGAAAAAAATGAGGATAAAATTAAGAATCTCTGGGACAACTTTAAAAGTACCAACATCCAAATCATAAGGGTGCCAAAAGAAGAGGAAGAGCAAGAAACTGAAAAATTATTTGAAAAAATAATGAAAGAAAACTTCCCTAATATGGTGAAGGATATAGACATACAAATCCAGGAAGCACAGAGAGTCCAAACAAGTTGAACCCAAAGAGGGCCACACCAAGATACATCACAATTAAAATGCCAAAGGTTAAAAATAAAGAGGGAATCTTAAAAGCAGCAAGGGAAAAGAAGAGAGTTACTTACAAAAGAAATCCCATAAGACTGTCAGCTGATTTCTCAAAAGAAACTTTGCAGGCAAGAAGGAACTGCCAAGAAGTACTCAAAGCGATGAAAAGCAAGGACCTACAACCAAGATTACTCTATATTGTAAAGCTATCATTTAGAAAGGAAGCGCAGATAAAGTGCTTCCCAGACAAGGTAAAACTAAAGGAATTCATCATCGCCAAACCCTTATTACACAAAATGTTAAAGGAACTTATTTAAGGGAAAAAAGGAGATCAAAACCATGAACAGTACAATGACAACACACTCACAACTATCTATAACTGAAACTAAGAAACCAAAACCGAGAACAAACTAAGCAAACAACCAGAACAGGAACAGAATTATGGGTATGGGGATCATTTGGAGGGTTATCAGTTTGGAGGGGGAAGGGAGAGAAAGGGGGAAATGGTGCAGAGATCAAGAAGCATAACTGGTAAGAACAAAAGAGACATAAGGATGTTAAGAATAGTATAGGAAAGGGAGAAGCCAATGAACTTACATGCACAACTCATGGACATGAACTAAGGGGCAGTGGGGATCTCTGGTGTACTTGGTGGAGGGGTGGGGCAAAGGGGAAAAAATTGGGACATCTGTAAGAACATAGTCAATGAAATATACTTTTTTTAAAAAGGGATGCTCAATGAACTTAGTGAGGACCTCAACATCATAAAACAGATCCAGTCAGAAACGAATGATACACTAATTGAAATAAAGAACAATTTATAGGGAAACACAGTAGAGTGGATGAAGCTGAGAATCAAATCAATGATTTGGAATATAAGGAAGCAAAAAAAATAAATAAACAAAACATCAGAACAACAACAAGAAAAAGGAATCCAAAAAATCAAGGACAGTGTAAGCAGCTTCTGGGACAACTTCAAACATTCCAACATGCATATCATATGGGTGCCAGAAGGAGAAGAGAAAGAGCAAGACACTGGAAATCTATTTGAAAAAATAATGAAAGAAAACTTCCCTAAGTTTCTGAAGGAAATAGACATGCAAGTCAGGAAGCACAAAGAGTTCCAAACAAGTTGAATGCAAAGACACCCACTCCAAGACACATCTTAATTAAAATGCCAAAGGTTAAAGATAAAGAGAGAATCTTAAAAGCACCAAGAGAAAAGCAGTCAGTTAGCTACAGGGGAGTTATCATAAGACTGTCAGCTGATTTCTCAAAAGAAACTTTGCAGGCTACAAGGGATTGGTAAAAAATGTCCAGTCATGAAAAGCAGGGACCTACAGCCAAGATTGCTCTACCCAGCAAAGATATAATTTAGAATTGAAGGGCAGATAAAGAGTTTCCCAGACAAGATGAAACTAAAGAAGTTCATCATCACCAAATCATTATTATAAGAAATGCTAAGGGGACTTACTTAAGAAAAAGAAGATCAAAACTATGAACAATAAAATAGCAATAAATACATATCCATTAACTGTTGAATCAAAAAGACAAACTAAGAAAACAAGAAGAACAGAGAAAGAATCATGGACACAGAGAGTGTTGTGATGTTTGCCAGACAGGAGGCTGGTAGGGGGAATGGATAGAGAGATGAGATATTAAGAAGTACAAACAGATAGTTACAGAATAGTCACAGGGGTATAAAGTACAGTATAGGAAATGGAGCAGCCAAAGAACTTATGCACATGACCTATGGGCATGAACAATGGTCGGGGATTGCCTAAGGGAATGGGGGGTGCTAGGTGGATGGAGGCAAAGGGGGAAAAATTGGGACAACTGTAATAGCATAATCAATAAAATATAATTTTTTTAAAAAAAGAAATTCTCCACTGTTAAAAGGTTGTTTTTTAAAAGAAATTTGGAATGTAAAATGGACATAAGTTAATAATAAATTGGATATCTGGCAAGGATGAGTTGAAGGAAGGCGTCAGGGAGTATATCAGACTTCAAGTGTTACCTTCCATGATTTAGAAAATAATAAGCATGAACCATGTTTACAAAAGAAGGCCATCAATCTACTTTGGTCTTGTTGAGTCTGAGGTATCTCTCAGACAACCAACCAAAGTGGAGGCAGTGAGATGGGTAAATCTGGAGCTGGGTAGAGACACCTGTGCTCATTGCAGGCTTGTAAGAATCAATAGCTTGCAGAGTTTATATGAGTGAATGGGATTACCTAGGCATTGTTCTCAAACGTGAACATAAATCCAAATTACATGGGGAGCTTATCAAATACAAATCGCTAGGCCCCAACCCCAGAGCTTCTGATTCATAGGGCTAGGTATGATTTAAGAATTTACACTTCTAACAATTTGACAGGTGATACTGAGCTTCAAGCTGCAGGGAGAGCTCAATAAGACCAAATGCTGCTCAAAAGTCCAGTAGGATGAGGATGAAAAATATTCTTTGGATCAGCAACATAGAAGTATTTCCTGACTTTAAAGAGATACATTTTGGTAGAGTGCAGGGAAAATCAAATGAAAAGGACTGAAAAGTAAAGAAGGTGCAAAAATAAAAAACCATAATAGTTTTGAGAAGTTTGTGAATCCTATGAAAGGGAAGAAAAATAGCGTTGTGGCTGGTGGGGAAGTGGGGCTGAGAGAAGATACAGGCAAAAAAGTCAGTCAAATCACTGCCCTCTTCCTTTAATATATATATATGCCCTGTCCAGGTGGCTAAGTTAGTTTTTGTCCTGATATGCCAAGGTTGAGGGTTCTATCACCGGTCAAGGCACATACAAGAATCAACCAATGAATGCATAAGTAAGTGGGACAACAAATAGATGTTTCTCTCTTTCTCTCTTTTTCTCTTTCTCTCTCTCTCTCTCTCTCTCTCTCTCTCTCTCTCTCTCTCTCTCTCTCTCACTCTCTCTCTCTCTCTCTTTCTCACCCCTCCCCATCCTCTCTCTCTCTCTAAAACATAAATAAAATAAACCACCACTTCCCCTTCTGAAAATGAGTTATATTTCAATAGTTACACCTTTAAAATCTAGAGTTTTCAGAAATCAAACGCATGGACATCAATCTTGGTTATTCAAGCATCTTGCACAGGAATGGGTAAGTTCATTGGAGCACAACCTTCTCCCCTGAAGTCTTGGGAAACTGCCATTCTACAAGCTGATAAAATTGGCTTCCACTATCATTTATTTCATCATCAACTCATTCATCCATTAAACATTTATCAAATACCTATTATGTGCCAGACACTGTGCTAGGCTCTGGAATTACAGTGATGACTGACAAAAGTCATTAGAATTACAGTGGTAATTAGAAGAGTGTTAGAAAACTACAGGGGGTTCTCAGAATATATACCATGAGACCTAAGGTAATCTGGGGAGTCAGGGGAAGGTGAGCTTGAATGAGTTGTAGTCAAGATATCTGAATTCCATTTATATGAAATGTCCAGAATCGGCAAATCTGTAGCAACAGAAAAAGTAGATAGATTAGTGGTTACCTAGGGCTGAGGAGTTGTGGGGTGAGGAGACTACTAATGTGTATGAGTTTTTATTTGGGGTGATGAGAGTGTTCAAAAATTTATTGTGGTGGTTGAACAATTCTGCGAGTACACTAAAAGCCATTGATTGAATTGTATACTTTTTAAAATAGGTGAATTCTATGGTATATGAATTATATATCAATTATATATTAGGAATTAGCTAAGAGATGAACTATTTCTTTACAGAGGGAATATGTGCATTAGAGGAAAAAGAGTGGCATTTTCAATGTGAAAAATAAAATTCTGTGACTGGCATGTTCTTTGAAAGAGTATAATGCGAGGTGAAGCTGAAGCTATGGAAAGGACCCAGATTGTGCAGTGTTGTGAGAGTTATGCTAAAGGTTTGGGACTTTATTCTAAGAACAATAGGAAGCCCTTGTCGTGTGATATTATTATTACTGGAAGGGGACCTGGCCCTGAGCAAGTCTGCCTGGGGCTGCCCAGTAGAGTGTGGGCTCTTGACTTCGGGTAGGAAAGATTTCACAGCACAAGTCCGGGTGATTTCTGAAAGTGCATTTATTAAAGCTAGGGACCGCGAAATGGGGAAGGGCTTGTGGTAATGGAAGCAAAAAGAGAGCCTAGCGGGGCTCCCTTGGCTCTCTGGAAATGTTATAGAAAAGAAGTGAGCCTAGGTGAGGCTGCGTTAGCTCACCAGGAATCAGAGAAAAGGGAGCCTTGGAGACTCCGTCTTGGGGTTCGACCAAAACGAACTGCCTCTGCCCATTGCTCCTCTGGTTGCAAGTTCCACGGGGACCTGTAGAGTTTAGGAGATGCAATCAAGCTTGTGGGGGAAGAAGAGGGGAAGGGGTGCTTGCTCCTGGAGGGACCACTTGCTCTGGGAACTTTGTTTTGAGGGGTTTTAAAGGCTGGGGGTATAAGGGAGATCTTGGGAAGGATGTCAATAGAATATTCATTAGCTTTATGCTGATGTACCAAAAGGAGATTCATTCACTTATCTTCTTCTGTCCTTGGTGTGGTTAGCAAATGGTACTATTTGGGTTTCTGTAATCCATCTCCCAGAGGAGGGTAATTTAAGCTGTTTACCCTCTGGTTAGGGAGGAGAAGTGCAAACCATTTACTCTTAAGTGTCTTTGGTTTAGGGAAGATAGGATTTACTAGATTTACTGCTTGTTTAACTATCTGTCTCCGTTTCCCTATTTCACTTGTCCTGGCTTAGTTGCCCATCTCATTATGGCCATGCAATATAACTCTGGCTACCATGGACAGAGAAGAAAAGGGAGAGTATATTTGGGAAACCAGAAAAGTGACATTTCAATTCTCTAGGCACAAGCCATTGGTGTCTTAGATTAGGATGGCGGCAATAGAAATGGTCAAATTCAGTGGGATTTGTTGATGGATTGAAACCAAGATGTAATAGAATGACTTCCTCAACTGGGTGGTTGATGAAGTGGGAATACTAAAAAAGGTGTAAGTGTTTTGGGGGGCAGGATATATTTTTTTTAATATAGTTGGAATGATCTAATGAGGGAGCAGGGATGATCTGTGCAGTACTGAGCTCTCCTCCATTGAATTACTCAAGTCAGACTATTAGTTAGAGACATTTCTGTTGAGTAGAAAGTGTTCTTGCTCTAAAATATGTTGTGAACTAAATAACAACGTTCCCATTCAGTTCTAATAGTCTATCACAAGAAAATGCCCTTTCTTTCCTTTTTTTTTTTTTTTTTTTTTGCCAGAATTGGTCCCCCCAAATCCATGGCTGAAATAAAACCATATTTGTGTGGAATTTGAATTCCTTAGAATCATCCACACCAGCTTTGTAATTAAAGGTTCCTAATACTGCATATGTTTGTTTTACCTGTGTGCAGGATTCGGTTTCATAAAATCCTCCCGGCAGCATTATTTAATTTAGCGTCAAAGAAATGTGTATGTATTCCACTTACCCAAAGGCAAGTCTCTACTGGCCTAGGAAGAAAAAGATGGGAGGCTGCAGAAGCCATAGAGATTGACCCTGCCCAAAACCAAAACAGAGTAGAGGCTTCTAATAGTTAACCTTTGTATTTTTTTCTCACATATCAGCTCCAAGAATCTAGCACTGTGTCCTAAGGGCTCAACCATCTCTTGGTGAATTGATTCTCCAGACCCAGGGTGGGGAGTGGGGGCAGGTAAGAGGATGATAACATTTGTAAATGTAGCATGAAAAAAAAAAAAAAAGGAAAGCACAAAAGGGAGGAAAGGGAGAGGAGACAAGAAGGCTATTTTTTGTGTCAGCACTGCTGGTCTTGCCACGGAGGGAGATGCCACCTCAGTTCCTTGCCTAATGGTCTTTTATTGACTGTCCTATTAAATGCCCTGGGAGAGGCAGACAGAATTAGCTTGACCACTGTTAAAAAAAACACCACGGGCCCCAAATGGAGTCACTTGGGCTAAAGCCCGTGACCCCACACCCAGATTTCATACCTGACCCAATTGCAGTTTCAACCTTTCCCAAAATGCAATCTTAGTCTGTCACGTCGGCCCATTCCATCCCCCAAAGGAAGCTGAGGCAATCTGCCTGGTAAAACCTCCTGCCTACACCTAAGGAAAGGTAACCTTGCCTGAGACAACTCTTTCTTTTGTGTGCTAATAACTTTCTTGTTCTGCCCAATTTCTGTCTATGGAAGCTTTCCATATTGTATGGAAAACTTACTAGATGGGATGCTCCATAAAGTCAATTAGGTTTTCAGATTTAATTGATTGAATTTTTATTTTTCCAAAAGTTGATTTCTTTTATTAACTGACAGTCATCAGCAGACCCCAGAGAAGTCCCAACCACTGCCTGTAAATTGAATATTCAAGGTAGGAAAGGTGGTGAATCTCTAAGTATGAGCCATAGAATGGATAAAGGGGATGCTGTGAGGTAATCAACCGGGAAGAATTGGGCAAGAGAGGTAATGGGGAGTATGTGGCTTGCTATCATTCTAATGAGTCAATGTTGAATCCACTCCTAGCCAGGTGTTAACCGAATTTTTGTTCTTTGACACTACTTTGTTCCCACCCTGATTCCTCCTCAGTTTTTACCTCCAGTATGCACTCTACCACACCCACTACCAGGGCTTCAAGTTCCTGCCCCTTTCCTAAACATTCCGCCTTCTTTTCTTCCCCTTCTTCAGATCTCAGGATTTCTTCCGCTTCTTCAAATCTCAGGTTTTCTGGGCCTATTCACATCTTTCTGGTTTTCCTAAACTCTGACATGGGAATAATAAAAATGATGGTGGGAAAAAAATAGTAAAACATATGTGTCACAGTTGCTGTGAGAATTAAGTATTACATACACTTGAAAATGTGTTGGAAACTGCAGAGGATTATAAAATTAGATGTTTCTATTACCTTTATTTCTACAGTGATTTCAACTGTGAGAATTAGGGTGCTAGTAGGGTGCTTGGCTGCTTGTGTCTCAGGGAGAGGATGAACATAAGATGTTATCCAGAAAACTCCACTTTTCTTCCACGCGGAAGTCAGCTCACCTTGCACAGAGCATTCTCAAGAGAAGCCTTTCTGTTTAAAAGCTGGAGGCGTGGGAAAATTAAGTATACAAATACAAAGGGCCCGAGACCCTCTGGGCTTCCTGGCCCCTAGCCCTTCACCTCCAGGTACCCGCAGGGAGGCCTCACCCGGGGGCGTTTCCGCTTGCTGCCAGGAGGGCCCCCGTTTACCACCTGGTCTTGATCCCAAGCGCCCGCCTACCAGGCCTGAGGAAGCTAAAACTTAGGGTCCTGGGAGTTGTAACTTTTTACACGACTTTGCAGTTGAGCTAGAATTCTAAAACCTCCCCAGGTAGTACCCGCCACTTTGGGGGAGTGGGGCCCCCGCACACTCCCTCCATAGAAAGGCCAGGGAAGTGATGGTGCAATAAAAAGTGTGATTAAAGGTCGTGGAAAAAACAGGCGTGGATTTTGCAGCAGCTCTAAGTATCCTGTGTTGGGGAAAGAGACAGACTTGGGACTCGATTTCTCCAGTCATTTCAGAACAGCATGTCTCGCCAGGACGCCCAAGGAAGTGCTAGAGGAATCTCAGGGCACTGAAAGGATGCCCGGGGGGTACCACGGCTGTACGGAATCCGGGATACCCGGGCAGGGTGGGCTGTCTGCAAAGGAAGGGAACCCTCACCTCTCTGCGGGCCACCTCTTGGCAAGCCACGGTTTCCAAGCGTGAAATGTGGGCGGATTACCAGCTCACCAAAATGGTCTAGGGTGTTCCAGTTTCAACCCCGCTACAGAAGCCACTCGAGAAAACAGAGTAGTTTCTTTCGTTTTTAGTTCAAAGGAGAAAAGAAATGCAAGAAGTGTGAGCCATGCCCAGAAATGCTTCTGTCAGTGCAAGCGGGAAGCGGGCTGAGAGAACAACGAAAGGAAAAACAAACTAGGCAGAGCTTATGCAGCATATAATGTAAATCTGCACCGGTGCACATACGGAAAGGTGCACACACAGTGTCGAAACCCAAAACTGTAAGCAGAACCAGTCACCCACAGTTCAAGCCCGGTCAACCGTGAGCTGCCCCTTCTGCGCTTGCGCCAGAATTGTGGGTTTTGGTGGAGTTTTTTCTTTTCCCACCCCCTCTACCCGCCCAACACCTCTCTTGCCCCGCCCCCGAGCTCGCCCCACCCCGCCCACTTCCCCTCCCCTTCTCAGCCCTGCCGCCTGCGCAGAGCATTGTGGGACACAAACAAAGTGCCCCCAAACAGGCTGGAGTGAGCGGAGCGGTAACGACGGCGGCGGCGCCGTCCCGCACGCGCGCGGCGGCGGCTCCCTCCCAACCTCCCCTTCCCCTCCCCCTCAATCCCCTTCCCCTTCCCCCCAGCCAGGAAAGCGCGAGCCGTCGCCGCGCTCCCTAAACCACCGCCTGCCTTCGGCCAACCGCCCCCAACGGCCGTCCCCTCGCTCCTCCCCTTGGGCTCCTGCGAGCGCCACAGGCGCTCTCCTCCGGCCGCTTCGCACTCTCCCGCCTCGCGGGCACGTTGCCCCTGTGTGCCGCCATGCCCCAGCCACGGGCTGTTCACGGGCCTAGGCGCGGCGGCCCGAGATAGGGTCCCGTCAGCCTCCCGGGGGAGGAGAGAGGCCGCGAGCCGCGCGCTCCGCCCCCTCCCCCCGGGCTGTCGCCGCTGCCGCTGCCGCCACCTCGCCGCCTCAGCCTGGCGGGGAGGAGGAGGAGCGCCAGGCCTCCGATCCCCCGCGCCGCCGCCGCTGCCGCCGCCCGCAGGTAATAGGGAGGGGAGGGCGCCGAGGGGGGCCGCGGCCGATCGCCGCTGGCCGCCTGTGCCCTCGGGGTGCTCCTGCCCAGGGGTTGGCACTGTGCGTCCCCCATCGGGGCGCTGGACGAGAGGAAAGCCGGGTCTGGTCACCCCCATTTCCTCCGGGAGACACCCCACAGGGTCCCCTCAATGGCGAGGAGGGTGGCCTCGGGCCCGCAGTTTGCGAAATGACCCGGGCTTCGGGGTGCTGCCCGTCGTTCGCGCGCCCGTCTGCCCCGCCGCCTCCCCGAGGACGCGGAGGTGCTGCCTCCTCGCACCTGGGCGGGCCGGGAGCCCGAGCCCTGGCCGCGCTTCCCTCCAGCCCCTGCTGCTCTCCCCCTGGCACTGGAGGGGGAAGGACTGGCACTTCTTACGAAAGGGAAAGGCACAGCCCCCTCTTCTCCTCTACCTGAGGCTCACTCAGCATCTGGTCATTCCCCCTGGCCTAACCCGGGAAGGGGCTGCCTGCAGTGAAATAAATGATAGTGCGTGAGGCTGATGAGAGGAAATGACATCCCTGTGAGTTGTATGACTGCACCAGAATTTACAGTAAAGCCCAGTAATTGTGTACTTGATGGGAGCGTACTTATACAAATGGAGGCAAAAAAATTTTTTGTTTCATTATATAGCTAAGTAGCTCTGTTGCAGTCAGGAAAAAATTTCTCTAACTTGCAGTTATTGTATTAGGATAATAGGCTAATACCAGAAGCAAACTTCACTATGTGATGGCAGACAGTTTGGATAGGTCGCGATGTGATGGGTTTCCTCTGGTTGCCTAGGGTTTCCGTTGGAATTATTGGATTTAAAAACATATTATGTACAGTCTCCATTACTTCACGTGGACTGCCAATGGAGATTTTATTTTACCTAATGTAGTTTCTAATCATGGAATGTCAAAATAATGAAAGGAATGTTTTCCTAGAGTTTTGTAATTATGAAAGACGGCTTTATTTATTTTCTGCAACGCTGCTAGGCATTTCGCATATGTGATCTTATTTAACTCAGAACACCCTAACAATTTAACTATTATTACTTGAGGTTTATAGATGAGACACAAACTTCAGTGATATTAAGTAACCTGCCTTAGGCCACACAGCTAGTTAAGTAACAGAGGTGAGATTTGTGCTCAGATCTAACTCCAGTGGAGGTGTGTTTTCTACTGTACCTCTCAGTACAGGTACACTTTATATTAAACTTTATTGTGAAGAATTTCAGTCTTATGGGAGTTAAGAAAAAAAAAATCAGTGAATATTCCACTACCTAGATTAAGTGATGAATGGTTTGCCATGCCCCCCCCCTTTATGTGTCTGTGTATGTGCTACCGCTGAGAGCAAGTTGCAAACATCATGACACTCAAATATGCAGCATGCATTTCTGAAAAATAAGCACGTTCTCCTAATCCCAATTATCAACATATGTAAATTTCTCTTAGTATTCCAAAGTCTCTTTGGGAACCCCCCCCCCACCTCCCAACTGTAGTATTCGTGCATTGCATTTGGTGATTATGCCTTTTTTAAAAAATACAATGCCAATCTCCTTTTTTCTCGCAATTGACCAAATTGTCTTATAAAATGTTCCCACATTCCGAACTTGTCTGTTTCCGCATAGTATCATTTAATTTATTCCTCTGTCCCCCTGAATTTCCTGTTACTGGAAGTTAGGTCTAAAGAAAAGCTTGGTTCGCTTCAAGATAAACTTTCTTTGGCCACAGTGTTAAATAGGTGATGCTGTGTACTTGTATTGCATCACAGAGGAGGTACATAATAGCAGCTTGCCACACTACCAGCTTCGCTAAATGTAACCACTTGCTTCAAGTGGGGACTACAGATACACAGTATTTCAAAGTACAGTTTGTCTGTTTGTGATTTGTATGCGATCTTGAGGTACTACTCTAGCACCAAGCAAATATCCTGTTTCTGACTACCTTTTGCTTGCTGATTTTAGCACCTATATTGATCCTTATATCTATCAGTTATTTTATTGGAGATTTTCTGTAAGAAGGTGTTTCTTCATTAACCTGAGGTGAACTAAAGTTCCTCCTAGAAATACAGAGCAAATGTTTAATTTCTTCTCTTTCATTATCAATATTCGGAGTAAAGAGCTAGGGAAACAGTCACACACACACACCCCAATAGTGAGATTTTTTTTCCCTCTTCTTACCACTATAGGTTCATGAGTTAATTTACTTATTCATTTTGTTGTAACCATTAACAGCCATTTTTCTTTTTGGTGATCAAACTGTCCCAAGTTTGGACAGTAGGACCCCTTTCAGGTTGGCTCCTGTCATTAGTTTGGAGAGTTCTTTGACACAGATTATCCCAGGCTTGCCTTGTTACTTTCTTTTTTTTCCCTTTTGTAAAGATTTTATTTATTTAGAGAGTGGAGAAGCATAGATCGATTGATCAGTTGCCTCTTGCAGGCCTCCAAACAGGGATCCAACCCACAACCCAGGCATGTGCCCTGATGGGGACTTGAACCCGTGATCCTATGGTTCGCAGGCTAGTGCTCAATCCACTGAGCCACACCAGCCAGGGCCCCTTGTTACTTTCTTTGTTCTAGATTTGGAATGGGCTGTTTAAGCCATCTTGGTTCTTTTTAGCAAGAAATGGTAGGTAGAAACCAAGATCTGGGTGTTTGGCATATCCATTGCTATTACAGTGTCAGTGCTTTTAGACCCTTTCAGAGAAAAGAACTAAAATTGGTGATTTACTTGCTTGTATAATCATAAATTCATAGTAATATATCCAATTCAAATTTAACATAGCAGACTTTTCCTTAACTTCTTTGACTCTACAATAGTCTCTTTTGTCTTAGATGAAAATCTTGGTGCCTAATAAAATTAACGGACTTACTTTATCCTACTATGTATACATAAAATCATTTTAAAATTACCATACCAATATTATTACTATCAATAGACTTCTGAGTAAACTTTAAGATTTTTTATTTTCATTTTTGTCCTTAGACTTATTACAAGAAGGATGTATAATCAGATTATTTACTGTATTCAAAAGTCACTTGAAAATACTTTTCTGTTTGGTTATTCTACCAACTTGATATGGTTCATTGGTTACTTTTATTTTTTAGAGTTTTCTTTTTAATTTTGTATTTTATTTTATTTTAAAGATTTTATTTATTTATTTTTAGAGAGAGGGGAAGGGAGGAAGACACAGAGGGGAAGAAACAGCATTGTGGGAAACATTGATTGGTTGCCTCCTGCACGCTCCCAGCTGGGACCCTGCCCTGCAACCCAGGCATGTGCCCTGACTGGGAATCGAACCAGTGACCAGCACTCAATCCACTGAGCCACACCAGCCAGGGGTTAATTTTATTTTTGAATATGTAAAATATATACATGATTTAAAAGTCAAATAAGGTTGTAAAAGTATGTATAAAAAAGCCTCAACCAAATTAATTTCTAAAATGAAGTATTCTTTACCTTTATCACCTTGTAAAAGCTAATATATTCTCATATCTTAACTGTAGAAAGGTTAGCGCTGGACAAAATATGTTAAGTTACTTGAAGCAGTAAAGGAATATTGCTTTTAAATTTTGCAGTTAGATTCTGATTCCTCTAGCAAAGAAAAAGCACTTAAGATTAATCTTTAGAGATGAGCGGAGAAGTAGACTTCAAGCTTCTTCTTTTAAGTTTTTCTTGAAAATCATGTCTTAAGGAAGCATGTATTTGGTAGAAGTTTTATGAATCTGTGTATGCCACACAAATCTGATGTACATATGCTATCAGCAAATATAAAAGGCATTTGGACATATGATCGGTGAAGATAGTACATTTTGTTTGGATTGGGCAAAATTTGATAGAAATTATATTTATGTCTTCACATGAGAATTTAAGAGGGAGAAATGGTTGTCTAAAAGTAGACAGCACAGTTAGGCAGTTTATCAGCTGCCTATGACCAGGTGCTGCAAAGCAAAGATGTGTGTTTTTAAGTGTACACAACCACTGCTTATGTTAAGAGAAAGGACATCTATTTTCTTTAGGAAGTTCAGTGGGAAAATGGAGCGTGCTTGTGCTCTGGAACCATTCACCCTCATTGTCTTTAATCTCAGTAAAACTAGATTACCTAAGATTATTAGAACACACAGATGATGGAAAAAGGCCACAAACAGGAGCATAGGTTGTATAACTACACAGCAGTTAGACCCTTTGTGGTAGGTTGAATGGACTAAATACAGTGATGATGATGATTACTAGCTTTTGTTGAGCCCTTTTGAAAAGCCAGCACTGTGCTAAAGACTTTATCCATCATCTCATTTAAATCTCACATTAACCCCTTGGTATTGCTGCTAGTATCTCATTTCGCAAGTAAGGAGTATGCTCAATCTCCAGGTTTCAAACTCAAGTCTGTTGGTCTTCAGCATTAGTGCTTAACTACTTTGCTACAACTGACAGCTAAATACAACACATCATAAAAGTAAACATATTTTCATTAGCCTGAGTTAAAGAAACTACTTTACTGTTTTCTGTCCTATAGCAACATTGAAGATCGCCTGCCAAGAACCCCACGTGCTTGTCCTGTTAGACCTTGCTTCAGAAACTGCATTAGGTAGCATTTTAATAGGCATTTAAAAAGTGATGAGAACATCAAAACCAAGATGGATTGATGGATGGCTAAATATGTGATAAAACAAGTATAGTAGAATATTATTGGTAGAATCTAGGTCTGGCTATTTAGGCATTGACCTGTAAGAATCTTTAAATGTACTGTATCTAAAATTTTTTATAATAAAATGTTGATGTGATTAAAAATATTTTTTTATTATAAAGCATTACTGACAGTTGTATAAAAACCAATAACATGCTATATCCTCTGTGTTTACAGTGGTCTTCTTAAACTTTTAGTAAGTTGTCCTGGCCTTGTAAAGGATAAAAATGTTTTCTCACTGAAAATGGTCAAGCATCAAAAACTGTTGTAAAGGGGTTTCCTTTATTAGTTAGGGGGTTCCTAATTAATTAGTTTCCTTCCAATTATAACTTTAAAATATTTTAATAAGTATTACATGTATTTTGTATGTATGTGTGACACACACACACACCTGC
Organism: Furipterus horrens; assembly: GCF_987537825.1. Lineage (NCBI taxonomy): Eukaryota > Metazoa > Chordata > Mammalia > Chiroptera > Furipteridae > Furipterus > Furipterus horrens. The sequence continues at coordinate 25,070,903 of NW_028327181.1, read as the reverse complement.
CCTTTTCTGGTATTTTGTAGACTGCTATTGAGTATTTTCTTTATAGAAGCTTTATGGCTGTTTTTACTTTAAATACCACCACATTCGTAACTGGAACAGGTAGTTTTTCATGTACCTCAGGATGATTGCTTGAAATTTATCTCCTATTAAGTCAAAAGCTGCACTAGTTTTTTGTTCTTTTCTTATTATTAAATTCATTGGGGTGACATTGGTTTTCTTTGTTCTTTTTATTAAAAGTACTTCCCCCCATTTTAAGCAGTGAGCTGGAAATCTCTAATCCTTACTCACAGGATCTAAAATAATGATTGTATGTGTGCTTTTAAAAATATTAAGATATATTAGATTTATATTACATTCCTGCTTGAAGGGCACATTGAGTATTACATTAATTTCCTCACTAACATTATTATTAGTGCCAAGGGTGACCTTAGCCAGCACATTTTTACATAACTGATCCTGGAATAAATCACTGACTAGTATCATTGTCATATTTCACATTGATAATTCTGTCTTAAAAGAGTGAAAATCAGTGGATGAAACTTATACTTCACTCTTCTTAGAGAACATCTTTTCTCTACATTGAATGTTCCTCCATTTTAATGACTTTCTTGTATAGCTTTTTTAAAGTACCTTAAAATTACAAATGTTTGATATTCAATTAGTTTGCAACTTTAATATTCTATATTGCTATCCTTCTACAGGTATTAAATTGTATATTAATGTTGGCATGGTTTGCTATTTTTTTGGTTTTGATAGTTTTTGATGTATTCGGCATAACTACAAACATCTAGGAATAGCATATAACCTGGATCATGAATCTCCAGACTCAGGATTTTGTGGAACTGCTACCCTCTGGTTTCCGAAGCAACTTTAGATAATTCCTTTTTAAGATGATTTTTCTCTTTAGTTCAGGTCTTAATTTGCTAAATATTTGATCCTAGCTTACTCTTTAGTAAGCAAGCATATTTAATACTACCCGCTATTAAATATTTTATTTGTGCTCTTGATAAAATTAGGAAGTTTTTTGGTCCAAAGAAAGAAAATGAAAGGGTTTTCAGAGACTCAGACATACTTACTTTGCTTCCATTTCATTTGTCTCTTTTACTGGTGTTTACTGGTTGTGTGTGTGTTTTCATCCACTTTTCGCTTTTTTTCATTTCTGCATGTTGACTGTGGGTTTTACTTTTTCCTTCGCTCTTTGCTTTTCTTCCTTTCTGTTTTGGATTTTCCAACACTGCTCATTTCCTTTTCGTGGCTTCCCATTACTGCATGAGGACGGTTTCTTTTATCTTTGGTGCCTTTTACATGCAATATAAAACTATACCAACCATATTTCTATGAGAATTTTTTCTGTTTACAGGAATCATTGTCTCTCTGGCATTTTGCCACACCTGGGACCGTATATTTTTTTTCGTTTTCTTGAACTAGGTTTACTTAGCTTTACTTTGAGAGGTACTATAGCTGAGCATACCATCTGAGTTCAGATCTTGACTCATACTTACTAATTCCTTAACTTCTCTGCACTTCATTTTCCTTATTGGTAAAATAAAGATAGCAAGTTAATACCCATCTCTAAAGGTTGTATGAAAATTAAATTATTTAATATGTAAAAAAGTACTTCTAAAAAATTGCCTGGTACATATTAAGTACTATTTATTTTATTGATTTTTTTTTTTTCCGAGAGAAAGAAACATCAGTTTGTTGTCCCACTTATTTATGCCTTCATTCGTTGATTCCTGTGTGTGCCCTGACCTGGAATCAAACCCACAGCCTTGGCGTGGTGAGACGGTGCTCTAACCAGTTGAGCTACTCAGCCAGGTCTAAGTACTAACTATTAAATAATAATACTGATTTTTCTTTTTGACAGTTTATTGAGATAGAACTCAAAACCCATAGATTATTGCCACTATAAATTTGTGGTCTTCAATTTCAATTGGATCTTCAGTCCCTCTTAGCCATTCTCCTTTTAATTTCCTCCAACATATTTCTCATGTTTCATTTTCCTCAAAATTCTACTGTATCTTCTCTTTACGACAGTCATACTTCTGCCTATAACTGCAAAGAGAAATAAAAGCCAAAACTATCACACAAGAACTCGTGCTGCTTCTTACTGTAACTATACACTTCCTCTTCTCTTTTCTTATCTCTGGGTCTCCTGTGTAAGTCTAGTTCTTTCACTCCTGCGCTGAATCCAGTTCCTTTCTACCTACCTACCCAGAGACATGATGTTATCTCTTATCACCTGTTCCTGTATTTTTAACTTCTCCTTCTTCTCTGAGTCTTTCCAACAATCAAAACATTCTCTGTGTATTTTACCACAATTGTAAAAACATCTGGGGGCGGGAAAATTGTCTAGTAGCTCCCCATTTTATAAAAATACCGGTATCATCTCTTGAGCCCTTTTTTCCCTCCAGCTTACCCTCTACTCTTATCTTTAGAACCAAACTTCTTGAGATTAAATTGTCTGTACACACAATTTTCACTTCTTCATTTCTGTATACTCTTTACCTTGTCTATTGCAATCTAGCATCTAACTGTTACCCCTTCCTTATGTGCTATTCTAAAGTCATCAGTGACTCCTGTGGCTAAATTAAATAGGCTTTGATCTATATTTTATATGACCTTTCATTAGCATTTGACCCTGTCAACCACTCCTTGAAATGTTCTACACCCTTGGCTCTTAGAACATTCTACCATCCTGGTCATTCTGTATCTCTCTTTCCCAGGTTTTCCTCTGCTGCTCCCCACCTCCTTTTTCTCCCTGATTAGTCTAGCTAAAGGCTTATCAATTTGGTTAATCTCTTCAGAGAAACGAGTTTTATTCTATTTATTTTGGGTTTCTCTGCTTTTTTCCTAGCTTCTTAAGGTAAAAGAACAGGCCACTGATTTTGTTTTTTTGGGTTTTTTTTTTGTTGTTGTTCTAATGAAACTATTTGTGAAAACAGGGTGAACTGGGCCATTGATTTTTTTTTTTTTTAAATCCTCACCCAAGGATATGCTTATTGATTAGAGAGAGAGAGAAACATCAGTGTGAGAGAGAAACATCAATTGGTTCCCTCCTGTACATGCCTGGACCAGGCATTGAACCTGCAACCTAGGTCCGTATTTTTTGCTCCATAAGACACACAGACATTTCCCCCTACTTTTGGGGGGAAAAAAGTGCATCTTATGGAGCGAATATTTTATCACAGACCGTGATGTGCATTACCTGACCTGGGGTTCCCAGAAAACTAGAAGAGTACTTGAACCTTAAAATCTCTCCTCATTTGTCAATGACAGTGATGATGGTTCTTAATACCACTGTTGACTGCTGTTCACTTTACATGGTTGAAATATTATTATATTTTATTAAATATTTTAGTACACTGTTTGGTTCAGGTTTTTTTTTTTTTCTTGTTTTCCTCCTCTAAACCTAGGTGCGTCTTATGGAGTGAAAAATATGATATATGCCCTGACCAGAGATGGAACCTGCAACCTTTTTGGTGTGTGGAGCAATGCTCCAACCAACTGAGCCACCCGGCCAGGGCGATTTTTTTTTAAGTTGTGAAATACACATTAACATTTTACCGCCTTACCCATTTTTAAGTGTACAGCTCAGTGGCATAAAGTACATTCACTTTGTCGGGCACTATCACCACCATCCATCTCCAGAACATTTTTCATGTTGCAAAACTGAACTGTACCTGTTAAGCAATAATTATTTCCCTTTCCCCCCAGCCCCCCGGCAGCCACCCTTCCACTTTCTGACCCTCGGAATTTGACTGCCCTAGAAGCGTCATATAATTGGAATCAGCCAATATTTGTCTTTTTGTGACTGGCTTATTTTACTTATAATGTTGTCAAGATTCATTCATATCCCAGTGCTTATCAGGATTTACTTTTTAAGGCTAAGTACTATTCCATTGTATGGTATATGCCACATTTTGTTTACCCATTTATCTGTCAGTGGCCATTGTGAGTAATGCTCCTATGAACATTTGTATACAAATATATGTTCATCTGCCTACTTTCAATTCTTTGGTACATATACCCAGAAGTAGAATTGCTGGATCATGACAATTCTATTTTTATTTTTTTATTTTAAGATTTTATTTATTTAGTTTTAGAGAGAGGAAGGAAGGAGAAAGAGAGGGAGAGAAACATCAATGTGTGTTTGCCTCTCGCACACCCCCAGCTGGGGACCTGGCCCACAACCCAGGCCTGTGGGAATCAAACTGGTGACCATTTGGTTCACGGCCAGCACTCAATCCACTGAGCCACACCAGCCAGGGCTATTTTTAATTTTGTAGGGAACCAGTGTACTGTTCTCCATAGTTTCTACACTTAAAACATTCCCATTAACAGTGCACGGGGTTCCATTTCTCCACATCCTTGCTCACACTTGTTATTTTCTGTTCTTTGATGGTAGCCATCCTAACCAGTGAGAGGGCTTAGGGTGTGTGATGGTAAACAATTGATTTTTAGACCCTCTTTCCATTTATTCATATATGCATATAAATTTGAGCACTGTTTTAGCTGCATTCCAGAAACATTGATCATGTTGTATTTTCAGTACAACTCAGTTAAAAATACTTTCCAATATCTTGATTCCTTCATCAACCTATTGGTTATTTAGAAGTGCATTTTGTTTCAAATATTTCTATTTTCCTTGATACCTCATAAATTTCTAATTATTTTATTATGTGAAAAGGTACTCTGTATGCATTCATTCCTTTAAAATTTGTTAAGATTTGTTTTAGAGCCCCAGCATATGGTCTGGCGAACATACCATGTTGCACTTGAAAGGAATATATTTTCTGCATTATAGATATCAGTTAGGCCAAGGTGGTTAATGATATTGTTCAGATCTTTTAAGTCATTACTGATGTTTTTTTTTTCTTTTGCCCTGTTCTATCAATTACTAAGAGGAGTATTAAAATTTCCAACTATTATTTTGGGTGGTCCTTTTCCTTAATTCTGTCAGTGTTTGCTTCTTGTATTTTGAAGCTTTGTTGTTAGTTACATGCACTTTTTTTATTGTTATACACCTATGTATTTCTGATACTATTTTTTGGCTTGAAGTCTTCTTTATCTGATATTGAAAGTACCCAGCACCAGACTTCTTTTACTTATTGTTTGCATGGTATATCTTCTAAAATACCTGTGTCTTTTTTAAAGTGAGTTTATTATAAAAATTATATACTGTAGTGGCTTTTTTAATCCAAGTCTTCGCCTTTTAGTTAAAATGTTTAGTCCATTAAAATTTAATGTTTTAAATTTTACATTACTTTTGAAAGCAGGCAGGTATTAGTTTGCTAGGGCTGCTGTGACAAAGTACTACAGACTAGGTGGCTTAAAGAGAAATGGCTTGTGTCACAGTTCTTTAGGCCAGGAGTGTGAAATCAAGGTGTTGACAGGGTTGGTTTCTTATGAGGGAAGGAACCTGGAGGGAAGGAGCATCTGTTCCTGGTCTCTTTGCCTGCATCTTGGAGAGCTTGGGCTTGCGGCAGCAGAGCTCCAGTCTTCACGTGGCATTCGCCCTGTGTGCAAGTCTGTCTCCAGATGTCCTGTTTGTATGAGGATGTCCTCAGTTACCTCGGTTTAACTTGATTACCTTAGTAAAGAGTCTGTCTCCAAATAAGTAACATTTTCAGGTACTGAGGATTAGGACTTCAGTGTTATCTTTTTGGGAGAACACAGTTTGGTCCATACTAAGACATTTAAGTTTGACAACAGTACAGGGTTGTGTTGTATACAGCCACTGTGTACTGGTTGGTGTACATGCTTTAAAATACACACAGTGGAACTTTTCAGTACTTAGTGTGAATACTTAAAAACTCTTGGGGAGAGAAAGACTCCTTTAGAATGCTGTTTGACTAAAACTGACTTGAATTTGACTTTCTTATGTTAAGGATCCAAAACAGTGAATAAGGTTTCTTCAAGTTTTCTTTCTATTAATAATGATTTGGTGTTAATAGCTGACATCCCTTAAGTACTATGATTGAATTCTTATAAATGGTGGCATCATGATGGTGTGGGAGAAGGGACTGGGAACTTGAAATTTTTAATCAGACCTCTGTTCAAATCTAAATTTTATTATTTATAGGACAGTGGCAAATTAACCTTTTGTTTCCTCATTATAACTGGATTTTTAAAATCTTTTTCCCAGAATTGTGAGTCCAGAGTGACAAAAAGACACTTGGGCGTTAATATACATTACTTCTCTTAATATAGAAATTAACAATCAGTATGACTCTATAGCTACCAGCAAAGAGAGGAAATTGTAATAGTTTAATGTAATTGGCTTAACTGAGTTATTGTTTAACTCCAGGTAAATCTCAGTCACTCCTCAGAGCTCTAAACTAGAAAAAACTTCTTTATGTAGGAAACTGGTTGAAATCTTTATTTGATTAGAAAAGAGCTTGTTATAAAACTAGATTTTTTTAAAATAACTCAGTAATACATTTACAGTTCTTCTTGAAAACTTAATAAACATTTAAAGAAGACCCTTGGGAAATAAACCATCATCAAATAAAGATCACACACACTTTTATTAGTGTTCAGAGTACATAAAAGCATGTTCTCAAAAATGAGTACTCATGTGAATCCATTCTAAAAGTGTGGTTCCTCTCATGAAAAAGATAATAGATATTTGTTCTTGCTTAGATTGACAACTGAGTGACAAGTTTTCTTAGGACAAAATTTAAAATAATTTGGTACTATAACATAGGACTGCTACGGGTAGGATTTCCAGAACTATGTTGAATAAGAATGGTGAAAGTGGTCATCCCTGTCTTGTTCCTAATCTTAAGGGAAACCCTTTTAGTCTTTCCCTGTTGACTAGATGTTAGTTGTGGGTTTGTCATATATGGCTTTTATTATGTTGAGGTATGTACCTTCTAGTCCCACTTTGTTGAGCTTTTAATCATAAATGGGTGCTGTATTTTGTCATTCTTTTTTCTGCATCCATTGATATGATCATATGATTTTTATCTTTCATTTTACATGGTGTATCATGTTAGAAAATAGTGGTTTTTTAATATGTTGTGTTAATATCTAAGGAGCTTGTTTTTTAATAAATCAATTTTTACATTTCTAAATTTTAATTCATAATATAATAATTATTAGTAGATGTGGTTGATATAACAAAAGCTATTTGAGATTCTCAATAAGTTTTAAGAATATAAAGGGGTCCTAAGACTATAAAGAGTTTGAAATCTTGCTATCTAGTGTTGATGGTACTCAACCACATACTCAAAAGTTTGTCCATTTTACCGATCATTTTTCCATGTCACTTGCTGATTATCACCAGTTATGTAGGTATAACATGTCATACGTTGCAGGATTGCTCTCCCACACTTTACTAATATATTTAGCTCTGCATTTTATTTTCCCCCAAATTATATACCTTTGTTTAAACTTTCAGCATTCTTAGAATTTTTGTGCTTATTGATTATGCTGGATTTAATAATATCCATAACCACCTCAAAACTAAGCACAGAGAGAGCAAACTAATGAAGACTAGGGAGCAAAGTCTGAATGACCTTGCAAGACCATTACATATTATCATTTCTTCATAGTGGACATAATTAACCCTCTTGCTCTGGAGAATGACTGATTTATGAATAAGTATTTATAAGAAGGGAAGCACCTAATTTTTCTAAATTTGCCTGTTAAGGGAGAGTAACTGAAGGAAGATTTCAAGGTTTTGAAATCTGGTGGGAAATGGTGAATCAAAAATGAGTACAAGTTTTTAAGCTCTGGGTGACTGGATAATTGAAAGCCATTAACAGAATTAGAAATTCTGCGGTGGGGTATTAGTTGAGAATAAAGAATCTTGAGTTTTTTTTCAGATGGTTCATTTGAAAGATGGCAAACACATTCAGATGGAATTGTCTAGCACTGTAGCTAGTCATTACAGGTCCAGAATTAAAGTTCAGTAGGGATGACGAGGTTAGAGATTCAAGATGAATTCACCCGGAAGTGATGAGTCAGAGATCTTATTAATACGCATATTTCATCTCTTACTCAGTAGTGTGTCATGTTCTTGTGTACATACCATATGCTTGGCACTGGGCACTTTCCGTATGCAGACAGTCCCTGACTTACAGGCTGACTTACAATTTTTTGACTTTATGATAGTGTAAATATGAAACACATTCAGTAGAAGCTATACTTTGAATTTTGATCTTTTCCCAGGCTAGTGATACGTATATGATACTCCCTCGTTTGGGTTATTTTGCAGCAAATACTATAAGATGCAGCTTTTAAAATTCTGGCCCAATATAATTTCTGTTTTTCAAATATCATTCTGTTGTAGAATTTGCCTTTCTGTCAGTCATAACTTTTCTCATCCCAATCTGTTTATTTTTATTTGTATAAAAGCAGTTTGTCACTTTCAGGATAGTTGATTGCTAGTTTGAATAGATTAAATATGAGTTCTATAAGTAATAAGATAAACTTTATTTTAGTAAGAACAAGTTTGCCTGTATGGAAACAGAATTATTCTTATACTATTATCAAATCAATGGAGTGTTCGTCGTAATTTAGGAGTGCTGGCTCCAGGTTCTGCTTTTAACTGATTTTTATACAAAGCACTGGACTCCAAGAATCAAGTAATCTAGGCTTCACTCCCATCTTCCATTAAGTTATTGGCTTGGTTAACCTTTCTAGGATTTTTGGCATGGTATCTAGCACCTGATAAATATTTGTTGAACTAAACTTTTCCTAAACTATAAAGTAGTCTCATATCACTTTCAACCTTAAAATTCAAATTCCTTCATTCTGTTTCTGAGGGGTTTTTTCCCAGTTGCAGGAGGGGAAAATGCCTCTTTACAGTCTTTTCGTCCGTCCTTTATTTCTTTAACCTCTAAGACAGCGTTCAAGCTATGAATAGTATATCTATAGTGTAAGAGAATGGACACTATCTGTCCCAGAGTCATACCTCACAGTCTGACATACGGTTCCCCTGGAGACACTTAATATAGTAGTTATTGACTATCAAAACACAGTGTTTTCCCAGAGTTGTCTATATCATCAAAGACTGGTAATTTCCAGAGTTGCTATAGGAAGTCCTGTTCTTGAGCAACTTTAGTCAGGGTCCTCAAAGGAGCAAATCTTGCCAGAGGTTTTGTGATTGGCATCTTTTTATCAGCTGCAAGTTAGAGCTAGAACTTAAAGAATAAGACTTCCATAGCTTAATTGCCACTTCTTGTATAGAACCATTATTAATGGACAATACCATTCATAGTTGTGGCAATTATGAATTATTGAAGTATTTGTCATTGTTATAGTCACTTCAGTGTCATTTTATCCATGAGTACATTTATATTGAGAAGGATTAGTAAGCAAAATGAGTTGTACATTTATATTGTTTATAAAGCAAGAATGATGCAATGAAAAAAACTGCGGTAACATATTGTACAATGTAATTCTATACATTTTACCTACATACGTGTTGCCTTTTAAATATCTGTGGAGTACAGAATCAGGGGGGGGAAATCAGGATTCCTTCTCAGTATCAAAACAATTTTTATTTTTTATTATATTCTATTATGGTATTAGTTGTCCCAATTTTCTCCCTTTGATCCTCTCCACCCAGCACCCTCCACTCCCTCAGGCAATCCCCCCACTATTGTTCATGTCCATGGGTCATGCATATAAGTTCTTTAACCTCTCTGTTTTCTATACAGTACTTTACATCCCATGGCTATTCTGTAACTACCTGTTTGTGCTTCTAATCCCTACACCTCTTCACCCATTCCCCCCACAGCCCCTCCCATCTGGCAGCCATCACAATGCTCTCAGTATCCATGATTCTGTCTCTGTTCTCATTTGCTTAGTTTGTTTTTTAGATTCAGTTGTGGATGGATATGTATATATTGCCATTTTATTGTTCATAGTTTTGATCTTCTTTTTCTTAAGTAAGTCCCTTTAGCATTTCAGGTAATAATGGTTTGGTGATGATGAACTCCTTTAGTTTTTCTTGTCTGGGAAACTCTTTATCTAAGGAGCCATGGTTGCCTTTAGTGGGAAATGGAATTTGAAAGCCAGTCTAGGTGCTAGTATATTTATTGCTGAAGATGGACTACATTCTGAGTTCATGCTGATGCTTTTAATTCTAACCCAAGACTATTAACGTTAAATTCAACTTTTTCTTCACCTTTTAACCACTGATAATGAATAAGTATAGGTGTTTTAGATAACCAAACCAGATAGAAGTTTCATGGCATATATTTATCCATTCACATATTTCATTGACTCTTTTGTGTGTATGATGCTCAATATTGGACAGGATCAGAAGATAAATTAGGCACCATAAAGTGTTTTCACTGAATCCTTTTTCTCTGCCTGCTTTTCAAGTTTCTCACAACTTACATTTCTCTTGCTTCTCTTCCTCACATTCTTCAGATGTCTGCAGCTCTAAGTTTGAACAGAATGATATTTATAAGTGACTTACATAAAATGCCTGTTTAGGTACAGCCTCTTCCCTGAACTCCAGACCAGAACGGACTTTATATATAAAGTTTCACTCAGCTGTTTTTCCCAGAAGTATTTCAGGTTCAGCATTCCTAAAACAAAATACTACTTTTCATTCATCATTAATCCCCACCAAAACCGGTTCTTCCTCTCATTCTCCATCTTATTTGGTGAAAACACCATCTCCTCAGTCATCTGTGTTGGAGACCTAGGGTCAGATTCTCGTGTCCTAGCTACTCAACCACCCCATCCCAATACACAGCCCTGCAGGATGGTTTTAACTCCTAAGTATTCTAAGATTTTTTTTTTTTTTTTAATCCTCACTCGAGGACATTTTTTTTCCCATTGCTTTTAGAGAGATAGAAAGGAAGGGAGAGAGAGAAACTTTGATTGGTTGCCTCCCATATGCCCAGACTGGGGATTTGTGTGCCCAGAACAGGGATTGGACCCTCAACCTAGGTATGTGCCCTGACTTGCAATAGAACCTGCAACTTTTCGGCTACAGGAAGATGCTCCACTCAACTTGAGCCACAACAGCCAGGGCTCTGAGATGTATTTTATCCTGCCTTTCCAACTCTTGTAATAGCCACCCTTAAATCTACTCTCTGTGTTGTCACCAGGATCATCTTTTTAAAATGTAGATACAACTATCCTACTCCCCAGTGGCTGCCCATACCCACTGAATGAGATCCTAGGTCCTTAGCATGTCATGAACAACTGGCCTTGGATAAAGTAATACTCTGAGTCTCAATTTCCTCTGTAAAATCAGAATATTATCATCTTACCTCATGTAAGATAATATCTAAAGCTCCTAGTGTCATATCTGCTACAGAGTAGATAATTAGCTAGTACAAACAATATTTTCATCTGGATATATCTCTTACAGGTATCTTAAACTCTGTGTTCCTCTTCTAACCTTTCTTTTCTGTCCTTTATTGGTTTTAATGAGAATATAGGGTAGGAATGAAATTATCTCAGTTTAATTGTAGCTTAATTAAAATCTTGTATCATTTGTAAAGTTAACATCCAGTTTTGAGATGTGGTTGGGTATTGAAACGTGCAGATTCTTATTAAATATCACATTTCCCATCCAGATTACATTTAAGGTTAGCAGTCTCTCATTACTTTTTTAAAATCATCTTAGGCAGCCACCTTACTTTATATGCTAAGAGCTACTAATATTTTGTATTAGGCATGCTGAATGGTCAGATCCTCTGATAATTCTTATGAGCTAATCTTTATAGCAAAATATACATATTCACGAAGTGCTCTTGTCACATAAGAAACAGAGCAGACATTTTGATCTCCATTTCATTTTTAGTCACATTTTTGGTAATAATAGCTAACATTTATTGAATGCTTACTTTATGCTAGGAATTATTAAATAGTTATATGCTGTAATATTTTAATCCTCTTGACTAAGATTTAATGCCTGACTGGTAAATGGAAGAGCCAGAATTCAAAATGTAATATTTATGTAATTAAAATCATTCCCTTTTAACAACTAGGCTATATACCTTATTTGGCAAAAAGTTTTCAACCAAACTACAAAAAAAATCACAGGCTTTTTTTTCCCTCCTTATAGTCTATATCGTTTAGCAACCACCACTTTAATAAGCATGTGTACTAATTCATAAATAATTTGGAATCAAAGGATTGAGAAGCCTGTGGCTCAGTGGGTTGAATGCCGACCTGTGAACCAAAGTGTCACTGGTTTGATTCCCAGTCAGGGCACATGCCTGGGTTGTGGGCAGGTCCCCAGTTAGGGGTGTGCGAGAGGCAGCCACACATTGATACTTCTTTTCCTCTCTTTCTCCCTCCCCTCTCCTCTAAAAATGAATAAATAAAATATTTATTTTTTTAAAAAAAGGTTGAGAAGGAAACTTTCTGAATTACTTACTAGTTCAAATTCATAAACTATTACACAAGTACATCTTTATTAATGTTGCATAAGTTTTACATTAATAATTAAAATTAAGTAATATTTGTCTTTACTCAAGAATTTTAAATGACCAAATATATGACTATACACAGGTCTGCTGCATGGGCAACAGCAGACCCTCCATATCACCCTGCCCAGGCTCTGTAGCTTCAGCTTCACTGGAGAGGACACTCCAGCGTCATCACAAGATGTCGATTCAACACGGGAGGAGACAGATACCGTGTCACTCCCAAGTTGGACTGCACAACCATTCTCGGCGGTGCAGATAGACTCTTAAGAAGCTACACCATCGTCTCTCGAGACGGACGGCTGCCGACGACGATGACTATACACATACATACTCATCTACACTGAAAGAAATTAGATATTTAACAGAATTATCTAATTTATGAAAATTTTAGGTTATACTTTCTGAGTTCTGAATGGTCCATATTATGTATGATTTTTTCAAGTAATATAATCCATCCCAAGTTTTGCCACAATGTATGCTATTGTAGTACTTCCAACTTATATTTGTCCATGTAACTTTTTACTGTAGCGTGTATAATGAGACTAAGTTTCCATAGCTCTGTGTTGGGAAATGTATGTAATAAACACGTGGCATACAAGGCATTTTTCAGTCTGACTTCATCTTTCTCTCATTTCATACCGCCAGCTAGATCAGACTTTGTACCGTATATGTGCACCCATTATAAAGAATGAGTTTGACTTATGAAAGGTACTCCGAATCCATTTTTATTGTCTTCTACTTCAGTGTCTGTTCCACTGTCCATTTTAATTTATTCTGCAGGGTTAGTTCTCCCTCGAAGGGCAAGTCTTAATAACTTTGCCAGTCACTTTCAGGAAATAAAATCATTATTTTCAAGAACTTAATTCAGAGTTAAAGGTTTCCCTCCTTGCCCACTTCAAACTTCCTACAGGCCTGCAGTGAAAAGTGAGGGGGGTTTTTGGCTTCCTTTGTCTTTCTGTCTTTTCTCCTCTTTGCTCTTTTACTCCTCTTTATTTTCTTTTTCTTTTTAAAAAAAGATTTTACTTATTTTTGGAGAGCAGGGAAAGGAGGGAGAAAGAGGGAGGGAAACATCAATGTGCATGCCCCCCAACCAGGGCCCTGACCGGGAATTGAACTGGCAACCTTTCAGTTTGCAGGATGACGCCCAACCCACTGAGCCACACAGTCCGGGCTCCTCTTCCTTTTCTGACTGTAGTTTCTGGCCCTTCCGGGTTTGGGAGAGGCAAGAGTTGAATAAGAAGTTAAGGTCTTTAATAGTAATAGCAGCAGCAACCAATGTTTATATAGCATTTATTTTGTGTTTGCTATTGCTACAAGCACTTTATATGTATTAGGCCAATTAATCGTCACAGCTCTCTGAGACAGGTTCTCCTGTCCCTATTTTACTGCTGCAGAAATTAAGGGACAATTAGTGACTTGCCTAAGGTCACAGGTATAAATGGCAGAAGGAGGATGCAAATCCAGCCTTTGGCTCCTGAGTCCTCTCTCCACCCTTATGTCTTTTATCCTTTCTGTGGTGTTATCCGACAGGGGAGAGTACCTGGCTGATCATTTTGTCTTCCCGTATTAGAATATTCAGCTCGAAATCTTTGGTTGTGTTTTCCCCCCTTTCACATATACACTTAACCTGCGTAGAACATTTGAGGGGACGTTATAGAATGGATCGTTTGATGTTTGAACTGACTCTGCCCTCTGCGTGCTCACATTTAGAATATCTTCATGCCCATTAACAAGTCGCCAATCTGGTACACACATTGTACAGGGTGGAGAACGCACTGACATCCTCTGTGATCCCATGACAGCCCCAGACTCCCGTCTGCCTCACCACCTGGCGGAATTCTGCTTTCATTAGGCCTGGCCTCCGGGTGCCCCTTCTGCCTTGCACATGGCGAGTTAAGTGTTCCGTGTTTTGCTTTCACACAGCACTGCAGCACACCTCTTGTAGTCTTAGCACTTCTGTCTTCTTCATAAGGATGGCGGGCTTATTGAGGTCAAGGACAATGTTTTATTTTTACTTGTGTGTCTCCTCCTTTCACATAGGAAAGTGCCTCGCATCTAGTAAGTCAATATTGAATTAAGTTTTTACAATGGAAACAAAATCAGTGTTATGATTTGACTGTCCAAATACCTGATTGAGCCTTACAAATATGTGTCTAAAACAGGGAGGTAAAAATAGTAAAGTATGCTCAGTTATAATCTTACCATACTTACCATGCTGTGTGCAGCCCTGGGAACTAGTCATGAAGAAATAGTAAGAGGTAGAGATTGTTCAGAGCCAAGCAATCTGAATCGCAAGGGTATTAATCAGATCTTAAGGAGAAAAACCTGAGGAAAGAGTGAACTGTGATTGCCATCCTGACTTTTTGAAAGTCTTTTCAAGGAGAAAGAAAACGTAGACGTACTCTGTATGACCAAAGGCATGTGAAACCCCTGAGTTTTGTAGCGGGGTGTGTGTGTGTGTGTGTGTGTGTGTGTGTGTGTGTGTGTGTGTTGTATTTTTTGTTTGTTTTTGGCGGGGGTCTTGTTTAATGTGCAAAAAGAAGAGAATAAACACCCATACTCCTACCAATGATTCCCTTAAAGCTGATGAAAGCTATCACACATACATGCAGACATTCTGTACAGTTTCAGAAGGATCATGACTTCCTCTAGGGAACCCATGAATCTCTAGTTAGGACCTTACGTTCGCTTGCTCTGTGTGTGTGCACATATACAAATTCACCCACACACATATATTTCACAAAGATGGGATCATAGTTTATATATTCTTTTATCACATTTTTTCACTAAATACTTCAAAATAATAACTACAGCTATTGAATGTTCACTGTATGTCAGTAATTGTGCATTCATTTAATACTTAGAACCAAACATTTTTTCCAGTCTGTTAAATATTCATCTTTAACATAATTTTTTATCGGTAGCTATACTTTTGAGGCATTCAGTATCTTTATCTAGAAATAATTTACAAAAAGTATTTCCCCAAATTTGCTTTGTTTTGCATTTATTTCAGTACCATTTTATTTTTAAAAGGTTGTTTAACTTCGGTAAAATAGTTAATGTGCGTAGCTGAATGTTCTCATTGGGAAAGTACTATGACCTAAGAGTAGGAAGCCCCAGATCCAGCTTTGGTTGTCATTTGTTAATGACTTAACTTCTCTGAGCATTAGTTTTCTTGTCTTTGTCAAAGGGCTAATATAAGCCTTCCTCACTTCACATAGAGGGTGTAAACAGAGGTTGGGGGAAAGTACTATAAAAACTGAAGCATTATTAGATTGCTAAATTAAAAGTCTTTGAGAATTTGAGTTTTTTATATTTTTAGTAAATAAGTGTAAAATCTGAAAATAGCAAACCACATGTCTTCTTTTTTTTTTTAGGGAAAATCTGGGCACTTAATTGATTACTAAACATTTTTTTACATAAATTTACTTCCAGAAAGATTTTATTGTATTAATAATCTAAACAACAATAACCAGTTTTATTTGTTGAGGATTTACAAAGTGCCACATACTGTGCTAAAGCATTTACTACATCCACTGTTTCATTTCGTTCTCAAAACAGCCACAGAGGAATTGTTGCAGAGAATCCAGCCTCTCACATTCTAAAACCTGGACTCGCTTTATGTCCTAAAAGAGGCAGTATATGGCTTTGCAGTTAAATAGGTTCTGGAACTGGACTGCCTGGAATTGAACCCTAGGTCTGCCACTTAGTAACTTTTTTACTTCACCAAGGTAGTTAACCCTTTTCTGTCAGACAGGGATAGTAATGCTCTGATAGAGATATAATGGCAGTGAAATAAATGACCAGCTGTGAGGCAGTTAAAACTGCAGTTCATTAAAACTTTAGCTCATACACTCCACTGACTGGACAGTTTGGGGGGCAGGTAGAAGGAATTCTTTTTAAAATTTGTATGTGAAGTTTTTACAAAAGGTTTTACTTTTTTATTAAATGTATTGGTGTAACATTTAATAATATATAAATTTCAGGTCTACATTGTAATTCGACATCTGTATACTCGATTGTGTGCTCCAGTCTCCTTCTCTTAGCACATACTTGACCCCCTTTACCCTCTTTGCTCTCCCCGACCATTCTGTTTGTGTCTGCGAGTTTGTTCCTTTCTGTTATGTATCCCACACATGAGTGAGATCATGCAGTTCTTGTCCCTTTCCATCTGATTTATTCCACCTAGCATAATACTCGCAGGATCCATCTATGTTTTTGCAAGTGGCAATACTTCATCTTTTTACAGCAGAGTAATATTCCATTGTTCATGGGGGGGAGAGTAAGCTTACAGTTGTTTGTATGGATAATAATACAAGAATAAATCTCGTATCTTAATAAGTGTTTTCTAACTTTTCAGCTAAACACCCAGAGTAGGATTGCCATTCTTGGTTTTTGAGGACCCTCCTTACTGTTTTCCGTAGTGGCTGTACCAATTTACAGTCCCACCAGCAGTGTGTGAAGGCTCCCTTTCTCCATACCCTCTAGTATTTGTTATCTCTTGTCTTTTTAATAATAGCCATTCTCATTGTGGTTTTGATTTCCATTTTTCTCATAATTAGAGGTGTTGAACATCTTTTCATGTATCTGTTGGCCATCTTTGTATCTCCCTTGGAAAAGTACATATTCAGGTCCTCTGCTCACTTTTTAATCAGTTTTTTGTTGTTGAGTTTTATGAATTTTTTAATATATTTTGTATATTAGCCCCTTAATCAGAAATATCATTTACAAATATCTTCTCTCATTCAGTTGGTTGCCTTCTTGTTTGCTGATGCCTTTTGCTGTACAAAAGCTGTTTAGTTTGATGTAGTCCCATTTGGTTTTTTTTGCTTTTGTTTCCTTTACCTTTGGAGTCAAATTCACAAAAACATCTCTTGAGACCAATATCCATAAGCTTATTAGTGCTTATGTTTTCTTCTATGTATTTTATTGTCAGGTCCTATATTCAAATCTTTAATCTATTTTGAATTAATTTTGTGTATAGTGTAAGATCAAAGTCTAGTATCTTTCTTTTTTATTTTTTGCATACAGCATTCAGTGTTCCCAACACCATTTATTAAAGAGACTTTCCTATTCTCACTGTGTGTCCTTGGTTTTGTTGAAAATTAGTTGCCCATATATGTGCCATCTGTCAGCTTTTTGATATAGCACAGTGGCTACATGAAAACTATCCAAATCACCTATTTCAATTACTAAACTATCGATTAATGCTTATTTTATGTATTTTTTAGGTCATTTCTGATTCATTTGCATCCTTGAAGAGCATCTGTAGAAGAGGAAGGAAAAGATGGGTGTGAAAACGTTTACTCATAGTTCTTCTTCTCACAGCCAGGAAATGCTTGGAAAGCTAAATATGCTGCGGAATGATGGACATTTTTGTGATATCACTATTCGTGTCCAGGACAAAATCTTCCGGGCACATAAGGTGGTACTCGCAGCTTGCAGTGATTTTTTTCGCACCAAACTTGTAGGCCAAGCAGAGGATGAGAATAAGAATGTGTTGGATTTGCATCATGTTACAGTGACTGGTTTTATACCCCTTCTAGAATATGCTTACACAGCCACTCTGTCAATTAACACAGAAAATATCATCGATGTGCTGGCCGCAGCCAGCTACATGCAAATGTTTAGTGTTGCTAGCACCTGCTCAGAGTTCATGAAATCAAGCATTTTATGGAATACACCCAACAGCCAACCAGAAAAGGGTCTAGATGCTGGACAAGAAAATAACTCTAACTGCAATTTTACTTCTCGTGATGGAAGCCTTTCACCAGTATCTTCAGAGTGCAGTGTGGTGGAAAGAACCATTCCTGTGTGCCGAGAATCCCGGAGAAAGCGCAAAAGCTACATTGTCATGTCTCCTGAAAGTCCTGTAAAGTGCAGCACACAAACAGGTTCTCCCCAGGTATTGAATTCTTCAGCTTCCTACTCAGAAAATAGAAATCAACCAGTTGACTCTTCTTTAGCTTTTCCTTGGACTTTTCCTTTTGGAATTGATCGAAGGATTCAGCCTGATAAGGTTAAGCAGGCAGAAAATACCCGGACTTTAGAATTACCTGGCCCATCTGAGACAGACAGAAGAATGGCTGATTTTGTGGCTTGTGAGAGCACAAAAACTACCTTGCCTCTGGGTACCGAAGAAGATGTCCGGGTTAAAGTAGAAAGGTTAAGTGATGAGGAGGCCCATGAGGAAGTACCCCAGCCTGTCAGTGCATCTCAGAGCTCACTGAGTGATCAGCAGACAGTGCCAGGAAGTGACCAAGTCCAGGAGGACCTTCTCATCAGTCCCCAGTCTTCCTCTATAGGTATAATGTTTTCTGTGGTTTTCATGCTGCTATAGGAAAGTCAGTTTAAGCCTTTCTTGTAAGTGCTTACTAGATTAAAGTTTTGTTCTGGGTTTTATAGAAAATGTTAGGAAGAATAAAACATAACTAGATTTTTTTCAGATGCTACTAATGCTGTAAATTTTTTTATAAGCTATACATTGGGGAAGAAGGAAAATAGTTGAACAGTATTTCATGGGACAAAGGCGGATAGGTATAGGAATGTATGAGTGACTTGTGAATTACTTTCAATGCAAAAATACCAGTTAAAAAAATCCAGTTAGTGTTTTGTTGTTTATTAGAATATTTATTGAAAACTTAACATGTGCCAAACAGTGGGGATACATGATACAGAAGGGATTGTCACTGCATCTGAGGATTTAATAGTCTAATGGATGTGGCAGATGTGTAAACTAGTGGTTAGTGCTAGGCTAGAGGTAAGAACCAGTGTTACGGGCTCACAAAGGAAAGAACAAGTTAACACTCTACTTAAGCTGAGTGTTGAGTAGGAGTTTGCCCAGGCACGAAGGTATAGAACAATATTGTATATTTGATAAGCAGCGAATTCAGTACAAAATGATGTGAATAAAACATGGAAACTTCCAAGTATGGAAAATAATAAGATATAAGCCAAAATGAGTAATTGAGAGCATGTTGTGAAGAGCTTTGAACACTGGTTTCCATTAGGATTGTATTCAACTGCATGTATCAAAATCCCTTCAGAGTGGCTTAAACCAAACAGGATTTTATCATCTCATAAAACATTCAGAAATAAGAAGTCCAGGACTGGTGCACTATCTCTACAATGTAATCAGTGACCTAGGCCCCTGGCATATTTATAATTTACCATCCTTAGTTTGTCAATTTCATTTGCATGCTTAGTGCTTTATGGTTACAAAATGCTTGCTTCATCTTTAGCCTTATATTTTAGAAAAGGGTAGTGCTTATATCAGGAAAGCACAGACGTCCCCAGAGATTCCTTTAAAACTTCTGCCAGATTTGTCACATGGTTTTTCTAGCTGCAAGAGAATCTGGGAAGACATGAAATTAATTGGGTTTGTAACTGCCTCAAACAAAATTAGAGGAGAATGAATATTGGCACAACTAGCAGTGTGTGCCGTAGCTAGGCCAAGTAAGCTCAGATTTTATTTTAGTGGTGATAAGGAGTTTACTTTGAAGGGAATGAAAAATAAAATAGTTAAAGATATTTTCGGAAAACTAATGTTGTATTGATATGCAGGGAGTTTGGGCAAAACAGTTACCATATAGTTGGTCTTTGTATGAATGAAGATGCTTAGACTAAAACTATAAAGAAAATGGGAATAGCCCTGGCTGGTGTGACTCGGTTATAGGATTGTCCTGTAGACCAAGAGGTCCTGGGCTCAGCTCCCAGTTCAGGGCACATAACCCAGGCTGTGGGTTTGAGTAAAGCAATGAAAAAAAATATTCTCAGGTAAGGATTAAAACAAATGGGCATTAAGAGACTTTGTGAAATAAGAATCATTAGTGCCTGGTGGTATTGAACAGGCAGATTGAGGATATAGGAAGGATTGGAGTACTCTGGATGAGTAGGAAATATATTGATAATTTTGAAAAGATGGTTTAATTTTAGAGGGTAGCCTGCCCCAGAGAGGTAAGTAGATATCAGAGCACTAAAGCCAGCTTTTCCCTTGGACATATGCCAAAACTCAACTGGGCTTTGGTTCATCAACCAAAAAGTGAGAGAAATAGAAGTCAAGACTCAGAGGATATGGAAGTTGTGAATTCTTAGAGCAGCTGCTCTACACATTAAATAGGGACCCCAAAGTTCTGTACCAGAAGAGCTAAGCCTGCTTCCCTTCCTCCAGACTCCAGGGTACTGTAGAAGCAGCTGCATTAGCATTGCGCAGAGTAGAAGATAAAAGGCAAAAAACACACATCCCTGCAAAGTTGTGGCTACCACCCAGACCTCCTGCAGGGAATCTCAGTGAATCTGGTGTAGGTAGTGCCCTCTGGGAACCTAGCAGAAGGGAACATATTAAGCTTCTCTGAAAAGGGACATACTCATCCTGACTTCAGGAAATCAGTCTCTTTACAAAGAATTTCCAAGGGCAGTAACCACTGTCGTAAACAACCAGGGCACACAAGGTAGCATGGCAGACAGAGAACCAATGGGGGGGGGGGGGGCAGGCAGCAGAAATAAATCTGCATAGCCAGTTGGCATAGTTTTCACACACAGATATAAAACACACATGCTTACTGCGTTTAACAAACAAGCTTGAACAATAATTGCAGAGAGCAGTAAACTAAAAAGTAATATAGAAGATTTGAGAAAATACCAAATAGGACTTATAGAAAAGAAAGTGACCAAAATAAAAAACTCATTCAGCATTTTGGCAGCAGATTGGACTTTGCAGAAAAGAGAATTGGTAAATCAGAAGACAAATTAGAAGAGACTGTTAAGATTCTCCAGAACCAAGAGGAGAGATATAGGTAGATAGAGATTTATTAGTAGGGATTCAGTGACATGATATGGAGGGTGAGAAGTCCCACAATTTGACATCTGCTGGCTAGAGGCCCAGGAAAGCTGGTGGTATAGTTCCAGTCCAGACCCAAAGGCCTGAGAACCAGGAGAGCAGAGAGCCAAGAGCAGGAAAAAATGGGTGGTGGATGGATATCTCAGCTCAAGCATAGCAAGCAAATTTGCCGTCCTTGCACCTTTTGTTCTGTTTGGTCAGCGGATGGGATGATACGCATCTGCGTTGTCGAGGCTGATTTTTACTTTGTCTGTGGATTCAAATGCTAAGCTCTTCCAGAAACACCCTCACAGACACACCCAGGAGTAAAGTTTTACCAGCTCTCTAGGTATCCCTTAGCCCAGTCAAGCTGATACATAAAATTAACCACCAAAGTGGCAGTGATAGAGACTACAGTGGAGAAGATAAGGGTTATCATAAGATGTCAGCATGCAATGAAAATATCTTCCCAGAATGAAGGTGAAAGAATTATCAAAGAAACAAAAAACAATTTGGCAAATTATCACTAAAGAAACTTCTGAAGTGTAGTACATATATACACTAGGACATCACTCAGCCATTAAAAAGAATTAAATCTTGCCATATGCAACAATATAGAGGAACCTACATGGTATTATGGTAAGTGAAATAAGTCAAACAAATACCATATGATTTCACTTACATTGGAATCTAAAGACAAACGAACAAACAAAAGAGAAACAAACTCATAGATACCGAGAACAAATTGATGGTTGTGAGATAGGAGCAGGGTTAGGGGAACAGGTGAAAAGTGGATTAAGGACTACAAATTGGCAGTTATAAAATAGCACAGGGAGTGATTATAGTCAGTCGTCGGCAGCCGTCCGTCTCGAGAGACGATGGTGTAGCTTCTTAAGAGTCTATCTGCACCGCCGAGAATGGTTGTGCAGTCCGACTCGGGAGTGACACGGTATCTGTCTCCTCCCGTGTTGAATCGACATCTTGCGATGACGCTGAAGCTACAGAGCCTGGGCAGGGTGATATGGAGGGTCTGCTGTTGCCCATGCAGCAGACCCCCCCTCTCTTCGCAGCTGAAGGGTCCAAGGGAAAGACGGAGTCAATACAGCTTGGCTTCAGGTGCGCCGCAGGAGTTGCCGGTGTTGACTACAACGTCAAACCGCCTTAGGGACTCCGGCTCCGGATTTTCTGTCGGGGTTTACTCCCTTAGCCTTTCCCCTGAAGAGGTATGCCGCAAGGCAGCGGAGGTTTTTTGGAGTCAGAGTTTTCCTTCTCTGATGTACCCTGACTGGAAGATCGAACCAGCGACACTTAGCTCGCAGGCCGACGCTCAATCCACTGAGCTAAACCAGCCAGGGCCAGATTATAGTCAGTAATATTGTAATAACTATGTATGTGTATTTGGCAGATCACTTCACAGGTTACCTAAATGTCTAACCACTATGTTGTACACCTAAAACTAATATTATATAATATTGAATGTCAACTCTAATTGAAAAAATTTTAAGTTTAAAAAGAAAATTCTTAAGGGTGGACTTCAGGGTGAAGTAAAGTAAGCACAGATGAAAGGTCTAATATACAAGTAGGAATGAAGAGCAAAGAAAGGTAAGTATGTGAACAAATGTAGATAAACATTTTTTAAAGATTTTATTTATTTATTTTTAGAGAGAGGGGAAGGAAGGGAGAAAGGGAGAAAGAAAAACCTCAATGTGTGGTTGCTTCTTGGGTGCCCCAACAGGGGACCTGCCTGCAACCCAGGCATGTGCTCTGACTAGGAATTGAACCGGTGACCCTTTGGTTTGCAAGCCAGCACTCAGTTCACTGAGCCACACCAGCCAGGACTATTGTATTATTTTCCATACAAACAACTGTAATCCTACTTTTGCCCCACACTTCATTATCCAGGAGGAAGTAAATGTTTTGTTTAATTTTAGACATTGATAAGTACTGGTCTAATTTCTAAAATAACTAGTAAAAGAAGAATGGGGAAAGATTGTGTGATTTCCAAACTAATAAAAGGGGAGAAATAGAATGATTATTACCACTTATAGTCAACAAACTGATTATGAAGTGTATCAAGAAATGCAAACAGCCAAGAATAGCCGAGATGTTCAGGAAGAAAATGAACAGGATGAGATTTGCTCTGCCTGATACCAAGGTTTATTATAAAGCTATGGTAACTAAAGATTGGCATAATGCAAATACAGACAAGCAGCTGAAACTAGTAGAAAACCTGGAAACAGACCATGTGCTAAGTGCACTGCAGAGAAGAAAAGACAGGCTTTTCATTAAATGTTTTCAATCACAAAATCAACTCCACGTGGATTTTTTAAGAAGACCTAACTGTCGAGGGCAAAATATAAATCTTTTGTTAGATAATTTGAGATAGAGGGGGATTTTGAAAAACAAGATCAAAAAGCCATAACCATAAAGGAAAAGACTAATTAATTTAATTTAATTTAATTTTTAAACTTCTGGTCATCAAAAGAAACCGTAAAAAGAAAAGCCATGGAAGAGAGAAAATATTTGTTACGTGTATCACAGACAAAGGGATTGTATTTGAAATAGAAAAGAAGTCATAATAAGAAGCACACAACTCAATAACAAGACTTGAACAGGCATTTCCCAAAAGAGGGGGCTCAATAAATATACAAAAAGATGCTCAACTTCATTAGTAATAAGGGAAATGAAACTCAGACCACAATAAAATATTGCTTCCCACTCACTCAATGGGCAAAAGTTTTAAAATCCAGCAACATCAAGTGTTTGTAAGGATGTGGAGCAACGTAACCCTAGTGTAAATTTAGTATAGTCACCTTCTAAAAGAGTTTAGCATTTTCTAATAAAGTCAAAGATAAACTTATCTTATGAACCAGCAATTCCATTCCTGAGCTTAGATATCCTAGAAAAAAACATGCATATATGCCTTCAGTTACTTACACAAGAGTATTCACAGCATCATTGTTCATAATAGCCTGAAACTGTCCAGCCAAAGTAAATAGGTTATGAATGTCACACAACAATTTTTAAACTTCACTTAACTGTAACATGGATAAGTCCACAATATTGAGGGAAAGAAGCAAGACACAAGAATATACACAGTGTGACTATTCATGTAAGTTTACAACCAGACAACACTAAACTACTGTTTATGGTCATTAGTGGACATTTCCTTAAAGGACATGATAGTAAATATTTTAGACTTAACTTCCACGTGGTCTCTGTTGCAGTCTCAGTTACTCCACTTCATTGCAGTGTGATGGTATGTGGTACGTGGCTCTGTTTTGCAAAAATCGATCCCTGGTTCATGGGTGCTTGTATTTGAGATAAAATCACTTTTTAAAGGAAGAGGGACAAGGAAGAAGGAAGGAAATGATAACCATTAAAGACTGGATAATGGTTACCTCTTGGAAGGAGGGGTTTGTGATCAGGGAAGGGTAAACGGGGACTGCTAGGACGCTGGCAGTGTTTTAGTGGGACTTGTGTGGAGGTTCCACTGGTGTTCACTTTATAGCTGTTTTTTTAATTCTGTGGAAAAGTTATATGTACAATAAGTAAAGCTGTGTGCCACAACAACAAAAAAATTTTTTAATAAAAATTTTCACCCTGGCCAGTTTGGGTTGGTTGGAGCATCATCCCATAACTGAAAGGTTGCGGGTTCAATGCCCGGTCTAGGCACATACAATCCCTGGTCCAGACACATACAGGAGGCAACCAATTGATGTTTCTCTCTCACACTGATGTTTCTCTCTTCCCCTTTCTAAAAACCAATGAAAAACAGTGTCTTCAGGTGATGATTAAAAAATTAAATAAGTAAATAAAAATTGTCAATAAACAGATGCTGGTGAGGATGTGAAGAAGTGGAACCCTAGTGCACTGTTGGTTGGAATGCAGACTGGTGCAGCCACTGTGGAAAACAGTGGGATTTCCTCAAAAAACTAAAAATGGAACTGCTTTTTGACCCAGCAATCCCACTTCTGGGAATATGCCCTAAGAACCCCAAAACACCAATGAGAACGAGTATATGCACCTCTACATTCATAGCATTATTTAATAGCCAGGCTCTGGAAACAGCCCTAGCGCCTATTAATAGATGAGTGGATGAAAAAAGCTGTGGTACATTTACACGGTGGAATACGACTCAGCCGTAAAAAAGAAGGAAACCTTACCCTTTGCAACAGCATGGATCGACCTGGGGAGTATTATGCTCAGTGAAATGAGCCAGTCAGAGAAAGACAAGTGCCATACAATCTCCCTTACGTGTGGCATCTATTGAACAAAATAAACTGACGAACAATAGAGCACCAGAGGCATGGATGTATGGAACAGACTGATAGATCTCAGAGGAGAGGAGTGTGGGAGGGACTGAATAAAAGAAGGTGAAGAGAGGAACCGAAGAACATATATGCGTAGCTCATGGACACAGACAGTGTGGCGAAGGCCGGGATGGGGGCGTGCTGGGTGGAGGTGGGCAAACTGGGGGACAGCTGTAATGGTGCTGACAGTGAAAAAGCAGTAAAAATTGTCTGGTTCCTTAAGTAATTGTCATAACATTTAATTTTATGTAAATTTTTATTTACAATTGAATTGCTCTGCTTGTTTCTAAAATTTATATCAAAGAAATACTCCTAAAAGAATTTAAGTAATAATTAAAGGCTGTTGTCTTCTGTACAATTTCTTTTTTAAAATCACATCAACATTTAAAGTAAAATGTTACAAAACACTTTTGATTAATAATTCAGGATATACATACAAATTAGTCTGTTTTTAAAGGCTTGAAGATACAGCTTGCAATTCATGTCCTGGCTTATTTACACCGGAGTGCCAACTGCTGTCTCCTTTCATTGGCAGGCTCAGTCGACGAAGGCGTCGCGGAAGGGCTGCCCACACTTCAGAGCACTTCCAGCGCCAACGCGCACGCGGACGACGACGACCGGTCAGTACTGACACAGTGTGCGGTTTTCTTTTCAGGGCTATGCTTGCAACTCTTAAATTTAAGTATTTTATCTGGAAATTATGTAAGAAGTTTATTGGGACCTCATTTTAGTATTTTTTCAGAGTAACGAGGTAGCATCATGAAATCATAAATCAGACCGCTTATACAACAGTGTTTAGCATTTCCCAAACTGCCCAGTCCCATCACTCAACAGTATCTGTATCGGGCAGGGGTTGGCAAACTATGGACCACAGGCCAATTCCAGCCCACCGACCTTTACTTGTAAATCAGGTTTTATTGGAAGATAGCCATGCTCCTTTCTTATATATTGTCTGTGGACAGCAGAGTTGAGTGAGTGAAACAGAGATCATGAGGTGTGCAAAGCTAAAAATACTTACTATCGTGCCACGGAAAATATTTGTCAAACCCTCCTCCATCTACCCATAATTCCCAGGTCACCTTCAGGTTGGCCCTCCCTGCTTGATATTTCCACACAGATGTATAAGGGGGCATTTCAGACTTGACATGGTCAAGACAGAACTCAGGACTTCTAACTCCCCTTCGAAGCCTGCTCCTCCAGTCTTCCCGCTCTCAGTAAAGGACATCGTCATTCCCCAGTTTCTCAGTCAGTAGCTCCAGAAATTACACTTGTCCTTCCCCTTACTCTGCATTGCCCCTCCCCTTATCTGATCCTTAAGCAAGGCCTCACATCCCTACCCCCAGAGCATAGCCCTTATCGGTTCACTTTTCCTCCGTCTCTGCTACAGCCAGCCCAGCCCAAGTCACCATCTTTTGCCTTGACTACTGCAGTAGCCTTCAGCTGGCCCCTGATTTCATCCTCCCCTTACTCCAGTCATTCTCCATGTAGCAGCTGGAATGATCCTGCTTTTTAGTTATTAAGTCAGGTTATATATGCTGAGCAGTAGATTCTTAAATGTTTCTTATAGATTCACACTTAAAATCTAAACTTCCTAATGCCTTTGAAAGCCCTACATGATGCAATTTCTACCTGACTCCCTTCAGGCCATTCTCTTTGCATAATACGTTTTAGCCATATAGGCCTCCTTTCAGTTCATGGAACATCCTCTATTTGTTTCTCTTTTGGGACCTTTCTGCCACTTAGGGACTTGATTCTCCCTGAAATTTTTTCTCCCCTGGTTTTTCACAGTGTTGGCTCCTTGACCTTCAGTTCACTGTGTAAATGTCAGTTCTCAAGGAAGCTTTTCCTGACCACTAGTCTAAAATAAAGCGGCACTAATCACTATTGGTTCACCCTATTTAAATCTCTGTTCTGAAAATGTTCTTGGTATTATCTGTCTCTGACAATGGAATATAGACTCCACTGAACTAAATCCTCATAGAGCGTCTAGGACAGACTTCAAAACTATTTGCTGAAAACTTGAAGGATTCAAAAACCTCAGACAAGGTTTATTGATCTTGAATAGTTAAACCTGGCAGAGCAGGTTAGTACCAGTCATTTGAAAAAATGAATGAAGGTGTAAACAAATGGAAATGTGCCTAGATTTTTTTATTTCAAACATTAATGAGGTTGTTTGTTCTATACTAGATACTGTGGTAAGTGGTAGAGATATTACAGATGAAATGTGTAGTTCTTGCCCTCAAAAGAGATCACACCAATTTTCAAGGAGTGAGAAGGGTTGAAGATAAGCAGGTAAACACAATCTCTAGTGATCTGCAGAGGGTTCTCTTGCTCTGCATAGGAAGGTACCTAGCTAAACCACTGGTAAAGAGGGCTTCCAGGAGGAGGGGACTTGGCTGCATTTCATAAAGTGACTGAGCGTTATCTAGGCAAAGAAGGTAGGCTAGTAAAGCGGGTTAAATGTACAAAACAGCATTGAGAGAACTATTAGGAGGACCTGCCTGGTATAGGGCATGTTTGGGGAGGATGACAAGACAGGAGACTGGAAAAGTAAACAACCCGGATCATGAGGAATGCTTTACAAAGGGCTTTAGACTTTATTCTGACGATAACTGAACCATTGCAGGAGTTTAAACGGCTGATGGAATCAGGGATCACTGTGAAACAGTAAGAAGGTTGGATTAGAGGGCTGTGGGCTGAAGAGAAGGAATTAGTAGTTCAGCCTTGCATTGCTGAGGTCCTAAATTAAAGCAGTGGCAGGAAGCACAGGATTTGAAAGATTAAAGATACCTGAGGTAAAATTGTTCATGATATTTTCTGTGGCCGTATGACCTTGCTTAAGATGCTGGCCATTCTGTACAATGACATTTTTCACATTGCTGTGAATAAAGCTCGTCATCAAACAGTTAATCAGTTTCAAAACGTCTTTATGTGTTTTTTCTTTTGTCCATTTCAAGTTGTGCGGAAATGTTGATTCAACTTAAAAATCAGAGGCTAGTTGTCTTCTTTGTTCTGCTTTTAGGTTGGAAAATGTTCAGTATCCCTACCAACTCTACATTGCTCCTTCCACCAGCAGCACAGAGCGGCCAAGCCCCAATGGTCCAGACAGACCTTTTCAGTGCCCCACTTGTGGGGTGCGATTCACCCGTATTCAGAACCTGAAACAGCACATGCTCATCCACTCAGGTAATGTCATCTTCCCGTTGTGGTATAAATGAGTACTCTGAAACATTTTACTTTGAAATCCCAGTTAAAAATAGAAAGCAGATGGTTTTGAGTTAACAAAAATATAGAAAGATCTCTAGGAAGTCAAATGAGAACAGATAAGCCTAGGTCTACTGCTGAAATAATACAGTGTCAGAAAGCTATTTCCTTAATACGTTTTCCATAAGCGTAAGTATTCTGATTAAAACTTAGAATGGTGTGTGCATGTGTATAATATGTAAATAAAAAAGATATTGGCCATATTAGGTGTATGTGTGTATTTGAGGTAGAGAGGCACGGCTACAGACTGTAAAACAATGGGATTAAAAGGGTGTGTGTGTGTGTGTGTGTGTGTGTGTGTGTGTGTGTGTGTGTGTGTTCTTGCAACTTCTCTGAGTTTGAAAGTATTTCCAAATAAAAAATTATTTTAAAAATTTAATAATAATACTTTATTTTTAATTCTGCAGTCCTGAATTTCTCTGTGGCCTGGCTAGTTAGTTTTGTAGTCCCTTTAAGTTCAGTGACCACATTCATAAAGGCAACAGAACTCTCGTATGTAAAGCACTGGTCTCTGCTGAGTAAGAAATCTTTGCTGCTGTTTTCAGCTGTGTTGTCCCACTTTCCCCCTCTTTAGATGGGTCTGGTCATCCCTGTGACGAATACCAGTTCCCTAGGACTTTGTTAAGTCAACAGATTATATTCTGAAGGTTTTTAAATCTTTTCACCAAAACTGCGATAATGAATCTAGAGACCATTAATGTAATTTATAATATACATGTTAATTTCTACATATTTTTCCTATCACTATTACATTAAATATCCTAAAATCCAAGTCATCAAATGATAGTTCTGTCATGATCATTAGTTATGTTCAGAGAAATTAGAATTTTTCTTCCATCATTTCTCTCTGAGATAGGGAATGAAGGGTAGCTACTGCTCTTTTTCACATCTTTTCAATATAAAGTTCACAACTTCAAGGAAATAAAACAAGTGTTATATGGAGATTTTTGGTTCTGTTTAAATACTGTAGTTAAATTGTGTTCTGAAGTCTGTAAAGTAAATGACTAGAAGGGTTTTCAGGAATCAATCTGAGTGTGTATTACCTCTCCCCCTCTTGCCTTTCTTTCTTTTTTAAAAAAGCAGTAGTGACTTCATGTGTTCTGTACCTTTTCTGAGATAATGAGTTGGAATTCATTTTTGCAGGTGATATCTGTCTTTTCAAATTATCTATCGCTACAAAATTATAGTTGAGTAATCGGTGAGGTTTATGACCTTTCGCTTCACTTTGTTTTTAGATAATATTTTGGTTCTGCTCTATTTTATAGGAATTAAACCGTTTCAGTGTGACCGCTGCGGAAAAAAGTTCACCCGGGCGTACTCGCTCAAGATGCACCGCCTGAAGCACGAAGGTAAACGCTGTTTCCGGTGCCAGATTTGTAGCGCCACTTTCACTTCCTTCGGGGAGTATAAGCACCACATGAGGGTTTCCCGGCACATTATCCGCAAGCCTCGGATTTACGAGTGCAAAACATGTGGCGCCATGTTCACCAACTCTGGAAATTTAATCGTGCACCTGCGGAGTCTGAACCATGAAGCGTCAGAGCTAGCAAACTACTTCCAGAGCAGGTGAGGCGCACAGCGAGGACCGCACCAGGAACACTGCTTTCTGAACTCTCTTTTCCTGCTTTTGGGGCGGCCTGCTTTGTCTTTCTCAGGCTGCCAGGTAATCAGCCACGTCCCTTTTAAACTCCCGGTGTCCACACTCCGACCTTCTGATCTGAGGAAATTTTACTGAACCTTCTAAGTATATACAATTAGAAATATTATATTTGAAATGAGAAATTTTTTCCTACAGAAGTAGGCTAGTCATCCTCTTGGGTTTCATTTGGGGGTGTGGGGGGTACTTTTTGGTTGGATTTTTGTTTTGTTTTTGATAATATAAGTTTGAAGTAATCCCATAGTGGATTTTAAGTAGACCTTACTGGAAAACTTGCCGTGTCAGATGATACTCAGTGGTATTAGATTGCCACAGACTCTTGGGATGCTACTAAAATTCTTGACCGTTTCTCTCTCTCTCAATTCTATATAAAGGAATATATATAAGAAATTTCAGTAACAGTTATAATAGATATGATTACTTAGATCAAATAGAGTTTTCCTTTTCTTTCAACTTAAAGCTTCCTTCTTTTAATATTAATAGTAGTTTATAATAGAATTACCTTTATGATTTATAGGTTATCCAAGGAAATCAGGTTCTAGTTCTAGCTCTGCCACTAACTGCTGTTATGATTGAATGTGTCACTTTACAGATGAAGAAGCCTGAAAATTAGAAAAAGATCAAATGTAAGCTTTCAAGGTGATTTCTAAGGTCCTTTCTAGATATAAAATTTTGAGTTGTCTACTTTTAATAATCTGTAGGAATGCTCAGTTTCTTATAAAATGAATCTTAAAATCTTATTTCTCAATAAGGTCCAAATATCCCTGCATAGATTGTTTTTCTCTTCAAATCAGACATTCACTTTGTTTAATATAATTATTTCTCATGCTGAGCATCTGGTTATCCTATCACTAAACCTAGATTATACATGTCATAGTAAACATTGTCTGAGACTAAAACAGTGTCCCAGTCACGCACTCCCACCGTCTGTATGTTTCCTACACAGGGCCCCTCTCTCCTCCACTTCACCTGACCCCAGAAGAATTTTTAGAAAATATAACATGACATCTTAAACTGCTTTACAGATGAACAGATTTTATTTTACTAATCCTGACTAATTAAATTATAACTTTATTATGTGTATTGTTGACATTTCTAGTATAACGAAGCAATAAAGATTTAAATGAAGTACCTAAGATAAGACTTATTTCATAATATCTATTGTTTTAACTATAAAAATGCTTACAGTAGAAAATTTAGTAAATATAAAAACATATAAAATATAAGAAATTAAAGCCCTTTTCTGATCTCGCCACTCAGGAGTAATATCTACTGTTGTTAAATTTTTGGTAAATTTTACATTCAGTAATTAAATACTTACAATTTATATCAATAGACTATTAAAACTTTCAATATCACTAAACTAAATAGTCTCTGAGGACTAAAATTAATCTCATAGCATTTATTTCTAAATTCTGATTCAAATATAATTTATTAGTTTTCATATACCAAATCTAATAGAACACATAAGTTTTTTACATTTTCCTAAACAGTAGAGTTTATAGAAGGTCATTTCTGCATAAGGATTTAGCTTCTTAACTATCTTATATTCAGGAAGTAATAAGACTAGGTTGATATTCCTTTTAATAAGTATGTAGTCCAAGAAAGGTTAAGCTAAATAAATTAAGCTAAATAAAATTCAAATGCTCTTTGCTTAACAGCAGCTCTGCTCCATAAAACAAGGACTATTTAGGTGTCCAAGGTTGTCTCACCCACGGCCACTGGGAGAGAGCAATAAACTGTGGTTCTGATGGGTCACTTTGGTTCATATGTAGGACAGTTCAGAGGTTAAATTCCTGAGTTTATCTTCATTCAAGAATTAGAAAAATTTAAAAATCCCATCTTGTTTTACAAACTAGGTCTTTTTTATTGTGTCTTGTTTATTAGTGGGTTAAAAATTAATTCCTGTTTCATCCTTTGCCTCTTATCTAGTGATTTCCTAGTACCGGACTACTTAAACCACGAGCAAGAAGAGACCCTTGTTCAGTATGATCTCGGAGAACACAGTTTTGAAAGCAACTCCTCTGTTCAAATGCCTGTGATTTCACAGGTCTCTTCAACCCAGAATTGCGAAAGCACTTTTCCCATGGGGTCTCTTGGTGGGCTGGCAGAAAAGGAGGAAGAGATGCCAGAGCAGCCAAAGACCAGTGCTTGTGCCGAGGCAACCAGAGATGACCCCCCAAAATCAGAGCTGTCTTCTATAACTATTGAGTAATTTCATGGTTTGGCTTCGTTTTGGTTTTTGGAAAGTGCCTGTGCTTCGTCTTGTACATTTAAATTTAATTTAATTTTTTAGACAAAAAAGGGTTTGGGAGAGAATTTCCCTTTTTACTTTATAAACCCTGCAATTGATGCTTTATTTTTCATAATTGGGAGATTGCTTCTCTAAGTGCACAATAACATGATGTCAAAACATAAACTATAAACTTAAGGAGAACCGGTTGACTTAAAGCATATATCAGTTTCTTCTTCCATTTTTAAAAGTAGGCTAACAAAGGATCATTAGGTAGAGAAGAGATCGGATGAACATGACCTTCCTGAGATGAAAGGTCACCAGAAACCAAGTACTAAAAAGAATTTGACCGATGGCCTGAATAGATGTTGACTCCTGTACACCGGACATTGTACAGTATTTGTAAAGCCTGTTGTTTTGGAAGTATTGATGATAACGCTTTCTTAAGAATTACTAGGGTAAATATTTCTGAAATCCAGCATACTTTTTTTTAAGCTTTGTCATTTTTATTCTGATTTTTCATGGTGAAAATTTGATACTGGGATAGGCATTCCCTGCACCTGTATAGTACTAGTCCTCCAAATAATCCTCTTTCTTCTACAAAAGAAGGCAAAGTACCAGGATTGAGAATAGTCAAGCTGTGCATGAAATGGCCGGGCATGGAGAATGTGGTATGTAAATCCCAGTTCCATAGGAATTTTTTAATACTGTCTTCTGGCCACAGCTGCTGTTTACCTGGTCTTTGAATGCTAATGTCTGACTAATTAGGTCACTGCCTAAATCAGTTTTCCTCCTGCCCTATCAACAGTACTTTCTCCTGCATATGCAGTTGTGATACTATATAAAGGAAAAATATTGGAGAGAGTCTATATTTTATATGTAGGTTTATGTATTGTTGGGGATTTTTTTATTGTGCTGTTTTGGACAACATAAAGAATTCTGTTAAGGCTGTGTTCTTAACCCAACTGAGATTGTTTACAAAAATCCCACATGACAGTGATATATTCTCCTTGTTCCAAAATATTTTTAGACATTGCCAAGGTTATTAAAATCAGTGTAGTTTTTACACAATGTAAGCAATAATGTAAAAGATGAGAAAAGGCTATAAAATGTTGGTCTGTGACTCATAAAACCGAAAACAATTGTTAAGACTAAAGAAAAACTAAAAATGTTAAATTAATGTATATCACCTCTTTTGCTGCTAAAAAATAGGAAACTTTCTGATTTATAGTTGAGATTGATATGATACTCTAGACTGGAGTATTCTTTTCATCTAGCACCATTTTAGGTATCACCTTGATCCTAAATATTCATGATTTATGAATATGATTAGCTCTTTTTCTGTGTATATGCCCAGAGTTTAATAATTACAATTATCTATTAATGCTTAGATCAGAAAAAAAGAAATAAAATTTAGTTTCTTAATTCAACACATAAGATCTGAATTTTGTCCAGATGGTAGATGTTAATAATAAAATATATTTTTAAGTTTTAATGATTTAATTGGTTTTTTTTTTAATTTGCTAATTGTAATTTATTTTATCCCCCACAAATGTAAAGGAAGGGAAAGTAAACTCACTGAAGATTTTTCAGGCTAATTTTCTTTCAGTCCCTTTCTATAGTCTACTGTTCTTAGCTTGTTTCCAACCCCTTGTGTCCTTCATAAACCTGGTGTCACCCCTTTGCTCCCAAGCGTATGTGAATTACCCTCAGAAAAGCCTACATATACAGGTTATGACAGGCTTCTGCCATGTATGCTTCTTTATTGATAGGGTCAACGACTTTCTGCTGCAGACCGGTAGTAAAGTACTGCAGTGTCTCAATGGGAAAGGTCCGGAATTTTTATTTTTAATGTCATATACTTTGAAAACTGTTATGCCTACCAGTAGGTAAATGTCATAGTGAGTGTTTAAATCTCACATGGACGAGACAGAGAATAGGTAATGTGACAGCAGTTGCTGCCCTCGGTTCTAAGAGTTCTTTTAAAAAGAAAGAAAAAGAAGGGAAAAAATAGGGTTAAAGAAATGTGGTAGAATCAGTTGGGAATTTTGCTGGTTGAAAGCATTTTAGCACATCTGCCCTAAGAAGTCTGCAATAAGAAAACCCTGCGCGGCTCGTGCAGCTCTGGGGCATCCTGTGTTCTCAGAAGGTAGAGTTGCCCCCACTGGCTCCTCGTCCCCAGGTGGAAACTTCAGATTTTCATTGGGAATTACAAACTGCACAGTTTTCCAAGTTTTATGAAAAATTTGAATATAGTACTATGTAACTGCATACTTGGTTACTTGTCTGCTCCCCAGATCTTAGCAATAGGGTTAACTAACTAGCATTTACCATAAAATGATATAAAATAAGGCCTTCTTTTCTCTATTTGATGGATGGAGGCTCTGCATTTTTCTTCACACACAGTTTAATGATATTTATTTAGCTTATGAATCTCTTTTAGGAAACTTAAGCTGCAAGGGATAATTGTGTATAGTGTTAATTAGATTTATTTAACTTCATTTAATTAAGGGATGTTTGAATATGTAATTTTCACCAGACTATATGGAAAACATTGCAGACAGATGAAAGCCAGTTACATTATCTCATTCATTAGAAACTATCAGTATAACTAGACATAAAAAATTCCAGTTTAAAATACTTAAGCATAGTTGTCTTAAGGCCCAAGAGGGTAACTGATATTTAAAGGGCTTAAATTTTAGGATGCAAGATAAATTGTCTTTTTAAAACCAAGTATTTTATACAAGAAAAGCATTTATTTTCCATGTTTAAGCTACCAAATAGGTGTGCTGTACTTGAGGAATGAGCAAAGACGCTCGCTGTGATCCTGGGTGTCACGGCCCCTGCCGTCTTTCTTTTCCATTTTTGAGGGTGTATTCTGACAGCAGGTGCATCTAATTCAGAAACAAAGGGATTAATATTCATGGAGTTTTTGTTTGTTTTTTAATTTTAAGTTTTCTGTAAAGGAAAGCAAGTGGAGTTTGTCATGCACAATATATTTAAATGGATTTTTCTTCATTTGAATTTCAATCTTAATTTTTATTTCAAGTAATTAGTCAATCATTTAGTTACATTGCCAGC
This sequence comes from Furipterus horrens, assembly GCF_987537825.1. Lineage (NCBI taxonomy): Eukaryota > Metazoa > Chordata > Mammalia > Chiroptera > Furipteridae > Furipterus > Furipterus horrens. The sequence continues at coordinate 25,035,127 of NW_028327181.1, read as the reverse complement.
TTCTGAAGCTCTTGATTTCAGCAAGGCAAAGTATACTAAAATGTTTAAATCTCATTCAGTCTTCCATTTTAACACTTCAGCAACCATCCTGGCTTACATGTTGTGACATAGCCCTTCAGCTTTAAAAACAAACAAAATAACTTTGGTCCTGCTCAAGTATTTTACCGAATGAAACGAACTAGTCAGCACATCTAACGTACTTGCCATTGGTAACGTTGTTACCCCGACTACTGAGCCAGCCTCTCCCTCCGGAGGAGTGTTCCCTGGGGGCCTCTGAAAGCTGCATCGCTCTCGCAGGGTTTTCTTCTCTCTCTTACTGCCTTTTATTCCTGTACTTAATCTGAATAGAGGCCGGTTATCTAGTTAGTGACTTTCATTTGAAGATTCTCAGATCATGTTTTAGTCTCCTTTAGCTTTGCAGCCCCTGAAAACTACATTACTATCCGTGATTTGTACCAGCGCACTACATGGAGAGAATTACTCTTGTTGCTCAATGAATGAACAGTCCTGAAATTCTAATATTTACCTGAAAGGAGTTTGAGGTTTGAGGGGTTGATGAAGAAGAGAATTAGAAACTTTCATGCAGCACTTAACTATTTTCACTCACCTGAAAAATGTGAAGTTATATCTGAAATATATATATCCAAGCGAGAGAGTTTAGTTTTCTAGATGTTAATATTAACTTGGGGGGGGGGGGCTCATAAAGTTCTCTTTGGAAAGACCCAAAGTGGCTAAAAGGTAGTAAATGTGTTTTTTTCACTATAAAGTTATTGACATAAGATGCTTTATTTATAATATATTTAGATTTTGAAAGTTACTGACAGAAGAATATATAGAAGCTTGATTTTTTTTTTCCTGAGCAATGAAGCAAAATTGGAGGAAGCTCTATTATAGTAAACACATCTATGAGGAATATTTATAGCTAAACATAGCCCTACAGTCTTTACAATCATCAAAATTTAAATTAAATAATTTCTTATTTTTTCTATACCTAGTTTTATCTTTCAGTTGCTTGATAGAATATAGTGACAATAGAAAGTCCTCGGGAAGACAAACTTGCAAAGAGCAATAGATGTTCCCATTAAACAATGAAGTGAAATTGAACCGATTTCCAGGTGTAGCTAAGGAGCAGGCACTGTGGCTATTTCACTTTCGGATTGTATGTATGTTGAGATTTATTAATGGAAAGTTAAATCTGTCAGATTATGGGATGAAGGCTCTTGGTGACATCATGGTACTTTTTTTTTTTTACTTCATAGTAAACTACAATTAGATATTTTCACTGTCATAGTGATTATATTTTTATGATAGAAAAAAAATAACAGATCCGTGTCTTTATGCCATTACAAATAGCCTCTGCACAGATGTAAGGCAACATTACTGGAATCTCATTTGGCAGCGACCGAGAAATGAGACAGCCTGGCGGGTTAGTACGTTAGCGCGGTGCGCTCCCTCTGGGGCACCCGGCGCTCAGCTGACACCAGGTTCCTGTTTACATGGTAGTTTACAAAGAACTTAAGAGTTCAGAGCATTGATAGCAAACAAAAACTTTTCAAATTTTTTTAAATCATTTTTTAAATTTCAGTTTGAAGTGCCTGGTTTATAAAATCAAAATTTTTTTATTACCTTTCTCTTTTTAGAAATTGAATAATTTTTCTGATTAAGCTCAAAGCCCTGGGCTCAGTTGTGATGATATGTTGATAAAGTTTCTCCTCGATGGTTTGAGGGGCTCCTGCTTAACTTCTGTTCAATTGCCCTCGTCTTCCCAAATGCCTTCGAACCATATCCAGATTTCATTACTCAGTTAGGTTAAAAAAATCACCCTGTCAGTGAATGTTTAGGTTACCAAAGTATACCACCCGCTGAGGAAGGATAAGTTCCTACATTAGGAGGCGCCTCTCATCTCTACGCCGAGTGTCCTTGGTACCAGTGGAGGCTGTTCATTTAGCGCTGGGGAGCCTTCCGTGCAGCTCCTAGAAACACCTCTGTCCAGAGAACCTTTTCTGTGATTAGGTTGTGAGTGTGTCTTTCGAGTTCCCAACGGCACCTCCCCGTCGCCCGATGCTGCGTAGTCTCTCATAGTCTCTCATACTGAGAGGAGCCCGTGACGGGGTCGGAAGCCGCACTGCCGGTCACCTCTCAGGTGCCTGCGTGGGGCCGTCGGGTGTTCGGAAGGAGTCACATCATTACCCTTGATCCGTTTCTTATACAAAGCGGTGGCTTCGAATGCCTGTTTCAAGATATTTTCAAAACACGACAGTCCCTAAAAGGATAAATTTTGGTTTCAAACCAGGTCCCAATAACAGATTGATGTTTCTGTTGTTCTTGGTGCTCCTGCATCAGGTAAAGATTGCCTGCCCTCCGTAGGGCCCTCAATGGCACCTTGTGTCTGTGTGGAGGGTAGTATGTGGCTGCTGGTGCCTCCGCTATCTTCTCAAAGCCATTTTATAAAAATCCTATGTAGCCTATTTTAATATTTAAATATATATATTTGTGAGAGATACTTTTAGAACAGACTTTTTTTTTTTACTTTAAAATTCCGGTATCCCCATTTTTAAGAGTAAATTTAAACTTTCCAGGATTGTGACATGTCTTTTTCCACAGCAACAAAATGAGAAAGTCAGATTAAGATAATACACCATAATTCAGTGATAGAAGAAACTGATGTCTGGTTAAAGGAGACAGATGTGAAGGAAAAACCTGTTTTGATGTAACAGAAATGAATTTTAAAATAAAGTTGTTTTTGTTTCTGTCATTTTCATGTCTGCTGCTACATTAGCTCGGTGTTTTACAGAGCTAACATAGAACTGTGTCTGGCTCCATTTAAAACTGGAGGACTTTCTGGTACAGCCAGCCTGGGAGGAACCTGCCCCACCGCCTCCCGGGTGGGTGACTGCGTCCTCTAGCTGGTGCCTGCTTTGTATTGGCCTATAGCCCAACATCAAGGAAGCGCGGGGAACTTGCTGGTTACAGCATTGTGATTCTTTCGGGGCACTGACATTTTGTGAAACCCTTGTGGGAGGATAATGCCGAGGAGGACATGTGAATTAAATTATGTAGATGGGTGTTTTTATGTCTTTTACCCTCTCCTGGAACCAATACAGCTCTCCTAACTACCGGTCCCCAGTTCACCAGCTTTGTATCCAGTTGTCATCTCGTGCAAGTATGGCTTTACTTGGTGACAGTGGCCATAGCTAAGTTACTTGGCATGTTTGACTTTCAACAATAACAAAAATGGGTTTGGATTTTGCTTTATTTCCTAAAACTGTACACAATGTCAGAACTTCACATTTTGTATACTAGTACCTGGCTATTAGTATTTTACAGGAACCATAGTTCTTGGTGACTACATATATATATTTTTGTGACTTTTGTAAACTAAGTGCCGTTTGAACGTTACAATCATTTTTAGAGTTATTGTAATCGATGTGAATATTGTTTTTTCAAATCTGTTCTGAGCCTATAGTGTTTGCTTTGTGCACATACATGTATTGTATATATTCTGTATAGTTATATTGTACTGAACTATTAGCTTGTTTGATATAAGGAAAGTATGTATTGAGTACCATTTTGCTAGCCTGGTTGTTTAATCTTTATAAAAAAGGTTTAAACTTTTTTAAAAAATAATCTTTAAATTGGCCTTTATTACATGGTCACAAGTTAAAGTTAGAAGGGACGGGCAGGGAGAAACTAGTTTTGAGTGTCTTTGAATAGAAACATATGACTGAGATATGGGTTTTTTCCTCATTAAAATATCTTTAATGCTTTATGGAGTAAAACTTCCTGCTGTTGTTATTTATTGTTGGCTGGAAGGAAGAACCGGTGGTGTTGGTTAAGGTCAAAAGTCCTCAGAATAACGCATCACCTAAGTAAGCGCTCGCCGAGTGTGCGCAGACTTGAGAGTGTTACACTGGCAGCACCTGCCAGTGAGCGAGGGCGGGCGGTGCAGAACGGCACAGACACCATCCCTGAGATCGGATCGGAAGGGACCTGAGAGGGCTCGAGAGTCCTTAAATCCCACGGCTGTTGAACCAGGTTCCTGCGCAAAACTACTTCCTGAGTCATGGGTGCACTTTAAGAAGTTGCTCTATATCTTGCTGAAGTTACTCTTTATTGATTAGAAATGTGTGGGTGACCTTCCAATAATAATGGCCGGGAGTCACAACAGGTAGTGAGGGGGAAGCAGCTCATCGGACAGGGAGTGACCCTGTGGGGGCCGGCGGAAGGGCTTTTCGCTTTACATTCATCTTGATGTGGGCTTTGGAAATGACTGGTGGATAGAATGAGACTAACAGTCAAAAAAGTTATTTCATTGACCCTGAGCTACCAGGGTCACTTTAGAGTCAGGTGCAGAAGGGAAGAAGATAAATTTGAAGGCTCATGCCCTTCCATTCAGTGGGTGTGTTGAGTGTTGTAATGCCACTTTACCAAACCATTCAAACTGTCGGGTTCCTTGGTAGCCTCTCACACAGATGATGTATATAAATGCAAAGTGTAGAATTTAAAATAATTTTATCCTAGTTTGAGTTGCATATGAATTAGGTACCAGAAAGAAATCCTTTCAGAGAATAATGCTAATGGTAATAATCAAAGATGAGTATGTCCATGACTGATAGAGTTAAAATTAATAGTTCAGGCATTCTCTTTTGAACAGGCATATTTATTCTAAGCACTAAAACTGAGACAGTTAACAAAATAAAATATACAAATGTACCCAGAATTTAAAGGGGGGAACTTGTTTGTCAATATAAAATTCAAAAATTTAATGTAATTTATTATATAGGTAAATTGTTATACAAATGGAAAATCTAAGAGCACTTCAACCTAGCAAGAAATTTCTTATCAGCAAACTGATTTAGAACTAGGGTTTAAACAGCTTTGGAGACAAAGGGAAAGCTGTTTATTGTTTCCTACAAAGAATAGCTGAAGTTTCTACACCTGCCCATTTTATAGGTAAGCAAACAAGTCACTGCAGAAGCCCTGGGCGGGGCTGGCGTTGGAGTCGAGCAGGCCTCGCGCACGGGATCCCGCGCCCTTCTCTGTCCCTGCCTGACTCTCCCACAGTGACACCGCGGCTGCCTTTGGCAGAAGGCCGTCTGGTGAATAAGTGCCTCTCGCTGACCACAGAACCTGACAAAGGAGACCCGAGACCCGCAGAGTGGCGGCAGCTGTGCGCGCAGTCAGACACGCCCCCAGGGCAGGGCAGCCCCGCGAGCTGCCGCGGGTGATTCTTGCGTCTGGAAACTGCTGGGAAAGTTGCTTTAGGACAGGAAAGAGAAAGGATCGTAGCCAAATCAGTTCCTGTAGTGCATTCTGAATTTGGGGCTAAGGCGGGCAGGCTCTCTGCCACAGTCCAGGCATGACCAGGACATGGGGTGGGACTGTCCAAAAACAAAATCCCTTGTTTTAATATTTATGTTTATTGAATTTATTGGGGTGACTGGTTAATAAATTAGGTTTCAGGGGTACAGTTTTATAATACACATCATCTGTATATTGTGTTCCACCTCAAGTCAAGTCTCCTGTCACCATTTACCCCCCCCTTCGCTCTCCTGTCCCCACCCCCACCCCCCTTTCCCTCTAGTAATTAATTACCAACCATACTGTTGTCTGTGTCCAAGAGGTGGGGAGTTTTGGTGTTTTTTGCTTTCGTTTTGTTTTTGCTTAATCCCTTCATCTTTTTCATCCAGCCCCCCAACTCCCCTCCCCTCTGACAGCTGTCAGCCTGTCAAGAACAGAATTCTTGCCTTGGACACTATCTCAGTTGGTTGGAGCATCGTCCTGTAAACCAAAAAGTCCCAGGTTCGATTCCTGGTCAGGGCACGGGCCCAGGTTGCGAGTTCAGTCCCTGGTCAGGATGTGTACAAGAGGCAACCAATCAATGTGTCTCTCACATCAGTGTTTTTTTCCCTCTCCCCCTTCGCTCCTCTATAGAATCAATAAGCATGTCCTTGGGTGAGGATAAAAATAATAATTCCTTATTGAACACAAATGAGTCTACCTGCAAGATTCATAAAAATTCTTTTTCTGATGTTATACAGTTTATAAAATGCGCTTTTAATGATAAGGCCTTCAGAAACCCACTGAGAATAAGGAGAGTAATGATGAATGGTCCACAAACATGGTCCTTCCTACCCACTGTAGAAAGGCATTAGATTCACTGAGAGGCCACTAGAGGGGCTGGAGCCTCAGCAGGGGGCCAGTTCCCCCCCCGCCCCCCACACACACACGGACTGCAAGAGGCGCCAGGAACTCTGACCCTGCCAAGATTCTGGGAGACGAGCATTTTGGGACATGTGAATTCAATAATGCAGATGAGTGTGTCTTTTATGCCAGGATCTAGTTCTCATAAAGGAGGGTAAGGGGTTAACTTTTTCTTAACAATGTAAAAAAGTTGCACATGACCTTGTTCTAAAAAGCAGACTGGTCATGGGCTCTCACCTGCTTAGTATCTCCACTTGCGTGTCTTTCCCATGCCTGTGGATAACGTTCTTCATCATTTTCTCTATGGCCACTGCTACTCGCTCCATTCAGACCTTTGGTTTGTCACCTAGCGAAAACAGCCTCCTCACTGCTCTTCCGTCTCTCCGGAGGCCCCTCCCGGCTCCCCTCCACACTGCTACCAAGGTCTCTTCCTTGGGGCCACCGGCTGCTTACGTCAGGCAGCAGCCTTCGCCTCTGGGCACCCGCCCCTCAGCCCTCATTCCCACGCACCTCTAGTTTGGGCTGAAGGTCCCTCCTGTCCATTCCCATAGCAGATTTTGTTTGGCTCCAAACCACTGCTCAGTCACATTGTCTTGTAAATCTGCCTCTTGGGGTAGTTGTGAGAATTAAATGAATCATGGGTAAAATGCATCATAACTAAGATTGTTATAACTAGTGTGCCCCCACCGCACCCCCCTGAACTCTTGACATGAGACCGTGTTACCTCCTGTAGTGCCTGGCACACAGAACTCAAAAAACATCGCTAAGCAGTGGTCATAACCCCAGTTACAGAATGCTCAGAGGCACTCAGCAGGGACCCTTAGGACAGCACCTAGAGTTATTTTTACTTTCATCAGGTAACCCAATGGTTTATCTCGATTCTCACTTCGTAAATAGCAGTCTTACTCGTTTTTAAATGAGGGTCTGAAATACAAGGCTCTGTGATAGGGTTATGAGTATTTACTTGAAATCCAGGCCTCAGAACAACTGCCGTCAGCCTGGCCAACACCTCCCCAAATTGCTCTCTGAAACTCGGGTCCTGCCACTTCCCTCCCTTTGTCCGGCTCACTTCTTAAGAAGATATCCCAGAGCCTCCCCACACTGAGCTGGGATTTCCTATCAGGTTCACATAACATCCTATACTTTTATCACATTGGTATTGATGATTTAACATCCGTTGGACTAAGCTCCCTTATTAGAACAGGGGCTGTTCCAAGGTGTCCTCAGGCCTGGGGTTCATTGAATGAATCAAATCTCTGACCTTAGGATCTCAATGGTTTCTGAAGTAAAAGAAAAGAGAAAGAAAGAAAACTAATATAGAAATAGCTGGTTGCCAAAGAGAAACACCAAGAAGTGTGATTTGCTGCAGGTGTCAGGGGCGGTGACCAGGAAGGAGGAAAAGGACGACTGGACGTTCCTTGAAGAGGCTTGGGGTTCGTACAGGCGGCAAGGAGGGAGAGGGACGCCGCCCGCTGCAAGGAACAGCTCTGAGCACAAGAGGTGGGGTGTCCAGGGAATGAAGGGGGTGTCTTCTGCCGAGCCTGCTGGGTCCCTGGGGTGGAGGCGGGGAGACGGAGATGCTGTGGAAGTAGGCTGGAACAGTCAGAGAAGGCCTGAGAAATATGAACTGAATTTGGTGGGAAATGGAGAACCATCACACATTTCAGGCAGAGGAGCCACTCCATCAGAGCTTGCTCTAGAAAGATTGAACAGGCTGAAGTCGATTGCAGAGAAGGCACAGACTCAGCGGAGAGCCGTGGGCATGGTGCCCACCGCTGAGGGAAGAGCCCGGGAGAAAGCAATGGGAGCCGGGGTAGAGGAGTGCCAGTGGAACCCAGATCATCAGACCAGGTCTTGTCTCTAATCAGCAGGCAGTGTCTGCCCTACATGGCTCCCACTACCACTCAACCTCATCAGATTCTCAGGCAGCCTCCCTTTGTTTTTCAAGAGGAAAACTGTCCTAGAGAAAACAGGGTAAGAATTACGCAAAGTCTGAGCAAAGCCAGGTGCCAGAGTTTGGCTGAGGGGACTTGTTTTCCTCCCGAGGAAGAGTCATGCAAATCAAGTTATTCAGCTGGTGGTCCTTTCTACTAAACTAAAGCAGGTTGGTGCCGTTGAAGTTCCGAAGACATTTCTCATGTCCTGGCCCCTGTGCGTCCTACATTCCTCCTACTTGCCTTCGGTAAGCACCGAATGTCTGCTGCACTGCTCCAGGCGCTGCGGATACAGCGTCAGCCGCAACAGAAGTGTCGCCCTCGTGGGCTTTATTCTCGGTGGGGAGAGGAGGAGGGGAGAGACAAGACCAACGATAAACGAGATAAACACAGTGAGCAGGTCAGGGGTTCTGGGTCCCAAGGAGCTGAGGGCCAGTGCTGCAGGCTGAGGGGAAGGCACGTGCCTACTGGCAGGAGGGCCAGGGTCCCACCCAGATGGTTCTTTTGAGGCCCCCTTCTGGGCAGAAACCAAAGCAGAACAGGCAATGCCAGAGAGACTAAAGTGACACACAGAAACCGGGCGTGGGGGAGGTTTGCTGCTAGACGCAGTGCGTGTCTTCTGGACAAACTCAGAGGAAGGCTACTTCCTCAGCACAAGCCGAGGAGCAGGTTGCTCCGAGTTAGAAACTGGGCTGGGAGGCCAGGGACCGGCAGCCACTGTAGGTTTTCATTTTTTGTATAATGAAGCCCATTCTCCCGGAAATGCCATTTGAAAGACCCGCATGTGTCAAATCCCCGGGCACGCCCTTTCCCACAGGGGGACCGACCCCTCGTGCACTCCCACGTAAGCACTACGCCCAGGGGTGCACGTGCATGCGGCCGCGCTCCCTAAGCCAGTAATCAGCATCCAGCCAGTAAACACGAAGTGCCGTGTACGACACTTTCTTTTCCCCAAGAACTTCCTGACAGGTGACGAGATACGCATGGGTGCCCTGCAAATTTTCATTAAGTGCCTTTTACAGAAATGGAGCAGGAAGGCCTATGAAACGGGAAAATGTGCACGTGCGTGGAAAACTAAGCACGATTGATCCAGTAGTACCCAGTAGGTGCCAGGTACATTTGTGCATAATTTCTGCCCAGACCTGGGGTTCCACATCAGCCCAGCCCCCACATGCCAATGTGTGGCATCTGTGAGAATTCAAATCTACTGCCAGACGTGGAGGAGTTTCCATGTGGCGCCAGGAGAAGGACTGGCAGAGCTTAGCTTTGGGGGAGTTAGCTTATCTTCGCCTTGGACATCATATGTGCCCCACATACAGACATACGCATGTCCATATATATATTCACACGTACAGTCATCCCTCTGTATCCACGGGGAACTGGCTCCAGGGCCCCCATGGATGCTCAAATCTCTTACATAAAATGTATTTGCATATAATTCACACACATCCTCCCATATACTTTAAGGTGGCTCTAGATTACTTATAGCTAATACAATGTAAATGCTATGTAAATAAGCTGCATTGCTTAGTGAATAATGGCAACAAAAAAAAAAGCCTGTACATTTTTAGTACAGGTGCAACCATGCAACCATCACAGGCCTACCTACATAGGACAGCCTCAGCCACAGTGTAACTTCTTCCGAATATTTTCCATCTGAGGTGGGTTGAACCTGCCCATGCAGAACCTGTGGATTCGGAGGGCTGACTATGTATGTATCTACATGTCACTTCTGTCAATGAAAAGTAGGACTATCTGAAGAAATGCACCCTCTTAGAAGGCACACCTGTAGCTCAAATCCTCCCCATGTGATTGCATTGCTACTGTAACCATCATGCCTGTTCAATGCCCACTCCCAGGACTGCTCCCAGACCCTCACTCGTGGGCCATGGGCCAATGGGGCTGTGGGGCCCCGAGCCTCCGCTTCCGAAGCCCATAGGACCCAAAGCCCCTTGGTGTTCAGAGCATGAGTGTGCACACAGGGGAGCCTGTCACTCCCCTCCTCCCACTCCTTCCTTCCTCCCGTTCCAGAGCCAGAATAAATGTCCAGCTGTTTGCAGGCACCAGGTGTGGAAGGTTTCCCCCGGTTTGCTGATTTGCTCACCTGGACCCTGTCACTCACAGCCAGCCACTTATTTTGGGGATCATCAGCTCTCTTGTGCGTCAGAGGGTTTTCCAGTTCTTCCGCACCATAAAGTGAAGGGTGGGGGTGGGGGTGGGGGAATGAGCAAAGCCAGGAACAAAGGAAAAACCAGCAGCTCAGCTTCGCCCAGCAACGCCCAGTCTCCAACGGGAACCAGATGTCTCACCAAGGCCCAGCCAACAGCACAACACTCAGCACCTGGGCTCCTAAACTCTGGCCCCGGCCATGTGCCTGTTCTCCCCACGCATCCTTCCTGGAGGCCATCTTGAAGTGTGTCAAATAAGTTGTATAACCTGTTTTCAGTGTAGGCATTCGAGTTCAGTCCTTGATTCCCATAAATCATAACGCAGTCCTATGACTAATCTAAGTACAGAAAGAAGTTCACTAACCCTGAGGAGAATGAAAAGTATCTGGAGAGGCCAAGGTTGACTGTAGTTCAGACTCAGTCTAAGATAATGTTAATCCAGGGTGACGGGAGCACATGGTAACAAATGTACTGACCTTTCCAGAGCCCCAAACTCATCATGTGGCCAGGCATTGATAGTTTCTAGGAAACATCTGTTCTACTTCCCTGCCCTTTTAGAGTTCTTGCCTCTGCTCCTCTGATAGAAAGCACAGGACAGGAGCAGTGCGTGTGGAGTCAGAAAATGTGGAGTCCAGCTCGTGAGTGGGTCCCTGATCTTCCCTGGGCCTCACTTTCTTCCCAGTGATCACCGCCGGCCCCCAGTGCCTGGTACAAGGCCCGACACACAGTAAGTCAGAAACCAACCAGGGGATGAATCAATGAGGACGCCTGAAAGTACACATTGAACGTGGGGCCATCTCTTTATCAGGTTAATTTTTTTTTTTTTTTTAACAAAGGGAGAGAAACAGCATTGTGCGAGAGATACATTAATGGGTTGCCTCTCATACACCCCCAACTGGGGACTTGGCCTACAAACCAGGCATGTGCCCTGACCGGGAATTGAATCAGCGACCTTTCAGTTCACAGGCCAGCATGCAATCCACTGAGCCACACCAGCCAGGGCTTTTGCTTTTTTTTTTTTTTTAAGTATAATGTGAATCTCAACACACTTCTTACCTCTGTCATTTTCATTCTCAATAATGAAGAAACATCTAATCATGAGCTGTTCAGGGAGAAGCCACGTTCTTCATCAGCTTCCCTAGTATTTAATGTGAACACTGCTGGAGAGCTAGAAAATAACAGTAAGAAAGCCTAAAGGGTTAACGTTATTTAACCTTGGAGAAGAAAAGCTTTAGAGATGTGAAATGCTTCCAGACATCTAAATGGGATGAAATCCAAGCTCTGGAAAAGATGATCAGAGCCGCTTCTTGGGGCCTCTACACCCCAAAGATGAGAGAGAAGAAGATGATCGGTTACCCACAGTGGGCCCATGATCCCCAAAGCCCGTGGCCTCAAAGGCCGGTTCCAGTTTAGGAAGCTGCCCGTGACTCCTGCGTGACTCGGCCCTCAGCGCTCTCCAAGGGCACACATGCGGGCACAGGGACCCGCCACCCAGTGCAGGAGCTCAGCATGCACTTCTGGGACGTGGGCGTGCCTGCCAGCCTCTCTGAAGTGGGGCCACTTCTCCCGTGGCGAGCAGCTGGCACGCGGCACCCTGGCCCACGTGCGTTCACACCTCGGGGTGAGGGGTCAGGAAGAGGAAGAAATGCCGCCTTCACCACGGGTCCGAATCTGGCGTTCCCACACAAGGGTACACGGGGCTTTTTCCTCTGTGCTTCCCAGGACTCCATCAGTTGGATGGGAGGGGGCTGCGGAGAGGGGCGAGCTGCCCAAACCTTCCTTCTGGACTCCGGCAGCTTCATGTATGAAATGCAGTGTGTGAGCGCCCCCTACTGCTAGCACCTGGAATGAGCCCCAAGGCAGGGAGCGACTCCAATCTTTCTTTGCCCTTAAACCCAAACATACAAAATATTTTTAAAACCAAATTAAAAGGCTTTTATTTAAAATGAACACTCAGTGAAACAGCTCAAACTGTTAGCCACTCATTTATTTTTCAGAAACCTTTGAGCTAGAATGAAATGGAGTCATCTTTTCAGCTGATTGCTATTCCCCCAGGTCTCTGGTAAACCTTGTCACTGGTGAGTGGGGAGGATTTCTGTCCCCCTCACCCCCAGGCTCACTTTGTGGGTCTTCTTGGGTCTGGGAAAGCTGAGCAACGGGGATTTCCTCGGGCTCAGCAGGACTCAGTCCATGTTCCGTCTCCCTGGCAGGACCTTTTTCCTTTTCCACTCCCTGCCTACCAGCCAAGACACCCTCATCGCCCTTGGCCTCCATTCCCTTTGCTTAAGCTTCGCCCAGGGCCAAGCAGCAGTCAGCAGAAATGAATGGCTCAGGGGAGGAAGATGAGGGGCAGCAGCTGATCCTTCTGAATCAGAGGTCAGAACCGACTTTCCGCTGCTCATAGCCAAGACCTCAAGGCAACATTCTCTCCCTCTGCTCCTTGCTGGCCCCAGGCAGAGGAATAAGAGAAAACAGATGTTTTGGCCCCTGAGGAAGGGAAATGCCCAGGGGCTGCTGGGGGTAGCCAAGGAAATGGGAGAGGGAAAGATTTTGAAATGCTGAAGGAGCCGTTTCAGAGCCCAGCTAGTAAAGGTTCATTTTGGCCTTTTCCTCGTGTACCTAGGGCAGTGAGCTCATTACCTGGACTCAGGGCTGCAGGGGGAGCTTCCAGAAGTCAGTGCGGGATTTTGGAATTCAATAACTGGGTTTGCATCCTTCCTCTTCTCTTACTGAGGAAGCCTGAGCGAGATCCAGGGCAGCTCTGAGCCTGTTTCCTCATGCAATGAGAGTGATCAAGTCTATTCATAGGACTGGGACAAGGATGCACATAAGGCCCTTAGCGCACCTCGCAGGTTGTTCCCGACGCTCTGTGTATCATGCAGCAGGTGTCTGCCAGGGTCCTGCCCACGCAGACATCCGGTGGAAGACACATGTCAGGACAGCGCAGAGCGCCCTTTGACAGGACAGGTGTACAACGGCGGGTGGAGGCACAGCGAGTTCCTGTCACTAGAAGCCTGCCTGTCACTACAAGTCAGCGCTCTCACAGCGCTGAGGAGGGATGCAAATGCCTTCCATGCAGGCTGGGAGTTCTTTCAACCAGGAAGCTGAATGGTGGCATCCTTCCAGCGCTCCAAGGGTGACCCTCGCACAGCTGTTATCCCAGGGAATATGCCCCGCTGAGCAACTGAAAGATCATGGAGAAGTCCTTGCACACCTGAAAAGTCACCTTTTCGCCCCGCACTCAGCGCAGACAGGTAGCCGGACCCTATGACGTCATGCCTACAAGGAATGTGAACGCTCCCCCAGCCCCAGCCCTGCTTCTGGACCTGCTTTCAAAGTGTCTGCCTGGTCCAGGGCCTGATGAGCCCGAAGCAGCCCCACACCAACACCAGCTGCCCTTCCCCCATCACAAAGGGCACAGAGTGGCAGTGACAGAAACACTTTCCTCTAGTTTACATAAATACATTTGTCATGGTTTTTTCCTCAACAGTCATGTGTCAAACATACATTGCAGTTTTTTCTAGTCTGTTCCTACATTTTTTTCTTGTCCTAGCAGGTATTTGGACAATACTTAGGTTATGAAATTCGAAGAGGTATCTGATGGAACATCATCCCATTAACCAAAAAGTCACAGGTTTGATGCCCTGTCAGGAATCAGTCCCCAGTTGGGGTGCGAAGTAGAGGCAACCAATTGCTCTTTCTCTGTCACATCGATGTTGCTCTCCCTCTCTCCCTCCCTCCCTCCCTCCCCCTCTCTCTAATATCAATAAGCTTGTCCTTGGGTTAGGATAAAATAATTATTTTATTTATTTATTTAATTTTAGAGAGAGGGGGAAGGGAGAGGAAAAGAGAGAGAAACATCAATGTGCAGTTGCCTCTCACACACCCCCAACTGGTGACCTGGCCTGCAACCCAGGCATGTGCCCTGACTGGGAATTGAACCGGCGACTCTTTGGTTCATAGGCTGGTGCTCAATCCACTCAGTCACACCAGCCAGGAGCAAAAAAAAATTAGTTAAAAATAAAATAATAAAATTAAATTAAAGAGGTATCTGATGCCCTTTTGATTTGGAGACTGTTCTCTGAAGGTACTGCTGCGTGAAGAGAGGTAGGGAGAGCGAAAGCAAATGAGAGCTTCTCTTCCGGCCTAGTTCACCCCACCCCCAGCCTCCCCAACCATGTTCTTGTAGCTCTTTGGGAAAAGAGCACAGACGAAGGATGGAAGAATTCCCTTTGTGAGTTAAGCAAGTCCATGTGAAGCTCTAGAGAGGCCTGGCACGGAGCCTGAGTTACTCTCCACCCCAGGGTGTGGGCAGGGAAATAGCAACACCTCCAAGGTGAGGGACGTGCGCTGTGCGCGGAGGGGAAACGGAGAGCTCCCGGGGAGAGTCTGAGACAACGGAAGAACAGACATTGGAAACGATTCCACCTGCGTGCGCCTGGAAGCAGCTCCGGGCAGTGACTCTTTAGGAAGCAAGTGGAGGCGAGGAGCAAGCCTACAACGCAGTCTCTAAGCTGCAGGCACTGGGTGATGGAACTTGGGGAACAGGGAAAAGGAGGGGAACAGGGAAAGGACAGTGGAACTCCTTAAAACCCGAAGAGTTGGAACTTCATCAAAATCGGATGTCACCTCTGTAGGGATTTGAGGCCACAAGGTCATGAGTGTGTCTGATGCACAAACGTTACTCAGAGAGCCAAAGCTGCTCTTTCTTCAGCCATCTTTCATGGGCGGAAGGGCGATGAACCACCTGAACACGAAGACAACATAGACAGGACTCCCCTTCGCAGTCAGCAATGCCAGCCCTGCGCACAAATGCTCTTCCTGATGCCCCGGGGGCAGCCCCCCGTCCTCCCGTCTCTGACACAGCTCAGATGACTCATCCAAGGAGAGCCGGCTGGGCCGCAGGAGCCGGTGCCGCCACACAGACGCAGAGGAATGACCGACGAGTGACCACTGCTCAGAACCTCTCTGGCACCTTTCCTTGCTGCGGTCCATGCCCACGCCTGTCGTCCTGTGCGAGGAGTTTGAGCATCTTCCAGGCCATCCCATGTAAAAGCAGGAGATAAATACTCACGTTCCTGCTTTGGGGAGGAGTCTCACCATTCTCTGGGGTCATTTGGTGGCTTTCCAGCCTCCCTTCCTGGTTGTCACCCTGAAGAATCCCAGCCCAGTGACCAGGGACCTGACCTCCCCCAGCACTCTGTCCCTTCCCTCCCCACCCAGCCGCTTCATTGGGCAAATTGAGGTGGCGTGATGGCTACCGAAATCCACTCTCCTGCGGGCCAGGTGGACCCAGGGGCCAAACAGGCAGCAACATTCCACCAGGCTGGCAAAGCAGATGGAAGGCCAAGCGCATCACAGCCTGGAGAACCGGTCTAATGGCAGGACGGTCTTGTGACCAGATGGCAGGATGGACTCAGGACCAGGTTCGTCAAAATTCCCAAAACAGAGGACTCATGCTTGGGGGAGCAATTCCCAAATGCCGGTCCCCGAGTTTTCTAAGACTAAGGCCTACGTGTTAACACTTCCTTTCTTTCTGAAATGATGGCACATGAATCACATACTGGATGTGCTGGGTGGGACAGTTCCTGAGTACAGGCCCTGGGCCAAACCACCAAAACGCAAATCCTAGACCCAACAGTTCCCACAGGTGGGACCTGGGGCAGTTATTTCAAGCCTTGGCACCTTGGTTTTCTGTCTGTAGAGTGGGAATGCCCGTAGGGGTGTTGGGAATTTAAATAAAAACAAGCAACACGCCTCAAACACTCTGGGGGTGTCCTCCATTACATGTGACAGATGTTAGACCCTTGTTTGCTCATAGTTCCAGTTCCAAGAATTAAAATGTCTCAGGACACTGGCTTAAAGCTCCAATTTCCTTTAAATATGGTTGCAGATGCACACACACACACTCCAAGCCTGAGAGTGCGGATCCTCATTCTATCACAAAGGTTGAGGCTGCCCCTGAATTAGTCTGCAGGTACTGTGAGTCCCTTGGGGAAGGAGAAGGGCCCTGGTGTCACAGACAGGTCCCATTCCTGTGGCATAATCTAACGACCCCAAAAATGCACACCCTACTTCTTCCCCCAAATCTCTATGAGTGTATAAGAACACAACTGGCCACGTGTCTCACTGGCAGGTATGAGTGTTCAGTGGGATGTTTCACACCTGCTTGCTACTCAGAGCTAACGGCCACCTAAGGCCCCCATGCCCCAGGTCACCTGGGTTCCCAAACTGGAAAGCTGCATTCAGCCCTGCCCTGGGGACGTTTCCAGCAGGTCCTTGATGCAGGTGGGGGGAGGGGCGTAAAGGGCCAAAGGACTGACAGGGAAGGCTTTGTGCGGGGACTCCTCTGGTTCTCCCCAGGAGGCCGGGCGACATCTTCACTGCACTGCAAGGCGGCAGGAAAGCAGCAGACAGCCTTCCAAGTACAGTTGGACCTGGGGTCCTTCCCTGTCGCAGCTCACTACGCACGCTCAGCCTACCGGCGGGTGAGTAACCCACCGCGTGGCCTCAAGCCTAGATGGCAAATCCTGCGGTGCCCCCTAGTGGCTGACACCTTCCCGCCAGCCCTTATGGTTCCGGGTCCCTGACTTCCAGACTGGGCCTTTACCTGGTTAAATAGTCCTAACGAATCCAGGTATCCCTTCTACTCCTGCAGAATCTAGGGCCATGCAATAGAATTAAATAGTCACAACACTTTAAATGGTTTTGACTGCTGGCAGAAAAAGTTAACATACTACAAAGTAGTTTTCAGGTGGGGGGGCAGAAAGTTGGATAGTTTCAAGATGCTAGCAACTATAAAAGGCTAGTCAATCCGGAAAAGGCTCCGCGGTGGTTCACTGAGCTTGTGGAGAGCACCCAGCCAAGAACGCGGGTCCTCCCCTGGGAAGCCTGGGCTGCTCCCACGGGCGCTCACGCGGGCTGGAGTGCCACCCCCTCCGCCCCACCCCTGCCACCTCCCCTCACCCTGCAGACCTCAGCTGCACCCAAGCTGCTGTGCAGCCCCATACCTGCAGGTGGAGCAAAGGCTCCTAGGGTCCCTTTCACCAGGTTTGCTGAAGGGGCCTGCAGACCGTCCCCCACCCTCTGCCCCCCATCCCCAGGGCCCACACAACAGGGAAGCATCGAGGGGTTGGAAAAAGTCATTTCCGCCTCCGAGAGGACTCTGGGCCTCACTCCACCTCATCAGAGCCTTCTCAGGTCCCACTCCCCATCCAGTTCACACCCTGAGACCACCTTAGGGTGCCCAAATATGCCACATGCATATGACTGCGGGACCAGCTACATAATTTGGGGGGCCCCATACAAAATGAAAATGCAAGGCCCCTTGTTCAAAAATTATTAAGAATTTGGCCCAGGTCAGTGTGGCTCAGTTGGTTAGAACATCATCCTGTAAACTGAAAGGTCGCGAGTCCGGTTCCTGAACAGGGCACATGCCTGGGTTATGGATTCTATCCCTGGTCAGGGTACATACGAGAGGCAACTGATCAAAGTTTCTCTCCCTCTCTCCCTCCCTTCCCCTCTCTCTAAAATCAATAAGCATATCCTTCAGTCAGGATTTAAAAATTATTAATAATTTAAGGAAAGCAACACAGAGCATTAAACCAAGCACCAGGCCCTTTAGGGCAGGCCTGTGCACCTGTCCGGTGACGGCCCTGACTGGTTGTTTGAAGTGGGTGAGGGACTCTGTCTTGCTGTCAATGACCAGACTCCAAGTATGATCACATGAATGGGTCACCAAATGCACTATCCTCCCATGCCTCGCACTGTAGACCTGGGGACAACCACACTGGAAGGCACTAATCAAACTTAATTTTCTGTCACACGCTTGGAGCTGGACTTCTTGAATTTAAAATGCAAATGTGTGCAAAATGGTTCTGGCCATTAGTCCCTCCCCAGCATCCCCCTGGGTGAAGCAGGCCAGTAGCTGGCCCAGACAAGCCTCTGGCCCACTGCTTGAACCCCAGCCAAGGCAGTGGTCACGTACCCCACCCCCCCCACCGGCCTGCACTGCTGTCCCCAGCAGAGCAACAGACACAGGCCAGTTGTTCCTCCATTGTCAACTACGACTACCAGTGCTCCCGTCTTCATTGCAGCCCTCAGGGCCAAGCCTAGAGCAACAAGTTTGCCTTCCCTCTAGTTACAGTTCTCAGCCTGCTCTCATCTCCAGTCAGAAGTAATGCTGGGTTTCGCTCCCCGGTCTTTGTAAAGGCACTGATCCTTTGTGGCGCTTCTAGTCGTCAAATGGTTGAAGCTTCCAGGACCCTGGCAGGACTGCAGGACACGCCTGCAAACCACAGCCCTGGGCACATGGCGGGCACCCGGCGGGCACCCAGTAAGGCTGACTCCGTGAGCCCGCAGACTCCTGCTCAGACTTTAGGTTCCTTAGAATCACGGATGGCTGGGCCCCCTGGGAGTCTGAGGCAGGAGGTCTGGGTGAAGCCTGAGAATCTGCACCTCTGAGACTCACCAGGTGGCGCTGCGGTTCCCACCCTGGGGACACGGTCATAGATGGTATGCCCAGTCCCTACACCTCAGGCCATGGAGAGTCCTGGAGATGGTGGGGTGACCCTGAACAACTAACTGCATGTTTCACCCTCCTCTCAGGTGGGAAGCAATGAACCTGAGAAACCCCAGTAAGCTACAGCAGAGTCTGTAGAGGACAGTGTGCCATTAGGGGACAAATGCACTGTCACAAGGAACTCGACTGATGACCCTGCCTGCGTGTCTGACATGGGGAGGATGTTTTCAGCATGATGGCAGGTCCTGGTGGGAGAAGTGGGTGCCGTGGGCAGGCACAGGCCAGGCTGGCCTCCCTGAACCTCAGTGTGTGAGCTGCAGTCCACAGGGGTCAAGGCCCGGCTGCCCGAGGGGAGGGTGTACTCAGGAGCCAGACCCCAGTGAGGCCTCCGCCTACACAACAGCTATGCACAGCAGGGCCCCATCTGCCCTGGAGTCTTCCATTCCCCTACTTTCCACCCTTGGTGAGAACAAAGAACTCTCTCCCGTCCCTGGAAGGGAAATTCAATGTGGACACTTCCATGGGCATCTAGACAAAACGTCTTCCTTCCTCCAGAGGGTAAAACACTCAGGCTAAAATAAGAGGCAGCTCGCCTCCTCCAAGAAGTCTGACCAGATTATTTTAATCACACTGTACCATTCCTCCCTTTGGTTTTTAAAACTCATGGAGGGCAAAGACCATTCATTCAGCAGATACGTATTAACATCCTCTAGGAGCCGGCCTGAGCTGGGGATACAGTGAGAAGCAACCACCTGTCTTTCTTGATGACACAGACATTTGATTTCTCTGCTTAGGTTGGCTGCTCTTCCCCAGCCCCAGCTCATATAATGCCTCAACTATCCCTTCAAGAACCCCCCAAGCTTTCCCTAGATCCTTGACACTGTCCCTCTGGGTCATCATCCCAGGCAAGGAGAATATTTTAAATTAGTAAGTAAAGCTCAAAGGGTTATGGAGGGCACTAGAGATGTGAGAACCTGTGAGCAGGGTAGCCTGCCCTCTCCGAGGTCTCAGGGCCCCTCCTGCCAGCATGTCTGAGCACATACCTCACACACACACACCCACACACCACACAGCCCACACTCACACACACACGCAGCGCTCATGCACCCACTTCCCCACCGAATGGAAAGTCCTACTTCCGCCTTCCTTCCTGGGACAAAGCGCCTCCCCCTTCCTAGGGTCCCCAGGCCCTGGGGCACTGTGGCCCCCACTCTTAGCCGGGCCCAGGGGCTGTGCTGAGGAGAATTTAAACCCAGTTTCTTGCAACTGGGGCTACAAAGGAGAGACCATCAATGCCAGTAAGATAAAAAATACCTAAAAAGAAATAAAGTATTTTACTCAGACACACAAATACACACTCTGAACTCCACCCTGGGAGCTGGTAAAACAGTTCAGATCTTAGGGCTGTCCGCCTTCCAGGGTCCTCCGACTTGGCGTTCCTGAGGAGGTGTGTCCCGAGGCGCCACAGCGCCCGCCTGTCCCACCCAGACACAGGTCACAGCTGTTCCTGGGTCGGAGGCAGAAGAAGCAGATCTCCCAGAGCTCACCTCAGCCTCGCTTAAGGCTGGAGGGGACAGGCTGTGGTCTTCAGGTCTCTGCTCCCTGGGCAGGACAGGTAGCCTCCCGTCCCCACCTCTGACCCGGCTTTGGAGGCTCAGAGGTGAGAGGCTCTGCAGGCCGGTTTTCCATCTCCAGAGTCCAGGGATTCGGCTCAGTCTGGGCTCTGGGAGTACAGGTAGCGATCCCGTTCTCAGCCCGCAGGGACACACGTTGGGGTGACTGGCGGGTGGCCCCTGCATCTACACCCCAGTCTGTTCTTTAATCCAGTCCCGAAATACAGGGAGCCTTGTGTACACGCCTGGCTTGTCCTTCTGGGCGCAGCCTTCACCCCAGCTCACCACGCCGGCCTGGAAGATCCGCCCATTGGCCTCCACGCTGGACAGGGGGCCCCCGGAATCGCCCTGAGGGGAGACAAGCCCTGAGTGCCCTGCCCCGGTCCCCAGACCCCGCCCTGCCCCTTCCCGGGCGCCCCGCACGCACCTGGCAGGCATCCACGCCCCCGCTCAGGTAGCCCACGCACATCATGCGTGGGGTGATCTGCTGTGGCATCAGCTTCTCGCAGGTCGTTTGGTTGATGACACGGATCTCGCCCTTCTGCAGGATCAGCACGACGGTGCCTGGGGAGAGGGCAGGGCAGGCTGACCGCGCAGCGGGCGCCTGGGGGCTGGGCCACGTGGAACAGCACCCCCCAAGGGGCCCCCACAGCAACGGCTGGACTAGCAAACTCTGGAGGCACCCAAGGCCTGAGGCTGACACACAGCCAGGGTAGTGACGGCACAGCTCCTGCACGGAGGCGACAGGCCGGACCGCATGGAACACACGCCGCGGGGACGCGGGTGGGAACAGGAGGGCGCCACGGAGCGCCGCAGAGGCGTCGGTAAACGCCCTCGAGCCCCGATCAGGTCGTTCCCTTTTCCTCTCCTTGGCCTACAGAGTCCCAGCGGCGTGCCAAGTTATATCAGAGCTGAGATTTTCAATGTGACATATACCAACGAAGGGCTTTCGGAAGGAGGCAGAGAAGAGCGGAGGCGGGCCCCCCGCGGTCCGAGGCAGGCGCAGCTCGCCCGGCCTTTGCATCGGTGCTCCCACAAGTGTCCTTACGTTCACTGAGCACCGTTTGGGGAGGTGTTTTTATCTCCATTTGGCAGGTGAAGAAACAGGCTCAGAGTTCAAGCACCCGCCAAAGCCACTCCGCTCCCGGGCGCAGCCAGGCCCTCCCACCCAAGGCCCGGCCCCCTCAGTCTCCCGCTGTCACTGGAAGCCTCGGTCCGCGGGGTAGGGTCGGGGCGCGGCCCAGCTCACCTCCCTCGCGGGTGTGGCCCCAGCCGGTGACCCAGATGGCTTTGCCCACCGGGAAGACGTGCGTGGCAGCGGGCAGGCAGATGGGCCGCACGGTGCTGCTGTACTCGACCGGCCGCTCCAGCTCCAGCAGCGCGATGTCATAGTCGTAGGTGAAGTCGTTGAAGGACGGGTGACTGATGATGCGCTTCAGCCTGCGCTCCTGCACCTCCTGGGCGCTGCGCTTGCTCTGGTCGTGCAGCCCCAGGAAGGCCGTCCACATCGTGGGGTTCGAGTACCTGCGGACCCAGCACAGAGGCACCTGCCGCGCTCGCCAGGCAGCGTGGCTCCTGCGCGGCCTCCACCCCGCCCCCATCCCAAACTGCCAGGTGGCTCCCACCACTTCACTACCCCCGTTCCTGCTTTGTTTCCCTCTTTCAATTCATTTTTATCTGATTTCCAAAAAATTCCTTATTATATCTTGTTCATCTGATCTTTCAGAGAAGGAATAACACAGAACTCAATCCAAATAGTTTTCTAACACAGTGGCATATATTCTAAGTACCAAATGAACTGGAAAATACATTGAATTTGATCTGTTGGGTGTGTCGCCGGTAGCAGTATCGATGCAGAAACGCTGAAAGTGTCTCTTTGCTAGAGGACAAGACGCTGGTGTTGGGAGCCAATTTCTGATGTGGGAAAAGGGGGCTCCAAGCAAGGAGTGGGGAGCAAGAAAGAGCCCTGTGCTACTGAAACACGAGGGTCGCAGTAAAAGCTCACAACTTTTCCAAAACAAAGGCCTAAAAGCAATGACCTTCCTAATGCCACCAGAACTTGGTTTCCAAACATCCTTCTGCATTAAAAGGAACCAAGACTCCTTGGAGAAGCGGTTGTTTTCGGGTGTGGAGCAGCAAACAGTAAAGCTGCCCCAGAACCTTCACATCATCAGAAGCGAGGGGGTGCCCAAGGGGGTGCTCAAGCAAGGATGGAGCCGGCGGGACAAGACGTGTCCAAAATCACGTTCCTCTGAACATTTAAATAAACAATAGGATTATTTACTATACATGCTGAAGAAGGAACACAGAAATCCATAAGTCTATCCTGAGCCTAAAAAATAATTTCAAAAAGTTTATAAGGGGAGAAGGGAAGCCATTCTTTACAGAAGACACCAGCTAATAAATACAGAAGAAATGATGCAATGATAAATCCCATTTTGCACCTGCCATAGCAATAACCAATACATGCAAGAATCACTGAGGAAAGCTAAACCGCTGGGTAAAAGACTGTGGGGGAGCGAGATGTTGGCACTGATTCAAAGCATCACCCAAGATGACTTACTCATAACCAAAGGGGGAAGTACCTTTGCACAGAGGAAGCCCCGGGACACCACCCTAAGCAAGTACTCAAGACTACTCTCAGCCAAGCCCGCTGACATCAGGCGCTTCCTGAGGAGGACACTATCACCCAGGTAGTGTTTCCTACAACAAATGTGTAACCCAACTCTAATCAAGAAAAAACAATGGGAAAAATCTAAAATGAGAGACACTCTGTAAAATACCTGGCCTGGACTTTTCAAAAGTTTATTGTGACAATAGACCAAAAATTACAGGCTTAGGGGAACTATTTTATATTTAAAAGAGACTGAAGAAAACTAATGACCAAATACAAAGCATAACCTTTGACTGGATCCCAGATTTGAGAGGGGAAAAGCTACAAAGGGCAATATTGGGAGAATCAGAAGACATCTGGAAGGTGGACTAGCGAACACCGTCATTTCTGGATGTCATAACTGTATTGTGGTCACGTGGGGGAATTTCCTTGTTTGTAGGAGATGCAGGTGACGCACTTAAGGAAGAACTGTCATGATGGCTGCACCTAATTGAGAACTAGTTCAGAAAAACACACATGGACATCTGTGGAAGCACGGCTTGGCAGCGTCTATGTAACCAGGCCTTTTAAGGACGGTGTCCACCAGCTGAAGGAATTTGAGGGGAAGACTTGATAGTCTGTCAGCAAATACGGACTGGACCTCCCAGAAGATGAAGAAGAGAAAAGAACAAGAAAACACCTGTAAAATCAGGAAGGACATCTTGGAGAAAAAAGTCAAAAAGGTGGTCATGTGAAGCCGATGGGTGACATCCCAATGCTGCCTTGTCACGGCACATGTGGCTGGACAGCAAGCATGGGGAACCGTGCAGGCTCCAGCTCTGGGAGACAACTCCATAGTGGGTGACAAGTGGGTGACATGGCAGCAAGAACCACCTGGAGACCAGCCCTGACCGTTCCATCAAGTTCCGAAGACAAAAAAGGCAGAGGCTGACAGGAAGGATAAGTCTGTGAAGGACCAGGTCGCCTTGCTCTCAGAAGCTGCACTCCTGGCTCCAGTCTGAAAGACCCCGGACTCACGCCAACAGGAGCAACAGGAGGGGCACACTGGGCCTCAGCACTGATGGAGGTGGCCCTTGGTGGATGCGGGCAACTGCCGCCCCTCAGAGGACAGGACGACACGTCACAGCTGGAAGTGGACCAAGCTCTCCCTGAAGAATTATTGTTCAGTACTTGATCTTCATTCCCTCTGATAATATAGTTTCAAGGAACTTTTCCTTTATTTTTGTTAACAGTTTAAAAACCTGTAATGGCATTATAATAACTACTGAAGAGGAAGATAAGCTATCTTCCTACTTCTAAGTGTGACACTTGGGGTCCTAATGCAGAGCTAGTTATTCTTTCCTAGTTTCACCGTGGCTTATTTTAACAGACTGGGGTAACAGCTGGTGTAAGATGCATATAACCTAATGTGAACTTGGTGGTCTGAAGTGTTTCACTAACAAAAAGATTGCTTAGCAGACGAAATCTTTTGTCACTGATGTGTTTTAAGATATTTCAATGTTTAAAGGAAAATATTTTTGCCCTGGCCAATATGGCTCAGTTTGTTGGAGCATCACCCTGGAAACCAGAATGTTGCAGGTTTGGTCCCTCGTCAGGGTGTGTATGGGAGGCAACCAATCTCTCTCTCTCTCTCTCTCTCTCCCCCACACACACACACACACCCTGGATATATCCTCGTGTAAAGATATTTTAAAAAAGAAAAATATTTTTAAAAATCTGTGTGTGTGTGCATGTGCATGTGTGAAGAGAGAAAAATAAAACTAATGTGGTAAAATTCAACAATTAGTGAAATAGATAAAGGGTAGGAGAGTGTTCATTGTAATTTTTTCTTTCATGATACTCACACCTTTGTTGTAGGTTTGAATTTTTTTTAAATAAAAAACTGGGAAAATATATCTTTAAAATAGAAAATGTATATGATAACCCTGGCTGGTGAGGTTCAGTGGACTGAGTGTCAGCTGCAAACCAAAGGGTTGCTGGTTTAATTCCCAGGCAGGGCACAGGCCTGGGTTCCGGGCCAGGCTCCCAGTTGGGGGCATTCAGGAGGCAACCACACATTGATGCTTCTCTCCCTCTCTTTCTTCCTCCCCTCCCCTCTCTTTAAAAAATAAATAACATCTTTAGAAAAAGAAAATGTATACGGTAGAGAAAAGTGTCAAGGCTTGCTTCATTTTCTCTAGCCTTTCGGGAAAGCTAAGAGGCTACTGAAGTGGCCTCACAGCCCACACCTCAGACGCGTGCCCCAGGCCTGTCCCCCACCCCTGCCGAAGCCCGCCCACACCCCTGCTTGCCCACCTCCCTACAGCCTCACGCCCAGACTGAAGTGCCAGCCTCCACCCGGCCCCTTGGCCTCTGGTTTCACTCTAACCTGTTGCTGTCAGATGACATCTCCCTAAAGACTACTTTGGTGGGAGCCTCTTGGTCTTAGTCAATACCCTACATGATTCCCAAACCTCCCCTCAACCTCAGCTCCCCAACCAGGCATTCGACACCCCCATTCATTCCACCTTCCCCTTTCTAACCTTTCCCCCGCTCACCCTTGTATTCAGTCAGGCACTCGTCCGTTCACTTATTCATTCAATAATTATTGGACACCTCTGATGTTCTAGTCATTGCACGAGACCCAATCTGCACATTCACAGTGTGCTGGGGAGAGACCCGGGGAACCACCCACCCGGATGGCACAGCAAGCGTGACAGTGTCCTTCGGAGGACGGGCAGGCAGGTGCTACAGAAGAGCGTGGTGTGGGAGGCGTGAGTCAACTGAGGAGGCAGGTCAGGAACCAGGCCTTGGAGATTAATAGGATTTGGTCAAATCCCAACGGTGCAAAGAAAGCAGCACATTCAAAGAGAACAAATGGAAAGTTCAGGAAGCGCCCCAAAATTGAACATAGGGCCGGTGTGAGGCCAGGATAGGGGACTGAGGTTGACCAGATGGGAGGGTACTGATGACATGGCCACATGGGTCATGCTAACGCATTGCTACGCTACCCTGCGAGCCGCAGCAGGCACATAAGCAGGGGGTTGACAGGATCGGGTAGCTCTTTGGAAGGAGCACTCTGGCATTGGTGAGTACACACTATCCTGCTCAGAAGGAAGCAAAAAGATCAGGTAGGTATGGGCCCTGGCTGGTGTGGCTCAGTGGATTGAGCGCCAGCCTGTGAAGCAAAAAGTCGCTGGTTCAATTCCCAGTGAGGGCACGTGCCTGGGTTGCAGGCCAAGTTCCACTGGGGCACACTGATGTTTCTCTCTCTCTTCCTCCCTACCTTCTCCTCTAAATAAATAAATAAATAAATAACTCTTAAAAAAGAAAAAAAGATCGGGTAAGGGGAGCTGAGGCCACCTAGGCCGGAGGAGCCGAGGCAGTAGCAGTGGGAGTGGGAAAGAGGAGAGATGTCTCTGGGATACCTAGAAGGCAAGGACCTGGTGCGTGAAAAGATGGGGCAGAGAGCAGAGTCACCCTGCCACTCGGGCTCTCCCTCCCTGTGATCCCATCACTGACAGGGACGTCCCTCCATCAGCCCAGTGTTCTTGCTGAGAGTCCTGTGCCCCAAGACTCCCCACCCATATTCAAGTCTTCCCTTAAACCCGTCACAGCGGTCTCTTCTCTTAACGCCCACATCACTCAGTCTAGGACAGTCTTTGATTACAGGAGCAGACCTAGTCTCCAACTGTTTAAGGCAGGCACACCTCCCAGTAACTGAGAAGGTCCCAGGGACGGCCACGGTGTAAGAGAGACTGCTGGAAGTAGTTGTCAGAGCTGACCGCTCGCCCAGCACCCTTCTCGGTGCTGACACGAGATGTCATTTTATTTGAAGGCAGGGCCACCTGTTTTAAGGTGAGGACTCACTCACAAAGAGGTTAAGTGACTGGCCCAAGATCACACAGTAAACGAGTTGTGTCCCACGATCCAAACCCAGGCAGCCTATGCTCTAACCACAACGTGATGCCACCTCAGCCACAGCCCGTGAGCAATTGTTGACCTAGAAACGTGTCCACGGTAACAGCTCCCCAGGTCCCTGTACACCTCACACCTGCCTTCCTCTGCTCACAACTCCCCCTTGTCCTGTGACAAACACCCTCGCTTTCAACACATGAATCAGATGCCCCTGCTCAGAAAGGCATTCCTAACATCTGCCCTCTCCAGAGCTCAGGCAGAGCTCCAAACTCCACACATGGCCCCAGGAAGCCTGGCCACGGTTCTAGCCTCGTGCTTACTGTGTGCATGTGCGTGCATTCACATGTGTTCACATGCGTGTTTATACAAGTGCATGTGCACACAACATAACAGATCTTGTCATCCCCCACCCCAGGACATCTAGTCTCCCAGTCTAATAATAACAGTGGCTGCTGAATGTATTAACTGGCAGAAGTAAGACTGATGATCAACAGCAGATGAAGGAAAAAGAAGTGAAAGACGAGAGGATGAAGCAAGAGAAGGAGGCTGGGTATGTCCCAGCCTGTCCAGCCGAGGGGCCCGGAGCTGTGGGGCTGCAGTGACAATGAGGACAACAAGAGCTCGGTTTCTAATTACCATTCCCCACTAAAAGGGCTTCCTGGGGACACGGCTCATCCGAGGGCTGGGCTGGGGCACATATGGCAAAGCCTAAAGCACCTGGCAGTGCCCAAAAGCAAGAAGGTGGCTCCAAAAAGGCAAAAGACTGGGGCCATGTCAAAGGGACACAGGAGTCACGCTCAAAGTTCCCCACAGATGTGAAACAACATGAGCAGCAAAGTCAATAACAGGGCATTGGATTACAACCTGCACCATAAACGCACGAGTCCACAGAAACATGAATAGCATGGGGGAAGGGGGGTGGGGACAGTTACTCCCAGTGGAGGAAGCTGGCAAGCTCTATCTTAACCCAAGACTGGCAGGACAAGCGATGTCATGTTGATGTCATTTACCCATCGACATGATGTAATATTTCTCCAAACTTTGGAACCCCCTTCTCATCATGAGAACATCAGTCCAACCCACAGCAAGGGAGCCTTCTACAGGATACTGACCTCCAGATTGCCAAGGTCACGAAAAACAAGCAAACACACAGACTGAGAGACCGTCACAGCCCAGAGGAGCCTGGGGAGCGGGGACATAGAATGTAAAGTGGAGGCCGGGACTGGCTCCCAGAGCAGAGAGGACGCCAGGATGAAAGCTGATGCATCACCCCAAAAGGAAGGAAAATCTGCCCAGTGTCCAGTTGGACTGAAGCTGACAAAATGGGAAGAGAAAGGACAGTCAGGCTGTGGGAGGCCTCAGTTCACAGCCCAGCAAGGCCCCTGGGACAGCAGCACTGACCCCCCAGCCCCCAGATCTTGGCCATCACCACCGTCACCCATGCCCACCTCTGTGCCTGAAGCCCAGGAGGTACCGCGGGCCCTGTCTCTCCTGAAAGCTCTCTCCTTCCTACAACAGGGCATCAGGGCAGCCCGGGGCCCCTCATGACTTGTACTCAGCAGGAAGGCCATGAGGGGGGCAGTCCCCTGGAATGTCTGCTCCCCTGGGCCCCTCCTCCAGGAGCAAGCTGTCCCCTTAGACTCCCTCCCAGAGCCGACTGCCAGGGGGCCTGAGTGGGCTGGAGCTAAGACGCAGAGATCCCAGGCCTGAGTCACCTGCCCACTCTGTCCTGAGACCCCAGCACAGCCTCCCTTAGTGACCGTCCCTGTGCCAGGCAGGAGTCTGCCCTGCACCTGAGGCCACGATGGGCTGCGCACATACTGTGCGCAGGCGCGGAGCTCAGCGTCTCAGCCATGCTGTCATATTTAATTCTCACGCCTCTAAGGATAAGAGCTCACACTGTCACCAGTGCCCCTGAAAGACCGGAGGCCTGGGTCACCTTGCACACCACAGCCACGCAGTTCCTGCCAGGCTGGTCTGAACAAATCCCCAGGAGCCCCTTTCATGCAGAGACTAGCCATGCAGACTGTGGAATCCACTCGCCCTGGTCCGAGTCCAGCTCTGTCCCTTAATAACCAGGCAACCTGAGCAAATGTCCTTACCTCTCTGAACCTACATTTCTGTGAAATGCGGACATAACCAGACCTGCCTAACCGGGTCGTTAGGAAAGACACCTCGAGGGTGCTTGACCGAGAGGAAGCACCTCAAGGAGACTTGTTTCTATTGTTGCTCTTTGTAGCCCCATCCTGGGGTGCCTGCAACCGCTCCAGCCCTGGCCCTGGCCCAGCGCCACCCCCCTTGGCATGACTCACAGACACAGGGGCCTCCCAACCCCAGAACACACAGCACCTCCCCCCACTTTCTGGCAAGTGGCTCACTTGAATCCTCTCTCGTCCATGAAGCAGTGCGCTGCAGACACCATCCAGCTGCGGGAGATGAGGGAAGCCCCGCACAGGTGGCCCTGGCCAAGGGCGTGCAGGCTCACCTGCCAGGGCCACTCGCCTTCCTCTGCATCCTTGCCCCCGACCACCCGGGACTGCCTGCTGAACGCTCGCACCCCGCAGTCTGTGAGTGCAGAGAACCGAAGGAAGAACAGGGAGTTAAGCTGGGGTACCAGCACCAAGCCCCCCACCAGGCCCCGAGAGAGCCCACATGGGGTGGTCGCCTTGCAGTGGGCACAGCGCCGCTAGCGCAGTTGTGGCAAGAGGGACCCCTACGAGTAAGGAGCTCCGAGCCTCAGACCCACTGGCTTCCACGGGGACCCTCTCCCCGGCTCCAAGTTCAAAACCCTCACACACCCGTCTCCCCCCTCCAGCACAAATGCCTTCGAGGCCCTCCAGACACCTGCCGGTTTGCTTAGATTTACTCTGGGTGTCATTTGCCTAGATTTCCTAGTCAGATGCTGAAAGACACAGCCCTCGGAGGGAACAGCGGGCGGGTGACATGAAGTCACAGAACAGCTGCAGCTGTGCTCACACTGGACCTGGGGCCAGAGCTTCTGAAACACGCGGGAGGCCACAAATCCAAATGTGGGGTGGGGTGCCCTGCCAGGGCTCCGGCAAGCTGCACCCTCCCTGCGCCTGGCAGGATGGGAAAGCCAGGGCTTGCCCTGGGGCCGGGCCTGAAAGCAGGGGCCAGCCCAGCCTGGTCGCCAGGACAACAGCCGCCACAGAGGCGCTGACTTGCCCTCTGCCCTGGGCCTCGCCTCCAGGACCAGAGCACACCCGTGGGGCGGTGCCACAGTGCCAATCAACAGATCAGCAAGGGCGCCCTTCCCTCCAGGGCGGACGCGGGCGCCTGCGCAGGGGCCCGGCACAGCCCTGCTCACCGCAGTCCCTCTCGTCAGAGCCGTCGCTGCAGTCCTGCTTCCCGTCGCACTCGGGGTTGCCCTTGCTCACACAGCGCCCGTCGGGGCAGCGGTAGGTGTGCTTGCTGCAGGCGACGCCGCTCACTGCACACGGGGCAGGTGTGGGGAGAAAAACCGTCACCCTGTGGCTCTCTGTCTACCCAGGACAACCATCCACCTCCTGCCCTGCCCACCAGTCCTGCCACCAGTTCCCCACCTTCTGGAAGGTCCTCCCCATATGGACGCCCTTTCTCGTCACACTTCCCAAAAGGTGCTTTGTGTTTATTAAACTCTGGGCGTGCTGCATGGGCCTGTGCTCACGGCTGCTCCCTTGGACAGGAGGAAAGTCCCCCGAGGGGCAGCGGGCCGGGCCGGGCCTTACCGCTGTCGCAGGTGGCCTCGTCAGACCCGTCCCCACAGCTGTCCTTCCCGTCACACTGCTGGCTCTTCGGGATGCACTTGCCATTGCCACACTTGAAGGTCTCGTCCGGACAGCCTGGGCAGCAGAGTGCACTCAGCAGGGGCTCGGAGCCCCAGCTGAGGGGGGGGCTGCAGGAGCCCAGGCCGCCGGCCCCCATGAGCACTCACCGCACCCCAGCTCATCACTTTTGTCCCCGCAGTCATTCACGTTGTCACAGACCCAGAAGCGGGGCTTGCACAGCTTGTTCTTGCACGTGAACTGGTAGGTGGCGTTGCATTCTGGAGGGGGCGAGGGCAGCAGGCGGCTGGTGAGGCTCAGCAGGGATGCGAGTCGCCAGCCTCCCTCATCACTCACTGCTTCCCTGGAGAGCTGCCTGGGGACACAGTCCCATCTGGAGAGTGGGTCCGGGCGCCCCGAGTCATTGGCTACAGAAGCTGCCCTCAGCACGGCAGAAACGCTGCGCTGCCCGCCCCGCAGGACACAGGGCTCCAAACGGCAGGGTGAGGGAAGGGGCTAGATGTCCGCAAGGGGGAGGGGCACCCCCTCCCGCCCCTTGGGCCACGGGGTCCCCTGACTCACTGCAGTCCAGCTCGTCACTGTAGTCGGCGCAGTCGGCCCAACCATCGCAACGCAGTTCGTTCCGAATGCAGCGCCCCGTGTTGCACGTGAACCTCCCTGGGCATGCTGCAGGGGGACAGGACAGGCCTGACTTCCACGGCCACCGCCCCGCCCCCCACAGCCAGTGCCACCCCCCCGCCCCGCCCCCAGAGCCAACTTCCCACCCCACTGAGGCCGAAAGAGAGAACTCACTGGCCAGCCTGAGCAGAGAGCAGCTGGCTCCCCAGGAGAGTCCCCAGGCCCACCAAGCCCAGGCGGCGAGCCAATGCGGGAAGGCTGGCCCGGGGTCCCCCCTGACTGCTAGTGATTGAACCCCGGGAAGCTTCGAGCCCAGTAAAGCGGGGCTGGCTGGGTATACGCTCAGCTCTACTGCCCCGCCTCCTGGGTCAGCCATGTCCCCGAGTGCCAGGCCCCCCACTGGCAACACAGACGTGGCAGCTCCACAGCTCGGTGATTTGTGTGTCAAACGGCCACCACACTTCCTTAATTAAGGTACTTTCCATATTCCCAATTTCTGAAATTGGAAGGTGTCTGACAACTGGTGTCATCAGGCCGATGACAAAGTGGAGAGGAGGCTGTTGGCACTTTCTCTGCAGAGGCAGCGTTGTCACTTATCAAAGGGGTTTGCTCATCTAATTACACTTTTGGTGGGAAGCCATGAGCTTGAATTTTAACTTAAATTTGGATTCGTATGTTATCCTTAAAATGTCTTCCAAAAGGTTATTCTCTATGGAAGGGATGAAACCAAAAACCATTGTGTATGTGGAAGAACTGTTATTCACACCGCAGACAGTGAAATTAGCGGCAACAAAAACTGCCAGATGTCTTAGATGTAGACCGCAGAATTGTCAAAGCCAGTAGTTATTGCAGTGTTCATGCCCCAGAATTTTCAAATGTGTCTCAAAATTATGCTATTATTTGTAAAGGTACTAAAAGGCCACCAGGACAAGCACCAATGATCAAAGTCACAGTAATGGAGAACCAAAGGGACAGGTGTCCGAAGGCCATTGGGTCCTCAGGCCTAGGGGGCTACCATGGGGACAGAAGGGCATGGGGTTTGCCAGTGTTCATGGAGGCTTTCTGAATATATATTTCAGGTAGCCATTTTTCCCTCAGAAAGCTGCTACAAAGATATGCGTCTTACATTCCTGGCATCTTAGCACCAGGAAAGTGCAACGTAAGGAGAGGCTTCCCAGAGAATGCATCTTGGGTCCCTTTCTCGAGCCAAGTCCCTCCTTCTAAAGAAGTCACTCACGGTCACTGGAGTCATAGGACAGGTACTCGGCCAAGAAGCCCGTGTCGGTGTAGGACTGATCCGAATGGAAGTGGACAGTGATCCTGCTGCTCTTGCTGGCGACCACAAACTGGGACTTCTTTCCGCAGAACCTGGAGAAGGAGGCCAACAGTAGGAAGAGGACCCACCCTCAGTCTTGGGCACCCCCCCCCATGGGCCCCAGCACCGGGCCAGCTCCCCCACTCCCCAGCCGAATCCCCTCTCCCGAGCGCTCACTTTTCCCCGTTGACCTCCACGTAGTCCTTGGTGCACGGGCCCAGGGACACATTGGGCTCAACCAGGTAGAAGACTTTGAACAACACCTTGACATTTTGGTTGTTGGGCACCTGCAGAGAGAGATGTTGCTGGTCTCTGCTGCTTCTTTCCATTTCCCAAACCCAGGGACATCAGAGGTGGCCGTGGGGCTGGGGGAGCAGAGCATGGAGCATGGCTGCTGGGTTGTTCTTCACCAGCCCACAGGGACAACGTGCAACACTGAGCAGGGGGGCCGGGGGCCATGTCTGAAAGAACTTCTAGACTCAGAGATGAGGGACACTGTTATATCGCTACAGAAGGCTGGAAAGCTCTCCTGACATTATTGAAGGGAGGAAAAAGAGACGGATCTCTGACGGGGACGGCGAAAGAAGCAGTCCTGTCGGCAGGACTCATTCAGCAAGTGCTCTCTCTGCTGCCCACAGACACGCCGACCTCATCTCGACTGCACGTCTGGGAAGCAGCAAGCTGGGGCTCTGCCCGGAGGCCCTCCGTCAGCCGCAGAGGAGCTAGGGCTTGAGGCTGGGTCTACTTGACATTGCAGCAGGTCAGCCCCACCTGACCCTGCCCGCATAGGGCGTAGGATTCGCACCAGCAGCCTCTCCAGGGCCGCTGGGAGCTCCTCTCCCTCTCCTCTGCCCGCCCCTCCTCTCTCTCTCCCTCCCTCCCTTTCTCACCCATCTCCCCGATCGCTCCCGCTTCCTCCCCTACAGCTCCTACCTCGATGTCCCAAGTGCAGTTGATGTTGGGAGGGTAGTGAGCGGGGTAGTAGGGGCTGCTAAATGTCCCTTGGACTTCCCGTAAGTAGCCTCCACAGCCTGAGAGGAAAGAGAAGACAGGGCAGGAGGACTGAGGTCGCTGGGCCAGGCAGGCAGGCGGGGCACCCGTGCGCGGCTGACGTCTTTAGGGAGGGTGAAGGCAGGTGGCCCTGTGACTTAAGCTTCAAACCTCTGTCACCAACCTGGGCCCATTCACCAGCCACAGGGCTTGGCCTGTGACTGCCTGGACTCAGGCCAACGGCTAACTACTGTCCCCTTCTCCGCCCCACCCCTGCCCCTCCTTACTGCTCATCTTAGGCAGCTGGAAGAACATGGCTTCAAAGCCAGGGTGTCGCCGCTCAGTGTTGGTTATCAGTGTGACGAGCAGGACATTCTGGGAGGAGAGGAAGGTCAGGTTGTAGGAAGGGGGGTAGGTGCCACATAGCCTGTCAGGGCAAAAGGGGTGGGCATGAGTGAAAGCAAACAGAACCCAGGCAGAGGAGCCCAAGGACCCCTCTCCTAACCCTGGTTCTGGTCCCAAAAGGCCAAGGGTGGTGTCTAAAAGCCCCGCCCCACACAAAACCATCAGCCACCTGAGTAAGGATTTAGTTATAAGACTGTCTCTGTTTAAAGTAGCAAAACCTCAGACACATTGCCTAACCTTAGAGGATTCGTTAAATAAACTACAGGCTAAAAATAACAATAATAGTAGTAGTAGCGGCACAAACAACTAACACTTATTAACAACATGCCAGACCCTGTTCTGCATGCTTTTAAATCTATTAACTCAGGTAGCTTCATGACAACTCTATGAACTAGAGACGATTAGCCCCGTTTTACAGATAAGGACACCGAGGCACGGAGAGGGAAAATAACATGCCCACGATTCCACAGTCACTAAGTCAGGGCAGAAGTTCGAACCTCAGCATCAGGCTCCAGAGCCCACATGGCCAGTGACCGTGTCCCACTGCCTCTGAACTATACCACGTCACGCACCCATTGAAAAATAACGACTGGAGACAGGACTACTGATTTGGAAAGATCATCATAATACAGGGTGGGGCAAGAGCAGGTTTGAACTTGTGTGTGAAACACAGTTTATTCTTATCTTATTATTTATTAATTTTTGTATTATTGTCCATCCGAGTAACTGTAAACCTACTTTTGCCCCACCCTGTATACTTCCATTTGTAAAAAGCAGACAACAAAGCCACAGGTGCTATGTAATCCTATATTTAAATATAATCACAATCACACACATATGCAGCAGAAGAGTCTGGAAGAATATACATCACAAAACTAACAGGGATTGCTTCCAGAAAGTAAAATGATGAATGACGCTTGTCCTCTTTGTGCGTGTTTTCCACTTTTCCTTTCAGGAGGTACATCTATCTGTTGTACAACTAATAAGTTAGAGAGGGAAGAAACCCTGCTCCAAGAGGGAGTGTAGACAGAAGCCCTGACTGCTCAGCTGTGGCAGCAGATGGCTCCGTCGTGGTTTTGGCTCGAACGTCAGCCCGTGGTTAATCACGATGGTCCGCTGGGCTCGCTTCCACAGGCAGCGACAGAAGGTGGGCAGGGGCAGAGCGCCCCACCTGCGTGCCTCTGACGGCAGCCCCCTCTGGACAGCTGGCTGGCTGGGTGGCGCTCATCTCGGCACCCCAACCTCCTCAGCAGGAACGTTATGCACCCTGTTCCTTGTAATCCTGAGGATTTCACATCTGGGGCCTTGCTGACTCTCGAGAGACTGCCCTCCCAGGGTAGGATAACTCCTAGAGGTGGGGTAGACTCGACCGAGGCCAAGCCTTTCACAAGCAGCCCAAACACCTCCTCCCTGGGGCTCTTACACCGAAGGCCACCATCCGCTTACCCGATTCACCTACAACCAGGCTCCAGCTCCTGAGAAACACTCCTTCGCTCCAGAGCCCATTGGAACTATTCAACCACATACCCTGCCCTGCCTTGACTGTCCTGCGGAAACCCCAACAGAACAGCACTGCCCATGTTTTCCGCCAGTGTCCCCTGCCTCCTGGCCGGCCCTGGTGCGTCTCCACGTCGACCCAGGCGGCCACCTCCTCATGGGAGCGCTGAGTAACAAGCTATCTTCCCCACTGGCTGCCGTCTCCTGACCTGTTGGCCTCAACAAAACTGTTTGACAGCACAGGCCACACCTTCGCAGGGGAAGGCAGAACACCCTGCTTGTTGGTGTCCAGGGACCAGTGGGCCTTCCTCACCATTGCCCGGGCAGACCAGGAGACACTCTCCCGCCGTTCCCACCGAGAGCGCCACCTCCCCTGGACGTTTGCACTGGCCTGCACCCAACAGCGACAGCTGTGTCTCCCACGGCACCACAACCCCCTCCGGAGGCCAGGCCCAGCAGCAGCCCCCCTCTACCCCACAGGACACTCACCGCACCACGGTGCGGGGTTCCACGGGGCTCAGGGTGTCATACACGATGACTGGGTCATTGCCATTGTTGTCACTGGGCGTGACGTCAAAGCTTCGGAAGGTGAGGCTCAGCACAGAGTCGGCGTCCCCCCGCAGGGTCCACTGGCAGCGAGCGAAAGCAGGGTAGGGACTGTCAGGAAAGCCGGGTGTGGTGAAGCGCATCAGCTCCCCACCTCGGGCGTGCAGGGCGAATCTGCATCTGTCTGTGGGGGACACAAGAGGGTGAGGGGCAGAGCTGGGCAGGGCCGGCAGGGTGAGCGCCCAGAGCCCTAGAGGGGGTGCCCCAGGGCCGGCCTCTCCAAGGCGCTTTTCCTGGACCCAAGAGAGACCAGGAAGGGGGCTCCTTGTGGCCTGGGACAGGCGAATGGATGTGCTGGCCATCACCACCATGTGACTTTTGGGGCCACGTCAGTAGAAGGGGCGTCTGGCCACATCCCAATCCTCCTCTAGGAGGAGGCATGATACTTACTGTCGTGGGTGGTCTGTACTGTTCTGGGGTCAGTGGCTGAAAAACAAGAGGGAGAACAAAGTATTTACTGATCTAGTCTATTTCCTCCTTCCTGCTCCCTTATCCCCCTAAAGGGAGGTGCCGCAGCCAGCACACTGTCCCCTCTCCCAGCATGTTAGTGGCAGCCCCCCCTGCCCACCCACCCCTGGTGGCCCGGCACTCACGGAAGCCCACCACCGAGGTCAGCACGAAGGAGTTCAGCGTGCGGGTGCGGGGCGGCAGCCTGACATCGTGCTCCTGGGCCATGGCGCGCTCAGACTCCTCCACCAAGTGGCTGGGGAGACTGAACTCCGACCAGTAGTAGGCAATGACGCTGCCCTCGCTGGGGAGACAGGGCCACGTCTGAGAGGGGGTCAGCTCTGGGCACCGGCTTGTCCCCACTCTCCGAGATGCCGGGTGCAGACCCAGTGTTGGAAAAATAATGAAGAAGCACTACCATTCCTGAGTGGTTTACACGGCAGGCGCACTGCAGAGCACGCCACCTGCCCGGGCGCCCCTGTCACAGCTACACCTCCCGGACAGAAGAGCTGAGTGGCCTAAGTCACAGAACAGGACAGAACAGGATGGGCACCCTGGTCCTCCAAGCCAGGACCTCGTGGCTCCATCACCCTGCAGACTGCAGGCTCTTGTCCCACATATGAGCCCACACCGACCCCACCCCCCGCCCCAACCTTCACCCCCTCAGCACCCACCTGAAGGCGGTCACTGCTGACTCCTTGTGGTAGGGACCCAGGACTGGGATGCCACTGTACAACAGCTTCAGCTGGGGGAAGGAGAGGAGGCTGAGGCCAGGCCGGGAGGCGGCGATGGCCCCAGGCCCCCAGTCCATGCTGCTCCGTCCCTCCTGGGGTCCGGGTGCCCTTCCCATGTCCCACACCCACCCAGGGAGCAGACGGCAGGGATGAGCTCAAGCCCAGAAGCTGGACTCACCGCCTCCTTCACTTTGCTGGCCAGCTCTGCAAACTCAGTGGAGTTTGGGTTCTCATAGGCATCCAGAAAGTTCTCATTTGTGACCCTCAGGTAGCCATTGAAGATCTTCTGGACCCGCACGTTCCGGTCTGTGCAAGACCAGGGAAGGGGGACAGTCAGAGGAAGTGACATCACCCCCGTCCTGTCCCCCATGTCCACAGGCTGCCCTCAGCACCCCTGGGGGAGCTGCTGTGACAAAGGACATGGAGGCGGTGGGCCAGATCTCTACTGGAATCCACACCCGCGCTCAGACCCCCGAGCACGGAAGCAACAGACCCTCTGACAACAGGAGTGAGAACCAGGCGGGGCCGTGCGCACAGGAGCCCTACGGGCCAGCTCTGACCGGTTCCTGGCCCTCCCACCACCTCTGTGGCTCGGAAGGGGAGACAGAGCCCGAGACCCCTCCTCACCCACCGCCACTGCACCTCCCTTCTCTCCCTCATGTCCACAGGAGGCGGGCCCCGGGTCTGTCCCTTGAAGGAGGAGGTAGAGCCCCCCCACCCCCCTCCGCAGTGCCCCCACTTTACTCACACTGGAAGTGCCACACCAGTAAGCCAGCCATGAGAGAGAGCAGGAGGATGCCGATAAGCACGGCGACCAGCACCACCCAGGGCTTGGGGCCTCGTTTCTCAACCTTCTTGGTGTTGTTGACCGGCAAGAACTCCAGGCCTTCCTCGAAGCCATGCATGTTCTGCAGAGAGAAAGGCCCTGCAGCTCAGAAACTCTCTCACCTCGACAGCCCATCTGAATAAACCCAGTCACGAAGCTCTCCACTTGCATGAATCATCTTTGACACAGGTAGATGCCCAGGTGTGGGGAAGGCGGGCCCAGCCCAGGGCCGTGACTGGCCACCAGGTTCCTAAAAGCCCATCCTCCAGCCACCACACCCCCAGGCCCCCCCCACCCCCCGTGACCCCCGCACCTTCTAGAAGCCTTCGGGCAGCACGAAGACTGCGGCCCCTACCCAGTGGCCCTGCTTCGCCAATGTTTAACCAGTCAGAAGTAAAAAGGACCATCAAGAAAACTATTTATTTTATTGTAAAGAACATTAAAGTGGCTCAGTTTAAAAAAAAGAAGCAAAAAGGCAGTAAGCAAGGGCCGCTCTGCCATGCCACGGTGGAACAAACCACCCTGCTTCCAGCCTTAAGTGTCCACACACAGGATTTCCAGGTGAGGTGAGAAGGTCACGTCTCTCCTGGATTCCACACCCGTGCTCAGACCCAAGGGCAGGAGAAGCAACAGAACTTCCCACTAACAGGCTGGCAGCTTCCCCAGCTCCCCCGTGTCAGGGGCATCCAGGAAGGGGGGCACGAAGGCGATGGGGCAGGCACGGTGTCAGCTCGCCCTCCAGACAGGCAAGCCTTTCCGACACATCATCTGCCTGCCTTCAGTCCTGGGCAGGGGCCGTGCGGCACGAAACGCAGAGGTTCATTTATAGGCTTAACTACCTCGCACCCAGTGCGAAAGGATTGGTAATAAAAGCAAGAGCCCACACCCGAAATTCCACAGATATGTCCATTTTTCACAGTTTCCAGATGGGGTTCTTCTGGTGTTAACCTCATAACTTGAATCATGTGCTTTTAAACTGACATTTCTTGGTTCGTCACATGTAAATATTATCTATGAAATATCCTCCCCACTCCTGCCACAGCTGGATACTTTTATCTTAGCTCCCTAATTGGTTGTATTTGTGACTTTGTCTAACATCGCATGGAGGAACATACTCCAGCCCTGGCTGGGTAGCTCAATTGGTTTGAGCATCATCCCAATATGCAAAGGTTTCAGGTTCGATCCCCAGTCAGGGCAAATACAAGAATCAACCAATGAATGCATCAATAAGTGGAACAACAAATCAGTGTTTCTCTTTCTCTCCAACTTCCTTCCTCTCTCTCTAAAAATCCATCAATCAATAAGTAAATCACTTAAAAAAAAAAAGAAGAAACACACTTCATACCTAACCATACTATGGTAATCATATTGTAGCATACAAATGTATCAAATCAATACGCTGTATACCTTAAAGAATATTATATGTCAGTTATGTCCCAATAAAAATAAACTTTAATAAAGAAAAGAAACAGACCCCAGACGGCTTGTTCTGGAATTTGTCTCCATATTTCTAAAGAATATGCCAGTACCACTATCTCTTGATTCATCTACTGAAAATATAATCAATGACTTTCTATTATAATAACATGGATTTTAATGTCCTTCCTTCGCTGTCTCTCACCCAACCTCCCAAAAGTTATCAGGCTGAAGTTTTTAAAAAATTATATCCATACTTTACGCTTTCATTATTAGTCTTTGAAAATATTGTTCATTATAGTTTCCTTCCCAGTACAACTATATATTTTTTTTCTGTTGCAAATATTCTTTTACTTGGGTTTCTTTTTAACATACACCCAAGTCTTCCCCTACAATCCGAGAGCTCTGTAATACTCTTCTAAGCTTCCACATATAAAGTCTATCAAATAATCTTTCACTTCATTTTCATCCTGGGGATCTCCCTCCTACAGACCTTCATCCTTTCCCATAGCTGTTGTCTGGAACCTCCTTCACCATAACCCTGGGGATTCCTTTCATCTCTCTTTTGTGTTACCATCCCTGTTTCCTAGATTCTATGTCTTCATCTCTTTTGGATCACATTTGTTGACCGTTTGGCTGTGTATAGAACTATAGTTTTCAAATGGTTTTCATTTAGAATTTTGAAGTCTCCATTGTTTTTTTTAGCTTTTATTTTGGCTTTTGTGAAATATAATAGTACACGTCCATTATTTTTTATTCATAATTCTCATCTTTCTCTGAAAGACTTGACGGTGTGCTTTGAATTGGGTCTTTAAATTTCAAAAAGTGAGCTCTCCACCTGCCCTTTGAATTGGGAATCTCTTATCTTTCAGCCTAGAAAACTTTCTTATATTATTTCTTAGATTATGTCCTCCCCTTCATTTCCTCTGGTCTACCTTTCTGCAATTTCTAATAT
The DNA here is from genome assembly GCF_987537825.1 of Furipterus horrens. Taxonomy (NCBI): domain Eukaryota; kingdom Metazoa; phylum Chordata; class Mammalia; order Chiroptera; family Furipteridae; genus Furipterus; species Furipterus horrens. Next base: position 24,994,582 of record NW_028327181.1, on the reverse strand, counting down.
TTGTATTATCCTCTAATTTATCCTTTCTCTGCTATCATCATCTGTTTCTTAACCTTTCTGATGAGTTTTTTATTTCTGCTATTAAATCTTTAATTTCCATGTTGGCTGGTATGGCTCAGTGGATTGAGTGCCGGCCTGCAAACCAAAGGGTCCCGGTTTGATTCCCTGTCAGGGCACATGCCTGGCTTGCCAGCCAGGTTCCAAGTTGGGTGTATGTGAGAGGCAGTTGATTGATGTTTCTCTCCCTCTCTTTTTCTCCCTCCCTTCCCCTCTCTCTGAAACTAACTAAATAAATATATTTTTTAAAACTTTAATTCCAAGAGTTCTTTCTTGTTCCCTGAATTTTGGGTGCATGATCTTCTCACCTTTGAATTTCTACTGAGTACCTTTTCTCCATTTTTATTTTCTCTTTCATGTTGAAGGCTGTCCTGAAATGCCCAAGGATGCTTGGTTGTTCATATTTAAGAACAAGGTCCAAAAGGCTGTTCGGAAGCTCTGTGTGAATGGCTTGGCACAAGTGGCTTTACTGTAGGCCACAATCAAGTGAGCTTTTTACTGGGCACTCCCAACAGTGAAGCTATGTAGATCCTTTCTATGGAGTGCTTTAATTGCTCCAGAGACTAATTTTCTAATCTCTTGGATAGAGTGATTCAAACCCAGCCACTAGCCTTCCAGAACATGTGAGAAAATAGACCTTGGCCTTTTTGCCCCTCGCTACAGCATTCCTCTGCACCTGGTGTCCTCGGGTCTATAGAAATCAATTTCCCACCCCTTATGGGGGACTGGTTGGGTGGGGGCATTTTTGTTTGAGACAGAGGTGGGGATCTGAGGACGTCTGACAATGCCCTTCTCTTCTCACCTCTATATTATGACACCAGAGCCCAATTCCAGAGCCTGGTTGAGGACATTATCAGAGAAATACCAGGAGCCCTTGTGAGTGTGGCTAAGTGGGCTGGAGCATCAGCCCATAAACCACAAAGTCACAGGCCTGATTACCAGTCAGGACACATGCCTAGGTTGCAGGTTCAGTCCCCAGTCAGGGCATGTATGAGAGGCAACTGATCGCTGTTTTTCTCTCACATTGATGTTTCTCTCCCTCTCCCTCCCCCTCCCTTCCCCTCTCTAAAATCAATGAGCTTGTCGTCAGGTGAGAATTTTAAAAAAATGAAGAAGAAGAAATACTAAGAGAATATTTCTAAGAGCTAAAGAGAGGAATTCTGGGATTCTTCAACATTCTGGGATTTTTTTAAAACTTACTCTTGTAAACCTACAGAATTTGAAAAATAGCTTCACTGAGGTATACTTGACAAAATAAATTGTACATATCAACAGTGTACAATTTTGGCACGTGTATTCATACTCACAAAACCAACCCCAAAATCAAGACAATGAACATACCCATCACCTTGAAGAGTCTCCTCCTGGCCCCTCCCTCCCAGTCCTCCCGCATTCCCTTCCCTGCCCTTATGCAACCCCTATCTGCTTCCTATCAGTAAAGACTAGTTTGCTTTTTCCAGAGCATTACATAAAGGGAATTACACAACATGTTCACTTTATTGTCTTGTTTCTTTGCTCAACAACTATTTTGAGACTCATCCACATTATTATGTTTATTGTGTCAATAGTGCACGCCTTTCTATTGTTAAGGAGTATCCCATTGTACGGATACCCACCAATTTGTTTCCCTAGTCCCTGTTGATGGACATTTGGGTTGTTTCCCGTTTGGGGTTATCAGAATCAAAGCTGCTATCAACAATCCCGTAGAAATCCCTGCGTTGGCATATGCTTTCATTTCTCTTGGGTAAATATTTAGAAGCAGAATAGAAAGTTTGTGTGACAGGCGTATCTTTTTAAGAAACTGCCAAACAGTTTTCCAAAGTGATTGTACTATTTCACTTTGCCAGCAGCAGTACTGGAGGATTCCAGTTGTCCACTTCCTGTCCAGAACGTGGTATAGTCAATCTTTTTAAATTTAGCCATTCTAACAGATATACAGTGGTATCTCACTGTGGTTTTAAGAAAGTTGTCCCGAATGACTAAATGCTGTTGCACATCTTTTCATATACTTAATTGCCATCTCGTTATCTTCTTTGGTGAAGTGTCTTTTTAAATCATAGTAAAGATGGGCTTGCTTACTTTCTTACTGAGTTTCGAGTTTTACATATATATATCCTGGATACAGTCCTTTGTCAAAAATTAGTTGTCCACATATTTGTGGGTCTCTTCGATCTCTCTGTCTGCCTTTGGGCTGATACCATACTGTCTTCATGACTGCAGCTTTGAACATAAAAAGAAAAGCTATTGGAAATAATGAATTTAGCAAGGTTGTAGGATACAAGATCAATATATAAACATTAATTGTATTTCTATATGTTAATAACAACCAACTGGAAATTAAAACAAGAAGAATATCATTTACAATAACACCAACAACATGGAATACTCAGGAGCAAGTCTGACAAAAGACATCCAAGACCTATACACTGAAAAATACAAAGCAGTTCTGAGGAATGTTAAAAGACCTAAATTAATTAAGCAATAGCTCATGTTCATGGACTGGAAGACTCAATATAGTTAAGATGTCTATTCTCAAACTTGTCTAGACATTCAATACAATCTTGATCAAAACTTAAGGAGGCTTTTTGTATAATGGATGAGCTGGTCTGAAATTCCTATGGAAATGCAGCAGACAGTGAAAAGCAGAACAAGCCAGAGAACTAAAATCACATGATCGCAAGCCTTACTATAAAGGCAAAGAATGTTTTTCTTTATATTTCAATAATCATGTAGTATTTCACTCCAAGAATGATGTTATATTCTTTGATGGTTACTTTATTTTTTATTTTATTTTGGTTTTTCAATTACAGTTGTCCCCTTTTCCCCTAATTTCTCTCCCCCACCCAACCCACCCCCTCTCCCGCAATCATATCCCTCCCCGTTGTCCATGTCCATGAGTCATTTATACGGGTTCTTTGACTAAACCGTTCCCTTACTTATCCCCCTTCTCTCCCTCTCCCCTCCCCCCTATTGACTGCTATTCTGCTCTTTGTTCTATTTAGTTCCTTTGTTTATGTTGTTCTTCAGCTTCCTGTATTAGTTGATATCATATGGTATTTTTCTTTCTTTGCCTGGCTTATTTCACTAAGCATAATTCTCTGTAGTTCCATCCATGTTGTCGCAAATGGCAGGAGTTCCTTCTTTCTTTCTGCTACGTAGTATTCCATTGTGTAAATGTACCACAGTTTTTTGATCCACTCATCTACAGATGGGCACTTAGGTTGTTTCCAGCACTTAGCTATTGTAAACAGGGCTGCAATGAACATAGGGGTGCATAAGTCCTTTTGAATTGGTGTTTCAAGATTCTTCGGGTATAATCCTAGTAGTGGAGTCGCTGGTTCAAAAGGCAGTTCCATTTTTAATCTTTTGAGGAAATTCCACACTGTTTTCCACAGTGGCTGCACCAGTCTGCATTGCATTCCCACCAACCGTGCAGTAGGGTTCCCGTTTCTCCACATCCTCGCCAGCACTTGTTGCTTGTTGATTTGTTGATGATGGCCATTCTGACTGGTGTAAAATGGTATCTCATTGTGGTTTTTATTTGCATCTCCCTGATGGCTAATGATGTTGAGCATTTTTTCATGTGTCTATGGACCTTCTGTATGTCCTCTTCGGAGAAGTGTTTGTTCAGGTCCTGATGGTTACTTTAATGGGCAATCTTTTCTTATTTTATAAATGCCCTACCTTCTGGCTCTTCTTTAGGTTACCAACTAGATCTTTTTATCTTCAGAACTTTGTCTTTCTCTTTCAAGTTCTAGGGTTTTTCATTTTTTAATGGGCAATGGTCCTTGGTCGTCTAATCATATTTAAAAATGAAAAAAAATACAATGTGGTGAAGTCCAGTGGGGGTGGAAGTGGGCGAAGAGAGAGGGATGGGAAGCACATGTAATAGTGTCAACAATATAAATAGAAAAAATCTTAATAAAAAAAATAGGAAGGCTTTAGAGCTTGACTCTCTGAACAGACTGTATGTATGTGTTCATATGTTAGAAGAAATGTAAGAAAATAATTGTTTATTATGTTTACTTTCAACTTACAGAGTAACTTCACAACCATTTTCTTACTGATCCCCGCAAGAGTCCTGGACACTTCCATGCCTGGGCCGTCACCAGGGCGAAATGATGGCTTTGCAGGACCACACAGCCAGTCCAGACTCGGTCCTGGTTTCTGCCTCCCAGAGTGGTCAGCTTCCACAACTCAAGAAGCCAGTATTCAGGGGGAAAAAAAAGCAAGCTCCTCGGGAAGGGGGAGATGGCCGACAGCATGGACAGTGCACGCCAGGGGCCACCGGGCTTGGCCTTGGAGCAAGGCTGGTGGCAGTGGGACAGGCTGGATGGCAGGGCCGGGACCATCCCTGCAGTGCGAATGCTGCCTACACCAAGCCCAGAAGTGCGTTTAATCAGTAACTAGACTGCTTCCATTTATAACCCTTCTCTCGGCTGCATTTTTAGGCATATTAGAGATCATGTTGCCTAACCCAGGCATTTTATTGAGAAGGAAACTGGGGCTGAGGGAGTGGCCCGTACAAAGTCACAAAGGCAAGTGAGGTCAGCCAGACAGCAAAGTTGCGGTGAGAGCCACGCCCTTCCACCCTCTAGGTGGTTGGTCCAGCCCTGCTCACGTGGAGGAGGGGACAGGGAGCCCCCATCCATGCCGCTTAACTACATACACAGCCATCTCTCTACACTAACAATCTCTCTACAGGCCACAGAGCCAATAGAAGAGAAAGTATGCCGGCGCCTGCTTTTGCCTCTCTTTTCTCTCTTTTGTAGAAGTAAACACATTGGCAGGAACCCATACAAAACCCAGTGCTGAGACGCCAGATGCTTGCTTACACAGACAGACACAGAGGCCACGAGAGCGAGGCCACATAACTCTCGTGGCCAATTCCCACCAGCCAGCCAAGGCCCCAGACACACAACGAGGCTCAAAGCCAGCGCAGACAAGAGAACAAGGAATGACTTCCTGGAGGGAGGACAGGTGGGCCTGAAGGGCATGAAGAACCTGGCGGGATGAAGCGGGAGAACCCAGGAGGCAGGCTGCAGGGGCAGGGTCGCCGTTGCCAGCCAGCTCACCGGAGGGCAGAGGGCTATGGTCCAGAAACCCAGGAGGATGTAGAAGCCCAGGAGAATATCCAATTTTCTGCTGTATCAAGCACACTAGTGCGAGAGACACCTCCTCCACAAGGCCAGTTGCTGTCCTAAAAAACTGATGTACAAAAGCTATTTGATGACATAAGAAAGACCCTTGCAGTCACCTGACTCCCCTGAAGAAACAAACTCACCAGGGCTGAAAACTAAATACTTAGCAAACAAAACTCTGTGTCCAAGTCAACCAAGAAATTCTCCCACTTGAGGGGAACCGCCTCCTGACTCCCAAGCACACACTAATACACCTGTCACCAGCTCCCAACTCCCCAGGGTCTACTCTCCCTCTGGCTCTGGGGACCAGCAAATCCAAAGCTAGACTTGTCATCAGCAGTTCAAAGTGTGGTCCTCATGAGAAAAAAAGCAACTGGTGAGTGTTGATATTTTTAAATGGCAAAATAACACTAACCATCCAAAAATCCACGCAAGATCTCAGAGCAGGTGAGGGAGAAACAAATCTTCATGCCAGACTGTTTGTTTGTTTGTTTTTTAAAACTGTTGCTCATTTGGCTAAGGGTGCGTGTGACCTGCTGGGAAAGGGAAGGAACCTGAAAACAGAGGTCACTCAGAGCTCGGGGAAGTACCATGCAAGGCCCATCACATGTCATCTGGTAACTTGCTTTTGCTGCCAAAGATCAAGGTCAAGGGGCAGGAGAGACGCCACTGTCTAGAGACAAAGGTGTGTCGCTCAGACCTGACACTGGGACAAGGGTGGCTGGCTTCACACACCACTGCCAGCCCTGCCATTGCTGTTCACATACAGGCTTGGTGACTCGGTGCACCCGCCACCAGATGGGACGGATTTTAATTCCATGATGTTATCACTATCACTATGGTCATTAGAACCATAAAATCTCCCTGAGATGAGTCAAGCAAGAAAGGACAGTCTGAGCATCTGCAATGCCCTTCCACAGAGAGAAGGTCCTCGAAGATGGATGCCTCCCTTTATAAGGAGAAAGGCAAAACCAGTATACTCGGAACTCACGGCCGCTCCCTGATGCCGCCGGTGATGCTGCCAGTCCGTGTTAGAACCTGGCCAGAGCCCCCAGAAACAGAGCATGGCTCAGGGCCGCCAAGGATGATGGCACAAAAATGAATTCCATCCCTGGGCAGGAGGTCAGTCTGCTGGAACATTGTCTGGTACACCCAAGGGTTGTGGGTTTGATCCCTAATCAGGGTGCATACAACAGGAGGCAACCGATCAATGTTTCTCTCATATTAACGTCTCTCTCTCTCTCTCTCTCTCTCTCTCTCCCTCTCTCCCTCTCTCTCCCCCTCTCTCTCTTTCCCCGCCTCTTCCTCTCTCTCTGAAAACCAGTAAATATATATATATATATATCGGCGGCGGCGGCGGCAGCCGTCCGTCTCAAGAGACGATGGTGTAGCTTCTTAAGAGTCTATCTGCACCGCCGAGAATGGCTGTGCAGTCCGACTCAGGAGTGACACGGTATCTGTCTCCTCCCGTGTTGAATCGACATCTTGCGATGACGCTGGAGTGTCCTCTCCAGTGAAGCTGAAGCTACAGAGCCTGGGCAGGGTGATATGGAGGGTCTGCTGTTGCCCATGCAGCAGACGCCCCCTCTCTTCGCAGCTGAAGGGTCCAAGGGAAAGACGGAGTCAATACAGCTTGGCTTCAGGTGCGCCACAGGAGTTGCCGGTGTTGACTACAACGTCAAACCGCCTTAGGGACTCCGGCTCCGGATTTTCTGTCGGGGTTTACTCCCTTAGCCTTTCCCCTGAAGAGGTATGCCGCAAGGCAGCGGAGGTTTTTTGGAGTCAGAGTTTTCCTTCTCTGATGTGCCCTGACTGGAAGATCGAATCCTCAGGTGACAATTTTTTAAAAAAATGAATGCCAAAAGCATATGCTCTATTTGTCATCCCCGGCGATGCCGAGCACAGCAGAAGTGCATACACAGCACTGAGATGCCAGAGGTGCAGGCGGAGAAAGCAGGCGGGGCCCTGCGGAGGAGCTGCTCGCTCCATTTCAGTCCCCACCCACGCAGAGGAAAACTCGGGCAGCTGTGGGCAGAGAGCAGCCAGCCCATGTGCAGGCTCCCGAGAGCAAGACGTCACCCGTCCTGCCGCCGCTGCAGCCCTGGCTGGCCCAGCAGAGCGACCGGCACCAAAGACCGCGCGCTTTGTTCATCACAGGACAACCACAGGCATCAATGAGAAGGGGAAAGAAAGCCCACATCAGAGTCCTCCTCCCACGCACCAGCCCGGACGGCTGATCTTACAAGAAGCCAGATTCTCAAGAACAAGAGGCTACGGTTCCCATGGATCGTGCCACCCCAGCATTTCCCAGACCGGTCCGGGCATGAAGAATAACAATAAAAGAGAAAATAAAACAAGCGCAGCGCTTGCCCAGCATCCAGGTTCCCGAGCCCCTCTCCATGGACGTGCTGACGCAGCGGGAGGAGCAGGGCCCAGGCTACGCTTAGGAACTAAAAGTTCAAAAACTCGGCCTTCATTTCCAAGGGGCACCGAGAGGCGCCAGCCGGGTCATGTTACAGCTGGGCCCACCAGGGTGGCCAGGGTGAAGTGAGCGCTGGGGACGCAGCGCACCTGCAGGACACGGCTGGACTTTGCTTCCATGCCCTGCGGACCTCCCACCACAAGCGATGAGCATCCCCGAGAGTCTCCTAGGCAGCCATCAAGTTCCTCAGAGACACACACACACAACCGAGGCCTGCTCAGCTGGGAGTGGACTTCCTGAGCCTTCTGCCTCTTGTTCAACCTTCTCACCCTTGCCCTTTGACCCTGTCACTGTCCTCCCACCAGAAGGAGCCAGAATTACCTGAGATCTGTGACACCAAGCCATCTGGGGGAAGAGAAAGCTGACCTATCACAGCTAATAGTTCCTAGTGAAGGAAACAGAGCGAAACTCTGCACACCTGGTCAGAGCAGGCAGAAAAGTCCCCAGGGGCCTGACTCAGCCAGCCACGGGCACCGCGTCAGCACAGAAACCCAGGGGCTGGGCCCCTGCCAGCCAGTAGGAGGCTCCTGCAGGTGCGTGCCTGTGTCTCCTCCCCAGCTCTCTGCACTGCCCACGCAGCCCTGCTCCCGGGACCATGCACCCCTGCAACAAGACCCCCACGGGGACCAACAACAGACTGGGGGAGGACCCCCGGAGACAAGCCTCTTCTTTCTCTTTTGAGGGATTGGGGAGGGTGTGGACTATAAGAGGGGTCAGGCCTGGGAACTGACATCGGGGCAAATATTTCTGTGTCTTAGTTCTCCCCTCTAAAAAGTGGGTTACTAACACCCTACGGCCCTCTAAGTAGAGGCGTCGTAAAACAGATGAGCTGGTTCACACTAATGACAGGGGCCTAGCTCCGGCCTCCCTTTGATTCTGATTTCTCCACCCGCCGCCGTCATGCATCTGCCCGAAGCCAGGCGAGGCCCACTCCTCCGTCTGGTCTGGTGGAGCAGCTGGAGTTCAAGTTAAAACATTAAAACAAACAAACAACAAACAAAACCTTCATAGCACAAGTCAACCCGGTGGCCTCAAACAGCCAGGCAGGAGCAGACCTGGCAGGTCTTCCAGGAAGCCCCAGGGAGACACAAATGAGGCCGGGCCAGGCCCACACGGGACACCTCCCGGCTCATGTCCCTCTCCTCCTTCCCCTGCACTGAGGAAGGACTGCACCGGGGAGGGAACAGAGCCCTCCCTGGGGTCCTGCTACCCACTCTCGGCCCAGAGGCGGATTACCCAGCAAAGCCAGCCAGTTTGCCTGACCATGTTTACACTCTGGGTCTCAGTTACAGATCAAGTTCCAGTCATTCTAAAACATTTTTTTAAAATATTAAAATCTTGTTTCGGATACAATTATTTGTTTTTTTGGCAATACTTCAAAATAAAATAAACAGACTGGTTGATGTAAAAGCAAGACCCTGTCCTTGAGACCCTGTCCCCAAAAATCATGACAGGTTTCAAAACCACTGAGTGAGACTGTACCTACCCTGGAGCCTCAGGGCACGACCCACCGAAGTCTACAGGCCACAGGTGATACCAACTGTCACCAAGGGGCTTTCACAGCCCCATCTCCGACCCAGCTCTGGAAGGGGGACAGGGGCCACAAGACACATATTTTTGTGTCTCATGGTGCCGTGTTAACTGTTTTAAATGTATATTAGCTCTAATTCTTACACCTAGGTTTCATTTTCAGATGAGAAAGTGGGTTAAAAGAAGGTAACTTATCAAAAGCCCAGATAGCTAAGAAGTGGCAGGGTTGAATTCCAGACCCAGGTGTGTCTGACTGCAAAGCACACCCTACTGCTTCTCAGGGGACACCTGCTGTCCTCCCCAACCCCCACCACCGCCCAAGGACACCGAAACTCAGAGAGGAACTGCCTCAAAGAGTGAGCTGTGAAACTCTGCCGACTTCTAAACCTGTCTTGGGCCCTGGAGAGGAGCAGTAAAGAATCATGTGCAGTTTTAAGAAATAACACGGAGAGGTCCCTTGTACACTTTGCCCAGTTTCTGCCAATGCTAACATCATACAAAACTATATTATATGACAACATTAACATAATCCACTGATCTTATTCACATTCCGCATTTTGCCTGCATTCATTTGTGCGTAAGTATTAAGTTGCAGCAGCTTTTATCACTGATGTGGTTCCCTGTATTCACCCATACAGTCAAAGGGTCAAGGTCAAAATTCTGATCCCTCCAGCTGCCTGGGTGTGATCATGCCTACCTCCTCCTGGACTCCTCCCCACTAACCTATCCTCCTGTTCTAAAGCTGTCATTTCCAACGTTATAGAAATGAATTATCCAGCATATAAACTTTAGGGACTGCTGTTTTTTTCCACTCAGTAAACTCCCTGAAGCAGGACTCAAGTCGTTGCATGCATCAGTAGCTTGTTCCTTTTTATTGCTTGGTAGTATTCCCTGAAACGCCTATTTAACCTTTCCTAACAGCTCTCTTAGTAAACCCAAGGATCTGCAGGCGTTAGTGGAAAAGCCCCAAGCCCAGCTGCCTCCTGGAATTGCCTGCATTCTGAAACATCCCCTCCACCTCTCAAGTCACTCGCAGGCGTGCTGGCCCTACAAATCTGAGCTGCTGTTTGGTGAAAGGACTGAGTATGCGAAGGGAAGCACCACCACTGCCTGGGGACCCAAGGCCAAGGTTACAACCCTGAATGCCACTGGTGGAAGTAACAGGATAGGAGCCAGGAGAGAACTGTGGAACAGTATCCTTGGAATTGGATCCAAGAGCAGGGACAATTCCTAGATCTCATCCCATCTCCCATCCTCCCATGCCATCCTTTCTGAGGGAAAGAGTATTGTCATCCAGTGCCAAGAGTACAAATTCTTCCTTCCCCCAAGTGGGATCAGCATCACAATGACCCCTGCACAGGGGCCCGGCCACGGAGCCAGCCTAACTTCCGCAGCTCAGGGCAGCTTCTGAAATCCTTCCAAGTTGAAGTGCATGCTCTCCGAGTCTGCTCCTTCTCTGGCTAAACACGTACAGCTCAATCATTGAAAAATCAAAGTGTTTTCTAAGCTGCTGTCGGTCTCACAGGATTATTAGTTAGCAATATTCCCATTAAGCTGTGGAACCCAGGATTCAACAGCATAGTCCAAGTGAGCCTTGAACCACGAGGTCTCCAAGGGAGTGGTTCATCAATTACCTCCCTCATCCTGATCATGCTATTTCCATTAATACATTTGATTTGCACACACAAATAATAAAATAATAAATAAAGAACAATAAATCCCTTGATGAAAGCTTATGAGCGATCAAAACTGGTTTTTAAAAGAGTAGGTGATAATATGAAAAAACTATCTAAGATGCAGGTTTAAACGAGGAAAAAGTCAGAAAATACATAGGCCCTTCCCATCCTTCTAAACACCCCAGGTGTCTCCTCGGTGAAGCACCTGAGCAGGGCCCCTCCCCCGCCGTTTCAGTGAGATGATTTCCTCCAGGTTCCCCTAGCTCCCCCATCACACCTCCGTCCCAGTCTCAGTCTTAAGGTAAACCACCTGCTCCTTAAGAATGTGTCTTTGCTCTACGATCTTATCATGGGTTAAGATAGTTGTTAATACATGGGTGAGGAATTAATTAATTACAACCATATCTTCAGTTGCAGAATAGGAATGACACAATTCCATTTGAAAAGGGTCATGTACACAAATACATTAACACCCAAAGAAGTACATATTTGTATCAGCATAGAAGACTTGTGGGACATAAGACAAACTATTTAGTGAGGTTATAAAATCTGGAAGAGAGAATTTCAGAGGAATTTCACCTTCTACTTTGTATGTTTCTGTATTGCTTGACTTAAAAAGAAAAACAAAGAAGAACAAAAAAACGACAACAAAAAAGCCTCTTCCTAACTTTTGTAATAAGAAAAAAAAGCAACTTCCTTCAGAAAACATGCACAGGCTAGACCTAGTAAAATGCTTCTCTGTGGTACTTTCCCCCATTCTTAAATTCTTTCTACTTATCTGAGCCAAATTTTCTTTAAATAGGTATATACTAACCTTTCAATAATATTTTAAAGTTATAACCAAAAATGTATATAGGGGGGATTTACTGTGGATTCCAGGGAGCCACGTTACATGCCTGGCTCTTACTGAGCTTGGCGTCAACGCTCCATGCTGGATCTGCACTTGCCCTTCACCATCCTGGCTCACTTCCTGCTCACATCACCACAGTGGGAGGGAGGTGGCTTTTGTTCCCATTGTCCCGGTGCTGGTGCCGCGTAAGCGCAGCACTCACTCCTAGAGTAGAGGGACACAATTCTGTTCCGGGCAGCCTGTCCTGCACTCTGTCCACGTCCTTCTGACTCATAATTAAGTCATCCAAGGTATGGCCTTTCCCTCCAAGGAGGGTGTTATCCTTCTACAAAGATGATAAGCAAGCGCTCCAAGATCTCATCAGAGTTGCTACTAAATAAGAAATGTCGCAGAACCCAGGAAGGCGTCAGCTGCAGCCCAGAGTGACTTGGATCCGTAAGTGGACCACTCTTGGGAACAGTCCTCCAGTCTGACACAAACCTCACCGGCCTTACTGTCCTCCAGCCCCCAGTCCTCCACTGTGCCCAGCAGAGAGGAGGCTGATACGATGCCTTTCCCAGAACACAGGTTGTTATGTGCATAACAATACACTAGACAAAACATACGCACAGGCAAGAAATGGGAAAAGGCATGAAAATGTAAGCAACCTGCTTTGTTGGCTTGAGGGGGTGAATTATTTTTTAGTTAAAAATTTCCTTTATGAATTTTATTTATGTGTATAATAAATGAAGGTACACTTTGTTCAAAGCTTTGTTGAAATCACATCTCCAGCCAGACTCCTGGTCTACCAGATGAGTAACTGCATCAAAAGGGGAAACCAGACGAGTCCGGTGCGAGAGGCGTTTAGTGGGCTTGGGCTGGCGCCTGGTGCTCACCACTCTGTTTACCAGTGTGTCCTAGGGTTTTGCTGGGGATGTGCCTCAGTCACCATCACCCGGGGAAAACAGCTGTATAATGGCACTGTGGTTCAAAGCATGGGCTTTGAAGTCTCAGAGCTGGGTTTGAATTCTTGTTCTGCCTCTGTCTTTGGGCCTCTATACAAACCCTTTGAGCCTCAGTATTCTCATCTGTAAACCAGGCGTTTTCTTCCCACACAGTTGCTGTGAGGACAGAGATAATGAACGTAACTGTGCACACTCAATGATGGGTAGAACGGCTCTCACCACGTTCTTCCCCTTTTCACCATCATCATCACGATGTCAGAGAGACAAACGAGCCAAGATTTCAGCCAGCCAAGTCAGCGATCACAAGGATTCTAAGGACTCTGTGGCTAACCCTGGCAAGAACAAATTCTGAAAACAGGAGATTCCAAGACAGAAGTTTTAGTAGGGACCTGCTTCTAGAAAAGTTCTTAACACAGAAAAAGGGGCAATTCCTGGCCACAAGCTCTCAGCAAACCCCAAACACGCTTCTCACCACCGCCGGCCAGGGTGAGGATTCTCTAAGAAGCTCCGAAGTTCCTGTTCTCATTCTCATACCACAAATGCTATTCTAATTTTGCTAAGCCCCAGGCACCTGAGAAACAGCCCAAGAAGAGAAATCCAGGTTCTTACCCAAACCGTCCCTTCATTACCCATCCCCTCCCGAGCCCGCTAGGCTGATGGCCCCGTCTTGCACCAGAGCAGTCCAAGTAAACTACAGCCAAGTCAGAGTACCTGGGTTCAAATCCCGTTCCCGCTGTCTCGCTCTGCGACCTCAGGCAAGCCTCTCTGCGCTCCGTTTTCCTCATCTACTAAAGGGTGATCGCATACTACTAAGAGGTATAATACATGATATATGCTCAGTAAATGCTGGCCATGACTAGTGGTGCTCTGAACACTCCAGGAGTGTGTGCGCAGTGTCAGAAGTGACATCTTTGGGCCCCGGGTTGTCGCCCTCTCCTTCCTCTTCCAAGAACAGACTTTCCCCAAAGATGTGAGCCCGAAGCCTCGAGAGAACCACAAGCCGGAAAAGGAACTGACGCCAGCACAAGTCCGGGACCACAGAGGCCACGGGCCCCGGCACAGGCAGTCACATGCCCGCGCCGGGGAGCAGAGGGGCAGGCTGGGGGAGAGGGGCTGTGAGGATGCGGCGCTCCACCAACAAGCCTGCTCAGGGCAGATCCGCCCTCAGCGGATTCCCACAGCGAGTACGCAGCTAGCAAATGAGGGTTGTCTTCTGCAGTGTCTCCGGGTCCCCACCTCCTAAATGAGTGCCATGAATTTCCAGGTCTTCCCAGGACAAGGTGGGCAGAAGCCCCCTGAAGAAGGCACCTTCTTGTCCACTTGCAGCACCTGGAGGTCAGCCCCCACTTAAGGACGCGCCTAGTGCTCCACAGCTGTCCTCCTGCCCTGCTCTCCCTTGCCCTCTGCACACTCCCTCCAGCCCACGAGCCTTTGGAGAGCCCCAAGAAAGAAGTTTGTTTGTTTTTTTTTTAAGATTTTATTTCTTTGTTTTTAGAGAGAGGGGAAGGGAGGGAGAAAGAGAGGGAGAGAAATATCAATGTGTGGTTGCCTCTTGTGCACCCTCAAGTGGGGACCTGGTCCATAACCTAGGCATGGGCCCTGACTGGGAATTGAACCAGCAACACTCTGGTTTGCAGGCCAGCACTCAATCCACTGAGCCACACACCAGCCAGGGCAGAAGGAAATTTTTAAGAGTTTTATTTTGTATGGGGCACAGGGGTGGCGGAAGATAAGGAGAAAGGGATGACTAGCCAGTTATATATTATATATGGTCTTGGCACGCTTTTCTTTTTCTAGAGGACCATTTTCATAATAGCTATGTGAAGGGAGGGAAATGAACATTGGAACCATAGGAGGAGGGTCTTGATCACTGGGATTTGCTCCCCAACACACCTCAGAGAGACTCCCTGTGTTCAGCAGGGCAGGCCAGCCCTTTGGCCAGGTCAGTGCCCCACAGACATCCATCCTACTAACACTATATACATCCTTACTATTTGTCTCGAGTCCCTTTTCAACTCACAGATTCAAGCTGTGATTTCCACACCACGCTGCAACATGAAAATGGCTTTCATGTAAAGTATCCCTTCTAATCCTCACCACAAACCTGTAACATGCATGGCACCCCCTTCTATTGTCACAGATACTAAGGCTCAGAGAGATTAGGTAACACCTCTGAGATCACCTGGCAGGAAAGCAGCAGTGGCGCCAGGTCTTGCCCCATGTTGGTCACCCCTGCCACCACATCACTGATGGCCTCTGGTCCAACTCACCCCCTCTGATCCCTCAAGCCTGAAGGTAGAGACTATGCAGCTGGGATCTCTCCAGTGCTACTGCCCCACACCTGGCACCTTCTCAGTCGGTGGATAGCTAATAACTATCTGTTATGCGGACCTGTTAACAGAGACAACCATGAATAGCCAGAGCTGTCCAGCCTAGGCCCACAACATCCGATTGCCCAGTTCTGGCTTCCATAGGCCTCAGCATACTGAGCCTTACAGGGGGCAATCTTGACTTTGGAAGGAACCAACAGATGCCAACGGCCATGATCATATATGCAGCAGAGGCCAGGCCATCAGTGAGGCAGGCTTCCCAGTTCTGTTAACAGCCATAAAAACGGGCATCTGTGCACCTGCTCTCATGCAGGCAGGACACACAGGATCCCCGGACCCAGGTGTGACCCAGGACTCCAGAGGCAGTGGGGAGCGCAGAGGGGTGGGGCAGGGGCCGGAGTCATCAGCCTTGGGAAGGACACAGCCAGACACAAGTACCACCAAACAGAACCTTCCCCAGAAGCCACAGTGCCCTGTGGGAGCTGGCATGACCCAGCCAGGCTCTGAGGATGCAGAGGACGGACCCACGGGAAGCACCCACCTCCCGGGCAGGGAACAAGTTACGGTGGAGCCTGCAGACCCTGACTGCGAACACTGTCTGATGGTCCAGGGAGGGAGGTTGCTGGTAAGGCATGGGGTGGGAGGAATACTGAAGACTTCCTGGAGAAACGGAAATGAGCTTTGGGCACAGCAGGCCACTTTCTGCAGGACACACATTGTCCTCTCTTTTACACGCGCCTCTTAGCATGGCTTTCCAGACTGTAGGTTCCTTAAGGGAAGCAACTATGTCTTACTTGCCTTTGACAGTCCTCTCTGCAACAAGGCCCGGCACAGACCGAGGCACGTATCGGTTCGCCGGGCTGGGTGGGAGAACAGACAGTGATCCCCGTGCCGGGAAATGGCAGCACCGGCCGTGGAAGGGAAGAGCACAGTGGGCGAGGACGGCTGAGCTTCACAGAACAGGAGAAAATGAGCAGGGGCCAAGGGGAAAAGAAAGCAAGGACTGGCCGGTGCGGAAGTCAGTGGGCCCTGGGAGCTCAGGGCAGAATGTGGAGCTGAGTGAGCCCCAGGCCTGGCCCCCACGTCGGGGGGGGGGGGGGGGGGACAGGCAGTGAGGTGACTCAGAGGAGACTCCAGGAAGACCCTGCTCTCGCAAAGGAAGTCCCCGAAAAGGAAGTCATGAAAAAACTCGCCCTGAAAGAACAAATGCCAGACCACAGGCCCTCTGCTGAGGAGGCCGGAGTCCAGAGCCCGGGTAGGCAATTATCAAGGCTTCATAAACAGGGCGATTACAGAAAGGAAAATAGAAGGCACCCACGCAGGCGAAGCTGCCTCACGCGGGCGGAGGCGCAGTGGAAGCAACTCCTCGGATCGCGGGGAGGAAAGCAGGCCAACGCGCCGCTTGGAGAAAAGGAAGTGATTTTAGAGAGCTCCAGAATCAGACCTGACGCGGGGGTACTGGCCACAGTGTGGGGCAGAGAGGGCGGTCCTGGGTCCGGGAACACCGCAGAGAGTGAGAGCAGGGCGCTCGGCCTGTGCTTTGCAGGGCAAAGCCCCCTCACGGAACAGCCCCTGCCATCAGCCACTCCGTGCCCGCCCTCACCCGGCCCCCCAGGAAACCTGGGGGCCCCGCTGGACACGGAGCTGGAGAGCTGGCTGCCAGTCCTGCCAGAGCACTGGCCCTAGGTGTGTCCTCCAATACGGCAATGAACAAGCCATCCCCGGCTCTGCCTTAATGTAATGTTTTCCATCTCTCAAGTCCCTCATTGTTCTTCCTGTCAAACAAGGGCTCCCGGCTCTGGTGTCTTCTATAAAGCTTAAGCCACACGTTACCACATCCCTTCCCATAGATCACCTTCCCAAAAAGCTCCGTCCTCTCTCGGAGAAGCCCAGCCAAGCCCACTCCGGAATCCTTAGCTCCAGGCTCCAGGGCAACCACAGCTCTAGTCTCCCGGGTGCTCTCGGCAAAGGGCCCAAAACGCCTCTCACCGGTAAGGGGGAAACAAAGTCCCGAAGAGGACAAGGAAGGCTACGACTCCTAAGTCCCCTGGGAACCTCCCTTATCCCGCCCAAATCGCCCACTCCAAACCTCTGCCCCCGGTTCCTCCTGGAGGTGCTCCGGTAGCGCCGAGGCCACTGGGGGACCGAAATGGTCCCCTTTTTGCTCGGAGATACGGCTTCTCCAAAAACCTGAGAATTCCTGACTCGCCCGCGTGCAGCAAGACAAGTACCAAAGGTCCTCAGGCCAGGCACCCACCAAACAGGAAATTCCACCTGTCGGGCTAGCGTCCCGGCCACAAAGGGGCAGTGCAGCGGTCCCTGGCCAAGACAAAGCGCAGCGCGCCGGGGGCCGGGGCGCCCTCTCGGGCCGGTCAGTTCCCGGCCGCACTCGAGGATCCCCGGCCCGACGGCGCCCGCAAAGCCCGCGCCCCTAGCCCCGGGCCGGAGGGGGGCCTGGCTACCCCCACCCCCGTCGCCGCGCACCCTCGCTCACCTCCAGCCGCGAGTTGTACTTGAGTCCCGCGCGGGGATCCTTGGAGCCCGCTCCGCCCTTGCGGCCCTGATTGCTCTTCATGGTCCCGGTGGCCGGTCGCGGGTCTCAGAGGCGTCGTTCCCGCAGGTGGGTGGCTCCCATCGCCGCCGGGTCAAAGGAGTCGCGGGGGTCGCGGGGGACGCGTGGCGCAAGAGGCGCAGGGGGGTGCGGGTCGCGGTGAGTTCCGGTCAGAGGCCCCGCGCCCGGCGGCCGGCAGAGTGGCTCTCGCCCTCACTCTTCCTGTCCCGAGCAGGTAGTTTCAGGGTGTGGCCTCCCCGGGCCCGCCCCGCCGCCGGCCGCGCTCGCCTGCACCTTTCCCATATCTGCCGCCCCTTCGCGGGTTTCCGCCTCCCTGCGAGCCTCCGGGGAACCGCCTCCCCTAGGGGAAGGGGGAAGGAAGGCCACCGGCCTGACAGCGATGGAGAAGTAAGGTGCGGCGACCTACCTGGCGGTGGCCATTAGCCCTAACTGCGCCCCGCACGTAGGAGTAAGTCCCCAGCGACAGCATCGACAAAAGCCTCCGCGCGCTTACCTGCTTTCCTGGAAGAGGCGGCCTTTTCCCTTCGTCGGGAGGACACCCGTGGTTTCTCTCCCTCCCTCCTGCGACTTCAGCCTCCACCTGGCTGTGTGACTAGGTATCGATTACAACCCCTCCAAACACAAACACAAACCGGACTGCCCCTGGGCTCAGCTGCCCATTTCTCATCCTTAGAGGCTCTTGCTGGCCCGCTTCCAGTTCTCCCTGGGTGGGTCACCAGCGTCCCGAGTCGCCTGACCAAATGCCCTCTTATCTATTCCCAGCATCCTTTACACATTTGCAGCATCGGACACGGACTGATACCGTCTTCAGATGCCCACCTGCCCTGGATTCTGGTCCTGCTTTCTGACCCCTAAATGTCATGGTTTCCAAGGTTCTCTCCTCAGCCTCCTCCCTGTTTCTCTCCATTTTCCTGGCGTCCTCATCTTATGGCTTCAAACAGGTAAATCTGCCTTCCGAGCACTGACATCATGAAGCAGCATCAATGGTGCATTAACAATTGCCTGGGATTCCCTAACCGGTGCAGCTCGGTCGTTTGGCCAGTACCCACAATGCGAAAGGTCGACCCCTGGGGTCAGGGCACGTGCCTGGGTTGCAGCTGTGGTCCCCAGTGCAGGCATGAGGCAACCAATAGCTGTTTCTCTCCCACATCGATGTTTCTTCCCCTCTTTCTCCCTCCCTTCCCCATTCTCTATAAATAAATGAATAAATAAATAAAATCTTGAGAAAAATACAATTGCCATTTGTGTTCTACTGGTATTACACAGTCAACAAATATTAGCGAGCACATATTATATGCTAAGCACTCTTCTATGTGCTGGGAAACAAGGGTAAATAAAACAAAAATCCCTGCTTTACAATCCATAAGTCCCACGCCTCCCTTCCAGACTTGCCCATCTTCCACTGTTCTCTGATTATAATTGTATCATTCTCATAGGTTCAGAATCTTGGAATCAGCCCTGGTTGTGTAGCTCAGGTGTTTACAGCATCGTCCCGATACACCAAAGTTGTGGGTTTGATCCCTGGTCAGGGCACATACAAGAATCAACCAAAGAATGCATGAATAAGAGGAACAACAAATCTCTCTCTCTCCCCCTTCTCCTCTCTCTCAAAAAATCAACTAAAAAAAGGAAAACCCTTGTAATCATCTTTGACTCTCCACCCCACCCTTACATCTTTTTTGTTTTTAATGTATTTATTGACGTAGAGTGCGTGTGTGAGAAGAACAGTAGGGGAGAGAGAAATCAATTTGTTGTTCCACTTATTTATGCACTCATTGGTTGATTCTTGTATGTGTCCTGACCAGGAATCAAACTCTCAACTTTGGCGTATCAGGACGGTACTCTAACCAACTGAGCTACTTGGCCAGGGCTCCCCGTTACATCTTATATCCAATTAGTCCCAAACTGGGTCAAGTCTTTCTCTCAAACAGCTGATACGTAGAGTCCTTGCTTTCCTCCCCATTTAGAAGGCCCCTATTTACACCCTCATCACCCTTTGCCTGGATTTGTGTAAGAAGCGAATGCACCTCCTGCCTCCAGTTTCCCGCCCTCTGATCTCTTCTATACACAGCAATCAGGTGCGTCTTTCTCAACCACAGCTTCTTTAAAACGTTCAGTGTCTCCTGGATCAAATCCAACTTCCTTAGCACAGCTTTCCCAACGTGACCTGCCTTCCTGAGCTGTCTTGCTTTCCAGCATTCCTGTCAGCCTCCTTCTCAGCCCATGCACCTCTCCTAATGCCTCCTTCCCTGGGAAGCCCTCCTCCTTCACACTCCTCTCCACGCAGTGACACAAAGTCACCTGGCAAGCGTTAGGGGTGTTCACCGAGAGCTTCTAGCTCTTTCTGGGCACAGGCTAGGGTTGCACTCCCTCTCCTCCAAGAGATAAGAGATGACCCTCTAGGAACCCGGGAGACATATGAGACCCTCCTTTGGCAGAACCGCAGGTTTTAGTGCCCCGAGTGCCTCTCGTTTATGTTACCTCAGATCCAGCCATCTTAGTAAATGGCTTCATCATCCGTCAAGTCAGATTGTTCTAAAGACATCACTGACTTGTTTCTTATTCCACTCACAAACACCAGCCAACAAACCATCACATCTGTCAGTTCTATCTCCAGAATATGTTGATATCTATCTACGTCTGTCTTTCATGCCTTCAGTCTCCCTGTTTCCAACCGCCACCATTTCCTCCCAGACTGCACATGGCCTCGGGGAAGCCCTGCCATCACCACGGCAGATGCACCCAGTGCACTGCTCCCTCTCCAAGCACAGAGCTCCGGAAGGGAAGGGTCAGTGTCTGTGAGCTTCCCCAGCTCGTACTCCGTGTTCGTTCAATTATTAAAAGAATAAATGAAAACATAAGCAAATGTTTTCTCGTTTTTCATTATCACTTAAAACTTTTTAGTGTAAAATGTAACACAAATATAAAAAACAGATTAAAACAAATAACACAGCTTACTGGGTTATTCTAAGGCAACCCCATTGTCCCTGCCACTGATGAGACGGAACCTTGCTGACCCCAGCTCCCCGTGTGCCTGTCCCCCAAACAGCCCCTACTCTCCCCACTAAGAGCAAGCACTCCACTGGCTTCCACAGGGATTACCTTCTTGTGTGTTTTCTTTATGTGGTTTTATCTAGTCCTGAATCTCTACACACTGCAGTTTAGCTTTGGCCTACTTTTTGTTTGTTTGTTTTAACTATTTCTCTTAGGCCCTGGCTCAGTTGGTTGGAGCATTGTCCAGTGGACTGAAGGGTTGCAGGTTCGATTCCCAGGCGGGGCACATGCCCAGGTTACAGGTTGCCTCTCCAGTTGGGGTGCATACAGGAGGTCAGCTGATCAATGTCTCTCTCTCTCTCTCTCTCTCTCTCTCTCTCTCTCTCTCTCTCTCAAAAACAAAGCAATGGAAAAAAATGTCCTCAGGTGAGGATATAAATAAATCTTTTAGGAGTCTTTCAGTCCAGAGGTTCCCACTTCACCCTCTTTTCCCTGTACGATTTATTTACTGGAGAGATCAGATCATTTGCTCTGCAGATTCCCCACCGGCAGGAGTGTGATGATCGCGTTCTCGAAGTGCAGTCTATTCAGTAGCTCCCTGGTCCTTTGTAGTTCCTGCAAATTGTAAGACAGTATCTACAGGCTTAACCAGATAAAGGGCTGGGGCCTTTTTGAGGAAAGATTTTACTTCATAGGCAGTGATGTGGTTTTCAACATGAGACACATATCTGACAGTCTCTTGCTTTGTTTTACTAGCTCTATGCTTAGATTCTAATTTCGGTAGGAAATGCTAACATCACATTCCAATTTATCATTCCTTGTTTACTTGCTGCAATACTTCTATAAAGAGAAATGTCTCAGTTGCGTGGTAACCCAGTGGTAAAGTCTACACAGATAAGGAAGAAGGCCTAAGTCTTCCCCCTTAGTTGGCAGTTTTCAAGATAGTTAATTCCCATAACATTTCCAAAGGGACCAATTGGTTTTTGCTTATTCGTGTGTCATTATGAACTCTTGGATTTATGCCTGTTTGTTATGTTTGGATCCACTGCCATTTTTACGCTCATTGATGTTCAAATTGTCCCCTCTTTGACCAGTGGGAGCCTCCTCCAGTTGGCTCTGAGTCTTTTTGACCCAGTCCTACTCACTTTTGATTATTTGTGTTTTCTGGTAAGATGTGCCAGGTTCATCTTGTACATTTCCTGCCCAGACATGCAGTTAGCCATTTCTTCAAGACACCCTACTGTATTTTAATGGAAAATGGTATTTCAAGACAATCGTGTGGGCATGACAGATGTTCACGACCGAGTTGGTCATTGCCTCTGGGGCTCTGGGTGGACAAATCTAGAAATTTTTAGGAAATGAAATAGACAAATTCATATTGATACTTTCAATTCAAACATTGACTGAACTTATTCTATGTCTGTATTTACTTTTTCCCACACTGAGTCCTTGCTCACACGTCACTTTTTTTTAAGCCCTATCGCCTTTATTAAGTGACAATAACAGGTACAATTTCCTCATTAGAGTTCAGTGAACTTGTCCTTAATGGAGTTTTTGTCAACTTGCCAGCTCACAAATAACAGAATATTCTAATATGAGGAAGAAAAAAAAGTGGGGTGGGGTGGATTATTAAAAGCTTCTTAGGAAGCTCATAGAATCTCTGGGAAGACCCGAATTTCAATAGGGGAGGAGACACAGCCAGGAGCAAGGCCAGAGGCACCAATCACAATGCTTGCTCCTGAAGCCCCCTCCCACAAACCACACACACACACACACACACACACACACACACACACACACACACACACACACACACACACACACACACACACACCATCCAGTCCCAGGGAGACAGACATCCTACAGCTGGCTGAAAGCCGCACACCTCTAGCCAGAGTGGCCTGAGTCTTTTGTTCCCTCTTGAATAAGTTTTCTGTGAGTGCATCTCATTAGCCTACCTAGGAGCCTGCTCAGAAGTCAAGTTCTGGTTCCTGCCTTGAGTAGGCAGGACTTACAAGGTGGAAATCCCCTATATAGGAAGGCTATTCAAAAGACACCCTGGTGTCCATAAACTGGGCAAATGCAGATGCTCTGAGCTGGTAGGCTGGAAGTACCCTTGGAGCCTTTCTGGAAATGCATTTTATTACCCTGAGCTATTTACTTGATCTGTCTGGAGAGCACTATTTAAAATTTCCCTCTCTGACTCCCCTTGTCCTGTCCATATAATTAGCATACCCCAGTTCATCCCTTCTCCCATCTGATATGTGGAGCAGTGCCCAGCCCCCTCTTTGACCCACGGGACCTAGAGCGGCTTTATAAAAGTCAAAGTATGCTGATTCATTTGCTTACATTCTAAGCTCAGTGCTCAAGTGCTAGTTAAAGAAACTTAAGTTTTAAGCAAATAATGTAAATATGTTTGTGTGGATTTAAGAGTCTTGCAAAGTGTTACCTTCACTGCAATTGAAGACAATACTAATACTGCAAGTATAGAACAAGAGTGACCAAGACTGACATTTCTACTCCTAGTATTGATACAAGTTTTTCAACATCCACATTATCAATTAAAACAATCAACATCCAATAAGTTGGCAAAAAAATAAAGTTTTAAATTAGCAAGACCATGAATTTACATTTACTAGCAATAATGACTTTCCTTTCTCTAAGTGTGTGTTGGGTCTTGAGGTGTTAATGAATATTATAAGGCCAACCTCATTAATAAGACTTGAAAAATAAATGTCAAGTGCATGAAGGCAAGCCACTACAAATTTTTTAGTGCTTAATGTCATGCGACACTCAGTTTAATAATTTACAAAATTTCACTAAGGAGTGGTAATGTACAGCTTGAGGTTTCTTAATTATAAAAGCCAAAGACAAAAAACCATAAACCACTGACAATCACTTTTTCCTGAAACGATACACAGAAAACGTGGCAATGCTGTTATCTACTCTTCTCTCAGTAAATGCTGTTGGAAGATGCACAGATTTGAAGAAACTAACAGAACAACATAGGAGGTATGGAAGGTTCAAATAAAGTACAGATGTTCTATTGATGACCTCAAGGAAAAAAAGGTGCCTACCCAGAAGGGCTCCTGGTGGCTAACTGGGGACCTCTCCTGCAAGCTTCACTTCAGGAAGTCTTGCCACCTGCCTGCCTGCACTGTGGTCCTGCTTCTGAGCCAATCCTTATAAAGGAGTCCCTAGAATCATATTTCAACCAAAAGGACTTTCTCCACCCAATCAGTTGTGCAGCATCTTTACCAACCAATCAGAGAAGCTCCACTCCAACCAATCAGGACAGTGCTTTTGGACCAATAAAATGGAGTCCTTATTTGCATGAGGACAGGCCAATCAGGGACCAGGGGTGGGGACTTCTCTCTATATAAGTGGAGAGTACCGGAGCAGAGCAGAGCTGTCGAGCTGGAGGGGCCTTGTCCTAGGGCCACCTCACAGCCATGCTGTGTCACAAGTGAACTGTTTGCACTAAGTTCCCTTCCTTCACCACTCCCCAAATCTGGGATTCCTTTGGCACTGAATCGGTGCCAATGACCACTGGATGACACTATTATAGCCCAGTTTATGGCCTAATATTTGCCAATTGTATTCATCATGAAGTATGCAAATACCTTTTTTTTAGCGAGCCCTATGTACTGGGAAGGTATGTTTTCAAGAGTTAAAAACTCCTAACATTAATCAAGCACTTGCTCTGAGCTGGGCCCCAGTCTAGGATTAGAAGCTTTACTCATTCCTCGCCCAATGAAGTATCACCAAGCCCATTTTTTCAGATGGAGAAACTAAGGCACAGAGCAATTAGATGACTTCCTCAAGGTCACCAAACTACTAAGTGGTCAAATTAGAAACAGAACCAGGAAATACGGTTTCAGAATTCCCACCTACTAACATTATAGCTGACTCTCAAAATGTACTTATATTTTATGGAAAAGAATGTATTATGTAAAATATGGGAAAATTATAATACTGATGGATTGGCTCTTTTGATTAAAGAAATACTTCCAAATAAAATTCTGGTGCTAGCTCACATGGAAACCATAAATGTACAATATGCCACAAAATATCGTAAATGTTAAACAACGGTAGAATCTTTGCAATATTTTTAGTAAGATTGTAAGTGACCAAGAAAACGTTTTATATCACACAGATTCATCTTGTGACAAAGTATTTAAAGACTTGTTGAGCTTAAAGATGCCCTTTTATTATTGTTTTTTAAGATAAAAAATACCTATTTTAATTTTTTTTCTTAAGAAACTTATGCTATGGCGAAACTTGGAAACAAATGTCTGAAAATATGTCCATGTCCAATTTTGCTGTCAAAAGTTATGTCTCACCATCCCGACCGGTACAGCTCAGTTGGTTGGGCGTCATCCTGCAAAATGAAAGGTCACCGGTTTGATTCCTGGTCAGGGCACATGCCTGGGTTGCGGGTTCAGTCCAGGCAGGGGACAGTACGAGAAGCAATGGATTGATGTTTCTCTCACATATCAATGCTCCTCTGCTTTTCCCCCTCCCTTCCCCTCTCTCTCTAAAAATAAAGTAAAATCTTTAAAATAAAATGTTATGTCTCACCAAAAGACCAATTTGTATAAACTTGAAAAAAAGATTAGTAGAGAGGACTGGATATGTAGTATTGTGCTATAATAGGCACAGCCAACGAGGAACTTCTTCCATTCCAGCCTGTTGTGAGGTCTCTTTAAAAAACACACACACACTTTATTGGGGTATAACTGACATACAATAAAAACCACATACTGAAAGCATACAATCTACGTTTGACCTATGCATGCACCTGTGAAATCACTACAGTCAAGAATATTCAGTTTCGATAGCCATTGAATACAATAATGAAACAAATAGACCTTTGCACCAGACTTTCTAATTGCTCTATCTCAGTGTTAAAACACAACTTAAAAAATAATAAGGTACGTATAGGGGAGCATAGTTCTCCCCTCCTTAAGTGTGGGAGGCACTTGGTGACCTTCTGCCAAAGACAAGGGGGTGGGGGGAAGTAACCTCACAGTGGAGACACTAACAAACTGTTCTCTCTCTCAACTGAAGTCCATAGTTTATTCAGATTTCCTTAGTTTTTCCTGATGTCCTTTTTATGTCAATGCCAAATAACATTTAGTTGTGTTTCTTTAAGCTCCTGTTGCCTGTGGCAGTTTCTCAGACTTACCTAGTTTTTGATGATTTTGAGTTTGGAGGCGTTCCGGTTAAGTATTTTGTAGGAAGCCCCGCTCCCTCCTTGGGATTTTCCTCATGATGACACTCCGGGGTTACGTGTTATTGGGGAGGAAGACCAGAGATAAAGCACCACACTCATCGCACCACATCAAGGGTACATGCTGTCGCCGTGACGTCTCCCTGTGGATGCTGGCATGGACCGCCTGGTGAGGCCATCTCTTTGCCTGTACTAAAACTAGGAGTATTTTACGGGACCCAAAAAGCTTGGTGGCCTTAATAAACTCTGGCGGGGTGGGGTGGGGGTGGGGATCACCTTTATGCTTCCCAAGTTTTTATTTATGGTAGAACATATACATACTTTTAAAATAACTACACGTTTTATTGATGGAGGCTGCTGCTTTAATCAGAAAGAGCCACTGATCTCAGTATTTTAATTTCAGTCAGACCTGGATGAACTTGCCCAAAGAACTTACGAAGATTCCTCAAGAAGGTCATGTCCTAAAAACAAAGTTAAAGTATGTCTCCTGTCCCATTCTCTGCATACTTGGGCGATTCCATGGAGGGGGGGGGGGGGCGGGGGGGGGGCGCCTTAATGGTCTGCACCTGTCAAGCCTTGCTCCATATAAGTAGCCACAGAGGACAAACATGATTCCTCCTTTTTCCTAGTCGGTAACAGGGCAAGATAACCATTCTCCTTGCTTTAAAAGGACTTTACCCGTAATCCCATACCACAGACTTTGGCTCTGTGCTGAACAGCATGGGGCTTTGTTGCCATGCTACGCCTATAAATGAGAGAACAAGTCATAAGGACCCTTCCAGCTGCTCCCAATGCACGCTGTCCGTGTCCCTCACTTTGGAGTGGACCCTTGGACTGCCCCGATTCTTAGGGATTCGTCTCAACCCAAACTGAGTCTCCTAAAGTAGGAATGTCAGTGTCACAGCAACTGAAACCAGAGCAATTACCAGAACACCGGGGCTGCCCTGCCTCCAATTTCTAACTGCAGGCAGACAGGGAGGTAGGAGGACTTTGTACAAAGTCAGCTGAGCGCTGCGGCACCTGAGGCTGACAGCAAGGTGGGCAGGGCCACATTCCAGACAGCAGAGCTGAGTCATCAAGGCAGAAACCAGGTGAGTAAGTTTCTCTCAGTACCTGATGAGGGGACAGTGTAGTGCTGGTCTAGGGCCAGGCCTGCTGACCAGTTCCTTATATAATTTCCATGGCATATTCTTTCAAGATTAAAAAACAACACAACAAAACCCTTTCTCTGTACGTACCGACCACATCTACAGGCCTCTGTCATTGCAGAGTGAGAGGCATACCAGCCTGGTTGCCGAGATGTTCAGCTCTAACCCTGAACGCCTGTACTAACCCCATTTGGGTAAAGAGTACGTGTACAGAAGCCCCTGCAATTTCACCAGTCCCAAACTTCTCCAACACCCATTATCAGCGGGAGTGTTGGTAATGGAGCCAAGTTCTAATAGCTGACCCGTGGACAGGCCCTAGCTGACTCTCACAAGCTTGTAAGATGACCCAGTCTCCCAGGGCCAATATACGTACACTGAACAAGGGGCTGACTGGCAGGGCTGGGGTTGGCTCTCTGTGCCAGCCGTTACGACATTGGAAAACCCCAGCTTTCTGTATGAGAAAACCCATGCTATGTAGGTTAAAACGGTTAAATGAGACACTGCCTGTGAAGCAGCTAGCAGCTAGCAGGCGCTAAAATAAGTGAAGCTGGTCTGTTAGACTTGGAATAATGAATGCTAGATCCGTCCCTCCAGCTGATTTTGCACAGGGTTAAGTGCAACCCACACCCTGGCAGAAACTGGATTCAAAAAAATGTTTCAAGTTTCATCTTTCCCACGACCTTCCTGGCAGCAACGTGAGAGGCCACTGCAGGAGGGAGAGGCAGATGAGGAAGTACCTGATGGTCATAAAGAACGAGCCTGTTTAACTGGTTCGTCCCAAGATGCTTCCTGGCCGGAGGCTCTGAAACGCAACTCCCTATCCCAGTATCCAAGGGAACATACATCATGTGCATGCACATATATGCAATGTTAACTGCAGCGTTTATATAATGGCATTATGCTAAACAAGACTGAAGACTGAGATTAGCTCCTGATTTTATTCTCATATATGTAGCTGGACATTAAAAACTTAGGTCAGAGTGTCGGCGTGCGAACCAAGTGTCGCTGGTTCGATTCCCAGTCAGGGCACATGACTAGGTTGTACATCAGGTCCCCAGTTGGGGGCGTGAGTGAGAGGCAACCACACAGTGATATTTCTCTCCCTCTCTTTCTCCTTTCCCCTCTCTCTAAAAATAAACAAAACTAAGAAATAAATAAATAATTAATTAATTTTAAAAAAAAAAAAACAAAAAAAACTTAGGTCACCAGTAAAAACCTCCCCATGCCAAAGTGCTGTGAGCAATTGTCATGTAAACCTCCTCCAACAAGAACACATCGCCTCCTAATGGCAGGTTATTTAAGGCACGCAAATGGTAATAGTGAATGTCAACTATAACTGAAAATTAATAAACAAAAAACTCAGAAATGGAGGCAGCAATCATTTCTCCGAAAATTCAGCCACAAACCTTACTCACTGTTTCCAGCACCAAGAAAAGTCTCATATTAATACATTTTGCTGGACAAAACTCTTTGCTGACTCTCCCTTATTTTATTTTTATGTTTTGAAATTTTATTTATTTATTTTCAGAGAGGGGGAGAGAAACATCAATGTGTGGTAGGTTGCCTCTTGCGCGCCCGCAGCTAGGGTCCTGGCCCACAACCTAGGCATGTAACCGGCCCAGGAATCAAACCAGCGACCTTTCGCTTTGTGGGACGATGCCCGACCAATTGAGTCACACCAGTCAGGGCAAGAAAATAAATCTTTAAAAATTCTAACCTATAACCTCAGACAGATTTGCCATCATAAAAGGAAATGTTAAAAGCAAGCAGTTCTTACAGAATTTTAAACTATGATTACAAAATTCCCTACAAACACTGGAAGATAAAAGCAAAGCAATTATTCAGATTATAGAATAAAACTAAAGAAAAAGAAGCAATCAGGGAGGTGCAAGGTCTAACCAATTAGAATTTTAGAAAATATAAACTCAAACTCAAAGAGTCGAACTGGCTTGAGTAGACCAATTCCAGCCTCTGCCAGAAGCCCGGCAGCCCCTCAGTGCAGGAGGGTCCCCGTGGTCCCCGAGGCGGGAGGGTTAAACCATCACCAGAGGCGACGCCAGGACAAGGAAACAAGGAGTCTTGGTGGAAGTTAAAGTATTGTATTTATTGATGTGTTTAAACTCTGTACATTCTCCACAGATCAGATTAAGGAGTTTGTAGGTGAAATTTATCTGTGCATAGTGGGAAGAGACATGGATAAGGGACAGGGAAGGGAAAAAAACAAAATCAAACAGTCACAGGGAAATAGAAAAAAATACACCACAGGTTACCAGAACCTTCAGAATTAAAAAAAAAAAAGAGCTGGGAGCATCAACATCAACTATACAAGCACTACAAAGACTCGTGTGAAGAAAACAAGATCTTCAGCGCTCCGCATGGTGTCTACAGACCATTGCACTGTCCTCCTTCCACGGAAGGCGAACCTCCCGTGGTCTCTCCCGGGCCACTGGCCACCTGCGACTGTGGTCTTGAGTGAACACCAACAAGGCTAGTGATGCGAGAGGGAGGGCAGAGGAGTCAAGGGACGACGGGGAGGGTCAAGGATCAGTGCCTTCAGAGGGAAATGTCCAAAGAGGTAAAGATCGCACGTTCGGACACTACCTGGGAGGGGAGCGAGCTGTAAAAAGCCGTGGTAAGTAAACGGCAGACAGTGAAGAAGGTGCATATACAAACTACTGGCTGCTATCTGTGGAAGAACTGGCTTTAGAAGGAAAGCAGCAGTGGACGCCCTATTCTGTATACATGAGGCTAAAGATGCTGGAACGCGGATGCTTTCAACCTCCTTGGTGACAGGATTTGTGTGGAGACACCAAGGCACCCAGCAGTGGGAACACCAGACTCCCAAGAAACTGGTCCTTTAAAATAATTTTGAGAGGGTATCGAGATGTGCTTCAATGGTCTTACAGTTCCCGATTTCACTTAGTTTCTCAGCAACTTTCTGAGAGCTCATTTAGAAAAGAAAATACTGTCTTTTTTTTTCTTCTTTTTAATAAAAACCAAGACAGTGAATGAGCCTTAGCTGAGTTACACAAAGCAACTGGAGCCAACGACCCGCATGGACAGTCTATCATTGCAAATGAGCATTTCCATGTCTACAGAGAGCATGTGTAAGACGATACAACAGAAGTGGGGTGCCTGCTTCACTTAAAAAAGAAAACTACATCAGTCAAATATCTGCAATAGATCATTTTCTCATTTAAGGTTTATATATCATATATTGTTATATTAACATTCTTTTCACCCATTTAAAAGAATGGAAATTGTGATTCTACAGTAGTACTTTACAGTCTTAATGATCCAAGAGGTCTGAATGTAAGGTGAAATCCTCTGGAAGTAATTGTTGGTCAGCAGTTGATCCAAACCCTGGCCCTCTCTGGCCCACTGCACCCCCCCTTCAGTGGGGGAGGGGGAGGAGATCGCCTTCGCCCACTTAAACCTGCATCTGCTCAAGGTATTTGTAGGTCGGGTTTTCATAACCATGGTTCTGCATCTTGTTCAGGTGACGCTCTTCAGGGGTGAGCATTGGGTCCACCTGGAGGAACAAAGATTGTGGATCACTGCAACACGCCTCAGGGAGTGGCACAGTGTTCAGGAGACCTGGCTGTTCACTGTGCGACCCCCTAAGGGCCAAAGCCAGCCCGGCATCACATTTCCATTGGGTGGACCGAACGAGTTGGTGATGCGGACACACATGAAAAGAGGAGGGTCCAAGAGGCAATGCTTCTGAAGCTGAAGTCCTAACAGCTTAGTTCCGGTTGGAGAAAATAGTGACCAGACTTTCCAGCTCCACAGTAAGAGCCCGTCTCAGTCCTGCTACTTTCCGTCTAGGACAGTCTAGGTGAGCATGGGTGTTGGCCCCCTCTGGAATTCTAAAACTAGGTCAGTGTCCAACAGGGGATGAAACCAAATAACTAAGACAAGCATCTGAACTAACTTTCCAGAGCATACTATACTGTTTATTGTATTCATTTTCTAGAATCAAGAGACTGGACATTTCCACCACCCACCAAAAACGAGTGGTAAGCAGTTCTAATTATAAATCAGCAGAAGATGAAAGAGAAACAGCCTCCTCTGGCTCTTTCTAAATTTCCTGTTGCTTTATTTCTCCGTTAAAAAAGAATAATATTAGTCCATGTTCATATCTTTAAGACTTAATTCACTCATGATTGCTGCTGTTGCCTGATCTGTCACAGACCTGGTTTGTTCCTTAGAAAGCAAGTCGACAACAACGAAGAGTATTATAGCCCCTCATTCTCAAATATCTAACATACCTAAAAAAGGGAAACACTAAGAAATCATCGGAGAAGTTTTCAGTCTCTGTACCATAAAATGCTTTTACGATTTCCTCACATTCACAGTCAAAGCCCAAATTAACGTTAAGAGTCAGCAATAGCCCTTTGTCATACAATCAACATAATTCAGTCGGGGCTGACTTTCAAAAAATGACCTAATAATCCATTGAATAATTGATGTGCAGCACCCAAGAAGTGTAGACGTTTGAGTTCCGCAAAGCCCTGCACAGCAGAGAGCAAACCCCGCCAACTCAGGGCCCAGTCTGGAGAAAGCCCAGCTACTCACTTCCACAATCCCATGGCTGATGGTGCCATACTGTCTCTTCCTCAGCATCACCAGGCTGATGACTATGACAGTAGCAATGGCCACCGCAATGACCAACAGGCCAATGAGGGCACTGCTGCTCAGGCTGAAGTCCTCTTGCAGAGGCCTCACAGATTCCTAAAATCACAAAGCAGATATGCAGTAAAACCCAGTGACCATCTGCACGATGTGCAGGACAGCAACCAAGAGACACACAACTCAGTCAGGGCTGTGGGCCTTTGGTCATATCTCTAAGGCCCACGGGAGCTCTGAGATCCGGCTTTCCCAGTAACCATCCACAAAGGGAGAACTCCCACTTTTCCAGTCTCCATGGAAATGAACCTGGCCCCGGGTTCTGGAGCTAAACACATACCGGCTCTTCCTCAAGGCCTCCAACTCTCTCAGAATTGAAAATCATCTCCTTAACATCCAGCGTCTCATCAATGACCTGAAACAGTATGAAAATGTCAGTAACTGGATGGAAGTGGAAATTTAGTATGAATACAACTCCTTTCACTATTTGGAGGAGAGAAGCAGACACCTGATGGACATCCATGACCCCATCAGCTGTCACATTCATCTAAATCCACTTGCCAAACCCCACAGGAAGGAGACAGTGTGCATGCAAGACTACTGGGAAGCAGTGGGTCTTTAAGGGTCTTTACCTACATTTCCCTTCAGGACAGATTACCAGGAAGCCAAGGTGAAATCTCAAACTCAGTTAAGAATAACCCAGAAATATAAGTGATAGGAAATGCTAGAATAATAATTAATAGGAGGTATAAATCTAAGGCAGTGCAAGAACCGAAGCAAGGTCTATTCCATTTTCAAGTTATGAAATCTCTATGCACTTGAAAACAGCTTCTGACATTTTAGCCATCTCTTTATTGCAAATATGTTTTCCCACCGCACGGCAAGAAATGAAGTACTGCTGAAACATAATTCTTTATTCCATCTTATTTATACCCAGACGCTACACAATACAGCAAGCCTGGGGGCACAGATGGAGCCCACCTATCTTCTACCATATGGCGGTCCACCTGGAAGGCATCTAAAACAATGCCACTCACTCTAATTATCCTCAAAATTAAAGCAGGCCAGGGCAAAGAGAGATGGCTCACCATGTTCTCATCCACTTTATTCTTACTGTTAATCACCTTCTCCTCGGCACCTATCAGTCGTCCGTCCTGCTCGCCCAGTCCAGAGCCTGTGTGGGGAGAGACCACAGCTGAATGTCCCAGGGCGGTCTGGCCTCGTGCTTCTCACTGAAGCCTCAAGTCCCTCCAGAGGGCAGAGCCCCCTCTGCAAGCCTCCCCCAATACTTGGTTCCCATTTTTGAAGAATCACTGTGCTCTACACGTATGGATGGAACAGGCCCTTTTTAGAGGGCTGAGGGGGATAATGAAGCAGAGACAGCGCTTACTTGTATCCATTTGGAAAGATGGAATGCAAGCCGTCAGAAGAGAATGTTTATTGTAAGCGAAACGGAAACTGAGTCCAAAGGCATTCTAGCATGGAACACATGCAGCGTCCTAGGTGGCATCACTGAGCACCCCGTTATTACCCCACAACTCACTCCTTCAACACCTGGGGCTCCCTTCCCACGGAACAACTGTTAGACCAGCAATGAATCTGCATGTCCGCCTCGAGCATGATATTGCATCCCATAGGCCATTCTCTCTGCCTAAAATAACCTCCCTGACCTTACACCCTATTTGTCCTTCAAGCTACAGGAGGCATCCCCAGGTGACAGCACTTAAAGCCATTGTCTGTAATAACTGACTTTCTCCTGCATCTCCCACTGGCTGTCACCCTCTCGGGGCCTAGATTACAGATGGTCACATCCTCAATGATTACTTGAGGATGAACAGGAAGGAAGCATTCCACAAAAAGGCAGAATCCTAACACCGGGGTGGAAGGTGTAAGAATAGCAACACTCCTCTTGTCAAGGTCAGACGTGGCCTGAGCCGATGTCACTGGTGCGTGGCGTTCCAAAGATGCAGCGTGACTGACGCCGCATTAACCCAGCAAGAAGAAAGCGAGGAGCAATCCTTTCTATTTTCAGCTCCAAAGCATGTGACTTCCAGCTATCCTAACACTTTCTTGTTAATAATAACCTATACAGCTCTATATAAACGTCTAGGATTTGACCCTTTTATGAAGAGACCAATCTGACAGGATCCTCGGCCTTCTGCAAGCGAGTGACATTCAAACATGAGCATATGCAAAGCACTGCTGTCCCCAGGCCTGCCCAGGGCAGCGGATGACACCAGCCAGCTCACAACCGGACTTGCTCCTGACACGGAGCTCCTCCTAACAGTGGCCGCAGTTGCCGGAGCCGCAGGCCAGCTGACGCAGGGCCTCACGAGAACACAGCCAACAGCGACGCCATTTGTTTCTAAAGCTTTCATCTTACAGAACAATTTTACAACTTGATTCTAGGGCGTAAGTTAAACCAGGGCTGGCTTTTATGGTCTCAAAATGCCAAGGAAAACAGGCACGTGGCACTTCAACCACATGGGCGAGGGGTGTGCTGCCTCAGCGGGACTCGCGTGCTCACGCTCCGGCCGGGCCCACAGTGGGGCTGAGCTCCCTCGCCCGCCGTTCCCCAGGGCAAGGGCAGGATCCCGTCTGAAAAATAACGTGGTGCTGGACCTACTACTAGTCCAGACGGTTTTAATACTTTTTTGGTTATACAGCCGATGTGTTTCTTACACACTAACCAAAACCATCTTGATTTTATAAAATACATAAACAAGTGGTTTTAAGAGACCAAAAGTTAATGTTTAAATTATCCCAACTAAGGGAGGTATGAGGCCAGTCAATCTTCTAAAAATTTCATCTTGATCTAGAAACATCTTAAGACGTGCTGTTTGGACGAACGTTACCATGGCGACACACCGTGGTAGCCCAGTAGAAGAGGACAAACATCAGCACGAAGCAAGCTTTAGAAAATTCCGATGCTACTCTGGGGTTTTGAGAAGAGGCTGTGGCAGCACCACCGCCACCACATTCAGGGCCAGAGGACACCACTTGGTCCACCCACGGTCTGTCCACAAAGCCAAGAGGGGGCTCGCAGAACACACACGAAGAAACCAAACCTCTGACCTGACCCACGGTGACCAGGGGCTGCGACCCACCCGACAACCCGGGAAGTTCAGCAGCAGCAGCTCTCAGGACAGAGGAGCTGGGCTCACATTCTGGCTTCTCTGCCTCTGAAACACATCACTGAGAGCAGGACCTGCCGTCTCTGAGGCTTCTTCCACGGCCTGATCTACAGGACAGCCGAAGTCCCGCCCACGGTGCGTGTCCGTGAGCTACAGGGGCGCAAGGGGGCAGAGCACCCAGCGCAGCGCTGACGCCATGCAGCCTTGTCCGAAAGCCGGAGCCTCGCTCCAGCGAGTGCCCCTGCCCCCACCAGTTTCGCCCACCAGCTTTTAACACGTTTTGAGATCAACGCTGTCACTCAGGGGACATGAGACGACAGGCAATAGACAGATGGGCACAGACAATGGGCAAGGAACAGCTAAAAAGGGGAAGATGTAAGTGGGAGCAGCAGAGAAATAAAGGAGAGATTAGGGGAAAAATGGCTCTCTACCTGACCGGAGACCCAGCATATTTGTTTATACTAGCCATCCGCAACCAACCTTTTAAACTGGCTATCCTTCCAAGTCTACCCGGATTACAAGGACTTAGGAAGAATCCATTTGGGTTACTTTGGGACCCTCTGGGCATCCAGAGGAAAGCTCAGGACGGCCACCTTGTAACCAGTATCACTGACAGGGACTCTGGATGCTGCAGACGGGACTGCTCCGGCCCCACACACAGCCCCCTCTGAAGAAATGAGGTGGGAAAAAACCGGTGATGTTATGGAACAGAACATGAGACTTCGGACACACTGGGAAATGACAGGAATGAAGGTCTTAGAGGGAACATCTCTGACAAACCAACCTTTTTTCATTGGGTGGTACAACTCCGGCTGGGTGTCTAGCAGAAAGGAAAACAATAAAAAACAAAATAGCACAAAAGGAGATTAAGAAAAAAAAAAGGGCGTCTTTCTAATTTCCTATTTTAGAAGTCCTCTATCATGTGAACAAAAAGTCTTCTTCCTTAAAAACCTTGCCTGAAATACCCCATAAACAAACCAGCAGCAACGACTGGGAGTTAGCAGAGAGGTAGGTCTGCCTTGGGTCTTTTCAGGGAAATGTTTGTGAGATTCCCAAATTATTCAGCGTAGCCACAAAGCTCTTTCTCTTAGAAAATACTAAAGTCAGACGTTAGTGCCGGTGGCGGTTTTCTGAAAGGAGACAGGTCCTGGTTCAGACCCGTCCGCGTGCCCCGACCCCAAATGAGCTGCGTGAGCACGGCCGGCAGACGGCCGCCACGGAGGTCTGGGGTCTGTGAGAGCGGGTTTTAGGAACACCCTCCAGGGTACCTAGTTTAGAAGGCAATTAAGGTCGGAGGCTAAGCCAGAGGCTCCCTCCTCCCCGGCTGGTACCTTCCTCAGGCCTCTGCCCAGCACCACGGCACCTGGTCAGCGCTGAGTGCCTACCCAGCGCGGGAGGACCACATTAGCTTGGGTTCAAATCCTTCCTCTCCACCTACAAGCTACAGTACCCTGGGCAGACTTAACCTCTTTAAGCCTGGAACCCCCCCAAATGAAGAAACTCCCGTAGAGTTATTTTGAGGATTAACCGAGAGCATCCATAAAGCTGGCTTTCGATAAGGACTACAGAGCTGCGGCCACTGTCTTTATCACCACCAGCAGCAGCAGCAGCACCGTGGCAAGGCACCAGGATCGCTCTGCAGCTTGTCTGTTTCTGGGGCAGACCTGCAGTGCGGAGACCCCTTCAGGTACCAAGAAGCAGCGAGGAAAGGGAAGCGGGTGTGCTGACTGCGAGGAGAGGAACATCGCTTCCTATCCCCACGTAACGCCACAGCGTGTCATCCCTGCAGCCGCTCCGTTACCTAACTCCCAAGACTATCATGAAAAGATATGGACGTAATTTAACATTAAAGTGCTCTTTAAACTGTAAAATGACTCCCACATGTAAGGTTTTACACATACTGGAGGTAACTAATGGGACCAGGAACAGTGGTCTTTAAGTAAACCATCTATAAAGTGTGAGCAATAGGACTGACCTCGTGGTGACACTGAACCCAACTACCTCAATGCTCCCACTACGATGCCTGCACATAGTAGGTGCTCAGTGAATTGAGTCTCCCTCTCCCTGCCCAACTTTCACTAGGAACACAGCCTCCCCAGCACCACCCAGGTTCAAAAATCTGACTTCGGTTTTTTAACTGCCGTCTTCCCCACTTCACCCCACGCCCACTGCCAAGCAGTCGCGCCGTCGATCATACACACCTTCACTCTCAGGTAAGGATGGGAAGGGGTGTAAGGGGTAGAATGGCGGGATCTCTTCACTTTCTTCAGAGCTCACCCGGACGTCCACAGGGGCCTCTGAGATAGAGGACGTGAACTGGTCCGTGTCCGCACGCTGTTCTTGAAGTAGCTCATCTGACAAACAGACATGGCAGGGAGCCAGGTTTTCAGAAGGGTCTAGATTCTAGACACAGCGCCAACTGTCTGAACAAGACTAATTCACGTCATTATGGGATGCGAGACCTGCCAAGAGGAGCACCCCTCCAGCTCACAACACAGCCAACCACTTCTTAAAATGCCTCCCGATTCTGTGGCACTGCAGAGCCCCAGCACTGGGAACCCCCGGGCTCCCTCTTGGGCACCCCCTCTTCTCTCTCAACTCATTGTTAATTTCATGTAATGGCAGTCTTCAAATACGCCCCTGGCGTATCAGGACTCCGGAATCTGTACCTCGCGTCTACCGCCGGAGCTCTGGCTCATCAATCTAATGGCCTGCCTTACGCCTCACTCCATGTCCAACAGCAACTTCTATTAAAAATGTGTCAAGACGACGCTTTCCCTCAGTAAAAATGGGCACCACCGCCCACTCACTTGCTCACAATGAAAGCCTCCATGCTTTTCCTTCCCTCACTCTCCTGTCCAACCCAAGGCACACCACATTCACCTTCTTCTGAAACATACCCCGAAGACCACCCACGCCTCTCCCTCCTCCTTGACCGTTTTAGTGCGCAACCACCAAGTCCTTCCTGGGTGGTTCCCAATTTTAATCAACTTTCCACAAAGCAACCAAGTAATTTTTTGTTTAATTCATGTTCTTTTCAAAAGCATAATCCAGACCTAATCACTCCCTAGTTTAAAAGCCTCTAATGGCTTTCTGTTATCCTGGAATAAAAGCCAAACCCCTTGGTTTTGCTAAAATCTCTTAACAAATTGGCCTCTGCCTACTTCTTTGGCCTCCTGTCTCCTAATGTCCTGGCCTCTCCGAGCTACTCAAATGTGCCATTTGATTCAAACTTCAGGCTGTTGCAGCAGGCATTGCCTGTGATAACCATGTTTTCTCCCCTTGGGAGCTCAGGTTACCGCCCCTGAGACAAGCCTCCCTGGCCACCCACCGCCACTCACCCCGGTTTAACCTTCCCCCACAGCTCTCACCGCCATCTGATACTTGTTTTCCTGTCTGTCTCTCTCCTACCATAACATGAGCTCTAGGAGACAGTCTGCTTGTGCACTGTTTTACTGTGACACAGAGCAGACACAATAAACAGTTGTTGTATAAGTGGAGATGACAGACACCAGAAGAGGAAAAGGAAGTGAGGACGTGTGTAAAACAAGTGCCTTGAGATACATCAGCAGTCAAGGGGGGGGGGGGGGGGGTAATAGGAGATGTCCCCCAGTCCCTTGCAATTTTACACCCTGAATTTTTCTTCCGGTAACAGAGTGAAGGTCAATGAAACTCAAGGCTCTGTGGCTCACAGCCAGTCCTTGACCTTGACACATGAATTCCAGACTTCTGAAACCAGTGTGCTAATGTCCAGCTTCATGGCCTCGCTTGTCCTATTTCTCTAACCAGCTTCAAGCCTTAGCAAGCATCCCACCTGACTTTGATGCAAATACAGTCAGCACCCACCAATTTCCTCTTGGATTTCTTGGGCTATGTAAGGTACTTTGTAGAGGAGAGAGAGGCTTTGGTTCCTTCTTTCTTCAATCACGTGGAGATGTGTCATCACCTGGAAGTACAGTATGGCGGAGACTCATCAAAATAGCTGGGCCAGGAGGGACATCAACACACATATTTCTACAAAGGCCAGCTGAGAAGTTATATTCTCTCCAATGTCCAGCAAAGCGGTTGGTCAGAGAAAATGTGTTATCCCCATAGCATACTTACTGAAGTATAAGGATGTGCTCAGACTGCGTAATACCCCTCAGTGATCTGAAAATTTACCCAGAGTAGTCCAAGTTAAAGGAAAATTTGAGAATTCTCAATAGCCGGTTATTGATTTGATTTTCATATGAGAAACTTACTAACTGTACTGAATGAGTTAAAAAAAAAAAAAAAAGAAAAAGAAAAACCTAGTTTGTACAATGCCAGGTATTCAATAAGGTTTTTCTGAGTGAAAATGGGAAACAGTTGACCAATTTATTTTTTACCACTGGTCAAATCAGATAAGCGTAAAAAGAGAATGAAATCACTGGTTAAAAAGGAGATCTGGTGAGTGGGGGGACCATTCATAGGCTTTCCTTAGTGAAGTAACTGTTTGAAACGATTATCATGGCGAAACTAGTTTATTCCTATTTAACTAAATTAGCTATTCTTCAAAAATTTATTCTAAGATATATACAAACCTGATTTTAAGGGGTGTTAAAGACTTTCCTACCATCCGTCTTCCATTACCCACTATCCTCTCTGAATGCAAAATTTTGAAGCTTGTTCACTTTTCTAAAAAGCCATTAAAACTGGTCACTTACTTTTAGAGCTTTTCAGGGTAGAAAAGAAAGGTGATTTAGGCTAAGTCCCACCCCAGTGACACAGCGAGGCACGTGGCTGGGGCTCACACAAGCTACTGGAATAGGTTCTTCCTGCCTGATTGCACTTGCAGTGACCACCCTCTGCCTGAAGAGGGCGACCTACACCAATTGATTAATTCTGTGGGCTAGACTCCACTGACAGGAAGGGTCACATGGGGGAGGGGTTATTAAATGGAAGGATGTTTTGTTGTAGATTGATAGCTCTCTGACCTGTAAAAGCAAGGATGAAGCAATTTAATTTTCTATCTGCCATTCTTTCAGTCACGTAAATGGATGGGAAAGCACAAGAGTAAATCCTCAGAGAAAAAATGCAAAGAGAAACCGAAACATGGACCACCCAGAGTCTTAGCATGTGTTGACATTATTAAACGTCTTCAGATGAATTAAGGAGCCACTTGGGGAAGAAAGGTTCATACACCCACACGAGGACGCAAACTGCAGGGTGGGAATGGCTGGACGTCAGTGTCTGTGGGGAACCTCTGAGCGGCAGCATGCGGGGATAAAAGGGTAAAAAAGCACATCACTCACACCCAAACCAAATCTGTGCATTAAAATAGGCCTCTGGAGTTTGGATAACAGAACAGAAAACAGACAAAAGGTTAATGTAATTCAGTAGCCAAGCTTCACTAGAATTAGGGGCTTAGAGCAGACAGTAAATATCACACAGGACAGCTGGGTTTCCCCTGAGATTTTCTTAAGAGGGTTCCACTTCCTGTGTGACTTGGTGTGGCACTTAGATCTTGTTTGCAGGTAACACATTCCCTAGTTATTAATTTCACATACTGATCAGGTCTCTCCTATTCTCATCACTCAAAACAGGCCTTTTTTTTTTTTTCTATAAAGTCCTACATAATAGTTTTCTCACACAAAAAATAAATAAATAAAAAAGTTATTACTTTTTTTAAAAAATCAAGACCTGAGAAACCTAACCCATGTCAAGATGCATGCACTGTTCCACCTAAGCTTCCTGGAAGCCACTCTGGGAGATTCCTAGCCCCTTCCCCTCTTCTACTTCATCCAGCTTAAAGCAGTGAGCTCCAGGCCCATACCAGAGGCCCCAAATGTCCCCAGATGTGGCCCCTTTCATTCTCCCCACCTTTTAGGAGCCCGAGTCCTTTCATTACACCAAACGTCCAACTGCTAAGGTGAGCCTATATTTAAGGACAATTATTCTTCACCTTTGTAGTTTATATAATTAATTCTGTACCAGACTGAGCTGCTCAAGGGCACACAGGGATCTGACTGCATTGTCAGAGGCTAGGGCAGAGTCTGGCAGGTGGACAGGAAGCACACAAACATCTGCTCAACAAACGGAGCAGTAACTCACTGCAATATCCCTAGGACTGTTGGGCAGATCGCCTTCCAATCATAACATACGCAGAACAAAAGGCTGGGAGGGGGAATACATTGGGTGCCCACAGTCAACACAGCTCTGTATTTGTAATACGGGAGGAGATAAAACAGATCAGTCATGTCACTAAAAGGCCCTCTAGGAAAATTAATATGCTGAATTATCAAGACTTTGTGATTTAAAAGGAAGGTAGCAGCTTTGTAGGCAAGTTGCTTTTCTATGAATATGAGGGTAAAAAAGTTAATATATGGACAAAATCCAATTTAGAAAAGTGTCGAGAAACAAACTTTTATAAATGACTTAAAAAAACACCTGGACCCACCATGACTGGTATAACTCAGCTGGTTGGGCATTGTCCCTGCAAAACAAAAGACTGCAAGTTCAATTCCTGGTCAGGGCACATGCTCAGGTTGCGGGTTCGGTTCCTGGTCAGGGCTCATTCGAGAAGCAACCAATTGATATTTTTCTCTCACATTGATATTACTCTCCCTCTCTTTCTCCATCCCTGCCCTTTCTCTAAAAATAAAATAATTAAATTTGAAAGAAAAAAGACAAGCTAGACCTAGCACAGGGACAACCACCAGGAATGTAAAAGTGTCTCTCTGATCAAAAAGTGTAATGTACACAAGACACCAATTTTTCAGATCTGCTTGATATATTTGCCTAGAGAAAGATTTCAAATATTAATTCTGGCAGTACCCTGTATCAGATATAAACTGTTAGATTATTGATTTACTCCTTCAATATAATCATGCATTTCTAAACTTTCAGAAACTGTTTAAGCAGGAAGTACTTAATATAAATAAGTATGGAAAAGGTATTTTTAAAACCATAGCTTTGCAAAAACTATCTCTTGTACCTAATGTCTTTGGAAATAAAAAATCACTTTCTAAGGACTGATGCCAAGGAGGAACTATCAGTGCTGTTTCAACTGTCAGTCACAGCCTCTCACACCAGAAACGCTCTCCCAGAGCAATCTCTGCTCTGCCTCACGTACCTGGGATTTCATCTGGGCCGCCTTTTCTGGGTCGACAGCCAGCACATGCTGGTAATGACGGATGGTGTGCAGGCGATCTTTGTTCTCGGCACGGACGTAACGCCGCAAGGCCTGGAGAATGCGATGAGGCTGCAAGAGAGAACAGTTGTTTTAATACTCAGAGACTAGGGAATTGAAAAGACAAAAAAAACAAGGCTTTTAAAATGCCCAGAATAATGTAAAGCTCAGTGAGCTGTATTCTCAAAAGCTTTTATCATCAGTAACAAG
Source organism: Furipterus horrens (assembly GCF_987537825.1). Lineage (NCBI taxonomy): Eukaryota > Metazoa > Chordata > Mammalia > Chiroptera > Furipteridae > Furipterus > Furipterus horrens. Next base: position 24,952,502 of record NW_028327181.1, on the reverse strand, counting down.
AAGCCACCTTCCTAAGCACGAAAATCTCAGTTCCAAAGTCACATCGGCTCCTTAACAAACACTATTTTCCACTGCCCTCCTCCAATGTGTACTTCTGCTGGCTCAGCCTCTGACAGCTTAATTACAAACTAGGCAGCCCCTGTGTCACCCAGAAATGACTTTACTTGCTTACCTAAGGATACAAATACTCTCCTTGCCAATACTTCCCATCCCCCCAAAGCAAGACAGGTTAGGAGTTAAGGGATAAAAAAGTTTGAGATTGCAGCACAAAAGGGTTTCTATACAAAGTATCTTACCCCTTTCTTCACTATTTTATTTAAACTAGAACTAGCGCAAGAGCCTCTGTCCGCGGAAGGCATGTTTTTATTCTCTGAAAGTAAGGCCGTTACAAATATCCGGTAATTGGATAACTACCATCCAATATCCTGCGGCCATGCTTTCTCTGTCAGATACTTCCATACCATAGGCGGCATGTGCAGGCCTAAGTGCCGTGCTAAGCTAATATAAGCAGATGCTGTTCAGTACAACATAATGCCTTCTCCTCCCTCCTCTTCTCTGCTTACTTCCAGCCTTGCCAGAACTTGTCATAAAAATGTCATTTTACTGACCTGTCAGTGCTATGCTGGTTCTACACAAACACTACTTCAGGGCAGGCCACACTGAGGATACCCTTCACCAGGGACCTGCTGTGCATACGACTCACCCGCGGCGGGTCAGACTGAAGGGCGGCCAGGTAGTTCTCCAATGCCACGCGGCGGCGGTCGTTCAGCATAGCTTCCACTCGAGCCAGGTGGGTTTCCACCAGCTGCTGCTTCTCACTGGCTGCTTCTTTCTCTAAAGCTTTCACCATGGCTTGGAAATGCTAAACCCAGGAAGTAGACAACATGTAATTCATGGCACCCAGAAGTCTAGGTAAGCAACTTTAAAGCCCAGTGCTGGCTTCTCCCTGCCCAGGGCCCGTGTGAGCCAACAACAGCTTCAGAAAGTGGGGCAGGGTTACTAGCTAGCACTGTACACAGTAAGTCCTCACTTACCATCGACAGCGTCTGTGACTTTAAGCAAAATGACGCACAACGAAACCAACTGCACTACCGGCTACTTGGCATCCACGAGAATTAAGCTGCTACGGCATCTCACCAACATCATGAAATGATGGTCAACGAGCTGACATGATCTGAGGACCTGCTGGGCTTTATCTGATTTGTTAGGGTAACTGCTTCCTTGTCTAATGACAGCATGGTAGAGCAAGTGTCAGAAGGACTCCTTAGCATTTCCCTGTCATTACCGGTTCCTCCACATGCACTACTCTGCTTTCCACACTGTAGCCAGACCAGCACGGCCAACTCACAAATCCTGAAACCTCTGCCTCGTAGGAGATGCTTTCTGAAACATATCCCAGTAACATGGCAATCCTGCTGAGTCATTCACACTGAAGTCCTGAATGGCAAGTAGTTGTCATGCATGCGGGTACCTGGCCACATTTAAAGGCATAGTTGAAAGTTGCCAGATTAATTTCCCCGCACAGGATGCACTGTCTGGGTAGAAATGAACACTCTTGAATTTTCTAGGTATTCTGAGAAAGGGCTGTCATGAGAAGAGAGATTTCTGCTAAACATATACACCAACTACTTTAAAATGTTATGAAACCCAAATCTGTCTTGTAGATTGCCACCCCTCTGCCTATCAACACCCTCTTCTATTCAAGGAGAACGCACGTGCTTCTAGGATTCTAAGGTGACATTCTTACAAAGTTAAGAGATGAACTGGTAAGAGAGAGCTTTCTTTCCTGCTTTTTGGTTTTTCAGTAAGTCTGTTATAAAAAAAAAAAAAAAAAATTCAGCCCTGACAGGTGTAGCTCAGTTGGGTGGAACATTTGTCCCGTCAACAGAAAGGTCGCAGGTTCGATTCCCGGTCAGAGAACATATCTGGATTGTAGGTTCGGTTGGGACACGTACGTACGAGAGGCAACCAATCGATATTTCTCTCTCACATAGATATGTCTCTCCCTCCCTTACCCTCTCTCTAAAATCAATAAGCATGTCCTCGGGTGAGGAGAGGGGGAAAAAAAAGGAATTCAGTGCAGCTGAAAAACAAGTCACAGCCTAAAAATGAAGATGACTGAGGACTTTTGCCAGGAAAGCAGAATTAACAAATGCAGTCGAGCTAAGGTTACTTTCTGGCATGAGTTAGGTGTGCTCTGGCTAGGGATTTATTTTCCTTCTACCATAGGGAAGCTATACTAGAGAACACCAGCTGGGAGGTTTTATTTAAAAAAAAAAAAAAAAAGGCAGGCCAGTTAAAACTTCCTTGTAACACAAGCTCTCAACTAAAAGGAAGTGTCATTAACTCTAACTTCCTGAGAGTGTGGCTCTGACCACCTCTCAGAGGGTCAGGCCGGAAGCCCTGTCCCTGGAGAATGCGTCTTACCTGGAACAGAGTCTGCCTCTCGGCTTTAGGGAGGTTCTTTGCTTGAAGCTCAGCTTCTTCCCATTCCTTCTTTACCTAGAACAAAGGTCAAAGCACTCTAACCAGAGAGTAATCTCTAAAACAATACCCCCATTTTCTAAAACTACTGCCAGGCCCTGAATCTAACATAGGAAACTGTGCAAAAGGAAATCACATGTATATTGCACATAGATATGTGTTGCTCTAACACAGCCCCTTTAAGGAACAGAAAACATCCCTGAGATTCAGAACCTTCAACAGTCAACAGTATGTAGCTGGCTAGTATCTCACCCTCATTTCATACACTTTTACACTTAACTTTTTCTAATGGCACATGATACTACCTATTTACAACTGTGATATAGTTTCCTTCTTTAAAATGAAAATTTTAAGCTAATGGCAAAAAATAATAAGAACATAACAGCACAAGTGCTCACCACAGAGTGTGCACCCCAAGCACACAAGAGGGGGAAGGGGGAAGGACTAGTCACGATGAGAAGGTCCACTTATGTGCTCACACATCCCCTGTCCTAAGTGACATGTTAGCACGACAGTCTAGGGAGGTGGTGTCCCTCTTCTTCAACTATAAAAACCGTGTCACCCAATGCCAAACACCATGAAGATGAGGAAAGTGCTGAGGCTTACCCTGTCCATCCGGTTGCGGTGGCGAATTTCTAGCTGCTCCTTAGCCTTCTGGAAGCGAGCATGCTCGTTATCATCTGCAGAAGTCTCAAAATACACATCGACATCGTTGGTCGGCAGAGGAGTTGGGGGAACTGAAACAAGACGACAGAGGGAGTTCTCCTTGAGGGCGAGGCCCCGTGATGAAACTGCTCTGCTCTGGGAAGAAAATCAGCTCAGGACTGCAGAGTGGCAGAGTCTGTCTCGTACCACGCTCAAGGACAGGCTGTCCCTGTCTGCCGAGAGCCCGCTCTGTTACGTTACGCTGGTCATCTTCCCTTACATGGTATTCACCCACCAGGCCAGTCCATGTACCCTGGTAACTGCAGTACCAGCAAGCCATTTACCGAGGACTTCAGGGGCAGAAAAGGAAACCACTGCTTCTATACGGTCCCTCAGTCCTTGAAATCTTTAAATAATAATCTCCTTCTTGCTGTCACTGACAGCACTGACCAGAGATGAGGGCTGAAAGCAGATCAGCAGAGGCGCTTCCTCAGAGTCTCTATTTTGAAAGGAACTTAAGTGCTCAGTTCCCTTCCTTTCTTCTTGCTGTTTTTAGGTTAGAACCTACTTTGGGAAACTGACTCAACGGAATGTTCCTTGTATATAGACCGAGTAGAAAAGTCTCAACTGCTGTAGCTACAATTTTTCAGTTTTCGGATTCACCGAAGGACTCTTAGCCCCACCCCCAACAACAGAGCTAACGGGGGCAAAAAACCGAGTTGCTGCGTGTGACAGGACAACACTGCTATGCCTAACAGTTCACTGACCTTAAGGTCATCACCCAGAGAACAAGGTCACTAGAAGAGCCGGCCACTCCTCACCGCCAGACCAGTATAGGTTAGGAGTGGCCCCAGGCAGGGAGTATCTGCGTGGGGGAGCTTAATCTCATAAAGGAAAAGCCTGAGATGACAGATGGTATAGGCAGCCTCTCAAGAAACACTTATGGGAACTCTTGTTGGCCCAATTCCCTAGAGATTTCCCAAGCTAGGAAGGACTGACATGTAGCTTGCTGTATCGTGACAGGTTAGAGCTAAGCAGATAGTAAATGTCCAAATTCAACAAAGTTTATTCAGGAACAAATCCACCCAACTTCCAGAATTACATAACTTCAACAGAACTTTAAAACAAAAGAATAACTGACAAATATAACTACAGATGCATCAGCCACTCCAAACTTTTCCATCAGAACGTCTTTTATTTACTAAAAGCTACAAATAAAATCTTCTGAAGAATATCCAGCTCCTACATACATTTAAATAGGATCCCAACAGCCAATTTTCAAATTAAGTAAATTAGGGTACATAGCACTTCACAAACCACATTCCCTGAGATACTGAGAAGTTCAGCTGGGAGAATTCCAAAGCACTGAAGTCCATCTGTGCCACCAAGCCGTCACCACCAGCGATGCAGGCCCTCAGCTTAAAGGCTTATGTGTCAGAGGCAGAGTCCTTGGTTCATATGACCCGGCTAGATCAAGATAACACCAAACACAAGCTGTCTCCACCCTCTGGAAACAAAATGGGAAAGGAGCAGCAGGCGTAGAGGTCTGGTTCTGAAAACAGATGGGCTCACACCTAGAACCACATCCCTGTGTCCCTGTGAAAACAACCAGCTCATTTGCCCACCTCAGTCCCCCTCGAGGGGGGACACAGACTTGACCACCAGAACAGTGACATTTCTGCGCTTTCAAAGCACTCCAGCCAGGGGCCTGAGAAGTACAGGAACACATGCTTCTCCCGGGCAGTTCTTCCCTGCTGTAAGCAACAGGAAACTGTGGTTTTGCAGACTCTGTCAATGCTCTGAAGAATTGCCATTCTAGACAGGAGGAGACCTGACTTGGCGTGGTGAACACACAATACCATAGACAGATGGTGTATTACAGAATTGTACATCCGAAACCTACATAATTTTATTAACCAATGTTATTTCAATAAATTCAGTGAAAAGTAAAAAAAAAGAACTGCCTTTCCATAGAGTCTTAAGGCCTCTGTGATCCTTGGGGGAAAAGATCACCATCTGCGGTAAGATCTTACAGGACCCTTAATTCCCCCCTCAGGCTTCAACCCAAAACAATGTTTTGTTGCCTCTCTGTTTTAAGTAGTTTTACAAAGCAGAAACTATCCACTTCTATCTCTACGTCTATCCTGGAGGAAAAAAAAAAAAATTTTTTTTCCTGCCAAAGATTTCATTTTTTTTCATCTTGTCAATTATATCAGACAAAAATAGCCATCCCACAGAGCAGCAGCTGGAGTGGAAGCGCTGAAAGCGAACCGTGTTGCATTACGGTTTTAGGAGCCCGTGGTGAGGGGAGACCACAGGGACCGTGAAGGTATTTGAATGAAACTACCAGGACCTACAGCCAAATGCCAGGAACAGGCAGCAACTCATTATTCTAAGAAATTCCAGAAGAGGAACCAAGAAAAGACTGCCTGGTCTGAGGATTTTCCAAACACAAGGACTAGTTAGTACTGAAAGTAAGACACAGAGGGTCTTGAAAAGCAAAAAGACTAACCAGGGAGAAAAGCAAAATTTTACTCACCTAAGTAAACCCAACTCAGCTGAACCACTGAGCTTCCTTTGTGACCAAAGAACACATAAGACTAAAATTCCTTCAGTACTTCCATCCCTGTGTGACCCTGTGTTGCCAAAACATAGGAGAAAACAGCTCCCTCCCTGGAGTACATAAAGCAAGATTTGTCAATGTTCAGGACCTCCAAAGCAACTCCATTATCACTGTTTTGGAGAGCACGCATCACGGGACTCAGTGACAGGGTAGTTCAAAGACAAGAATGAGAGGCAAAGTCTAGAAATGATCATGTGCAGAACTCATGGCTCATCTTCTTACCCTTTTGTGCCTTTCAACTAGAGACAACCGAGGACATGGCTGCCTTCCAAACCAACACAAAGCGCTCCGGGAGCCTACAGACTACATGGACGGGTGAGAAAGAACAAGTCTCCGGGTGACCCCGCGGTACCAGGCAGGAAACACACCACCACCACCACCAGACCCACAGCGAGCATAGGACGTGGAGAACTGAGCTTACAACTGCCCACACGAAAGCAAGCCTAGATCTAGAAAGCACAAGATGAGGAAACACGACCAACAGCGAACACCCAAGTGGGCAGGGAGCACTACACAGACGCAGTCACGCAGACAGCCGGGGAAGACAAGATGCTGGACAGGACAATCTGCGGCACAGAGCCAGCGTGGCGGGACTTACTCATCGTTTTACACACAGCCATACAATAATCCTCAGACTCAAAATTGTTCCTGTTGCCTCCGCAGCCGCCATATATAAAGCGCACGCACTTTCCCTTGGAGAGGTCGAAGTACCAACGGGGCATCACGGCCCGGCAGGGCCCCGTCATCGCCTCCTGGGAGCAGACAGCTGTGTGAAAATGGTCAGAGTGTCAGCAGGACAGAGGCAGCAGCTTCAAACGCTTCACAATGCTACACAGCGCAAGGGCTGGGCCAGGTGAGGAGGAAGGGCTGGGTGGAGCTTAACGTCAGCGAAGGCTAAGACTGGACAGAACCTGAACACCCTAGCCAACTAGCTCGCCAGCTCAAGCCAGTCATTTCTGACGATGCAGTCGTTTTCCATTCGAAAGCAATACAGGCATTCAGAAACTGAAAATATTTTTGGTGCTGTCTCGAGTCTAGCCTGGTGTACAGGGTGACAGAGGAATTCCTTATTTCATAGCTCTGTGAGCCCCACGCTGCTCATCTGTTGTTAGGTGCAGATATCTGCCTGAGTTGTCAATCTTGGTGGAATCAAGGCCCAAAGGAGAATGCAGGTGAACAGGCTGTACTAGTGGAAAGAACCATAGTAAACACTACTTAAGCTTCTGGTAAGGACAAGGGCACACTTTTATGTTTTCAAGGTGGATCATAAATTTCTAGACACAGTAAGTAATTTCCCTCTATTTGGGTCCTAAATAATTCTTCAGATCTTAATTGGATTCAAACACACAATCAGCAGGAGGTTGTGTAGAAACGGTTCTAGAACTGTCACAGATTTTCTTCTACTTGGCAAGATGAAAACACTGCTGGTCCCAATCCCTACCAGTGGCTCATGAAATTCCACCCTCCTGGTCACAAGCATCTCTTTAATGGATGAACGTGCAGCCTACACACTGGAGCACACTAAGAAAGAGAAGAACCAAGGAAAGTGTATCCATCCCAGGAGGTCAGGGCATAGCAGTACTGAGGAAGGGGGCACCCCTTCAGGAGAGAACATCCCAAGCTGAATGTGGAAGACCCACGCTCAAGTGCAGGCCATGTTGTTTCTCTTATTCTCCACCTAAGTCCTCAAAATGCAAAGAACAGCTTTCTGATTCAATTCTGCATCACCCCCCAGGATGCATCAAATGGCAGGCTCTGCAGCAGCCTAGCCACCACTGCTAGGCTGGTGCCACCAGCCCACTGAAGAGCTGACGTGCCCTTCAGCACCCAGAAGCACACCAACTCTCCTCCTGTAACTTACCTGTGAGGAATGCAGTACAAAATTCTAAGTAAATAATCACCATACGAATTTTACTGCCGCTGCTCTGTAACGGGTTACCTTTAACATCGTGGGTAATTTCCTTTTCTGAAATGGTACCACCATTGCTGGGTTCTGTTGGGTTCTCTTCAGTGTAGTCATCTCCTTTAAAGGTGTCATAGTAGTAATCACGATCTTCCACTACTTCCTCCTCTTCCTCCTCATCCTCTCCATCCTCATCCACAGCTGCTTCTGTGAAGTCTTCCAAATCAGCTTCAGTAGGAAATTCACTAAAGGTCACAATACAAAGGAAGGTTAACACCAGTTCCTATGACAAAACACAACAATGATTCCCTTCCCTATTCTGCAACGCACAAACAGAGACAGGAAGTAAGCTCAGCTCACATTCAACTGTGCCACTAAAGCCCTCAGCCCAGCTACACCGGCAAAAGGGAAGAGTCAGTGAACAGGGATGACGTGAACCTGTGGAAAACAATGTGGCCCAGAACAACATAAGGTTGAAAGGCACTGGTACTCCCGAGCCCAGCTCCGGCTAGAATGAAATGCAAGCTGGCTCAGCTCCAGCACGGCCAAGGCGATGCCCACAACCCCCCGCTTCCCCCAGCAGCCCCCAGCCACCAGCAAAACAAGCTCACAGGTTCAGGACAAAAGTTCACCTTTTATAAATATCATAGTCTTCCTCTTCCTCCTCCTCTCCCTCCTCATCGTCCTCCTCCTCCTCCTCCTCCTCTTCCTCCTCCTCTTCTTTGGACACAGCAGATTCCACGATCTTTGTCTGAGGACAGCACACATACTCGGTGCCGTGGAACTGATCGACGCCGCAGGGCAGCAGCATGCCGTAGCTGTACAAAGTCATGCCCTGCGTCAGACAGGCCTAAAAGAAACCCACAGACCAACGTCAGAACACACCCACTCCCAGCTTCAGCCACAGGAAACCCTTATCAAATCACTATCGAATGCTTTCTCTCATGGACACAGAGATTTTCTGTCAAAAACTTGTGATGTTATGACTTTAAGAAGATTCACACACATTTTGGTTAACTGGGCCAAAAACAATGAAAGCCCAAAGTTGGGAAAAATTAAGGAAAGGGGAGTTTCTTCTAGGAATGCCCAGCACCAGATAGAAGTGGTCACCACTGACTTACACTCCTCACCTGGTGAGGGAGGACGCTGCTTCAGAATTGGACCCGAGAAACAAACAGACTAGAGAGCCAACGTAACCAAGGAGGGCAAGCGTTAGGAGAGGGTGTTACTCCTCTCCACTGGAAGGAAGAAACGGTATCTAATCCTGCCCGTGCATGTGAGCAGACACAGATTTCCCACGCCTGGCGATCTCTACCCCAGGCCTTAGGGTTCAGAACAGCAGCCCTCCCGGAAGCCCTGCTGAGAAATCTTTTTTAATGTCCTTCACTTTAGGGCCTGGATTGTCAACATCAAACTTCCTACAAAAATATTAATTCTTTTCCCAAATACTGTTAATTTTCAAAGTAATTGCTAACTTTGATGGAAAATCTTAAAAATTAATTAAAAAGCATGGTGAAGTTTGTAGAAAAATGCTAATTTCTCTCCTAGCAGAAAGCAGCAGTTGACTTTTCCATACATTCTTTTACCTCTTTGACTACTGTGTGCCAATGCTGGTGATTCTCGCACACCTCCATCCGCTCTTTGTGGAAAAACTGGCACTTTTCTGGAACTAGCAGAACGTCACTTACAAATTCACCCACTGGAAAAGAGAAGCTTTATCAAAAACCAGTCTGCTCTTGACTCAGGGTGAAAACATCCCTCTCACTGCAGATTATTACAGTTACACAGTCAGGTATAGACACAGTCAGGTGCTGTATCTCTCATCTTCAGAGGCCAATTGAACGTTCCAGCCCCAAGCAAACGGCCACAAGAGCTCAATACTCCCTTGCTGCCATTAGGCCGAGGGCTACCCTCATTTTCCCGGACTCCAGCCCTTACAGTCCCATTGCAGGGCTACACAAAACGTGGCAAGAGAACAAGAATAGAATCCCCCTTCCATGACCTCAAACACACACACACAAGTTCTCCCCTCACCCCAATTTCATATAAACAATATTCCTAACCCTTTACTTCCATGTTTCTGCCCATACGGGTTCTACTAACAAAATGCCCAGGAAACTAAGACTGGATGTTCTCCTAAAATACAGATGAATCTTATATTAGCCCTTTGTGTATCTAAAGACACCTAGCTCCAAGACCAACCATTATTGTAATAACTGATTACTCAATAACTAAATCATCAATAGAGAACTATTTACAAAGGGGAACAAGTGTTGGCAATGGAAAACTCTGGTAAGACACTACCTTAACCAGGTGACCAGTTTAACATCACTTATTTTTAGAGGGGAACGAAGGGATAAAGAAGGAGAGAGACATCAATGTGAGAGAGAAACATTCACTGGTTACCTCTCATACCCTCCCTGACTGGGGAAGTATATAGCCCAACCAGGGACTGAACCTGCAATCCAGGCATGTGCCCTGACCAGGAATCGAACCATCAACCTCTCACTTTGTGGAGCAATGCCCAACCAACTGAGCCACACTGGTCAGGGCTGTTCTACAACTTTTTTATCCACTTGTCTGTTGATGGACACTTGGGTTGCTTCCATAGCTTAGCTATTGTAAATAATGCTGCAATGAACATAAGGACACATATTCTCTCAAATTAGTTTTGGGTTTCTTTGGGTATATACCCAGAAGTGAAATCACTGGGTCTTAAGGCAGTTCCAATTTAAATTTTTGAGAAACCTCCATACTGTTTTCCCCAGTGGCTGCACCAGTCTGCATTCCCACCAACAGAGCACAGTGTTCCCTTTCGCCACATCCTCAGGACACTTGTTGTTTATTAATTTACTAATGATGGCCATTCTGCCAAATATAAGGTGATGATCTCACTGTTGTTTTAATTTGCATTTCCCTGATGATGACTGACATTAAGCATCTTTTCATGTGTCTGTTGGCCATCTGTGTGTCCCCTGTGGAGTCGTGTCTATTCAGGTTTCTGGCCATTTTTTAAATTGGATTGCATGTTTTTTTGGTGTTGAGCTGTATGAGTTCTTTATAAATTTCGGGTATTAACCCCTTATGGGATGCGTCACTGGCAAATATCGTCCCCATTCAGAAGGCTGTCTTTTAGTTTTGTCGATGTTCCCTTTACTGTGCAAAAACTTTCTTAAATGTAGTCCCATGTAGTTTTCCTTTTGTTTCCCTTGCCCTAAAGAATGTAAGACAAACCCAAACTGCAAGGCATTCTACAAGGTCACTGGCCGATATGCTATAACAGAGACTTCCAACCAGTGTGCCACAGGAGTTTTTAAAACATCAATACCTGGCTGTTTAGATGGAGGGTAACTTCTTTTCCCTTAGATTGTCAAATAAAAAAATAACAATAGCTATCTAGTATGAATGAATCAAAATTATACCTAATTTTTTTGTCAGAGCAGCAAAATATATGTATTTTTGGTATGCTACAGAATTTTAGTAATTAGTTTACGTGTGCCATGAGATGAAAAAGATTGAAAATCGCTGCTCTATAAAAAATTTCAGTGTCATGAAAGACCAGGAAAGGCTTCAGAGAGAACTAAATGCAACACAAGATCTTGAATTAGATCCTGGTATTACTGGAACAGGCAAAACCTGAATAGGGTCTGTAGATCAGATACTGGATCAATGATAATGTCCTGATTTTGATTATTGCACTATGGTTATTTAGAAGAATGTCCTTGTTTTTAGGAACCACATACTAAAGAATAAAAGGACATCATGTCTGCAACTTAATGATTGAAAAACAAGTAGTTAAGATTAATTTTACCATGTTAATAAAATGTCAACAGTTAGAAAATCTGAAATCGAAGGAAAGGGTATATACGAGCTCTTTAGTATTTTTTTTTGAACCATTCTATACACCTGAAATTAACTTTAAGTTGCTTTTATTTCTAATATAAAAAGGCAAAAGTAACAATAATAGTCTATCACCAAGGGCTTTCTAAGGAATCTGTGGTGAAAAGGTTGTGCTGATTATTAACCAATGTCAGTTCTACCTGGACACTCTAAGGGGAAGTTAGGTGGGGACAGGGGATAAGACATTAAAATCTACTGCTTCTTAAATGATGACAAGGAAGAATCAACAGTATTTCTTTCCTACTACCTCCCTTAAACTTCAGTTACCTGGTCCTTCACTAACTTAGGCTCAAGCAATTATATTAATTTAAAAATAAAAATGGGTAGCTCTACTTACTAGTTAAAAAGTTGTCCAAATGGATGCTGGTGTAGACACGACTAACTGTCTGAACTAAGCAACACCGAAGACTGTATAATGCTTTGTTCATGACAATGCAAAGAAGGTACTGAATGGTTTATGGTGAAACTGTCTTTATGCATTTAGTTAATGACAGTATCATTTCATTGTTTGGTTCTGTAACACACTGATAAGTTCAAACTATAGCATTTGAAAATAAAGCAGTAAAACAAAACTGTTGTTCTGTACTAGCTACGGTAGCAATCTTGTAATTATCATCAAGAGTATACCCTAAAAATTGGGACAACTGTAACAGAACAAGAAAATATTTTTTTCTAAAAAAAAAGAAAATTTCATTAAACAGAATGCCAACCTTCCAAAAAGAAAAGAGTTTATCCTATGTTCCAGGCACTGTCATGGTGTTAAGGAGATTTTTTAAAAAGCCAACAAAAACCTAAAGCAGCAGTGATATTTTCAAGGTATTCACAACGAAGCTGGAGAAAGATACATAAGAAGAATAATTGATTGCACAGTGTGATAGGTGTGATGGCAACAAAAGGGAGAATTTCAGAAATCTGATTACCTAGGTATAAAATAAAACCAGGAGGAAAAGCTTCCTTTAAAGGAAGCACCCCCTGAGGTAAGTCTTAAAGGGAGAACTTCCCAAGTAAAGCTAAGCAGAGGAAAAGCAATTCCAAACACTGAGAACTGGGCGTAAGTGGCCAGGAGCCACGAGGTGTCCATGCCGATCAAGGGTCTGAAACGCAGAAGGGGGGTTGGGTGTTTTAGAAAACAGAGTAAGCAAGAGCCACATTATGTACTTCGAACCCATACTGAGGAGCTTAATTTAACATTATGTTTTTAGGTGAAGAAGAGCTACTAAAGGATTTTACGTGCAGGAGAGACAATTTAATCTTCATTTTAGATCAGAGGGCAACAGACCTGAGGAACATGTGTGGATGCCGCTGTCAAAGCCTAGGCAGGAAATGATGAAAGGCTGAACTGGGAATCAGATGGGCAAGGATATCAGCCAGGGCTTCCCAGCTTTGAAAGTCACAACACCCTGAACGTCTCAGTAAGTTTTTCACGGCACGCCCAGGCCAAAAGGATGCCCAAAAGCCAGGGCGTTAGGGCCAACAACTTAGTAAGTACTTGCTTCCTAACAGTGTAGGGCTTGCTGGGTCCCGCACAACTCCTCCAGCACGGTGACCGACTGAACACTGTCACCCTTCTTTCTTCTGCAGTGATTCTGTGTGATGCTGACTTTTTATCGCAGGAACCACTTATACAGATCAACAAAGATAGGAGGTCACAGAAAGGAAAAAATGATCAGGTGCTGAAGCAGAGCATTCCCCCTGCTAATAGTCCAGGGGATGTCTAACAGATGTTTCCCCTGAAAACCAAAAACATCCCACAATGCCCTGTGAGTCTGCTGCAAGGTCCTGGAGTGCCTCAGAGAACTTGGACGTAAGCCACATTTAAGAGGCAAGAGGAGACTGGCTTGAAAATGGACTGGATGTGGAGATAAAGGTCTCCCAGACCTCAGGCTCAGTGTTCTGAGTGGGTGGTGAAGCCAGCAAGTGACACAGAACATACAGGAGGAGGAAGACCAGGCTGCCAAGTCTTTAGGGGTAAAGATGCAAAAGGAAGAAATGATCCCAAGTACTATCTACCTACAAATATTCACAAACACTCTGTTTCATTTCATTTGAGAATTTTATAGAGAATGAACAGAAGCTCATACCCAGAGATTTCTTGCAGCCAAATGGAACTGAAGAACATCCTTAAACCACATCATAAAATTGTTTTCCAAGTCTCACACTACTGCCTGATGCTCAATTTTAAAGTAAATGATGTTAAGCATAGATAGTGTCCCCCTTTCCCTTTACTGAGCACTTCTAAAACAAAGTCATTGCTATGTATTTTAAATACTGTTATTCAGATGCTGACTCTTCTTCCTGTTATTTTGCTACATGTGAAAATGAGAAAAGCAAAGTATTGCATTTTGAGAAAGGTTTTAAAGAAGGGAGGGAGGGGAAGAAGTTAAATTCATGGATAACTTTATATACATCTACAGAACTACACACAGTATCTAATGCTAATGCTCTATCTATGGGCTGCTTCATTCAGCACCCGATGACTGTAAAACTTCACACTCTCCATGGGAGGCAAAATGGGACTGCTCTGAGATTCTGTGCCATAGAGAAGACTCATCCTTAAAAGACAGAGGGATGCCCACGACAGGAGAGGGAGAGTTAGCGACCATCTAAGTCAACTGTTGACATAGAAAGCAACAGCTATGCAAAAAAAAGAAAGTCCCACAATAAATTCTTGTAGCCCTCAGGTTCTTAACAGATGTAGATGATCAAAGAGAAAATTAAATTTAAACATGAGGGACCCTACTTCCTGAGACATATCCAAGAATGTCTGCAGAACACTCACCGAGACACTTGAAAGGAATCACAATGTGGCTCTTGCACTGCTTTTTGTCCCTCCGGCACCAGTTGTCCACACTAACTGGCTGGTTGGCTTCCATCACATTGGTGATCTGTAGCTCTGGATACATCTGCAAGAGAAAAGGACATGCTCACGATAAACTGACTTGGTCCATGATAAATGACATTCACTCGCAAATAAGGATGAGAGTCTATGTATACTCAGCACCACCATTATCCTATATATAAATCTGAAGTTCCACTCTGCTGTCCCTGAGAAATTCTTCAAGTAAAAAGAAGCTGTAACAATAAAGACGTTTTATCTATTAAAAAAAAAAGAAGAAGAAGAAGAAGATACTGTAACATGCCCTGGCTGGTGTGGCTCCGTGGACTGAGCACCAGCCTGCGAACCAAAGGTTCACAGGTTCGATCCCCAGTCAGGGCATGTGCCTGGGTTGCGAGCCAGGTCCCTAGTTGGAGGCACACGAGAGGCCACCACACTTGGATGTTTCTCTCCCTCTCTTTCTCCCCCCATTCCCCTCACTCTAAAAATAAATAAATGAAATGTTTAAAAACTAAACAAACAATAAAAAAAAAACCAACAAATCTTAAAAAAAAGGATACTGTAACAATTAGTTTTCTTGTGACAGATTCTGACTACTAATGTGTGCTCTAAAAAAAAAAAAAGAAAGAACAAAAAAAAAACAACTTCATTTCAGGGCATACAAAAGCCGCAAGCTTTCAGTCCCTCAAATCTATCAGGTATCAAAACTACTTGTAGGGGATGTGTAAGTAGCTGAGTTCATGAACTAAAATATTTAAGAGGCAAGTCTATGGAAATATCTGTTAATGTAATTATAGAATAATGCTCTGACCCTGGCCCTATGTGCCAGTCTTACTAAGTATGAGGTTTAAATATCTTATACCCTTTTCTAGGTCAAGTTTTGACCCCAAACCAAGCTGAGTCAGACCTGAGATGATCATGTACAGCGAGTGGAAAACACAAGCATACACATGACATGTTCTGCTTCACCTCTTCCTGTAACAAGTGGAAGCCAGGCAGACCCGGCTGGCCCGCCCCGGTGCGCGCCAGGCTTCTGCAGTCCCCCTTCCTGAGAGAACAAGCTCACAGCACACAAAGGCAAAAGCCTTCGCGAAACCTCAGTCATATCATACGCTTAGAAACAAAAGGCCAGGGCGACAGTCACCAGCAACCTGGTTTTAGGTCAAAAGAGAAGAATGACAGAATATCCATTTCTAAGGCAAACAGGTTCAAATTTGACCCAGAAAAAAAGTGGTTTTAACTTTCTGGCCACATTCTTACCTCCTGACAGTATTGAAGAACTTCTTCTTTTGTTCCGAAGCAGCTCTTGGTGCCTGTCGGGTCAGGTTCCCACCTCCCCGTCTGAATGTTCACATGCATATTTAACTTCCCACAAAACATTGCAACTTGAGGCTCGGCGACAGCAAATCCTGTTCCAGCGTTGGCCGCAAGAGCCTATCAAAGGGGGGAAAAACACGGGTTTACTCCAAAAAGGCTGCACAAAGGCACAGTCATTCAGCTGTATATCACTGTAGAACCGATCTTTTTGAAAAAAATCTTCATTGTTTATTATTTTTATGTCATAAACAAATCCTTTTCCCAGGAATTGGGCCAGAAATTTAAAAAAAAAAAAAAAACTTGGATGTACATGATCAAAGTGAAAGGTTAATGAGAAATCTAACCCCAAATCCCTACCTGGATACTTCTGACTTGGGAACCTATAACCTAACTGTGGTCTCCTCTAATACAAGCAAATCTACTTTCCATTCCTTCATATATCAAACCACAAAAGTATAAAATGCCTGAAATTCCAGCAATTTTACTCAATTCACTCACACAAGATTGTATTGAGCAGTTACTATCACGCAAAGCAACAAGCTAAATGCTGAGGACACAGGGTGAGCAAAGAGTTATAGCCCCACTTTCGCAGGGCTTGCGGTCCAGTGCAGCCGCCCACACACCAAAAAGGGAGATTGTGTGCACAGACGTCCCAGGAGGCAGAGAACACACAGCACTGCAGCAGCACAGAAAAAGAGAGTCTGCCTTAGGCTTGGAGAAAGTGGGCCAGCAGGCTTCCTGAAGAGAAGGGCACCTGAGCAGAGCAGAGCCCTGAGCATCCTAAGTGGCGGGAAGGCAGAGAACAGCAGAGACGGGCGGAGAGGCATGCAGGGACAGACTGGACAGCCTGCAGGCCAAGAAAGGCTTTTGGTCTTTATCACTGGATGTGTGGAGAGGTTCTAAGCACAGTTAGTATTTTCAGCACGTAGCTCTGATGCTTTCTCTGGCCTCAGGATGAAGAACAGACTGAGAGCAACCACGAGTGCAGGCAGGGAACTGGGTCAGGAAGCTGGGGCTGCGCAGTCCCAGAGAGAGAGGGGAGCTGGGGCTAAGGGAGGGTGGTGGAGAGAGAGATTCAAGAGATCACAGAGAGCGAAACAAGGAAGACCTGGTGAGAGATTAGCTAAGGGGAGGGGAAGATGTCAGGTCTGGCTAGTGTGACTTAGTAAGTGATGGTGTCATTCATTGAAAAGGAACACTAAAAGGAATCTCATGAACAATTTTATCTCACGCTAGGTAAAAATAATCAACTATTGCATGAAATCTTTCTTAGGCTAGTATTTTTCTTCTTTGTGAAAGGCCACAGCTATTAACAACTCACAAGTTACAGGTAAGAAATAACATCCAGGTATGATAATAGGGCCCCTGCAAAGACTCTCACACTAGGAAAAAACACAGGCATCCCAACATCTAGAAAAATACCAACACTGATAGCTGCATCTGTCCGGGGGGGCGGAGGGGTGCTGGGGAGTAGGGCTAGATGGCATGGTCTATTATATTGTTCTTTTTAAAAAGAGCAGTTAGCCCTGACTGGTGTGACCCAGTTGGACGGTTCAGTCCCTGGTCAGGACGCATACAAGAGGCAGTCAATCGATGTTTCTCTCCCTCCCTCTCTTACTCCCCCGCCTTTCCCCTCTCTAAAAATAAATAAATAAAATCTTAAAAAATAAAAAGAGCAATTAACATAAAATGGTTCTCCTTTAACAGAAAGGGTAGATCTAACTTAAAAGTATATGGAAACTGTGTGCTTTCTACGCAATCCTATTTATCTATGCTGATGGACTACACAGCCACAAAGGATCCTTCCGAACAGAAGCCTACATTAGATTTTGAAATACATCATCAACTTTTTCCAGAACAAATTTACCACCTGACATGTTTTACTTTGAAACTTACGAAAATTAGACTGCTTTCTACTAGCACCAGAGAGGGAAGCACAAACACCTGTTGGATGGCTGGGAGAAAGCGAATTTGGAAGTAAAATGTTGCCTAGACCAATCCAGGCTGAAAAAACACATATTAAATCCAACAAGGAGAACAATTAGCAACTTTATTAACTAGAATCAGTGGTAACCCTACCATGATGACAATTTATTAAAGTAGAAGGCAGGTCCTATGCCTTCAGTATAACTGCATGTGGAGCTACAGATTGGTGCCAAGTCCTATCTCCCCCAAAGAAAGAAAAGAACATTTAAAGATATTTGTGAAAAGGAACACTAATTTTTTTTTAAGGTTTTATTTATTTTTAGAGAGAGAGGAAGGGATGGAGAAAGAGAGGAAGAAAAACTTCAATGTGTGGCTGCCTCTTGCACACCCGCAACTGGGGACCTGGCCCGCAACCCAGGCATGTGCTCTGACTGGGAATCGAACCAGTGACCGTTTGGTTCGCTGGTCAACTCAATCGACTGAGTCACACCAGCCAGGGCTTCATGTTTAATCAAAAGAAATCATTAAATGGTATAAGGATGCACAAGACAAATGTGTTCATTCTCACAATGAGTTCAATATGTGAACCAAAATGCCTCTTGTGGTGGGCTGTCTTTTGGGAGCCATATCTAAGGATTACGGCATGGAGGAAAATGGGCCTATATTAATGGGTACACACAGAGACAAAGCCAAGAAAACCTCGGGGACATTTCTATGTATCGAAACCAGTGCTCTCCCCAAATTCTTTTCTTCCTATTTCAAAAGCCCAGACAGAAATAAATGGGGGGGAAAAAAATCCATCTTGATAATAAATATCCATCTTGATAATAAACATGTAATCAAAAAGCCAAATCAATGGGTTAAAGTTTCCTAAACCTGCTGTATATGAACTATCACTGTTAAATCTGAAAGACATTGAATATACTTCCTAAGTTTTCTGTAGCCTTGTGCATTTTTAACATTAAACTATTAAGCAAACAGAATTTCAGGTGTGGTGTCTAATCTCTCAAATATGGGGTGGGGATTTCCTCTCATATTCCAAAAGTGAATACAGGTAAGACAAAGGGTCAGTTAGTTTTGTGAGCTCACCCAAGCCACAGCTGTGGAGCAGTCAAAACTGCACAGGCCCTCATTTATCAACACCAAAGATCACGTTGCACATGTTACTAATGATGGTTGCTGGCTAAAAGACCACAAGAGTTCCAACTGCATAAGTGTCCGGTTTATGGGTCAACCACTGAGGTCAATACAGCAGTGTAAGTGCATTTGATCTTTGTGCTGAGATGGTTAGCATTACCTTCCCTAAAGAGAATCTAAAATACCAGAGGTCGAAGCAACAGAAAGAGGCAGCTAAAGCAGCAATGGCTCCTCACATCAGTTACCACCAAAAAAAGGAGAGTAATTGGAATCATTCCAGACAGCTAATATGTTGTAGTGATTCACTTTTGAGTTCAGAAAGATTAATCCTTGCGGTCATAAGAGACTCTCAAGAAGGTATCATCTGAAATATAAAAAGCCTCTGCGGACCATATCTAGGAATCAACTAATCAAACATACATCAACCTTACCTAGAGTATAATAGAATCTTTTTTTGTTATGTTTGTAGTTCTTTCCTTTGAAAATGCTCTTATTTAATGGGCTCTCCATTTTCTTAAGCACACTGTGCCTTGATCCATTATATCAACGTATAAATCAATCTGTTTCTTAATCTAACATGTTACAAATGGGATTTCACTGCCAAGTCAGCAATTCTGACATCCTGTGAACCTGGAATCCGCTCTGAAAGAAAATTAATGCCCCACGCTTTGGCACGTAAGCCAGGCCCTGTGATCTATGCACGCTGCAGCACTTTGAAGGCTTTGAAAACAAATTGCATCAATTGCTTTCCTAGTCCACCACTTCCATTTTACTTAATAATTCATTCTTGATAAGAAATTCCATTTTATTAATTTGGCTCAGGGAAAATAGTTTCACTAAGGACAGAAATTCAACTTGGTAAAAACTGCTTCTAGTAACTTGTTGGAAAACGTGGAATGGCTTAAAGCAATATATAAATTGAAGTCTGCACCTACTTTATCCCCAGCCCCCCAATCACCACCTCTAGAGCGGTGCAGCCCCTGTGCCTGCCTGAGCCCCAACTCCCCTCCAAGCCACTCAGGACCAGTGCAGCACTCCCAATCCAAGCAAGTACAGAAGCCCATCACTTCCTCCCGCCTTGAAGCTATAACCCCAGAATCTAATTCAGCTCCAGGGTTTGTGAAGGTGCCTGCCACGGAGGACAGCGCTGATTCACAGAGGAGGGTTTTACCCTATGACTGAGTGAATCGTGTGTCCTTGGATGGGAGGGTGCTGCATTACAGCCACGCAGGTGTCCAAGCTTCCCCAGGAAGTCCCGTCAGCACCGTTCCAGTTCGAATGAGCACTGAACAATTCAGCAGTGGTTAGCACCTTTGGAACATCTATTTGCTACCTGCATGCTAGTGATACTGAGGGACACAGAGCTGGTACTCAAAGACCTTTTAAAATGAAAGTCGGTAAAATGACAACCTGTTAATGGATACAAAAACCCTCTATACTAATTCATTTCCCACTTGTTTAGAGTGGTAAATGCTACTTCATGATTTGTAAATTAAAATGACTTAAACCTGTGCCCACAAACCTGCACCCAAGATTTACTTAACTGAAAGTTTTAAAACTCCATAGTTTCAAAGTAGCTGCCCAAGATGTTTGCTAACTACAAGAGGGAAGACACTACTTCGCAGTGGAGGTGCAACATTTACCCTACCAACAATAGGACTGAGGGCCTGTTACAGACTGGAAAAAGACCAAGGAGAAATGACAAGTACATGCAAAGCAGGGGCCTGAACAGGATCCTGGAACAGGGGAAGGTATTAATGGGAAAACCGGAGCCATCATTGGAATACAGTCTGTAAGTCTGTTAAGAGTGCTGCACCGAAGTTAATCTCCAGTATTGTTAACTGGGCTGTGGTTGTGCTGGATGTTGATATCAAGGGAGGTGGGCTAAGGGTACAGGGGGGCTCTCTGTAGTATTTTTGTAACTTTTTTAAAAACTCTAACATTAGTTCAAAATAAACAGGTTTTAGTTTTTAATCCTGTTCATTGCCTGCCTGAATTGACGTCAATCATGATTACATGATTACATGGTTTCAATCTGTCAAAAAGAGAAGGGCAACTAGCCTTATAATCAGAGCAGGCCCAATATCTGAAAAAGTTACTATTTATTCTGAGCACAGGAGCACACATTCTAATGTGGTAAAATCCTACCCGTACAAATATGAAGTTTGATGTCTCTCCAATAGGTGGACTATTACAATTCTGCCCAGAGTCTAAGATATAAGAAAAGTCCATTTTTGTTACTGTCAAAGGGAGTTTGGAGCCTTTAAAGTATCTTCAACAACAGAACAAAAATGAAGCTTTCCATTAAAAAAAAAAAATCCAAGCATCAAACATTTCAACCCACTATTTAACAAAATAGTAGGATTCTTACCAAGCATTTTCCTGTTTTAGCATCAAACTAAGAAAAACCTGTTCTTAAAAATGACAGTTTGCATTAGACCAGTTGAAAATAAATGGCCTCTTTTTGCATTTGACCTTACTTCTAATTAGAAGCTGGTGAATTAGGGTTAGAAAAGAAAAACTCCAGCTGTAAAAGGCCATTAGCCTTCCCCTGACAAATACCAGCTGTTAGGTATTATTTTCATAAGTAGTAATTTATACAAATAATCCCTGCTTTTATTTGAGCTCTAAATATTCAACTATAAACGAGATTATCATTTCCGAGACTGGAAATGGCTTAGACCATCTCCTATCTTTTTATAGGATCACGGTCATTTCTCCACCTGGACTACATGGGTAAGGATCCAAGCACCAAGATTTTACAGAGGTCTTTCTGTGTCTCTGAGATGAAAGCATGAAGTCTTTTATAAAAGAAGTTATTGAAAAATATATTAAATACTTTGATATTTTTTAAAAAGATGCAGAACAGTGTTTACAGGTCTAAAATTCTCAAGTTTTATACTGGCTTGTTTCTTCCCAATTTCCCATTAAAAAATGGGAACTCTTAAGAAACGGATTTCCATAGGTAGGAAGACCTAGGACGTGCCCTGCCCAGCCCAGACCACTCCTGATCTCAGAAGTGCACAATGTGGTGGCTCAGAGGGGGGCTTAAGAGGCAGGCAAACCATGAGTGAATTCCAGCCCCACCAATGACTAGCTGTGCCACCTTTGGCAGGTCGCCTAGCCTCTCTGGACCTCAGTTTCCACTAAAAAAGGGCATACAGTCTGTAACCACACGCCATAGTGTTATTTGAGGTTTAAATGAGTTAACACAAGTCAAGTGCTTCAAAGAGTACTCATTACAAAGAAGTTCTTCTGTTGGTGGCCATTAGTATAGGCTTTAAATTTCTTTACTGCAAAACAGGGCTACTAACATACATATTCCTCTCAGGCTTATTGTGGAGATTAAATTAAGGTAATGCACTAAGCACAACACTGACCTCAGACCAAGCACTTAGCATCATTATCGTAGGGCTGGTTCCTAAAGATTTAATTCTCTCCGGCTACGATTACACAGAACTGGAGCTTAAGTCACGGGTGCACAGGGAAGAACACGTGAACTCCTTCCGAGACCAGCCATCCTCCTCAAATCCAAATTCAGGATAGCATGAAATCGGGTTAAAAGATTGCGGATTCCTTTTTTACCTAATAAATTGGACATGCCTAAAGCAGGCTCCAATAATCCTCTAGATTTTACTTTGTGGGAATTCAGTCACCAAATGTTTACATGAACAATTTAATACTTATTTAAAGGAAAATCACTGGGAGCTTGCTGGCTTGCTGGCCTCCTTGCTCTCATCTGGCTTTCAGCTGGCAGGCAAGTGGGGTTAACAGGAATCTGCAGTCACTACTGAAACACTTTTGTGATCAAAAAAGCACTATGTAAATTATTTCTCTAAATGAGCTCGCTTAAGGGACAGTCCCTCTACTTACTAGCTAAGCAACATTATGGAAGTTACTTACTTTCTTGACCTTAGTTGTCTCTTGTGTGCAATCTAAACACGGCACTACCCAAATTTTAGATATTGCAATAAATAGCACCTACAATATTAACTTTGGATAAAACTACTTTTCCTAAAACTCCTGATACCTAAGAAACATGGCTGGGAAACAAAGACAGCTTCCTTGAATAAGATTGTGCATGATTCCAAAGCTAAGCAGTAATCTATCATACTTAGAACGCAGAGGTCAGAAAGCCAGGAGGTTTGAGTATTAATATAAGATAATCTAAATGGTGTGAACTTGGGCTTCACCTTTGGACTCAATGGCCAGTATTACTTAAACAGTTATTTACTAAGAGTGCACTAAATAAATAGTGTGTGCAAGACTGGGGGAGTTTTTATAGGGGTGTGTTTTCTAAACCTTCACAGGGTGAAATGATTCAAGTAATAAACAAACCCAGAAGTACTACTGATTAAATATTAATAATTGGATAATTTGTTCTAAATCATTATTGATTCACAGTTGACAAGACATTCAAATGATGGGAGGTTTTCAGTGGAATTTCAAGCACAACTCTGGAATATTGTCAGAAATTATAAACACAATTCTGGATGACCTGAAGCTCTATGATACAATTTATTAAATGCATTAAGTTACAGTCATTAAAAATTAGGTAATTTTTGATCATAGTTTAATATTTCAACCCTGGCCAGTGTGGCTCAGTTGGTTGGAGCATCACCCCATAATCCAAAGGTTGCAGGTGGGATTCCCAGTCCAGGCTTGTATGATCCCCAGTCGGGGTACCTACAGGAGGGCAAACAATTTATGCTTCTCTCTTGCATCAATGTTACTCTCTCTCTCCCTTCCTCTCTTTCTAAAGAGCAATGAAAAATGTCCTCGAATAAGGATTAAAATAAGGTTTTTTTCCATGTACTTGAAATGTAATAATTCACACCTTTTTAAGAAGTATGCCATTCTTCAGACAGACCCATTTGACTAAAATAATTACTCAACCTAGTGAGTTAACCAGGCTAAGTTGGGAAACTACCCAATATGTCCGCTTTGGCTGAAGAGCTCTACCTGACCTCGAGATGTTAAAGCCACACACTGGTCAGAGATCTGTAATGAATTCTACTAGATCTCTTTTCCTTTAATATATCCAGGAAAAGATAAGAAAACAAATCCCTGCGCTGAAAACATTCATGTTTTAATGTGCAGAATGATTTTTTACTGGTGTTTTAAAGCAGGGGCGCCTTCACAATCACCAGGGGCGCATACGGCCTACGGCAGGGTTTCCATGACGTCCTGAAAACTGAGAATAAGAAAGGTCTGGAGTGCACTTGTTTGTGTGCACACGTGACTATCAGGGAACAGAACTGTTACCTGTTCTCTCCTGAGAAATGACTGTCCTGAATTCTAACACTGCTTTCTTTCCACCTTTTGTTTTAAAATGTTTTTCATAAGACGATGGCAATAGTAAACGGGTAGTCTATTTTTAAATAATATTCTGTAATATTAAAAATTGACGACCATATCTTTCTAAAAATTTTTTCTTAGTTTTTATAGCCCGTGAAAACCAAAGGATAATGTTCAGTGATGACAAAAGGCCAGAAAGGGCAAAAATCTTAGGCCAATAACCCCTATTTTTGTTTATAAGTAAACAAGACAATCTGCCACATTTTAAAATACAAATAGCAATTTTTATATGGTATTCTGCTAAACATTCTACTATGTTTACCAGGTGCAAGATACCAATCTTAATGTCACAACTCAGTAACTTCTAATACACAAAACAACTGTGAAAATAACAAGAATATGAAAGAGCCTCACCCTCCCCAAGTTCAAAGCAAGTCAAAAGGCATCTTAAGGAAACTTTCCAATGATTTATATAGCATTTAAATTTGAAAGTAAATAGAGGTTGTATTATCAGCTCACACCAGATCTGCTTGCAGACAATTATTCTTCCTGTCTGGGATCCATGCCCATGTGCATTATTTTAATTATCAGCAATTCTAAAAAATAAAGTAATAAAGCTAGTATGAGCTAGTAGTCAGTACGTTTACTGCATAGCTATCTTGGCCATTAATTAGCCTCTCTGAGATCAAGCCACCTAACTACTAACTAAATGTGTAAAGGAGAAGGAAAACACCTACCATCAAGTAAAAAGACTGCCTAAGAAGGATGTAAATGTGTGTAAACACACACACACACCCAACAGTGGAAAGTACAACAGCACTATTGTTCTTCTTGTCAGGTGGGCCTCTGGGGAGCTCTGACCACACTCTTGCCCTCTGTGATCCATTCCCCACCCAGCATTCCCAGTTATCTCAGGACACATCACCCTTCTGTTCCAAGGAATTCCAACTCTTGAATGACGCCACCTGCCTCACTCCAGCACCCAGCCTCGTGCTCAGTGTGGAGAGCAGGACCAATAAAACGACATCAGTCCGATTCAGATAGCAAGAAGTATATAAAATAAAGTAGTCACTTATGTCCACTAAAATGGCTTTCAGTGAGCCATGACACTTTGGTTCAAGAAAACTGCTGAAGTCACTCTAAGACACATCTGGCAAGGGGACACAGCTAAGGTATCTGCCCATGTGATCAGAATGGCCATGTCTGCAGAGTGAGAAATTCCACTCTTGCTAGAAGGGGTGGCAAGCAAAACAGTCTTGTAACACCCATAGGTACTTGGACGAGTTCCACACTTGGCATCAGGCGTGCCTAGACGTCTATCGGAAGGACCCAGAAGGGTGGAGTACACCACTTTTCAGGTATAACCGAGGTAGGCTCCAAACCACTGCTGAGACAGCCGAGCTCTGCAAACCAGAGCGCTGCTCCACGCCACACTGATCTCCCTCAGCATCGGCTGCCGGGGGCTCTGCCCTGCTGGACAGAGGACTTCGTCTGCCCTGCTGCCCATCTGGCTCTGGAGAGCCTTCCTTTCAAGACGCTGACAACTCCTCTGCCCACTGTGCTGTCTCCCAGACATGCAGATCGAGACTCTGGGACTTGGGTTCATTATTCCCCATTGATTGCTCTGTGTGTGTGTTACAATTCTCTTAGATTGTTAGAGTGTGAATAGGATATTTATCAATGTTGATGTTCTGCTTTGAGTGAACCTGCATCAATAAAAGCTGAGTGAACAGCACAGTTACTGCGTGTGACTCTTGCCTATTCCTTGGTGCCAGGCTGCTCAGCAGGCAGCGAGCTGAGCGGATGCCCAGCTGACTTACAGGAAAGACTGTATCACGAACAGACACTCGTGACACTCAGTGCCACCCTCCATGCCCCTATGTCCACACAGCAGCCAGGGTCTTTCTGGCCTCAAGGCTCCCCACCTAGACAGTCTCACCTTCCAAGACTCAAATGTGTATCCTCTGAGGGTCCTCCCTGAGGACTGTCCCCAACTCATTACCCCCCCCCCACAACAATCTGAAACTACCTTGCTCATTCACCTGCCCTGTCCAGCTCCTTCCATTAGAATGTAAGTCCTCAAGGGAAGACCCTCATCTGTTTTCCTAACCACAGTACTTGGAAACAGCACCTGGAATAAGAGGTTAATCACTTACACCCAAGAGAGGGACTGTCTGACTCTAATGCCTGCGTACTTGGTCTCTTCAAGACATTTAAACTAGGAGCAAATCAGCAGATATCGCTCGGCAGCAATTTCAAAATGATTAACACTATACTAGTCCTCATATAAGTAGATTGATAATGAATGACATTAAATTTTTAGAAAGTACTTATGCAGTATGGCAAGTTTTGATTTTTTTTATTTTTTTGCCAAGTGAAGCCATGTACATGGCCTGAAAAACCACAGAACACATGGCTCACAGAAGAGCAGTCCTCCAGCCAAGCAAGCGCGCCCCTCCGAGGCCGCACCACTAGCTCTTCCATGTGCTGTATTTCTGGGTCTTCTCAGTCCAGACATTATCCCCTTCTTATTACAAAAGGACTTACCTTTTAAACCAGCATGCCCTATGTTCATCCACCCATGTCCCCCTTGCCCTGTTGGTCAAATCAATACTCTTTACATTACTGTAAGATAAAAATGTACCATGTGCAGTCCCTTTCTTAGGCATCCATTCCCCCCCACAGAATTAGCATCTGTATCTTCTACCACTTGGTTTCATAGGTCCTGGTCACTAACACAGAGATGTTCAAAAGATCTGTAAGGCCCCCTTCAGTGCAGACATATGCACTTGGTGACCCAACAGTTTCGATTCCCTTTTTCTTAAGACAGCCCTCTCTCAGCCCCCCATCTTCCTGCTTCACCGCACTAATTATCCTCCAGGCCTGAGCACAGCCACCAATCCTGGGGCTGCGATCATAGCCACCCTGGAACTCCTCCCGCTTCCCTCCTGTTTCCTGACTCAGGACTTGCTTAAGCCGGTTTGAGCGGCTCGCATTTTCCTGAAAAAGGGTATGTGAATGGAAAGTTTCAAACAGGAGAGGACTCAAAAAAGGTTTTTATTTTATACACAGACTTTATCGGTAATTTGGACAAGTGCTAAGTTGTAAGCTAGACAGAATTTTCCATCAGAATTCAAGGTACAAAAGCTGTCTTCACAGCTTCCAGCACTGCTGCTGATAAATCTAAGGCCAATGTGATTCCTAATTCCTAATCCTCTGTGCAGGTCTGTATTTTTTTTTCCTTCTTCCCCATACAGAAGTAAATTCTAAAATCTTACCAAATTCCGGCATCCTGAAATTTGAATATAACATACCATGGTCTAGGATTTTGTCATCTGCTCTCAGGGCCACCTCAACCTGGACACACTCAGTCCTGGGTGTCCTCTGTTCTCGGTCTCAGGTGCTTACTGGCTGCATCTTGGACCTCCTCAATCAAACCTCTACCTTTCTTATCTTTCCCTTTCTCGTTTCTTTTTGCTTCCTATTTCTGAAAGATTTCTATATTTTTAAACTTATCATGTTTCTAATCTCCAAGAACTCTTCCTTATTCTCCAAAAACTTTTATTGCAAACTATTATTTCACTTTATTTTATTGCAAACTATTATTTCACTGATTAATACCCTCTTCTCTTTGAGGTAAATTATCACGATTATCAGAAGTATTTATCTGTTCCTTGCATTGTCTTCAAAAAGCTTTTTTTCCTCATGTTTTGTTCTTGTTCACGTTCAAGGCATTCCTGAAATGGCCGGAGACGCTAAGCCATCTGATTCATTAAGTATTAAGAAGGGGCTCTGAAAAGCTGGTTAGCAGTTTTATGTAGACAGACAGGGCTTGCCAACAAGTGACCCTCATTCAACTCTTCAGAGGGGAATCCCACAGTTCCCTGTCTTGGGCCCAAGAGCCTGGCTGTCAGGGAACCGGGGAGCCTGGTAAGGGGCGCTTGACCAGCCTGTGCCTCATCTTCCGCTGGGCCTGCCATCCCCACGTGAAGCGAAAGTCTTCTCCTCGGGCATAGTGGGGAGGGGTACTGAGGGGCTAATCGCTCATATTTTAAACTCCCTCCCTGTTATCAGCCTCACCCACTCAGAGCCCTGATGCTTTCCACCCCTCATCTAAGTCCCGCTCTGCAAATCAGTCTGCTTTTGGTTGGCTTTTCCTCTGCATTTAGGTGTCAGTGTTTTCTGGCCTGCTAGCTCAGTTACTTAGGTCCGTCTGCTTTCCCTCTTCCTAATTTTGTGGACATCTTGCCTTCTCTCCTGTTCTTTGTTCTTGTTGGTTTATTCTTATATTAATGGATAGAAAACTAAGCGGCATTCTTAAAACAAGTAGAGCTCGAACAAGTAGAATCCTCTACCTGTACCATTTGAGGGGCAACAAAAAGTAACTATGAATATGTTTGAAAACTAGAGATATTAACATCATAAGCTCTTATTTTTGATTATTTAAACATAATGCTAGTTAAGAAAATAAAATTCTGATCCTTTACTCAGATTATTTCATGAAATCATTTTGCTATACTTACAGTCAGCATGTTAGTAACTGGGTATTATGGTTTGATGGTGTGTCCCTCAAAATTCGCATGTTGCAGTCCTAACACCCACTACCTCTCAATGTGACCCTATTTGCCCATAAAGTCATCACAGATGTAATTACTTAAGATGAGGTCGTACTAGAGTAGGGTGGGCCCCTAATCCAGTATGACTGGCAACCTCATAAAAAGGGGAAATGTGAAATGACAGAAATACACACAGGGGGAACACCACATGGAGACCTAACTTAAGAAACTACCAAAAGCCAAGGAATTTCCGAAAGCAAGAGAGGCCTGGAACAGATCCTTCTTTAGCACCTTCAGAGGGAGCATGGTCCTACGAACACCTTGATCTTGGACTTCTAGCCTCCAGAACAGAACAGGGAGACAGATTTCCGTTGCTGAAGTCCCTCGGTCTGTGGTGCTTGGTTACAGCAGCCCTGACTGGGTAATAACACGGGGAAAACTAGTAAGGCTCGGTGTAGGTACTTGGAGATTTCAGTCTTAGAGACAGGATCCAGACGGAGAAACCTAGAACTACGCACAACCCAACGCACACAGTGTGAACGAGGGGAGGAAAGGGAAACTGAGAGGACTGGAATCTGAGAAGAGCTACCACCGAGGCAGCAGGCAGGCACAGGGCTTGGCACAGAACAGAAGGAACTACGGGCGAGGTGAAGGGCAGTCTTTGAAACCTCTTCTCCGCGGAAACTGTGCTTGGGCTCTCTTCCAGCCTGAGCGTGCCCTTGTCCGGCATACTTTAGCAGGTGGAAAGGGGCAAGATTACGTAGGGAAAAGGAGGCCAGTTAGGAACGCATGGCATACACTCAGCAGAAAGGGGATAAATAGCGGCAGGAGTAGGAAAGGGACAGACTGAAGAGATGCTGATAGGATTTGGACAGGGGGCATGAAAGAAGGGCCCCTTTAAAAGCATTTTCCTTTCCTCCATTATGAGGGCTAGCAATAGTTTCTGGTAACTGCAAAAATGAGGTACAATACTCACATGGTTCCATGAGAAATCCTCAAGTTGCTAAGAGTTAAATGGGTGAAAGCCACAAAGCTTGTCTGAAGAGGGTAGGGAGTGGGGGGTGGAGGGGATACTCTCCTCCATCCCCCAACTCTTCAGATTCACTTACATGTTTATATCTCATTGAAAAAACAAAAACAAAACAAAAAAACCCTCTCCTAGGCTTCTCACAACCACAGAGCAAAATCCAAAGGTCTTCCAAAAACAAATAATAACAAACAGAACCATAGAGTATATATGATACACTATTCACATCACAGAGGAATTGCTGATCCAATTATTTCTGTCAAGTCAATAGACATCTGTAAGGGTTCCAGAAATAACAAAAGGAATGGGTCACAAGTTCTCAAAGTCCTCAGCTGCATAGAGGCTTAGTGTGGCAGGAGAGACAGCATGTAAACAAAATAATCCTAATAAGAAGGGAAAGATTCTCAAATTCTTGTCATGTAAGTGATCCCCTATTACTATCTGATCATTTCCTAAATGGTGGTCAGTACACTGATGTAACCCCCCTAAATTCTATAGGCATAATAATACAAACTGGAAGTCTATTCCTGAATAAATATGAAAATAAGGAGAAAAAAGAATAGACACAAATGTGTTATAAACTTAAGCATCTAAATCATAAAAAGTTCTTTTGGAATGTTTCCTTCATGGGCAAGAGTGGCTGAAGCTTCTTAAAATCTAATGAAGTACAGAAAGAAGTGCCTTCTTTTCCTTGCAAACCTCCCTGGAGGGAGCATGAGTACCCTCTGTGGCTCTGAGGACCTTTTTGTTTCCTTCCAGTTCACATGCCTGAATGAGCCTCCCCCGCTGCCAATTCAGTGTAGTACCTGAACACCACGATCATGTCAAGGAGCCAGCCAGGCATTTTTCCAAAGATGCATGCTCAGTGGTCTCTTACTCCCAGTTTCAATTAATTTTCCTGGAAAACTCTGTGATGTTTCTGTACTAGTGCTTGCAGCCTCCCCCGAAATCTGATTTTCTTAAAATCCATCTAATCATCCTCTCCTGCCGAGTAATCAAACCATCCTTTTCCTTGTGCTAAAACTTTCTTTGATGAGTCACAGCCAAGTTTAACCAATTACTCAGTATAATAACATGCCATTTTTATCTGAATTCTGATACTCCATAAAAGCAAGTCAACAAAAAGCAGATTACAGCATAGCAACCATCAGTAAATTCCAAACTATTATATTTTGGATAAAAAAATGATCACCACCTGGTTAAATTCCTTTTATGTACTTTGTAGTTAAAAACTCCCAAAAGGCCTTTATTCTTTATTTTACTGTATCACTACAATTCACAATCACGTATGTGTGTGTATATACTCATACATGTGTTTTTATAAAAAACCTCTACTAAAATTGTTTTATATGTCCTTAGCAATAGTTAGATCAGCCTCTAAATGACATATCAACCCAAACACTGTACAGAGAAAGAAAATTATTTCTGCCAACACATACAGTGCCTTTTACCAAGAAAAGTCTCGGTATTTAAGCACTGTGGTAATTTTCAACAGCACGTGTTAGCATACATACTTTGTCTACAAAAGTCCCTCATTTTTCTTCTAAATAGTCTTATGAAATCCTATGAACTAGTTCCCCCTTTAAGCTTTCAAAAACTGGCAGTTCAAGCAACTATTTAGGTATGTAATACTAACTGGTAACTTAGTAGCCAAGGCAGATCTGGGCAATCCATGTTGGCCTGTATTTGAACGATTCTCCTTTGCCCTGCTCATTTCTTGGGAACAGTTATTAACAAGTCAGTGGGAAAAAGTTTGCAATTCATTTGTAATACTTAACATCAGGATGAAAACACGTGCTTATAATAAGTTAAAGTGACTTTTTTGGCCCTGTGAAAAATCTGGTTTCAAACTATTCCAGAGATATGTAAATCTAAGAGTTACCTCTATAACATCACAGAAGCCATATCTTAGTCGCAGTAACACCTAACATGGTAAACTTTTACTTGGCCAACAATGAACGCTACCTATGCTGGTATAAAATGATGTAATCTTATCTGTATTTGTATAAGACACTCTTTACCTTTCTGATCACTTCTTTGTCTCTTTGCTTTCCTCCAAACATTTTCTCCATAAAACCCCAAAATGTTCCAAATACTGATTGATGTAGCACTGATGTGATATCCAAAAAATTTTCTTCACAAATTACCAAGTACAAAAAATGGCAAAAGTGGCATACTTCTTGATGTTTACTGAAGCAATCTGCATTACCCCTCAAACTAGACTTGGAGTTTATGTTCTATTTCATATTTTTTACAGCTTTCAGAGATAGACACAGGTACTGCTCGCATAACTATCAGATCACCGTGGAACTATTTTAATAAGGACCTGGTCATCCAGTCGAGACTGGTACCAGATCTGCAATACGCCTTCCACTTCCACCATCTGGGACAAGTTTAGCTTCTTCACCCACTACATACATACACACAAAAAAACCACATGTTATATAATGGAATAAATTCTTGGAAAAACTTTTATTGAATGATAAGTTTTCATTTAAAAAAAAATGTCACGGCCCAGCATGGCTGGGAGCTTATTAGGTTTGAGTCTGTGCTTTGCATTTCACCTTTTTCAACCAATAATTAAAATATTTTAGACTGGTTTTAATCTGCCCTGATTACTACTTTCATTGTTTAAAAACAAAACTAGCCAACGTTCAGTCTCAATGACTTGTATCAATTCACAAAAGTAATCTTTCAAAATAATAGCCCAATTGAATATTTTATTAAAGTCGATTCTGTGGGAACTAATCAAGCCTCGAATAATCATTTTTCTCAAGAGTTGCTATGGGGGTGGAGGAATTTCTGTAAACAAACACCTTTACAAACTATTAAGGCGAAATCCTCAGCAAAAGGGGGTGGAGCAAGGCAGAGTCAAACAGACAAATCTAAGAAAATTCTGTTATCCACTGTGGTTTTTAGTTCACTTGAAATCTGCCACGAGTAATAAACATTTACTGCAAGAGGTCATTCTGTGCCAACTTTCTCTTTCTCCCCTTTTCAACAAGAGTTGAAACTTTTTTTTAAAGATTTTATTTATTCATTTATTTCGAGTGGAAGGGAGGGAGAAAGTGGGAGAGACACATGAGTGTGTGCTTGCCTCTCGCACACCCCCAACTGGTGGGGGCCGGGCTCCAACCTAGGAACAGGTACTAACTGGGAATCAAACCGTCGACCCTTTGGTTCGCAGGCCGGCACCCAATACACCGAGCCACACCAGCCAAGGCAAGGGCTGAAACATGATAACAGAAGCAGACAGGGATAGAAAACAAAAAAGGCAACCCACACTCAGCCTCCGCTCCAGGAGACCAGACCACAGGGTCTCCGACAACTAAAGGGGACCTGCTGCTACTTCAGCACTGCCTCCAGATCCTCCAATTTCTTCAACAAATGGAAAGAAATGTTTGCATAAAAATCCCTTTTATTTGAAAATGGTGATGCTTAATGTGAATTTAAAATACAATGACACCCCGGAATACCATGAAGAGAGCCCAGTAAAACACAAGTCCCGGCCCCACTGGGTCCCACTGGGTTCTCAGCCTGCAGGTTTTCAATGCTGCTTTAGGTTATATGCACCAGGCACCGCAGTGAGCAGGGCTGGCAGGTCATTTAAGAAGTGTGAAATCCATCAACACCTAGGTGTCATAATATAAACTAAAATTAATCACATTCTGCCAGTATAAGAAATTTTATTACAACAGTTTACTTTAAAGACCAGTGGCATTTAACAATACTCAAAGCAATCTACTAATTCAATGCAATACCCATACAAATCCCAACAGCATCATTTTTAGAAATTAAAAAACCCATCCTAAAGTTCACATGGAATCTCACAATCTTGAAAAAGAATCAAGTTGAAAGACTCAAACTTCCTGATTTCAAAACTTACTACAAAACTAAAATAATCAAAACAGTGTTACTGGCATTAAAAAAAAAAAAAAAAAAAAAACATGGTGGGCAGGGCAGGGCAAATGGGACAACTGTAACAGAAAAACAATAAAAAATAAAAATAAAAAAATAATAGACATAGAATAGAGCTCAGAAATAAACTCTTGCATATACAGTCAAATAATTTTTGATAAGGGTGCCATGACCATTTAATGGGGAAAGGCAAGTGTTTTTTACACAAATATTGCTGGGAAAACTGGATAATCACCTGCAAAAAAATGGAAGTTGGACCCTTACTTTAAATCATATACAAAAATTAACTCAAAATGGATCAAAAATCTAAACATAACAGCTATAAAGATAAAACTCTTAGAAGAAAACAAAAATCTTCAGAACATCTGATTTGGCACCATCTTACATATGATACCAAAGCAGTCAACAAAAAGAAAAAATAACTAAATTGGAGTTCATCAAAATTAAAAACCTCTGTGCATCAAATCACACTATCAATAGAGTGAAGACAACCTACAGAACGGGTGAAAATATTTGCAAATCACCTATCTAATAAAGGATTGATACCCAGAGTATATAAAGAACTCAACAACCACCACCACAAAAAAGACTTGAACAACATTTCTCCAAAGAAGGTATACAAATGGCCAACACGAAAAGATGCTTAACATCATTACTTACTAGGCAAATGCCAGTCAAAACCACAATACGATACCACATCACACACACATTAGGATGGCTATTTAAAAAAAAGCAGAAACAAGTGTTGGTGGAGACGTGGAGAAACGGGACCCGTCACGTACTAATGGCAGGAATGTAAAAGGGTGCAGCCATTGAGGAAAACAGTTTGGTAGTTCTCAAAAAGTTAAACATAAAATTAGCATATGATCCAGCAATTCCACTTTTCATTACATACACAAAAGAACTGAAGGAAGGAACTCAGATACACACACAACAATGTTCACAGAAGCATTATTCACAATAGCCAAAAAGGGGAAACATCTCAATTTCTATTAATGAATGAATAAACAAAATGTTATACGTATACACACAATGATGTATTCTTCAGCTTTAAAAAGAAATGACATTCTGATACATGAACCTTGAAATAAACCAAAGACACAAAAACAAATATTTTATGATTCCATTTATATGAGGTACCTAGAATAGACAAACTCATTAAGAGGTTCCCAGAGGCTGGGAGCGGGGAGAGGGTGGGGTTATAATTATAATTTAATGGGTACAAAGTTTCTGTTCCAGAAGAAAATCTGGAAATGGACAATACTGATGGTTGCCTAACATTATGCATGTACTTAATGTCACTAAATTGTACACTTAAAAATTGTTAAAGTGGTCCATTTTATGTTATGTATATTTTACCACACAGACACACACACACAAAAAAAAACAACCTATGGAATTTGAGTTGTACAATCTAGGGAAATTTTTATATCCTGTGGCTGACAATGTAGAATGTCTGGAAGTAAACCCTATAAAAACAGATTTTAAAAACATAAGCTAAGTGAAAATAATCTACTTTAAACGACTGGAGAACTACTGACTATCATCTTTCCAACAACATAAAAAAGGTTTTTTTCATTTATATCTCAGGAACTCTATGTTGCCTCAGCCAGTGTTATGTGTTCTGTGACAGTGTCCTGCATATAGCAATTTAATAAATGTGTGCTAATAATGATGACTGTGAAGAACTTCAAACGAACCTATTGCCACAGAAAGTCTTCAAGCTTTGAACAACTTATATTCAAGGGGTCTTCTAAATATCAATTTAAGGTATAGCTAAAAAGAGCTATATCTGGCTCAGTTGATTGAGCACCAGCCTGCAATCTGAAAGGTCGCCAGTTCGATTCCCAGTCAGGACACAGGCCTGGGATGCCCGCCAAGGTCCCCAGTTGGGGGCATGTAAGAGGCAACAGATCAGTGTTTCTCTCCCACAACAATGTTTCTCTCCCTCTGTGTCTCCCTCCCTCCACTGCTCTCTAAAAATAAATAAAATCCTTAAAAAATGTATATATATAGCCATTACATACTGTTTACATTAGAGAAAAATTAGAAATGTAAATATCTAATGGTAAAGGAATGAATTAAATAAATTATAGAAAACCTTTGCCTTTATATATAATATATTCCTGAAAAGATGAGTAAGTTTAAAGACACACATGTTACTTATACTAATCTCATTTTAGTTTTAGGGAAAAAAAACCTTGACAATTTAATACTACCATTTTATAAACATTAATTTTTCCTACATAATGAGCCAACTGCATATTCACCTAAATTCAAAGACTCGACCTAATAAGTATCAAATAAGCACCAACTCCATCAGCTCCATATCAATAAAATAAGCACTTTTCCCCCATTTCTCACTCATTTTTATAAAAATAAGGGCAAAATGCAATCAAATATTCCTATCAGTTTCAATAGTGCTGGCAGATATCCAGCCTACTGGCTGGTAGGGCAGCATCCTTACTGAATAACTTGAAATGTCTCTGCAACAGCTAAAGCACTCCAAGTTCAGCATGGATATTATGCATTTAAAAATTCAGGGAGTTCAAAAGCCCCAAACAATAAAAAGTGATTCAATTAAAAGCTATGTGGTAAAACATTTAATGGCTTGGAATGTTATTCAATATGTCAAATGGGGGACAGCGGAGAGATTATAAAAATATAAAGGAAAACCCATTCTTCAAACAATAGATGTACAGAAAACAGAACTGCAAAAATTTAAAAGCAATTTATCTGGATAATCAATTATAGTTTATTTCCTGCTTTTTTTTTTGGTTTTCATTTTGGCTTTATTTTCTAAATTTTTAACAATGACAATATATACTATTTCTTCTTTGACACATGATGCATACACTAAGAGCCACCGTAATTTGTAAAATCAAGTTAGACTCTTACGATCATTTTCTTTTTCTTTTTTTACTTTTTTAATTTTTATTATTTTATTTTATTTATTTGTTTTTAGAGAGAGGGGAAAGGAGAAAGAGAGGGAGAGAAACATCAATGTGTGGTTGCCTCTCACGTGCTCCCAAACTGGGGACCTGGCATGAAACCTAAGCATCCCTGACTGGGAATCGAACCAGCGACATTTGGGTCGCAGGTCAACGCTCAATCCACTGAGCCACAGCAGCCAGGGCTTCACAATCATTTTCAACAAAAGATTGTAAGAAGTAGCAAATAGGTTCCTGAGACAGCTCATACACATTCAAAATTGTAATGTATAAATACTATAAATCTAAATACTATGAACTGATCAAGTGATTTGGTATTGAAAAAAGACAAACAGTTTCCTCTTTACTTTCTGATTACTAAAAATCATCTAATCCAAATTTTTGCCTAAATGTTGACTGTTTGGTAAACTTCATAGACCTTTGGTGCTCCCATGCCGCCCTGGGATATCTCTTCCCCAGGCGTCTGACCCAGACCATCTGTTCTACCAGTGAGCACAGACTTGAGAGCCAGTCCATCCCTTACTGATCTGTGACCATGGTCAAGTTACTTTATCTGTACATGCCCCACTTCCAGCATTCATAAAACAGGGATAACCACAGTTCCTGTTTCAGAGGTTTATTCTGAGGCTTCAACGAAGACACTATAACATAGTAATTTTACCACAAATATAAGTATCATTATTATTTCATCCACCAACAGAATCTGCCACTCTATTCCCGCTTGTTTATTCTTCTTCCCTAATTACTTAAAAACACATAGGTTTTCTCTATAAACTCTGAGAAAATATCTAATTTTAAGGGAACTAATTTCCAGTTATGGCCAACTAGGGAATTTAGACCAACCCTCCTAATGAAAACAACTAGAAAAGCAAATAAAATATTTTTTTAACACAAGTTTAAAGGCAGCAGTGATCAAAAAGACAGTGAAGATTTACAAGGTCAGCACCAAGAGGAGGATGGAAGCCCAGGGAGATGAGTGCAGCTTGTAGGGTTTTTTCCTCTGGAGGCTGAAAGATTCTGAAGAAGACAGCTGAGCATTGCTTTTAACCACACGGAAGGAATAAAGGGAATGGGACTGGAGTCCAGGGTAGGAAGGAGAGGGGAAAGGAATATTCTTGGAGAACCTAAAGTCTGGAATGGATACCCCAAGGCAGGCTGGACCTAGAAGGGTATTTCAGAAATTGACAGGACTTCACAGAGACTATAGCCCAGCTTCCAATCCTCTCAATCCATCAACTGAGAATGAGATCCTGAATTGCCAGTATCTTCAACCTCGAGGCAGGAGCAAATCAAATGCTCTCTGGAGGATAACATTAGCGTAGGCCTCAAATAAATCTATAACCATCTGTGTAAATAAAATGTCTGGCACATAATCAGAAATAATTAGACAAACAAAAAGAAAAAAGAATATGAATGAAAACCAGCAGAAACAGACAACAGGAAAAGACACACACGGACCTCGGATACTAGAATTATCACACTTCGAGTATACTTAAGATGTTTAAAAAAAAAAAAAAGACAAAAATGGAGAATTTAGGTGTGATCCAGAAACAATTTTTAAAACCAATTTTGAATTATAAAACTAAAAACTACGATAACTGAAATTAGGAACTCAATGTATTGACTGCATGGTAGTTAGATAGAGTTGAAGAAATTATTAGTAAGCAGAAAGATAAGCCAGAAAAAAATCAAATGAGGTATGGAGAGACATAGAGGATAAAGGACTGTCAGAAATATTTGTTTTTGGAGTCCCAGAGAAAAAGAGAGAATTAGAAGAAATATTTAAACAGATATTTAAATACTTAGACAATGGCTGAGAATATTCTAAAATTGATGAAATACATCAAACCTGTCACAGGTTCAAAGGCTCTCTAAAAGCACAACATAGTTGACCCCTTGAACAAAGGATCTGAACTGTGTAGATCCACTTATCCATGGTTATTTTTCAATAAATACTGTACTGTTTTCACTCAGCGACTAGGAGCCCATGGGTATGAACGGCCAACTGTGTGCACTGATCTAAACCAGCGGTTTTCAACTGTAAGAGTTTTTAAAACACGCAATACCTGACTAATCAGAGGTACTGACCTCTGACTTAGACTGCCAAATAAAAAAACGACAACAGCCAACTAAGTAATAGCCATCTGGTGTGAATGAATCAAAATTACACTTTTTTTTTTGTCAGACTGGCCAAAAATAAACTTTTTGGTGTGCTGCGGCACTTCAGTACTGAGTTTACGTGTGCCATGAGATGAAGAAGGTTGAAAGTCGCTGATCTTCACCATTTTAAATATGAGGCTCGAGCACCAACATACTGCATTATGTATGCACAGGGGCCCTGAAACCAATCCCTGTGGATATCAAGGGTACTTAAGTTTTGGGGAGTCGAAAGTGACGGCGCAGGGGTCAGGTTCAAGGATCAACTGTACATTTTTTAAAAATCCAAACCTACCTACAGAACAGTAAAATTCTGAAAACTAGAGTCAAAGAGAAAAGCTTAAAACTTGCCAGAGATAAGGAACACATTACCTTTAAAGGAGCAACAACTATGCTGACAGCTAAGTTATTGATAAGACTCAACATCAGGATATTGATCATATTAAACATGAGCAACAAAGATCTTTAAAATGATGCAAGAAATTCTATTCCCATCCTTTCATGGATATAGCTCTTGAAGAAGGCGATAGAGTAGGTACAAGTTACACCCACCACCTCCCAGGACCAAACTGGAATTACAACTAAAATATAAAGCAATCAACGTGAATAACCAACTGAAGACTAGCTGAAGAGAAGTCTTATTAACCACGGATTTATAGGAGCTGCACTGAGACTAGTACGAAGTGCGGACATGCGAGAGGGGCTGGCCCTGCTCCCATGGGTGCGGCTGAGAGACCAGAGGGATCTCAGCTACAGAGGGCTCCCCTTGAGAAGTGTGGGGTTTCAATCCCACACCAGGCTCCCCACCCAGAGCACCAGAGCTGGGAAGAGGGGCCTGGAATCTGTCTGCCAGGGAGAGAGAGAAATCTGCTAGGGTTTCCTGTCTTCAGGGAAAACACACAAAATCTTTGCAGTCACTAATCCTGGGCTCCGGGGGACAGAGGCAGAGCAGATTAGTCACATGAGGAAGAGTCTGGGGTTTGTGGCTGTGGCAAAGAGCTGAGGGGACATCCACCAGGACTTCCTGTCCTGTGTCACTCTCCTGCACTGCAGACATCATCTTTTTTGGGTGGAGCTCACCGCTCCTTAAGGCATGAGCCTGGGGAAATGCAATAGCCCTACCCAGCAGAATTCACACCCTACTGAGGAGTCAGCTTCCTAGAAAAGGGTGTGGAGGCCTGGGCAGACTCAGAGGGTGTCAGTGGTGGAGTTGTGTGGCTTTAGGGTGTGGGCTACTCCCCCTACTTTCCCTTTAACCTGACTGGCACCTCCCTGTCATGGCAGATCTCCTAGCCCCACACCCTCTGGACTCTTTACTGGCTCCGCTCTGCTGAGGTCTGGGCAGAATCTGGGACAGACTGAGTTTTGTGGCAGTGCCACACCCCTTAACTTCCCCCAAGCATGACCTTCACCTCTCCCTCTCCCAACTCCCAGTGGCCTTGCCCTGCTGAGATCAGGGTGCTGGCAGACTTAGGGACAGACTTAAGGACTGACTTAGTTAGGCTCTAGGCCAGGAAAATTTCCTCTTGCATGCTAGAACAGTGCAGAGCCTACCTTCACCCAGCCAAATCTTGGTCTGTTGGGGCCTGATAAATTCTGCTGGCCTTACCCTGACAACTCCAAGACCCTACCCCACCCAAAAGGTTGAGCACCTAGTGGATGGCAGATAGATTTGGCATATACTAGGACATTTACTGAGTAGTCTCAGACCCAGCACTAGCACTATGACCTGCATCAATCTGGTGAGCACTTCACCTCTACCTGGTGACTCACTGAGAACCTATCTCATGCAACTCAAGTACTGCCAGAAGCTCCTTTAGGGACTGAGCCTAACAGGCAGCCAGAGGTGGATCTCAGGGTTCCTTGGGACTTTTGCTGACCTGCCCCCAGGCCCAGTGCTGGTAAAAGCCAGCTTCGGTGTGCAGCTTGATTCTTTCCCCACACACACAGGCCCAGCAGAGGCAGCCACAAACTGTGGTTCAATGTGTAGCCCCGAACAGGTTGCCCAGGGCCAGTCACAGACAGCATATGACATTATGCTGCACCAGAGTCCATCCAAGAGGCCCTAAACCAACACACCCAGTGGCCAGCTTCGGACAACATAACAGAAGGATCTGATTAGCTTCACAAGTGGTACATCCAAAAGGAGGTCTTGGCAGGCACTAGAACCTTGCTGAGGCGAATTCTGCTCTGTGTGGTCAACACCTGCA
Source organism: Furipterus horrens (assembly GCF_987537825.1). Taxonomy (NCBI): domain Eukaryota; kingdom Metazoa; phylum Chordata; class Mammalia; order Chiroptera; family Furipteridae; genus Furipterus; species Furipterus horrens. Next base: position 24,911,614 of record NW_028327181.1, on the reverse strand, counting down.
GAGCAGCTCATATACTGTGGTTGGGGTTGATTCTCATAGTCAGCCAGTCTAAGGGTCCACCCCACATACAAACCAGCCAATAGCAATCAAGACTCAATTACAACAGGAGGGCCCATATAACCCACACAAGGGTCATTCATGGAGCACCCAATGCAGGTGACTGAAGAGATGATACCACAGGATGCAGCAGGGACCTACTACATAAGGCCACCCTACCAAGACTGAGAGTCATTGCAGATCTACCTAATACACAGAAACAAATACAAAAAGGCAGCCAAAATGTGGAGACAAATGTTCTTTCATTCCCTAAATGAAAGAACAGGAGAAATGAAATGAAGGCAAGCAATCTACCAGATATAGAGTTCAAAAGAATGATTATAAGACTGTTCAAATAACTTAGTGAGAACTATAACAACATAAAAGAGGACATGGAAACCATAAAAGAGAACAAGTCAAGCCTGGCTGGTGTGGCTCAGTGAATTGAGTGCCAGCCTGCAAACCGAAGGATCGCCAGTTCGATTCCCAGTCAGGGTACGTGCCTGAGCTGTGGGCCTGGTCCCCAGTTGGGGGTGTGCAAGAAGCAACCACACACTGATGTTTCTCTCCCTCTCTTCCCCACTCTAAAAATAAATAAATCTTTTTTTTAAAAAAAGGAACCAGTCAAAATGAAGAAGACAATATCTGAAATGAAGAATACACCAGAAGGAATAAGCAGTAGATTGGAAGAAGGAGAGGGTCAAATCACCAATTTGGAAGACAAGTTTAAAAAAAAAAAAACCATCCAATCGGAGCAGGAAAAAAAAAAAAGAATTAAAAAAATTAGGATAGTTTAAGGAACATTTGGGACAACATGAAGCAAACCATCATCCACATCACAGGCATGGGAAGAGAGTGAGCAAGGGATTGGAAACCTATTTGAAGATAATGACTGAAAACTTCCTTAACCTGTTGAAGAAAAACAACACACAATCCAGAAAGCACACAGTTCCACAAAGGTCCACACCAAGACACATCACAATTAAAATGGAAAAGGTTAAAGACAAAGAGAGGATCTTAAAAGCAGTAAGAGAAAGACAGTTAAATTACCTACAAGGGAGCTCCCGTAAGACTGTTAGCTGATTCCTCAACAGAAAATTTGCAGGCCAGAACGGATTGGCATGAGAGATTCAAAGTGATGAAAAGCAAGGGCCTATAACCAAGACTCTTCTACCCAGCAAAGCTATCATTTAGAATCAAAGGACATGTAAAGAGCTTCCCAGACAATAAGCTAAAGGAGTTCATTACCACCAAACCAGTATTACAAGGACTGTAAACGGGCCTGCTTGAAGAAGGAAGAAGGAAGAAGCAAGAAGCAAGAAGGAAAAAGAAGGAAAAAGAAGGAGAAGAAAGACGAAGAAAACAGAGGAACAGAGTTAAAAGAATAAAATGGCAATAAATACATAGCTGTCAATAATCACTTTAAATGTAAATGGCTTAAAAGCACCATCAGAAGACATAGGGTAGCTGAATGGATAAGAAAACAAGACCCCTATATATGCTGTCTACAAGAGACCCACTTCAGAATGAAAGATCTATCAGACGGAAACTAAAGGAGTAGAAAAAGGTATTTCATGAAAATGGAAATGAAAGAAACCTGTGGTGCAATACTTACATCTGACAAAACTGACAGAGAAAGACAAATAGTGTATGATTTCACTTATGTGGACTCTAAAGAGCAAAACAAATGAACAAACAAAATAGACTCATGAACAAACAATATATATCAAAACTTGTATGCTGCTTAAGAGTATAAACTTGCAACTAGTAGATAAGTTTCTTGAGATCTAAAGCACAGCACACTGTGTTATAAACTTCGAAGTTGCTAAGAGACTAGTTCTTAATCGCTCTTGCTACAAGCAATACTTATGATAGGAACTGACCTGGTACCAGCAAACACAACAGCGGTAAACATATTGCAACATATAAGTGTATGAAATCAACAGACTGTACACCCTAAATGTACAGAATGTTCTATGTCATACAATAGAGAGGATCACAAATCCAAACGTGATTCTTTAAAGACTATTAGGAGGTCCAGGATGGTGGCAGCACAGGTGGACGTTGAACGCATCTCCTGCCATGAGCAAACTCAAATACACAGGAATGTAGAGCAAGGCCTCCCGTGAGACAAACTGAAGGCTGAATGAACAGCTTCTGCACAACAAACAAGGGACTAGAGGAGGTGGGAAACTGCGGGAGCTGCTTGGGCCTCTGGAGCACCATTGTTACGTCCCCTCCACTTAGATAGGGTTGGCAGGAGCTCTACCTGGGTGCCTGCATGGTCAAGTGCAGGTCGTTCCCAGCTACGTTACCCGGAGCCTCTTGGCTCCAACAAAGGGAACAAACAGGAACAACAGGCTCGTGGCCTCCCTGCTGGGGACCAACCCAACCTGGAAAGCTAGTGTCACAGGCACCACAACAAAACTATTCTGCTCAAACTGGCTTCCCAAAGTTACCAGGCACATAATAAAGCCTATATAGAGGTCACTTCTACACGAGACCACTCTCTGTACAAGAGAGACTGTTTAGAGAAGGCTGAGGAGCCACAAGGTCTACGGGACTGTGGGAACACTCCAGCGCTGAAAGTGATTTCCACCCGCCTCCGCCTCCAACAGGGTGAGTGGCGGCTCTATCAGGGTGCGCTGGCCTGCCTGCAAGGTCACTAGAGCACATTCCCAGACACACTGCCCAAGCCCACTTCAGGTCAAACAGAGGCAGCAAGCAGAAGCAACAGGGCACTATTACATGTACCTGGCTTTCCCACCCAGGGCGGCTGCCCCTCACAGGCCAGTGCCCACACACCTCAGGCACCCCACAGGCCTGCCACAACCGGGGGCACACAGAGCCTACACAGAGGCCACTTCTCCATAAGGCCACTTTTTCAAGCTTGGAAAGACAGCTGTTTTGTCTAATTCACTGAACAAACATAGGCAGTCAAACATATGAAAAGAATCTCTCAAAACAAAGGAACAAGAAAAATCCCAGAATAAAACCCTAAAGAAATGGAGATAAATAGTTTCCCTAATAAAGAATCCAGGTCTTCTGGTCAAGAAGGTGGCTTAGGTAAACACAGCTCGCTTCTTCACACAACCACATCAAAATTACAACTAAAACACGGAACCATCACCCAGACCCGTAAGAAAGAGTTGAATGAAAGTCTGACAACTACGGATTTAAAGAAACCACATCCATCCAGACAGGTAGGAGGGGCACAGGTGCAGAAAGGGCTCATCCCTCACCCACGTGTGGTGGATAAAAACTTGGGAGGGCTATCCCGAAAGTGACAAGTCTCAGCCCCACACCAGGCCCATCAGCCCTTGTTTCCAGTGCCAGTAGGATAACCCCCCACAACTCTGGCTGCAAAAACCAGCAGGGATTGAGTCGGTGGAATTAACTGCTGGAGCCCCAAACAGTTCCTCTTAAAGAGCCCACACACAGACTCACCTACTCACACTCACTCCTTCTGAGCTCCATCACCGGGGCAGCAGCTTGAAAGGCACCAGTGGCATACAGGGAGGAACAGAAGTCTCTGGCATCAAGGCCAGCAGAGGCCATTGTCTTTTCTAAAGCCTCCACTCACAGAGCAGGCAAGCTGGCGCCATATCTGAGACTCCATCAACATGGCTAACACTGTTTCACCCACCCTGAAGATCCCCAGTCTCCACCCCACCCAACATACAGGCCCCTCCAAGCTGCTTTTCCATATGAATGGCTGGTCTTGGCTCAGGCTTCACAACTTCCTAAACCCTATCAAACAACGGCTGGCTTCAGCGAGCCCCAGGCCCAGCACAAGTAGCAACCATCTTAGATTGCTTTATAGCTCAGGCAGGGTGACCCCAGACAGAACACAGGTTGGGGCTGACCTTGCCTGCACCACCTGGAAAACCCCAGGGCCTGCACACCCAGTGGGAAGCTACAGACCTCACTGGAGCACCAACCACCACCCTGCCCCTGCACCGCTGATCCTCCACAGAGGGCGGAGGTTGGTGGTCAGTGGTCACAGCCAGTTCTTGTAGCTGACTGGCCTGGGGAAATCCCTCCAATTGATCTGCCAAGAGCAACCAAGGCTCAACTACAAGAGGAGGGTGTACTCAACCAACATGAAGGGTGCACTTCAAGTACCCAGCTTGGGTGACAGGGGAGGCTGTGCCACTGGACATCTACAACACTAGGCCACACTACCAAGACATGGAGTCAAAGCAGCTCTACCTAACACACAGAAACAAACATAGGGAGGCTGCCAAAATGAGGAGACAAAGAAACATGGCCCAAATGAAAGAACAGATCAAAACTCCAGATGAAGAACTAAACAAAATGGAGGTAAGCAATCTATCAGATGCAGAGTTCAAAACGCTAGTTATAAGGATGCTCAAGGAACTTACTGAGGACCTCAGCAGCATAAAAAAGGTCCAGTCAGAAACGAAGGATACAATTTACAGGGAAACAACAGTGAAGTCGAGTTGAGTCGATGAAATCAAGAATCAAATCAATGATTTGGAAATAAGGAAGCAAAAAACAACTAATCAAAACAACAAGAAAGAATTAAAAAGAAAACGTGGATAGTATAAGCAGCCTCTGCGATAACTTCAAGCAATCCAACATTTGCATCATAGGGTGCCAGAAGGAAACGAGAAAGAACAAGAAATTAGAAATCTATTTGAAAAAATAATGAAAGAAAACTTCCCTCATTTGCTGAAAGCGATAAGACGTGCAAGCCCAGGAACACAGAGACCCAAATAAGATGGGTGCAGTGAGGCCCACTCTAAGACACATCATAATTAAAATGCCAAAGATTAAAGATAAAGAGAGAAGCTTAAATGCAGCAAGAGAAAGCAGTTAGTTATCCACAGGGGAATTCCCATATGACTGTCAGCTGATTTCTCAAAAGAAACTTGCAGGCTATAAGGGATTGGCAAGAAACATTCAAAGTCATGAAAAGCAGGGACCTACAGCCAAGATTGCTCTACCCAGCAAAGCTACCATTTAGAATGGAAAGGCAGGTAAAGAGCTTCCCAGATATGGGAAAGCTAAACTAATTCACCGTCACCAAACCATTATTACATGAAATGTTAAAGGGACTTATTTAAGAAAAAGAAGATCAAAACTATGAACATTAAATAACAAACTCACAACTATCAACAACTGAATCTAAAAAACAACAACAACAAAACCTAAGCAAACAAGCAGAACAGGAACAGAATCATAGGTATGGAAATCATTTGGAGGATTATCAGCTCGGAAGGGGAATGGGGAGAATGGGGGGGAAAGGTGCAGGGATTAAGAAGCATAATTGATAGGAACAAAATAGACAGGGGGATGTTAAGAATAGTATAGGAAAGGGAAAAGCCAAAAACGTACACGCACGACCCACGGACATGAACTACAGGGGGCGGGGGGATTGCTGGATGGAAGAGGGGTACCAAGTAGAGGGGATCAAAGGGGGAAGAATTGGAAAAACTCTAACAGCATAATCAATAAAAAATATTTTAAAAAATTAAGAAGTAAAACCAAGTGATCTTCTTAATAATTGGGAAAAAAAGTGCTTTGACATAATTGAATATTCATTCATGACAAGACTCTTTGGCGAACTTAGAATAAAGGAGCTCTTCCTTAACCTGATACCTTTAAGTATCATATAGTGACACAGAGTTTCCCTGAATTTAGGAATTAGACAAAGATATCAGCTAATATCACTTCTCTTCAACATTTTGTAAAAGTCCTAGCCAGTGCAATAAAGCAAGAAAAATAAATAAAAGCTACAAAGACAGGAATAAACTAAACTGTCAAAATTCACAAAATATATTCAGGAATTTTCAAAATTACAGATGAATTATTAGAATTAGCATGATTCTCAGATACAAAATCAATTTGAAAATATCAACTGCATTTATTTCTACAACTACAAAAGATAACCAAAATAATTTTAAAGATGTCATTTTAAAAAATCAAATATGAGAAGACAGGTTATAAAGAAAAAAATAAAAATAAAAAATCAAATATCTATGAATAAATTTCACACCAAATGTACAAGGCCTCTATGCAAAACACTATAAAAACATTGAAGGTAGCCTTGACCGGTGTGGCTCAGTTGGTTGGGTGTCTCCCACAAAGCAAAATGTCCCTGGTTCGACTCCCAGCCAGGGCATATACCTGGGTTATGAATTCCATCCTCGGGTGGGCCGGGCACACCAATTGATATTTCTCTCCCTCTCTTTCTCCCTCCCCTCCTCTCTCTCTCTAAAAATAAATAAATAAAACTTAAAAAAAAATTTTAAAAACACTGAAGGTAATTAGAGAGGACTTAAATAATGGTATATGCCATGTTGCTAGACTGGAAAACTCAGTATTAGAAAAAAGTCTATTTTCCCCAATTAAACTACAGACTCAATGCAATCCCAATCAAAATTTCAACTGGTGGCTGTTGTTTGTTAAATGTGGTAGATGTATGTGGAAAGAAAAGGGTTAAAAAATAGTCAAGATATTACTGAAGACAACCAAGAGCTTGCTCTGGTAGACATAAAACCTTATTATAATGTACAGTCATTAAGACAGTGTGGACTTGGTACCAGGATACACAAGAAAGCAATGGATTAGTAGAGCCCAGAAACAGAGATATTCACAGCAAAGGTGTCATGAGAAAACAGAAGGGAAAGGACGGCCTGGACAACAAATGGAGCAAGCTGGATGCCATATCAAATGGGGTTAGACGTCCATACAGGAAAGATAAAAAGAGAACGACGGATACCTCATAACTAAACAAAAATCAGTTCCAGGTAAACTGCAGCTCCAAACATGACAGACAAAACAAAAGGCTTCTAATCTACAACACAGGAGAATAACTGTATGTCCTCAGAGTGGGAAAAAACTTACAAAATAGGCCACAAAAAAACATCTTCCATAATTTTAAATAACTGAAAAAACAATTTAAAAAGAAAACACACTGATAGATTAAGGAGAATTTTTTCTTTATTTATTTTTATTTTTTATTTTATTTATTTGTTTTTAGAGAGAGGGGAAAGGAGAAAGAGAGGGAGAGATACATCAATGTGTGGTTGCCTCTCACACGCCCCCAACTGGGGACCTGGCGTGCAACCCAGGCACATGCCCTGACTGGGAATCGAACCAGCAACACTTGGTTCACAGGGCAACGCCCAATCCACTGAGCCACAGCAGCCAGGGCCACACTGATAGATTAAACATTAAAATTGAGAGCTTCTTCAAAAGACATCATTAAGAAAGTGAAAAGGCAAGCCACAAAGAGAACAGCATTATCTCAATAACCTCAAACTGGAAACATCCCAAATGTCCATCAACAGCAAAACAAATCGTGATTTCTTCACACACAGTGGAGTACTATACAGCAATGGAGACAAATGAACCACAGCTACACTCAACAATAGACTCAAAAACATGTTTAGGGAAAGATGCCAGACACTTAGGAATACATACTGAAGGATTTCATTTACATAAAACTAGAGAAGAGAACAAACTAAACTACAGTGTTAAGGAATAAATGCTTAAGCAGTAAAACTATAAAGAAAAGCAAGAAGTAACTACAAATAATAAAAGTCAAACAGTTATGGGGGGGGTGGAGGGGGAACCTGTTCTATTTCTTGATTTCTTGACCTTGGTGGTAGCCGCACAAATATTGGTTTCATGAAAATACACGGAGCTATAAATATTTTTCTTTTGTGTACTTTTAAATTTTAAAACTCAAAAGCAGCCCTGACCAGTATGGCTCAGTTGGTTGGGCATCAACCCACAAAGCAAAAGGTCACTGGTTCGATTTCCAGTCAGGGCACAGGATGGAGTTGGGAGTTTGGTCCCCAGTCAGGGTGCGCCTACAAGAGGCAAACCAATCGATGTTTCTCTCCCTCTTTCTCCCTCCCTTCCCCTCTCTCTAAAAATACATAAATAAAATCTTTAAAAAAACAAAACAAAACTCAGAAATACCCAGCGGCTTCTGATCTCAGGTAGAGAAGGCAGGAAATGGTGCTTTGTGTGCTCAGCACATTCAGGAGTATGGGACTACTTTTATTCAACAGTTCAAGTATCTTAGGATCCTTATCTTCCAAAATTATCAAAAAACACTGTCAAACAATGAACAGTATGCTGATAAACCAATATTTATTACAACTCTAAGAGCCAGAGCAAGTTTCTTTGGAATCCAAAAGATGATAGGTGTCTCTTTCAGCATCCAAACATGAACGGGAATGCTAAGCTGCCAACTCAAGATAAGAGTCACTTCTGGAAAGGCGGGTTAATGGGATGTGGAAGACTTTAAAGGGCTTTCTATTGTAATGTTTTATTTCTGTATCTATATTTTCATTCTTTCAAAAAGAAAGGCTAAGGCAAATATGGAAGTGTTAAAATATAACAAAATGGGGTGGTGAAAATGAGTATCTTTTATACATTTACTATACTATGATGGAAATATTCATAACTAAAGGGAGTAAAATAAAAGGTCCTACACTCTTTTATCAGCTCATTTCTCCAGGTAAAAATTCTGCTTCAGCCTAAGCAAGTAATCTATTTAGCATTCCAGGTAAAAAGCATAAAATATTAAAAAATACTTATGTTCTTTATCACCACCACTGAATCCCATGTTTTCTTCTTCTCTAGGCTAAGACTCTCCCTTAGAGTCATCCATGTTTCATGTATCCACTGTCTCATGTCAGATTTGTCACCCACTTCACCATTCCAGCCATTCTATTCTGGATGGTTAACATCCCTCAAAAAAAAAAATGCCAAGATCCTAGTAACTGCACTGTGAGAGGTTCCTCCAATGTCTCGTTTTTGCCACCAACTTTCAATTCACAGATACTTCTGGTAAGAACTAGTTTTTTCTTTCTAGCTAGCCCAGCTACATCACTTCCCAAACGGAGAAGGCCCTTGTAGTAGGCAATGGGTTGTTATCTACCCAACACCCACAATCCTCTTTTCCAACAACATCCCGACCCGAAGTCTAAGTGGGCCACAGAGGTCCCAGTCCTCTCTGGCTTGGCGAGAAGCATCTGACACAATTCTGTCCAGTAAGAATTGAGGGGGTCTTGTGCTGGTGGGCTTTGAGCAATGTTTCTTCACTCTTAAAAGCATTTATACAAGAAGAGATAGTCTCTTCTTCCCCTGAACGATAACATCAGACCATGTCCTCCAGAACTGCAACATCCACGCTGCAACCACAAGGGTTTAGCTGAGGAAGACAGACGTGGTGAGCTCTCAACTCACCAACCCTACAACCACCGCACTCCGATGATGATTATCTTTTGTCTGGACAACAATCTCCTCCTAGTCATCTTGGTTACTCAATTAACCACTTCCTAATGTTCTATCAACTAAGCCAGTGATTGTAAATCTGGTGCTCATAGCCTTTTCGCTTCCAAATAACCCCATACCATGATTTTTATAAGACTCCCCACAGGGAGTCATATTTTCATAATTTATTTTTGCAGAATACAAAGATGAAACAAGCTTAGTAGTTTTTAAAAAAAGAACCTGAAGCCGTGGCTGGTGTGGCTCAGTGGATTGAGCATCGACCTGTGAACCAAAATGGTTGCCGGTTCAATTCGCAGGCCAGGTCCCCAGCTGGGGGCGTGTGAGAGGCAACCACACATTGATGTTTCTCTCCCTTTCTTTCTCCCTCCCTTCCCCGCTCTCTAAACATTAATAAAATCTTTTTAAAAGAACCTGAATATTAAAAGACATTAAAAGTTTTTTAAGCATCAGTCTGCAAGCCAAGTGTCGCTGGTTCGATTCCCAGTCAGGGCACATGACTAGGTTGCACGTCAGGTCCCCAGTTGGGGGCGCGAGTGAGATGCAACCACACAGTGATGTTTCTCTCCCTTTCTCCTTTCCCCCTCTCTAAAAATAAAATAAAACAAACAAACAAACAAATTAATTAATTTTTTTTTTTAAGTTTTTTAAAAGCCCTGACTGGGTAGCTCAGTTGGTTAGAGCATCATTCCCATACACCAGCATTGTAGGTTCGTTTGGTACTCAATTAGGACACATACGAGAATTAACCAATGAATGCATAAATAAGTGGGAGAACAAATAGGTATTTCGCTTTCTCTGCCCCCTCCTTCCTATGTCTAACATAAAAAAATAATAATAAAAAGCCATAGAAAAATGTAAAACTGTAAAGTCCCCTGTAACTACATTCTTCAAAGACATGTAGCTTCTATGAAATGAGTTTCTTTCAAAGAAAATATTCCTATCAGGTTTTTTGGTACTGGGAAAGACAGATCCACATAAAAAGAAATCTGCAACCAAAAGGGAAATGTTATGAAACATCGGATGCAGATGAAAGAAAGAACAACAGGACACAGATTCATACCCTGGCCCTGGTGCACGACCATAAACACTTGGCCTCTACTTACTCCCTTCTGAGGTGGAGGTAAGAATATCTACTTCACCAGACTGTTTGGGAACTTATGTAAGATAGTGTACCCGAATTAAGTTCTGTTGGGTTTTTGTGTTTGCTGGAGTTTTGTTTTGTTTTTCTCTGCTTGCACAGAAGAATCACCTGGGGAGCATTTGAAAATGAGAATTCCCAGATGTACTCAAGGAGAATCTCTGGGGATGGGGCCTAGAAATCACACACAAGTGCACTTAGCAGATAAAAAGCACTGTGTATTATTTGTTTTTCCTACTGTATTATTTAGTATCTAACACCAGTAGTGTGAATAACAAATGAAAACTCCTGTTTTAAAAATACATTAGTTATGTTTAAAGAGAGTTTATTAAAAAGACTTCATGGTCCTTCTGTAAGAAAAACTCTCTTAGCAAAAGTAATTATTAGCTATAGTTGACACAAAGGACTGGAACACATTTCTATTTGAATGCACCTCCATGGTTCACCTTCCATCTCAGGCCATAAATCAAGATACATGACATTAAATATAATTAAGCATTAGAGTAATCTGGTTGACCTCATGTTTCAAAAAAACAACTCATGAAAACTGGAGTGCGGGAAATTGCAAATTCTTCCTCAAAATGCCCCCCTCCAAAGAGACTATATAAATATTTATCCCTTTTTATCACACAGGTTACTATTTCCTTTTAGTAGTTCATTTTAGGACAAGTCAAAATAATAATTGTTAGGTACAAGTGTCAATATGCAATATATGCCATTTTATAAAATGTATGTACCTGATAGATTCATAAGGATATATACCACTAAAATGTTTACCTTAAGGTTTCCCTGGATAATATGATTTCAGATTATTTTTCATTTGTTATGCTTACATATATTTTTTTAAAGATTTATTTTTAGACACAGAGGAAGGGAGGAAGAAAAGGGGAGAGAAATATCAGTGTGCAAGAGAAACATCATCAGGTTGCCTCTCACACGCCCCTAACTGGGGGCGGCCTTGTTTGCAACCTAGGCATGTACTCTGACTGGGAATCGAACTGGTGACCTTTTTGTTTGCAGGACGACGCCCAATCCACTGAGTCACACCAGTCAGGGTTACATGTATTTTTTAATTTTTACAATGAACAGCACTACCTATATAATATCTATTCTGTTATTTTAAAAAGAAAGTGCAAAAGTCTGAGAATTCAGTAAGGGTAAAATAATATAATTAAAGACTCCTGAAAAGTTTTTAAGTTTTGATTTTCCAAAGTCAACAATACCAGTTAAGTTTAAAATTTTCATTTTTATTATCTGGAAAAAAATAATAACCCTTCACATATTACTGCCAAGAATTCTAAAGCTCTTTAGCTTTAAAAAATAACAATGTTTTCAAATGCTATAAAAGATATTATTGAATCAACTGACAAACTAGAATACAGACAGTATTTGATTTGATTATAGTATTGTATCAATGTTAAATTTCCTTAAATTGATAACCTTCCTAAGGTTATGTATGACAATGTCATTGGTTCTTAAGAAATACAGTTTTCAGGAGCAAAGGGGCATGATGTATGCAACTTAATCTCAGCTAGTTCAGCAAAAAATCCTTAACAGAATGAATGATAAAGCAAATGCTAAGTAGGAGAAACGTTAACAACTGGGTAAAGGGTAAGAGAGTTGTTTGCACAATTTCTGCAGTTTTTTTGTAAGCTTATAATTATTTCTAAATAAAACTTAATAAAAAATAATCAATAGAAGAAAAAATAAGCAAAATTGTGCTGAGAAAACACTTAAGAACACAGTGGATCAACTTCAAGCAAGAGTTTATTGGGGAGAAAAAATAGCAATATATTTTAAATTGTGGTAATAAAAACACATACAAGACTAACTTCAAGGAAGACATTAAATTAGCAATCCAGTAGAAATATGTGAGACCTACATGTAGTATTTTCTAGTAGCCACAGTAAAAATTAAAAGAAACAAGTGAAGCTAATTTTAATGTTTTACTTTGCCAGTGTCTAAATATTATCATTTCAATATAATCAATGTAAAAATTATTAATGAGCTATTTTACATTTTTCATACAAAGTCTTCAAAATCTGGTGTACATTTTACAATTACAGTACATCTCCACACAGATGCTAAATTTTCATATGAAATATTTGGTCTGCATTTATATTTCATAAAATGTACAGTTAAAAAAGTAGGTTCACATAACCAAGCTGTTTCAAACAATAGTTAAAAGTTTTCCAATCTCTGATTTGAGTATCAGTCTTTCAAAAAGTTAAAGTAGCCCTCATCACTGTGGTTCAGTTCATTGGGCATCATCCAGCAAAGCGAAAGGTGGCCAAACTCAATTCACGTCAGAACACATGCCTGGGTTGGAGTAGACAGGAGGCAACTAACCTGATCGATATTTCTCCCTCACATCGGTGTTTCTCTCCCTTTCTTTCTCCTTCCCTTTCCCTCCCTCTAAAACTAAGTAAGTAAAATCTTTTTTTTAGAGAACAACCTAAAAACATTCATTCTCAGGTCTAGGAAATAACATTATTAAAATAGTAAAAGTAAATGAAAATAAAACACAATGGAAAATTCATTCCTCAACCACACTATCCACAACTGCAAGGTCAGCGGCCAGCCACATGTAGCTGTTATGGGGCAGACAGGTTTAGAAGGTGAAACAAATCCCCTCTATGAAAGGAGGACCTAATTGTTAAAACTTAGTTTATCATATTTATCAAAAGATTTTAAATATAGTTATGATAAAATAAGGACCAATATTCCTATCAGAAGCACTGGTATCTCTCCAAATCAGAATCAGACATTCCCTATACCACCGCTCAGAAATATAGTAACACAGCCTTCTTTACTTTCTGCTGCAGGTGTCATACTTGGACTTTCCGGAACACTGGCCACCAAATGGCCTACTTTCTTCTAAATGTAGCAGAAAGAACTCAAGTTCTGGCTCTCAGAAGCCTCAATGTCCACTTCATACAGTGCTGAGTTCCAGCACAAATACCGTTTGAGAATCCCAAATGGGAGCGTGCACACAACAACAGGATTTGTCCCGGATTTAAAAAAGGAAGTGACCCTGAGTACGGAGGTGGGTTTTTCTTTTTAAACAGGTGAAAGAGATTAATTCACTCAACACCAAGCAACACTAAAGATTCTCCAGTTAATAATTCTGTGCCAAGCAATTTGATCAGGGATTTGGCTAGAATCTCTTTGGCTAATCTCAATAAAGACCTTACCAAAGACATCCAGATTTAGGCCATTCTCATCTAAATTAAGGCTTAGGCGATCCTTTGCCTGACAACAAATAAATAAAATCAAAAGTATACATAGGAATAAAATTCTGCCTGCCTGACAAAAGAAAAAAACATTTGAAAAATAATTCAGTGTGGGTAAAAATATAGTTCTTAAGAACAAAATTACCATAAAATAGCATTTAAATACCGTTTCTAAACAAAATCATGGGTAACAATCAAAATTTAATACACAACTAATTCTGATACTGATTCCTTCACGAAGCAGGAGGATGGTCTTTGAAACTGACGAATCCTTTATAGTGAATTCGCTAGTGCCTGAAGTTACTCATGCCCCTGGGAAGTGAGGTAAAGAGAGTGTGAACAATGGTTTTTGTAAGCTTTAGCATATTTGCATATTTTCTATGCAAAATCCTTTTTTCCCTTTCCCTTCCATCCCACTGACCTCGCTTCTTTTCCTGCGACATTATACCGGGGCTCAAAAGATACAAATCTAACCATTGTGTGTAATCTAAAATAATCGTAATCGAAAGCATTTTTATTTTTTCTCCCCTAAAGAATAATTTTTCCTAAAGCTTTAGGCAGAATAAATACAAACGTGTTAAGCCGTTCCATCTGAAAAAGTTTGTTATTTATTTTACTTATTTTACCCGTGGAAATACTTAAAACATTCTGTAGAACACATCCTAACTTGGGGTTTTTATTAGAAAGTCTGTCAATAACTATGTAATCAAATTCAGTCTCACTTCTCTCTGAAATTAGCTAAATACGCAGAAATCAATTGTAATTTTTAAAATAGCGAAGAGGGAAAATATAACCACCACCACCATAAACACCCATTCCAGTCCAACAGCGCAAGCGCCATGTCAAGAAGGCCGGTAAAAATCAAGCCCCACGCCCCCCCCCCACGAACAGAGGGGTTTCTGTGCAGCGGTAGAGTCCAGACCCGCTGCAGAGCCCACACCGACCCCAGCGCCTCGCCCGTTCCCGCGGCCTCAACTCCGGCGAATCGCCCACGAATCCAAGCCACGGAACCACCTCGCAGCACGATGATGTTTACAGGGTTATCAGATGCAGAATTACTTAAATTCACGCACCCAAAAAAGTAGGATTACAAAGAGTTTTTACCGTCCCTACTCGCGGAAACCCATTCTTACAAGGGAGCAGCAACACGGCCCCCAGAAAAGGGCTTCCCCTTTTAATCACCGAGGCAAACAGGTGCCAGTGCGGTGGACCTCCTGGAGAGAGAGGCAGCAGAGCAGGAAGCAGAGGGACACCGCGGCCGGCGCTGGAGCGCTCTCACCGAGCAGCCCAAGCGCGCTCGCCTGGCACCTCGGCACTTCCCGGGGCCAAGCCGGGAAGCTGCATCCCATAACCGAGACTCCCTCGCCAACAAAGGATGCATAAACCGCTTCCCGGGGGAAAAGCCCACCACCGTCCGCGGGGAGTGCGCTGCTCCCTCAGCCGGAGCCGCCTCGAGGTCCGAGACTGCGGACACAGGCTCGCATGGTCCGGGGAAGGACGCGGTGGGCGTATGGACCGCCCGGGGTCCCCCGAGGAGGCGGCGGGGTCGCGGGCGGGATGGGGGCTGGGGCGGCCGAGGCGGTCCGCCGCCCCCCGCAGCCCCGATGCCTTTCATTTGGCCTCTGCGTCGGCTGAGGTAGCCCGACCTCCAGCGCGGAGCACTGCATCAAGCAGGGGGGGGTAGAAGGGGAGGGATCGCCAGACCCGCCGCAGCGCCCGATCACCACCAACCCCCGCGCGCCCGCCCCCAGCCCACCCGCCCACAGGCCGCGCTCCCACGGCGGGTGAAAAAGACTGCGCTTGGGGGCTCGTTCGCTCCCCACCTCGATGTAGCCAGCCAGCGCTGAGGCGGGTGCCGTGAGCCCGAGCAGCAGGAGGACCAGGAACCTGCCCGTGGCCGCTGCGGCCGCGATCCCTGTGGCCGCCATCCCTCGCCGGGTCGCTCTAGCGCTCGGCCTGAAGCTCACACACACGAAACAAGGACGTTCCCCACCGCGACCCAGAAGCATCTGAAGCCCGTCCGCCGCCGCCCCGGGGGTTTTACAGCAACCGGAACTGACTTCATAAAACCACGCCCTTATTCTCCGCTGCCCAATGCCTGCCTGTAGGAGCTCTCCAAGACACCGCCTTTTGCTCAGCCCAGACCCAATCATGAAACAAAGGAGCCTGCTCCTCCCGCCCTCTCAAGCAGGGCTCCAGGCCCCGCCCCCAGGCCGCTGACAACCCCTCCCCGCCCCGACCCCGGTCCTGGAGGAGCGGGGTTGTGCGCTGGGGTGTACGTTGAGTGGCCCCTCTGCCCACCTCAGCCGGGGAAACAGCACGGAACGACTTTCTACACCCCACGCGGTTATCGATCCGCGCTGTGCTGCTCCGTCCGCCTGCAGCCTCCTGATCCGGGCACGCCCCGCTTCCCCGCCCCTACGGGGTATTTTTCAGATGCCTTGGATACCGCCCTCTTTTTAGTTCTGTAAAATGGTTTTATTAAAAACAGGATTAAAAAAAAACAGGTTAAAGTTTTCCCAGTCCTGGCAGGGTAACCGAAGGCCCTCCCCCGAAAGAGGGGGAGGGTAAATGAGGCAGTATCCTCCTCTCCCAACCCCTGCTCAGGGCGCGCCCCTTTTCCAGCGCGCGGCTCACCCGGAGCCGGCTTCGCTCTTTTCTGGCCGCGGTGATTGGCGGTGTTTTCCATGCTTTTGACCTCTCCTCTATTCCTTAGTCCTGATTCTTACCCTTCCTTCCCAGGACACTCCAGCCAGATTTAACTGTCCCCCACTGGAGACCAGTGGTGCAAGAGCCACATTCGACCTTAAACCCAGGTTCCCTTTCCTGTGTTATAGGAAAAGAGCATGTTTCTTTTGGAGGGTTAAAATCTCTAGCAAGAGAACTGCTTCTCTGTGCCTTCTTGCTCCACTGCATTTCCACTTTAACTGGGAACACGTTCTGCTGCCCCGTTTCACAAGCTCGCCACGACTTGACTTTCTTTCATGGGATTTATAACCCACCCTCTGTAGAATCCTTGCTAGTCCCTTTAGGTTCAACCAAATAAATAGAGAGCAGGGTCTCCATCCCAGAAAACAGTAGAAAGAGAGAGGCAGTCAGCGTCCATGGATTAAACAGAGTGGAGCAATGAGAACACTGGATTTTACAGCCTTGTGTGATACGCAGTTCCTGGTGGTTAAACAGGCTCTGTCCCATTCCCCGAAGACAGCCCGTACCTTTCCATCATAGCCCTTCCTTGGCCTGCAACGTCCACTCTCCAACACTTACCTGTGGAAAGCATTTGCATTTTTCCTCTACTCTGCTGGATATGTCATCATCACCTTTTGAATCCCCAGAGTGCTGTTTCCCATTATGGCTCTTTCTTGTTGCCTTAGTTATTTCCATTAGTTCTCTTACACCACTGATGGGATTTCAGTAAGTCATACCTCAGGACCCCCTCACAGTGGAGACCTCAACATGTTTCTGTAATGTCACTTGTCAACCTATGGTGGTTGGAACCAATTCAACACCAACAGCAATCCCCAACTTGGGGTGCAGTGAAGAAGGAAACTTTATTTCAGTGCAGAACAGCTCAGTGGTGATACAGCATGGCAGTGAAGACAGCACAGCTGTGGGGCAACTCTGGGGCCAGGCCACTCTCGATCGAGGCAGCTCTGCTCCAGTTCCCGGTCCCTGCCCTCCAGACTGCTCTAGCCGGGGTAACACAACCTTCAGTGCGAGCTGGCTTGAATAGACAGAAGTCCTCACCCCTGGCACACGATTGGCCCATCCTCATGCAAATGAAGACTCCAAATTCTCGCAGTCTGACTGGTCCAAAAGGCACTGTCCTGGTTGGTCAGAATAGAGACATTGTGATTGGTTGAAGCTGCGCAGCTCCGGGTGGTTGGGGAAAGCCTCCGTACTACTGGTTGAAATAGGATTCCAGGGACTCCTGTATAAGGGCTGGTTCGGGAAGCAGAAACTTCGGGAAGGCAGGCGGTTCAGCACACAGGTAGGTATGATATTTCAGTACCTACAGGTGGGAGAGACTCCTGAATAGAAATGTTTGTTAGGCTCTGTTTTGTTTGCTTTTGTTGTTTAGATTTGAGCCCAATTAACCACCAGGGGCCCTTCTTAGTAGGTATGTATCTTCTTTCTCAGGGTGCAAAGCAATGATGTTGGCTGGGTTCTGGTCCTAGTACTGTTGCTATGAACTTGAGTGTATCCTCCCCAAAGTTCACATATGTTGAAGCCCTAACCCCCACTGTGATGGTGTTTGGAGATAGGGTCTTTGGGAGGTCATTAGAGTTAGATAAGGTCCTGAGGGTGGGGCCCTCATGGTGGAATCAGTGTAAGAGGAGATGAGAGAGCTTGCTTCTCCCCTCACCCTTCCCCATACCTTTTCCACATGAGGACACAGTGAGAAGGAGGCCAGGAAGAGAGCTTTCATCAATGAACCATGATCTTGGACTTTCCAGCCTGCAGAACTGTGGGAAATAAATTCCTGTGGTTTAAGCCACCCAGTCGGTAGTAATTCATTATGACAGCTGGAGCTGACTAGCACAGCTGCATTACTGTGAGCAAGCCAAGCCCTTCAGCATTTGGACTCTCCTTCTCTGTCAAGTGTAAGCATTAAAAAGCCGTCTCACTTCACCCATTTATGTAATGCCATGAAAAGTGAATGTACAATAGTTGAATCATGAAGAAACTAAGGGATGAAGGAGGGTGAAGCAACACGTTACCAAGTATAAGTGTTTCCATAAAAGTATGTGTGGAGCCTTGACCAGTGGCTCAGTTGGTTGAGCATTGTCCTGCAAAGTGAAATGTTGCTGGTTTGATTCCCTATCAGGATGCATGCCTGGGTTGCAGGCCAGTCAGATCAATGTTTCTCTCTCTCTCTCTCCCTCCCTTCCCATCTCTCTAAGAATAAATAAATAAAATCCTCAAAAGAAAAAAAAAGAAAGGCATTGTTCTGTTGTGGAGCCTGGGGTGAGTTTTGTAGTCGCTCTGGGGCCTGTTTCCCTGCCCACAAAATCGGGAACTTGAACTCAGGAATCTCTAAATGCCTATGACTCTAAATGCTGAGAGAGAAAAAGCAGGTGAAATTTCTGAGTTCTGAGCAGTGGCCTCAATATTCATGCTTTTGGGACTGTATTCAAGATTGAGCTCTAATACCATGGGATACAACAAGGAAATATGGAAAATGATGTAGGGAGTTTTCAATCTAAAATTAGTTAGGTCCTAAAAGAAGTTTTTTGCATTTTCAGGTCACTGAAGGATCATTAGTAGGAGTTTATTGCCCCATTTATCAATGTTCTTGATTTTTAAATGTTACCCTTTTTATTAAATGACACTGAAAGGTTCATATCTAATCTTGCAATTCTCAAACAATAATTTTTCATGTTAAATATGATTATGCTAGTTATCAAGTCATTTGGAGAGAACTGTGTTTTCATTTTATCACCCTTTGTACATAAAAGTTTAAAAGTCCTAAAATAACCTGTTTTTTTCTGTCTTCTTAGAAATCAGACTTTCTCCTAAGAGTTCTCTTCCATATACACTTAAGATGTTCATGTTTCATTGCTGGGGGAAAAAAGTAAAGTTTATGTTCCTGAATATGTAGTTATATGAGCAGTACTCACTCATTCCTTAGACACTTGGTTATCCAACACCTAAGGAAGACCAGGCTAGGGTTGTAGCTCCCAAATCAGGATGCTTTTCCAAATTAACTGAGAAGATTTACAAAAAGGCAAATTCCTAAGCCCCTACCTCAGAAATCCTAAATCACTACAGCTAAGGTGATATAAAGGAATCAGATTTTTTTTTAACTCTCTCCAGGAAATTCTAATCCACTAATACTTTTGAGAGTTTG
The DNA here is from genome assembly GCF_987537825.1 of Furipterus horrens. Taxonomy (NCBI): domain Eukaryota; kingdom Metazoa; phylum Chordata; class Mammalia; order Chiroptera; family Furipteridae; genus Furipterus; species Furipterus horrens. Next base: position 24,892,077 of record NW_028327181.1, on the reverse strand, counting down.
ATTCTTGAATAGCATGAACCAGTAAAAAAAAAAATTTAATTGAAGTTGCTAATTTTAAATTAGGTTTTCCAAATGAAACATTAAATTAAGACACAACTGTATATTAAATGGTACATTAAAAAAAGAACATTGAACAAAAATTAAGTAACGTCATAATTTTAAAATTTTTAAATTATATACAGTGTGATTTTTTTTTTTTTCTTTTTTGACCACTCACTACATTGCCTTTGTTTTTTCAGTACAGATCAGAATGGTGAACACTTTATAATGAAACAGTCCAGGTCTCACATGGGTGTTGGAACATTACAGTAGGGGAAATAAATACAAATGGTTATATGCCTTGGCCATTGTCTATAACTGGTAGTCTTTAAATATGCCATATCCAGAATGCATCTTCCCCCCTGCAAAACCAATGTCCCATCCACAACTGACCCAGTATTTAACACTTGGTTCAGGTATCACCTGCTCATGTAAGTTTTCTTCTCTTCTTCTTCTATAGGACTGACTTGGTACACCTCTTTGTGCTCCCCAAAGCATTCTGTATCCACCTCTGATGCACTGTTTGTAAGATAAATACTAATCATTTAGTTTCTTTATCATCTCCTGAAGTATACCATGAGTCCCTTGAGGGAAGGAACAACGTTTTGTTTTGTTTTTTTCATTTCTGTCTCTTCGCAATCTAGCATAGCGGTTGTACTTAATAAGCATTCAAAAATAGTTGACGAACACTAACTACATGAGCTTTACAATCAGGCAGAGGGGACAAAACGTATACATGTATAAGTATAGTACTAGGTAGAAAGTCATAAATGGCCTAAGAGGAGAACTGCCTACATTTTTATTGAATTAGTTGGGTGACATTGGTTAATAAGAACTGCCTACATTTTGGGGGAATGAAGAGGAGGGAGTTGCTTATATCTGGCTGAGGACATCAGGCAAGGATCCTAGAGGAGATTATATTGAAGGTCTCCTGGGAATACACACAGGATGTGCATACAGCGTACCACGGGAGGACGAGAAGCAGGGAAGAACAATGTGAGCACTGGAAAAACATGAGACACGTAAGAGAAAATGTGAGTGTTTCGCTTAACTGGAGCACAGTATAATAAATAGCAAAAGGTAGGATGATAGGTAGTATCACCGCCTAAAAGATACAAGGAGCCATAGAAATCTTTGGACAAAGATATAACCAGAATTAGCTTTTAGGCAAATGGAGTGTGACAGCCATATGAGGAATAAAGGAGAGCCTAGATGCAAGGAGGCCAACTAGGAGCCTTTTGTGCTACTGGGGAAAGAATAAAGATGGGTAGAACTAAGAGAGGTACAGTAGGGATTGGAAGGGTGCAAAAGATAAGCATTCACCCCAGGAGTCAGTGAAAGAGAAGGGAAAGAGGAATAAAAAACACTTCAAGTGCTCAGACATGGTGCCTGGGAGACTATGATGATGACCATGTCATTGGCAGAAATGAGAAGACTGTGGGGTTAGGAGGACAGCCGAGATGATGAAATGCCAGCAAAATCTCCAGCATGAGATGCATAGTAATTGCTTTGGAAACAACTCACAGAGAGGTTGGAATTAGAATTAGAATTTGGGGAGTTACCTACACAAAAATTATTCATTAAATCCTCAAGATAGCCAAGGGGGCCAGCAACAAGAGAGCTACAAAGAAACCCAGAAGAGTACACTACTTTTCTATTTAAGTAACATTTATCACCACAGCGTAGCATCAAAAGCTAGAAAAGGCTAAGTTGGATGAGGACTGAGAAAAGAGCACTGATCTTGGAGACCATTGAACTTGGTCATTGGTCATTTTTCTTGTAAGGATAAAAGCTACTTGCAGGAAGTAAAGGTGTAAGTGGCTAGTGAAGAAGAGCTAACAAGTACAGTCTTCTCTCCCAAGATGTTACCTGTTGAAAGAGCAAACTGGTAGAGTGGCTTTTGTGGGGGATGGGTGGAGAGCTTTGTCATTGCTGTGGCTGTTTGTCATTGATAAGAAGACACTGGGGGAAAGGGAGAAACTGAAAATGCAAAAGGAGACCATTGAGATTTGTAAGATGAGTTTTGTCTTCATTTTGCAGATGAGGAAATGGAGGCTCAGACACGTTAAATAATTTACCCACAGCCAAAACCCAGGAACTAGCAGAGAAGGAAATTGAATCTTGGTTTGTGTGACTTCAGAGACTTAAGATCTTCCGCTCACATTATGCTAACCAACTGCCTACCAGATATCAGAAAGTATGAGTCTAAACAATCCCTCAGTGGAGACATGGAAAAGGTATCAATGACTGGCCGTTCTTTTTGCTTGCATTTTAGTGCAGCTTTGGGATATTCTTTAAAATCACACTTCTATTAATAAACAGGGAAGCCACTCTACAAAAATGTGACGAAGGAGTCAGAAAGCTACCTAGCTGTCCCATAGTTCTCTTCTGCCTAGAAGGCTTCTGTTTCCCTGTCACGGATGTTGAACAGGTGGAATCGCCTCTCAGAGGGATGTTGGGCTTGTAGCAGAACAGGTTTAACCTTATATGATTTATATCTTTACCACATGACTAGCCAATAAAAATTTAAATATTTTAATGTATATTCTTTTATCTACTTCCTACTGTTCTAGACTAAAACAAGGGATCTGGTTTGCAAACAAGTAGACAAAAAGATCGGCTACTTAAAATCAAGACAGAGCACCCAAATTCAGTAATGCCAGAGCAGGGTCTCGACATGGGAAAGAATCTAGCCCTATAGTATACATGCAAATATCTTTTGTTTCCAAAGATACTATTAGTTTAACTGGTTATGATCTGGGTATGTAGCTGTGTCTGAAATACAAGGCTTGAAAAAGAATTTTAAACACACTACACATGTACTAAATTTTGTTTTGCTGATAAACTGATTACAGGCTTAAAGCAAACAAGGTTTTTTACTTTTTAATTTTTTTTTTTTTTTAGATTTTATTCATTTATTTTTAGTGAAGGGAGGGAGAAAACATCAATGTGTGACAGATAAATGGAGAGGTTGCCTCCTGCACACCCCCAACTGGGAACCTGGCCTGCAACCCAGGCAGGTACCCTGACCAGGAATTGAACAGGTGAGCTTTTGGTTCATAGGTCAGCACTCAATCCACTGAGCCACACCAGCCAGGGCAGGTTTGCAAGGCCTAAAACCTATCCATTCTTGTGCCCTTGTAAGGCTGTTGGGGCCTCTCTCAGCAAGTTGGAGAAGACTGGGGCAAGAGTGGCCCCAAAGCATAACCGTGGTCAGCGCTGAGAAAGACTGCCTCTGGCTGCAGACCACTTTTGAAGGAGTTGTTATTGCAGGTAAACCTGTCTATTTACCTGCCTCCATGTGTTGTTGACCCAGAGTCTTTACTTGAAAGAAGCCATCCTGTTCCTTGTACTTGGTCTGTTCCTGCCTCGAGGCTGTAGCTATGCCCTCACTTGCCCAGAATGATGCCACATTTTTTAGTGCTCTCATTTGGTGTTTCCTTGAATGATTTATTTTGCCTTCTGTGCAAAAAATATTAAATGATGATTAAAAAACCTTAGTGTGGGGAACTCTTTGCATTAAGACTTCTTATCGTTGGTGATTTTGTAATCGAAAGCAGGTCCAGCTGCCTGGTGCTGTGAAAGCCAATACTCAAGAGGCAGGTGCTGATGTAAAGGAAAGTGCTTTATTTTCAGGTGCTGGCAACCTGGAAGATGGGGAACTCACATCACAAAGCCCATGTCCACATCGCAGAAGAGGCAGAGGTTCTCATAATGAGGAGAGAACTGAACAAAGATCAAAGAAGGGGGTTGAAAAGTTCTCTACGTGCAAACAAGCACAGTCCATTCTTGCTAATGCAGGTGATGACCCGGTGTGAATCATCCTGGTTCAGTCATCCTGGCTTCACGTCATCCTGGCTCCATGGATGAAAGTCAGCAAATTTCCCTGAGCTGGGATGCAGTATATTTTGAACCCAGTTCCTAGGATTCTTACATAAACATGCTGTTTTTCTGCAAGCTACATATTAGTCAGAGTCAGCACTTACAGAAACAATGTCGTAAGAATAGCAGGGTGGGCTACGATTCCCCACTGTTAACAATTTTCCACTGTTCTAATTTCTACATGGTACTTGCTTTCCAAAAAAGCTGATGTGAAATTACTCAGCTTGAGAAGCACCCAATCAAAAAGTTTGAAGACATTTGGGTCATCTTTCTACCCTGTGCAGATGTTCTTTCTGTAATGTCCATATGGAAAGCTGGAGAAACTCACAGCTCTACAGTTAGACATTTTGTTCTTTTATTGAGCTGATTTTCATCACATATTTGAAGATGTCTGCCCTATCCCACTCTGCCCTCCCCATTCTCAAAGTCCTTTCTTTAATGTAAACAGACTCATTTCTATAATGATTCTTCTTGTCATATTGTTTCTAGACCCTCTATATGCCTCTGTATACAGTCTGATTTACCAATCAGCCTCTTAAAATGCTGGTTCCCCCACTGAGCACAATATTTCACATGCTACATGAAGTATATAATGGTCTTTTTCTGGACAGTGTGTATTTTATTAATACAACCTAATGTTCCACCGGCCTGCCACGGCCACCGCTGCTGCCACCACGGCCGCCGCCACACCACATCCTCTCCACTCCAGCTCCCCACCTCCGCCCTTCCTACCAGTCGGGGTGAGTATTACTTCTTTAAATCTCTGTTTTTTGGACTTCCATGCAGTTCCATTTTATAGCACTTCTGGTTTTTTTTTTTGTTTTGAGGTAGATGAAATCCTTACGATTGTGGGAGGGGGCAAAGCGTGTCTCCCTAAGCCTCCATCGTGGACAGAAGCCTTGCTTTCCAATTTTCAAATTTCTTTTGTGTCTGTTATCTTATTTTGTGTTCGGAAGAACCCTGTACTTTTCACTTATTTCATTTCTAGGACTCCATTCTAGGAAAACAATCCAAAATGTGAATAAATAATGAAAAGTGCTTATGAGATATGGTAAATTTTTAAACAGCAGAATGCAAAATTGTACATATAGAATAATTTCAATTACACATTTAAAGTAGCCTTTGGAGGAGAAACACAAACATATGAATTTTTTTCTGGATAATTGGACTGTAAATAATTATTTTATTCTTCTTACTATATGTCTGTGTTTTTCAAACTTTCTATAATGGATATGTATTACTTTCATAATGGAGGGAGGAATGGTACACTTCTCCCTCTCTCATTTTTTATCTTATTAACAATGTCTTGTTGACTTCTGGCCAAGATGGAGACCTAGACAGACATGTTACATCTCCCTCCACAACTAAGAAGGAATACAACTACCTCAAAACTACAGACTACCAGGAGTTCCAGAAAAATTGAGCTGCATGAAAGTCCAACAAACAAAGGTATAAAGTAGAAATACTCACCCAGAGAGGTATGAGGGGCAGAGTGGGGTGGAGAGGATGTGCTGTGGTGGCAGCAGTGGTGGCAGTGGCAGGCCACTCGAAAGCTCAGTCATACATTTTAAAAAGTAGGGAGGGACACCTGGGGAGCGCTCCCAGCACCAGACCAGACTGTACAGCTCACAGTTCCAGCACCGGGGAAAATAAAGCCTTATTGCTTCTGACTGTGCAAACCAGTGGGGGTTGGAGTGGGGGCAGAAATTGCCCGTCTCTCAGCAGAGTCCGCTTGTTTAAAGGGCCCCTATGGACGTAGAACATCTACAGACCCATCCACTCAGAGAACGAAGGCCAGGACAACAGCTAGAGAGGCACCAGTCCCATACAGAAGTTGGAGAAGTACCTGGAAAAGGGGCAAGTGCTGAGCAAGAGGCATTGTTTCCTCTCAGACCCCTCCCCCACATACAGCACCACAATGTAATGAAATGGGTTACCCTGTACTGACGAATACCCAAGGCTCCGCCCCTTACAACGTAACAGGAGCGACAGCTCTACCTAAGACACAGAGGCAGACAAACACAGGAGCCTGTCAAGATGAGAAGACAGAGAGATACGGACCAATAGAGGGAACAGATCAAGGTTCCAGTGGGAGAACTAAGCGATGAGGAGATAGCCAACCTAACAAATGAGGAGATAACCAACCTAACAGATGAAGAGTTCAAAATACTGGTGATAAAGATGCTCACAGGTTTGACATATATGCTTAAGTATGGCAGATGCATAAGGGAAGAAGTGAAGGCTATGCTAAATGAAATGAAAAATCCACACAAAACCAATGGTGAGGGGAAGGAAACGAGGTTCATAGCAATGATTTGGAACATAAGGAAGAAAAAAACAGTCGACCAGTAGAGAATGAGGAAACAAGAATTGAAAAAATGAGGACAGGCTTAGAAACCCTCTGGGACACCTTTAAACATGCCAACATCTGAATCATAGGGGTGGCAGAAGGAGAAGAGGTGGAGCAAGAAATTGAAAACTTATGTGAAAAAATAATAAAGGAAAACTTCCCAAATTTGGCAAAGGAAATAGACATACAAGTCCAGGAAGCACAGGGAGTCCCAAACAAGCTAGACCCAAGGAGGACCATTCCAAGACACATCATAATTAAAAAGCCAAAGGTTAAAGATAAAGAGAGAAACTTAAAAGCAGCAAGAGAATAGCAGAGAGTTACCTACAAAGGAGTTCCTATAAGACCATCAGCTGATTTCTCAAAAGAAACTTCATAGACAAGAAGGGACTGGCAAGCAGTATTCAAGATGATGAAAAGCAAGGACCTACAACCAAGACTACTCTATTCAGCAAGGCTATCATTTAGAATGAAAGGGCAGATAAAGTGCTTCCCAGACAAGGTAAAGCTAAAGAAGTTCATCATCACCAAGCCATTATTATATACAATGTTAAAGGGACTTATTTAAGAAAAATAAGATCAAAACTATGAACATTAAAATGACAAAAAACTCACAATTATCAACAACTAAATCTAAAAAGTAAAAACAAAATCCAACTAAGCAAACCAGAATAGGAACAGAATCATAGGTATGGGGATCATTTGGAGGGTTATCAGTTGAGAGGAGGAAAGGAGAGAAATGGGGAAATGGTGCAGGGATTAGAAGCATAATTGGTTGGTATAAAATAGATAGGGGGAAGTTAAGAATAATATAGGAAAGGGTGAAGCCAAAGAACTTATATGCATGACCCATGGACATGAACTAAGGGGGGTGGGATTGCTGGAGGGGAGGGGGTTACTGGGTGGGGGAGAGCAAAGGGGAAAATATTGGGACTACTGTAACAGCATAATCAATAAAATATACTTAAAAGGTAAAAAAAAAAGCCTTGTTAAATAAGTTAGTCATTATTATCTCCATTTTATAATATTAACACTAGCACTTCTTCTATTGATAATGATTATAACTAACACTTACATAGTACTCACTATGTACCAGACATTGTCTTAAGCATCTTAATAGATATCCAGTTTAGATATGAGTTTAGAATTTATTAAAATTGTCTTATTTTTATGTATTTGGCTATAAATAATAGAAATGTCTACTCAAACTGGCTGAAACAAAAATAGTTTTATTGGCTTTCATAACTGGAAAAATCTAGAGGTGAAGGGGCAGAGAGCAGGCATGGTTCCAGGGAGGAGCTTAGCTCAGGGCTCTGGGATTCTCTTGGTCCACCTCGTGTGGCAGCTTTACCCCCAGACTAACCATGAGTCATCTGCAACGGTGTTCAGATCCTGTGCTGACGTAGGAAGAAAAGAGCTCCTGCCCCAGCCTTCCAAACAGAAGTTCTGAGATTCTCTGATTGAACAGCTTAGGTCACAGACCCACTCCTGAGTCAATAACTAGGATATAGTGTGGGAGGAGGGGCAAAAATACGACTGCAGAGCGTCTTACATCAACCAGGACCTCCCGCGCATATGGAGGTGGGAGCAGCGTTGGGGGAGGGGTGATAACCTAATGAAATCAGACAGGAAGGAAGAGTTGGGACAGGGATATTTGGTAGGAAATAGACAATATCAATGATTATATTTCTCAGCATTCAGTTTAGATGGGCTCTTATTGGCATGTTAGCCACCAATTTCACTTTTCCTCCTTCCCAAATGCCCTTCTTGGCATCCTTATTTTGGTTCTCTGTTTGTTATGCTGTGCATCATTAAATATATGTTGATTACGTAGTCTATGAAACCACTCAGATTTCAATTACTTGAGAACCTTTCAGTTGAAGATAAGATGTAGACCAAGCTAATATGTCATATTCTTCAAATTTGACTTATACTGGCAGTGCCCGTTTGCTTGTTTCAATTAAGAAATGTCCCAGACACAGCCTCACAGAGTAAGAGGGGCTTCTGGGGACCCCAAGGTCTATCCTTGACTTTTTGTTTGCTATTGTTTTGTTCTGTTTTCTTTTTTAACATAACTGCTTTATTGAAATGTCATTTACATAGGATAAAATTCACCCATTTAAAGTGTACAACTCAGTTGTTTTCAGTATATTCACAGAGTTGTGCAACTATTATCACAATTTTAGAATATTTTCATTACACCAAAAAGAAACACTGATTTCATTAGTAGTTACTCCCCATTTCCCCCAGTGTTTCTCTCAAGCCTTAGGCAACCACTTATTTACTTTCTGAGTCTATAGAATTGCCTCTTCTAGACATTTCATATAAAATGGAATCATAATATATGTGGTCTTTTGTGAATAGCTTCTTTCACTAAGCAATAATGTTTTCAAGGTTCAACTGTTACAGTTGTGTATTTGTACTTCATTCCTTTGTATTGCCAAATAATATTCTATTATGTGTGCATACAATATCTCATTTATTTGTCTATTTAGCTGTTAGAAACAATGCTTTTATGGACATTTGTGTACAAGTTTTTGTGTGGACATATGTTTATATTTCTCTTGGGTATACCTAAAAATAGAATTTCTGGGCCATATGGTAGCCCTCTGTGTTGCAAGTTAGAAATTTGATCTTATCAGAATCCTTAAAAATATAATACTATCTTAAGGTAACCAAACTCAAAAGAATTTTCCACATAGAACTAACTGACAACGGGGTTACAGATTTCAGGAAACCAGAGTACTCATATTAGCTATTTGGGGAACATTTTTCAATATCAAGGTATACGAGAAACTAAAAATTACTTCATTTCATTTTTAATTTAATACTAACAATAACTCTCTGAGGCTTGGAGAGATTAGATCATTTGTTCCATATCACATAGAAATTAGGTGTAAACAACAAGATTTGAACCCAGGTCTGCCTCTGTCCAGAACTGCCTCTCTTAAGCACTAGCCTGGACACATACTGCTTAAACGGCACCAAATATTTCACTGTCCATTTGTTGGAAATAAGGATATCCCATATTTTCGCGCACAAGACTATTCAATTCAAATCAGTACATGCTAACTCTCAGTAGCTTTACTCCCAAAAGGTGACCCGGTATCTAAATTCTGGAGGCGCTGTAACATGGTTCTCCTTTGACGAGAAGCGGCTCCTGATCCCATTTTCTGGCACACGTTCTTAAAAGCGCAGTCAGCAGCCTTTGCGGCAGCTCCTGGACGCCTGCCCTACAGGGACGTTGGATGATGCCTGTGCTATTCTGAGACAAAAAGAGCTCTACCTCCAGCCTTCCAGAAACATATTCTAAACCAGCCTTTAAATCCCCTGTTACATTTTACATGATGAAGGTTGCTGAAGGCTTGAGTTGTTTCCAGACACACTACGGTAAGCCAGGTCCCCTCCGCTTTTGGGTGGGTGCAGATCAGACAAGGAGCTGTTCACCGAGAGCTGACTAATCCCCCCGTTTTGCCTTCAGATGTTGCTAATCTCAGAATCACCAGATTTGCTCCAAATCGTTTCAGAAAACCAGGATTGGACCATCTGTACTTTGCTGGTAGGCATACACTAAATTACACAGCCATGATAAAATATCATGAAGTGAAGATTCATTTGAGTTTTGTTACATCTGTTAGATGTGACAATGGTATTGGGAAAAAAATTTTTTCTTTGAAATGCATGCTAAAAAGTATCTAGGGGTGAAACTGAAGGATAAGAGGTTGTCCCTAAATGAAGAACCTGTGACAAGCAGACAGAATTAAATACTGCGTTTGAGTCAAATACCGTTGACCCTTGAACAACATGGAGGTTAGGGACAGCAATCCCTATACAGGTAAAAATCCATGTGTAACATTTGACCCCCCCCCCAAAATGTAACTGCTAATAGCCTACTGTTGACCAGAAGCTTTACTGCTAACATCAACAGTTGATTAACACATATTTTGTATGCTCTCTGTATTATATACTGTATTATTACAATAAAGGAAGCTAGAGAAAATGTTATTAAGAAAATGGTGGCCTGGGGCCGCTCCCTTGGAACCCAGTAGCAGTTGTGAAATATAAATGTATGTTAAGCAATTATCTGACCCCAGAATGAGTTATATGTCACAACTGTTTGTATTTGTGCTTTAAAGTAAAATTTGGTTTTGCAGCATAAAAAAAAAAAAAAAGAAGAAAAGAAAATTGTAAGAAAGTGAAAATACATTTGCAGTGTTTATTGAAAAAAATCCACGTCTCGGTGGACACGTGCAGTTTGAAACTGTGTTGTCCAAGGGTCAACTGAGATTTGACTGTGTGTTATCTTTCAGATCTGCTGGAAGTATTTACACTGAAGTGCACAGATAACAGTAAAGATAAACGATCAGGCAAGTGTATCAGCTGACATGTTTAGTGAGGGTAAGTGATACTTGACTACTAGGAGATCAAGTTAACATCACCCAATAAAACGCTTATAACAGATTCAAGCTGTAAAGACGATCTATGGGGCAATAACCCATCGTCGCAAGAGGAGTTATTCTTGTGGTGATTGTTTTGAGTCTTTTGCTCTCGGCTGCTGCCCTAGATAGATTAAGGTTGAAGTTTTCAGGATCGATGAGGTCGAATTATCAGTGATAAAGGGTGCAGAGAAGTCTAAGGAATCATGCCTTCAACAATAGGTTTTCTATGAAATTCTTCATCATGCAATTTTGCTTAGTTTTTTATGAAAAAATTTTTAGGTGTTCAGTCTTGAGCTCTGTTTTTTTTCTAGCACTCAGCTACGTTATAAGTCAATTCTGGTTTCAGCTCAGAGCTGTCTGATGAAAACCAAGCAAAGTGAGCTCTCAACTTCATGGCATCCATAACCACTTAGTCCCTCAAACTGTGAAGCCCCTTTTTAGCTATTCCCTTGAGGAAATGCAAGGAGATTTTTAAAAAGATTTTACTTATTTACTTTTAGAGTGAGGGGTAGGGAGGGACAAAGAGAGGGAGAGAAACATTAATGTATGAGAGATACACATGCCCCCAAAGGGGAACGTGGCCAACAACCGAGGAATGTGCCCCGACTGGGAATCAAACTGGCAACCTTTTGGCTCACAGGACAGTGCTCAATCCACTGAGCCACACCAGCCAGGGCACAAGGACATTTTTTAAAGTCAATTTATCTCTGCTTGTGAAATTCTGCCAAAAGGACACCAGAGAGTGAGAAAAGGAAAGAAAGGGACAGGTAAGACATAGAGAAAATCACGATGAGACAATTTGTTAGAGTGAACTTTTGGGATTGTTTGTGGCTTTCCATTATTTAAGTTCCAGTTCTTTTCAAAACTGACATAGTTTTTAACCTAAAAAAAAAAATAAAAAAATCTGATATAGTACCATTTGGATTGTGTATGTTTAGTAAATACCTCAAAGTTTCCTTAGCGTGAGTAGCTATTTCTGCCTGCTACTAAGTCACTTTGAACCATTGAGCATTATCAACATTAAGGGAAACTGGACGTTCTCCAGCCATTGCTAATGCCTTAAACACTAACAGGCTATAACTACCAAAGTCCTGGGCTAATGGTTTTCTATATTTGTGGGGTGACTGTATTTTCTGAAGCTAAAATTGTGACATATATAATCAGATAATGAGATGAAATATTTATTTATTTATTTATTTATTTATTTATCTTCACCCATGGACAAGCTTATTAATTTTAGAGAGAGGGGAAGGGAAGGAGAGAAGGGGAAAGTGAATTCTCGATGTGAGAGAGAAACATCAATCTATTGCCTCCCATATGCACCCTAATTGGGTACCAAACCTGCAACCTAGATAGGTACCCTGACCTGGAATTGAACCGCCACACTTTCGGTTTACAGGATAACTCTCCAACCAACTGAGCCACACCAGCCAGGGCTGAGATGAAATATTTTGAATCAGAACATTTAGCCTCCATACATATTTCCCCAGTCTATCCCCTGTTCATACTGCTTTCATTGTTGTATATTGGGCCACCCTGACGGTGATCAAACCTTTCCATTAATATAGGAATGTAAACAAAGAACATGTGTTAAAGAGGAAAAAATGTATAACAACAAATAACAGTAATAAAAGTGGAAATTATGGTGCTTAGCTATTTCACGTTCTTCAGCAATGTTAGCTCATTATTTTTAATAAATCTTATTTTGTAGGACAGTTGTTAGACCATTTAAAAGAAAACTGATTTACAATTCTGGCAGATCTCATTTGCAAGAACAAAGGAGTGAAAAACAATTCTGCTATTTTCAGCACTGGGAAGATTATTTTTAGGTATTGTGTACAATTTTGGTTTCTCTAAGTGAAGAGAGATGTGCGCAACTTGGAAATAGTCCCAAAAAAATCAACCAAAACATTCAGAGGCCAGAAAATGAGCCATATGGAATTTATCTTCCAGATATACTCACACAAATGGGAAAGAATAAATGTTCAAGTTTATTCATTACAACATTATAATGACAAAAGATTGGAATGCACCTAGAAGTTCATTAAGATGAGACTGCTTAGATGAATTAAAGGTCAGCTATACAATGGAATTTACTGAAGCTATAAAAAAAGATTGAAGAAACTCTTTATATTGTGTTAGGAAAAGATCTCCAAGTTATATTAAGTGAAACAAGTTCAGAGTAGTATATGAAGTATGCTCGCATTATGTTAAAAAGTAGAAGGGCCCTGGCTGGTGTGGCTCAGTGGATTGAGTGCCAGACTGCAAATCAAAGGGTTGCTGGTTTGATTCCCAGTCAAGGCACATGCCTGGGTTGCGGTCCAGGTCTCCAGTTGGGGGTGTGCGAGAGGCAACCACACATCGATATTTCTCTCCCTCTCTTTCTCCCTCCCTTCCCCTCTCTCTAAAAATAAATAAAATATATTTTTTCAAGTAGAACGAAGGATAATACATACTTATATCTGCTTGTATGTGCATAAAAATCATCTCATAGTGTACACAAGAAATCAATGAGGGTGGTTATTTATAAAAAGTAGGTGGGAGTTGGAATGAATGGGTGATGGAGAAACAAAGAGATTAAAAAATAATAATTTATTTATTTGTTATTTATTTATTTATTTATTTTTAGAGAGAGGGGAAAGGAGGAAGAGAGGGAGAGAAACATCACTGTGTGGTTGCCTCTCACTTGCGCCCCCAGCTGGGGACCTGACATGCAACCTTGTCATGTGCCCTGACCAAAGAGATTTTTTATATTATACTTTTAATGCTTTTTGATTCTTGTAAATGTGTTACTTCTTTAAAAACCTAAAGGTATTTTAAAACACGTAGCAAAAGTGAAAACAATCCCTGGTTCAGTAGCTGAGTTGATCAGAGTGTCATCTTGATATGCCAAGGTTGTGGGTTCAACCCCCGGTCAGGGAACATACTAGAATTAACCAATGAATGCATAAATAAGTGGAACAACTTACTCCCTCTACTTCTCTCTCTCTCTCTCTCTCTCTCTCTCTCCTTCCTTCTCTCTAAAAAAAAAAAATCAATAAATAAAATATTTTCAAGAAATGAACAGAAACAAGATAAAGAATCATGAGCAAAATGAGGTGTCTACATTTATGAAGAAACCCATCTTATCTGAAAATCTCAATAATCGTTGTGAATTGCTACATAGTTAATTCCATTTAAAAGACAGACAAGGAATAAATCGAATGTACCATAATATAGTTCCCTCAGGATTCAAAGCCATGGTCCTAATTTAAGGAAGAGAAGATTGAATTAGTAGCTGAGTTTTCCAAAATGACAAAGATTAGTCAAAGGAAGACTAATACAATTCACTATTCTCTGGACTCAGTAATGTTTGTAAAGCACTTCATAATTTGCAAACAGCTTTTATAGATATATCATTTCATTTGATCCATCTTTACAAAATCTTTTTTTGCTATCTAGGACAGAAATTTCTATTTTTCACTTTCCAAATACAAATGAGAAATAGAAAAAGAGAAGATGAGCACTTGCAGATGATCAAGCAAGAGGACAGGATTTCCGCAAGTGGAACTAGCTTGAAAATGAGGAATGTATGATCCCTGGGCTTGCCAAGTCACCTGACCCCTCAGAAGTACACAGAGCTTAAAAGTCATCTCCTTCTGCTTTTTACCCAGAGTTATTTCTCAATTAAATTTTTTTTGTGCTGGTTCAGAGATTTAGCCAAACTTCTGACTCTTCTTATTTCTTCATAAGGCATAGAAAACCTTTGTACCTTCCATCCATTCCATCTTAAATTTTAATGTAAGAATCACGGACAAGAACGTGTTAGAATGCAGATTCCTGGCACCTCTCTCCAAAGGTTCTAAGTCGTCTGGGTCTTAGGCGGAGCCTAGGAAAATGCTTTTTTATGAGCACGTGGCTAGGCCTACACAGGAGGGCTGAGCAGTGCCCTAAATAATATGCTCAACAACAAGGGAAATTACCTGTCACTAGTAACTCTGTGTGGCTGATTACAACCTCAGATCCTCTTTCCAAGCTCATTATCGTCACTGAAAAGAGGCAGGAGCAGGGAGCTGGAAGTGCTGATTAGCCTCCGGGGAGCTGACGAGAAGGCAGTGGTGACAACACAGAGTGCTCATCCTTGCCTAGCATTCAGGGAAGTTGCACAGAATTAAACGAAAACTCATCAAATTTATTTCCTTTGCTTCTGAAAATCTGAAAGTAGGAGACTGAGCTCATCCTGGAGGATCTGAATAAGCTGCCCTTTGCTTCTAAGGAGAATTGTAAGCGTTGACCATGTCTATTAAAGACCTAAGTGGTTTGAGACTTGGTTACCCTAGTGACTACCTCCCCACGTGTGGGGCGGTGAGCATGTCACCTTATAGGCCCCAAACTCCATCTGGAGGAGAGGGAACTGAAGAAAACAGAGGCTCATGGAGGAGGACCCTTGTGAACATAAGGGCCCCTTCCTCCCACTCCAGTCTTGGTAAAGCCTCTAGCTTGCCTTCCTTCCAAGTTTGGACCAACATTTATTGTTCTTCAGCTGGCCTCTCCACAAGAGAGTATTTTGGAAAAGCTGCTTTGAAGTGATTTAAAGCGGCTTGTCACCTGAAGTGTGTCATTGGCTGAAGGCTTTTATAGTTTTAAATAACTTTCTGAGTGTTCTTAACTTTATACTCATGCCCCAAGGTAATTATTGCAAAGAACATGCTTTTATTGAATAATAAATACTTTATAGGTGTTCTAATAAAATCTGTTGATTTAAAGTTTAATTGGTATATTGACTCATTCTAAAATAACCATAGAGCACACTTAGGTAAAAGCCAAATAGAAAAATGCAGAGGAAGAATAAAACCAGTGAAAATTTAAATAATGGCGTACTAGGTGAGGTCACAGAAACACTCGAGAGACTTGTCAGGAAACTTTCCTCATGGATTTTGGGGAGACATACTTACCAGGAATTTTGTTTGCGAACTACTTTTCCTTGATTCAAAGATTACCAGGAGTTAGCTTATCTTGTTGCCCTGTCTGCTGGTAGAGGTAGAGTGTGTCCTCTGCAAAAATAAGAGACCTTCTGAGCTGTGACCATTTATTGGCCTTCTGGAGTCACTGAATATGCATTGGCCACTTTCTCCACCATCTGCATCTGTTAGTCTGATATCCAGAAAGAGAATAGACAGATGCATCAACTACAATTTTGTCTAAGGATGAAAGTGGATTGCCTATTAAATTTGCTTCATATTCTTTTGTTTAAAACTACAATGCAGCCTTTATTTATTTATTTATTTATTTACTTGAGCAATGGGGAAGGGAGGGAAAGAAACATCAATGTGTGGTTGCCTCTCATGCACTCTCAACTAGGGATGTGGCCTGCACCTCAGCTATGTGTCCTGACTGGGAATCGAACCAGAGACCCTTTGGTCCTCAGGTTAGCTCTCAATCCACTGAGCCACACCAGCCAGGGCGCTTCATATTCTTTTAAACTCTCTTTCACAAATAAAATAACAAGGAGTCTTAGAGGGGTGAATCTACTTCTGACTCTTGGTAATATCTTTACCTGAAAATCTTATAAGAGTTCAAGAATGTTGGCCAGGACGGAAGCCCAAGTCGCATAGCAGGAATAGCAGTCTCCAGGGAAGAATGAAGAGGGCTCTCATTAGCTTTGTCTTCCGCATTCATGTATCACCCACAGTTTCCTCATTCAGACTAACATCTGCAGAAGTTTTTCAAAGTTTGGAAGGTGAAAGTGGAAACTCTGGAAAGGGCAGGAGGTGACCGTGGCTCCTGCCACGCAGTTCCAGGCCAGCAGTGTCTGACAGCTCTTTCTGAGACATGGCTGTGCTCCAGATCTGTGCTGTCCCACGCAGAAGCTGCAGGTGACCACAGGGCACTCGGAAATGTGCCTAATGGGAGTGAGGAATTGAATTTTAAATTTTATATAGTTTAATAAATTTAAACTTATCCACATGTAGCTGGTGGCTACTATACTAGACAGCGCAATTTTATTTTTTATTGATTTTATCCTTGGTGAGAACATTTTTTTCATTGCTTTTTAGAGATAAGGGAAGGGGAGGGAGGGAGGGAGGGAGAGAGAGAGAGAGGGAGAAACATCAGTGTGAGAGAGAAACATCGACTGATTGCCTTCACATACGTCTCGTACATGCTCCGAGTGAGGATTGAACCAGCAACCTGGGTATGTGCCCTGACTGAGGATGACACGTGTGATCTTCTGGTCCAGGGGACGATGCTCCAGTCCATGGAGCCATACCAGCCAGGGCTTGGGTGGTGCAGTTTTAGACTTTTTGGTGGTTTTTCCGGCTATTAGAGGCCAAATCTAGATTTCTTGACTGGTTGAATTTTGAAACCTTAACTTTAACCAACTCCTGAATTTGAACCCAAACTGAAAGCAGTAGTTGGTGGAAAAGTGAAAGGCTGCAGAGAAAAAATAAATATTCTTATCTATTCCTGAGGTAGGAGAACACATATACAATTAATTCTAAACCAAGTAGATAGAAAAGAAAAATGTAGTTAATCACCTAAACATTTGGTATATCTACAACACCAAAAAATGATTTTGCTTTTTTTTTTTTTTTTCCAAACTGAGTGGAGTGAGTGGGCAGGTGAACTTGGCATTATGTCATGCAATGAAATATAAATGAAAAACAAGCACCAGACAGGCCTGAGTGGATGCGGATTAAATAAAATATTTACACTCTACACAACAGAGCTTTTGTAAAGGGCAATTTTATAAACCAGAAGCCTCAGTAAGAAAAGGGTGGTGGAAACGGTTTTATTTGTATAAGATCTGCCGTTTGACACCTGGGCCCAAAGCAGTCCAACCCAGCTGCCAGCAGGTGCCTTAGCTTTCACAAAATAAAATGATCCAGCTGTGTTTGCCTGCGTTTGTGTGTATAAGCGCATAAAACAGACAGGCGGTGCATATACCAATCAACGCTGATAGTAGTTATTTTAGTTCGGTCTTCTTGTTGTCATTGCCTTTATCCTTTTCTGTTTTTTCCAGATTTTGAACATGGAGCTGAAACATTTTTTTAAGAAAAAATTTTTTCAATTAGAAGACATTTGGCAATGACACATCTGATAAGGGGTTAATATCCAAAATTTATAAAGCATACATACAACTTAACACCAAAACAAACAAGCAATCCAATTTAAAAATGGGTGAAAGACCTGAATAGACATTTCACCAAAGAAGACATACAAATTGCTAAGAGACATATGAAAAGATGATGCTCAATGTCATTAATCATCAGGGAAAGGAATATTAAAATCACAATGAGAAATCGTCTCACACCTGTTAGAATGGAAAACAAAAAATCAAAAAACAGGTGTTGGGGAGGATGTGGAGAAAGGGGAACTTTGTGCACTGTTGGTGGGAATACAGACTGGTGCAGCCACTATGGAAAGCAGTATGGAATTTCCTCAAAAAATTAGAAATAGAAGTGCCATATGACCCAGCAATTCCAATTCTGGATGTTTATACAAAGAAATTCCAAAACGCTAATTTGAAAAGGTACATGCACCCTATGTTCATTGCAGCATTATTTACAATGGCTAAGTGCCAATCGATAGACAATTGGATAAAGAAGAGGTGTACATATATACAATGAATATTACGTGGCTGTAAAAAAGAATGAAATCTTACCATTTGTGACAACATGAATGGGACTACAGGATATTATGCTAAGTAAAATAAGTCGGTCAGAGAAAGACAAATACCTAATGATTTCACATATATGTAGAATCTAAATAATAAAACAAATAAACAAAACAGACACAGACTCATAGATGCAAAGAACAAATTGATGGTTGCCAGATGGGAGAGAGCTGTGGGTCAGGGTGGAAAGGGTGACGGGATTAAGAAGTACAAATTGGTAGTTACAGAATAGTCATGGGGCTGTAAAGTACAGCATAGAAAATATAGTCAATAATATAGTTAATAACTGTCTATGGTGCCAGGTAGGTATTTGAAATATCAGGGTGATCACTTTGTAAATTACATGATTGTCTAAACACTATGTTGTATACCTGAAACCAATATAAAATAATATTGACTGGCAGCTGTAATTGAAAAATTAAAAATGTTTAAGAACTAAAAAATTTAAAGTTAAAAGAAGAAAAAAAATTTTTTTCAAAGGAGAAAAGCATAGAGGATAAATAGTAAACATTTATGTGCCTACCACCCAGATTGAACAATTGTTTGTAAGTTGTTATATTTGCTTAGAATATTTCTCTCTCTCTCTTTTTTCAGAGAAATTAAATACTATGGCTATACCAGAAGCCCCTGTGGGCCCTTCCTCAGTCCCATTGCTCCCTTTTCCCCAGGAGAAACCAGTAGCATAAATTTAATGTATGGTCCCACACATTTGAAATACGTTTCCTGCATATGTATATTTTCATGAACATAGAGCGCTGTTTCATGTGTTTTAAAATTCACAATGTTTTCCAGAGAAGGTATACAAAAGGCGAGTAAGTCATGAAAAGATGCTCAACATCATTAGTCATCAGGTGACACCTCACATCTGTTAGAATGGCTGCTATCAAAAAGACAAAAGATAACAAATGTCAATAAGACTATGGAGAAAAGAGAATCCTTATTCACTGTTGCTGGAATATAAATTGGCACAGCCACGGTGGAAAACAGTATGGAGTTTCCTTAAAGAGTTAAAAATAGAGCAACCATAGGATCCAGCAATTCCACTTTGGGGTATACCTCTAAGAAAAATGAAATCAGTATCTCAGAGAGATTATCTTCACCCCCAGATTCATTGTAGCATATTCACAATAGCCAAGACATGGAAACAACCAAAGTGTTGGATAAATGGATCCAGAAAATGGGATATAAGTATGAACATTATTCAGCCATAAAAAAAGAAGGAAATCCTGCCTTTTGTGACAACATGAATAGGTCTTGAAGTGAATGTTAAGTGAAATAAGTCAGACAGATAAGGACAAATGCTATATGATCTCACTTTTATGTGGAATCTTAAAAAGCCAACTTAAAAACTGAGGGTAGAACAGTGACTTCCAGGGGCTGGGTGTGGGGGAAATGAGATGTTGGTCAAAAGTACAAACTTCCAGGTCTGGGACTTTAATGTACAACACGGTGACTATAAGTTAACAATACTGTATTGTTATATACTTGAAAGTTAATAAAAGAGTAGATCCTAAGTGTTCCCACCACAGAAAAGAAACGGTAATTATAAAGTGATGGAGGTGTTAACTAACCCGACTATAGGGTTATATGTTTCACAGTATATGTGTATCAAATCATCACATTCTATATCTTAAAGTTACACAATGTTATGTCAACTATATCTCAGTAAAGCTGGAAAAATAAAATCTACATTGAATTACATTGTGCATGTTTCTGCCAATTACTCATCTTTCAATTTTATGTTTCTGAGCGATGTTGAAGCATACATACATATCTTAACTGGACAAATTTTTTTTTACTTTTATCCATCCATTTTCAGAGCAAGGTGAAGGAAGGGAGAAGGAGAGAGAGAGAAACATCAATGTGTGGTTGCCTCCCGCACGCCCCCAACTGTGGTCCTGGCCCACAACCCAAGCATGTGCCCTGACTGGGAATTGAACCAGCAACCCTTTGGTTCACAGGCCGATGCTCAATCCACTGAGCGACACCAGCCAGGGCTGAAAAAATTATTTTTAATGGTACACCTTTAAAAACCACCACCATGATAATAAAAAGTAACATTTTAATAGAATTAAATGGTGCGTTAGCCCTGGCTGGTTTGGCTCAGTGGATTGAGCGTCGGCCTGCGAGCTAAGTGTCGCTGGTTCGATCTTCCAGTCAGGGCACATCAGAGAAGGAAAACTCTGACTCCAAAAAACCTCCGCTGCCTTGCGGCATACCTCTTCAGGGGAAAGGCTAAGGGAGTAAACCCCGACAGAAAATCCGGAGCCGGAGTCCCTAAGGCGGTTTGACGTTGTAGTCAACACCGGCAACTCCTGCGGCGCACCTGAAGCCAAGCTGTATTGACTCCGTCTTTCCCTTGGACCCTTCAGCTGCGAAGAGAGGGGGGGTCTGCTGCATGGGCAACAGCAGACCCTCCATATCACCCTGCCCAGGCTCTGTAGCTTCAGCTTCACTGGAGAGGACACTCCAGCGTCATCGCAAGATGTCGATTCAACACGGGAGGAGACAGATACCGTGTCACTCCCGAGTCGGACTGCACAGCCATTCTCGGCGGTGCAGATAGACTCTTAAGAAGCTACACCATCGTCTCTCGAGACGGACAGCTGCCGACAACGACGACGAAATGGTGCGTATTCTCACATTACCTCATTTGAGCTTCACGAGCTTCACAACAACCTGGGAGGCAGATATTGTAATTAATCCCATTTAACAGAGAAAGAAGCATAGTTCAAGAAGTTCAAGGACTTGTCCAAGGCTAAATAGGTAACAAGAAGCACAACTTGAACTCAAACTCTGGCCATTGCAGGCAGGAGTTCCTATACCCCAACATTTTCCCTCCCATGGTGACTTGGGAAACTCAAGCCCTGGATTCTCAGCTCCATGGCCAGCAGTAGGCAAAATTCTCCCTCCATGGTGAAGGAAAGAAAAGAGCTGAGAAATCAGTAAGGGACAGGAAACACAGAGCGAGAGAGAGAAATGGTCATTTTGTTCAGGTACGTGGTGTTATTGAATTTTGCCCTGGTTGTCCATCACTTGGCAAAGAAAGACCAAAGTTTATGCAGATTGAGAGGAGCAGTAGCTTAGACATCATTCTAGCGCATTTTCAGTGACCCAATTGGCAACCCCAGGGTTGGAGGGTGGGGGCTGAAAGCAGCTAACTCAGTTCGCCAAACTATAGGAGGTTCAAAGGTAATTTTTAGATGTTTCCATCTAGGCATTAGTGGAATGGCCGAGTGTGAAAGTGAGATCTTTTTTTAAAGTTGTTTTAATCCTTCTGCACCCAGTATTAGCCTGAATCAAGTGGATACAAACATGAAATGTTTAATTATTTCCCTCTGTCAGCTCAACTGAATCTCTAGTCACATTATTTTGGGAAAGAACGGAGAAGGGGAAATGTGTCTTTCCTAAGGGACGTCCGAGCGTCTCTTGGTTGCGTTGCCTGTGCCCCCTTGCTGCAGGCATCCAAATTCCGTCCTCAAATTAGTGGGAGGGTGTCTTTCAGGGGACCCTTGCTTTCGTTCCCTTGCATCCGAGTCCCTCGGCTTCCATTCTAGGCATCTCCACTAGGGGCGCACCGAGGCTCCTCCGAGGCCTCTGTCTCCACTCGCCATGCTGGAGCAGTAGCTCCAGGCCTGGGGACTGAGCGCAAGCTCTGCTCAGGCGGGGTCACGCCGTCTCTTTTCTCACTGTCCCGTGGTCCCTGGCGTGATTCCCACAGGCTTCTCACTGCCTTAGGCCAAGTCACCCTACCTCCACCAGACCAGGCCTGACGAATCAGGCCTGATGATTTCCCCAGCCGCTCTCCAGATCTCTGCTTTTACGGACTTGCAGGGGCATAATGATAACGTAGCAGGAGCAGGCTCAGATGCCTCCTGATGAACCCTGAGAAGGTATCTGAACTCAGTTGTTTTCCACTCTGTATAGATGGTGGGGACACAAAACACCTTCTTTGTTCTCAGCCTGGGATCCCAGTCTCCAGGTCTGATCCCTTCAAAGAGAAATGCTCAAGTCATTTCTCTATCATTTCTTAAAAATTATTTTTATTGAATTTATTGGGGTGATATAGGTTAATAAAGTTACGTAGGTTTCAGGTGTACAATTCTTTTTTTTTTTTTTTATTTTAATCCTCACTAGAGGACAGTTTTTCATTGCTTTTAGAGAGGAAGGGAGAGAGGGAAGCATCGATTGGTTGCCTCCCATTCACCTCCGGACTGAGGATCAGACCCCAAACTAGGCATGCACCCTTGACTGTCAGTGAACCAAACCTGCAGCTTTTCAGCCACAGGATGACACTCCAACCAACTGAGCCACACTGGCCAGGGCATGTATTCTATAAGACATCATCTGTACCTTGTATTGTGTTCACAACCCCAAGACAAGTGTCCTTCCGTCACCATTTACCCCTCCCGCCCTTTACCCTCTTCTCTAACATTTTCAGTTGCCTTTTTCAAGCAGAGAGAGCAAAACTTTAGGCAAAAACATATGCCCACAAACTAAGATCATTTGGCTTTTCTTGTGTTTATTTTCACAGCATATTTAATTTATAACAAATGATACTAGTTTCCCTTTTACCATGGTGATACAAGGTTTTATTTTTAAATAAACTTACATAAGTTTTGCACTGGCTGGTGTGGCTCAGTGGATTGAGTAACCGCCTGCAAACCAAAGGGTCGCCAGTTGGATTCCCAGTCCAGGTCCCCTAAGTAGTGGGTGTGCGAGAGGCAACCCCCCTCTTTCTCCTTCCCTTTCCCTCTCTTTAAAACAAAAAACAAACATATAAGTTTTTTAAGTAATTTTGTTTAAAGAAAAATATGTGGTTGATAATTGCACACATGGTAAGTGGATATGGAAAAAGTAGTGAAAGTGGTATTTGAAAAACTAAAGTCTGTGATATTTAGAAATGTGCCTTAGAAATAAGAGTGAAGCTGATGCCCTGACCATTGTGGCTCAGTTGTTTGGGTGTCTTTCCGCAGAGCAAATGATCATAGGTTCCTGGTCAGGGCGCATACCTGGGTTACTGGTTTGTCCAGGTTGGGGAGTGTATGAGAGGCAACAAATTGATGGTTCTCTCTTACATCAATGTTTCTCTCCCTCTCTTTCTCCCTCTCTTCCCCTCTCTCTAAAAAGTAAATAAATAAACCCTTTAAAAAAATAGTTGAGCTAAGACATGTAACTTGTTTAAAGTCACTTACCAATAAATGCTGATTAAAGTTAGGGATTCACTATAGTATTATTGTCTACTACATGTCGGGTAGGTTTTCAAAGGCAGCTTTATCCTTGGCTGGTGTGGCTCACTGGTTTGTGTGCTGGCCTGCAATCCAAAGCGTTGCCAGTTTGATTCCTGGTTGGGGCACATGGTCCAGGTCCCCAGCTGGGGACGTGGGAGAGGCAACCAATCTCTGTTCTTTCTGCGCATCGATGTTTCTCTCCCTCTCTTTCTCTCTCCGTTGCCCTCTCTCTGAAAACAAATAAATGAAATCTTTAAAAATAATAAAAGTAAAAACAGCTTTATTGAGTTATTATTTATATACCATAGACTTCTATCAGTTTAAGTGTATAGTCAATGATTGTTAGTAAATTTACGGAGTTATGCATCCATCACCACAGTCCAATTTAGAGCATTTTTATCACCTCAAAGAGATCCCTCATGACAATTTGTAATCACTCTTCCCCTCCCCTCCCCCAGCCCTAAGCAACTGTAACCTACTTTAAGATTTATCTTCTCTGGAATTGCCTTTCCTTATATAAATTGACTTACACAATGTGATTTTTTTTTGGTCTGGCTTCTTTCATTTAGCATAATGTTTTTGTGATTCACTCATGAAGACTGCTACTGTGAACATCCGCACAAAACTCTTTGCGTGAACGTATGTTATTATGTCTCTTGGGTGGATGCCTAGGAGTAGAATTGCTGGACTGTATGATAAATTTATGTTTAACTTTTAAAGAAACTGCCGAACAGTTTTCAAAAAAAGTGGCACCATTTTACATTCCTACCAGCAAAAGCATGAGCGTGCCAGGTGTTGTACATAAATTCTTTCACATAGATATGTGTGGTCATATCTTAACTTCTCCTTCATAGGTGAGAAATCTGAAGCTGAAAGAGGTTAACTGACTTGCAGGAGGTCACACAGCCTTGACAAAGCCCGTATTCAACCATCTCTGACTCTCAATCCCATTCTTTTCTACCGTGGGACAAGCCTCTGTGCTGGGTGTTCCTTTTCATTAGCAGAGGGGGGGGGGGGCTGTGGGAGTTTTTGTTCTGGTCCAGGGGCCTGAGCTGGAGCCGCACAAGTACACAGATGAGTAATGGAGCCTTGGGCCAGGAAAGGAGCTCTGTCTGGTCTTTTTGCCACCTGACCCTGGATACCAAGCCCCGGAAATGATTTACATAAACTCACTTATTTTAGTCTGAGACTGTAATCCTGCTTCACGATGACACAGCACATGAGCAAGCTGGGTAGCAGAGAGAGATCCCACCACTGTGGACTTGGACAGTCTTGTAACCCCTTGGCTGGCCAGAGAACGGAAAGGGGAGATTTTTGTTTTCCTCTTGTCTCTGAGTCAGCAAGTCTTTAGTTACTGAAATCACATCCGCTAACAAGTCCAGGCAACTGCTGGCTGCTTTGCTCCTGTTGCCTTGTGTTTTATGGTTGGTCGAAACACAAACAGCTGGGTGTGTAAATGGATTATGTAAAGACATGGGAGACAACACGGTCAAATTGAAAAGATCAAGCAAGAATTATTGCTTTCTATAATTTTTATCCTCAGCAGGATTTTAATAAAAATCTGTCTTCTTTTATTCATACCTTTTTACATCGCCATCTCCAGGGGCATCATGTTAGGGTAAACAAGCGTGCACTTGGATATTTTCGTTCATTCATCCTTCACGCAGGGGCCCTGTCTTGTTCAGCTCTGTGTTCCCTGCAGTGCTTAGCATGATGTCTTGCAACATTAGGCCTTCATCATATCTCACCTGGATTATTGCAATCCATCTCCCAGTGGTCATCCTCCATCTGTATTTCCTCTCTGTGGTCCATTTTCCACACCGTCTCCTGAATTATCTTTCTAAAATATATATATTTTTTAAATTCAAAGAGAAGTGACAACATTGTATTATTTAATTAGGTTCATGGTGTTGCAAATATGGCAAAGGTAGCCCCACTTTAAGATGCACTGGTTTATGGTATGGCCAAAGGAAAAGAAAACAAATATTCGAAGGCTGCCAATTGCTGTGGGGGAAATTCCATAATACTTAGCAGGTTATAAAATACTATTTTAACCTGGTTCAACAATCTGCAGTTTGATTTCTCACTGTTCTCTTCCCAACCTGCTCTATCTAAAAAGGCCACATATTCACTTTCCTTATATTTCCTAGCACCTGCAGCAGGCCTGAACCTAAAGCAGTGTTCAATAATTGCTTGTTGGTAGATTGATAGTTGTTTGTTGTTTTGACCTGCTAAGAGATATTAATTCTATAAGCCTTCTAAGGATATGTCTACTAATTCCCAGGACTTTCTTCATAACAAAGGGTGTATAAGAAAGCGAAATAAATGACACTATTCTTTTTTCTTCTCAGAGTGCAACCAAATTCATTCAATCTATATCTTAAATTTTTTTAAAAGTCAAATCTTTATTTTAAAATTGTAGAGGTGTCTGCCTGACCTAGTAGCTCAGTTGGCGAGAGCATTGTCTCAATACACCGAGGTTATAGGTTTGATTCCCAGTCAGGGCACATACAAGAATCAACCAATTAATGCATAAATAAGTGGAACAACAAATTGCTGTGTGTCTCTCTCTCCCCTCCCCTTCTTCTCTGTGTCTAAAAAAAAAAAAATTAATTAAAAAATTTTTTAATTGCAGCAGTGTTCACCCCTAAAAGTAGAAGACATTAATAAAGAAACAGTAAAGGTGTTAATATTTCTAACATTGGACAAGTTTAGTGAAATGTAATAAGATGCCTTTAATGGTCACTTAAACTTGAACTGCTAATTATGTTTTTAGAAAAATAAAAAATAAAGGAAAGAAAAACAAATAAAAATCTGTATAGGCTATTAAGATTTCTCACACTTTACAAACTACATGGGGTCAACATAGAACAGGTCTGGAAATGCTATTCTGGGAAATTAATGAGTTAAAATCCCTAAAAGAGCTTAAAATTTAGCCAATTTCAAATTAGCATATACATTTGTAAATTCGATGATATATTAATAATTTTACCATTAAAATGTCCTATTCTATTCTGCATTTGATCACCCACATGAGCCAGTTGCATTATAATAGAATTAATTATCAAACCTTTTAATTATATACTTATAGGCATTATTTTAAACTAAACCATGTACAAAAAAAAAACTCCAAAAAATGTGTAGCAAATTTGACAAATCAATATATTGTTACATAAAAAACTATTAAGATGAGATACATCTCCCAACAGTCTTGATGGGTAAAGGGTTTCAGAATGTATTTCCCCCAAATGTGCCACTTTGACATATGGACTATTTTGAGCTGAAGGCAATCAAGACCCAGCAGACTCAAGAAAACTTTCACCTCTCCATTAACTCCCTAAAAGAATTTAGGTAGGGTGGAAAGGGAGCCTGGTTCAGAGAGAGAACTATTAACAGAGATAACTTTTTATCTGAATGACCTATCTGTACAGCGGGGCAAACATCTACTGAACGTCCACCAAGCATAAGAATACGGTGCTGTGAATCACCCTCTGCCTCTTGGAAGCCTCGGGCCCTATCCCATTCCTTAGCTCAGATGGCGTGTAAGCCTCAACTGCTTGACTTGCCCTTGGAGCTCATATTTTTTGTGGGCATCTATACATATATATGTAATTAAATTCGTTTTGTTTCCTGTTAATTTGTCTTATGTTAATTTGATTATTAGAGCAGCGAAAGAACCTAGAAGGGTAAAAAGGAGAATTCTTCCTCTCCTCCATGGGCAAAAGGCATAAAAAACAGATCAGGAAGGAGGTAATATGATTAAGAGATAATATAGAAAATTACTCAATTTCAACTTCAGCAGAAATCAAAATACCACCTTTTGCTGATCAAGCCAACCAAAGTTAAGGAAAAAATTAGTAATATCATCCATGAATACTGAGTATGTAATAAAACAAGGAACTAATGTTTTTCTTGTGGTAGTATAAAATTGGTACAATGCTTTTGGAAAGCTATTTGGCAATATGTGTCAAGGATCTTAAAAAATGTTCATGCTTTTTGGTAATTTCACTTCTTGGATTTATATGAGAATAATTCTACATGATAAAAAATATGCACAAAAATATTTGTCAGAACATTATATGTACAGTTGCAAAGCACCTAAATATTCAACATTAAAATACAAGAGAAATTATTATATATTTTCTTGATACAATATCATATAGCAAATATGAATTGACATGAGTGACTCCCATAGACATAATATCGAGAAGAAAATAAAAGCAAGTTGTAGAGTATATACTGTATGATACAAATTATATAGAATTTGAAACGTGCAAATAATACTACATATTACTTAGGGATACATGCATATGTGGTAAAAATATAGATAAATGCATGGACTGAATAGTCACCAAATTTAGGAAGTAGTTACCTATGGTAGAGAAAGAGGGAACTGCAAATGAGGAATTTTACACAGAAGAAATCAGTTGAACTGGTAATTATTTCTTATGTTCCATAAGGATTTAGGAATTTTCATTCTACTATTCCTTATATCTTTTTATATGTCTTAAATATTTCATGGTAAATTTAAAATACATAATTATCAAAAAGTTACACATAAATCCAATATAGTAACATGGAAAATATTTGTGCTGTATTATGTTAAACAAATTACATGTTCAAAATGATTACAACTATGTAAAAGCCATTAAAAAATTGGCAAAAGAAGACCCCCCAAAGTTAACACCTTTCCCTTCATATGGTGTTGCTACTACCTTATTATTTTAAAATATTTTGTCTATTTTCTTTTATATTTGTCATTGTACTATAACTGAAAAATAATAAACCTATTTTTAAAGCAAACATGATGTATTTATTAGTTATTAAGTCATTTGTACTATTAAATTGCATTTGATTTACAAGCTGATGTTCTGTTTAGCTTAGAATCCAGCATGATGTGCGAACTGTAGAATGAAGACAGCAAACCGGAGAGAAATGAGGTTGCTAGGTAGCCAAGCTGGTTGACAAAGGAGTGTGAAGACTAGGTGGAAGGAAAGAACAAGGGTTTTGGTGCTATAGATTCATGAAATTTACAAGAAAGATTATTCTATTGATTGTGGATAATTGAGGTTGGCTTCCAGTACGACTTGAGGCAGCAACAAGTTTCTGCATAGGCAAAGTACGCAATATAAGTTAACTTTGTAGAAAGAAAGAATAAATGAATGGAAGAATAAGTTTGGGTCAAATACTGAAATTGAGGCTCTTACTCAAGCTTGGGTATTAGAATATTTTCGTAATTTCCAAAGAATCTTAGAATGGCCACAGTCCCTGAGAGCATCTGCTTTAACTTCCTCGTGTTATGATTGAGCAAAATAAATTCTAGCCAGGTAAGCCAAAGAATCAAATTTTTCCCCCATTGTATTCAATATTAGTTCCTGTGTCATAACAAGAACAAACAATGCCTTAAAACTTTCACAGGAAAATATACTACAAATTCTTTGGTCTACTCCTTTGCCAGTCATAGAAAACTCTTGACAATCTGACTCCAACTTATCTTCCTATCTTCACTAATCCTCCAGAAAAGCAGGGAGTTTCTGCAATACTCTGCTTTCCTACCTCCCGACCTCTGTTGACACCGTTTTCTCCCCTGTCCCTTCTCTCTGTGTAGAAAAACTTCATCTTTCAAGGTACAACTAAAACACTTGGTTGGTTGACTATAATCCAGATGTAATGTAATGAATGCCTTGATTTGACTGGCAGTGTGGAAATAAAGTAGAACGTAAAAAGCTTGTGTTTGAGATGGAGAAGAATGAAGGAGCGATGGAGAATAACAATAATCATAGTGACAATGAAAACCACAAAAACTGATTGTATGATCTCTATGTATAGACCCTGTGTTAATTTATTATCACACAATAATATTCTCAATAACTCTGAGAAATAGTATATCAGTTAGGACTTTGTTACATGTAATAGAAGACCTTATTGCAAGAGTTTAAAAATGTCAGGATGTTTTTTTTCCTTCCACTTAAGGAGCCCTGCCCCATTTCATTTGTGACTCAATGAGGTCACCAAGATTTCAGGTTCATTCCATCTTCTTACTTCACTATTGTTAGCATATGTGTTTCATTTTCACGGTCATAATATCAGTAATAACTTCTTGACATTGCATCTTCCCCCGAGAAAGAACAATGGGTATCTCATCTCAAGGACTTCTTCCATCAACATTTTTTGGTCAGAATTATGTCTCGTGGTCACCTCTATTCATAAGGGAGGCTGCAAGATCATCAAATACATTGTTGTTAGTAAAGAAGAAGAAAGCCCTGACCAGCGTGGCTCAGTTCGTTGAATGTTGTCCTGCAAAGTGAAGGTCACCAGTTTGATGTTTCTGTCACACATCAATGTTTCTCTCCCTCTATTTCTCCCTCCCTTCTCCTCTCTCTAAAAATCAATAAATAAAATATTTAAAAAAGGAAGAGAAGGAGGAAGAGGGATGCATATGGTGGTAAATAACCCTCAAGAGTATCATTTTTTAGATGAGGGAAATGAGGCATAAGAATGGTAAGAAATAGTATTAGAAGTAGGTTTGACAGCAGAGTCCAGGCTATTAACCACTTACATTATCTTGCATTATTATTTTTTAAATCCTTACCCGAGAATATGTTCTTATTGATTTTTAGAGAGAGAGGAAGGGTGAAAGAGAGAAACAGCCCCTCAACTTAGGTGTGTCCTGACTGGGAATTGAATTTGAAACATTTGTATGCTCAGGACAATGTTCCAACCAGCGGAGCCACCCGGCCGGGGCTCTATGGCATTATTTTAAAATGGCTTCGGTCCTCCGCTCCACTTGAGATGGGATGGGAACAGTACCAGAATATACTTCGTACCACCTTTCCCTTCTTTGGTAGCTCCTCATCCCTTTGCTGCTGTCTTTTGGTCAGGGCTGGGGGGAAGAAAACTGATGTACTTCTACATTTTCTTTCCCATTTTAAGTCCTGCATAAGTTTAGGAATCAATAAAGAGAATGATATAATAGAAGTTGGTGAATGATTAAGTTTGGAGCTTGACAGAGAGTCAAGCAAAATCTTAAGGTTTTGATTACGAAGTTGTTTGGATCATGAAAGATACATATTAATAAGTAAGGGGAATTGTTAGTTTAATTCTTTGGGGTAAGCTTCAGATGTTGGCAAAGCTTTTAGATAGGTGTTGGTGACCTTGAGTGAATCAATCATACAAGCAGATGAGGAGAAAAAAATAAGGTGATTATATAAGAAAGAGATGATCCTGTCCCAATGAGGCGGGACGGTAAGAAGCTAAGAAAATTCCTTGGCAAGTGGAATGAGGAAATGGAGACAGATAGCTAAACAGATTTACAGCCAGCTTATAAATTGCAAGATCTTATCTTCCCTAACCAAGACACTTAGAAGCAAGAGGTTTACACATTCCAGACAGTGCTGGGGCAGACTTGCCTTGCTCCCAGTACCTCTTCAGTGACATTCTTCGGAGGTGAAACTGACCAGAGAATGAGTCTGACCCCTCTATATGCTCATTTTGACGAATCAGCGTATTAAAGGACACACCTGGAAAGCTGATGAATATTCTATTGAGATTCTCCTCTGAGACCTCCCCTAAAAGTACTGCCTTTAGAAAAACGGATAAAAGTCCCTGAGACAAAGGAGCCAGTACACGCTCTTCCTTGGGCACATCCACACTTGACCCCCATTCTTTCCTCAGGCGTGTATCTTTGCTCTCTTTCTAAGCTCTAAAGGTTCCAAGGAGACCTGCGACTAGGGGAGCAGCAGGCAACAGCAGCTCATCTGGGGTTAACACTCTGAACTTGTCTCCAAGAGCCCTCCTTTTGCCTCTAAATTGTTTCCTGAGTCCATGCAGTCCAGCAGGCTCACTTTTTCTGCCTGTTTGTCTTTCTTTCCAAAGGGCCAAGGCACCTCTGCCTAGGCTCACCCCTGTTGCTGTGATCTTGCCTCTTTCATTTTAAACCCTTGCTTTGTTTCATTGCCAGCTTTAATAAGCATTACCTCAAAGTCACTTGGACTCAAATTGTGAAATCTTTCCTGTGTGAAGTCAAGAACTCACATATTCCCAGTCTCTTTCCTGTGACACCAATTGGAATAATAACATGCATTTGTTTTGCCTATTTCTAAACCTGTTTATAACAAGGGTTTATGTGTCTGAGGGTGAAAAAGAGAGAACAGTATTTCACAGTCTTGAAAATAATGAAATCATGACCTTTTTTTTTAATGACTAGGAACATCATCAATTTATATCTATGTCTGCATTTGGGGAACAGGCAGCATCTTATTCAACTCTTTCCGTGGAAGCATTTGGAACCCATATGGGTGGGGGGGAGGGTGGAAGTGATAAGAATGTCATTCTGAAATGTTCCTTTAAATTACATGACAGTGGCCAGAGAGCGAAAGAAAGAGAACTGTTAGTCTGTTGGTGGCTACAGGCCAACTAACAAAAGGCTTCTCACATTCTTGTTTTGCCTGTTGGAATTTCAGATTCATTTCCAGGTGGCTGTTTCCGCAGATTATTTTAGCCAGGCACCGCCGAATGCCAGGAGCCTCTACTTGCTTACACGTGGGCTTTCCAGATTGCTGCGCACAGTTACTCCTGAGGAGCAGGCATTTATTTATGCAGACTCTGCTTTCCCAGAACTGGCCCTGCCTCACCTGCTCCCAACCCTTTCCCTGTAGCTCATGTAAATGCTTTCAGACTACCTCTTTTTTCTGCCTTTCCCCTACTTGATGTATAAAAGTGCTTGCAAAATTCTGGGACAACGAACATGTATTTTTTCTACGTATCCATGCTACTGGTTCAGACTCTACGCCCCAAGACCGACCAGTCTTTTGGCTAACATTTTGGACTCAATACAACCTTACTTAAAAAATGAGTTCAGTCATGGAAGTTTAAGATTTTTAAGTTTAACAGAAGAAACACAGGGGGGTACTGGGTGGAGGGGAGCAAAGGGGAAAAAGTTGAAACTACTGTAACAAAATAATCAATAAAATATACTTTAAAAAAAAGAAAAGAAACAGAAATAGGAAATTCAATCAGCTTCCATGATGTATAAAATCTGCAAAAATCAGTTTCAGACCTTCTAAATATGGGGAATAGTGTAACTTTTCATCTCATAAATATAATCTTTATTCTGTTAAAGAGAAAGCCACAGGCCCAAAATGACGTCACTGGTGCTAAAAGCTCACGATATCCAGATTTAGTCCCTGATCTAATTGTAGTTTCAACCTCTCCCAGAAACATAATCTTAATTGACCGGTCTGGAATTTTGTGGTCAAGCACCAGTAAGGTAACTGTCACGTGGGCTCTCTCCATCTGCTATAGAACAAAGAGTTAACTGACATGATTAAAAACAAACAAATTTTTAAAAAAGTTTCTGCTCTACTCCCCCGACAGAAAAGATCTTTTCTTTTCTTTTGCTAATAGTCCCTTGATCCACCCTTCTTCCTATGAAAACCCTTTTAGTTGCTAGATGGGATGTGGCCCAATTCATGAATCACTTAATAAAGCAAATTAGATCTTCAAATTTACTTGGTTAACTTTTGTTTTTTAAGAATTCTGATTGTGGCAAAAGTAATGCTGGTAAGTATTTATTCTCCTAGCCTTGCTGGGCAAAAACAGTACAGTATTAGAATCTTCTGAATGGGTGGGATTTTCTGAACACTGCATGGGGGCCATCTCCCGGTGTATCGTATCTGTTGCTATGACTCCAAGTGTGTTCATGGACCAGCAGCAACACAATCATCTTGGAATTTGTTTGAAATGCAAAATCTCATGCCTTACCCTAAACCTTCTGAGTCATAATCTGCATTTTAAGCAGGATCCCTGTATGATTTGTGTGTGAATTAAAATTTGGGAAGCACTGATGTAGCGAATAGGATGTCTATGGAATTCAATATAAAAATCCTTTGTGTTCAATAATTATTATAAGGTAGTGGTTCTACCTTATACACCCTGGATACACCCTGGATACACCCTGGAGGTTGTCAACAACTTCACTTACCTCGGGTCCACCATCTCGAGCTCTCTGTCAGTCGACTTGGAGGTCAACCGGAGAATCGCCAGGGCAGCCACAGTTATGGCCAGACTGAACCGGCGAGCGTGGAACAATTCCAGCCTCACTGAGAAAACCAGACTGCGCATCTACCAAGCCTGCGTACTCAGCACTCTCCTCTATGGCAGCGAGACGTGGACCACCTACGCAAGGCACGAAAGGAAACTCAACAGCTTCCACATGAGGTGCCTGCGACGCGTCCTGCAGGTCGCCTGGCAGGATAAGGTCCCCAACACCGAGGTGCTGAAGCGAGCCAATATGAGCAGTTTGCATGCAGTTCTTAGCGAGAGACGCCTCAGGTGGCTCGGCCATGTCAAAAGAATGGATGCAGGCCGTATCCCCAAAGACCTCCTCTACAGCGAGCTAGCAGAAGGCAAGAGGATGACAGGGCGCCCAAAACTGCGGTTCAAAGACATCTGCAAAAAGGACATGACACAATGCTCCATCAATCTCAACACATGGGAAGTTCAAGCAGACGACCGCCTAGCCTGGAGGCTCGCGGTCAGGCAAGGTACGTCACGCGCGGAGGCTGCGCGCAACGAGGAGGCGGCCCAGAAAAGATCGAGGCGGAAGCAGCGTCAACAGCAGCAACAACGGCCATCTGCCTTCACCTGTAACAAGTGTGGCAGGGATTGTCACTCCCGAGTCGGACTGCACAGCCATTCTCGGCGGTGCAGATAGACTCTCGGGAAGCTACGCCATCGTCTCTCGAGACGGACGGCTGCCGACGATGACGACGAGTGGTTCTAAGTTTTTATGGGATCTTGGACTCCTTTGAATGTGCTGAGAACTGAAATCTCTCCCTGGAAGAAATACACATTTGAATTCAAACATGGCATTTTGCATAAGGAGTTTGGAGGAATTCATTGTCTCAAGGTTAAAAGCTAGGATTTTAGTTTTTTTCTCTAACATGGGGGAACACTTTTTAACAATTCATGTTAGAATAGAATGAATAACTAGGGTATGAACACAACCTGAATAGTTGAGATGTTTGCGTGTGTAGGTTACCTTTGTGTGAAGAAACAAACAAAAAAATCCTAAAAAGTATTTTTTTCTAGGAACCTAGTCAGCAGCAATAATTGCATTTGTAGGTATTGGCAATTAATGTTTCTTCCTCATGAGAAAAAAAAATTAACTTAAAAAATTTGATTTTGCCCTGGCCAGCGTGGCGCAGTTGGTTGGAGCATCCTCCTGCACACTGAAAGGTCGTGGGCTGGGTACCCAGTCAGGGCACGTACCTAGGGTGCGGTTTGCTCCTGGTAGGGGCGCGGAAGGGGGAGCAACAAATTGATCTCTCTCTCTCTCTCTCTCTGTCTCCCTTCTTCTCTATCTAAAATCAATAAATATATATCATCTTTTAAGATTTTTGTCTTGATTAAAATGAAAAGAAATTGGATGCCATACTAGAATTTGAAAGGAAGCCTTGAGGGGGAAAATTCCTCTTTAATTTTTAAGCTTTCTGTTGATTATTTTAATATGATAAGAGAAGTGAACAGAATATTTATAACCATGGCCACAGGAGCAGAGTAAATTAAAACAAACAAACAAAAAACAAACAAACCACTGTTAAGAAGGCAAAAATGTCCTACTTAAATTTATATCTGTGCAATACCCTGTCTCTTATTAATGTTTGCTGAGAAGGAACAAAAAGATCAAACAACTTAAAATCCAAACATGAAGTTATCACGGTAGACATTTAGAGCACAATGGAATTTTCCTCTCATTTCTTACTGTCTCCTACTTTTAATAATCAGAGAAACGTGGTCCTTAACTAACAGAGGCTTATTTCTCTAACAATGGCACATAGTTTTCCTCTCAGTCTTTAAAATAATGCACCCATGGCCCTGGTAACAATATCACTGTGTTTTACCCTTCTTTATTGCCATATGTGCTGAAAAAAAATCTATCTACATTTTTTCATCTGGTTTGCATCAACAATATCTGTTTCTGAGAATTATTCATGGATTATCCATTAATATTCAAAACAGTGTTTCTGGTGGATCTTAATCTTTGCTGTATTTGGCTTAGGGTTTTGTTTTCTAAAAAAATTTTCCACTTCCTTTCTCCCATTTAGCAGACGACTTCTCCTGTTTACTGTTTGGTCAGCCATTGTGTTTGCACCCTCATTTAGATCAAGTGGGGCCGCCCATGTGAAAGGCTTGGTCAGCAAGCTGTAGAACACCATACAAATAGAGGGTTTAACTCAAAATAGAATTTTCCCTTCTGCCCTGGCTGGTTTAGCTCAGTGGATTGAGCGTCGGCCTGCGAGCTAAGTGTCGCTGGTTCGATCTTCCAGTCAGGGTACATCAGAGAAGGAAAACTCTGATTCCAAAAAACCTCCGCTGCCTTGCGGCATACCTCTTCAGGGGAAAGGCTAAGGGAGTAAACCCTGACAGAAAATCCGGAGCCGGAGTCCCTAAGGCGGTTTGACATTGCAGTCAACACCGGCAACTCCTGCGGCGCACCTGAACCCAAGCTGTATCGACTCCGTCTTTCCCTTGGACCCTTCAGCTGCGAAGAGAGGGGGGGTCTGCTGCATGGGCAACAGCAGACCCTCCATATCACCCTGCCCAGGCTCTGTAGCTTCAGCGTCATCACAAGATGTAGATTCAACACGGGAGGAGACAGATACCGTGTCACTCCCGAGTCGGACTGCACAGCCATTCTCGGCGGTGCAGATAGACTCTTAAGAAGCTACACCATCGTCTCTCGAGACGGACGGCTGCCGACGACGACGAGAATTTTCCCTTCATTGATTCTTTAAAATTAAGGGTTTCTTTTCTTTCAAAATTGAGATTTTATTGTTTTGAGAATTAGTACATAGACATTTCAATTTGTACACAATTCTTAACATACATACCAAAAATCAGAAAAGTCTTCTAGTTATTATCATTTTCTAAACAACTATTATAGTGAATTTTTGATGGGGGAACTCAAGAGCTGAAAAATTTTGAGCTTTAAGTTACAGGTAATAAGCTTAGTAATTAATGTTCCAGAAACTGAGATGTATGACCAGACCCACCCTGACTCCAGGAGACCCACAAGCAATTCAACCTTTGTGCCACAGGAGGACTGCAAGCAATCAAGAAGGTCTCTGAGCCACTGTGCTCCAGGGAGAGAACTTCCAATGCCCAGGATGCAGAAGAAGAATCCTGGGTCAGCAGATAGAAAGGATGCTAGAAAGATTGCCGGCTGAAGCTTTGATCTGATTAACCCTTTCCCTGAATCCTAAACCCCTTACCTACTTTTTTTTTCCTGAATTCCAAACCCCTTACCTACACTTTTCTTCTCCTTATAAAAAAGGTCAGCTTGAGATAAAATGTTAGGACTGTCTCTTAGGGCACAAACCCGCCGGCCGCCTTCTCAGGTCGCTGGCCATCTGAATAAAGCGCCCATAAAGATTCAATCCTTGTCTCTACTTAGTGGTTCTGGTAGAGAGGCAGTACAAATGCTGCCTTTTCTGGTTTCATTTCCAGCTTAAAATTTGGAGGCTAATTTTCCTTAATAACGTATCAGGTACCAATATCTTCAAATGTTCATATGTTTTTACATCAAAGTCCTACTAATTCACAATTTAATAGCATATATACTACTCCATAATCAAATTTTCAATCTTTCACAACACACTAATAAAGTTACTAGGAAAACCGGAGTACCACATCAAAGATGTTACAGACTGTACAAAATTATGACAGGGAGGCCCAAGATCAAAGAGTGGTTTTCTTTAGGAAACAATTCTACAAAAACAAAAGAATAGAAGTAATTTAGACCCTGGCTGATGTGGCTCAGTGGATTGAATGGTGGCCTGCACACCAAAATTTTGCTGGGGCCCGTGCCTGGGTTGCAGATCAGGTCCCCAGTTGGGCAGCGTGTGAGAGGCAACCCGATCGATGATTTTCTCCCTCTCTTTTATCCTCCCTGCTACTCTCTCTAAAAATAAGTAAATAAAATCTTTTTTAAAAAATAAAAGAAAGTAATATAAAATATTCAAGACATTAAATGCTCAACTGACTCCAAATTGCCATTGAGTGTGCTTTGTATTATAGAATATAAAAACTGCCACATCTATGGAATGTTAAACTGATACCCAAGACAATTAAAGCCTCCCATATTCAATATCCCACTATTTTCTGGTTGCATTAAAAAATGAACAACCAGCAAATGATTTTACCTCTTTTTTTAAAAAATGGGGTGAGGTAGAATTCCCTCCTTTTAGATTACTAGCAAACTTGCCTTTATAAGAGACAGGGACCCCTGCTAAAACATGGTATATGCTATTAATCAGACTTGGCTTCTTGTTCTCCTGCTTCATCCGAGGCTGGACTCACCTCGTTTTTACTTTCTCCATTTTCTGCAGATAGATCTTCAGGTTCGTGGTTGGCCACTTGGGCCTGTTTTCCTTTGCTCCCCCTTTTCCTTTTGTGTGCACTTTTTTTGTCAGTGGGTTTATCCTTCCCTGCCACGTTTTTGGCTTCGTTTCCACATTTGCAGAAGCAGGTTTAGCTGACAACCTCGCCAGCTCCTCTTGAGCTCCTCCTTTGCCGCGGGGTTGGCGGGCATTGTGGCAGCAGGCTGCAACATGCCAAGAGCCTTCCTGAACCTAGGCTGCCCGGTCGCTTCTCCTGGCACCCACGCTGGTTGGACCCCCAACAAGGGCAGTGGGAGAATCCAAAAATCAAGTTTTAGGTATACCAAAAAAACAAAAACAAAAAGACTCTGAATGTTTCATTGGTAAACATTCTTTGAAAGTATTTTCTTTAATGTTTTCTGGAACCTACCTTTTTGAAAACTGGTCATTCGCATTTTCTTAGCCTACTTCACTGAAGTTGTTGTTTTTCTCTCTCCTCACTTGAGGACATTTTAAAATTGTTTTTAAAGAGAGAGGAAGGGAGAGAAACATCAATGCAAGAGAGAAGCATTGATTGGTTGCCTACCGTGCCTGGACCAGAGATTGCATTCACTGGGACTGGGGATCAATCCCACAACCTAGGTGTGCGCTCTGACTGGAAATGGAATCAGCAACCTTTCAGTTACAGGAAGAGGCTCCAACTAACTGAGCCATACTTGCCAGGATGAAGGTTTTTTTTAAATTAAATTTTGTGCCCCAATATTATTTTTCCAACCACTGGCTCAAAATCTGAAGTTATCTTTCTCTTCAACCAACTGGGCTGTCCTCCTGCCCCCCCACTCCCCACCCCCCAACCCCGCCCCATCTCATCATTGTTTAGCTAGATGTGAATCCAAATTATAAAGAGGAGGAAAAACGTTGGCAAAAGGCCATAGTTTGTTTGAAACAGCCTATATTTAAGATAGGGCTCAGCTTCTGCTCAGGAAGTGACCTTCTTTAATGAACATCTAGTGATCCAGCTACTCCAGCAGTTTAGCCACAAGTAGAAGTGCCCAGAGGCTGCTGGGCTGCAACCTACAAACCACTTTGGACCCAACAGGTAGGATCAGAAAAAAGAGAATCACTGATCAATCACCCAGTTGTGTTTCCTAACCTTGGCACGTGATCAGACTACAGGCAACATGGTAAGTCAGGGCAAGTGTGCCTGGAGCAGAAACTTGGACTCGTGGAACTCCATAAAATCCTTCTTAATATTTGAGTCAACTCACATCTTATTTCTTTTTTAAAGGGATTATTATTATTATTATTTTATTCTCATTTGGGGGGCAAGGGGAGAGACATCAGTCAGTTGCCTCCTTCATGTGCCCCGACTGGGGATCACACTCTCAACCTAGGCAAGTGCCTTGACTAGTAATTGAACCAGTGACCTTTTGGTGTATGTGATGATATTCCAACTAACTGAGCCACACTGGCCAGGGGTCACGCATCTTATTTCTTGAAGGACAAATTTAAGTACTTAGTAAGCTCTTCATACCTACCTATTGTTCTATGATGTTT
The DNA here is from genome assembly GCF_987537825.1 of Furipterus horrens. NCBI lineage: Eukaryota > Metazoa > Chordata > Mammalia > Chiroptera > Furipteridae > Furipterus > Furipterus horrens. The sequence goes on along the minus strand of NW_028327181.1, from coordinate 24,852,544 downwards.
TCTATTATAATTGTTATTATTTAGGAGAACTATTAATTTATATTTAATTATTTTGTGCCTGGTCACCATTTCAAACTCTCTTATAGACTCAATTGTATTTCAATACATCTTTGGATTTCTGCACAGAACAGTGGTTTTGTTTTTGCCTTTCCAATAATTACTTTTACTTTTGTTTTATATTTTATTGCATTGGTTTGTACTTCCAGGATAGTATTAAACAATTGCAATAAATGTAGAATAGTTGTTAACTCCTTTTTTAAAGAAATACTTCATCTCATTATAAGTTGGATACTGTAGTGGGTTGAAGTGTGTTCCTCTCAAAACTGTTTGGCACTTGTGAATGTAACCTTTTTTGGGAATTGGGTCTTAGCAGATGTAATCAAGTTTAGGTGAGGTCATGTTGGATTAGGGTGGCCCTCATCCAATCACTGCTGTCTTTATAAATTCAGGGAGACTTGGAGTCACACGCAGTCACAGCGAGAAAACATGGCCACGTGAAGGAAGCTGCGGGGAAAATTTGGAGCGTGACACACAAGCCAAGGAAAGCCACTGGTTGTGCGGGCTGGTCCTATCCTGTTAAACAAGAGACTGAGTTGCTTTTCAGAGACAACAGACCAAAACTGAAAGTCTTGCATCAGAAGCATAGCAAAGGAGAGAACTTTGACTTCTAGCTGCACCTGGAACAAAAGTCCCACATCTGCTCCCTGCCCGCCCCCCTCGCCCCATAGAACCAAAGGACCTGAGAGACAGTATAGGGACCTGGGCCCAGGAATGGAAAAATACCAGATGTTCAGGAAGCCAAGTTAAGACCAGGTGGCCAGAAGACATGAAAACCACTATTCCTCATGCTCAGTTGATCGAGGTTTGGCTGCTACTCAACCTTCCTGGAATGCCAGTAAGGAGCAACATAGCCATCTTGCCCCTGTGGCGCATGGGCAAGACAGTTGCCAAGCAACATGAGAGAAGGAGAAAGTGACCCCACTTGGACTTGAAAACTCCCCCTCCAGAACACTGCACAAGATTGCCTTTTTGTGCAAGTCTGTTTTGTCCTCAGTTTCTAAAATCATCCAAGCTGGGCCACCGCCCAAGCCAGTTCAGAGGACCTTCCTTTCCTCTGTGCTACCTACTTCATGCTCAAGCATAAGCTTAATAAAATGTCTGTAAATTTCTCTAGGGTTTCCTCTCAATTTCTATCTTGGGAAACTGAAGAACTCCAAGGCAGGTCACACTAGGACATCACTGGAACTTGAACACCAAAACCCTTTCAAAACTGAAGGGTCTGTTGTCCAGGAAGGCTCACTGCTGACGCTCCTTACCATTGATGACCAAGCTCCAAGGTCCTCCAATTAACACTTGCCCCAACAACACTTCTTCATATTTGTTCCCACTGTGAGAAATGTTCGCAATAAAACACTGGGACACAGGACTTCAGCAGCAAAGCAAGACGTTTATTTGTGAGTCTGCAGAGTCAGGCACACAGCCAGCCAGGAGCATGCGTGTGCTAAGTAGACAAAGTAAACTGGTTTTATACTAACGCGATTAGCTCCCCCTCACCTCTCACCTCCGTTTCCCCATTACTGGTTAATCTGGGTTCACAATCTAACATGATTAACTATTTAACTTGGGGTGTGATTAACTAAGGGTAATCTAGTTATAGGTCTATCTCCAACTTATTTGCAAAGTTATCTAGCTACATCTTCCCATTTCTTTGTGTTTGGTGAGGACAATCTTCCTCCTGTTGATCCCAGAGGTATGTGTGAGGAGCTGTGGAATGTCATTTCCTCGACCCTTTCCATGATTTATCTGTTAATTATCTCCTACTGGTTTGTGAGTCACTGGCTTCTTTATCCCTTATACCTCCTAAGTCCTTAAAACCTTACCCAAACCCTGGATTGGGCAGGTCAGGCTTTTGAACATTAGCTTTCTCTTCTCCTGGGTGGCACCATTCATAATAAAATAGCCAATCTTTCTCCACCGCAATTCTCTATGTTTAGTGTTTGGCTGTCCTAGTGATGGGGGACTCAGAGGTTGGAAAATTCTAGTTTCAGGTAACAGCTGATAAGCTTAGTAATCAATGTATGTAAAAAGCTATTGTTTCAGGAACTGGAGGTATGACCCACCTTGACTCCAGGAGACCATAAGCAGTTCCACCTTTGTGCTTTAGGAGGACTGCAAGCAATCAAGACGGTATCTGAGCCATTGTGCTCCAGGGTGAGGTGACCACCGCCCAGGATACAAAGTCCAAACACTGGGGCACGGGGACCACCGTCTAGGACACAGATAAGAGAATGCTCCAGCTTTTATCCAATTAACCTTTTCCCTGAATTCCAAACCCCTTACACTTTTCTTCTCCTTATAAAAAGGGGCCGTTTATAATGGAATTTAAGACATTCTATTAGGGTACAAACCTGCTGCCTTCTCAGATCGCTGACAGTCTGAATAAAGCGCCCATAAAGGTTCAATCCCTGTCTCTGCTTTTTGGGTCTGGTGAAGACAGGCTGCACGAGAACCCCGGTTCACTAGAGCCAGGTGGTGCTAGTGAATGAACCCCTTCTGTTAGGTGATACTACCAGAAGCAACTAAGAGGCAAGAAATGATTCTTCCCCAGAGCCTTCAGAGGGAACACGGCCCTGCCAATACCCTGATTTCGAATTTCTAATCTGTGAGAAAATGGATGTCTATCTTTGAAGCTATCTGTTCCTAGAAAACCAATACAGATATTATTGGTGTTTTAAAATAGATATTTAACAGGGACATGTTCACTTCTTTTTTTATGATTGTTAAAAAACAAAATTCAGCCAAGTAAATCTGAAGGTCTAATTGGCTTTATTAAGCGATTCATGAATTGGGCAGCATCCCATTTAGCAACTAGAAGAGCGCTCTGAAAGGTTGTACAAAGTGGAAGGATTTTTATAGGAAGAAAGGATTTTTTGGGAGCTCGGACATCTTTTCTTTGGGGGAATAGAACAGAATGGGTTTTATCTGCCAATTGTCTCTTCCTTCTGTGGGGGATGGAGAGAGCCCATATGATAGATTACCTTACTGGAGCCTGACCACAAAATTCCAGACTGGTCATTAACATTATGTTTCTGGGAGAAACAAACTGCAGTTAGATCTGGTATTAAATCTAAGTTTGGTGTTTTGGGCCTGTGGTTTTCCTTTAATATGGTAATTTTAGAAACTTAACAAGCAATGAATACTCTTTTATCTACTGAATATTTACTAAATATTTATACATTTTAGTTTTTAAATGTCTATATGTTTATATTCACATAGGCAGTTTTAATATACATCTGTCGTCGTCGGCAGCCGTCCGTCTCGAGAGACAATGGCTTAGCTTCTTGAGAGTCTATCTGCACCGCCGAGAATGGCTGTGCAGTCCGATTCGGGAGTGACAATCCCTGCTGCACTTGGTACAGGTGAAGGCAGATGGCCGTTGTTGCTGCTGTTGACGCTGCTTCTGCCTCGATCTTTTCTGGACCACCTCCTCATTGCGCGCAGCCTCTGCACGTGACGTACCTTGCCTGACCACGAGCCTCCAGGCTAGGCGGTCGTCTGCTTGAACTTCCCATGTGTTGAGATTGATGGAGCATTGTGTCATGTCCTTTTTGCAGATGTCTTTGAACCGCAGTTTTGGGCGCCCTGTCATCCTCTTGCCTTCTGCTAGCTCGCTGTAGAGGAGGTCTTTGGGGATACAGCCTGCATCCATTCTTTTGACATGGCCGAGCCACCTGAGGCGTCTCTCGCTAAGAACTGCATGCAAACTGCTCATATTGGCTCGCTTCAGCACCTCGGTGTTGGGGACCTTATCCTGCCAGGCGACATGCAGGACGCGTCGCAGGCACCTCATGTGGAAGCTGTTGAGTTTCCTTTCGTGCCTTGCGTAGGTGGTCCACGTCTCGCTGCCATAGAGGAGAGTGCTGAGTACGCAGGCTTGGTAGATGCGCAGTCTGGTTTTCTCAGTGAGGCTGGAATTGTTCCACGCTCGCCGGTTCAGTCTGGCCATAACTGTGGCTGCCCTGGCGATTCTCCGGTTGACCTCCAAGTCGACTGACAGAGAGCTCGAGATGGTGGACCCGAGGTAAGTGAAGTCGTTGACAACCTCCAGGGTGTATCCGTCGATGGTGATGCATGGGGGAGTCCCCGTGCCTTGAGCCATAACATTCGTCTTCGTCAGGCTGATGGCTAGTCCGAACTCCTTGCATGCGTGGGAAAGGCAAGTGACTAGCTGCTGGAGTCCCCCTTCGGAGTGTGATGTCAAAGCTGCGTCGTCGGCGAAGAGCATCTCACGGATGAGCACCTCTTTGACTTTGGTCTTGGCTCGTAGACGGGCCAGGTTGTAGAGCTTGCCATCGGATCTGGTGTGAATGAAGACACCCTCGCTGCAGTCCTTAAAGGCGTATTGGAGGAGCATGGAGAAGAAGATTCCGAACAGCGTAGGCGCGAGGACGCAGCCCTGCTTTACTCCGCTGCTGACTGGGAAGGCCTCAGAGGTTGCGCCGTTGTAGGACACCGTGCTGTGCATGTTGTCGTGAAAGGACATGACCACAGCAAGCAGATGTGGTGGACAGCCAATCTTCCGTAGCAAGCTGAAGAGTCCGCTTCGACTGACCAGATCAAACGCCTTCGTGAGGTCAATAAAGGCGAGGTAGAGTGGTTTATGCTGCTCGTGACACTTCTCCTGCAGCTGGCGTAGGGAGAAGATCATGTCCACTGTTGATCGGCCAGCTCTGAAGCCACACTGGGACTCTGGGTAGACGCGGGAAGCAAGGGTCTGCAGGCGGGCAAGAGCGACCCGGGCGAATACTTTGCCGACGACGCTGAGGAGAGAGATGCCCCGGTAGTTGTTGCAGTCGCTGCGGTCTCCTTTGTTCTTGTACATGGTGATAATGTTGGCGTCTCTCATATCCTGGGGGATGTAACCCTCCTTCCAGCAGAGACAGAGTAGATGGTGGAGCGGCTGTAGCAGGACTGGTTTCCCGCTCTTTAGGATTTCTGGAGGGATTCCGTCGCTTCCTGGTGCTTTCCCGCAAGCGAGGCGGTCGATGGCTTTGCCGAGCTCTGCCGCAGTAGGTGGGGTGTCTAGCTCCTCCATGACTGGTAGGTCTGGAATGGCGTTAAGAGCAGTGTCTGTTACGGTGTTCTTCGTTGCGTACAGCTCGAGGTAGTGCTCGGTCCACCGCCGCATTTGCTGTTCCTGGTCAGTGATGACCTCACCTGTCTTGGACTTAAGGGGGGCGATCTTGGAGGGGATTGGGCCTGTTGCCTTCTTGATACCCTCATACACTCCTCGTGCGTTGCCTATATCGGCGGCTTCCTGAATGCTTCTGCACAGGTTTAGCCAATAGGTGTTGGCACAGTGGCGGGCGGTCTTCTGGACTTTGTTCCTGGCAGCCCGTAGAGCTTGAAGTGTACTGGGAGTGGGCGTGACCTTGTAAGCCAGTAGGGCCTTCCTCTTAGCCTCGATCACGGGTTCCATTTCTTCCCAGTGAGCCTCGTACCAGTCAGCGTTCTTCCGCTCTTTCTTCCCGTAAGCAATAATGGCGGAGTTGTATATGGCGTCGCGGAGACGTGGCCAATTAGATTCGATAATGTCATCTGCCGCCACTCCCTCGCCGAGTGCATCTTCCATCTTGTTGATGAATTGCTGGGTCTTAACTGGGTTGCTGGCACAACTGGTGTTGATGCGTGGGCGACCCTTCATCTTGGAGTGGTGCAACCTCTTCGGCATTATGCGCACCTTGCTTACCACGAGGGCATGGTCCGTGTCGCAGTCTGCACTGTGGTAGCTGCGGGTGAGGAGGGTGCTGCCAATATCCGTTCTTCTGGTGATGACGAGGTCAAGCTGGTGCCAATGGCGGGAGCGGGGGTGCCTCCATGACACCTGGTGGATCTCTTTGCACTTGAAGAATGTGTTTGTCACGCACAGGCCGTGGTGACACAAGAGCTCAAGCAGTCGCTGACCATTCTCATTGATCTTTCCTCTCCCAAAGTTTCCAAGGCAGGTGGACCAGGCCATGTGGTCGGCTCCTACTCTTGCGTTGAAGTCACCAAGGAGATAGAGAGCGTTACTTCTGGGAATCTTGGATAACGCTTCGTCCAGTGCATGGTAGAACTGTTCTTTCTCTTCGGTGGTGGCGCAGAGGGTTGGGGCATACGCGCTAAGAATGCTGACTGGGCCGAAAGTTGTTGACAATCGGAGGGTAAGTAATCTCTCTGTGCCTCCTGTGGGTGGCTCTATGGAGTTAACAAGCGTGTTCTTCACAGCGAACCCAACACCGTGCTGTCTTGGTTGGTTCGGAGACTTCCCTTGCCAGTAGAAGGTGTAGTTGGTTTCTCTGATAGTTCCGTTGTCGGCCAACCGGGTCTCATCCATAAATATGATAATAGGTATATACCTTGGATTTTATGTTTTTTATATTGCAATCTTCTTTTTTCTCCTTTTTTTGCTTGGTACTGTCCTCCCCTCATCCTGTCCTCTCCTCCTCCTGCCCTTACATCTACATCACCTTAATCCACATACCCTGGTAAACTGTTCAATATTTTTTTCTCTACCATATGCACAACACATATGTGCTATACATATATTTACAAATAGATTTGCATAAGATGTATTCATATACACACAGAAATATACAGAGAATTTTCTTCCTTTGTTTCTCAGACGTGAAATATTGTACACTTGATGATCAGATAGATGTGTCAACCTGTTTTAACCTCTCAAACACTAACATTGGTGTTGTTGTGCAGGGATGTGGTGCATATGGTTAAAATCCAGAATCAGTGACTTCAAGTAATATCCTAGGTAACCTGCGGGGAGGGGGCTTATCCAATCAGTTGAAGAGCCTTGCAGAACTAGTACTTCAGGAAAAAGAAGTTCTGCCTATGAGCCAGAGCTTCAGCCTGTGCCAGAGATTTCAGGGCTGCCCCTTCTGATGCTCTGCCCTATGAATTCAGCGCTTGCCTAGCCGCAAGCGTGTGAGCCAGTTCCCACAATAAAGCCCCTGATTTAGGTTCCTGCTGGCTCTCTTTCTGTAGTTGAGCTCTGACTGATTCAACACATCTTTTTCTCACTTTACCTTTTTTATTCAACAATATTTCTTTTTTTTTTTAACAATATTTCTTGAAAATTACTCTTTCTTGAAAATAACCCACTGATAACAGCTATTCCTTTTCTTTAACTGCTGCACACCGTTCTAGGGTGTGGCTGTACCGCTATGTTTTGATTATTTTCAGTTTTATTCCGTTATTAAAAAATGCTGCATTAAATACCTTATATTGGTGCTTTTTTTTCCTTCTAGGTAGAAGCCCAGAATGGAGACTGCCGAGTTAAACAGCTCTACAAGTGTCTCTGAAAATAAGTGTGTGTGTGTATATATATATTTATATATATATTTATTTATTTTTATATTTATTTAATTTTAATCAACAGTACTACCTTGCTTTCCAAAAAGATTGGAAGTATTTATAATCCCACTAACATTGTATGAAAGTACAGTACTCTAACAATAAATGGTCCTGTCTTTTTAAACTTTTGCCTAATGAATATAGAGTAACATCTAATAATTATTTTAATTTCTATTTCCTTGAGGCTTAAAGTCTGCGAATCTTTTAATGTGGTTTAAAAAATATTTTTAGATTTTATTTATTTACTTTAGATAAAAGGAAGGGAGGGAGTAAGAGAAGGAGGGCAACAGCGATGTGAGAGAGAAATATCCATCACTTGCCTCTCATGCACGCCCCAACCAGGGACCAAGCTCACAACCCAGGCATGTGCACTGACGGGGAATCGAACTGGTGACCTTTCGCTTTGTGGCACAATGCTCAACCAACTGAGCCACAGCTGTCGGAGCTTTAATAGTTTGAGGCATTTGGATTTGTTCTTCCCTGTCATTTTATTAGTACCCTTTGTCTATTGTACCAGTGGATTATTTGCTTCTTTTTAAAACTTTATAGGAAATTACTTTTCATTCTCTGAATAGCAGAAATTTTAATGTATTGTTTATGGTCTTTCTTATAATATATATAATGAAAGTTTTAATTTACATGTAAGTAAAATATGCCTATTGTTTCCATTATAGCTTTTGTTTTTTTTTTCATTAGAGTTTCTTGGTTTCAAATCTTAGTCAACAAAACTCACCAATGTCTGTAGAAGGGATGGTTTTAGAAGACTTTTATTGTTCTATTGTTATATTTTAGTCTTCATTATTTTTGTTTATGTTTACCTAAAAAAACCCAAGAGACTTTGGTAAATTCTAACTATATCATAAACAAATGGAGATTAAATTCTCCATTTCAAATTCTTAACCAATTAAAAATTTTTCTTGACTTATACTTGTTAGAAATCCTAAAAACAACATTAATAGCTTCATTGAGGCATAACTGATATTCGTAAAATGTACGTTTAAAATGGGCAACTTAATGAGCCTTGGCATACTCGTATGTACATATCCATGAATCTGTCACCACAGTCAAAAAGAGAACATAGTCATCATTTTCAAAAGTTTTGTTTTTGACCTTTGTAATTTCTCCCCACACCCACCTACCCAGGCAATCAGTGATCTGCTTCCTATTACTACAGATTAGTCTGCATTTCCCAGAATTTTACATAAATGGAATCATAAAGTCTGTGCTCTTTTTTTCTTTTGGTCTAGCTTATTTTACTCAGCATAATTATTCTGAGGTTAATTTATGTTGTTGCATGTATTGATAGTTTATTTCTTTTTATTGCTCGATTGTATTTACCCATTAACACGGTGCACTTACCCATTCACCTGTTAATGGGCATTGCATGCAGTGTCAGTTCTCACAGAGCAGTGTTTGAACACTGAGAGTAGGCTTTTCCACATGTTTTACATTCATGTTTATTACCTGTATGCGTTCTTGTACATACAACAAGCCGTGTGATTCAAGAGAAGGCTTTTCTACCCTTAGTACATTCATAGGTTGTCTCTCCTATCTAAATGTTGTAATAGTTAATGAGGTATAGCTTCTGCCTGGAGATTTTTGCACATTCATTGTATTTATAGGGTAAATATGAATTTCCTTTTGCCATTGAATGCTTTTTCACCTTCCTTACATGCATAGGGTTTAGCTCCAGTATGGCTTCTCTGGTGTCTGATGAGGCTTGACTTCTGAATAAAAGATTTCTCATACTTATTACAGTCATAATATTTCACTCTTGTATGGACTATTTAATGAGTGATGAGGTATTTTCCTTTTGGCTGAAGATTTTCTACATTTATTACATTCCTAGAGTTTTTTCCCCCAGTATGAACATTTTGAACTTTAATAAGGTATTGCTTCTAGCGAAAGACACTTGCACATTGGTTTCATTCAGGAGCTCCTTTCCAGTATGAGTTTTCTCATGATCTGTGAGATCTGATCTGTTACTGAAGGCTTTCCCACATCCTTTATATGCACAGAGTTTCTCTCCAGCATGTCTTGCAGTGTGTCTACTGAGTCTTGTCATTTGAATAGAAACTTTCCCACATTCATAAGTTTTCTTCTTAGAATGATGGGTATGAAGTTTTCTTGTTACAGCTGAAGGCTTTTCCATACTTACCACTTTTACGTGATTTCCAACCTATATGCATTCTTAAATGTAGAGCAAAGGATGAGATTCAAGAGAACACTTTGGTCCTGACCAGTGTGGCTCAGCTGGTTGGGTGTCAATCTGCAAAACGAAAGGTCACTGGTTCAATTCCCAGTCAGAGCACATGCCTGGGTTGCCCGCTGTCCCTGGTCAGGGCGAGTGCAAGAGGCAACTAATGGATCTTTCTCCCTCCCTTCTTCTCTCTCTAAAAATAAATACATAAAACCTGCTAGGAAAATTTAAAAAAGAGAACACTTAGGAAAAAAGAGAGAGAGAGGAAGAGAGAGAGAAAGTACACTTGCATTGACTATATTCCGTATGCGCACGAAGGTACACTCTCCATATGCATTTTCTCATGATCTCTGAGGTATTGCTTCAGGTTAAAGGTTTTCCCACATTCATTACACTCATAAGTTTTTCTCCAATATGATTTTTTAAAAATGTTTAAGGAGATTTGATTTGGCTGGAGTCTTTCTAACATTCCTTACATGCTATAGTTTCTCTTTTGTATTAATTTGCAGGTATATGTTGGAATTGTATGTCTAAGAGAAGACTTTTTTCACAATGATTACCCTTTCATGCATTGACTTTTAGAGAGAGGGAGGCAGGGAGGGAGGGCGGGCGGGAGAGAGAGACACACACATCGACTTGTTGCTCCATGCATCTATGCACTCATCGTTTGCTTCTTGTGTGTATTCTGACCGGAGACTGAACCTCCAACCTTGGCTGGAAACCTTGGCATAAGGGGTTGACACTGTAACCAACTAGCTACCCAGCCAGGGCTCAATGATTATTCTTAAATGAGATTCTACAAATGAGAGGAACCACAGTGTAGTCATTATATTCCTAATAATTCTTGCTTTCAGAGGAACATCGATCGGTGGCTTCCCGTTTGCACTCCAGTCGGGGATGGAACCTTTAACCTAGGGATGTGCCCCAACCAGGACTAGAATCAGCAATATTTTGGTGTGTGGGATGATGCTCCAACCAACTGAGCCACCCTGCCAGGGCCTCTGTCCATTTTTAAATTGGGTTGTTTGTTTGGTGTTGAGCTGTATAAACTATTTACATATTTGGAATATTAACCCCTTTTTGGAGCTGCTATTTGCAAATATCTTCTCCCATTTGGTCAGTTGCCTTTTTTTGTTGTTATTATTGGTTTCTTTTGCTGCGCAGAAGCTTTTCAGTTTGATATAGTCCCCACTCATTTATTTTTTTCCTTTACTTCACTTGCCTTTGGGGTCAAATTAATCATGTGTTCTTTACCACCAAAGAAAAAACAGTAATTCTTCCTTGTACAGCTTCCCTCATAATGAAATCCAAATTATGGTCTAAAATTTTAAAACTGAACTGCAATCTTAAAGGTGTTTTCTTTTTCTTAAAAAAATTAAAGTTTATTGATTTGAGAGAGAAAGAGAGAGAGAGAGAAGGAGAGAAGAGAAAAGAGAGAGAGAATGGGAGAGGGAGAGAGAGGGCACCATCAATTTTTGTTGTTCCACTTATTTATGCATTCATTGGTTGATTCTTCTGTGTGTCCCATCTGGGGACTGAACTTGCAACCGTGGTATATCAGGATGATGCTCTAACTGAATGAGATACCCAGTCAGGGCCATAAAGGTGTTTTCTTAAAGTAACAGTATTTGATGGAAAATAGTTTTCCATTTCATGCATTTTCTGTCTTTTTCCTTGACTGTGTTTCATGGAGAAAGATACAACTTAATTCAAAATTTTCATGCTGCTTCTCTCTCTTCTTATTAACTTCCCAGGTTTCTTCTGGACAGCACCTCCTTTATAATTCTTTCTCCAACATCCATGACTCCAGCAGTTTGAACTGAAAGTGATATCCATTTTGTGACTTAAGATCCCTGGGAGTCTGGACCACAAACAAAAAAAGATACCCCATAATAGCAAGTTCTTTTACAGTTATTTTTTAGGTTAAAATGCATTTTATTTTTAGACAACCTACATGACATGCTTTTCTTAAAAACAATGCCTCTGCTCCAAATAAATGAAGGTCAAAATGAATAAAGAGCTCAAGATAACATCAGTCCCATTTGTCCTAGTCCTGGCGGGTAGATGAAAAGCAGCAGCCAGTTATGAGGACAGGTGATAGAGCCAAACTGCCCAGTTTGTTAACATTTCCCCATTTCTAAACCATCCTTAAAGAAAATCAATATGGGTCACACCACCCTCTGGTAGTCCAGCAAATCAATCATCCCATCTGAATTCACATTTTCACCAATAAAGAACTGGTATTTTTGAAATTAGTGAGGATGTACTTGATTTGTTCTACAACCCCTGTCATGAATGGCTTTACTACTTCTGGGTTCTGTTCTTCAAGTTTCCCTTTGATTTCATGTCATCTTTGTCATCTCGGATGTACTTAAAATTTTTTTTATTTGTTTATTTTTAGAGAGAGGGGAAGGAAGGGAGAAAGAGAGGGAGAGAAACATCAATGTGAGATACACTGATTGGTTACTTCTCGCACGCACAGCCCCAACTGGGGACCTGGCCCACAACCCAAGCATGTGCCCTGACTGGGAATTGAACTGGCAACCTTTTGGTTTGCAAGCCAGTGCTCAATCCACTGAGCCACACCAGCCAGGGTGATGTACTTCTTGCAGGCTTGTCCCCTGACCGGGACTTGAATATGCAACCTGTCGCTTTGCAGGATGACACCTAACCAGCTGAGCCACACTGGTCAGGGCCATTGATAATTGTTGCTTGAAAAAAATTTAAGAATTGTTATGGTTGCTGCCAAATATATTTTTTTCTTCTTCCCAGCATTTTTTTTTCATACTAGTTTGTTTTCCTCTGTAATGATGAGCCTTCCCTTTTTACTTATTGACTTTAAAAAAAAAAATTTTGTGGATTCCTCACTGTTACATATTTTTTAAAAAGTCTTTTACAAATAGCATACCCAGCATTCTAGTTGCTTTTACTGACCTATCTTATCGGCTACACTACCGGCTACACCTGTCACTCTTCACCTCTCACTCTTTCTTTCAACAACTCTTACTAGGTTTCCTAATCCTCCCCTGAAGATGCTTCCACCTCCATTTTTCCAGATCCACAAGTTAGCTTTAAAATTGTTTTTTAAATGAGAGAGAGAGAGAGAGAGAGAGAGAGAGAGAGAGAAACATCGATTTGTTGTCCCACTTATTTATGCATTCATTGGTTGCTCCTTGTATATGCCCTGACGAGGGATTGAGCCTACGACCTTGGCATATCGGGATGATGCTCCAACCAACTGAGCTACCTGGTCAAGGCACAGGTTATCTGTCAGCCACATCAGCTGCAGCTGCCTACTACATCCTTTCTTCCCTTGGCTTCTAAGACACCATCCTCTTCTGTTCTTCTGTTTTATTGGCCTTCACAGTGTCTCTTTTTGGCTCCTTCGTGTGTCTCACCTCTAAATTCAGTAGTTCCCAGGAGCTAGTCCTAGACTTTCTTGTCTTCTCTATATAGCTCTCTCCCTCACCTAACCCTCATGATGACTTCATGTAATCCCATGTATTGAAATACAACTTCTTGTCTGATGAATTCTAAAATCATACTGCAGCCTGGATCTCTCCTTGAGTTCTAACTGTCTTATATGTCCAACTGGATTTCTAAAAGATATTTCAAACTTAACTATAATAAAACTCTCAGTGATCTAATCATTTCTCTCCTAGTCTTCCCAGTCTTAGTTATGGCATCGACATCTACTTAGTCATTCATGTCTCAATTTTATCACTCCATTGTCATCAGTAGAAGTCCACACTCTGTCCCATTAGCTTATTTATCCACAAGTTGTATCGTTTTACTTCCAAATATATCTGTTCATATACTTCTCCCCATTGATACTTCCCCTATTTTAGTCACGATTACCCTTATTTCTTGCTTAGAGCTTGATGAACAGACTCTTTACTATTTACCTGGTCTTTGGTTTCTTATCCCCTCCCCAAACATAGAGCAGCCAGTTTTGTTTTGTTTTTAAAGTTGTATCATACCCCTGCTAAAATCCACCAATTTCTTTAAATTGCACTTAAAATACAATAACTCTAATACTATAGCCTTCAAAGCCTTATATGATTTGGCCCTTGCCTATTTCCCCAAGGTTTCTTGTATTACCATACTCCTTGTGTTCCAGCAACTCTGGCCTTCTTCTCACTGTTTTTTTAGCATGTATGAGTGAAAGATCCATGAAGGCAAGGCTATTTATGTGTTGGTTTTCTCAAAGCACTTAGAACTGTGCTTGGCATATCATAATCATTCAATGGGAGAATGAATCAATATGTGCTTGTCAGGATCTTCTTTCCTGTCATGCTTTTGCATGTGCACTTCTCTCAGACTGGAATGTTCTCCGAGATCTTAACATGGCTGGCTTGTTTCCATCATTCAAGTCTTAGCTCAAATGTATCTTAGAAAGGGCTTCTTTGATACTCTATTTAAATTTCCAGCATTCTCTGGCTTTATTTTCTTCATAGCACCAATCATCACCTGAAATTATTGTATTTATCCATTTTTTTCTGTTGCCTCCACTAGAATGTAAGGTCCATAAAAAGGAGGGACTTTTTGGGAGGAGGGGTCCCCATTCTACCCTCATTGTTTAGAACAGTGACTGAACATAGTACACATTCAATAACTACACCGAAAGGTATGAATTTTACTGTGTATAAATTTAAAAATTATTTAAAAAATTTATATAAAATGTAGATTCCTGAGTTTCACACCAGACCTTCTGAATAAAAAATCTCTGGGGTGGGAACTCTTTGTAATATTTGTGCACTCTTAAGTTTTAGACTACTTCTCCAAATCCATGATGGTAAACTGGGCCTTCCAGTCCATGCAGCCCCATTCCTTATGGCAAGTTTCCCTTTGGGTTCCTTGGTGTCATTATTGGCCTGCAGACCTCAGTGGGACCACCCCAAGCCATCAGAGAGGATGTAATAATGCTGAATCTCAGAATAGGGGAAGTTCTCTCTCGAGGCCAAGGGATAGAAGAGTGGACCTGTCCAACCCCTGGCATTGTCTGCTCCCAGCACTGAAAGGGAACATTAGGATGACTCTCTTTACCAACAGAATCTTTCCTAAGGCACCTGACTTTCACATCCAGTGAAGAGCTAACAGCATGTCTTACTATAAATGCTAAGCTCTGCTTCATCAGGCCCCAATTTACACTTCTTTGCAATTAAATGCCACAAGTGTTTACTGATTGCCTTTATTCTACATCCAGTGCTGCCTGCCCAAGAGTCTGTGGAGGAATGAGACATGTTCTAGTTATAACGTTGGTTACAAGGTAGGCAACTGTCTTGGAGTTTTAAAAACAGAATGTTCTCCCATTCTTTCAACTTTGTTTCCAGGTGTAGGAAACAACGACATAGTGACTCCCAAACCAGTAGCAAGTCATTAGTAACAAAGGGCAAATGTAATTAAAGGGTCTCTGAGAAGGGAGCTGACAGCATTGGCATATTCACAAATCACAATAGGGGCAATTAGATGAACGAGTTAGATTGTACCTCCGGAGTAACCAGTCATGGAGAAACGGGGAAGGAGGAGAAGGGAGGGGGAGCTGATCACTCTCATTTTATGGCCAGGAAGCTAGTCAATTTCACTTTACTGTGGCAATTTCAAGACTATAAAACCAGCCATCTTTGTCTATTTGGTGCGCACGTTCTCCTGACTGTGAGGGTGCGCGGGGCTCTGCAGACTCGTGAAGAAAGGCCTCGCTTTACTGCTCAAGTCCTGTGTCCCAGTTTTTATTGTGAGCGTTTCTCACACAGGTTTTTTTTTTTTTTTTTTTTTTTTTTTTTAATAAAACAGTAAAAGGATATTATTGAGTGAATTTTACAATCTCCCCCGGCCCCCATCCCCACCCTGCTCTGGATGTTTTCTATTCTCTAAGTTCTTGGTTAGTCATAGCTTAGTAATTTTATCACCATTTAACTTCTAGTGTGCTATTTTATACATAAACCTCATTTTATCTCCAAAATAACGTAGCCAGGTAGAGGTTATGGATGAGCACACTCCGTGAAGGTAGGAAGTTTCAAGTTCTTCCTAGACTTAGTTGCCATTCCTATCAGGGGCAATAGAGCTGGGTTTCTCGCTCCAAAGCTTGAGCTTATTTCTATGCACTCGGTGGCCTTTTGAGAAGGCAATTTTAAGGGACAGTATGACGTGGAAGTCTGTGGTTAATAAAGTAGTTAAATCACTGGTTAACTAGTTTTGAATAATACTTCACGTTTCCGAAAACTCATTTCCTTGTTCAGAATTGTAAACGGAAAGGAGAGGTGCAGTGACGCGCTCCAAGGCCTGGCAGGGACTTAGAGGAGTCGGCGGGTCAGAGAAGGAAGCGCCTGCAGCCCCAGGAGCACTGGGCCCCTGCGCACAACCCCCGACCCTGCAGCTCGAAGCCAGGAAGTGGGTTTCCGCGCGGAGCACCAGGACACGGGGCCTCTCGGGTGTAGGGGGCTGGCTTGGAACCCCAACCCGCAGTTCAACCTCTCCAGCTGGGACTCGAAGGCCAGTCGTTTACCCGTCCTGGAGCCCGCGGGACCTTCGGAGCCTGGTCGACCCTGAATCTTAAGAGTCGGCTTTTCTGATTGGCTTAGAGTACGAACGCAGGCGAACGCTGCCTGAGACCCGCTCTTTGATTGGGTTTTAAAGGAACAGCAGAGCACGAAATAAAGAGGCCTTCAGTCATTGGGCCATTGAGTGAATCTCCTTTTGGCTTCTCTACCGACTGAATAAGCGTCTCGGGATCTTAGTCTTGACTCTTAAATCTCGATTTGTCAGTTAGCCCCAGCATTACTCGTCTCCAGGCTGAGCATGGGGTTTACAGAGTTCAGCCAATCACATAACGCCGAGATCAGGTTGCCAGGCAGATTATGGTAATGAGGCCCCGCCTTTTATGCTGCTCCCACTCTGCGGCGGGAAGAACCACCTGGAGGTGGCGGGGGGGGGATTGATTTCCATCACCCCTAGGGAGAAAGGATCGGGGACCCGCTGATCTTCCAGCTCCCCTCACCCAACATCGTGTAAGTACCTACAGGATTAAGGGAACCGGATAAGCTAGCGTCCAGAGTACCCCATGGACTGGGAGGGTGTTTCGTCTTTGCTTAGTCCCACCCAAAATGGCGCCAAGCTCTTTCCGCGTCTCAGAGCCCGGCCGGGGCCAACCGACCGCGGACCCGGGTGGGGGGGGAATTGATGGTGGTGGTGGTGGGGGGAGAAATCCCGGCGGCACCGCCCGATGGTACAGTCCAGCCGGGGCTGGGACGCGGCACCTCACTCGGGGTGGGGGGGGGTCAAACATCTGCACCTTCTGAGGGGAAAGGGGCAAAACCCCCTAGGGGAGTCCTTCCTGGCGCTGCGTTCCGCGATGGCCTTCGCGCCGCTTCGCCCCTGCCTTCCCCACGCGCAACCTCCTTCCTGCGACCCCCGAGTGTCTCGCACGCTTCGCTGGCGGCGCGCACCTCTCCTCCCCTGCCCGCATTGGTTGGGCCGGGACGGCAGTTGGGCGCCCGGCGCGCTCCTGCGGCGGCGGTTGGGCGGGCGCTCGGGGTGCTGCGGGAGTCTCAGGCGGCCAGGGCCCTAGGACAACGCGGGGGTGGCGGCGTGGCACCGGCCTTTGGGCCGGTGGGCAGCGAACTCGTGCCAGGAAGGGCTCCACGGGAGGGGCGCGTTGCTTTGTCTTATGAGGCCGCGCCGCCACTTGCCATTGATTGCCAGTGCCCCGTTCCTTATTTACAATTTGGCGTCATCGGGATGGGGAGACCCCGCTTGGAGGGGCGTGGAAATGGCCCGTTGGGGTCAGTCTCCGGAAACAGTGGCGCGGGGGTGGCGGGGATAGGCGGAGGCCGAGGTCCACCTGCGCTGTATGTCGCGTGCAAAGGCGGGAGTCAAAGGCCTTTGGGGAGCGGTTGGTGTTATGGTTTCCAGCCGGTCATCAGCTTTCATTAAGCATTTGTTAGTCCGTCGCCAGGTATTAGGTATTCTGTCTCCACAGTGAACGCAGAGCTGTTGTACTTCGTGTGCGTGCGTGTTTAGCCTGGCTTGGCGGATTTGCTGCATTTCGGTCGATTTTCAGTCAATATTTGTGTACTTTTAAACACAAGGAGAGCTGGTTGGAGTGCTGTCATCGAGGATTAAATGTGTGATGAGTCCCACCCGGCTCAGTCCTGTCTAATTCACCTGTTCAAATCTTGCCCGGCTGGCTCATCACCCCTCAGAGTTCTTTTAAACTCCACGGTATTTACCTTCATTAAAAACAAAATCACTTGGGACTGTTTCCTGGCCTCTTTTTCTGACCCGTTCCTTTACTGCTTTAAGCTCATCGAAGGCAGGAAGGTGTATTGTATCTTTCTAGAACTCTCCCACTCCATCCCCGGCACCACAGTAGCTTCTATGTACGTTGATGAACAATACTTACACGTTGCTGTAGATTTGAGAAACAAAAACAAAGGAGTGGTTGGAGCAAAGCCGAGTTTAAAGGAGTGTTCATTCAGTCTGGTATCTTTAGAAAGTTATTTATAGGTTTACTCTTAATAAATTGAGATGAAACTGGCATAACATGAATTATTTTGAAGTGAAGAATTTAGGAGTAGGTTTAAAATTAAAAAATTTGGACCCAGACATTTTCTCCACCTTGTGACTCTTCTTACACATTTATTCTTGGGGCACCCACTCTTGGCTCTGATCTGTTTTGCAAGGGCGCTAAATAAGCCATTTTTGGTTTAATGTTTTGTAGCATGCTCCACCGCATATTAATGTGTGCATTGTATACATAGCATGCATGTGAATGTAATCAAGTGTGCATTATAAATAAGGCAGTCCATGTCTTCGAAGAGCCCTGATGGCTTTTTAGTTAGAGATTATGGTGAAACGAGGGATAGTGTGTCAATCCAATATAATCATAAATGGATTGGCACTGCTTCAATTTCCATTCGTCTAAATTATTTTTTTTTCTGATCATTGTAGAAAACAGGAAATAGAAAAAGATTACTACCTCCTTTCCAAAATGTGTAGACATACCATGTTCAGCAATTTGTATGTTTTTTCACAAGCAGAATTTTTTGACCACTGTTTAAATGTATTGTAGGTATTTTGATGAGTTTACTTTAAATAAATATAGCAAATGAGAATTTGGTCTGGTGTAGAAAAGAGTCCATGAGTTAAGGAAAAGCAAATGTTTGCTATAACCACAACTTTGCAGAAAGGTTCTGCTCAAATTCTGCTGCGGTATAGGGTAGGGGCAAGGAAGGTGAGAGGGGAGTTTTTTCTGACTATTATTTTGGTCATTCACTGTTGATGCCTTCATCTCCCTCTTCTGGTATTATTCTGTTTACGTGGTTTAGTTGAATCACTACTAAAGGGTATCTGGCTCCTGTCCTTCAATGTGGTAACCCTGGTTCAAGACTTATGTGTAACATCCTGAACTGGTGCCTTTCCAATTTATTTTCTACAGCTCCTCCTGTGACATTGATACTTCACAACTGTAGCAAGGGTAGTTAAAATTTGGTGAACACAATAATAAAATCAATACTGCTAAAATAATGTTACTGTTTGTTATTCATTTCTTAGTTGAACTCTCATTTTAACATGAGAATATTGGAGCTGAATACTCCCCCTTTTTTTTTCTTTACCCATGTCCTTGACTTTCAGTGTCTGGTTGCAATCCACAGGCTCTTTCCTGCTGTGATCTTTAGAATAGCTGTTCCTTAGTTCTGTGCTGTCCAGTGTGGTCTGTGGAGCACTTGAAATATGACTAGTGCTGTAAATATGAAACACATGCCAGATCTAAGATTTAGTACGAAAAACCCAAAATATTTCTATTTCTAAAATATTGATTATGCGTTCAAATAATATGTTGCATATATTAAGTTAAATAAAATATAATTAACTTAGCCTGATTTTTATGTTTAAAAAATTTACTACATGTGGCTTGCATGTGTGTTTGTATATTTCTATCGAAAAGTGCAGCCTTACTGCATGCAGTAGGGGTGGGTGTTCCCAAGCAGCACTGTCATTATACAACTGTTCATCTTTTTGTGTTCATATTTATGTATTTTTTGTATTTATCTTTTTGTTTCTTTAGTTTCTATTAGTAGATGTATCTGATTATTGTAGTGCATGTGTTAGCTCTCACAGAAGCATTATTATTTATTTGAAGAACACATTAATGTTAAAACCACTTCCAGATAATTGAGTTATTGAATTAATATATTCAGTTAATCATTTGAACTTAAAATAATAAAATGATAACTGTTGAATGCATAATCTAGTAACAAAAAAGCTGAGCTAAGCATAAGCAACTGAATTTTCCCAAACTTGGTCTGTTACTTACTCCTTGATTTAAACAATTTTTAAAAATTGATTTTAGAGAGAGGAAAGGAGAGAGAGAGAAACATCGATTTGTTACTCCATTTATTTATGGATTCACTGATTGATTCTTATGTGTGTCCTGATCGGGGATCAGACCTGCAACCCTGGCTCTCAGGACAATGAACAAAGCAACTGAGCTACCCAGCCAGGGCCTGCTTTTTATAATGTACCATTTTTCAAAAATTTAAGATAGATTTCTGGGAGAAACTTAAAATTGAGAAACTCAAGCTAATTGTTTTTCCTGTGATTTAAGAAAACACCATAATAGTTTCATTCTAAGTGTGGAACTCTTTGGGCCAGCGTGTGGGATAACTGTCCTTTTATACACAGTTAAAGAATCATGGCCTACAGATAAAAATAATATTCTTTTACACCTATATTTGAAAACATTGACGGTTTTGCTCTCATTGACCTTTGTATGTGTATTCTCTTTTCTGCCCTCTGTGGAGGTTTGATATGTTCTAGCACTTAATAGCATGGGCTCTGGGGGCAAAGGAGCCTCTATTCACAGCTCAGCTCAGCTGACTGGCTGTGACATTGGGCCCATTTCTTAACTTCTGTAAGCCTTAGTTTCTTTATCAAATCATTAACTAGTTTCTTTATTAATGAGGATAATAATAGTACCAATCTCACAGACTGGGTAGGAGAATAGTTGTTGTTATGTACCACAATAGTCCAAAGGGCTCAATGACAAAGCGCAGTTACTCGACTGATATTTGGACCCTCTGCTTCAGCCAAATCGGTGTTCCCCTTGTCCCTACAACAGTCTCAAGCTTTCCTTCACGTTTTCATTCCTTCAGTTCTTGAATGGATGGAATGTTTATTCCTCTCTGTCCACTCCTCTCTCCTCTCCCAGTTCTGCCCACTAAAATCCCACCTATCCTTCTAGAGCAATAGTTGGTAAGCTTTTTTAAAAAAAGAACCAGGGAGTAAATATTTGCAGCTTTGTGGGCCAAATGGTCCCTGTTGCAACTTCTGTCCTCTGTCCCTGTGGGTGAAAGCATGGCTGTGTACCAATTCAACTTCAACTTGAAATAATAGAACTTTCACAAGTCACGAAATAGTCTTCTTTTGAATCTTTTCAACTATGTTTTTTTTTCTTTCTGGTTTTTAGTTTATTCTTTTTATTTTTCCATTACCATTCATTCCCCTTACTCCTCCTCCCTCCACAATTATCACACTGTTGTACATGTCCATGAGTCCTTTTTCCTTTTTGCTTTATCCCTCTACACCCCTAACCACCCCACCCCCACCCCAGAGCTGTCAGCCCGCCCTCTATCTGTGAGTCTGTCTATTTTGCTTGTTAGTTCAGTTTGTTCATTAGATTCCACATAATAAGTGAAATCACATGGTATTTGGCTTTCTCTGGTTTATTTCACTTAGTTTAGCATAATGTTCTCCAGGTCCATCCGTGCTATTGCCAAATACTACTGGGCTGTAAAAAAGAACATTTTCAACTATTTTAGAATGTAAAAACCAAGTCTTAGCTCACAGGCCACACAGAAGCCCATGGGTTCTAGTTTGCCAACCCCTGAACTAGAGTGAATTGAGAGCACATATTCTGCCCTGTCAACTATTGTGAGAAACACTCACAATGAAACACCGGGACACATGATTTCAGCAGCAAAGTGAGGCGTTTATTCAGGAGTCTGCCGAGTCGGGCACACAGCCAGCCAGTGGCATGCACGAGAAGCAGACAAAGAAAACTGGTTTTATATATACTAATGCAATGAGCTCCCCCTCCCTGTTTCTTCTCCCCCTTTTCCCCATTACTGGTTAATCCGGGTTCCTAATCTAACACAATTATCTACTTAACTAAGGGTGTGATTAACTAAGGCTAATCTAGTTCTAGTAGCCCTGGCTGGTTTGGCTCAGTGGATTGAGCGTCGGCCTGCGAGCTAAGTGTCGCTGGTTCGATCTTCCAGTCAGGGCACATCAGAGAAGGAAAACTCTGACTCCAAAAAACCTCCGCTGCCTTGCGGCATACCTCTTTAGGGGAAAGGCTAAGGGAGTAAACCCCGACAGAAAATCCGGAGCCGGAGTCCCTAAGGCGGTTTGACGTTGTAGTCAACACCGGCAACTCCTGCGGCGCACCTGAAACCAAGCTGTATTGACTCCGTCTTTCCCTTGGACCCTTCAGCTGCGAAGAGAGGGGGGGTCTGCTGCATGGGCAACAGCAGACCCTCCATATCACCCTGCCCAGGCTCTGTAGCTTCAGCTTCACTGGAGAGGACCCTCCAGCGTCATCGCAAGATGTCGATTCAACACGGGAGGAGACAGATACCGTGTCACTCCCGAGCCGGACTGCACAGCCATTCTCGGCGGTGCAGATAGACTCTTAAGAAGCTACACCATCGTCTCTCGAGACGGACGGCTGCCGACGAATCTAGTTCTAGGTCTATCTCCAATTTATTTGCACAGTTATCTAGCTACGTCTTCCCATTTCTCCGTGTTTGGTGATGACAGTCTTCCTCCTTTTGATCCCAGAGATATTTGTGAGGAGCTTCCGAATGTCATTTCCTCGCCCCTTTCCCATGATTCATCTGTTAATTATCTCCTACTGGTTTGAGAGTCACTGGCTTCTTTATCCCTTATACCGTCATACTTGAAAGTGATTTCTCTTTTTTTGTCTGTAAATGTCCTACAGCATTTTTGTATTGCTTTGTTGTAATAGTAACATTTATTGAGTGCTTAATTGGTGTCCTATAGCAATGATTTGTGCTTATTTCTTGCTTCCTAAACATACTATAAATTTCTCAAAGCTATGGATAATTTGTAGCCCCCCTCATATACAATGTCTTTTACTTAAAAGTCTAAAATGTTTGGAGGAATAACAGAATGAGTACCGTTAACCTAAGACATTCAAAGTGATTACTGAAGTTTTCTCCCTTTCCTTCAAAATTCTTATTTTTGTTTTCACATCCACCACTTTCTTAGCATTGCTTGAGATTTCGAGGCCAAACTATTGGGGGTTATTTTCAGTCTTGCCACAAACCGTATAATGTTCTGATGGATACCTATGACTGTTGCTTTGTGTTTGCCTTTTTGTGTCCTTTCTAAGGCATCTGTTTTTGTTTCATTCTTAAAGCGTGGCATTCACCGAACATGTGTAGTAACTACTTCACAAATGAGAAAAAGAGGGGACAGAAGTTCAGTGAATTGTGAGAGCGGTGAGAGCTCAGGCTAGGAGCAAGGTATTTGTATTTCTCAATCTCAGGAAATGGTATGTATATACGTAAGATTTCAGTCTCTTACTCCTCTTTTATTAATCTTCTTTTTCATACTTTTTCTCTTGAATTTGATGAAATTAACTCTGGATTTTATGTACTTCATAATTTGCTTAGTATAAGGACCTGTGACTAATAAATGTTTAGGACATTTGTTTATGTTGAAATGACATATGATGTAACTACAAAACAGTAACCCTAGATTTAAAACTTAACTATGTGGCATTAATTGTGCTTTGATGAACCTTGTTTCATTTAAAAATTTTAAGATAGTACACATTCATATTTATATATACTTATCCCAAACTCTACATAGTTCATCCAGTATGTTTTTATACATTTAAAAAATCATATATTTTTTCAGATTCATGGATTTTCAACCATTGTAAGCTGTAGGAGATGTGTTTTAAGTTTAGCAAAATATGAATGACCTTTATAGAAAAAATTCTAAAGCTTTATTGATTGAATTTAAACAAAACATAAATAAATGGAAAGACACACTGGTTCGAGGATTGGAAGGTTCAGTATTGTAAGGTGTCAGTTCTTTGGAAACTGACTTATAGATTTAATGTAATCCCAGCAAATTTTAAAAACTATACAAGCTGATAGTAAAATTTTTGTCAAGGCCCAATAAATGGCAAGACACTCTTGAATAAGAAAAAGAAATTGGGAAAACTTCTCTACTAGAGATCAAGAAGAGCTATACTAATTAAGACATTGTGGTATTGGCATTGGGATAGACTAACAGGTCAATAGAACACCATGAGGAGTCCAGGAACAGCTTCACACATAGTTAAACAAACATTGATCTATGACCCAGGAGGTATGGCAGATAAAAGGCAAAACAATAAACCTGTATTTTTAAACTGTTTATTACAGTTGCCCTATTTTTTCCCCTCTGCCCCCCTCCACTCAGGCCACCCCTCCCTCCATCAGTCCCCACTCCGTTGTCCATGTCCATGGGTCATTCACACATGTTCTTTGACTAATCCCTCTCCTTCCTTCTGCCATTTCGCCCCTGCTCCTCCCCTCTTACAGCTGTCAGTCTGTTACATGTTTCCATGTCTTTGGTTCTGTTTTGCTTGTTAGTTTATTTTGTTCATTAGATTCCAGTTATAAGTGAGATCATATGGTGTTTGTCTTTCACTGACTGGCTTATTTCACTCAGCATAATGCTTTCCAGTTACATCCATGCTGTCGCAAAAGGTAGGAATTCCTTCTTTCTCTGTGCTGCGTAGTATTTCATGGTGTAAATGTACCAGTTTTTTAATCCGCTCATCTACTGATGGGCGCATAGGCCGTTTCCAACACTTGGCTAAAACAATAAACCTTTTAGAAGTTAGTATAGGAGAATTTATTCATGACCTAAGTACAGAGAAGCGTTTTCTATTTTTTAAAAAATGTTTTACTTTATTTTATTTGTCTGTTTTAGAGAGAGGGGAAAGGAGAAAGAGAAGGAGAGAAACATAAATGTGTGGTTGCTTCTCACACTCCCCCTACTGGGGACCTGGCATGCAACCTAGTCATGTGCGCTGACTGGGAATTGAACCAGCAACACTTGACTCTCAGGCTGACGCTCAATTCACTGAGCCACAGCAGCCAGGGCTAGAAAGTGTTTTTTAAATAAGCTGTTACTTGCACTCATAGAATACTAGGCAAGAGTTTTGAACAGGCACTTCAGAAAAGGAGAGATCTAAATGTCTGATAAACACATTCGAAGGTGTTCAGTCTTGTAAATAATCAAGGAAATGCAAACTGCAAGCAGAATGCTGTGTTACTGTACACCTGCAGTAAAGTTGGCAATTCCAAATCCTGAAGTTGTTGAGTAGTAGGAACATTCATACCTGGCTGGTAGGAATATAAATGGGTCTGACTACTTTGGAAAATCATTAGGCATTACCTAGAAAGTCAAAAACAGGCAGACTCTAAAGCCCAGCAGTTCCACTCTTAGAGAAATGCATACACAGGAGAAGACCAGAAAAATATTCAGAGTAATCAATTTTCCTGATAGGAGCTGATTCAGTTAATGTTTGAGGGCTGCTACGTTCTGTTTGGTTTGGTTCCCACAAGTAGCCCTTGCCCCTCCCACAACAGTGAATAAATGTCATTTTTATTTTTTCTTTCTGAATATTCAGTCTCTTTTTCAGTTCTTAAAACAATGCTGGTCACAGAATAGGTATTTAATAAATATTGTGTTTTGAAAAAAATATTTCTATTTTTATACTAAAAGTTTGTAGTTACCTTAACTCCGGTTATTGACTAATTTGCCCAATTAAATCTGTTTGTGGGCTGATAAATTATAACCTCTCCTGGTTCCTTTGAGATCCGAGCCTAGCCTAGTATCGCATCATCTGGTGGGAGACCAAGGGATTAGCAGCAGGTCCAAGCCACGCTTGGGTTTTGGCAGCCTTTTCTGGGAGGAGAGCTGTGCTGCAAAGGGAAAGGACGGTTAAGCGCTGTAATAAAGAAAATTTGGGTTCCAATCACACTTATCAGTGCTGTGACCGTGGACAAGGAACAATTTTTGGTTGTTGTGAATATTACCGGACAGGGTCCTGCCTAGGACCAGGTATAATGTGTGGGTTCTTGACTTTGTGTAGGAAAGATTTCATAACACGAGTCCAGGTGACTATGAGGATCCATTTATTCAAGCTGAGGCCAATGAAACAAGGGAGGGCTTAGCACAGAAGAAGCAACAGGACAGCCTAGGCTGGGCGGCCTTAGCTCACTGGGAATTAGAGAAAAGGGGGCCTTGGGGATAGGTTCAGGGGATCAGCCCGGGACAAGCTGCCAGCTGACCATTGCCTTAGAGTTCAGGAGACGTGTGCCTGTGAAGAAAGTAGTAGGGGAAGAAGGGAAAGTGAATGGCTTGGGTGGCTCCCTGAGGAGAGAGCACTTGCACTGGGTCTTTTGTCCTGAGGCTTTTTATCTCTTTCTTGCAGCTGCGGATCTTAGGGGAGGTCTCAGGGGGGAGTTCACTAGAATATTCATCAATTCTCCAGGTGTGTCCTTTTAGGGTCATGGCCTCCTCTGATTGGTCAGTGACAGGGCAAAGGGTTTTTAGTTACTGCAGTTGGTTCTGGAATCTTCCACCTGGTTTTGCAGCTTTTCCAGGCCTGGGGCTGAAATCCAGCTGAGGCCTAGATGTTATCTCTAGGGAGGTGACCTTCTTTCTGGCTGTAAATTGTTCGGCCATTGTGGTCAGCTCTCTGTTTCAGTTTCCCTATTCTGCTCGTCAAGGAATTTTCCTAGCTTCTTATTGTCCTGTCTCATGAGGATTACTCAAGACATTTGATTATTTAAGTATTTGGAGGCATACTGTGCATTTAAATACCCAGGACAACTCAAATGGCTGGCACATGATAAGTGTGCAATAAATGGCAATAGCTGTAATTATTACTGCTCCACTGGTTTTTTTTACTTAAGTAACATTGACTTTCAACAGTATGCATTTTTAATCAGAGGAACTATGATTATGCTAATTTTTAAAAGCAAAGAATTGCACCTATTAGGGGATTCTAATTTTGTGGTCTTATTTAACTCCACTGGGTTTGCAAACGAATCCGATCAGCCTTGTTGTAGTCTACATCTGAATGAAATGGTCCAGCAAGTATTTGCGGAGAGGAGATATCGCTGAGACTTCTAAACAGGAGCATGTTGCCACTCTTTTGTCTTGCCTTATGGAAGAAAATGACAATCATAAGAGTTTTAAGATTCTGTCAATTTTAAGTTGAAGTATACATGTTTTCTAGCCAAAAACATCAGTTGAGAGACTGCTTGCCTATAGTTGAGTGAGGCTTATTCCCAAATCAGTTGTTTAATAACAAAAATGTAGTAAAAATGTCTTTTCATTGAATATTATACTTTTCTAGATAAGATACCTTCATGATCTAATGCTTAGCCTGTGGTGATAGTAATTTAAATAGTTATTAACATTTGTAACACACTCTGTAACAGTGATTTTTCAACTGGTGTGCCACAAGAATTTTTAAAACGTGCAATACCTGACTGTTTAGTCAGCGACACTGACCTCTTTTCCCTGAGACTGTCAAATTAAAAAAATGACACCAGCCAACACAACAATAGCTGTCCAGTGTGAATGAATCAAAATTATACCTATTTTTTGTCCGATCAGCAAAAATTATATTTTTTGGTGTGCTGCAGAATTTTAGTAATCAGTTTATGTGTGCCATGGGATGAAAAAGGTTGAAAATCGCCACTCTGTACCATTGTACTATACTGTAACAAACATCTCACCGTATCTTAACAGTGAACCTGAGCTTAGGTAACACGGGCGGTATTATTTCAGTTGTCAAGATAAAGAACTTAACTTGCCTTCACATCCAATATTTTCCCACTACGCTGTACTGAGAAAATATTTTAAGAAATGTCTTGGGTTGTAGGAGACAACTCTGAATATTAGACCAGTGGATGCTGGCCTACTCTAGTAGTTTTATTAAGATGGGGGAGGTTGCATTTAGATTACAAATCTTTTTTTTTAATTTATTTTTATTACAATTTTTTTTTTTTTTAGAGAGAGGGTAAGGGAGGGAGAAGGAGAGGGAGAGAAACATCCATGTGCGAGAGAAACTTGGATCTGTTGCCTCTCACACCCTGGGGCCTTAGGAGGGCGCCAGCTGTATGAAAGGGGACAGGCTGGGGACCAACCCTGCAAGCCAGGCTTGTGCTCTGATTAGGAATTGAACTGGTGACCTTTAGGCTGTGCAGGAGACCCCCAACCAACTGAGCCACACCAGTCAGAGCTAGATTACAAATCTTAATTATATGCCAGTAAGATCGAGTTTCTAATGAAGGCAATAAGAACTGTCTCAGTGGGCTCATCATCTTGTTAATGAAATGCTTGTTTTTGACAATTCTGTGTTTCATATTTTACTTTGCAAACAAAGGACCAAGGTTGAAAAATGAGAAATTGAAAATGAACAGAAGGTGAAGCCCACATTAACCTGTTCACAGAGAAAGCAAACTGAATATAAAGGAAATTCCTTCAAACTAGTATCAGTTTGCTTCTTAGACCTGGGTCTGTGCCATGGTTCAGTTTATTTGAATAAAAGGCTGTGTATGTTTCAGGAGTTTGAGGTAGAGTGGACACGTAGGGACAGTGTTTTCTCTTGTATTATGTACATAGTGTTAAATTATGGAAATTGTGCTCTTGAATAATTTCCTCTAAGAAACTTTAATATTCTTTTTTTTTTTCCAGTTCAAACATTTTAAAGCACTTGAATGTATTGAGGAAACAGCTTATATTTAATTAAGATTATGCCTCATTACATTATCCAGTATTTTTTACTAACAGGTTGTATTTGTGATTGTCAGGAGTCATAGTAACCACCCAGAACCACCTGTAAGAAAGGCTTTCAGGGCCCCAGAAGACCCACCAGCAAGTCTCCTATTTAGTTACTGCAATTGATAATTCAACAAAAGAGCCTGAGATATGTGGGCCAGATAGATTTCTGTGTACAGATGTACCAGGTCCACAGACTGTACCTGTACCCCTGCCGTTTGTGTTGCAAATGAATGCCACTGCTCAAAAAGGTCACCGGAGGGAATTATGCTGGGAGCTAAGCAAATGTGTTATTCATAGTAAAAAAATGTGGATACTCAATATTATTTGGCGAGTCATTTGTATCAAATCTTTCAGTTTCCAAATGTTCCTCCTAAGTCCGTATTTATATACAAAGCTTATTTAAAGTATTCCTGATAAGTATATGGAATAATTTCCTTGGTATCATGTAGTGAAGGGAAGCTGGAAAATCAAATGCCCATGAGAGTAGCCGGTTGGCAAGGAAGACCCCCTCAACCAACAGCTGCCCAGCCTTTTCAGAATTCTAAGACAGAAATATCACAAACATACCAGGGGAGCTGGTCAGTTTTTAAGAAAGGTGTAAGGATTCTTGCTAAGTTTTTCTTCAGTAATATAAAAGGCCTTTTTTAAGGTGGAGACTTGGAGCATGGAAGATTTGTGTATGAGCGTCTGTGAACACCACTAAGTTGGAGTGAGAATCCAGAACTCTCGTCTTTTCTGCCCAGAGCTTGCTGAAGGCAGTTCTTGGCCTCATTATACTCCCTCCCTCCAATTACTTCCAGAATGATGTTCCAAAAAGCATTCTTGCCATGATACAATATTTTTCTTTCCTTATTGTGGGAGAGTTAGATCTGGCTGACATCAGAGTCGCCTGGGGAAGTTTATAGACAAAGATTCCTGCCCTTTCCTCGACCTCTGCAAATAAGGGAACACAAATTTCAGGAGTGAGACTGCAGTTTGCTTTTCTCCCAGGTCCCCAGGAGATTCTGATGTAATACTTCCACTTGAAGTCTTTTATAGGCCTATCCTAACTACTGTTAGAGGCTTTTCTCTTTCATAATGACGAGTCCCTGAGCATGTCCTGAATCTCTCTTGCCTCTGAAACTTTCTCAAGCTGTTTTCACCAGAAATGCCTTTAAATTTACTGAAGTAGCAAGTATTATTTCTCTCCCTCTCTCCCTCTCTCTCTCCCTCCTTCTCTCCCTCCC
Source organism: Furipterus horrens (assembly GCF_987537825.1). NCBI lineage: Eukaryota > Metazoa > Chordata > Mammalia > Chiroptera > Furipteridae > Furipterus > Furipterus horrens. The sequence continues at coordinate 24,822,826 of NW_028327181.1, read as the reverse complement.
TCTCCCTCTCCACACACACAACACACTCACACATAAGAGCTGTTCAGAAGGTATCCAGCCATGTAAAATGAAAAATAGAGACATTTATTGAGGAAGATACCTAAAAGTCCAGCCATTGTTAGTATACCAAGAATGGTCTGTGCGACATCCATGTAACCTGGCATCCAAGGAGAGTGGACTGGAATGAGCGTGCGTGAGCAATGACGGCTTCACTGTACTAGTCAGTGGGATGGTAGATGCCATTGAGTGAGCATGTGTACATGATTGAGTGAGTAGAGCAGTGAATCTGCATCAGATTCTGTGTTAAGCTTGAACATTCCTCCGTGGAAACTATTCAGATGACTCAGAAGGCTGCAGCTGTGGGCACCTGGTGACTGGCAGCTCCATCATGACAATGCGCCCGCTCATGCATCATGTCTCATGCAGTTTTTTTGTGAAACATCAAATCACCCAGGTGACTCAGCCCCCTAGTATCCCAGACTTGGCGCCCAGTGGCTTCTGGCTTTTCCCAAAACTAAAATCACCCTTGAAAGTGAAGAGATATCAGATCGCCGATGAGATTTAGGAAAATACAACCAGGCAGCTGATGGTGATTAGGAGAACTGTGTGAGGTCCCAAGGTACACTTTGAAGGGGACTGAGGTGTCATTGCCCTATGTACAATCTTTCGTGTATCTTGTATCTTCTTCAATAAATGTCTCTATTTTTCAAATTACATTGCGGGATACCTTCTGGACAGACCATACATAAATATATATGTGTGTATATATATATATTTTTTTTTTCTTGATGTTTATAACTCCCTAGAAGTTTTGTATCAATTTAAATGTCAATTGAGATATTTAAATACTTCACTGAGATATAACTCATATACCTTACAATTTACTCATTTAAAGTGTACAGTTCAGTGGCTTTAGTGTACCCACGGAGTTATGCACTGTCACCACAATCAATTTTAGAATATTTTCATAACCCCAAAAGAAGCTCTGTACCCCTTTAGCCATCACTCCTTAATTCCCATTTCATCCCAATTCCCTGGACAACTGCTTATCTGGTTTCTATTTTTATTAATTTGCCTATTCTGTATATTTTATATAAATGGAACCATTCAATATGTGGTCCTTTGTGACTTAACTCCTTTCACTCAGCAGAACAAAGTTTTCAAGATATTTCATTTATTTTTGGATAATAATAGTCCATTATATGGATAATAACATTTTACCCATTCATCAGTTGATGGACTTTTGGGTTGTTTCCTCTTTATAGTTATAATGAATAATGCTGCTATGAATATTCACGTACAGGTTTTTATGTAGACATCTGTTTTTAAGTTCCCTTGGGTTTGTTATACCTTGGTAACAAATTACTGGGTTGTTAATTATGTTTAGCATTTAGAGAAATTTCCAGACTGTTTTCCCTGGTGTCTGTACCACTTTACATTCTTACCAGCAGCATATGAGGGTTCTAGTTTACTGCATCCTAACCAATACTTGCTATCTGTTACTATATCAGAATTTTGAATGAAATTGAGAAGATTAAAATATACTACAAAAATGAGCATAATATAAACTAGAATAGCATCAACAAAGACAATTTTGTATAGTTAGTTGACATGGTATAAAAAATATTACATTGTATTATGCTTGGAGCTCTCCAAATAGTAAAAGGTATAGATTAATATTTTGCTGAAATTCAGGCTACAAAAGCTATGTTCAGCTATTATTCTGAGGCTGTAGTACACTGTACAATATCTTAGCTGAGTAAACTTGGACTCTTTTCCTTTTATTTTTTAAAAAGATTTTATTTATTTATTTTTAGAAAGAGGGGAAGAGAGGGAGAAAGAGAGGGAGAGAAACATCAATGTGTGGTAGCCTACGACATGCCCCCAAATGGGGACGTGGGCCACAACCCAGGCATGTGCCCTGACTTGGAATGCAACTGGCAACCCTTTGGTTCACAGACCAGCACCCAGTCTACTGAGCTACACAGCCAGGGCTAAACTTTTACTCTTAGCGGAGAGTTTACAGTATGATTTGAGTGTGATTTGAATTCAAGTATATTCTGCTTATACAATAGCAGGCATGGTGCTCATTTCTTTTAACCCTAGGTATGAACATAAATTGTTAGGGTCTGTTAATAATTACATCAATAACCAGAACAACCACAACAACGAACATTTTCAAGTGTTTCCTCTGTGTCAGGTGTGGGGTTTTATTTCATTTATTTCATAGTTTCACTTTATTATTTAATATTTCTGCCCCAGGGGTAGAATGGTAATTATTGTTCACATTTCCTAGATGAAGGAATTATGGCTTGAGAAGTAAATTAACTTGCTTCAGTCATGTAGCAAGTAGGTAGTAGCTGAAGAGTCTAAATGAGGCCTCCTGGCTCTCGGCTGCGTTGCTTCTCATCCAGGTTCATGCAGCAGGACTGGATGGAGTGTGTGTGTGTGTGGAGTTTGATCAATAGCAGGCTACTGGAGGTCATGTTAAGGCATCAGGTATTTCATAAGGGCTTACCACGGGCCTATACGTGAGGGAATGCTGCCTCTGTGTTATCTCCAACAGTTCTCATCGTCATTTTTGAACCTCTGTCCATCCTGTTAAGTAAAGCATGGTGGAGGCCAGCAGGGAGGGTGAGACACATTTCAGTCCCAGAATGGCCCTCCAGTGAACTTGGCTGTGCCGACTTGAGCCTGCTTTTGACCACTGTGAGCTCAGCTCCTCTGTATAATGGGGATGGTGATATCTGAGCTAATCTTACAGCATTGTCACAGCATGACACAAGATCATGGATGTGAAAACTTCAGAAACTATACATCATACATCAAGACATACACCTTGAGTTATAATAATTGGACTTCTCAGAGAATTTCTTCTACTACCGTATTTGGCCTACAGCATATTCTTCGTATTTTCAAGGACCGATTTTGATTTTGAATTTGTGTGCCTTGGGAGCAGCTGATTCCATGTACCTTTGCCATTGCATAGTTGGCATGAGTTCAAGTTCGCTCAGAATATTCTGATTTGTTAGTTTATAGTACTATATACTGGCTGGTTTGGCTCAGTGGATTGAGCGTCGGCCTGCGAGCTAAGTGTCGCTGGTTCGATCTTCCAGTCAGGGCACATCAGAGAAGGAAAACTCTGACTCCAAAAAACCTCCGCTGCCTTGCGGCATACCTCTTCAGGGGAAAGGCTAAGGGAGTAAACCCCGACAGAAAATCCGGAGCCGGAGTCCCTAAGGCGGTTTGACGTTGTAGTCAACACCGGCAACTCCTGCGGCGCACCTGAAGCCAAGCTGTATTGACTCCGTCTTTCCCTTGGACCCTTCAGCTGCGAAGAGAGGGGGGTCTGCTGCATGGGCAACAGCAGACCCTCCATATCACCCTGCCCAGGCTCTGTAGCTTCAGCTTCACTGGAGAGGACACTCCAGCGTCATCACAAGATGTCGATTCAACACGGGAGGAGACAGATACCGTGTCACTCCCGAGTCGGACTGCACAGCCATTCTCGGCGGTGCAGATAGACTCTTAAGAAGCTACACCATCGTCTCTCGAGACGGACGGCTGCTGACGAGTACTATATAACATCATGTATAAATTACTTTTCTCCCTCTTTGTGTGTTTTTTTTCTTTCCAACTCATTCATTTACAAACATTGAGGTCATATACATATACCTAGTTTCTAAACTATGGAAGTAGTTGTACCTCATCACCCTAAATGGTAATACATTTTTTATTTATGAGAGTTCATCTCGAGACGGTCTCTTTTAAGTAAAAAATTACCTTCTAAGGCAGGAGAAAACTGTACCCTGCCTTCGTTCCAGAAACAGGAGTTGATGGCCCAGGTGTTGTTACAAAGCGGGGCCCCCAGGGAGATGGGAGGGGCTTTAACCATAAAATGGTGACGTGAAATTCTATGAGTGGCTGCAATTAGTCACCCTGCCCACTACGTCACAGGACACAGTCAGGGATTTAAATATGAGGCGGCAGGCATTTTGGGTAGGAGAATACCCTGCGGCTTTGAAACGGGAAGGAAACTCCATGCAGTTCTCAAGGAGGCTGAGAGCTCCACGCGGTTCTGCATTAAGAGCTGGAGAGCACCGGAACACAGGCCAAACCTCCGCAATCAGGCTCGAGTGATTGGGAGCTGCTGGTAAAGCTGAACTGTGTCTGGGAAGTAGGAAAACTGTATCTCTGACTTTTCTAAAACTAGCCTGGTTTGGTAGGGGGAGGCAGAACTATGTGTTGGTGGGTGTTTTAAAGAAAATAAGACTTAATGGCAGAAACCCGCCAATAATCTAAATCTGTATAACCTTTAAATAAACAATTCTTTCTCTTTTCACCAAACTCTGGTATTGAGAGTTATGCTTTTGGCGGTGGGCAATCGGACCCCTCGTAACTGAACAGCCCGTGGGTTCTGTTAGAGTGTCAGGCGTGATTCGTGGTGGGGAGGGTGAGGGCCCTCTCCTGCTGTCATTCCCGGGGACGGCGGGGGTCCGACAATGCACAGGTACTAGGTATAGGTCACTTACTTGGTGATCGGTGCTTTGCACACTCACTACTAAGGGAAAGTAATGGGAGGGGTGAGCATGGAAGGCCTAGTGAGGGGGAACTGCCGATTCTGAGTTGGAGCATGGAGGGAGGCTGTGGTGAGCATTCCGGTAGAGCTTCTTCAGAAGCCCTGAAGGCTAGGGTGTGCCGGGAGGAGGGGAAGCTAGGCCAGAGGGGGATGGCCTCGAGAGGTCGGGCTGCCGAAGGGGGCTGAGGGGGAGCCGCCAAAGATGGGGGGGAAACCAGGGAGGTTTCCTGCCAAGTGTCAGGAGACGCAGAGTTTGAAGGAGGGCACGGAAGTCAGAGGACGACCTCTGAGAGCCTTTTCTCTTAAACAGCGCAGCCTCGGGAGGGCCGAGGAGGGAACACAGGGTGAGGGCTGGAGGCGGGCGTGGACACCTTGCAGAGGTTTTACTGGGCGTGCGAATGAGCAGAGAGTTCAAGAGGAACCAGGGCAGGCGAGCCGGAGAGTGGGTTCCAGGGAAAGTTTTGTGTGGTGTAAACACTTTGTTGAAATAAAACATTGGTTTAGAATAGTACACACTTTAATTTTAATAAATAGATAATAAATAAAATTAAAATACAGATAGGAGATACTGTGCAGACCTGCTGATGTGCATGTTCCACTGGGGGGTGGGGGCGGGAAGCGATGTGGCAGGTGACCGGGGTGAAGCTTGAGGGGACCTGCAGGCCCCCCGAGGATTAAGGCAGAGAGGGTGGTCTTTGGTAGGACTGGGGGCATTTCCTCCAGTGTGATGTATACAGAAGGAATATGTAGTTTAATACATGTAATTTCAAAGGAGAATTACATTTTCATGACCCAGTATTTTTGCTGGGAAGACCAAAACTGGAATTCGGGGCCCACCAAGGAAGAGGCTCTTTAGGAAACAACTCAAAACCTCTGTTGTAACCCCTGGAAGGTCAAACCCAGGAGCTGGCCTTCTAGTCTTACAGAGACTGAGACCCAGCCTGGCATCAGCTCTGGTGGGATTCTGTAGCTGGCCCGTGGAAATGGGGATTGGGGTGTCTTGGGGGAGGATGCCCCGAGGCTTTCAGGAGCTGGGGGTGTTCTGTTCCTTGGTCCACATCCATTTACTTTGTGCATACCTCTCAAGTTGGATGCTGGTGATGTGTGTGCTTTTGCCTGCTGTACACTCCGTGGCTTTGAGGTTCGCACCTAACATCGGTGAGAGTAGAATAGGGGACTCCGGATAGATTTCTCCTTGAAATGCCTTCACATTTTTCCAGCCAACCAGCCAGTCTTTGTACAAAGGAAAAGGCAGACATCAAGGTTGATCATTCTTTAGAACTCACCCCTAGTGCTGGTTCCTTTTGAACTCTCAAGGACTGTAGTGTAGAATTGCCAGGCTAAGGCCCCCAACACGTCTCCTAAGCTAGGTTTTTCTTTCCTTTGGGTGAATGCAGAGAGTTCTTTTCAGTGACTTGATGGGATTCTGATGCATTGCTAACAAACCATCAAATGGGGTGGGAGGATCAATCTTCGCTTTTTTGGTACAAGAAAAGTTCTAATCTGAACTAGAGGGGAAAAAAGCTTTCTTGGATTGACAGGAAGAAAGATTTACTTGCATGCTCTTTTGGAGGCACAAGAAAGAAGTGCCACAATGCTGACCAGGAAAAGGAGCCTTCTTTCACAGAAGAAAACCTTTCATTCATAGTCTCTGAAGCCCTTTTGTGTACAAGAAAAAGTGGGAGGTGTGGTGTGTGGTGTGAAGATTTCTGCATGGGAAGTGCAAGGGCAAAGGGATGCACAAATGAAGAGGAGAAGGCCAAGGTTACTGCTTCAGATCTGCTTGATTGGCTTCCGTTCTTGCCTGTGTTTGTCATCCTGTGTTTTCTAATCTGTTTTTTAAAAAAAACCTTGGTTCAGTCTCTTCTGGTTACACAGATTGGGTTTCAGGATGGCCAGAAACAAATGATGCAAATTTCAATAGGATATATTCTACCATAGTTCTTTGTGACAGATAGCTGAGTCTCACGATATAAAAAGTGCTGCTTTGCCCTGGCCGGGCAGCTCAGCTGGTTGGAGCATTGTCCCTGTACACAAAAGGTTGCGGGTTCCATCCCCTTCAAGGCATGTACCTAGGTTGTGGGTTTGATATCCAGTCAACTCTCTCTCTCCCTCTCTCTCTCTCTCTCCCTCTCTTTCTAAAACCAGTAAACATATCCTCGGTGAGGATTTAAAAAAAAAATGCTGCTTCCGCTGAAATTTATCTACCATTGATTGTTTCTGAAGGTTTTTCTGGAACTCTTTCCAATGGAGTTTTTCTGCAATCTTGAGCATTTCATTGTTTGCTTTATTATTAATATTTAAAACAAATATTAAATGTGAATGATGTCAGGAGAAATACCTGGAGGGACTCCATTATTATCACTTTCTCATTTTTAATCTTTACTCTTAGACCTCTCTGTTTATGTGAAAATATTCTGACTCCATAATGGCCTAATTAAAAACAACACCTCTGTGTGCAGCTGATGAAATGAGAGCTTCTCAACTCTTAAGCCCGAATGCTTCTGGAGTAGTGGTTTCATTTACCACAGAAGGTCCTGGGATGGAACAGGGGAACCAGGTTGGTGGATGATGAGGGGACATGGTTCTGGGCTGCGCAGCAGGACAGGACTGGGAGTTAGGTATGCAGGCTAGGCCACCAGGGCACTCCCATTGTCTGGTTCAGGGCCCAGCCTTATTAGTGACCTGGGTGGTCCGGGAAGTGCTGTGTGTCCACCTCTCCCACCAGATTGGGAGTTCCATGGGAGCAGGGTTTTTGCTCACCTTTTTCTGATTGATGTTCACAAAGTATGAAAAATATTGCTAGTGTTACCAAGCGAAAGGAAGTTCTTTCACGTGGCCTTGGTGTGAAACCCAACAAGTAGTGTTGAGGAAAATAGTTCTTTATTTACAATACTCCAACCTGGGGAGGGCAGTGAGCACTTCAGCTCGGAGCCCTGTTCTCCCACGGGACCCAGCACTTCCCTTGCTCCCCAAGAGGCTAGAAGCCAAAATTAGGCCCAGAAGTTCCCCGTCCCTTATCTGTCAGATGTCTCCTTCAGGATCTGGGGTACGATGTCATTGGCCTCTGTATAACAGTCCAGGAAAACATGTGCTGTGTTGCACTGGATCACGCATGGTTCTCTGTCTGCTGTTTCAAAGCCGCATGGATCTCTCTTCTGTCTTCTTGCAAGCTACGTGGATCCCTCTACTCTCTACCTCCTTGTAAACCACACGGAACTCCCTCTGCTCTCTGCCAAAAATGGCTGCCGCCTTATTTTTAAATCCCCGACCATGGCCTGTGCCTCAGTGGGCGTGGTAACCAGCTCTGACCATTCGCAGAAACTTGCGCAGGCCCTGTACGCTCTTTCCTCACCATCCTATGGCCAAAGCCCCTCCCATCTCCTTGGGGCCTTGGAAGAACTGAAGCGATTTGCATAACTAAGACCCTAGCTGCCAGCCACAGATGTGCAAAGGCATTTTGAATGCTGCTCCCTTCCTCCATTCCCCAACTTCAGGCTCTGGGGATTTTGGGGGAACCCCTCTCTGTAACACTACTATTTCTTGAATGTCTGTCATGATATCATGTGATTCCAAATGTTACTATATTTTATTAAATCAAAAATGTTGATGGTAAGATACCCAATTGTTTTATGTATCATTACAAAAGAAAAAGGCCTTGCCAATTAAACTCTGATACAAGGGCTTTTGCTACTTAAAATTTTTATTATATACTTATTGAAAGAGCTCTTTTAGATGTATTATTTAGACATGGGTTTTTGTTATCACTTTTGTGCATACCAGAAAGGGAAAATACAAGTGCAATAAATTGATTAAGTTATTTCTAAAATTTCATCACTTTCAGAATCACTTTTTGACTCGTAGTAATTGCTGTGTCTCTGTGCCATCAAGGGTATTGGTGACTTAGGTTTCTTAGAAAGGCTCACAGCTGTGGTCAGGAAGCTTCTCCAAGCAACTAGTACCCATCCTCAGATTTTTGATCCTGGCCTTTTCATCCTTGGCCTGTGGTAGGCCAGTCTTTCCACATTTCTTGCTAATAACAGTGCATAGTGCAGCTTCATCCACTTTGCTATCTTTTATACCCAGCCCCGTAGGTAAGGTTGTTAAGGTCATTTTTCTAACGATGGCTATTGCTTCCCTAATCAAATTTATGGCCAGCTCCTGTCCCCATGCCTTTCACTTTTTTAAAAAAATATTTTTATTATTTATTTTTAGGGAGAGGGAAAGGGAGGGAGAAAGGAAGGTGGAAAGGGAGAGAGAGTAACATCAATGTGCAAGAGATACATCAATCAGTTGCCTCTTGCACACCCCCAACTGGGGGACCTGGCCCGCAACCCAGGCACCTGCCCAGACTGGGATTCGAACTGTCAACCTTTCTGTCCGCAGGCCATCGCTCGATCTACTGAGCCACACTAGCCAGGGCCCTTTCAGTTTTAATGCCGAATTACGGTGCCATCTTTTTGAAGACATTTATAATGGCAGTTAGACTCCGGGTAGCCAGTGCTGACAACACATGTGACTCTGTGAAGTAAGGACAGATCGAACAGGAGCAGGCAGTGGCCACCATGGCCTGCTGCCACCTGGATGGCAGCAACCGCGGGACATTGCTGTGGTAAAATAGATGCCTGGTTCAGAAATATTAAAATGTGAAACAGGTGCATTCTAGACTTGATGAAATACAGGTCATTTATTGTTACAACCATCAGCCTGGGCAGATCATTTAAATTTTCGGATGAGACTGAGCATGATTTTGTGTCTTACTGACATCATGCCTGGTATGCATGCGGTAGATCAGGAAGCCTCGAACCCTGATTCTAAAGCTCAGAGTTTCTAACTGGACAACAATATTCAAGAAAAAGTAACTAGACCAGAAGCTTCAAGAGGCAAGTATCATTGTTTGGATGCACTCATGTTTGTTAAGGGTCCAGAACAGTACCTGACACATATTTGTTTCTTAATACATGTTTGTTGAATAAAGTATAGAAAGGCAAGCACATTATTCTCTTCCTGGAAATAAAGTCCGTAATATTTTGGACAATGGGTCAAAGGAGGGACTATGGGTGACCATTTTCTAGACAAAGTATAGTTTGATTCTCCGGTTCTTTCAGGCCTGTGGTGGAGAGAGGCAAAGGGGTGAGGAGTGGAAGGAAACTGATCTCGCTGACAGAGTCTGTCAGCACCTGCTTGGTGGACAGCGCAAAAGGAGCTCCTGATGCCTCCTACCCGTCCGTCTGTTGTGAATCATGGTCAGTAGGGCTCCTGGACACCAGAAACTAACATAAAATAATATTGAATTGCAGTTTAAAAAGAAAAGAGCAGGGCTCTACAAATTGTGCAGTTAAAAAGGGAAACAAATGTGACAAGCCTTCCTATAGAGGAAGTTCATATACAGGGCATTTATTTGATAAATTGCTAGGTTTTAAAAATATGAAATATTTTGACAGTTTTGAGCCTCTTATAAGCTCATCTGTAAAACATGAAAGTTGATATATTTGAGTACTACCGTGTGTGAGATCTTGTACCTGGAAGTCTTACCCGTGTCCTGTAAGCCTCCCGATAACACTAGAAGGTGTCTATCATCTCCGTTTTACATGTGGCGACGTTGCGAGTGTAGGTGATTTGGCCAAGGTTACATAACTAGTGAGCAGTTGAGACAGTCTGGAGGCCAGGATGTCAATTCAGATTCTGTGGACTTTCTACTTTACTGCTGCCCATCTAAGCTAAGCTGGGATAAGATGTTAGAAACCATTTTATGTCCTCATTTTGCAGGCAAGAGCATTGATGCTAGAGGATTTAAAGTGACTAACTTAGCGTGGAGTCATGCTTAGAATTCATTTTTCCTGAATAACTTACCTACAAATAATTGTATAATGTCACACTAATGTTTTAAATAGTTTAGTAGTTACAGAAGCTTGACAAGTCTTATATCTTAAAGAACAAGTGCTAACTAACAGGGTATTCTGTTTGGATTCCAGATACTTTTGAATTAAAGGGGTTTTACCACCTTGGGCTTTTTTATTTGCTAATAGTACTCTAAAATCATTGGGAACTGCTATTGTTGGCAGGATGTCACAACCTTACTGCTAAATTTTACTGACAAACTTTCCTGTGCATATATTAACTGTTCTGTTCTGCTCCACATCTGGTAGGTAGTTATTTCCCTTTTTCCTTCCTTTATCCTTGCCTGATATAGTTACTGGAATTTTGTGTCATGTGATGTCTCATTCTATATTTTGGTAGAATTAGAACAAAGATATTTCAGTCCATCCCTTCCCATTTCTGCTTTCTTGCTCCCATTCATCCTTAAGTTTCATATTCCCTGAGAAGGCATCCCTGGATGCTATGGCCGGGATTCGGTGTCCTGCTGCACTTGGTGATATCTTTAGACCACTGCATACAAAGTATTGAGTACCTGTCACATGCCGGATCTGGAATTACTCTCATGAACAAACACATTCTTTGTTCTGAAAGAAATTGAGATGGGGAGGCAGACAGTTAGAAAAATGCAATATGATTAAATACCTTTTTTTAAAAAGCTAATATGGAAGCATTTATTATGTAGCAGGCATTGTGCTGAGCATTTTAATTTTACATGCATCATTTCATATCATTCTCAATAACCTATGGTCCTCAGTTTACTGAGAAGGAAGTGGAATTTAGGGAACTTCTGTGTTTTGCTCGAGATCAGTTAAATCTCAGAGTTGCTATCCAAATCCAGGTCAGAGCGAGGGCGGTGCTTGGCAGGCAGCACAGCTAGAGACGGTGTGCTGGTTGGGGCGTGGCAGGCGGGCGCGGCTAGCAGTAGCCATGGTGAAACACAGTCACACAGTTTAAACCCAAGAAGTGATCCCAGCCCCAGACCAGATGGATCCTGGCCCCAGAACAGTCCGGTAGCTTGCGGTTCCAGCACTGGGGAAAATTGAACCTCATTGCTTCTGACTGTGAAAGCTAGTGGGGGTTGGGGTGAAGGAAGAAGCTACCAGTCTCGAAAAGGAGGCCGCTTGCTTAGCACAGGAAGGGGGAGCAGTGCCTGGAAAAGTGGCTGCAGCCGGCACTGTTCCCCTTCAGGCGCCTCCCCAACATACAGCGCCAAAATGCAGTGAAATGGGTACCAGCACTAACAAATACCTAAGGTTTCACCCCCTATAATGTAACAGGTGTGACAGCTCTACCTAAGACACAGAGGCAAGCACAGAAAGCTGTCAAATGAGACAGAGAAGTATGGCCCAGAAGGGGGTGCAGATCAAAGTCCCAGGGACACAACTAAGCAACGAGCAGATAGTGCACCTAACAGATGAGGAGACAGAGAACCTAACAGATGCACAATTTAAGGCATTGGTGATAAAGATGCTCACAGACTTGACAGAAAAAGTTAAACAGGATAGGGAAAGAATGAAGGCTATCCTGGCTGAAATGAAGGAAAATCCACATGAAACAAGTGGTGAGGAAAGGAAACCAGGGTTCAAATCAACAAATTGGAACACAAGGAAGAAACAAATAGTCAACCAATACAGAAGAAGGAAACGAGAATTGGAAAAAATCAGGAGAGGCTTAGAAACCTCTGGGATAGGTTTAAATGTGCCAACATCCCAACCATAGGGTTGCTGGAAGGTGAAGAGGGAGAGCAAGAAATTGAAAAATTACGCGAAAAAATAATAAAGGAATACTTCCCTGATTTGGGGAAGGAAATGGACATACAGGTCCAGGAAGCACAGAGAGTCTCAAATCAACTTGACCCAAGGAGGACCACACCAAGACACAACATAATCAAAATGCCCAAGGTTAAGGATAAAGAGAGAATCTTAAAAGCAGCAAGAGAGAAGAGGAGAATTACCTACAAAGGAGTACCTATGAAGCTGTCAGCTGATTTCTCAAAAGAAACTTTTCATGCAAGAAGGGACTGGCAGGAAATATTCAAAGTGATGAAAAGGAAGGACCTGCAACCAAGATTACTGTATCCAGCAAAGCTATCATTCAGAATGGAAAGGCAGAGAAAGTGCTTCCCAGACAAAATAAAGCTGAAGGAATTAATCATCACCAAGCCATTATTATATGAAATGTTGAAAGGATTTATTTAAGAAAAAGAAGATCAAAACTATGAACATTAAATTGAAAACAGTGTCACAGCCATCAACAAGAGAAGCTCAGGAATGAAAACAAAGGAAACCAAACAGGCAGCCAGAGGGGGAACAGAATCATAGGTACGGGGAGCATGTGGGGAGATGTCAGCTGGAGGGGGAAGGGGGAAGAGGGAGGGAAACAGTGAAGGAATTAAGAAGCATAGTAGGAGGGTGCCGAATGGACGGGGATGTTGAGAAGAGCATTATGCACGACCCATGGACATGGACTAAGTTGGGGGGGTACTGCTGGAGGGAAGGGGGTTGCTGGGTGGAGGGGAGCAAAGGGAAAAGAAATTGGGATAACTGTAACAGCATAGTCAATAAAACATACACAAAATTAAAAAAAAAGATATAAGTAAAATTAAAATGAAAAAAACAAAAAGTGCCTTTCTAGACATTAAAAGAAATACATCCCTGGCCGGTGGCTCAGTTGGAGAGTTGTCCTGTACACCAAAAGGTTGTGAGTTTGATCCCTGGTAAGGCAGGGTACATGCCTGGGTTGTGGGTTCAACTCCCAGTGGGGGCACATGCAGGAGACAACTGATCTTTCTCTCCCCCCTCCCATTTCTCTCTCTCTAAGGTCAATAAATATGTCCTTGGGTGAGGATTTTTAAAAAAAGCCCTGGATAAATAACATCTTACTTAAAAAAACATACACAGAAATACAGCCAGGCACTCTGGGCTGTGTATATTTCATTAGCATGTGGGATAAGCCAGCCTTGACCATTATCACATCCCAGTGCCTAGCATAGTGTGCACTTGAGTATTTGTGCAATCGATGAACCAAGTTGGAAAAAACTAAAATCCCTGTATAGGAGGGACACATCTCTTGTGGTATTCCTGCTAAAAATACATCTTCTTAATGTAACCATGAAGAAATAGCAGATTAACTCAAATCAAGAGATATTCTGAAAAATAAGTAGCCTGTGCATTTCAAAAATGTCAAGGTCATGGAAAATAAGAAAGACTGAGGACTGTTCCAGGTCAGAGGCAGCTGAAGGGACATGGCAACTCAGTGCATTGTGTGTGATACCAGACTGAATTTCAGGCCCCAGCAAAGTTGTTTCTCTCCCTGCAAAGGACCTTAACTAGACAACTGGCAACTTTTGAATAAGGTCTACACGTTAGACAATAGTACTATTTCACTGGTGACTTCCTCATTTTGATCCCAGTACTATGGTTATGGGGAAAATGTCCCATTTTTAGGAAATACGTACCTATGAATTTAGTAGTAAAAGGGCATTGTATCTGCAATGTACTGTCTAATAGTTTAGGTGAAGAGAGAGAGGGATTCCATTGTATATATGTACCATATATTTATGTTTATCCTCACCCAAAGACAAGCTTATTGATTTTTAGAGAGAGGGGAAGGGAGGGAGAGAGAGGGAGAGAAACATCAATGTGAGAAACACCGATCAGTTGCCTCCTGTATGCGCCCCGATGGGACCGAACCCACAACCCAGGTGTGTGCCCTGACTTCAGAATCGAGCCTGGGACCTTTTCGTTTACAGGCTGATGCTCCATTCAGCTGAGCCACACCAGCCAGAGCTGTACCACATCTTTATCCAACTGTCTATCGAGAGACACTTCAGTTGTTTCCATGTCTTGGCCACTGTGCATAGTGTTGCAGTGAACATAGGGGTGCACATATCTTTGCGAATAAACATTTTCAAAATTTTGGGGTAAATACCCAGAAGAGGGATTGCTTGGTTATAGGTAACTCTAGTCTTAATTTTTTGAGGAACCTCCATACTGTTTTCCATAGTGGCTGCACCAGTTTACATTCCCACCAGCAGTGCATGTGTACGATGGAACACTACTCAGTCATGAGGAAAGATGCAATACTTCTGTATGCAACAGCCGGATGGATCTGGAGGATACCACGCTAAGCGAAACAAGTCGGACAGGAAACGTCAAGAACCATATGATTTCACTCATCTGTGGGATATAAAAGTGAGAGTAAAAAATTAATAAACGAGACAGACAAATAAAATCTCACAGACAGAGACAACAACATGTTGGTGACCAGAGGGAGGAGAAGTAGGTGGGGTAGTAAAGGGCAAAAGGGGGTCAAATATGTGGTGATGGAGGAAGGTTTGGCCTTGGGTGGTACGCACACAATGCAATGTACAGATGATGTATCATAGAATTGTACACTTGAAGCCTATATAATTTTATTAACCAATGTCACTCCAGTAAATTTAATTTAAAAAAGAGAGAGTGATAAATATGATAAAATGTTAACATTTGGGCAAGCTGAGTGAAGAAATACAGGGATTCTTTGCTATTTTTATAGCTTTTCTGTTTGAAATTTTTTCCAAATAAAATTTTAAAATGCTTTCCATATGGAGTCTTTTATGGTTTTGTAATACTAAGCCTTTTATGCCCTTTTGAACAAAGAAAAAACATTTTTCTTCATATAGATCTTTGTTTATTGTTAACACTTATTCCTAGGTTTCTTAATATCTTTGTTCCTTTAAAAAATATATGTAACAGCTTTGTTGAGGTATAATTAACATACTATACAACTCACCCTGAGTATCTGCTTAAATAGTCCTACTTATAAGTAGTTTTTAAAAAATTAACTTTATTAGGCTAAAATTTATACACGAAAAATTCACATATTGTAGTTGAATAGGTTTTTGACGTTTGACACACTATTCCCCATGTACCTGCCACTCCAGCCCAGGTACAAGATATAGAACATTTCCATTTCTTCCGGAAAGATCTCCCTTATCCCTTTGTGTACATGTTCATCAGCTGGTGGACATGATCGTTGTGTGCAGTGCTTTCTGGCGGAGAGAAGAGCAGGCTGCGTGCAGGGTGACTGTGCGGTGGTGGGGCTCGGGGCTGGCGAGGATGGTGCCGTTGAGCAGGAACAGGCCCCCCTGTGGCTCAGAAGGGGCTGCCGTGCAGCGTGGACAGGGCAGTTCCTGTATTTCAGAGTTCGGCCCAGACATGGGCTGTCCCTTTCCTTTGTCTTTGGGCCTTCATCTGGTTCCGAGTTGGGAGCATGTGTAGTCTTAGCATGTCCTCTCAGCGTGTTTCCATTGTGGGAGCTAATAAATCGTACTTTCCCTTCCACCGTCTAAGTTCTTCTAGCCAGGCTACTGATCAAATGAAGAGAGACGATTAACAGGGGGAAATCAAATTTATAATACATGTGCACGCATGAACATTTCCAAGAGAGTGAGGCAGCATGGAGTATATAGGACATTTTGGACAAAGGAGAAAAGGGGGGGTTGTGAGAATGGGCAATTTGCAGGTAGTTGAGGAAGAGCAGAACACACTTATGGCAGCCACATTCTTGCTAGGCAACTCGAAACGATGGTGCGCTGGTATCTAGCTAAGAATTCTCTACCTGAAGCCCTCCTGTTTACCACATTTAATTCAAATCAGGCTAAGGCGAGCATCTTGGGCAACTCCTGGAGTAGGTCCTTCCATTTCAATCTCCTAGGCAGGAAGAGAGAGGGTCAAAGGTTCTTTCTGAGTCATGGTTCTTAGTAGCCAGTTTGAGTTCAGTATCCCAAAGGGCAAGACTTTGATTTCCTTCACCATTAACCATGGAGAAAATTCTGGCTGGGGCTTGGCCAGTGGCCTTTCTCACCTTCAGTTTAATGGTGTTCCGAGCAGGTTAACCTTTCCTGTCACGCATGTCACTTTAAAGGCACGGCTGCCCTGCTGCCCCGTTTTAACAGCGATCTCTTGGGACTTCTAAAATGTCAGCGTTTTATCATCCAAAGGGAAGACTGATTTCCTTAAACTGCCTGTTTTGGAAAAGAATAAGGTTTCAAGATGTAGATTTAGTGCATGTTGATGTTTGGTCTGGCTTTTGATTTGTTTCCTGACCACTCCTGTACTGACCAAATGGGAAACAAAGTTTATATTTATATTCACCAAATTGGGACCCAGGAAATGTAGCCTCCTCTGCTTGCCGTTTTCTCCTCATTTTGTAGTTTTGTAACTTTTGTTATTCTGCTGTGCATTTAGAGTAGGTGGTATGGGAACTCAGTGTCTGAGCAGGCGTGGAAGAGAGGGGACAGTTGGGGCTGTGTGGCTGCCTCGGGGTGAGCCACCGCTTCCCTGCATTTGACATCGGAGAACCTCATTTGCCTGATGGGGAGAACTAAGAGAACTACCTTAAGTAGTTTTTAAAAGATTTCATTTATTTATTTTAAGAGAGAGGGGAAGGAAGGGAGGGAGAGGGAGAGAAACATCACCCATCAGTGGCTGCCTCTCGCACGCCCCCTTCCGAGGGCCTGGCCCACAACCCAGTCGTGTCCTGACCAGGAATCAAACTGGTGGCCTTTCAGTTTGTGTGACGATGGCCAACCCACTGACCCACACCAGTGAGGGCTACCTTAAGTATATTTTATGAGAATGACGCTATATTGAGTATGCCTAGAACATAGCAAACATGCAATACATTGTGTTATTATAAATAATTTCTCTACTTTTCCCTTTGTGCACAGGTGGAAGGTTTTTTTCTCTGTGGTGGAAACTGGAATTGATTAAAATGTATGCATCTATTTAAAGTCTTGGTGCCTTTTCTCTCTTTTTTCAGGCGCATTGCAGAAACGTCTTTTTGTCCTTCATGAACACTCAGGTGGCAGACAGATGACTGTCCTCCACCGAATGCTGCTCTAGGTGCCCGGGACGTGGAGCCATCCAGTAGGGGAGGGATGGATTCCAAAGATGAAGGCTCACACGTGTGGCCTGCGTCTGCAGAACATGAAGAGAATGCTGCACAGGTGAAGAGTGGTCTTTCCAGCTTGGTATTGGTAACAGTTTGTAGTTGGGTCCAGATTGCTGACCGCTAACTGGCAGCTTCTGTAATGGAGTGAGTAGTTGGGAGGGCGCTGACCGGGAGACCTGGTAGGTAAGGAACGTGCAGAGCTTCAGCACTTCCCATGCCCTCAGTATGGCCAGTGTGATTCAGGAGGGCGGAGCTACCACCCAGCAGCTTCTCTGCCTTTCTCCGGCTCATTGTCATGATCTGTTTCATCCCTGTTTTATTTTGTTACTGCTGCTGAAAGTGTGTTTCTTTGATGTTATCTACTATATGATTTTGATTCTTTGGGAACAATGAAGTGAGTGGCCTTTCTTTTCAAGTTAGGAATCTAAACCTCTAATTGAAATTGTCCCATTGAGTCAGTAACTGGAGGTTAGTCGCTTATTGAAATGCTGCTGTAATTGTGATCTCTGCCTTTCAAATTGCTATCATAACCAGCTACTTGTTCTTTTGACCATTCTTATAGGAAAAGCAAACCTCTGCATTTTTGTATGCATTTGAGGAGAGTTGACAGTCGTATATGTGACCAAAGTATAAAACTTAATTTTTAAGCATTATAATAAATAGTAATTTTTATTTAATTTTTCATTAATTACATGATCACAATATTATTATCAAAATGAGGATGTTAATTGAAGCCTTTAAATATACACATTCTATTTAATTTAAGCGATATAATAAATATGTAAACAAAATTGAGTATCAGGTATGATTTAAAAGACTGAATACATTAAAAAAAAAAGTTCCAGAGATGCTTCTAGCAGAATCATTGAGAATGCTGTTCTGTTTTCATGGAAACCATTTGGAAGGCTACTTTCATACAGCTCTGTATTTTGGTGTATTTTGTTCATAAACAGAAATGTAGTCCATTAAAGAACAGAATAAAAGCAAATACGGTTATGGCCGTTTGTGACCCGGGTCCCCAGACATGGGTAAACCAGACAGTAGTGGAGAGCAGAGCCCACCGTGCTTCATGGTGCCTGCCCACCCCTCCTCCCAGCTAGGGATTCTGAGGTAGCACAGTAGTGAGTGGCGAAGACCAAGCTGGAGAGGAAATGTTTTTGGCCCTTGTGAAGCACTGAAACCAGTGCAAGGTTGTGATGTTAATAAACAAATCTAAGGTCACAGACTTTTCTTGCAGCACTTAAATATGCTGCACAAGTATGTTACCAGCCTAATTCTTTCCATATATAAACTATCTTCATGGACAAATTAAATTTATGTAGGAGGTGGACTGATCACTTCGTACAGAAATGAAAGTTTGTTTTATTTCCATGTGCTTTATTGCATTTGCTCTCTAGGTTTCTTTCTGGGGATGAAATTAGTTTATATCATCTTTTGGTTCTACTGCTCTCCATTGGAGAAAGCTGAAATAAAAATAAGTTAGGTCCAAAGCCAAGACGGTATAAGAGTAAGGAATCCAACCTACGAGTGCTCAACTTCAATATCAGCACATAAATTATTTCTCTCCCAAATGTGTTCTTTGGCCATCTGCGTCTTCTGTACCTTCAATATCAGCCTCAGGCTGTGTGCCAAACTTGAGCCTTTCAAGAATTCAAACCTCCAAAGCTAACCACTTAGAAAGCATTTTAGAAAATCCAATTTCTGCTTTAGCTCTTGGTAGATAGAAAATTATTTACCCTGTTGACAACTGAAATAGTTGTCTAGAACCCCTTAAAAGTACTTCATTAGAATTTTCTTTATCTTTTTCTAGCTGCCAAGGAATTCTGTTACAGTCATTGATTCAGCAAACATTTACCGATATGCCTCCAGTTCAGCGATATGCCTCCAGTACAACCTTGGGGTATGAAAGAACTTGTAGGAAAGAAAGTGACCTTATTTTTTTTTTTTTCACTGTGTGGTTGCCTCTCACTTGCGCCCCCAACTGGGGACCTGACGTGCAACCTAGTAATGTGCCCTGGCTGGGAATCGAACCAGCGACACTTGGCTCACAGGCCGATGCTCAATCCACTGAGCCACAGCAGCCAGGGCTTGAAAGTGACCTTATTTTAATGTGTCTGCTGAAAGGCACTATTAGTTACAAAGTAGAATTTTTATGATGTGTTAAAAGCAATTGGCTTTTGAGTCTTGACATATTTTTTCACATTACAGAATAATTTGTATTTTGTATTTTGGAAATGTTGTTGACCAGAAATCTTTGGTCATACTTCTAGGATCAGTTAAGCACCACCTCATTATTCCCTCAAAGAGATATCTGCATTGGATATTTGAGGCAAAGAGGAATTTAAATCAGTTGCCTAATAGTAAGCAGTATATCAGTGAGTGGCGAGGTGCTTGGTCCCTGTCTCTGAGTCTGTAATTCAACCTAGATGAGGATGTATCAATCCCCATTCTTCATTAGGGATATTTTAGAAATGCAAATGTGTGCTCTGCTTGGTCTGCTATGTAGCTTCTGTGAGAGTGGTTTTGGAGATTGATTTTGTTCCACAGGGGTGGTTGCTACACACTTGCTGCTTTTTGCCCCAGGTACACTTTGTTCCAGACGCTGGGACCGTGGCTCAGATCGTCTACACCGATGACCAGGTGCGGCCGCCCCAGCAGGTGGTGTATACGACAGATGGGGCCTCCTACACGTCAGTGGACGGTCCAGAGCACACCCTGGTGTACATCCATCCTGTGGAAGCTGCTCAGGCATGTGAATGGCTATTGTGTATAGCTGGTTTATTAATCAGTCAATTCACTGATTACTTATGTTGACTCTCTGCCAGTCATCACCGTGGCTGTTGGTACAGGGAATATTCAGATAAGATTTGTGCTTTCAAGGAGTTTATAACCAGTTTGGCAGAGGAAGATATGATCTGTTTATTTAAATTAAATGTAATGAGATAGAGCAGCAATTTTCAACCCTTTTCATCTCATGGCACATATAAACTAATTATTTAAAATGACAACAAACTCAAAACTATCAACAACGGGATCTAAAAAATAGAAACAAAATCCAACTAAGCAAACCAGAATAGGAGCAGAATCATAGGTATGGGGATCATTTAGAGGGTTATCAGCTGGGAGGGGGAAGGGGAAGAAATGGGGAAATGGTGCAGGGATTAAGAAGCATAATGAGTTGGTAGAAAATAGACAGGGGTAGGTTAAGAATAATATAGGAAAGGGTGAAGCCAAAGAACTTATAGGCATGAACTAAGGGGGGTAGGATTGCTGGGGGAAGGGGGGTACTGGGCAGAGGGGAGCAAAGGGGAAAAAAATTGGAACTACTGTGACAACATAATCAATAAAATATACTTAAAAAAAAACTAATTACTAAAATTCTGCGGCATACCAAAACAGTATTTTTTTTTTTGCTGATCTGACAAAAAATAGGTATAATTTTGATTGATTTACAAAAGAAATAATAGTAGTAATTACCCTTTTTGCTCCAAAGTGACTTTAAAAAATCAAGTGCCTACACATGTATGTAAAGATTTCTTGTACCAAGAATTAACAAATCAGATGCAACTTATTATGCAACGTGACCAATAAGATGCAACTCAATCGAGTTGACTTACATATTTATGGTTCAACACAGGGTATTCACACTGGAGGGTTATTGTTCTGTTGGCTGTTGTCATTTTTTTATTTGACAGTCTAAGGGAAAAGAGGTCAGTGCCCCTGACTAATAGTCAGGTATTGCATGTTCTAAAAATTCGCATGGCACACTAGTTGAAAATTGCTGAGTTAGAGCACTAGTCTTGTATTAGTTCTTCTCCCCAGTGATCATGGACTAGATTATCAACTTCCTACTCTTCCTGAGTATCAAGAAGCAGGCCAAAAATGGCATTTCGTTCTGTATAGCTCAATCAAAGATGGATCAGTGAAAACATACACATTATTACAGTTAAAAGTGTAGCTTATTAACTGCTATTATCAATACTGTACTGATTTGTAGGCCTGCAATAGAGCAAAGGTAAAAGTTGTACAATTATAGCTACTTTTAAAATTTTTTTGCCAGTGACTAGGGGCATTTGTTTGCAAATGCATAACACAAATATTCTCCAGTATATAGTTTCTCTTGTTAGCACTTTATACTGTACAAAAGCTCTTTTAAACATATTTAAAAAAATGAGATCCATACTTTTATAGTTGGATCCTGGTAATAAAAATTTGCCCTTATGTGCAATATTGAATCAAAAGGCACTAATCATTTCCAAGAATAACTGGGGCCTAACTGGTTAATCGGTATAAACATGATAGTGCCAACCATGGAGCTGATAGTTTTGGAACGCCTCTGCCTAGCCACAGCCCCTACCCGTGCCCAGCTTTTCGTGTATCACTGTGTTACTAAATGTCTGAATTCTGATAATTTCTTAATGTCAAATCTAAGAATCTGACACGGGCTGAAATTCTCTTTTACATTTCTCTGCAATCAAAACTTAGCCATGGTTCTTAGTCCCATGGGTTTGCGAAAGGCTTGGGCAAATTGACGTCTTTAAAAAGTTTTAGGGGAAATAATTTTGGGGGTTGGAGGTTGCAGTGCCTTGGCTAAATAATTTTGAAGATTTTTCTTCTCTTGTCAGCTCTGCTGCTCCATGACACAAATTAAGAGTTTATGAGACCTTTCTTTTAAATTATGATTTTACTGACCTTTTCTGAAAAAGAATCTATGGAACATTAAATTAAATTGATTTTTCTTCTACTTCCCTTCTGATAATCAGTGTGCATTTTATATTTGAAAGAGTTGTAATGCTTGCCTATATAATACTCTTCTGTATTTTTATATATCTTTATCCATTTTCATTTAATTGTAAGTCTGCTCCTTGTGATACACAGCGTTAAGTGTGTGTGCACCCTCGTTCATGGCATGTCTTTTATGTGTTCATGACATGCCTTTTTAATTAGCCGTGACATTCAACCTCAGGAAAGGCTTTGCCTAAGAGGAAAGTCATGAAGTATGTTAGCCGGTTGAGGTGGATAGTTTATATAATCTCTTGGGTGCCATCTGAATGAAAGGCTTTAGCTAAACGTAAGATTTCTATCTTTACCTTCTTTATTAATGAAGGATTATTACTAGCTATACGGGAATTAACTCTCCCACAAATTGGTGCTTAGCAGTAGGATAATTTTTCCTGTGTAGGTGAATTGTCTAAAGATCTGTTGATAAGCTTGTTGTTGTGTTTTGTTTTGTTTTTTTGTCTAGACTCTGTTTACAGACCCAGGCCAGGTAGCTTATGTCCAACAGGATGCTACAGCTCAGCAGGTAATGAGTTGCCTTTTTGCCTCTTTGTTGTTTGGAGTTAATGCTATGACTGTTAATATTCCCTGGAATGTTCCTCAACTGTCTGCACTGTGTATTCTTTTGATAATCTGTTTCTTTTTCTTTTTTAAAAAAATTTTTAGAGGGGGAAGGGAGGAAGAGAAACAGCAATATGCGAGAGATACATCGATTGGTTGCCTCTTGCACACCCACAACTGGGGACCTGGCCAGCAACCCAGACACGTGCTCTGTGCCCACAACCTAGGCCTGTGCTCTGACTGGGAATCAAACCAGCGACCTTTCGGTTTGCAGGCTGGCGTTCAATCCACTGAGACACATCAGCCAGGGCTTAATATCTGTTTCTTATATATTAAGTTAAATTTGATGGCAAACTTCATTATTCTGGCTTCTGAAAAAGATTTTTTTTTTTTTCGCTTAGCCTTTAAAACATTTCTTTCATTTGATCCATATTTCTAATAAATGCTTTTTTGACTTTGAGGGACTTCTTCCTTATTTTCCTCCAGGTTGTGAAAGTGATAAAGAAAGCGCAGAAGCTAGATATTGTCAGTCTTACTCCAAAGGGAGTATGAATGCAAAATAGGGTAATTTCATGTTAGCTAGTGTGACTAACTTAGCTGTACCACTAAGTGTCATTAAGTAAATTCTCAATTGGTAAGCACTTCCTGCTTTTGAACTCCTTATAGATGACCTGGATACTTCCATTTTAAAATCTGAAAAATGAATAGTAGTTATATTAATATTATGTATGCAATAATAGAGATAATTCTTAGAAGTCTTTGTCATATAAGTTATAGTTGAATTTATTCCTGATTGGTAGTAATCTACAGTTTTGTTGGGCTTGTGTACTGGAATGAAAACTTCTTAATCCGCCTAGGTTGCTGTAACAGAATGCCACATCCTGGGCAGCATATCAAAAACAGAGATTTGTTTCTTACCGTTCTGGAGGCTGGGAAATCCAGGGTCAGAGCACCAGCAGATTCTGCATCTGGTGAGGGCCATCTTCTCACCATGTCCTCATGTGGCAGAGGGGACACGGGATCTCTGTGGGGTCTCCACTACAAGGCCACTAATGCTACTTGTGAGGGCTCCGCCCTCATGACCTAATCACCTCTCAGAGGTTCCCCCCAGTACCATCACATAAGGGGTTATGTTTTAACATATAACTTTTGGGGAGACACGGACATTTAGTCTATAGTGGAGTTATTTTATTTTAATAACTTCGTAATAATTAGGTATATTCTTAACAAAATAAACCATGTCCATTTCTGTGACTATTTATTGATTCCATCAAGGAAGCAAGGGATAAATTTAATTAGTTTTACAACTGGCAGGAAAAAGTAAAATGAAAAGCCTTTGATTATCTTTCACAGATGATTAATTTATTTGCTCTTGGAATGATGATTTTATTTTCCATAAAGAGTTAAAGCAATGCAAAAAAAAAATAATAATAAAAAGAAAAAAAAGAAAAGAAGTTTGTAAAAAAACCCAAACAAATTCTGCCCATAAACATACTTATTAACTGAACGGTTTGGTAACTATTATTCTAGACATACAAACAAAGATAAACAGGGGGAAATGGCACTTTGCCTTAAATGCTATTATTCACCTGGGTTTTGCTGAAGAAAAAGAACTGAGTGAGGTTCACGTCATCATGGCTTCCTATGCTGCACTTGGGCTCAGCTTCACTCTGGCCTTGGCCCGGCCGTGATGACTTGGGCACCAGCACACTTCTGCCCCTTCTTCTCCGCTGTTCTGTGTTTGTTGCATTATTATTGTAACTAATGTATTTGCATTCTGTTCAGTAACCAGAGCTATTTAGAATTTTGCTCTATTCTCTACTGGCATTTAATTTGTAGAAATCTGGAGCCTACATTTTTTTTTTTTTTTTTATGGCACTGCCTTCTTTTCTTTCTTCTCTTCTCTTCTCTTCTGTTCTCCTCATCTGAGGACATGCTTATTGATTTTAGAGAGAGAGGAAGCGAGGGGGGGAGAGAGGGAGGTAGGCATTGTTGTGAGAGAGAAACATTGGTCTGTTGCTTCTTGCATACGCCAGACTGGGGACCGAACCTGCAACCTTGGTAGGTATGTGCCCTGACTGGGAATCAAAACCACGACCTCTCGGTTTATGAGACAATGTTCTAACTAACCGACTGAGCCACACACCAGCCGGGGCAAGGAGTCTACTTTTGATTAATTTTGTTCACTTTTTTTCTATCTTAATGCTTGTTTGATTCTTTCTTTATACTTGAAATTGTCTTTGAAGTCTAACATCTTCACTAGCATGTAAACCAGAATTCCCTAGGATAGGGAGTGTCCTTTTGATTATAGGTTAAGACTTTATTTTAGAAAAATTTTCATCTATTGGGCCTTTGAAAACCTTTCCAGTTTCATTTGATATGTTCACTTATTTAGAACATTAATCATGAATTGTCTTTGCATTCCATCTCTAACATGTCTCTACGCTCATTTTTATATCTGTTCTTTTCCTTGTTCTTGGTGTAACTTCCCTTATGGTCACCATATTTTATGTTGTATTTTTATTTATGTTTTAATTAAATTATAAAATACATGTATAAAAGTGCAAAAAATTTTAAGCATGTAGTACAATATCAAGAAGTCAATCTACCCAATAGCACTCAGATTAAGCAATAGAACATTCCCAGCTCCTCATAACCCCTCCTCGTCCTTCCCTTCTGCTCAAAAGTAACAACTCTCCTGTCTACTAACACAACAGATTAGTTTTCCATGGTTTTGAACTTTATATAAATGGAATTACTTAGTATGGTTTCCTTTTAGTCTGGCTTTCAATGTTATACTTAAAGAGATTAATTCATGTTGTTTGGTGTAGCTGTGGGTTTTTCCCTTCTGTTTTTATTGCTATATAGTACTCAGTTTTATGAATATACTACAGTATATCCAGGACTGTGAGCCTTCTTCCACTTTGTTCTTCATCAGGAGTATCTTGGCCCTTTGCTTTCCATATACAATTCAGAATCAACATGGAAGTTTCCACAAAAGTCCTGCTGGATTTTTATTGGAATTTCATTGTTTTTATGCATCAGTGTATGTAGAATTGACATCTTTGTAATATTGTGTCTTCCAGCCTATGAATACAATATATCCCTGAGTTTAAGAGTTAAAAAATTATCTTCCAGGTAGAGGTCTTACATATCTTTCAGTGGATTTATTTCTAAATATTTGGTGTATTTTGATGGTATCAAAATTAAAATATTTATTTTCTATTGATAATTTTTATTTTTTTGATAGTCTTGTTGTCTGTGAATAGTGACAGTTTTATTTCTTCCCAACCCTTCCCGATCCTTGTGTTTTTTTCTTTTTTCTGTTTGTTCCTTTTTGTCTGGTGGCTAGAATCTCTAAAACATTATTGAAGAGAAGTGATGTAGTAGGGTTCCTTTTCTCCTTCCTGCTCTCAGAAGAAAAACTTTCACTATTAAGAATGATATTTAGTGCAGGATTTTTATAAAAAGAATATCCATTATCAGATTAAGAAAGTTGTCTTTATTTTCAGTTTTTAATCTATTTACTATTAATTGATATTTATTATTGATGGATGCTGATTTTTATCAAGGGCTTTTTCTGAACCTGTTGAGATTTTTCTCTTCTTTTCTGTTAATATAGTGAATTATACTAATTGATATTTAAAAATTAAGCCAATCTTGCAATCTGGAATAAACTCTTACTTTTTATACAAGGGTGGGCAAAAGTAGCTTTACATTTGTGAGTATGTGAAACACAGTTTATTCTTATCATTATTTCTTTATTAATTATTCTTTATTATTATTATTAACCTACTTTTGCCCATCCCTGTATATGTCTAGTTTTGGATTTCATTCGCTAATATTTTGCGTGGGGTTTTACATATTTATTCAATAGTCCATTGTAGTTTTCAACGAGAGTATTTTATTATTTTTTTAAAGTAGCTTTCTACAAATACCAAATCATTATGTTGTATACCTGAGATTAATATAATGTTATGTAAATTATATCTCAATTAAAAAGAACAGGAGAAAAGCTTTCATCTTGATATTTTTCTTTTAAAAGCATCCTGAAATCTATATCATCATTTTTATTAACTCTATAGTATTATGGGTTGGCCAAAAAGTACATTTAGCTTTTTTCATAGATGGCTCTAGTAGTTCTTAACCATCTTTAACTTCATTCGAAACAATTTTGTTAGATTGTATTGTGGCAGATGTCATATCAGTGTGCATTAAAAACACCAAAATTGGTAAATTTTTGTGCAGCTATTTTAATATTGAAGATGGAAGAAAATACACAAATTTTTGGTGTATTATGCTTTATTATTTCAAGAAAGGTAGAAATGCAACTGAAACATAGGAAAAGATATATGCAGTGTATGGAGAAGGTGCTGTGACTGATCCCATGTGTCACAAGTGGTTTGCAAAGTTTCTCCGTACTTTTGACATGTTGGCCAAATAATTCTTTCCTGTGGGGCTGTCTTATGTATTGGAAGATGTTAAGCAGCACCCCTGGCTTCTGCCCACTAGAAGCCAATAGCGGGAGATAGCTGACATACTCAAACTATACAAATCAATGAAGTTATTGATGAAAATGAAAACTGTGTCTTTTATGGAAAAATCTAAACGGACTTTTCGGCCAACTCAATGTTATAGGGATGTACTATTTTCTCTCTATTATTTTATATGTAGGTTATTTCTTATTAGTTTTTGCTACCATAAAGAACACTGTCATAGATAGCACCTCAAATTATTTTCACTAAATAAATTCTTCAAAGAGAAAGGATGGAGGCTAATGGTATTCACATTAAAAATTATTTAAGAACCAAGACTTTTTTCTGTAAGTGAAAAAAGATACAAATATGAAAATAAAACAAGTTAAATAAAACCTCAGAATCCTAAATTTGAATTGGAATATCAGTATGCGCTCATGATGTATTTTCTCTTACAAAAAAAAAAGCATGTTTTCTAATTCTGGACACTATAAATGTTTAGATACATTCATCCATCCAGTAGAAATGAGCTGATATGGTCTCCAAATACAACCTTTCAGTACAAGGAATTAGGGCTACCCAGAGAAATAGCAGGTTCTAGCTCTGGGGCAGGAAATGTACAGGATGTGCCTGAAACATCTTGTCTTACCACAACACAAGGAAGCTAGTAAAATCTGCTGTTCCTGGGTCCTGTGGAAACAAATCATGACTAACTTGAAGGGGCCAAAAAATGGGACAACTTGGCTTATGAAAAAAGGAGAACACCTACAGTAATTGAAACACACTAAATATATTTAAAATCCATAAGCTCATACTGATATTAAAAGAAAGAACTCATTGGTTACTTTTTGAGGATGCTGGGGGACCACTACATTTATTCTTCAGGAAACTGGTAAATGACCGGAAAGAATTCAGCCTTTCTCCCTGAATTCTTTGACGAGGGAAATTTCTTCATAGAAGCATTCCAACTAATAAACCAAGAGGGAATGACTGGCTTAGAATATCACCATTTTTCATCTTCGAATGAAGTACGGATCTAGGCAGTGATCATCCACGATAGTCTGGAACCATCAGGAAGAAGGTGATGAAGTCCTTCCTAACAGACTGGATCAACTGAACTCTTGGAACATTGTTCATATCACGAAGAAGAGAGAACCATTTGTTACAGGCCCTCTGCTGCTGTGTACCTTCTATTGCACTTCATGGCTTGGGAAGGACTCCGCCCCGAAGGCGAACCTGACTCTGATCCTGGCTTCCACTGCCAGCTTATGGGAAGCATGGAGTAGACGGAGTAGAACGAGTTAAGACACACAGAGGTGTGGTCAGCAAAACCGAGGCTGTGGGGAACCGTGGGACAAAGGGCCTAGTTTCTCCCACATATAAATTGCAAAGGAAAGGAGGTACGGGGATTTACAGATTAAAGGAGACTTTGAACAAACCAATTGTAAAAAAAAAAAAAAAAAAAAAGATTATGAAGATGATGAGACCTTTGGGGAAATCCTAACACTAAGTGGATATTTGATGATATTAAGGAATGATTAATTTTTATGTATGATAATATATAAAATTCAGTCATTCTTGTAGAGATAGCTACTGAACTATTTACAGATGAAAATGTATAATGCCTGAAGTTTGCTTCAAAATAATCCAGTGAGGGCAAAAGTGTGTGGGAAAATTGAAATAAGGTTAGCCATGAGTTGATGATTGTTGAAGCTGAGCGATGGGTGTGTGGGGTCTATTATGCTATTCTGTTTGATAGATGTTTGAAACTTGTCATTATAAATGGGAAAGTTATCTTGATAAGACTCTCTAAATTGCTTTTCAGAAGCTGAAAAAATTTACATACTTACTAACATTATACGTGAATGCCCGTTTCCATACACCCTTGCCACACTGGGTATTTACATTCTTTAATATTTTGCCAATCTGATATGTAAAATGGTATTCTGTTGTTTTTAATATTAAGGCATAGATTTAATTAGAAATTTTGTTGCCATTTGCACCTCAAAGGGCCCTTCATGTTCTCCAATCTCCATAAACAATCTGTTTCATGTTCTGTACAAAAGGAAAGTTACACTGCGATAGCTCTATGAACCTTGACATTACAAGGAAATATAATTGTTGGCCTAGCATCTTTCTTACAGTTTCCTTTCAGCCAGTACAGTTTTTATTTCTGGCTATAACACCTCATTGATTGTCAGCTTATTCTGTGACCTGGATGAATTCTGGATAGAAAGTTCGAGTGAAGGTTTAACACAGATGATAAATGCTTCTTTCCCCTCCCTTAGCAAAAAGGTTCCTATTTTCAATCATTTTTAGTAGCGGCAAAATCCATTTGAAGCCTTTTCCATATATGCAGTCCCTCCTCCTGAAGGAAGGCTTCAGCCCTCTGCAGACCCAGAAGCCGTCTCTTCCTTGTTGCTGCGAGTGAACATGTGTGGCTCCCCACGCACTGAGAAGGAAGTATGCTGCTCTGGTCATTGGTCTCAGTAGGAACCCAGGAGCATTCTGTTGTGTTTGCTGCCGTCCAGCGTAGCTTCGAATTTCACTTGTCAGATAAATTGTATCCTGAAATGCAAATGCATTGTATAGTTTCAGAAATCATTACAGGGAGCGATGTTAAGTGGGAAGGAGAAAGTGTACCATAAGTTTAACAAATTCTTTTCCCTCCTACTGTGTTTTATGGTACAGGACAAAATGCACAGGGTTAAAATATTTTTGTCTCAATATACTTTTTCTGTAAGTATAGTTGGCACATATTGCTCACCACCTCACTGCCTGGCGACTGTCTCAGAGCAGGTGTGGTTTCCTGTGGCTCTGGTGTTCAGGTGTGTGGTGTTGACCTCCTCTCCTGCCCTCCTTGAACAGACTCCCCTCCGCAGGGGCCAATGTGATGTAGTGGAAAAGCAGGGCAGTCAGTCTGAATTTATCTCTGCCACTTAGGAACCATGTAGTCATGTCACCCGGCCTCAGAGGAATTTACAAATATGCCTTTGCTCTCTGTATGTGCCAGCTGAATTTGAATTATTAATTAAACAAATTTGTAATGCATGCCCACTGTGTGTTAAGGTCTGTGCTCTCTGGAAACATACCGTCTTCACCTAAAAATGATTGTCATCCACTCTTTTCATCCCTTTTCAATAGTAGCTTGCACGATCCTGGTATGTGTTCAATCTCTGCTTTGACATCAGTGTTTCCAGATAGTGCTGAAGTGTTCAAGCCTTTTTTTTGCCACAGTCTTTTAGGAGAAGATTGTTGGTACTATTTTAATGCCAGTTTTCTCATCAGTGGCGAGAAGCCAGCAGTAATCTTGCCTAACCACAGTCTTTCTAGTAGCATCTTTTGGGAGAAAATACATCACAGCCTCACTGGAATAAGTCTGAATTGCTGAATTCATTCTTTGAGGTCGGCTCTGCGAAGAGATAAAGAATTTATGAGGAGCAGAGGTGGCTATATGCTTTGGTTTGTTCAGTGTGTGATAACATTCATCACTAATGTTGGCATAGAATTTAAGTGCTTAGAATAAAGGATGATATGGAAACTGTGCTCTGAGATAACAAGAGGGAACCAAGCAGTTCTGTTGTAGGATCAGGGGAGGCCACAGAGGGGAGGTGGCAAATGCAATTTTACCGCCAGAAGTCCCCTGCTCTTCTCCTTGCAGAGTCCTCACCTCGGTGCGTATTTTATTCTGTTTTTATTGAAGCTGAAGCAGAAGCAGCTCCCAGAATTTTGTCCTCCCACATAAAGCTTCTACAAGGCCCTGAGCTTCGGAAATGGAATGTCCTGTAAAGGTCTGGGCTCCTGGGTTAAATGAATGCATGCTAAAACATGCATATACTATTTGAGGTAACTGATTGTATCTGCTTTCTGAGCCTGGGTATTTCAAATGTTGGGCAAAGGTCTTAAACGGCCGTTTAAACTGCAGTTAACAGTCGGGCTTTGTAAACACACAGTACTTTTTCATTATAGAGTTTAAGAAGCTGAAAAAAAGGATGTTTCTGTGACTAGCAGCAGAGTTTCTTTAGATGCCTAAAGGGATTGATGTCATCTCCCAAGGGGCCAAAACAGATTTTCACAAACTAATCTTTACTGAATATCTAATGTTGAGAAGTCTTTTAAGGTGTAAAGGGAAGTATATGATGTTATCTCAGTCCTTACAGAATTTATGCTAGGTACTTTACGTTAGGTTTTGGGGGAGGCAGAGAAGGCCAGCAGCCATATGCTGAACAAGATGGTTTATTGAGTATGTGACATGGTGACCTGGGCTCTTGGAGTCAGACACCAAAGCAAGGATCAGGGCAGAGTGAGTTTTTAAGAAGTTCTGAAGCTTGGTGTACGTAAGCAGTGCAGCATAGGCTAAGATGCCCTCTTGTACAGCCAGCAGGTTGGTGATTGGACAGTTGCCATCTCCTGGTAGCCGCCTGAGTCTGGGGCAGCTGGGGGGGGGGCATGGGGGATGGGGAAAAGGAAGGTGAGCTGCCTCGTTGCGGGCTTTTGTTTGGAAGGGTGGGCTTCTACTTCACATTCCAGACTCTTTTATTTGTTCCTAGGCGTTGCGGGATGGTGGTCTCTAAGGCAGATCTTAATGGGTTCATGGTGGGTGGTGATGACTGGGGTGTCTGTGTCCCAGACAACAGGGGAAACAGTTGGGAGAGTGGAGGAGGGTGTTAAGATATGGGAGTCGGTCAGTTGCTAGAGAGAAAGGAAGATTCCCTGCAGTTGCTGACAGGAGGGTATAAAAATCTGAGCCCATACCTTGGCTAAAATATTCCTACCAAGAATGGGGTAGGGCAATTAGGAAGGACTATGAAGGAATGCAAAAAATTTAATTCTTCCAGGGAGCAGGCCAGGGAGGGAGGTACAGTAGGCCTTGAAACTATGCCATCAACCTCAACAATATGGACAGAGGAACTGGTGAGCTTCCTGGAATATTCGGGAAGGGCAGAATAAGTGGCCCAGTTATCAGTGAGAAAAGAGATTGGATTACCTGCCACTGAAAGAGTTACCCGAGGCTCTGAGGCTCTGTTGTCAGGATGGGTGTGGGGGCCGAAATGGTTCCCGGGGCCCCTCAGTCTCCCGTGGCTAGACCCAGGAGGTCGGGGAGTTCAAAGCCTGGGCAACCAGTGCCCCCTTTGCCTTGAGAGGCCTGGGGGCAGCTGGACTTTCAGTAACCTTTCTGTTTGCAGAGAGGACAGGGCTTGGGCAGTTGGCGGCCCAGTGGCCAGCTTTGCCGCACTTGAAGCTGTCTCCACGGGGTTCCTGGGAGTCCACTTTCGCCCTCCATGAACTGTTCTTATGGGGCTCAGTCAGGGCTGAAGCCAACATCTGAAGGGCCTTGACCTTAGACTGGGCCTTCCCCTCCTCTTGATTGTTGAGGACTGTGAAGGCTGGATTTACTAAGTCAGCCTGTGTAGCCTGTGGACCCACTTCCAGCTTCAGCTACCGGCGGATGTCTGGAGTGGACCTGGACGTAAACTGCGTATGGAGAAGAGCACCCTCTGGCGTATGGGGGTCTAAATTAGTGAGTCGCTGGAAGGCTTCCCTTCACCGACTCGGGAAAGCGGCAGGGTTTTTGTTAGGTCCCTGCATAATCTCTTTGAGTTTGTCATAATTTACAGCTTTCCCGGCAGCAGCTTGCATTCCAGCAATGAGGCAAGTTACCATGCGGTGACAAGGGCGGATGCCCTGGGCCCCTTCCTGTTGAGTTCCAGTCTGGTTCCTCTTGGGGAACCGCGTGGCCTGAACTGGGCTATTGTTGGGGTCCTGGCGGCAATGAAGCCTGTCAGCGTGAGCCTGAGCGGCAGTCCAAACTCTCTCCCTCTCCTCAGCAGTCTTGCAGGTAGGGAGGATAATATAAAGGTCTCTCTCCAGGTGAGGCTATGGGAGATTGTAATCTATTGAAAATCCTTAAAGAACAGAGTAGGATCGGAGAAGGAGGCTAGGAGTTGCTCAGTCCGAGACATTAGCTAGAGAAAGGTACGTGGGCCCAGATGGGATCGCCTGCAACACCCGCAATATCGCTGGTGGGGGGAAGGATCGGGTGTGGGGGAGTTGCTGACGAGCCCGCGCACGGCAAGGGCTTGGCTGTCAGAAGCAGAGTCCGGGTCTGGGTCCGAGTATGAGGGTGCCGGCCCCTCGGGTGCAGGTTGAGGCGGAGGGTGTTGGTAGGGAGGAGGAGGAGAGCGGGCGCGGCAAAAGAGGTCGGTCCTCTAGGGGATCCGAGTCCGGGTGTGGAGCGAAGGAGCAGAAACCTGGTGTAAAGGGGAATGGAGGAGAAGGATTTGATGGGCGGAGCCGGATTCACAAAGGGAAGGACGCCTCCGCAACTCAAGGCTTGTACATATGGGACTAAACTCCATTTGCCAAGGCGGCGACAATGATTGTCTAAATCAGTTAAGATTGAAGGGCCCAGGGTCCCATTAAGGGGCCATATGGACTGATGATCAAGTTTGTATGAGGCCTACCGGTGTTGCAGAAGAAGACAAGCCGGTGTGGTCTCAGTTTGGGGTCAATGTCCCCGAAGGTGTTTTAGGAGACACCCAACAGGGGAGTTCAGGGAGGCTTGGATCGGCTAGTACCCGTGATTAAAGGGAGGAGGGGAAGGGGGTTCCCGAGAGCCCAGCGGCTCTTTGACGCTAAGAGCAGCCCAAAGGTTTGACTCTAAGAGCCCGGCCCGGAGACTGGACGAGGGCGTCCCTGCCGCCCGATCAAGGGGCACTGAAGGCCTTCCGAACACTCGCTAAACAGGGCAGAGAGGAGAGAAGGGCGTCCCCTTGTCTCCCTTCGAACAGAGGGTGGTCTCCGCCTAGTGCTAGGACTTTGGAGAGGCGTCCTGGATGCCCGAGAGCAACCGGGAGACACCCAGGGAAAGGGAAGACTCCTTACCCGAATTTAGCCGTGTGGATTAAAAGCCAGGCAGAGGAAGGTCGGTCCTCGGTGGTTTCTCGTCTCCGACTGGGTCCTCGAAAGTCAGGGTACGAGAGGAAGGCAGCCGTGGCCCCGAGAGGCCGGATCAGGGGGTGAGCCGGGCGCGCTGCTGCGGCCCGCTGCTCCCCTGGCTGCAAGCCCCGGGTGCCGAGACTAGCCCTCCTCCCGGGTTTCGGCACCAAAATGTTTGGTTTCCGGGGGGTCGGTAGGGGTAGAAAGGGCCAGCAGCCATACGTTAAACAAGATGGTTTATTGTACGTATCTGCCCCGTGGCGGGCTGGGGTCGGGGCAGACACTGGCAGCGAGGGTCAGGGCGGAGTGAATTTTTAAGGAGTTCCGAGGCTTGGAATACGTAAGCGGTGCAGCATAGGCTGAGTTGCCCTCTTGTCCAGCCAGCAGGTTGGTGATTGGACAGTTGCCATTTCCGGGCAGCCGCCTGAGTCTGGGCCAGCTGGGGGCGGGGGGAGGAAGGTGAGCTACCTCGTGGCGGGCTTTTGTTTGGAACGGCGGGCTTTTGGATGGCTTTCCTTTAGAATGGCGGGCTTCTACCTCGCACTTTACTACTAGCCTCATATACGTTATTACATTTAGTCCTCGCAACAGTCTATTGGGTATAGGTTTGTTTCTATGTCCGTTTCACAGATAAGGAAACCGAGGTTCAGAGTAGTTTATTAACTGGCTAAGTAGTGGGGCCAGGAGTTTAATCTAAATCCGTCTGACGCCAAAGGCCATGCTCTGCTTCCCTGAGGTGCAGCGAGAGAGGCAAGATGGACTCACAGAAAAATGCATACTCATTGAAACGTGGATGGTGCTGGGCAGTGGATACAAAGCTGTGAGGGATTGCTAATGTGTGAGATGACAGAATCAATTCTAAAGATCTTGGCAGACTGCAAGGACAGAAAAAGTAATAAAATGAAATTTATGGGAGATCAATCCAAAGCCCCCATTTCAGTGAAAAGCGGCTATTTAAGGCCTGAGGAGGAGAGAAATGGGTTAGTAGCACTCTATGAGAAGGAAAAGGGGACTCGGGGATTTTAGTTATCTGCAAACTTGAAATGGATCGGCAGTGGAACGGTAGCCGTCATCAATGCTAATGCTGTATTCCTAGAGATATGGAACCCACTGAGGAATACATGAAGACAGCAGGATGACGAGGGACCTGCAAGTCTGGCCACATGAGCAGCGATTGAACGGATTAGAGGCTTTCGTCTTGATGTACTTGAAGAACTGTCTTCATGTAACAGAAGGGTTAGAGTTATTCCTTCTAACTTGAGAGGGAAGTCGTGGATCCTGACCAGTGCATGGAAGGAGCATACAGGGATATCTGCACTCCACAGAAACCATCGTCGAGCTATCCAACACGATCCGGGCTGCCTTGTGAGGACAGGAAGTGTGGCTGGCACCAGGGGCTGAATGATGTAGAGTGGGAGTCTGTGGCTCCAGGTGCCCAGGAGAGCAGAGCAGAGCAAAGCCGGAGAGGGCGAAGCGGTCGGAGACGGTTCCTGATAACGGTGTGGAAGTTTTGTGCAGGAAGAGCATTCTAGGTGAGGAGAACAATATATGGGAAGATAAGGAATAAGGGAGTAGATTTTTTTTTTTTTTTAAATGTGCTGTAGTCCTGGCTGGTGTGGCTCAGTGGAGTAAATGCTGTCCTGCTGTCCTGCAGGCTGAAAGTTGCTGGTTCGATTCCTGGTCAGGACACATGCCAGGGTTGCAGACCAGGTCCCTGATTTGGGGCATGGGAGGGGCAACTGATCAATGTTTCTATCCTTCACTTTCTCCTTTCCTTTCCATCTCTAAAACAAACAAAAACACAAGTTGTTGTATTTACTTAATAGGAAGGAGACACAGCTTGAGTATGACTTACGGTGTTAATTGGGTGAGAAATAAGATCGGATAAAAGGAATCTTGGGGGTGCATGTCTCTAACCTATGACACTAATTTAGGAGGTGAGAAAACTCTGAGGTACCATTTATTTTCTGCCAGCATATTTGGTAAGGCAGCATTAACCCAATACGTGACCCAGGCCTCCTCTTCTTTGCAAAAGACTAACTTCAGCCTGATGAAACAAATTGACATCTCTTTCATTCTTACTTTAAAAACCTCAGCCTCTCGGAGGTGCAAGAAGAGTGCTGTTAACCATGGAATTTTACCAAGTGCATGTTGTACCATGTGTCTAGTTTCAAAAGTGAGTGGTCGAAGATAGATCAAATCATCACCCACACTGCGTGGCCACCTTGAAAAGGCAGGAGGGAACCCCACTCAAAGCTGAGTTCAGGGGTCGAGACCGATGATACCACACATACACCAAGAGGGTATGGAAAGGTTTGTGACTTACACATTTGAAGTCTCTGGGGAGACAGGTCAGGCCTCTCAAGCAGGTTTGAGGCAGGTTGGGAGAGTAAGGAAAGGAGACCTGGCTCGGAGTTTCGCTGAGGTGGAGGTGTGAGGCCAGTGAGAGGGTTCGAGGGCACATGGTCAGGTGTCGTGGGGTTTGAAACTCCCATCGACGTCCAAGGAGGGAGTGCCTGGGATTTCTCATCAGCTTGCCCAGATAGGGGCACAAAAAGCAAGCCTAAAGGCAGATTCCTCTTTACGGCTGTTAAGTGGGCATCATTTCTCCAGGGCCTTGACGGTAACTACGTTGAATTCCACCTACCACAACCTTGTATTTCTTGTGCATCCGTGTGTACCAGCCAGCTGAAAGAGAGTGTGTGCTAACTCTGTGATGAAACTTTGTCCAGGCCTCCTTGCCGGTACATAGCCAGGTGTTACCTTCAATGGAGAGTGTGGATGGCTCAGATCCTTTGGCTACTCTTCAGAACCCTATGAGTAGACTGGAAGCCAAAGAGGATGAGGATGAGGATGAGGATGAGGACACGGAGGAAGATGAGGAGGAAGATGGAGAAGACACAGACCTGGATGACTGGGAGCCCGATCCACCTCGGCCCTTCGACCCCCACGACTTATGTAAGTACCAGCTAGTTCTTGTGAGTGAGGGCTTCTTGCTTGCGGACATTGTCGTCCCCCACAGAACCTGCTCCATGGGCCTCACCTGCCTCCATCCTCACAGCAGTGTGTGAGGGCGGCAGGCACTGTCGCGAGTTCTAATTTTACTGATGAATGAACTGAAGCTTAGGAGAAACAAGGTGGCCTGCTCAGTGTCACGTAGAGGTGAGTGATGGATCAGACATGAAGCCTAAGTCTGATACCAGAGCTTGGGCTGCTAAACCACGGTGATAAGTTTGCCCCGTTCTGGTATATTCAGCAATTCCAGCTTTTAAAAAATTAAAAAAAAAAAAAAAATCACCAGGAGATACATTCATTAATTCCAGTGGGAGAGGAAGGGAGAGAGATAGAGAGGGAGAGAGATAGAGAGGGGGAAACATTGATCAGTTGCCTCCCCTGTGTACCTCAACCAGGGACTGAACCTGCAACCCAGACATGTGCCCTGACTGAGAATCGAACCCGTGACCTTTCAGTTTATGGGACAAGGCTCCAACCAACTAAGCCACACTGGCCAGGACAATAATTTCAGCTTTTAATACGTTTTCTTTACCGTTTTACCTCTCTTTATAATAACCTTTTAAAAATGCCTGTTGTATTCCAGGCACTAGCTCTTTACATTCTCTGACTTGGTACATGTTCTCCAGTCTTAGGAGGTAGGTAGGTTTCCCAAGGTCATGCTCATTTGCTACAAGAGCCAGGATTCAAACTCGGGTAGTCTGGCTCCAGTGTGCCCATTGGCTCAATACAGCACACGCTGCCTCTGTACTGCCTGCCTGGGAGGAGGGTGTTCCTGCTTCCACCCGCCAGATCATTGCTTCTTTCCACTGGTTTTCATGCTTCTGTGGTGAATCCTTATGTCATTTATTTGAGTTAGCCAGTCCGTATTCCTCCTGGGACCTTCCATGTGATGGTGCTAAAGCCCATTTGCATGAGGCCAGTGTCCACCTTCATGTCCAACAAAGAATGGCCTCATTTGTTTTTCCTTGAATTCATGTTTTCAAGGCCACTCCTTTGTCAGATGTGCATAAAGTCACTTTCTCTTACAGACATTAATACAAAGGAGCTCTCCACTACTGGGCAGTGTTGAAATTGAAAATACCTATTTCCTAAGCCAGATCACCATACAGGGTAAAATATGACTGGTTAATTAAATTTACTAAGAGTCACGAGTATGATCTCTGAGAGGTCCAGTCGGTTTTCTCTCTTTGGGGGCTCCATACATCTCATTCCGACAGTGAGCTGACAGGTGGGTGCTGCAGGGAAACAGGGAGAGACACAGTGCAGACTGATCCCTTGGAGGACGGGCTGAAAACACATGTCCTGTCAGGGCTGAGCTGATGGTGTTGTCCAGGTCAGTGAAGGCTGGGGTGTGAAATTCATTAATTTTAACACTGTTTTCACACAGTAGGCACTGACCGCTCCAATTGCACAGCACCCTCTCTGTTTTTGTTAGACATGCCCAGTGAGGTGTCTATATTTTCTTTTGAAAAACTGACTAAACAGTATTGTCAGGTTTGTTTTTTTTAAACTGCTTTATTGAGATAAAATTTATATACTATAAAATTCACCTCTTTCATCACATTTTGTAACATTTAGTCTACTCTTTTTTTCTTTTCAGACATGTTATAATTGATTTGTAAAATTAGTGGCCACTATTTGAATTAACATCCGGTAGAGAAATAAGTCAAAGCCACAGTCTGCATATTATTTTTGGCAGGCATAACTAATTCTGCCGTATTTTAGAGGAAAAGTACAGGATTTTATTGGTCTATGAAAGCTAATATATCACAGTTGAATGGGAACTGTAATTGTAGGAGTTAATTGAATTTTGGCCTGAATCCTTGGAAATATTTTCAGCTTAGAACTTTTTACTTGAGATCAAGTCATGTTGAAAGATTCAACTTCCAGGCTCTCTCTGTTGCAGGGTGTGAGGAGTGTAACAACGCACACTCTTCAGTGTGCCCAAAGCATGGCCCTTTGCACCCCATCCCCAACCGTCCCGTGCTCACCAGAGCGAGAGCCAGCCTTCCCCTGGTCCTCTACATTGATCGGTTCCTTGGAGGCGTGTTCTCCAAGAGGCGCATCCCGAAGCGCACCCAGTTTGGCCCCGTGGAGGGACCCCTCGTCAGGGAGTCTGAGCTGAAAGACTGTTATATTCATCTGAAGGTAATTTATGCTTTATTCATAGTTCACTCTTGTTCTTATGATTGTTTAAAGAGGCACACATTTTCCTACTGAGTCTCCTAATTCAATTTTATAGCTGTTGCTTGCTATATGAATAACTCTGAAAGGTGTAGTTCTTATGGGCTGTATTAGTTGGCTAGAGCTGCTGTAACAAAACACCACAGACTGGGTGTCTTAAATGACAGACATTTATTGTCTCACAGTTCTGGAGGCCAGAGGGCTAAGATCAAGGTTTTGGGAGGGTGGGGTTTCTCCAAGGCACCTCTCCTTGCCTTGTGGATGGCTGTCCCTTGCTGCCTCTGCACATGGTCGCTCCTCTCTACAGCGGTGCCCTGGTGTCTCTCTGTGTATCTCAATGTCTTCTTCTAAGGACACCAGTCAGACTGGACTAGCACCCACTCTAATGACCTCATATAAAATTAATCACCTCTTTAAAAGCCCTATCTACAAATACAGTCATGTTCTGATCTATTGGGGCTTACGCCTTCAACATATGAAGGGGGGTATGACTCAGCCCATAATAGGGGCTCGAATAGCTTTTTTTTCAAACTGATTAGGACACAGAGGATGATGTAGACTTGTGTAATCTGTTAAGTATCGATAATGTTTTCAAGAAAACCATTTTTCAGTTTTTGAAACAAATGTTGAATCTTTTGCTTAAGAATAGTTCACTGTATCTTAAAGTATGTTTATTCTGATCTCTGTTTTTTACATTTGATGCTTTTGCTTCTGTTTAACCCCTTGCTGTCTGCCTCTTTGGGAGCCACTCTGAAGAGCTAAGAAAGTGCAGTGGGAAGGAAAAATACTTGCGATGTGTGTGTTGAGAAATTAGTTCTCATGGGGAGGTGTTCTTTGGTAAAGGTTCAAGGTTTTTAAAAAAGAATATTATTTTATAAAAAGAAATATAGGCGACACATTCTAAATGAATGCAGTTGAATCCCAAATGAAAGCAAGTTGTAATGAACTGGAGAGTATTTTCTGGCTTATTTGTAGCATTTTTTGGTGTGTTAGTTAATGATGAAACGTCAACTAAAGCTATATAATCAGGTTGTTAATGCTGAGGTTTTGCCAGGTAATTGTCCTAGACGTGGGTCTTTGGAAAGCATCCTTTTCCCCAGTATCTATACAAAGGAGAGATTCAGGTTATATGGTAAATTTAAGGAGCAGTGTTTTATGTATGATGACATTAATGCATATCACATTGAAGTTTTTATTTTTTGGTGTGGCTCTTTCTCTTTGGTTGCAGGTTTCTCTTGACAAAGGTGACAGAAAAGACAGGGATTTGCATGAAGACCTATGGTTCGAGTTGTCTGATGAGACCCTTTGTAACTGGATGATGTTCGTACGTCCGGCACAGAATCACCTGGAGCAGAATCTGGTGGCTTACCAGTATGGCCACCACGTGTATTACACGACAATAAAGAACGTGGAACCCAAGCAGGAACTGAAGGTACAGAGCTGGGACAATGGGGCCTCTGCTAGGAACTGTGGTGATTTAATACTTTTCCTGCTTTTGCTGCCCTGAAGTGGAGTTCTTTTTCTTCTTTTTTTTTTTTTTTAAAGATTTTATTTATTTATTTATTAGACAGTGGGAAAGGGAGGGAGAAAGACAGGGAGAGAAACATCCATGTGTGAGAGAGATACTGATCAGTTGCCTCTTGCTGCCCCCAACTGGGGACCCGACCCGCAACCCAGGCATGTGCCCCGACCAGGAATCAAACCTACGACCTTTCGGTTTGTGGGACAACACCCAACCCACTGAGCCACACCAGCCAGGCTGAAATGGGATTCTCACAAAAATGGTTCTTTCCTTGTAACTCACTTCCTTATTGACTACGTACTATGTACTGAACTCCTGTCATAATCCCATAAGTAGAAGAGAATGAAAAATGTATGACTTTTGGGCATATCAAAGGCCTTCCTGAAGGCATTAGGACAAGGGATAAGGAAGTCGTTTGGGGGAGCAGACTGGTATTTGTGAAGGAGGGATTAAAGATGGGGTCACTTACCATGATTTAGGCACTCTAAAGAAGAATTAGTGGGAAACAGGAGATCTTATTAAATGGAATTCAGATGTATGGACAAGATTTCTTTTTTTAACTTCATTTTTATTATTGACACTTTTACAGATGTCTCTATTTTCCCCCCTGTGCCCCCCTCCACCCAGCTCCTGCCCCCCTTCCCTTTGGCTGTCACCACACTGTCATCTGTGTCCGTGTATCATGCATATATGTTCTTTCACTAATCCTTTCATCTTTGATTTCTTCATCTGAATAATTCATTTTGCCCACAGAATTTTATGCATGGACTTCTGATTTCAGGAATATATTTTTTGGGAATAACTCTGTTGGAATTTGTGTAAATATTAACTCTTGATGACATAATGGAAATTCTGCAATGATTCCAAGTGAAAATACCTGTTAAAAAAACTGTGCTAGAAACATCGCCAAAAGAGGGGGTCAAAACACTCTATATAGCTTCCTGATGTAAGTGAAACAATAGGCGAGAACTGATTGTATCTGTCCGAGGCACTGAGTTGCACAGTGCCTCACTGTGGTCAAAGCCAGACCAGACCCCTCTCTAGGGAGAGAGCAAAGACCTAGACTGTTCAAAAGCTATACAGAAGCTGTGGCTTTGAGACCAACATCTAGATAATACACACACCCCGAAGAAAATGTGTCAAAGGAGATTTATATCTCACACCATCTATCCCAAGGAATTCTTGACAAGATAAAACTAAACTGTGGAGGGGAGGTTATTTTCTCTTTTCAGGCAACCGTAGAGATAAAGACAGAAACAATGAAATAACAATACAATAGTTCAGTATAATAAACAAAACAACAGATGAAAAGAAAGCAACAGAATGGGGAAATATTGGTAATACACATTAAAAGGTTTAAATGTAAAAACAAAGTTGTACACCTCTGACCTCACTACATACAGATGGACAAATGAACATATGCCAGAAATAGACTGTATTTAGAGGAGGAATCAAATAATTAAGAGATATTTTTAACTGTTTTCATTGTTGATAATTTAAAAACCCTTAAGAAAACTATGAGTTACTATTTTTCTTAAATTAGCAAAAATAAATGGGTACAGTACAATGAATGTGG
Source organism: Furipterus horrens (assembly GCF_987537825.1). Lineage (NCBI taxonomy): Eukaryota > Metazoa > Chordata > Mammalia > Chiroptera > Furipteridae > Furipterus > Furipterus horrens. The sequence continues at coordinate 24,780,380 of NW_028327181.1, read as the reverse complement.
GAATTTTAAGATGTGGGAACATTTATTAAAGAATTGCAATATTTTGTAAACTATTTCTGGCAGTATATGGCAAAATTATTCTTGGCTGAGTAAATCCAATTCCTGGAACATCAGTCTGAGGAAAAAATTATAAGCAAAGATAGAGCTAGATACATTAGAGTTTTGTAATGCCATATCTTACTGTCAGATACCAAAGGCTTTAACGTGCACTGTTATTTTATGCACTCTTAAGGAAAAATATGCCAGATAAACTTTAACACAGTGCTTTTTTAATCACAAAAATGGTTATATCATACAAATTGTAGGAGCTATTTTAGACTTAGTTAAAAATAATTTTAAAATCACATCACACTCACACATGAAAAGGCACACGTAGGCGAAAGAATCTGGTTATGGTATTGGCTGCTTTGTGTGCACTCAGTTTTTTCACAGAATCACTGTTTTACTTTGTCATGGATGTTTGTGCTTTTCTGTACCTGCTGTCTTCTGTGTCATCAGGTGTTGATAACAGTGCAGTATTTTTAATATAAATGCTCTGCTGTCACCTCTGGGATATTTCCCAAGTCATTGTCCTCTTCTGCAAGTTATTTTTTTTTTAAGAGAGAGGGGAAAGGAGGGAGAAAGGGAGAGAAACGTTGATGTAAGAGAGAAACATAGATCGATTGCCTCTTGGACACATCCCGATTGGGGACAGAACCCACAACGTAGGTATGTGCTTTGACTGGGAATTGAACCGGCGACTGTTCACTTTGTGGGATGATCCCAACCCACTGAGCCATACCGGTCAGGGGTCTTTCTTCAAGTTTTGACACGTCCTTGGAAGTTTAGTGGTTTTGATACAGTCAATAGAAAGTTTCTGATAATCTGATGTTTGATACATTAATGAGAGGTACTGAAAGATGATCACAACAACCTTGCATTGCTTTGAGATTTATTTCTTCTGAGGGAGACAGCAGAGGTTTTTGTTTTTTGTTTTGTCTTCATTCGTGTTGCTTGGCAGGTGTTAACAGCTCACGGAGTGCCAGGGCAGCACATAACTCAGTGGGGTGTTAACAGTATAAAGAGCTTGGCCAGGCTTGTGGGGGGGCAGAGAGCAGGCGGTAGCAGCTCAGCTCTTCGTGGCAGTGATTGTCGAGTGCCATGGATTGTGAGATGTCCATCTAGGAGGAGTGTGTATCTCAGAACTGATGGATGACGGGAGAGTTTATAACAGCAAAATGACGACCACCTAGAAATCCAACCACTGGGTCATGGTTAAGCAAATATTAGAATACAACTGTTGGAGAATATTACCCCACCGTGAAAACCGAAGTCTCTCAAAATAAATATTTTCATAACTCTAAAATAATGCTCCATAACAATTATATATGATTAACCTATGGAACTCCCGCTAGGTTTCAGACACTAGGGAAAGATGGACTGGTTCCCCACATTGCAGAAACTTCTGTTCTAGAGGGAAGGTGGGCAGAGAGATGTAAATAAGCAAGTAATATCAAATAGTGGCAAGCACTCGGAAGAAATAAATGGTACAAAAAGGGCAAGTAACGGAAAAGGGACCTGTTTAGATGGATGGATGGGGACGGCCTTGCTGAAGGGGTGGTGATTACGCTGAGAACTACCTGGTGAGAAGGGGCCGGCAGTGCAGAAGGGTTGGGGGGGGAGGGGAAGAAGCCAGCATTCCTGGTGGGGAGGCAGCAAGGGTAAGTAAAGGCTGGGTAGGAAAGGATGTGGCGCGTTTGAGGAACTGACAGGCCTCTTGGTTGAAGAAAAGATCAAGCAGAGCGGTGAGAGCTCAGACTGCTTGGCAAGGTAGGGCCAGGTCACGGAGCCCTTTGGAGACTGTCAGGCATTTCGGGTTTACTATGAAACCAGAAGCTGTTGCTGGCTTTTAAAGCGTGAGAATAATGGAATGTGATGCTGACTTAAGACCATTCTAGCTTCTGTGTCGAGGGAGAATGGACTGGGGAAGCAAGAGGAATGAAGAGGAGGCACATTAGAAGACCAGGCAAGACCTCATCTTGGCACGCGTCTAGGTAGCAGAAACAGAGATGAAGACCATTTGGGCAATCAACAGTTCTTGCCAAAGGATCACAGAAGAAAACTGTGAAATCCAAGATTCCTTGTAGGTTTCAAGTCTGAGCAGTTGGGTGGAAGGTCGTCGTCGTCGGCAGCCGTCCGTCTCGAGAGACGATGGTGTAGCTTCTTAAGAGTCCATCTGCACCGCCGAGAATGGTTGTGCAGTCCGACTCGGGAGTGACACGGTATCTGTCTCCTCCCGTGTTGAATCGACATCTTGCGATGACGCTGCAGTGTCCTCTCCAGTGAAGCTGAAGCTACAGAGCCTGGGCGGGGTGATATGGAGGGTCTGCTGTTGCCCATGCAGCAGACCCCCCTCTCTTCGCAGCTGAAGGGTCCAAGGGAAAGACGGAGTCAATACAGCTTGGCTTCAGGTGCGCCGCAGGAGTTGCCGGTGTTGACTACAACGTCAAACCGCCTTAGGGACTCCGGCTCCGGATTTTCTGTCGGGGTTTACTCCCTTAGCCTTTCCCCTGAAGAGGTATGCCGCAAGGCAGCGGAGGTTTTTTGGAATCAGAATTTTCCTTCTCTGATGTGCCCTGACTGGAAGATCGAACCAGCGACACTTAGCTCGCAGGCCGACGCTCAATCCACTGAGCCAAACCAGCCAGGTCAGGGTGGAAGGTAGAGTATTGATTGAAACAGGGAAGGTAAGCCAGGGTCAGCAGAGGAGTAAGGGAGCATCTTGAGTTTAGTTCTGGAAATGTTAAGTTGGAGCTGTTTGTGAAACATCCAGACTATCAGGCAGGCAGCAGAATGTGCGCGAAGGGAACAGAGAGGGTCTGGATGGAGATAATTGATTTGGGAGTCATTAGCATAGAATTGGCTGGAGATGGATGTAATCACCTTAGAGAAAACATAGAAGACCCTGGACTTGGACAAGCTCTGAGAAACACCAATATTCAGAAGTTAGGGAGAGGAAGAAGAGCCAGACCAGGAGCAGATGCAGCCAGTGGCGGGGGAGGGACTTGAGGTGGGGGTGGGGAATGGGGAGGAAAGTCACCAGTGAATCCAGTAAGAGCTGTTTGGTGACTGGAGGGGCTGGAAGCCACTATGATTACAGCTGTGTGAAAACCTGTGTTTAAATACAGATAAAAAATCAAGAGAGACTATGTTTTATTTAGATGAAGAGTCATTAATATTATCTCTTGTGAAGTTGTTATAAAAACAAACAATTTTTTAAAAAGGAGAAAGAAAACATGCTGTGTGTTTTGGCAAATGAACTTACTGATTGCAGACTGGTGTTAAAGGGGTTGGCTCACAGCGTGATTCTTTTTTTTAAGATTTTGTTTATTTTTTTTAGAGATAGGAGAAGGGAGGGAGAATGAGAGGGAGAGAAACATCGATTGGTTGGCTCTTATACACGCCTCGCCTGGGGATCGAATCAGCAACCAGTCATGTGCCTGACCAGGAATTGAACCTGAGACCTTTTGCTTTGCAGGACAACACCCACCCAACTGAGCCACACTGGTCAGGGGGCCACAGTGTGATTTTTTATTGTTGTTAGTTGGTTTACTGTGGGCTGTGGAAAAGCCTGAATTGTTTTCTATAAGCAGGAGAAATATTTTAAAAGTTAAACATACAAAGAATACCTGTTGTTGTCCTTCAGTTCTTGATGATTCTTGCTTCTTGCAGGTGTGGTACGCTGCATCCTATGCCGAATTTGTGAACCAGAAAATTCATGACATTTCTGAGGAAGAAAGGAAAGGTAGTCATATGTTTTAATATTTTATATATGAATAATTTATATATGAGTTCTAAGACATATGTCTTTATGCAATCCCTAACTTTTCTATCTCAATATATTTAAGAAGATATTGCAGTAGATTTTTTAAAGCTACACGTGCCTGTGTAATTCTAGGATCAAATGACAGTGACATATTTACATTTCTTTCATGGGTGCTGGAAAACAGTATTTAACCTAATGAAAACCTCCAAATACTAAATTAGAACCTAGACCAGACGCTGATCCCTATCTAGATTGAATTATCTCTGAAGACATGGCAAGGGAAGCATTGACTTTGTTTTTTACATTAATTTTAGGGTAGTGTAATCTCTATACATAAAAATGAACAAATTATAAATATGCAGCTTGTTGGATTTTCATGAAGGGAACACACCTGTGTTGCCTGCACCCAGCTCAGGCAGCAGAGTGGGCGCTGTGCCCCAGGGGACCGCTGGTGCCTTCTTTCTGCTCCTCCTCACCCCCAGGTGTAGCACCTCTCCTGACTTCCATGCCACAGGCATGCTATGCTCGTGTCTGCACTTTATAGAAACGGAATTTTATGATATGTATCCTTTTGGTGCACACCTTCTGCTCTGTATTTTGTTTGTGAGCTTCATCCATGTTATTGTGTATTGTGTTTCGTTCATTCTCGTTGCTGTGAGGCCTCACTCCAAGCAGTCAGTGTCAGAATTGCATCGTACAACCTAAATTTGCATCTGCAGTAAAACAGATAAATGAATTATGGTATGTTCATACAACAGAATACCCAGTAGGTCCTTAGGCCATGTCGCCTCCCTGGCACATTGATGTGTGCTTACCAACCAGGGCGGCTCACCTGAGCTGCGATGCCCAGAGTTTCTTTTGAGGTATCATTCCATAGCGTGATGGATTGAGTCATTGTCCCTGTGATGGAACCGACTCTCCAGCCCCTGCTCCACTCCCTGGCTGACAGCACCTTTCTCAGAGCCATCGGTCATGAGGTGTCTGGGCTTCTGGTACAGCCAGCCCCCATCAGAGTCACCTGATGAGCATAAACTCAGGGATGGTCAGTGACTACCGTGAATAACAAGAACGCATATTACTTGGGAAGCCCAGAGATTTTAGGTTATTTCCTGGGAACCGGGGACAAAAGCCAGCTAAATTCATTATTATACGGCAGGGTTGTTTCCAGTTTTTGGATATTATGAAGAGTGCCACTGTGTGCATTCCGATACCTGTCTTTTAGCGAGCATCTGTGTGTATTTCTGTTGGGTGTATCCCTAGGAGTGGAATTGCTGGTTCACAGCATTTGCGTATAAATCAGCTCTGAACAGTTTGCTGAAGGGGTTATATTGGGCATTGATTTTCAAGTTATTTGTGATACAATACACCCTCAGGCTATGCAGCTGGTATCTGAATACTTTGGTTATCTGAATATTGATTTCCGTTGTAGCACTTCCTGCCTTTCCAGTGTGGTGCGGGTGTGTGTGTTCATGTATTGGGGGTGGGGTGGGAGAGGGTCGTGTGTGGGTGTTTGTTCCTTTGATGTCTTACATGACTACACCAGAGAATAAGGTCCTAAAACCTGCTCTCTGTCACACTGCAGCCTTTGATGTCTCAGACAGTAAAGCAAATAGCAGACGCTGTGTGTTTATGACCGCTGGGCTGCGGTGAGATAAGGGCGGGGACCCTGGGCACGTGAGTTTGATGCTACCTGTCAATCACCACCTTTGTAATTTCTCTCCTGTGACTACAGTTCTTCGAGAGCAAGAGAAGAACTGGCCCTGCTATGAATGCAACCGCCGATTTATAAGCTCGGAGCAGTTGCAACAGCATCTGAATTCTCATGATGAGAAACTGGATTTGTTTAGCAGGTATAATGATGGGGAAAGTTTCAGAAACTTAGTTTGTCAAGGTCCAGACTCATTTCAGTATTGTCTGTAAACGAATGTTTGTGTGTATGTGTCTGGGTAGACAGGTAACCAGGTAGGCTGCTGATGGAAGTGTTTTTATCCTGTTATTCCAGCACCCCTCCCCCCAAATCCCTGTCCTCATTTACCACTTTTCTCTTTTCCAGCATAACCAGTACCGCCCCATAGGAGAACCTTTCACCTTAGTTAAATCTCCCCTAACTCAAGATTCTGAAATACAAATTCTTGAGATAGCATACACCTTTGAAATAATCTGTATCTCTGATTTTCAAACTTCTTTTATGTGTTCCACTATGTAAAAAAGACAGATGAGGGAGAATCATACAGGATGGGTAGGCAGGAGCCAGATCAAGTAAGCCTTATGGGTAATGGTAGGAAATTTGGATTTTATTCTGAGAAGTCTTTAGAGGGTTCTGATCTGGGAGTATTGTGATGTCAGTTATATTTTAAGTCACCAGGGTTAAAAATAAAAACATTTGAGCTTATATTGGAGCAAGAATGAAGACAAGGAGTTCAGTTAGAAGCTATGTCAACAGTTCAGGTGAAGAAGGAGTGTGGTTTGGAACAGGAGAGGACCCGTGGGACAGATGCAGGGTTACCCGCTTTCATAGGATCTGAAGAGAGAGGAGATGGTGTGAGGGGGCGTGTAGGGCAGTGGCAAAGTAAATGTTCCGGGGAAGTACTGCGTGACTGCCTGCCACGTTAAGAACTCAGCTTGAGGTTCAAGGTCATGAATTAAAACACTAAGAACTGAACTTGAGGTTCGCAGTCATGAACTAAAGCGCGACCACAGGCATGGCTGCGTGTCATTTTCCGGCTTTGTTCACCGCAGGGGTACCAGTGCGGAGCGGGCAGAGAGCTGGGCTGCCCAGGACTGTGGTGCTGCGAAGTGCGTACAGCACAGTGGGGGGAATGAGGCAGCAGTGGGGCTGGAAGTCAAGGGCATATACAGGGGAGGGACTGCAGGGAATGACTGGAGTTTGCATGTGGATTAAGGGAGAGAAAAACATCAAGAGGACATAGGGCTGCAAACAGCTGACAGAGGGTTGGATGGAGCTGGGAGTGGGGTGGAAGGATTGTTGAGTCGAGGTACTAGGCAGACTCAGCTGGAAAGTTAGGAGACAGTGTCAGCCAGGGCGGGTGATGTGTCGGGTTGGGATAATGGGGGTTCTGCACTTACTGGGGGTGACAAGTCTAGGATAAGATAGGGGGGTAAATGTCGCAGTGGGTGGAGGACACAGTGAGAGTTAAGTCATTCTGTCCTGGGTACCCCCAAAACTCTGTCCATGGCTCTATTTATACCACTTCTATATTATATTGTGGTTTGGGTTTATATGCCTGGTGCCTTTGCTAGACTTTGGACAATAAAACCTGTGGCACATAACTTGCTATCTTTAGTGCCAAGCATAGTGCGTGACACAGCGCAGATGAAACCGTTGGCTCGCCATCTGTTCAGAGAAACTGGAGGCGATTAGGAAAATCTGAATTTTGACTAGAATTTAATAATACTGAGCAACTGTCAGTTTTTTTGAGGTGTGATAGTGGTGTTGTGGAGACATGTGTACACACACACACACACACACACACACACACACAGGAAAGTCCTTAGTTTTAGAGATACTTACTGAAATATTTACACATGAAATGATGTCTTGGATTTATTTGAAAATAATCTAATGGGCATGTGTGTGGGGAAGTATTGGGGATACAGATGTAACAAAACTGACCCTGAGTTGACAGTATTGAAATTAAGTAATAGGTACATTGGGCTCATTTTGGTAATCTCTACATTTGCCTAGGTTCAGAATTTTTCATAATAAAAAATATTTTAAAACTTCCTGGGAAAACATATAATTTTTGTTCAATTGTTAAATGGACGAGTAGAAGAATAAAACCTGATCTCGTTAATTTTATGCACATCACACACACATCTTCTAAAAGAAGTTTTAGGGGCTTCCTGAATCCCTTATACTAAGGAACGTTTGTATGTGAGAAATCTATTACGGGGAGTAAAATTTGTTTGGTGTTTACGAGGCACGTTGTGGGACAGTTGAATTAGAAATTTTTGTTCTGACCTTCAGAAGCTTAGAGTAAAACAAGAAAGTTCCTTTGACTCATGGAAAGCCACATTTCTTGGAAGGAATCTGAGGGGAGGCAAGGGGAGAAGGGTGGAACCTTGTCTCTAGCCAGGGTCATACTCTAGGGTGTAGTGTGGTCTGTCCTGCGTGCGTTTCCCACCTCACTTCAGAGATGTGTTCCAGCTCTCAGTTCAGGAGCAAAATAGTGTCAGTGCTTTACATTTTTATAGCTCTCTTTTTTTTCTGAATAATTTGAGACGTCTCTTTGAGCTATGTAGACGGCAAAGATGAGAAATTTAGAAAGCGTATATTAGCAAAAACAGTGGTTTCCATTAGAAAAAGAATCAGGAAAAGTATTGTAAAAAATGAGAGGAAAATCCAGATTTGGGACAAAATATTTTTTATGGAGTATTATGTAACCATGACTACTTATAACCCAGTCTCTTGTCCGCAGAACGAGATGCAGAGGAAGGGGACGAGGCAAGAGGCGATTTGGCCCCGGTCGACGGCCAGGGCGTCCTCCAAAATTTATCCGCTTGGAAATTACCAGTGAAAATGGGGAAAAGTGTGATGATGGAACACAGGTACTGAGGCGGATGGGAAAGGGCTACTTCTTAGCTGCTCGCTTAGAGGACTCACTAGAACTATTATTGGATTTAATACAAATACCCTTCAGAGGCTGACAGTTCTGTCGTTTGTTGCCTGTTAAAGTGTGACTAGAGAAAGGCACAGAACAATACGTTTTCAAATATTACTTAGAACCAAATCCCTATGTTCCTGCCCCACAGATCTGAATTTTTCTGGAGGTATTATTAGGGGACTTCGTTTAATTAGTTTAAAATTTAAATTATAATGTTTCAGAAGAGTCCCATCACAGTCTTTTTCTAATGAAACGATCTGGACTACCTCAGAGTTTTTACTTTCTATGGATAGTTATCTAATTAACTTTCCCAGAAGGAGAATAATTTTTCTGAGTATTCTGGTGCTAGTCATTTTTTTAAAAAAGATTTTATTTATTTATTTTTAGAGAGAGGGGAAGGGAGAGAGAAAGAGAGGGAGAGACACATCACTGTATGGTTGCCTCTCACACGCCCCGATGGGCACCTGGCCCACAACCTAGGCTTGTGCCCTCCCTGAGTGGGAATTGAATTGGTGACCCTTTGGGTCACAGACTGGTGCTCAATCCCCTGAGCCACACCAGCCAGGGCCATTTAAAAAATAAGCAGTAATTCTGAACCTCAGCTGACAGTGTCTTCTAGTGCTAATCTCTATCTAGGAGAGGAAATAATTCCTGGTTATTACGATTTCAGGATTTGCTACATTTTTCCCCCAAGGAGCAGTTTGATGAGGCTGAACCAGCTACTCTGAATGGGCTGGACCAACCAGAGCAGACCACCCTCCCGATCCCTCAGCTGCCACAGGAAACCCCGTCTTCTCTGGAGCAGGAGTCGGAGGCTCACAGCCTGCACCTGCAGCCCCAGCACGAGGAGAGCGTGCTGCCCACCCCTAGCACCCTGACAGCCGATGACATGCGCCGGGCCAAACGCATCCGAGTAAGTGGGGAGCAGAGCCCGCCCTGACTGGGTGCTAGCTTTCTCCTGTCAGCCCGCTGGAAAGATGCTCTATTTTCTAAGCTGTTTATTCACCATCCACTTCAGACTCTTGCATCTCGCTTATTACACACTCAGTCCCCTACCTTTGGAAGAAAGAATGAAGTGATCCTCAATGTCTTTGTGTGCTGTGGCAGGCCGGGTGGCTGGTCCTAGAGTCGACCAGTTTGGTAAGGATACAGAAGCCGAGCTTTTGGCAGCTCCTGGATTGGTCTAGTTAAAGTAGGAGAGCCCTCTGGATCCCTAAATTCACAGATTGGAAATGGAGAAATAAGTACATTTAATTGTAGTAACTTTACATTGAAGCCAGGCTAATCTGGGGAGACTGGCAAGTGTCATCAGTCATCAGTGCAAAGGGAAAAACGGACCTGTGTCCAAGCTGACAGGCGGGTACAACCCTCATACCAGGGCAGTTGGACGTTAGGCTCTAGGTCAGGGAGTAGGTCAGCGTCTCACGCGTGTGACCTGCACCTTGACTTCAGGCCACGTGGCTTCCAGTGTGGATGTGTTCTGTCCTTGTTCCACAGACAGCCTCTGAGTCTGAGTTAGGAGTTGCAGGGGATGCGTGCGGAGAACAGGGTGGTTTTGAGGAAAGTGCCCGGGTTGACAATTTGCATTCAGAAAAGAATTATGTACTTAAGCCCCTGTTTTTGTGAGCAGGGTGTATAAAGACTTATTAGTACTTTATGTGTGCATGATGGAGCTTTTTTGGTGTAACTTTCCAGGGTTTACAGTTTCTCGATGGACCATGGTTTTAGCTTATGTTTCTCTTGGCCTTCTTATTTGCCTGTATGCTAGAAGGGACCTTGAAAAATAGTCTAGTCCATGCCTTCATGTAAAAATGCATTTAGACATTTACAGCTATATGATAGCATTGAAGGGCTCACAGTCTTTGTGAGGCACCTGCAATGGGAACATTCAGCACTTTTGGCTCCGTGTATATTATTTCAAAAGGGTATACAAACATATAAAATATAGACCAGAGAGGCTGAACGCTATGAACTAATACCTTCCCATCCATCATTCTACATTATTTCCCAATCTGCATTTCACTCTCTTGCCCAGTTACTGGCTTTTCTGCTTTGGCCATTCTGATTTTTCATTAAGTCCAAAGAAATGCTTCCTAGATTTAATTTTTTTTTTTTTTTTGAGGGAAAAGAACTGAAGCCCACATGTGCAGTGAAGTTGTGGATACACAAGTGTAATCTAGCTATGATTGTACTTGTATTCTTGAATGAGCTGGGTTACTGGTGTTGGTATGAGGTGCTTTGTGTCAAAGCAAAAGCCATGTGCATGTGGCTTTTGCAAAGGTCAGTCTTAGCTAAGCTATTTTTTTCCTTGCACACACTCTAAAAAGTAGGGCTATGTACTTTTTTTCATCTTTTCTATCCAGGTTGGTAATGACCAACTGAAAGGAAGTCTTCCAATCCAATTGGTAATGTAACTATTTTTCTCTCCTCTAATGCTGCCTGCTCAGTTGGAGCTGCAGGTAGGTTTGTTTCCTGTGTTTTACATAACAGAATGTTATTTAAGTGTTTGCCTTACCTGCTGCTGTTCCTTGCAACCTGTACTTACTAAATTCTGGTAGAAACGGCAATTTGGTTGCTACAGTAAATGCAAATTAGTTAATGAATGATGTTGATTTATTTTCAGATAGATCATTGAGCACATTTTGGGCTGCAGAGTCCTCATACACGAAACAAAGGGTAGGACTAAGTGATCTCCAAGGTCCCTTCCAGCTCCAGAACAGTTTGGATGACTTATGGGATGGTACTGAATTCTAACTGCATATTCAGCACTCTGCTGTGTGCACAATAGATTTTCACGGAATGCTATCCTGTTCCAGCTTACAGTCTAATTGAGGAGATATTGCTAATGGAAGGGGGTTTCCAGTTAAGTGTTAAATTTAAAAGTATAGCCTATAATTTTTTTTTTTTTTTTTTTTAGCCTATAATTTTTATAAGGAACTTGGAAGAGTGAACGATTAAACCAAAACAACTAAACAAACAAAAAACAAAACAGGAAAAAAGATGCAGAGGTCAGGGAGTAATTCATAGATGAGACTTAAATTGGTCCTTGAAAGAGAGACAGGCAGATGGTCGGCTGTTTCAGGGAGGGTAGCCCCGGGTGAAGGCCCGGACACAGGAGTGTGCTTGGTGTGGTTACGGGCCAGTGCGCATGCCGGCTTGGCCCTTGGGGGGGGGGGTGCCAGGTGAGGGGCCGGAGGGAGTGAACTACGTGGGGCAGGGCTAGCCCACCAAAGGCTTGAATGCAGGATCAGCATGATATGAAAATTAATCAATAATTTAGGTTTCTTTAGCTATTCATATTAAACTTTAGAAACATATGATGGTCTTCGTCTGCAAAGAACCTGTTGTCTCAGAGTTCATTTCCTTGTCAGTCAAATCCCTCATCCCAGATTGTAGCAGCTACACCCGCAGAGCAGCTCATGTACCATACAGTGTGGTGTGGTCGACTGGCTGTCCCTTGGGGACCGGAAGACCCATGAAGGGCCCGTCTGTGCTGCCTTCACCATTGTTCATGATTTCTTCTGGAATGTGTGCCAACTGTAGCTCTGAGCTACAGCAGATCCCAGAGAGTACAAACGGCCTGCAAGTGGGTCATGGGGTTGGAATGTCCTGAGCACTCACTACCTTGTAGCGTGAGGATTACGTTAGGATCAGTAGATCAGCGAAATGCAACCTCGTTTTTGTGTACTTAGACAATATTCAGGGCTCCATGGAAATTAAAAAGACAGTACGAATAAGGTTTGTTGATAAACTCAGAAAGTGAAGCCAGGGGGCTGCTCAGTTTAAATCCGGTGTCTGAGGAAAGTCATACTCATCAGAAATGACAGAAGACTTATCAGCATAGTGGATCCAAACGAAACTGAGTTCTAGTTTCGGCTCCCAAGGGGAGACGGAACCCCAGGGAGGCCAAGACAGTTGTACATTGTGTCTTCCCATGGAAACCTGAGTGGACTTGGATGGGTGAAGGAAATGATTCTTACGTGCCAAAAGCATTCTAAATCTTGACTCTCTGAACCTTAAGAGAGCACTTGTTTATTTGCAATATTTCCATAAAGCTTTGAAAGTAGCCAAAACACTGAGTGCGTTTATGTAAAATAAGGACCTGTAGAGTGAAGAGATTAGACAACGCTAACAGTACAAGGAACTGAAAGGAAGCTCTGTGACTGATGTGAAAAAGTCTCGTCTTAAAGATCTCTGAAGATGCTATAGAAAAGGTCTTGAAATAATTCTTTTTTATTTTCTTATGAAATACATTTAATTAATTCTCAAACTTTCATTGAACACTTCCTATGAAATAAGGTATTTTTTAAGGGCTCTGGATGCAAAGGAGAATAAAACCTGATGCAACCCTGAAGCATCCCCAGGCAGCCTGGGAAGAGAAGAGAATGACGAGCTATCTCCTCAAGATATATGAGTTGTATATCTCTCCCAGCCCCGGCTGAGAAGCCCTGAGGAGGGAGTTTTCTTTCCTTTCCTTTTTTAAAAAAAGATTTTATTTAAGGAAGTTTTCTATTGTAAAGTAACTAGGTTCAGAATTTTCACGAAACCAAAAACAATTATTTTCCCTTTCTCTAAATGATTCTTTTACATCAAATTTAGTTTAGAAATTGCTGCTTGTAAGTAATTTGAAATTAAGGGTTTAAGCCTTGTTCATTGTACTTTGTTTATTGCACAAATAATGCATTAAGAGCTCCACTAATCCTTCAATTACTATTCCTTTATACTTGCATAAACATCCCACTTACATATATATATATTTTTGAGGGATTTTTTTCTTTCATAGCTATGTAGAGCTTTCCCCTGGTGTTGTGAGGAACACATTTTTTATGAGTGAAACTTACTGTATAGCTAAAGTATTATCTGTGTGAAAGATGAGTCTGTTAATCAGCTCTCAGGAGAGCGCGAGTGGTTTTTTCAGGGGTAGTGATGGACTTGCACTGCGCATCCACATTCTCTCACTGGTTTGCCCCATACCAACTGCATGAGTTCACTGACTAATCAACATTAAAAGTGCAATCTGACTGAAAAAGGGAGGGTGGGGGCAAAATTGATGGGTCTGGACAGGGAACAAGGAGGTCAGCCTGACTTGTTAGCATGGCATTCTACCCAGTGGCACTAAGTAGCTCCATTGAGAACTTGTCCTCTGCATTTTCTAAGTAGGAACCGATTAAATGCACATATTCCATTTACGATGTGTGCTCATCAGTCTTATCTCAGGAATAAACATGTGCACATAAATCTGTATCCTTTGTTTCTCTTTCCATTCTTTTTTCTTAAATTGAGATATAATCCACATACCATATAAATCACCCTTTTAGGGTGGTTTTTAGAATATTCCCAAAGTTGTACGACCGTCAGTACTATCTAATTTCGGAACATTTCACCACCCTCAAAAGCAACTCCATATCCATTGCCTCCTTCACCCACCCTGGGGCAAATGCTATTCTTCCATTCTTCTTATTACCATATTTTTTCTGCTAAACATTTTAATCGAGCTTCAAATTGTTTTTCTCAAGGCCTAGACCAAGTAATATTTGACTGACGTGCTCCAGCCTCATTCATGCACATGTGACTTACCCCAAGTCATTTCTTCTAAACCTTCAATTTTTAGTCTACGTCACTTTGGGATTTGTCTTATGGAACAAGTCCTCTGTCGGAAATACGTTTTTTTAATGTTACTTAAACCTTTTCGTAAGAAAACACAAATACATAGATATAAAACAAAACGCAGAAAACGTTTGTATTTTCACGATGAACTTCTTTGAGATGGTTTCATTTTTATTTTTATTTTTTCAAGATTTTATTTATTTATTTTTAGAGAGAAGGGAAGGGAGGGAGAAAGAGAGGGAGAGAAACATTAGTGTGTGGTTGCCTCTCACATGCCCCCAACTGGGGACCTGGCCCGCAAACCAGGCCTGTGCCCTGACTGGTAATTGAACCATCGACCCTTTGGTTCACAACCTGGCTGAGCCACACTAGCCATGGCAAGATATGGCTTCATTTTTAATGGCTCACCAGAAATGTGTTTTTTCAACTGATTGCAGAGATCATCCTCTTTCTCTATAAACGTGTGAGCTGCACATTTAATTTCCTCCCTAAAGAATCACATTTGTGTGTGTCTTTCAGAATGCAGCTCTTCAGCATCTGTTTATCCGGAAGTCCTTCCGGCCTTTTAAATGTTTGCAGTGTGGGAAGGCCTTCCGTGAAAAGGACAAACTGGACCAGCACTTGCGCTTCCACGGGCGGGAGGGGAACTGCCCGTTGACCTGCGACCTGTGTAACAAGGGCTTCATCAGCAGCGCGTCCTTGGAGAGCCACATGAAGCTCCACTCGGACCAGAAGACTTACTCTTGCATTTTTTGCCCAGAATCCTTTGACCGCCTTGATCTGTTGAAAGATCATGTGGCCATTCACATCAATGATGGCTACTTCACCTGCCCCACTTGTAAGAAACGGTTCCCAGATTTTATCCAGGTGAGTGTCTGCTACTGACGTTACTGCATACATCCTTCTTTTGGTGAAAGAAACTTTGATTTTTTGGAAAACTGAGATTGCCTGTCACCTGCATTTTCATCCCTTCTTTGTAACAACTTTACAGTCAAGAGGAATATTTCTTCAATCAAACTACTTAAACAAAAGATTGTTATGACCTCTAATTGTCCAAATCAGACACTGGCACTTAAACATGCCATTTGTATGACAAGTAATAAACACTCTTTTCTGATTATAATTTTTAAAAAGTGGGTACTGGCAAAGATTAAAGAAATATGCTCCCATTTCCTGGCCTGGGGACATTGTCTTGCTGTCACTTTTCTGGTTCTGTTTCACTAAGGTCCTGTATTTTGGAAGGAAACAAAGAGAAAGTTGGTATGTGATATACTTTCATGTCAAGTACTGATCTTCTCCCCTGTACTATATTCTGGAGCAAAATGGGCGAGAATAAATTCCTGCATATTTATGATTTCACTTGTACTTCAAGTGATTATATTGTTATATGCTGGTCAATGAATAATTTAATATCTAGTAAAAATAGTCTTTTAAAAAAAAATGTCTGAAGCAGAAGGAGCTACGATTTAATCAGTTATGCTAGTGTTGGAAGTCTTAGTAATTTTATTACTTTGCACAAATGATTAGAAAGGTTGCCTTAAGGCAGACTCTAATGGCAAAAAAGACTACAATAATAACGAAGCAAAATGTCCTATAGGTATAGTTTGCTCTGACTTAACTGCTTAGCCCCTATCCATAATTCTTTGGAGATTTATGGCTAAGAGAGCTCAGAGGCCATATGCCTTTATTTAAATTATCTAAAAGTACAGGGAATAAGTTCCAATTAAGGGAAAATAATGCTAGCCTTGTATTGTTCTCATAATGGGTAACATGTTTTATATCCTCCAATTCATGTCTTTAATTCTTTAGAACCTGATTTTATAGAAAGATGTGAAAGAACCTGTTACTGAAAGGGGCTAAATTGTTTCTGTACAAGTTGGAGGCATGAAAAAGTGAGAAGAAATTATTTTTTGTCTTCCTGTAGATATATTTTTAGCAAGATTTATTTAAGTCCAAGGGAACTCCTCTATTAATCTTAAAAAAGAAAAGAAGGTGGGTTCCATGTAATCATTACTTTGACTAAGCAAGCATGTTCTTTTGCTCCTCTTCAAGTCACATGGGAGGTTAAGATTTGTAAGACTTCTGGCTACTTGTTTTGTCACTTTGTGGTAGGGATAGAGAGTGTGTGTGTGTGTGTGCGCGTGCGTGTCTGTAGTGTGTGTGTGTGTGGGTAGGGATAGTGTGTGTGCGTGTCTGTGCGTGGGTGTGTCACCAAGGCCGATTGTCCGTCACAGCTGATTGGATTACACTGCCTGGTTGACAGTCCGTGGCAATGCCTTTGGCGCCCCCTAGCGTTGATAAGCTTCCTTTTGTCGTTTCCTCTGGTTCCCGAGTGCCCTTTTTCTGTCTTCCCTGCCAGGTGAAAAAACACGTGCGAAGCTTCCACTCAGAAAAGATCTACCAGTGTACAGAGTGCGACAAGGCCTTCTGCCGTCCTGACAAATTGCGACTCCACATGTTGCGACATTCAGACCGCAAGGATTTCCTGTGTTCTACGTGTGGAAAGCAGTTTAAGGTGCGTGAGCAATGACCGGTCTGAGCTTGTTCTCTTGGCCCATGAAATCACCTCGAGTGAAGGATCGGTGCCTGTTTGTTTCATCAGCTTATCACCTGCTTTCAAAGAACTGGACTGGAGGTGCACTTTGTGCCTTGTGTTCGAGTTAGTTATTATGATCAAATTAAGGAAAAGAGCTCACTTTAATTTCCCAAAACTATTCATTCAAATCCCCCCCCCCCCCCAGAATAGAGCAGTAATGCATCTCCTAAAAGAATCGAAATATATGATGAGTAGAACTGAATTGCTATTGAGGAATTCCTGAGTGAATAATCGATTTACTTATCAAATCAAGATAATTTTATTGAGCACTTATTCAGTGTAAGAACCTGATCATTGAGCCTTTAAGGCAGTGGGACTGTCATCTACTGGAAGCAGGAAATCTGTGGAGCACTGAGAGGGCTTAGACTACTTTGGGGGACGTTAATGACTCCAAGGATTAAAATAAAAAATAAATTCAAAAAATAAATTCAGTCACCTGCCTGGAATTTAGGAAAAGCAAAGGAAAACACCCATGGGAGACTTAGAGATATGCGTTAAACAAATACATGTAAAAACAATAAGTGCTTCATTGGGAAACCAGATGGTTCTACAGGATGTCTTTGAGGGACACTACTGAATATGATCATAGGTTATATTGTCATAGAAACTGGAAAAAATCAGAAATGGGTTCAGGAGGGGGAAAATAATTTTGTAAGGATGTAGTTGTATAGAACGTGGCAACAGTAAAGAGTAGTAGAAATAATTTTCAAAGTTTAAATTTTGTAGCATGTGTGTTACACAATATCATTATGATGGCTTTTCATATACAGTAGCATGATTTAAAACTCTGTAAAGGACTAATGTGAGAAGTAAAATGGGTCTACATTTTTCTGTTTCTTAACTAAAACGCAATTTGTCTAAAGGGATCCCTGTTTTGTGATGCCAACTGGTTGGCTACCTGTCTTACCATGTAACATTTTTAAAAAATTATTTTGTGCCAGATACCATTTCAGTACCAAGGCATACTACAAAACAAACAAACAAACAAAAAAAAAACCCAAAACTTTTCTGCCTCTATTTTACTTTCACCCAGTATATTAGACAGGGTTTAATCAGAGAAGCCAAACCACTATGAGTATTATGGAATAAGTGATTTTCCTATAGAGAAAAACTTAATTATAGGAGAGGATGAAGAGGTAGGGTCTGAAAGGAGAAGCTGGAGGATCAGAAAAAGGCCATTAATGCAGCTTTGTGAAACCCTGCCTGGTCTTGGGTGCACAAATGGGAACTTGGGAGTTTGGAAACCCAACTGTAGGGTGGGCCTGGGAAGGAGAGCTGGTATGTCACTGCACGTGCTGGTGGCAGTGGCTGTGGGGGCAGGGCTGGCGGTTGGGAAGAGAGCCTGCGGCTGAGTGGGAGGGGGCAGGGAGGCCCTGGTACCTCTGCACGGGACCCGAACATCACGGCCATGCTTTGTCACCACCTTCGGTCTTTCCCAAAGGTGGGAAGAGCTGGTCTGGAAGGAAAGTTCAAAATCTCTGTGAGGAACAGTTTAATCATATGCCCAAGAGCAGAGCCTCACTGGATAAGGGAGCTGGCAATTTTAAAATTTTGTTTTTATTCAGGATGGGCTCTGCCTTATTTTTTTTCCTGTGGACTCACATGTGCCACTAGATTCGATCACCGAACTGGACCTAGACTGTATGCTCTACCCATGGCGAACAGTGTAATTGTTCACTTGAACTTCTAAATCCATAAGATGAGAGATTCCTACTTAAATTCATTTGGGGTCTAGAGGAATATCATTGTTTGTCAAAATGTGTGGGAACTGAGTAGATACGTACGGCTTTGTAAATCCAGTATTACCTGTCCTGCATTATCAGTTTGTCTTGTAGTTCTTAATACCAAACATTCCATGGAGCCTTTGATCTTATCTACATAAGTGCAGAGTCTTTTTTGTTTTTTTCTCAAAAGTCAGTATCTTTCAAATCGAGCGGTCATTTTCAACCAAGGCCCAGTGGCGTGCGCTTGTCTGCTTGTGCACGGTCTTCCCTGGTCACCCTACCATGTCCCTGGGGACCCCAGCACTCTAGCAGCTCAGCTGCATCTTGGTAGGTGGCGGTTACTCCGAACTTGTGTTGGTTTTTTAAAAAATGTCCCTTCCATTACAAATTTTCTATCCCTGCTTCTCACCCCTCTACCTTTCTCTCAACAGCGAAAAGACAAACTGCGGGAACATATGCAGAGGATGCATAACCCAGAGAGGGAGGCCAAGAAAGCAGACCGCATCAGCCGCTCCAAGACGTTCAAGCCTCGTATCACGTCCACCGACTACGACAGCTTCACGTTCAAGTGCCGCCTGTGTATGATGGGCTTCCGGAGACGGGGCATGCTGGTCAGTGCCCGATGCTCTGGCTTCCGCCTGCCACCCTGCACACCTGCCCGTTTCTGTTTCGTGGTGATGGCCTTTGTCCCTTACTCTGTGCACATCTGTCCGTGGTTTGTCCGTGGTTTGTCCGTGGCTGGGGGAACAGGCAGAGGCAGACAGTTCCCGATCTGGAGCTCTCTCTTTCCCAGCCTCCCTTCACCCTCCTCTGCCGCGGTTCCTCGAAAAAGGTCTGCAGCTACCACGTTCCGTTCCTAGTATCTCAGTTTCTGGTGCTGTATTTTATTTCCTTCTTCTCGTTTGTGTTCCCGAATATCCTGTCTTGTGGGGCCCCTGCCTTCCCCCCGACTGTCTCCTTTAATGTGTCTCTTTTCTGGATATGGAACAGCAACAGGAGGAGACTTTTCACCGAAGCAGGGCATGGGGACCAGGTTATCTGAAACGTCAGGGGGGCCAGAATACAGCAGGTCCTCGAGCAACGTCGTTTTGTTATAATGCTGATGAGACGCCAGGAGGAACTGAATTCTTGTTCACGTCAATTAGCCTGTGGTAAAATTGGTTTTGTTTTAAGTCACAGAACCTACTAAGAGGACTCAAGTGAGAACTTTGTGTGATATTTCTGCCAGGAGCTAAAGTCATAGAGTGTTATTTAAAGTTCAGGCTCGTCTGTTTTATTTCATTCAGTGGCCTCTCTAAGGCTGGGGCACTAAGTAATGAAAGACAGGTTAGCATCCAGGGGGTTCGCCAAAGAACTGCCTGCTCCTGTAACTTTCCTTTTTCCAACAACAGTCCGTTCATCAAAAACTATTGCTGGGATCCATAGTGACCCAGGTCACCTTCCGTGACTTGCTGACTTCCTGGGAACAGTGCCTGTCAGTGCCTTGGTGTCAGGTGGGCCTGGCAGCACTGGTCTGGCCAGATGCCTTATGGTTTGGGGTCACTGCTTCCGAGAATTCCAGTTCCCAGCAGTCGCTGTCAGAGGCGACTGTTCAGCTTCTGTTCCTCACGGGGTCTCTCTTTCTCGTTTTCTTTGTTTCCCTTCAGGTGAATCACTTATCAAAGAGGCACCCGGACATGAAGATAGAAGAGGTGCCAGAGTTAACTCTGCCCATCATCAAACCCAACCGTGATTACTTTTGTCAGTATTGCGATAAGGTAAATGGAAACTACCCACAGCGGGGTGTCTCAGTGGGAGCCCTGCCGGGAGCCAGTTTGTCTGCGTGTGGGACTGTGTGCTTAGGACCTTGCCGTTACCCAGAACAGATGGTTCCCTGTCTCTCAGTATTTTTCCATTCAGACAAGAAAGGGCTAGACGTGTAGCCTCATTTTAAGCCAAAATTTTTTTCTTCAGAATTAGTAGACTCGGTTTTACCTGTGGTTCATTCTCTCTGTGATTTTTATTACAAAAGAAGAGTGTCATTACCAAGAGCTTAGTACATGGATTCATTTAAAATTTCTAAGCTCTAAAATGAGAGTGTTTATCATCCAGTTTGTAAAACATAGGGTAGAGTTTGCATTTCTAGAATACTGAGCATGATGTGAAAAAGTTCTGTGGCAGAGTACCCTATTTGTACTATTTCATTCTTTGTTTCTGTACAGTAACAAAAAAGACAACACACCTGTTTATTGTGTCATTGTAATAACGCTTCCTTCTCCAATGTAGCTATGCCAACTTAAACATAAGGAATATTTTTAAGCATAGATTCACCATAAAGGTACTGGTTGCTGTTAGTTAGACTTTTCATTTTGGAAGGTTCCTTGGCGTCTAGTAGTGAATTGCTAACATGAGAGCTTTCACAGAAAGACTAAAGGAGGGCCTGGCCTTAGAAGCAGTTCTCTCTCTCTGACTCTATATGCAACTCTCAAACTTGAGGGTAAAGACAATTTTTACTACTACTGTTTCAGATATATACATTCAAGGAAGATGCCTGGCACATCCAGATGATGTTCTTATTTTATTCTAATTGGTGTTCTCTCCTTATTATCCTTCATTCATCTGTTTATTTTTGGCTGCATTATATCTATTTTATTTTGGGCTGCGCTCACACTTTTTCATTTTCTTCTAAGGAAATTGTTAGATGGTTTGCTTTAAGCGGGAAAGTAGAACTGTATATTGCTTTCATGGCAAGGCATTTGAATTTGTAGGTTTATAAAAGTGCCAGCAAGCGGAAAGCCCACATTCTGAAGAACCATCCTGGGGCCGAGCTCCCACCAAGCATTCGGAAACTCCGCCCTGCGGGCCCTGGAGAACCCGACCCCATGCTGAGCACCCACACCCAGCTCACGGGCACAATAGCCACCCCTCCGGTCTGCTGCCCCCACTGCTCCAAACAGTACAGCAGCAAGGTATGGGAGGCTTCTGACTAATGGGGATCGAGGCCACGATTTCAGGCAACCTGAGAGAAGATGCCTTCTCCCAGATGCTCTGATGGCTTCTGACTTGATGCGGAGGCTCACAGAGGTGCTGAGGCGCCGTTTCCTGGGGACAGGATGGGAAGAGAATATGGTGGACCCTCCCCAGAAGTAGCACCGTGGGATAGCCCGAGCGCTTGACTGGGCGCCTTGTTCCTTGGCCTGCCCGCTGAGGGTCTCATATGGGAACAGCCCCTGCTCATGGTTCAGGAGCGCAGGCTTCCAGAACTACTGTATAGGAACCTAAGGGATCGTTCTTGGAAAGGGGCTCATTTGGCTGGGGGGCTTGTGATTGACTGCAGCAGATGTTGGCGGGACTTGGGATTGTGGTGGGGGTGCAGGGGGGGTGGAGGGATGGGGGCGGATTTCTACCTTGCCTCATGGTGTTGGGTCACATGATATATATATATTTTTTGTGATAAAGGGAAGGAGTCCTTATTCAAAAGCTACACAATTTGGAATATCAGCTTTCCACATGCCTTAGTGACTTAAGCCTATCAATTAAGGCCAAAGGCTTTGATGTTGAGTTCCCCTGTCATTCACCCTATTAGATTTTTTTCCCCATTTTTTAATTGTTCTACATGATTCTTTAATTTCTTCTCAGCCTCTTCTTTTTTACCCCTTTCCTAGCATTGTGCTGCTTCCAGAAGGGCAGAGTCAGCCTCGCTCTGCTTTTTTTTTTATTGGGTAACATAAGAGACTTCAGGAACCTTCAGAGGGTTTGCATTTGAGAAAGACTGGAAATGACTAATTCCAGTAATCATCCTTGGTTTGTGCTGCACTTTTCCAGACCAAGATGGTACAACACATTCGGAAGAAGCACCCAGAGTACGCGCAGCTCCCTAACACCCTGCACACGCCCCTGACGACAGCTGTGATCAGCGCGACTCCCGCCGTTTTAACCACGGACAGCGCCACTGGAGAGACTGTGGTGGTAAGTGCGGGGCGGGTAAGCGCACCGCACCTCCTTCGGTGTCTGCACGGCTTCCAGGGCCACCGCCAGGTCTGTCTCGCTGTTTAGCAGGCTGCAAAGGTAGCCCATTAGCAAGAGATGTTCAGTGCTGCTCAGCGGCTGCAAGATGGTCAGGACCCCGAGGCCAGCTCAGTCGGGCCTGACGTGGACAGGCGGATATAGATCGGTAATCTTCCAACAGCTTCTCAGCTTTGGAATTTTCCCCCTCTGAGCTCAGGACTAATTTGTAAGTTCCATTACCCACCAGTGATACAGATTAAGTTTTTGTAGGATTTAAGAGCCCAGAAGTACTGTTATCAACGCATGTGTTTTGTGTGAACTTTGTAGACAACAGACCTGCTAACTCAAGCCATGACAGAGCTGTCCCAGACTTTGACCACAGACTACCGGACGCCGCAAGGAGACTACCAGAGGATTCAGTACATCCCTGTGTCGCAGTCCGCACCCGGCCTTCAGCAGCCTCAGCACATTCAGCTTCAAGTGGTGCAAGTGGCCCCGGTCCGTACCGCCTTCGTTCCCCTTTACCTGCGGGCGTGCAGTGCTGTCCCCGGGACTCAGCACTGAGGCTAACACAGAGCCGGCGCGGGACCCTGCGTGTCCATACAGTGTGCTTCTGCCTGTAAAGTCTGCGTCTAAGGCATTGTGCAACTCCCCCTGTGCGGGCTGCCCGGCCTCTGCTCGGCAGCATAAGCGATTCCTGTGTAGAGTAGTTGCGAGGGTTCAGGCTCCCCACATGCGGGCAGCCGTGCTGCCACAGGACGGTACCAGTGCAGACCCTTCCTGAGCCTCTTCTGAAACCTTGCCCTTGACCACCCAGGTTCGTCACTCGGTGAGGAGTCAGTTTGATAAGTCCCTACGTGGGCACGACATGACTTATATCAGTGGCAGGTTGTAGAGAATCATTTTAATCCAATCTTTGACCATCAGTCAGTACCTCCTCAGCATAGACCAGCGATTTTTCAACCCGTGTGCCACAAGAATTTTTAAAACATGCACACCTGACTAGTCAGGGGCACTGACCTCTTTTCCCTGAGATTGTCAAATAAAAAAATGACAGCAGCCAATGCAACAGTAGCCGTCCAGTGTGAATAGATCAAAATTATACCTATTTTTTGGTCAGATCGCAAAAGAAAATTTTTTTGGTGTGCCTCAGAGTTTTAGTAATTATGTGTACCATGAGATGAAAAAGGTTGAAAATCACTGGTTTAGATATATAACTGTGTTCCTTCTACCAGGTAATTAGTAGCTCATTCTTATTGATCAGGGAGCTGGAAGAAGGAGCCCTCTCAGAGCTCTGTTTCATTTAATTATGCTAAACAAGCCTCTTCCAGGCACAACTGAACAGAGTTGTTACTTTGAAATAATTTGGTCCCTGAAAACTGGAAACTTAACACTGGAGCAGGAAAATAGAAGTAGCCACTGCCACTGACTGGTCTTTATCTTGCCTTTCTTATGGGAGGGTTCTTAATTTTGGGCTTGGGAAGAATCTGTGAATCCCTGGGCTCACCTGTATAATGTGATGTGTGTGTACATTGTTCTGGGGAAAGGGTTCATACTTGAGCCAGATTTTCCAAGATATCTGTGATACAGAAAAGGTTAGGAACCACTGTTTTAGTGGTTTAATAGTGACAAGCTGAAAGCAAATTTTCTTCTTTGATATCTTTTAACTCATAAAGAGTAGGTCATTAAATTTAATTGAATTTAAGGGAAAAAGATTTTCGATTCCTGTGAGTAGCTCATCCAGTTTATTATTAAGAGCTATATTTCTTTTACTTCCTTCTCTTTGAGAATTTAATAGTATAAGTGGCTTATGTTTTATAAGCTTTATTTTATTTTATTTTATTTGAAGTATATTTTATTGGTTGGCTATTAGAGTTGTCCCAATATTTTCCCCTTTGCTCTCCTCTGCCCGGTACCTCCCTTCCTTCCAGCAATCCCCTCTGCTTAGTTCATGTCCATGGGTCATGCATGTAAGTTCTTTGGCTTTATTTTCTTTACGGTTCTTAATGGCCCCCTGTCTATTTTGTACCAACCGATTATGCTTCTTGATTCCCTGCACCTTTTCCCCCATTATTCCCTTTCTCCCTCCCCATTGACAACCCTCCATATGTTCTCTGTATCTGTGATTCTGTTCTTGTTCTACTTGTTGGCTTAGTTTGTTTTTGGTTTTTTTGG
This sequence comes from Furipterus horrens, assembly GCF_987537825.1. Lineage (NCBI taxonomy): Eukaryota > Metazoa > Chordata > Mammalia > Chiroptera > Furipteridae > Furipterus > Furipterus horrens. Next base: position 24,755,861 of record NW_028327181.1, on the reverse strand, counting down.
ATTCATTTGTTTATAGTTATGAGTTTGTCATTTTACTGTTCATAGTTTTGATCTTCTTTTTCTTAAATGTGTCCCTTTAACATTTCATACAATAATAGTTTGATGATGATTAATTCCTTTAGCTTTACCTTGTCTGGGAAGCACTTCATCTGCTCTTCCATTCTAAACGATAGCTTTGCTGGATAGAATAATCTTGGTTGTATGTTCTTGCTTTTCATCACTTTGAATACTTCTTGCCAGTCCCTTATTGCATGCAAAGTTTCTTTTGAGAAATCAGCTGATAGTCCTATGGGAACTCCTTTGTAGGTAACTCTGCTTTTCTCTTGCTGCTTTTAAGGTTCTCTCTTTATCTTTCACCTTTGGCATTTTAATTATGATGTGTCTTGGTGTGGTCCTCTTTGGATCTAGCTTGTTTCTGACTCTCTGTGCTTCCTGGACTTGTATGTCTATTTCCTTTGCCAAATTAAGGAAGTTTTCCTTTATTATTTTTTCACATAAGTTTTCAGTTTCTTGCTCTTCCTCTTCTCCTTCTGGCACCCCTATGATTCGGATGTTGGCACTTTTAAAGTTGTCCCAGAGGTTCCTAAGCCTTTCCTCAATTTTTTCAATTCTTGTTCCTTTATTCTGTACTGGTTGACTGTTTATTTCTTCCTTATATTCCAAATCACTGATTTGAACCCTGGTTTCCTTCCCTTCATTACTGGTTTCATGTGGATTTTCCTTTAGTTCACTTAGCATAACCTTCATTTCTTCCCTGTCATACTTAATGTTGTCTGTCAAATCTGTGAGCATCATTATCATCAGTGTTTTGAACTGTGCATCTATTAGGTTGGCTATCTCCTCTATCTCCTCATTGCTCAGTTCTCGCACTGGAACCTTGATCTGTTTCCTCTTTTGGGTCATACTTCTTTGTCCCCTTAACTTGATAGCTTTCTGTGTTTGCCTCTGTGTCTTAGGGAGAGCTATCGCACATGTTATTTTGTAAGGGGCATAGCCTTAGGTATTTGTCAGTGCGAGGCGACCTGTTTCACCACGTTGTGGCACTGTATGTGGGCGGTGTCAGAGAGGGAGCAATGCTGCTTGCTCAGCACTTGCCCCTTTTCCCGTTATTTCACTTGCTTTCCTTATGCAACTGAGGCCCCTCTAGCTGTTGCCCTGGTGATGGTTCCCAAAGTGGGTGGGTTTGTGGATGTTCTAGGACCACAGGGCCTCTAAACAGACTCCCATGGGAGGCCAGCAGTTTCTATCACCACCCCAGCCCCCACTGGTTTTCACAGTCAGAAGCAATGAGGCTTTATTTTCCTAGCAGTAGAACCGTGAGCTGCCCAGTCTGGCCTGGGGCTGGGATTGCTCCCTAGGTGTCCCTCTTGGCCTTTATAATGTGTGACTGCTCTTCCCAACAGTCTGGCCACAGCCACTGCCTTGCTGCCATAGCTGCCACACGGAGTCCTCTCTCCCCGAGCTCTGCCCCTCCTACCTGTCTGGATGAGCATTGCTTCTTTATGTCTTTGCTGGACTTCTGTGCAGTTAGATTTTCTGGCAGCTGTGATTGTTTTTTGTTTTGACGTGGATGTGACCCTTTTCATGGTCGTGGAAGGAGACAAAGCGTGTCTACCTATGTCTCCATCTCGGCCAGAAGCCCTATAAGGTTAATTTTAAATACAGTCTTTTTCTCTAATGTTTGCCAGCTTAAGCGTGAGCTCCCCAGGAGGAAACATCGGATCTACAGTTCTCTCTATTTCTATATTTCTGTCAGGATATTGGTTTAGCTGACCTTGTTTTCTGGAAAGATTTCCCTTAACCTCAGTCAGTAGTAATTGTTTTCTCCCTCCAGGCCACCTCCCCTCACCAGTCCCAGCAGTCCACCGTGGACGTGGGCCAGCTCCACGATCCTCAGACCTACACCCAGCATGCCATCCAGGTGCAGCACATCCAAGTCACCGAGCCCGCCACTGCAGCCGCGTCGTCCTCCCAGGTACGTGTCTCTGCAGACTGTTCACAGAGGGTAATGTGGCTTCAGATGAAGGATTAATGAGTGAAGAGAGATTATCTTCAGAACCTAGTCTCCCCGACTATTGAAATGATGTTGCTATTTTGGACCTTAATTTTTATACTGGTATTATGCATGTACATTAAGTGATTAGCTTCTACTCAAACGGAGCCCTGTGATATGATATCCTAGAGACAGCATGGTCTTCGCTTCCTATTCTTAATGGCTGGAGAGTAGTATGCAATTGCTAAGTTGTTTCTGTAATTTTGGAACAGTGACTTCGAGGAGTACTGTTTGTTTGTATGATTGGTTCTATTATTAAGATAGCATAGCTAGATCCATTGAAAAATTTATTAAATCCTTATCGTTTGCTTGAAACTTTTCTAGGTCTTGTCCTCGAGGAGCTTAGCGTCTAGGAGGGAGATGGCACAGTGTGCAGGTAGAGGGTGTGAAGTGAGGGCATCTGTACCACAGAGGTGCTTGCAGGCCCGCCCCCGACCGTCGCAGGTTCCGGGATGAGAGCACAAATGACAGCCTGCACGCCACGTGTTTGAGTACTTAAAAGTCTTGAACCAAGCTAACCGACCATTAACTAAAATATGCTCTATCTTCCTACTTGACACATGTACTTTTATAATGACAGCCTTGGGAAGTATATGTAAAGGAGCAATTGATACTAGATAATGCGGTCTGTGGGTAGGCCAATTCAGAGTGAATTGTAGTGCCGTGGATGGCACTAGCGGCTGCCAGCTCTCGCAGGAAGAAAGAAGCTGGGAGGAAGCCTTCCTCCCGCTTTTGCCAACTCTGCGCCCTTCCACCGGCTGTGGCAATGCAGGGACACACGCACACCCTCTCTTTTCCTGTTTCCTGGGGTGGGGGAGGTAGAGAGGGGGGCTGTGCTGCTGGCCACCTGGTCACCTCTTCTAGAGTGAGGTTTCTCATTCTTTCTCCCATTCCAGGCAGCCTCTCCCCACAAGGGGCCCCAGTGACCCACCCCTACTAGCATCACACTTCTGAGTCTCCCAAAGAAACCTGAGGCTTGAGGGCCAGGAGGGTCTTCCCAGAGCTCCTTGTCCGATTGTGGTGGCATGGGGACTGCCCTCCCCAAGGCTGCTCCCCCTTTCTTCTCACCCAGGCTCCACCCTGCACCTCACAGGGCCCCGTGTACCCACACAGACACCCTGACTTATATGTCAGCTTTGTCTGCACCCCATAGCTACCCCCGAGGTCTCAGGGACCTGAACGTCATCAGAGGAGCTCACATCAGAAGCCAGGACCCCTGCAGGAGGACAGACCCAAGGAAGAGACTTGTAAAGGCCTTGAAGTGGGTTCAGGGCCATTTCCACAGGGAATGGAGCTCTGGTCCCCAATGTGAGGCCTGGAAAGGGACACATATTTCAGGTGGGCATGTTCATTTCGCCCCATAGGAGGAGGGGCACAGCCAGAGAAGAACCAACCAAGATTCCTGCAGGGGCCCCTCTTGCCCAGGTCTGAGAGCGCTATGGATGTACAGATAATTTGTGGGAGTTCAGAAGATTATGTTTAGCAGGGATCAACAATGTTCTTGCAGAAGCAGCGTTTGAATCAGGTCTTGAAGGAGAGCTGTGATTTTTGACGTGGTTGTTGGGGAAGGCATTATGATTTGAATACGGTCTCATTTGAGTGAAGACACAGAGGTGGGAAATTGTGGTGTATTTATAGAAACCGTTTAGGTTACTAACAGGAAGTGGGGTCTGGGGAAATGTTGGAAAGGTAGTTTGGTGCTGCAGTGCGGCAGGCTTGGCGGGCAGACGGTGGGGCTGGGGCTGAGCCTGGTGACAGGAGCGGTCTCTGCTCCGGACTTCTGCGTGTGTCCCTGTGTCCATCCACACTGATGGGCTTTCCGGTACACTTCAGTGGCACTTGTGACCTCAGCTTGTGCTACCGATTAGCTTTGTGACACAGGCACGTTACTTAGCTTCTGAATTCTTATACCTTCGTGTAATGTAGGTAATTGTATTTTTATTCATTTATCTTTCTAACGAGGTTACTGACATTAATTTTTTGGATACTCCTGGAGATAATCCTTTGAAAACTAAGTAGGATTTTATTGTTAGGATTACTTTTCATTAATTCTATTTGTATTTAAAGTGTTATTAGTTGAGCAGTGGTGCTTTGAATATTATAATTCATTTTAGTCTGATTTATTTTCCACAGTTATTTGTGAGTCTTACCTATATTGGGAATTCATAATTTTCTCCTCTGGCTTCCTCCTCCTCTCTAGGTAGCGGGGCAGCCTCTGAGCCCCTCGGCCCAGCCATCTCAGCAGGGGCTCAGCCCCTCCCACATACCAGGCACTTCCTCCGCCCCAGGCCCGACTCTCCAGCCGCAGCAGAGCGCCTCTGTGCAGCACACGTACCTGCCCAACACCTGGAATTCCTTCCGTGGCTACTGTGAGTGAGAAACAAGGACATGTTGTAGCTTATGGATGGGGAGCCTGCCGCCATCCGTCATCATTTTCATCAATGTTATAACGGATTTTCTAGGTTAAAGTATCACTGACCATTTTCTTCACTCTGTAGTACATGTACTTGAATGAGTTTCATGACGAAATTCAAGGTGGCATTCTGATCTGAGAGCCACCCAGTTCAGAGACATTAGGGATGTTAATGGAGGAAGTATGGACAGGTGGTTTAAATGGTAGAATAGGTGGATGTAGGATATGTTGATAGTATTGACTCATCTCTTCCATCAATATTTATTGAAAGCCTATGTATCAATCAGTATGCTAGATCCTAGGTATACAGAAGATGAACATTTACATCACTAAGACCAAACAATAATAATGTTAGCCAACTTTTTAAAGCTCTTACTGTGTGCCAGGGATGTTTCTAAACCACGTGTGAGCACATTCAGCATCCACAGCAACCTGTGAGAGAAGTACAGTAGTTGATTGTATTGTACGGCTAAGGTATCACACGTAGAGGAACTTGTCTGAGGAACATAACTCGTACGTGGAGCTGTGGATCCCAAGCAGTCTGGCTTCAGAGTTTACACTAACCCACCGTGCTGGGCTGCCTGCCCTAAGGAGGGAGTCTTTGGCTCAAAACGATTATTAGCGAGCAGAGAGAGAGAGATGAGTAGTTGCTTTCAAAACCCCGAGATCAGTGCTACAGAAGCAGCGAAAGGCTGGCTGGTAAAGGTCAGACTAGGTAACAGTCTTGGGGGTGAGCTGGAAAGTGTGAGACCTTTATGACTGAAGATGTGGAAGGAATAGGAGTAGGGGAACAGACCTCAGTAGTAGGAACGAGGAGGGAGGAGTAAGGGCTGAGCAGGTAGGAAGGCCAGTGATGATCTTCCCCTGCCATGGGGGTCCGTCTCTGGTGTGATTGATCTCTGGATATGGTATGTAGATTTGCTATGGAATTAGGCTCTAACTCTTCCATTTAGTTATTTTTCCAGTGCATTCTCTCAGATATTGGTGGGCACAATGAGGGCTGAGTCTAGTTTCTAGTCCTGGTAAGTAGATGGACATTTATATGCAGTTTAATTCCTATGAAAGCAATGGGGATGATGAAGGTAGTCGTGGTGATAGGAGTGTGAACTAGCATTCTAAGCTGAAGAAAGTATTCCAGAACTGAGATTATTTTATTGAGAAAAAATTTAGGTTTACAAACACAGAGCAGTGTAATGAGTGCCCCTGGACCCATTCGTTATCTTGCTTCAACAGCTATCAGCTCAAGGCCGGTTACATCTCCTCTGAACGTTCCCATTCCCCGTCATTCTCTCCCGGTTCTTTAACTGGACAGTCATCCATATCATTTCACCCATAACTATTTTATTATATATCTCTAAAACCAAAGGAATATTAAAAAAATAAACTAAACAAAACACAACTCCGGTATGATGACTGCACCTAAAAATAAATGACAGTAATTTTTTAATACCATCAAATATCCAGTCAGTGCTCATATTTCTGTGATTTTCTCATAAATTTTTTCAATAGTCGATTTGTTCAAACTGGGTTCCAAAGAAGGGCCAAACATTGCAATTGATTATGTCTTTTGAATTGCAATGTAAGTGTTGAAGAAACTGGGTCATTTGTCCTATAGAGTTTTCCACATTCCCACATTTCTCAAAATCCCACATGGGTGTTGCTGTTGGCATCCCTATTCTGTCATTTAAGATGCTTCCTTCTGTTCTTCTATTTCCTGTAGGCTAGGAGTTCGATGTAGGGTCCCGAGTGGAGTCAGTACAGCTCTTCCCTGACACTTCGTAGCTGGTGGTGTGTCCTTCCATCAGGAGGCGCACAATGTTCGGCTGTCTCTTTTTTCCTTTGGTCCACTGTTTCTTTAGCAATTGCAAAGTTGTCATAGTCTGGTTCTATCGTTTTTATACACTAATTAGCTAGGAAACTTCACTAAAGAACATGATTTTACCTTAATGACCGGGTTACTCTGATGTATAGTTTGTACGGGAATGGTGGGGTAAATGCTTTAAATACCTGGCTCATCTACTTTCTTTACCCATTTTCGAAATCAGGAGTTGTTTCCTAGTATTATCCTATGTGTATGTCTTAGTGTAGTCACGTCCTCATGAATTTCAACATACTGACGTGTTTCAGACCTTTGCAGTGGTTTTCCTAATTGATGCTCAGGTCATCCCATCTTTTGCTAATGGGAGCATCTTTGATTGGCTCCTGTATCTATTCTATGTGACCTTGTAGTCTTTTATAGCATCTTGTGTGCTGGTGTGACACCATGTTCTAGGTTCATCTTCTAGGTCTTATGCCCCAGGTCTGGAATCAGCCATTTTCCCAAGAAGCTCTGGTCTCTTTCAGTACACAATATTGTTTAGAGACTCAACTGGGTGCTTTGGTGAACTTTGTTTTTAATTTGCCTTGATAACACTGGTGGTGAAATAAAACTCAAGTTCGGTCAGTTTGTGGATGCTAGGCAATAGTGGGTACACTGCTACTAATTCAAATGTGAATCTAAAAGATTAAAGTATTAAGCTAACAGGTAAGTTTTTGTATCTCACTTCAAGGTTTTAAAAAATTGTTGAATATTTGCCTTTATGAATATTGAGGGAGATGCATTGATTGTTTTAGATATTTGGTAACTCTCTACTAACCTCATGTGATCAGTTCTTACCAGCGATGCTTTTACCATGTTGAGAAATCACATCATCATAAGACCCTCCCAGCAAAAAGATCCATGATAGTGTCCTAGTGGGGAATGTGATTACTACTGAGGTGTTTTTGTCTGTAACTTGTCTTAAAATCTGAGACCACTGAAATAGGGGTATTTCCTGTGTTTCAGCATCTGAAATTCAAATGATGACACTTCCCCCAGGACAGTTTGTGATTACAGATAGTGGTGTGGCCACTCCTGTCACAGCTGGCCAAGTGAAGGCGGTCACTCCGGTAAGCTACGCTGCTCGCGAGGGTTTTCCTGTCCACCCCATTGCACTCGTCACCCCTGCCCCCGTCTTCTCCCAGCTTTCAGCCTCTGAGTTCGAAGTACCTCCCCCGTGTTGCCATGACAGCTTGTGGAGCTATATTATAACCCTCATCACAGTTTAATTATTGGTTTACCGCCTGCCTTTTCTGAGGAGATGATGAATTCCTTGAGAGCTAGGTCTTGGTCTTTATCTCTTTATTCTCAGTGCTTTGTTACTGGAGGCTGGGCTATAGTAAATGCTCAATAAATATCATCCCATGAATAACTGTAATGAACCTCCTAGGTCTACATACATACAGATTCATAATTAATTGATCACCTTTTTATATGCTTCTTAGAATGTATATGAGTCTTCATTACCATTGGTTATCAACTTGGGTGGGGAAAGAATGGCATGATCAATCTGTTAAGGAATGCCTTTAAACTGTTTTAAACAATTCAGCCATTCCAGGGTGAAAAACACTACCATACGTTATTTTATGATATTTAGGTTAGGCAGGTCAATGTTGATTATAACTGCAACCTCTGTTTTTATCATCACTGGTTCATCTGGCCTGCTCCTAAGTTATTAGGAGACAGAGTATGTAAATTTAAGTTAAGAAAAATACTCTTAAGTTGATGGGAATATTAGGAATGGGAATCTTCCCTAGGGGAAGATTGTTTCCCAAGAAGCCTCAAAAAATACCAGGATAGTTTGGTGGCCTCAAAAATCTTATATTTTTTACCCTCAAGGCATACTGAGAGCTCAGTCATTTTTTAGCATCCAAACTCACACTAACTAGACTTAGGAGATATGTGTATATCCAGAATAACACTATTGTCAATGAAAACAATATCTAACGTAAAGTGGTATGATCAGTGAAATTTTTGCTGTCTGTGGGACCCATTGACTACCTTTTTTTTTTTTTTGCCAGTAATTCTTTTGGGAACCTGATTATAGCCAAGGATATTCCCCTCCCCCTGCCACAATATAGATACACACAAATTTAATGTACATTTGGAAGGGGCTCATAGATTCTCTGAAGCCTGCTTGTGGACTACCTAGGCGCCCGTGAGCCCTAGGATGAGAACGAGTTCTCTCCTGCTGAAGAAAGGTCCACACGGAAAACTAAATCATAATCAGAGTTGTTCGGTGAGCATGGGCTCAGATGGGTGTTTGGCTGTGGCTTTTCTCCTGGGCAGTGGTTGGAAAGGGCAGTGCTTGAGCCAGTCCCCCTTCTGCCCAACACACTTTTTTCTTTATAATGTTAACGTAAGGATATGGCCAGCTGCAGTCTATGAGGAAGATTTTGTGATCAGAGGAAAAATGAAATAGAAAGACAATGTATATTTTCATAAAGCTAAATTTATTCTATGTGTAAGGGACTTTATTCTAAGATTGTGTTTTTCCTGTGCTTTTGAGTGTTAAAATGTCTCTCATTTGGCAGTAGCATTTCAAAAATAACTTTGCTTGGCAGAACGAAATCTGAAACCACTTATTATTACTTTTAATTTTCTGGTGTTTAAAATCCTGAAGTCTGGGAACAACCGATTTTGACTACCTGCCTTGTGGGCTATTCTGCCTCTTTAATGAGACTTTAGATAATAACTCTTCTTTGATCCATTTTATATTAATCTTAAAATTTAATGGACAGAGAGCAATGTTATTTTAGGCAGCTACATACTTAGGAGTAGCAGGATAGCAAGTGTTTCTTCTGCCATGTAGGTTACCGTCGTGATGCAAATTTCTCTACCTGACGTTCTTCACTATGTCTTTTGGTAGAACAACTAAGGTGTTCCCTTCAATGACTGTTGTGGTCAGTTACTGTGATTGATCCATTCTCTCTAAAACACTTTGGTAAGGCATCCCCCAGAGGTGCCTATTTTAGTTTCCCCTTGTAACATTCCTTTATATATTCCCTGTTTCTGTCCTCTAGACTCCCTGTCCCCCCTATTAGGCCTCAGATTTCTAAAGATCCTTTCTTTCTGCTCCAGGGTCATTATGTGTTAGCGGAGAGTCAACCAGAACTGGAGGACAAACAAGCTTCTGCCCTCTCTGGGGGAGTCCAGGTTCAGCCAGCGACGCACAGTGACCTGGACCCGCAGACCACCAGCCAACCTCAGCCCACACAGTACATCATCACCACCACCACCAATGGGAACGGGAGCAGGGAGGTGCATATCACTAAACCGTAACTTCTGTCCTTGAGCTGGGATCAAGCAGTCACGTCATGTCTTTTCTCATGCATCAGTTGGAAAGCTTCTGACACTTATAACTCTTTTTTTAAATTTATCATTCACTCAAGAGTTTGGAGGTCACAGTTGTGACACTCATACAACTACTGGGGCTTATTTCATGCAGACCATCTTTCCCAAACTGACTCTTCAGACCCTAGGAGTTTCTGTCTTGGAAAGGAGATCTTTAAATAGAAAGTAGATTGCAAGATGGAGAAGCTTGCCTTGCTCTTGAGTTGTTTTTTTTAACACATTGATAAGCCTTACTTTTCCTTTGTGGAACTATGAAGTGGTGTATTGTGTTTGTACCAAAGGTGGAGAAAGGATGTGACAAGTCCATGGCCATTAGACTTTATTCCAAGCCGTGGCACCAAAGGAAAAGGGGCATTTTATGGTCATGTGTTAGGTCAGAACTGCTTCATCTTCTGAGTTTGCAGTGATTTAAGAGAGGGAGCCTACTGAGTATGAAAATAACAATGATGAAACAAAGGGTTGACAGTGATGTTCTGAAGGAAAAACTGTCATCTAAATTTTTCTTCTTGCTGATTAAAAAAAAAAATTGCCTTCTTTTGTTTTTGAAAATCATCATTGGGCTGTTGGTAGTACAGATACTGGTCCTCAGCAGCTTAGGTCAGAATGCCATGTTCTGCCAGATCTTACTTTATTATTCCACACAGTGGACTCCCTGTATGAGAAAAGGTTGCTTGATGTCAGCAGAATTTAAACTTCTACGTTAAAGCTTTGCCCCCCATTCTCTGGGGTGGTTGTATGGGAGATATTGGTGATATCGGTACCAAGTGAAATATATGTAGATACAAAGTAAAAAGCACTGAAACCTTTTCTGCCCTGCAGGATCCATTCACCAGTCATTGGTAAAGGATGAATTCCTTTCTCCTCCCAGGTGTACCTTCAGCCCTCGCTCACAGCGTTCAGTGTATTTTAGAATTTCTAATGCTTTCTTAAAATGAACATTCTTTAAGGTTGGATGGGAAGGTGGCCCTCCTTATTTCTTAAGTTAAACATACTAACATACTACAGTTCATCTGGACCTTTGGTTATGACCAACTTCACACTTAGGGAAAAAATAAGAACGTGGGACCATTTTAATATGTTAAGGCAGCGATTTTCAACCTTTTTCATCTCATGGCACACATCTAAACTAATTACTAAAATTCTGTGGCACAACAAAAAATTTATTTTTTGCCGATCTTATAAAAAAAATAGGTATAATTTTGATTGAGTTACAAAAAACACACAAACAAACAAAACAACCCTAATTACCTATCCTTTTTTTGCTCCAAAGTGACTCTTTAAAAAATCAGGTGCCTAAATTGTATATAAGGACTAATGGTACCAAGAATTAACCAATCAGATGCAACCTTATTATGCAATGTGACCAATAAGCTGCAAGTCATTCTTATATGACCTATATATTCATGGTTCAAAATAAGGGCATTCGCACCAAACACCGATTGTTGTGTTGGTCATTTTTTTATTTGACAATCTAAGCGAAAAGAGTTCAGTACCCCAGACTAAGTAGTCAGGTACTGTATGTCTTAAAAATTCTTGTGGCATACCAGTTGAAAATCGCTGCATTAAGGGATCTGGAAGAAATCCAATCTTTATGAATATTGCACTGTTAGTAGGGAAAGGAAAAACAATCTGCCTCAGTGATAGTTTTGCTTATATGGATTCCTCCTTCTTAGCTATGAATTCAGTGGGGAAAGCATTTTCCTCCTTTTATTGTACATTCCAGTTGTTCACATAAAACATTGTAGAGATCAGTATGTATTTTAACAACTTTTTGTGATATATTTACACATTTTTAGAATAATTACTCATGGTAGAAATTATCACTCCAGGACAGAAAGACCTAACTTAAATTTCAAATGAAGTAACTAATTTATTTTATTTACATTTCTGGGTAAAAACTGGTCTTATAAATTAAGGATAGTAGTTTCTTTATTTAAAGATAACCTTTCTGAAAAGTAAACAATTCTGTTGAAATAACTTTGCTAATATGTAGATTTTGCACTTTATTTCTGAGACCTCATTCATTTAGTTATCCCTAAAAATTTGGACCCTAAGAGAAGTTGAGAAAGTTACTTGGGAAATGTGTAGAAAGTGAAAATGGACTCTTTGGTAACAAAGAGGAAATGCCAATGTTTTTCATAGAAAATATTGACTCTGAATCACAAAACAGAGACTCTGGGTCAATAAGTCCCATGTTGTAATGATTGTAAATTACCTAGGGTCCAGTCTAGAAAGACTTGCTAGGTGACAAATACTGGGCTTTTCCAAAGATCCAGTTTAGTTTTTATACCTTAAATTTGGCCCTCTTGGGTCCTTTTTAATTTGAATCAGCAAGGTACCGCCCCTCAGGAGTAACATTGATTAAAATAGAAAACTATCACTGAATGGAATGTTCATTTTATGCCAGTTATTTCAAGTTTTAAAATACACAGAAAAAAATATGGAAGGACCTCTTTGTCTCTTTCCCATCTAAGTTTGTTTCTTCTTTCTTTTTGTCCTTCTGTGGAATAAGTAAATGCTCTAAAACTAATTTGTATGTTATCACCTAGAGATGCAAGTGGCAGTCAAGCCAAATAACACTGCTTTAAGATCAGGTATTCCTCACACTTGTCCAAGGGAATAGATTTTCAAAAGGACTTGGATTTGAAGAGATGGCAGATTATAAACCATCTGAAGGCCCAATTTTGGGGGAAAAAAATGTATGCAGCCAATGTTTTTATTGTTTCCTTTCTTAAGACTCATTGGCACTGTAGACTGCAATCGGTGCAGTATGAAAATTTTGGAGTTACATATAGATTTAACATTTTTATTGTTTGATTTGTGCCCATATAAGACATTTTATCATGTAAAACTGTTACTCTGGAAAAACCTATTGTTTTGATCTTGAATTGTTTTCTGATTTCCAATTATCCTTTGAAAAACTCTTAGGGCTGAGAAGCACTTCATGAGATGCTAAAGCTGACCCACAAGTTGAAAATGTTGACCCTATCCTGTTATTTAAATGTGAACATTTATTGTACATTCAGTGAGTTATAGTGTTAATAGTCTTGTGCTACTCAGCAGGTGTAAAAATTAATAAATATTTTTTTAAATAAACATCTTCCTTGATTAGTATGTGTGAAGCTATGAGAGCTACTGAGATTATTGTTGTCCCCCCTCCCGCACCCCCCCACCCCCCCCACTATTCCACTATTCCAACTTACAGTGTTTTGACTCTGACTCTTTGATTCACTCTGGTCTGGTCAGACTCCAGGTGAAAGAATTTATGGATGATGACTGTGGAGTGAAGTTCTGCTCATTCACTTGGTGGTTTCTAATTCAAGAACCTACCAACTTTTTTTTTTTTTTTTTTTAAAGATTTACTTTTAGAGAAAGGGGAAGAGAGGGAGAGAAACATCAATGTGCGAGAGATGTTTGTATAGGTTGAACCTCACACGCCCCTAACTGGGGACCTGGCTGGCAACCCAGGCATGTGCCCTGACTGGAAATGGAACCCGCGAGACCTTTCAGTTCTCAGTCCGGTGCCCAATCCAATGAGCCACACCAGCCAGGGCCCAACTTTTTAAGGGGAACTAAGAGCAGGCTTGCAGCCAGCAGGGGAGCAGAGCTGGAGCTTTATTTGAAAACCACAGTTTTCCAACAAGGGAGTGACATTTAGGGGGTCCTCCAGCTTCTCGGACGTAGTTGCATCCAATCAAGAACTGAGGATGATTTGTGCCCCACTGCTGATCAGCTGTGGAGTCTGAAGCTGTTGTGAGAGCCAGTGGCTAAGAAGAAACGGACACACAGAAACGTGTTCGGTTTAATTTAAAATGCATTTCTTCTTTGCGTGTACTTTTTCAGACATCTAGGGCCCGGAGATCAGAGAGAGAAATGGAGACACGCCGGGGCTTAGGCTTGAGTCCGCGTACTCCTCAATGAAACTCAAGAAACCGCTGTTTCCTCAACTATAAAATGGGAACTAATAGTGCATAGTACTAAAAAAAAAAAAAAAAAGTACAGCTGTAGCACAAGGATAGTGGATAGAAAATGCTTAGCATAGTGTGCAAGGTATTCCCTCTGCAAACCTTACCTAATAAAATTGCATTCAGTCACTCGGATTTTGGAGCCTCAATTCGCGGCCAGGTAAACTACCGACACCGTTTCTAACCTCCGGAAATTTCTAAACCTGGCGAGACCATCAAGCTGATTGCAAATTGCACCCCGAGACCCAGCCGCGCGAGCTCCCGCCGCCCTGTCCCCGGTACCCTTCTGGCCCCGCCCTGCGCCGCTCCAGGACCCGCCCAGCGTAGCCCCGCCCCCGGTATTTCCAGGCCCCGCCCTTTCCGCCGCCCGAGCGCGGAGCGTGCACGCACAGAGACGCCTTGCGGGGGCGAGCGCGTTCAGGAGCCCGCGGGCCGAGAGGCGCAGCGGGCTGAGACCCGCGCCTGCGGCCAAGGTGAGGGCGGGCCCTAGGTAGCGAAAGGGTTAAGTTGTTCCCGGGAAGCAGAGGGAGGTGGCGGCTGGGTCTCCAGGGGTCGCTGCTCCGGTGGGCTCGGGGCAGGGGAGGGCGCCTATGGGAGATGGGTGGCCCGGGTGGGTGTGGGTTAGAGTTAGGTATGGTGTGGGGGAGGGGCCGCAGGGTGCAGTTTGGAGGAGCGGGACCGGGGCCTAGAGCTGGGACGGGGTTGACTGGGGAAGGCTTTGCTGCATGGGCGACGGATTTGGAGCCAGGGGGGTTGCTCCGGAAGGAGCCTAGGGTTTAGCTTCTTTTGGGAGGAGGGTCCTTGAGGGAAGGTTAGCCTGGGTGCAGAGGAAAGGCCATTGAAGAGACGTCCAGAAGCCCCAAGACTTAGAAATCCTTGGCTTCCGGGGTTCCAGCCTGGCAGCTGCCTGCTTTTTGTGTTTGGACAGCCTGTTCAGAATAGTAGGAGGGCAAAGGTTACCACTTAAATAAGATTAAATTTAGCTACACATCTGCCGAATTGAAGACACTGGTGAGCAAGTTGTGAAACAGACGTAGGTGATCCTCCGAAGAGCCAGGTAGAACAGGGGCTTTGCAGCTGTTACCCTGTTCTGTGTCAGTTCTTTTAAAAGGACTTGACTTGAAGCATCAGGTTGCTTTTTCATTGCTTTTCTGTTTTAAAGTTTTGCTTAACGCATGTGTCCTGTGCTTTCTCACCTGCTTCAGTTATTAAGGCGCAGGGAATGTTCAGGATGCTGTAATTCATCATAGCAGAAAGGGCTGTGGTTGCCTGGGGACACGCTGCTGCCTTGATCAACACTATTCTGTCTGTTGGATCACACAGATCTGAAATCTCTTCAAGATAACTTGAAATAATTTAGTGGAAAGGTGCTCGTTTTAGTAGTAATTTTACAGGTTTGCTCTTTATGTTTGAGAGTTTCAGAATGAGAAGTCGTTACATGACCACATTAAGCCATATAAACCGTCATCCATCTAGAGATCATTCATTGCAGGAATCCAGGATTGGTCCACCTACCCTGCATTGACACCTGGTCAGGTAAGATTTTGGCCAAAGTTGCTGAGATTAGACGAGTAGTTTGGTGTTTTGACTGTTGTCTGTTATTGCCTTTCCATTTTACTGTACCTGTTAGCCCATTTAGTAGGAATAGGAAATAGAGACTGGATTTAGGGTGATTGAGTTGAAGCTCTTGTTCCTTTAGCTTTGCTCAAGCCTTTGGCTTCAGCTTTAGACTGGATGTAGCCATCAGCTTTATGAAATGCTCTCTCAACTGTTTTAATAGGTACTTTTCTAAAGGTGGCCGGCTGTGCTCAGTTACTACGGGAAGGAGAAAAATAGCATTACATTTACATAGCTGTAAATAGGAGATGGACCGACTAAAGGTGGGTTGGCCACTACTTTACTGGTTGTCATGGCCAGGTTCTTGGAGCCTCCGGAGTTTATTTGGACTAATAAAGTCATATTAAGATGCTCCCTTTGCAAGATTTAAATGAGAATTTTATATAGGACATATTGTGTCTAGAGCTAAAAATGGATTTGCAGTCCGGCAGACCTGAGCTTCAGTGCTACCTCTGGGTTGGGCAAGTTGCTTATTTACTTTGATCCTTGTTTTAATATAACTGTAGGCTAGATATACATAATAACCCTATCTTACACAGTTGTAAGAATTAATAGAGATACAAGAAAGCCCTAGCACTTACTAGGCTCTCATTAAATAACTTATTGTTAGTGTCTGAGCTTTATCTGTGTGGATTTTCAGTAAATTTTCTTTTGTGAAAGAACAATAAATTAATTGCTAAAAAAACCAGGTAATTGTTAAATTATGTTATAGTGGAGCGATTATTGCCCTGGGAAGTCTAAATTATGGACTCTGCTGATCTGTTTATCAGGTCTCATTTTGCTTATGTGTAAAATGAAGCTAGGAGAAATTCTATAAATTTGGCAGTTACTGTAGGATTCTGAGTAACTAGAGATCTGATAAGATTTGAAAGTTCAGATGAATATGCAGTGGTGGAAGGGAGAGAAGAGCTGTTGAGCTGTAGTTAGGGTGTGAGGATAAGGTGTAAGAGTAGATTTGAGAGTGAATATTTTCTGAAGGAGAGTGTGTATCAGATCCCTGGGATTGCTGCCTTTCTTTTTTTTCAAGATTTTATTTTATTTTTTTTATTTACTTTTGGAGAGCTGGGAAGGGAGGGAAAAAGGGAGAGAAACATTGATATGAGAGAGAAACATTGATCGGTTGCCTCTTGCATGCCCCAACCAGGGGTCTGGCCTGCAACCCAGGCTTGTGCCCTGACTGGGAATCGAACTGGCGACCTTTTGGTTCACAGACTGGCGCTCAGTCCACTGAGCTACACCAGCCAGGGCATCTCCCTTTCTTTCTTAAGGTATGATTGCATATATTTGTCTAGGTTACCTGTGGAATGTAAGCAATGGATTCCTTGGACCACATGCTGACAGATCCCCTGGAGCTGGGCCCGTGTGGAGATGGCCATGGCACACGCATCATGGAGGACTGTCTGCTGGGGGACACCAGGGTTAGTTTGCCAGAGGACCTTCTGGAGGATGTAAGTTACCACATATCGCCACTGTTTCCTGTCTGTCAGCTTTCCCACAGCCACTATTCTAAACCTTTTCAGTCTTTTTTGCTCCCTCCTGTTTAATTTTCTACATTGTAGCCCAATGATCTTTGTCTTTTTTGTGTGCATGTAGAGTCTATTTAATATTCTGATTAAGGAAGAAATTATAAGCTACATTCTGCATGATTAATAATGTGTCAACATAACTTGGTAATAGGATATAAGCCCTATTTTTAACAAGATAATTTTCTTCAATTAACAAGAAATTTTATATTTTAAGAGCAGAATTATTTGTATGTTTATATTAAAATGGTTACCGATATTGTGAATCATGAAACCAAACCCAAAAGTATTATCTCTATCTAAAAGGTGACCCTCTAATCAATCCTTAGTATGTGCCCTGGGATAGCATATCAGCAAGCTTTGACCACTTTCACAGGCAGGCTCTGTAATCATCATTATTATTAAGGTGTCTACCATTTATTAAGTGTTTATTATGTGTAAGGCACTAGCTCTGCTAAAACATCTGTTTATCTTGTTTATTTTGCTGTATTTCAAATGTAAGATAGGTATAGAGTATCATAAAATTAACATTCATCTGTGCGTCATCCAGTTTTAGGAGATAATTTTTTTTTTTTTTTTAGTCATATTTGGTTCAGATTTTTTTTATGTCAAACATTTTACATAAAATTAGCCCTGACTGGTGTGGCTCAGTTGAGCGTCATCCCATAAAGCAAAAAGTCACTGGTTCGATTCTTGGTCAGGGCACATGCCTGGGTTGTGGCCAGGTTCCTTGTTGGGACGCTTGCGAGAAGCAGCCAGTCAATGTTTCTCTCCCTACTTTCTTCCTCCATCCCTCCCCTCTCTAAAAATAAATAAATTCTTAAAAAAAAAATTCCAGATAAAACTAAAGCCACCATTTTGCCCTTACCTTACTCCCTCTCCCACGTGAAGTAACAATGACTGAAGTTGGTCTGTATCCTTCCATGTTTTCACATACCCTTCCAAGTAAATCTCCTATGTCATTCAGTCAGCAAACACTCGTCTGAAGTACCTACGTTATGCCAGACGCTGAGATGCTAGGGCGAAAGTGGTGAGCAGACACAGGTGTGCAGGGGCAGGTGTTGGACACGGAGCGGAGGTGCTTTCGCGCCTGCATGCGAGGACACCTAAACGGTGGTTGGGTTTCTGGGTTGTCTCCCGCTTAAACCCTTTGGTGGCTCTCCACTGTCTTTCGGATAAAGTCACAAGTACATCACATGTTTACAGGTCCTTGCTCCTCTTTCCGCACCCTCCCCTCTCCCTCCCTGTCCTCTTGCCTGCCACACATTGCCTGAATTCTTCTTGTTCTTGGGTTTTTAACCCTCTTGCCTCATCATCTTTTTTTCTTTTCCTTATCCTTGCTGTCTTAAATGTTTCTTCCTTGGGTAGGTGTTCTCTGAAACCTTAAGTCGGGGATGTGTGCCTCTCCTATGTGCTTAGAGGTAAACTTCTTAAACTACATTGTAACTGCTTGTTTAATTCTTCCCACATCCAGACAATGTGTATACAGCACTGGTCTGTCTTAGTGTGTAGCACATAGAAGATATTCAGTATATATATAACTGTTGAGTTAAGAATGAACTCCATCCTGCTGCTTCTCACCGTTAGCAGGTGACCTCAACTCCTCAGGTTCTCTCCTCTCATATTAACTTTGCCCTGCAACTTATTTTAAGCTGAACTTAGACGTCTACCATCATGTCTCTTGTTGGCAGAAATGGTGTCCAAATGGGATTTTCTCTACTGAGATAATTTTCCAATGGATTATTACTTACTATTGGGTATAAGACTGGTTTATATGTAGCTTTTACTAATCTCTAAGTTTTGAGAATTGAGTAAAGATCAGTGGAATTTTAGTTTGTTTAAAAAAACATAAGCCATGGCTGGTGTGGCTCAGTGGATTGAATGCCAGCCTGTGAACCAAAGAGTCACCAGTTCAATTCCCAGTCAGGGCACATGGCTGGATTGCTCACCAGGTCCCCTGTTGGGAGTGTACGAGAAGCAACCACACATTGATGTTTCTCTCCCTCTCTTTCTCCTTCCCTTCCCCTCTCTTTAAAAATAACTGAATAAAATCTTTAAAAAAAACGCAAATACTTAAAACTTGGATGGTGGTGATAGTTGCATAATAGTGTGAATGCCACTGCACCATACAGTTAAAAATAGATAAAATGGTAAATTTTATGTCATGTATATTTTACCACTCATACACAAAAACTTAATTAAAAATCTATTTTTCTCTTTATATGCTTTTTTCCTGCTTTTCCTCATTCTCCTAGCCCGAGATATTCTTCGATGTGGTCAGCTTCTCAACATGGCAAGAAGTACTGAGTGACTCTCAACGTGAACACCTCCAGCAGTTTCTGCCTCACTTCCCTGAAGACAACATTGAACAGCAAAATCAGCTCATCCTGGCCCTGTTCAGTGGGGAGAACTTCCGCTTTGGAAACCCTCTGCACATTGCCCAGAAGCTTTTCCGAGGTGTGTAGCTCAGCAGCCTTTTTTGGGGAGGGGTGGAAAGTGGGGAACACATTCATTTAGGTGAACATGCTTGCCTTCATTTTATTCTATTTATATTTATGTACAGACACTGACTTGGAGAGTGGTTTTGTGCAACATTTGATGCTTAGGCCATTCTGTTATTTTTTAATAAAATTTTTTAACTTACACAGGAAATATATAAGTCATAAGTGTATTGCTCAGTGATTTATTATGATATGAACTCTGCTGTCTAAAACCACCACCCAGATCAAGAAATAAAACATTACCAACATCTTACAGGCACCTTTGTGACTAGTCTTTAAAAAATTTTAATAGTTTACTATTTGCATTATTACATATATGTATGTGTCTGAATCACATATATTTTTGCAGAAAACATGGCACTACTGCCAAGTACTTCAGCATGTATGTACCTCTTAGGAAGGACATTCCTCACATGATCACAGTCCTATTATCACATCCAAGAAATTTTACATTGAGCAGACAATATAGAATATGCCATGAGCAGATTTTCTCAGTTCCCAAAAGTCCTTTATAGTTGCCTCTTAAATCCAAGACCAATTCAAGGTCCGTGCGTTGTGTTTGACTCTCATGACTCCTGGCTTCCTGAATCTAGTGCCCGCTGCTCTTGTCTTTCAAAACGCTTATGTTTTTGAAGAGCCGAGAACACTTGAATTGTAAAACATTCTGTTTTCTGGGAAATTGCCTTCTTTTCTCGTGATTAGATTTGGGTTAAACTTTTTCGCCAAGAATGCTCTATGGGAAATGTTCTTTGTTTTCCACCGTTGGCTCAGAAGGTGCATGATGGCAGGTTTTCCGTTGTCGGTAATGCCGTGTTGGGTCCCTTGTTTAAGTGCCGTCTGCCAGACTTGCTGTTTGTAAGGGTACCTTTTTTCTTTATGATTAAGATGCAATCTGCGGTGTGATACTTGGAGGCCATGTGATCATCTTATTTCCCAAAAGCCTTTGTTTTACTCAGTGGTTTTAGCACCCAGTGATGATTGTTTCCTGAATCAGTCATTACATTGGGGATCGCAGAAACAGTTTGGATCCCCTCTTTCGTCCCAGTTTTCTCTGTCCTGTAGAGAGGAACCAAGGAAGCTGCTTCCTCTTCCCCCTTCTGGGGAGAAGCTGCTTTGGAAGGAGGCCCTGAAGGGACACTGCACCTCCTTAAGTTATTTATTTATTTATTTCTAAAAAAATATGGAACGCTTCACGAATTTGCGTGTCATCCTTGCGCAGGGGCCATGCTAATCTTCTCTGTATCGTTCCAATTTTAGTATATGTGCTGCCAAAGCGAGCACTCCTTAAGTTTTATTTATATATTTAAAAATATATATCTGATTCCTTCAGCCATTAGATTTATTTCTTTATTTTTATAGAGAGGAAGGGAGGGAGAAAGAGAGTGAGAGAAACATCAATGTGTAAGAGAAACAGTTGCCTCTTGCACGCTCCCAACTAGGGACCTGGCCCTCTACCCAGGCATGTGCCCTGACTGGGAATCGAACTGGTGACCTTTCAGTTCACAGCTGGTACTCAATCCACTGGGCCACACCAGCTAGAGCCCTTAACTTTGATTAAACTGGATAACTTGACAGCCAAACGCCATTCAAACCTCATTATCTTACAGGTTTAAGATTAGCATTCTCTCCTTTGGTGGGTTATTAGTTTAAAGAGGAATTCCCCTCTGTGGCTGGCAAAGGTTTATTTCACTGAAGCCATGGGCCTCCCTGGGAATAAACCATTTCTTCTAATAGGGCCTGCTTGGTTTTAGAGGGGCCCTGTCAGGGACTTCATGTAATGTTAACACTGTCTGTTTTGCTTCATGTTTTCCTCCAAAACAATGTGATATCCTTGTAAGGATACAAACAAGGAGTGTCAAGGCTGGAATTTCTGCATGTTTCACTCTGTCCAGTGTTGTATTTCAGTTCCACTGTTGCTGAAGACGGTCGCATTACTATGGTTGTTAGGGTTATCAGTCGTAGCTGTCATTGCTTTTTTCTAATGAAAAAAAACTTTTTTTCAACTACAGTTGACATAAATTATATTAGGTTCAGGTGTGAGCTATCATTTCTTTTTGGTATTCTTTTACATTTGGTTCTCTTTCCTGATTCTTTTTTAACTATTCACCTTTTCCGTAAGTTAATGCGTATCAAACTCACTTGCATCTGTTTCATAAAGGAAAGGCTCATTCGTCATAAACCAACTTCCCGCCTGCAGCCTCCACCCCAGCTTATTGGATTCATTTCCATTCTGACCTACTTGACTCGTCGCAGAGGAAGAAGGATTTTTTTCCTTCTGCTTAAGCGTAACCTCTGCTCTTGAGCCTTTTGCCTTTGACCTCTGCTGGGGCCTTGTCTCCTCCGTGAGCCATTTCCCCTGTCCTGGGTATTCTCTCTACTTGGATATTCACTCCACTTGCTCTTTTTCAGCCTATAGATGTGTTCAAGGGTCTCGTCCTGAAACAAGTCCTTTACCACCTGTCCCCTTTATTTTCCACTGTCATTTTCCTTTATCTCCAAACTTATGGCTTCTGTCCCTTTCCGCATTCTGCCCCGGGCCCCGGGGGCTGTTCACTTCCTGCCCTGTGGGCCTGCTGTTGCTAAGGCCACCAGTGACCTCTTTTTATTTCCCCTCTAATTTTTAATTTTAAGTTTCAGACCTACAGAGAAGTTATAAGAATTTATAATGGACACCCATATACTCTTCACAAGGGTCACCAATTTTTAACATTTTTACCATATTTACTCTCATCATTACTGTACTTCTGTTACAGTCAAACCTTGGTTCTCGGACTTCTCCCATCTTGAACAATTCAGTTCTCGACCAAGTTGTTCGGGAAAAAATGTCTCGCTTGTCAAACCATACTTCAGTTCTCGACCCAGCAACCCTTTCCTGCTGATACCTGTATTTCTGATGGGAAAAAATGATTTTGTTTTTAAACAAATCACTTCTCGAACAGCTGTCTGGAACAAATTAAGTTGGAGAACCAAGGTTCTACTGTATGATTATTTTTGCTGAACCATTTGGGAGTATTGCGGACATAGCACCCCTGAATTTTTCAGTATTAAACTCTGAAGAGCAAGAACATTCTCTTACATAGCCACAAATGATCAAATTCAAAAATAGAGAAAATACAGAAAGTTTTTTTATTTAAATATGAAATTTAACATTGACATATTGTTATACATAGACCATATGTAACAGCCATCCCGGTGAGCCTTTTTTTCCTGCTCCAGGTCTCTCTAAGGAACGTGTCATTTCCAAACCAGGAGATGCTTTGCAGTTCTCTTCTTGACCTGAGCATTTGATGCCTTGGCCACTTCTGTCCTGACACTTACCCCCTTTGCATCAGTGATTCTTCCTGTCCTGCATTTGATCCTGGGTCTTTGCCCCCCCCCCCCCCGCCCCCCTTTCTTTGCTAACCCCTCTTCGGGCCTTGTCCAGGGCTCCTGTCTGATGCTGCTGGTTAGGTTTTATTCTTAGGGCCATGCCGGCCGCTTGCACCCCCATCCCTTCAGGGATGCCCTGCGCTCAGGCTGCAGCAGCAGCCACCTTCCCATGGCCACCAGAGGGAGCTTCTGGAAACGTCACTTGGCAGAATATTTACCAACTGCCTTCCTTGGAGTAACGTCAGGGCTCCTTGTGACGTGGCCGCTGCCCACTTACCCAGCTGCCCCTGGTTCTGCTCTTCGCCTTGGACACTGCTGTCTGCCCCAGTGCTGGCCGACAGAAATAGCACGCGAACCACATGGTTAGTTTTAAATTTTCCAGTTGTCCCATTAAGAATAGTAAAAGCAGTGAAATTGATTGTAATGATATATTTTAATTTATTAATAATAGCTAATAATTTAAGTATTTTATTTAACTCACTGTATACTAAAGGTTATTTTAACAGGTATAGAGTTGAATGACTCTAAAAGTCAGGGAAACTGAAGAGTGAAGGAACATAACTTCAAAGAAGCACAGAGGCCAAGAAGTAGAATGTTAGTCCAATTTCTGTATATCAAACATGATTAGTCATGTTCAGCTCGGGGCCCATTTCTTGAAGATCAAATTTCCCATTTCCCTGCAGCAGGCAGCATCGCTGGTGGCCCAGAGCCGGGCTCTAGGCGCTCTGGACGCCTGGAGTCAAACCTGACTTCCCATTTGTTAGTTGTGTGGCCGTGGCAAGTTATTTAACTTCTCGATTCTGCAGGTTCTTCATCTGTAAAATGCGGATTTAGCAGTACCTTCTTGTTGAGGTGGTTAGGAAGACTAAATGAGTTAATATATGCATGGCCCTTCTGTCGTAGCAGTTATGTGTCAGGTACTGTTCTAAGTGTTTGCTGCTATTAGTTACCTTGTTAGGTCAGTTGGGAAAAAAAGAAAAACACCTTGTGCTTCAGTCCCTTATTTTAGCTTTCTGAGAATAGTTTCTCCATCTTTCCCTCTCAATTCTCATCATAGCCCATCTGCTCAAATCTGATGTGTCCAAAGCAGACCTCTCTTAGGCCTCCTTATCTCAGGCAGTGGTACCAGTTGCTCATGGTCGATGATCTAGGTGCCATGCTCAGCTGGCCTCTCCGTTGTTCTCCTTCCTGCCCCAGCATCCAAAGTGGCAGCAGGTCTAATCTTTCTCCCTCAGAAATGTATCCCAAGTCTCTCTGTTTTCACTCATTTAACTATTTACATATCAGCTAATATGTGTCAGACATTGTCTGTGGTTCTGGAGCTAGAGTAATGACCTCACATTCTAACAGAGAAACACAGGTAAGTAAGGACATACTGTTGGTTTAAGTGCAGCAGAGAATAAGAGAGGACAGTGGGCCTGTAGTGCTGGGAGGAGCTGTTTTAGGTGTGGTATTTGGGCAGGGCTCCTACAGGGAGGTGATACTTGAACAGAAACTTCACGAAGGTCGAAAGAGCAAGCCATGGAAATACTGGGTGTTAATAAGAAGCTTTGCAGCAGAGGGAGCTTTAAGTACAAAGGCCTCGAAGGAGTAGGGTAGGTGGCCTGTTCAGGAAACCGCATGGGGGCCAGTGGGATGGAGGCGAAGAAAAGGGAGCCCAGTGGAAGATGAGGCCAGGATGGCACGAGGCAGCTCGCGAAGGGCCTCGTAGGCCATGTTTAGGGTCTTGGCTTTTATTGACCATGGAAGGAGACCGTTGCACCGGGTCACCGTTGTCGCTCATCTAGAGCACGACGGTGTGTCTCTTGCGCTCTCCCAGCCGTGTCATTGTCCTGCTTCAAAGCCTTCATGTCATTTTCACTGCACTTAGGAGAAAACGCGTGGCGTGACCTACAGTGTCTGTGCGGTTTGACCTTGGCCCACCTTCCCAGGTCACTTTGGGCCACTGCTCTGCTGCGACTTACTCGGCTTCCGTCGTCAGACCTTTCTTTGAGTTTTGGAGCGTGCCAAGTTCTTCCTGGCTTCAAGGCCTACGTTAGCACATACTGTTCCTTTGGCCTTTTCCCCATTTTCCCTTTTTACTATGTAAATTCCCAGATACTTACATTCCTCCCAGGTTTTCATTTTGAAAACTTTGAAGCGTATAGAGAAGTTGAAAACTAACACAATGAACATTCATGTAACTTTAACCTGTATTTGTCAGGTGTTAATATTTTGCCACAATTGCTTTAATCAGGACTTCATTTTATGTATCATTCTTCAGAGATCCCTTTCCCGATTTAATTCTTTTACCCTTTACAGTTCTCTTAACTTCCTTGTAGTACTTAAGAGAGTTTGATATTCTTGATCTGCTTACCTGTTTATTTGCTGTTTCTCCCACTGGACTGTAGGCTCCACGTAAATGTGGGTTATCTCCCCCTCCCCCATACTGCACTCCAATTTAGTAGCGTTTACTGCATTTTAAGCACACGTTAAATATTTGTTGACTGATGTATTTACAGTTGTGCCTCTGTTTTTCTAAGACGGACACTTCAACCCCGAGGTGGTCAAGTATCGACAGCTATGCTTCAAGTCCCAGTACAAGCGATACCTCAACTCTCAGCAGCAGTACTTCCATCGGCTGCTGAAGCAGATTCTGGCCTCCCGCAGCGTAAGTAGTGTTGGGAACCGGCTGTGAAACGGGGGCCGTGAACTCACAGACTTCATGACTTCGAGGAGTGGCCCAGGTACAAAACGCAAAGATAACCACTAAGGAAAAAATACTGCCAACTAAGCCATGACACAGTGGAGCTGTTATCCTATCTTGTGATCAGCTTTAAGATATACCCTGATTTGAGAAATGTTAAAACAAAAAGGTACCTCTTAAACTTGATGAAATATTGTAGCTTCAGTATTTACCAAGATAAATAAGTGGCTCTCAGCCGGTTGCTCTAGGATTGATGTGCGAGAGCGTGTGGGCCTGTGGGTGGCGTGACGGGGATCTCGTGCCCCACGCTCAGTGGGCTCCGGGGCCGGACCAGAGTTCTGGCCCTGAGTGGTTTAGGCTTCAGTGTAGAAACGTTTCAGTGTCTAGCACTCTAGCACTGAATATAATGAGTATTCATTTTTGATGGCGCCGTTCAACACTTAGTTTTAGAATTTTTGCCATTTTTAGTTGACGTGTTTGTACGTGCATCTTTCCCTGGGATCTGGGCGGAGGGAATTGAGCTTGTTAAAGGAGAGAAGAAAATCCAGACCTAGTGAAGGTACCGAAACAAGCTTCTGACGGTGATGTGCTCTCCCTCTGGTCTCCTCCTAGGACCTGCTGGAAATGGCCCGTCGGAGCGGCCCGGCCCTTTCCTTCCGGCAGAAGCGCCCTTCCCCATCCCGCACCCCCGAGGAGCGGGAGTGGCGGACCCAGCAGCGCTACCTGAAGGTGTTGCGGGAAGTGAAGGAGGAGTGTGGGGACACAGCGCTGTCTTCTGACGAAGAGGGTGAGTGTCCTGGGGCACTTGGAGTGGCTGAGGGTTTGGATTTGCACCGGCGGCTTGTCGTTTGGTTGGAGCCAGTGGTGGCCGTTCATCTCCCCAGCAAAGAGGCTGTCCCAGCGGCCGTCTGGGGTGGGCGTTCCCGTTAGGCGGGGTGTGCCCACGTGCCTTTTCTGCCTTGGAAGCTTAAGTGGCACTTGGGCGCAGATGAGATGCATTCCTGCGTGGCAGGGCTCTCCGCAGTAGGCCTGTCTGGCCCTGTTGTGCCACTTGAGAGAACTGCTTTTCCCCTTACAGGAGAGTAGTAGTGACTGTTGGCCTGCTGCAATGCGACCCCATCACTCTGTTGAAGTCTCTCTTCCTGGAAGAGCCATTTAAATGACCTAAGTGTGCTCCCGTTCGTCTGGGGAAGGGTCAGAAAGGAATGGTGGAACCCTGGCCTCCATGTTGTTGGCTTACCCTTGTTGAATCCAAATGGCCACTTACCCAATCTCCCCTATTGGAGTCCACAGCCACGTTGGATTTACAAGAAACATTTTCTTTTGAAGATCTCAGCTCATGGCTTCCAAGCTCTCCAGCGCGTTCTCCTAGCCCTGCGGTGCCCCTGAGGGTGGTGCCCACGCTTTCGACCACGGATATGAGAACTGCAGGTGAGAGCGTGGCCGCTGCTGGGGACGTCTGGGGAGGCCCAGAGGGCGGCCTGAGAGCTCCCTCCCTCACAGGCAGCGCGGGGCTAGGGCTTTACCTGCCAGGGGAATCTGGAGAAGGTTTTGTAGAATCCCACTTTTTTACGAGTAGGTAGGCCTGCCTTCCTGCCAACCTTTGCTCTGAAACTTTTTCTTAGGGGCTGATCAGCTGGTATTTTGGGCTAAAGCAGAATCTTAATATGAAATAGCAAGAGTAAGAGACAATTCAATAATAGAATGAAAGGGGTAACCAGAGCCATAGCAGTGTCTTAGAACGTCTGTGAAATTAGAGAAGCATTTTTAACTGGGGTAGGAATCAGAGAAGAATGTAAGAACCTTTACTATGTTTTAGGAGCAGCGAGGCACTGAGGTCATTGTTATGACCAATGTATAGAAAAACGGGGGAGTTGGCCCTGTGACTGTGTCGGGATTGTTAGTACTTGTAGTACAGCAGTCACGGGGAAACTCAGAGAAATGTCTTACTTCTGAATATCCCAGGTGACCAGGAAGGTTTCCACTTCAGCGTCATGTCAGTGAATGACCTAGTCCATGTGGTTTGGTTCATTTTCTCTCAGATAAAATAGAACTGGGGGACAGTGACCTGAAGATAATGTTAAAGAAGCACCATGAGAAGCGGAAACATCAACCAGTAAGACTGGGGGCAGGGTGTGTGTGGTCATTAGTGGGTTTCAATATAAAATCTCTGGGTTGGCTATTGTCAGGAAGATCCAGGCAGTCACTCCTTTACTTCTGCTTCCTTTCCTTATTGTTAGAGGACAGGATAACCAGAGAGGCTAGTTCACACCAAGGATGTGAGAAGACACGTGTGTTGACTTCATAAGGCTCATTTACTCTTCACCCAGGACTGGTCTATGAATCACGTCCATCTTACCAGGGCTCCACGATGGCGGCGAGCTTGTACTTGGCCCTGTGGCCAGTAAGAGGCAGAGCCGAGGCAGATC
This sequence comes from Furipterus horrens, assembly GCF_987537825.1. NCBI lineage: Eukaryota > Metazoa > Chordata > Mammalia > Chiroptera > Furipteridae > Furipterus > Furipterus horrens. The sequence continues at coordinate 24,728,093 of NW_028327181.1, read as the reverse complement.
CTATGCTCTTCCCACTTTTGACTGTTTCTGTTACTCCACTCAGCTAAGTCAAGGCCATTCCAGTGCAGCCAATCCAGAGAGCCTCAGGGAGGAGGAAAAGGCAGCTCATCTTAGGCAGAGTGGTGAGGCGGGACGAGCCCACAGCGGAAGTCAGCACTGTCTTTTCTCCTTACTCTGTGGTATTGGACAGATCCCTTCATTTCTCTGAGTCCCGTTTTCAGACTGGAAAATACAGTATTTAACAAGACTATTTGAAGACCACATGAGATAAGGAATGCGAAAGAGCTTTATAAACTATAAATGCGGTGTAATAGAAAGGTTGGAACTGGGTTCTCCTATGCCCCGTTATGAAGAGCAGTTTTTATCTCCGTATATTTTTAATTCAACATGATTTGGTTAGTGCACGTAACATCTAATTATCTGTTGGGTAAATTGGCAAAACCTCCAGCAGTTTTAGCTTTGTATTTGGGCCTCTGTAACAACTCTGACTGTCACCTCTAGGACCACCCGGACCTTTTGACGGGGGACCTGACCCTCAATGACATCATGACCCGAGTAAATGCTGGCAGGAAAGGTTCTCTCGCAGGTAAATGACTTCGCCGTAGGTAGCTGTCATCTGACTGGGGCGTCAGGTTACCTGAACCTGTCTACGTGTTGAAAAATGAATGAATTCACAGCTTTCTTTTCACTGATCACACTTTTGTTATTGCCTCTAATGGATTTATAGGTGGACAGTGAATATGTAGTCAAAACAGCAGCTCATTGGCTTCTTAATAACTGTGAAAACTAATTTGTAAATCACTCTTTGGGTTTGATAAACAAAACTCAATGTCTTATATTGGAGACTTCTCTTTCTTTTACTGGTGGGCCTGAGAACATAACACACAGGTGAGACCTCTCACTTCCTGCTGTAGAAAACGCATTTCTGTGATTTGTGTTGCTTTCTCTTCCCAGCCCTGTATGACTTGGCTGTCCTTAAAAAAAGGGTTAAGGAAAAAGAGGAGAGGAAGAAAAAGAAAATAAAAATGATCAAATCCGAGGCAGAGGATCTGGCTGAACCCTTAAGTGGCGCTGAAGGGATGCCACCTCTCTCGCAGGCCCCGTCTCCACTGGCAGTCCCTGCTATCAAGGAGGAGTAAGTGGGTGGCAGAGGTCACTGCTCCCGGGGGGAGCTGAAGCTGAAGGGTGTTCCCGGTACTAGTGCTCAGGGTGGACTGGTTTGTGTTGACACCGTAACCCCAGAGTCTTGGGGGCCCTGCTAGGGAAAGTGTATGGTGTGGTCCTTCATTGAACTTCTCTATGACTTACAGTAGGCTTGGGGGTCCTAAACCAATATGGGGATGTGTTCTTGGTCTTTTTTGTTCTCATGTTTGTCTTCCCTCGTTAGGCCTCTTGAAGACCTTAAGCCCTGTCTGGGAATCAATGAAATATCTTCCAGTTTTTTCTCTCTTCTCCTGGAGATCTTGCTGTTGGAGGGGCAGTCTAGCCTTCCCGTGGTAAGAGTTTTGGAAAAGTCCGATGTACATCAGAGTTTTCATATTATAGAAGTTTTTAATGGTCTGTAGCTTGACAGGCAGAACTCTGGGGTGCTCACAAGGTCTGCAGCTGTCTTGCTTTGTGTTTTGGGCAAGCTGGACAGATACGCCCCAGCCTCTTGGGCACACGGCGGAATTGCTGGTGTGGTGCGGGGCTCTCACTGGGTTCCGCCTTTCGCTTCTGTCCTGCAGCTGGAGGAGCGGGTCTTGGACTGGCAGTCGTCCCCAGCCAGCTCCCTCAACAGCTGGTTCTCTGCGGCCCCCAACTGGGCGGAGTTGGTGTTACCAGCCCTGCAGTATCTTGCTGGAGAAAGCCGTGGTGAGGAGCTTTCTTCTGTCTCATTAATTCTCACGGTGAACTGCAGCTCCGCTGGTTAAAACCGCGCCTTGGAGGGCTCTGCCCTCCTGATGCTGCGAAACACTCAGAAGTTACCTCGGAGCTGCGGCGGGGTCACGGTTCTGAGCTGAACTCTCTGGCCTGTGTGGCTTGTTCATGTCATCCATTTCTTGCAGCCGTGCCTTCCAGCTTCTCTCCGTTTGTCGAATTCAAAGAGAAAACCCAGCAGTGGAAATTGCTTGGTAAGTAGTCCGTGTTACCTACCTGTGACCCTAGGTTTTCATTCTCTATTCCCCCCTCAACTTCTTTGCCTTCCACTCAGTAGTATCGTCCAGTAGGAGGTTGAAAAGGACGATAGTGAATCTTACTTTGCTCAGTAAAAACCCCTTTGGTACTCAGGGTCTGAGTTTCATCCCATTCTCTTCCCCCATTGGATGTGGGCTCACCGGAGCTGAGATGGAATAGCTCTTCTTTACGATGCACTGGTGCTGGCTACATTTAAACACGCAGGGGTGCTTTACAGTAGAATCAACATTTATATTAATTGTGCCTGTGGTTTCAGGTTAATTTGTAATAATGTGGTTATTTTTCATTCCTAAAATGGGCTTTGCTGTTGAGGATAATGTGCAACGAGGTGTTGGACAGCCTCGAATAAGCTCTTTTTAAGGAACAGGATTCTTATTTCTGTTTTACGTTTATTAAGTTCCACTTTCTGTGTGAGTTGTAGTCACGTGCACCGGAAGTAACGTGGTGGCTGTTACCTGGTGATGGTGATAGGAGGAAAAGTCTGTGTTGATTTTATATTGCAATTCATAAACCTTTCTCTTTACCCTCTCAAGCAGTCTGTGAGGAGACACATGGAGAGAAGGCTGTGAAAGCAGCAGATTCCTCTATTTGTATAACATCTGTTCGGCTCCCAGGTGTCAGGCACTGTGTTAGGTGCCAGGGGATTTAATGGTTTGCAAGTTATATACAGTGCATTCCCTTTATGGGCTTTAAGATTTGTTTGGGGAACAAATAATCATTCAGGTGAAATAACAGACTCCTACATTCTGTGAGGGAAAAGTCCCAGAAAGGACAGGAATTATAATGTGGCCTTGGTGTGGCCTGTGGCGTCAGGGAGGACCTTCCTGGGGAAGGCGCATGTGAGCAGAGATGCCGATGATGACCAGGAAGGAGCGGGGCAGGCAGAAGGGAAGGGCGTTCCCGGTGGAGGGGCTGTGTAGGTCAGCAGTGCTGGGAAAGATTCAGTCCCAAAGGTCACACAAGCCTGTGTAGTGGTGGTGAGAATCTGGGTGTGGGGAGAGAGACTGACTTCAATTTAGGAAAGTTTGGGTTGGTAAAAGTGCAGGACTTGGTAACGAATTGGGAATGGGAGCAGAGGAGGAGGGCTGTCAAGCTTCACTTACTGGGTTTGTATTTAGGGGAGGAAGGTGTCATTTATGGAGGTAGGCAGTCGTGGGAGATATCCAGACTTGGAAAAGGGTGCAGGTCCTGAGTTCAGTTTGGGATTTGCTGAGTTCGAGCTGCCTTTGCGGCATTTAAGCGGAGATCATTGAGCCGGCACTAGGATATATGGGTTTAGAACCCAACCACAGTTGAGGGTAGAGAGTTGTTGGCATATATATGGTATTGAAGGTCAAGGGCATAGGGAGTGTTAAACGAGGAGAAAAGACGGCCAAGGACTAAGCCTTGAGACACTTGAGGCCGAGGAGACTGAGGGGCCAAGCGACTGCAGAGGAGGTGACTGCAGAGTCGGGAAGAAGCCATGAGGCAGTTGAATCTTGGAAGCCAAGTCATGGGAGAGTCACAAATCGGGGAGCGGCCATTAGCCCTGATTGTTACTAAAGGTTCAGGAAGATCAAGCCTGTGGATGTGTGGGCATGGAAGAAATGATGAATTTCTTGTAAGAGCGGTGCCTTGTCAGAGTGACGAGAGTCACCGACAGTGGTGAGCTGAAGGCGACTCACAATAGCTAACTGCAGCTCTGTCCTCTGTCGGGCTGGCGGCCTGGATTCGGCCATGGCGGGACACTTACACCAGTGTGGCGAATGTGACATGACCAGAAAGCAAGTGTTGAAGTTTGTGGGCCAGACGCTTTCTGTTGCATCCCTTCTGCCCGGCCATCACAGTGCAAAGCGGCCACAGACAGGATGTAAATGAGCAGGCCTGGCTGTGTGCCCATAAGACTTCCGTTACAGAACAGGTGTCCGGTTTGCTGACCCTTGACGTACACCGTGGTGATCTGCAAATGCTCCCAGTCAGGGCCCCCTTTGCTGCAACCAGTGAAACATTTACCTGCACACGCTGGTGAAAGAGATGGCGGATCGTGTTAAACCTACACATAAAAGCCTTTCAAAGTGAGAGCAACAAGCATTTATTTGAGATCAAAGAAAGAATAGCTATTTGGGAAGCATTCAGTCAGGCTGACGCCCGGATAGTGTTCCCGGTAGGAAACAAAGGCAGTGAGTATTTATGAGAAGGGAGGGGACACAGTTACATCAGCAGAAGGGAGGCGTCCCTTTTGGTGCAGAGAAGCTGACATAGTGACGGTAACTGGTCGCCATCAGTTCAGTAGTCACAACAACGGCTTCCCTGTTATCTTTGCAAACAATTTCTTGGGAAACAAGGTGGCTGAGGCCCAGTCTGAAGGCTGTTTTGCCCAGTTTTAACATTCCGAAGACTTGAGGTGCAAGACGTGCAAGGGAACTCCTCCGGCAGGGCAGCTCCAGCTCCGTTTCAAAGGGGTTCCATTTAGTATTTTTATTGACAACATAAACACTTTCTAGAGGTTTAGCTGGGGAGGGGAGGACAGTACCAGGAACTTGTGGCCAAGAGGGGAACTTTTTTAAATGAGACAAACTGAGTGAGTCTGAGAGTTGATGGGAAGGGTCCAGTGGGAAGAAAGGTTGCAAATATGGGTCGGTAAGGTCAGCAGCCGTCCGTCTCGAGAGACGATGGTGTAGCTTCTTAAGAGTCTATCTGCACCGCCGAGAATGGCTGTGCAGTCCGACTCGGGAGTGACACGGTATCTGTCTCCTCCCGTGTTGAATCGACATCTTGCGATGACGCTGGAGTGTCCTCTCCAGTGAAGCTGAAGCTACAGAGCCTGGGCAGGGTGATATGGAGGGTCTGCTGTTGCCCATGCAGCAGACCCCCCCTCTCTTCGCAGCTGAAGGGTCCAAGGGAAAGACGGAGTCGATACAGCTTGGGTTCAGGTGCGCCGCAGGAGTTGCCGGTGTTGACTACAACGTCAAACCGCCTTAGGGACTCCGGCTCCAGATTTTCTGTCGGGGTTTACTCCCTTAGCCTTTCCCCTGAAGAGGTATGCCGCAAGGCAGCGGAGGTTTTTTGGAGTCAGAGTTTTCCTTCTCTGATTGCAAATATGGGAGGGAACGGAAAATTGACTGTAAATTGCTGAGAAGAGATGGGATTGGCTTGGGATGGCCCGAGACAGCACATTTCTTATAATAGGAGGAAATTATGGAGTCAAAGCAGTGGGCTTCGTAGGTTTCACTGTAGGAATCTCGAGGGGGCTTGGTCTGATGGCTCTGCTGCTCACGGAGAAGGTGAGAGAGCTGAGCTGTCTGTTGAAGGAGAAGGGGGGGTGAGAAGAGTGGGGAATAATTAGTGTGAAGTGCAGAAAACCGGCCTGAACAAGACGTTAGATAGCCAGGCGTTGTGGGGCCAGTGGAGGCTGCTTGTTAGTGACATGTAGTGGCGTTCTCGACCTGTCCGCCTGTTTCTCCGGCAGCCTCGGCTGTCTGAGCTGAGGCTTGGAGAATGTGGGCAGTTCAGGCTGGACCGATGCAGACGGAAGAGCAGAGGTGTTAGACAGCACTGTGTTGGTAAGGGCGTCATGGAAATGATGGCCATGGTCTGAACAGGGGGAGAAGCGGGAAGGGAAGGGGCTGATGGGGTCGGAGAAGTGGACTAGCAGCTCTGCTGGGTTACAGTGATGTCCTGGTGGGAGTGGGAAAGCGAGGATGAAGTGTAGGGGCCAGGGTCTGGGGGCAGGGCGTGTGGGTGAGTGTAAAGGGCCTCAGCCCTGGCTGGACGCTGCAGTCAAGGGGAACTTCTAAAACGGACTGATGCCTAGGCCTTCCCCACGGACCTTCGGATTTGTTGCTGGGTGAGGCCCGAGCCTTGGTGTTTCACAGGTTCCCAGGGGATTCTCGTGTAGCCAGGCTTGAGGAACACTCTAGTAGGCGTTTTGAAGATGGAGCAGTTTGGGGTAATGTCAGAGTCCGGTTGTGGTTGTGGAGCGGGTGACTGGGGGGGCAGTGGAGGCCACAGAGCTGGGGACCGGGGCATTGGACGCGCCATCTGTGTGGCTGTGGCAGTTCCATGGACGGGTGAGGAGCTGCGGGGGCAGCGCACTGTGGGGAGCAGTGACTAGGAAGTACCTGCGAGGAGCAGGGCACAGCGTGGGCGGGCAGAGCCGCAGGGACCAGGCTTTTGTTTTATTCGGTATTTCAGAAGAGTTGGAGAGAAACAGTCTGGCGTCACTTCCGGGGCTGAGCGCGGAACGGAACGCTGAGGGTCATGGCTGTGGGGAAAGAAATAGCCAGCACGTGTCCCGGGAGAAGGATTAGGGAGAGGCAGCAAGCGAGGAAGTGGAGGCAGTGCTGTGCGGAGATTTGGCTGTCAGAGAATTCACTGATTATGAAGCCGCATTTCTAGAAGCATAATGGGAGTAAGAGGAGCTGGGCAAGGTGATAGAGCCCAGAGCTTTCTGGGATGGTGGGATTGTACATGGACTGGTGACAACAGGTAAGGGACCTGGTGAGGTCATCTCAGCAGCCTTGGAGAAGGGTGTGCCCCCCTGTGGCTTCTAGTCTGAGCAGGAGACGTACGCACCCTTCTTTCCACCGTAATGCCCCACTCCCCTTCCCTCTGGTCACTGTCAGTCTGTTCCCTGTTTCCTTGCCTCTGGTTCCACTTTGCTTGTTTGTTTGTTTTGTTCAATAGGTGCCTCTTATAATTGAGCTCATACGGTGTTTGTCTTTCACTCACTGGCTTATTTCACTTAGCGTAATAGTTTCTTCTTTCTCTCTGCTGCGTAGTACTTCACTGTGTAAATGTACCACAGGTTTTTGATCCACTCATTTACTGATGGGTACTTAGGCTATTTCCAGCACTTGGCTGTTATAAATAACACTGCTGTGAACATAGGGGTGCATAAGTTCTTCTGAATTGGGGTTTCAGGATTCTTCGAGTATAATCCCAGAAGTGGAATCACTGGATCAAAAGGCAGTTCCAGTTTTAGTTTTTTGAGGAAATCCCATACTGTTTTCCATAGTGGCTGCACCAGTCTGCATTCCCACCAGCAGTGCACAGGGTTCCCTTTTCTCTGCATCCTCGCCAGCACTTATTGTTTGTCAGCAAATACTTATTGACCGAGTGACTTAATTAGGGGACATCTAGGAGCGGTGGTCCTGGTAGACAGTGATGGAAGGCAGTGTAGGCCGAGTAGACAGTGTGCAGAGAGCCATTGCCGCAGGTCCTGATAGCCTCTCTCTCTGGCAGAGGTATAGCAAGTAAGGAGAAAGTGAGATTCTGAGCACTACCTTGGCTCATTTTATTATTTTTTGCCTTCTAATTCTTCTGATAGGCCAGTCCCAAGATAATGAAAAGGAATTATCTGCACTCTTCCAGCTGTGGCTAGAAACCAAAGACCAGGCCTTCTGTAAGGTATGGTTTTTAAAGGAATATCAGATCTTTGTCATTGGGTTTCCAGGCCGTTATGTTAGCCACAGTTCTTCAGTCCATTTACCTGTTCATGCTTTCCTTTCCTGCAGCAAGAACATGAGGACAGCTCAGATGCCACACCACCTGTCCCTCGGGTGTGAGTATGATGCTCTTAATAGTGGGGTGTCCCACTGCAGTGGGTGTTCCAACATCGCTTAGCAGATTTGAGTGGTGATGGACTTGAGACATCCTAAGGGTGCATTGACTTACCTGCTTCAGCATGCCTGAGGGGGCAGCGCACGCCCATCCTTAAGTGTGCTCCCTGAGCAGAGGGTTCTCGGTTGGGGAGGGGACTGCACACACAGCAGAGCTTCTGAGCGGCGTGGGATCTGCCTTGGGTGGACACACTTCCCCTGAAGTCCCCTCCTGCAGCACCCATTTGATGATGATTCATCCGGTCCCTCTTCCTCATTTTACCTGTAAAGAATTGAGGCAAGAGGTTAGGTGACTGGCTGAAGGTTAGGGACGAGACTAAGGCTAGAAGTTAGGTCCCTTGACCTCTGGTCTGGTCCTGAGCCCTCTGTATCACAGTGTCTCATGTGACGGGTTTCAGGCTGGTATGACTCTTTCTTTCCCCCGGCTTTGTTGAGATCTAGTTGACATACAATATTGTGTTGATTTGATACACATATATGTATGGTGAAATGATTACCAAAATAAGGTTAGTTAGCACATTCATCACCTCACGTAGTTGCCAGTGTTCTGCTGTGTGTGGTGGGAATATGTAAGATCTCTCTTAGCAGCTTTCAGCTGTATGAAACAGTGTTGTTACCGCAGTCACTGTGCCTTTCATTAGATACCTGGGACTTACACATCTGACAGCTGGAAGTTCGTACCCTTCGACCAACGTCTTCCCATTTTGCCCATTTTCCAGCCCCTGGTAACTACCATTCTGCTCCCTGTTTTTGTGAGTTTAGCTTTTTTAGATTCTCCCCAATTCTTTATGTTCCAGAAGAACTGACTATGTGGTGCGGCCCAGTACAGGGGAGGAAAAACGAGTTTTTCAGGAGCAGGTAAGAACCGGCTAGACCGCAGTGGGGACGGGTACATCTCTGTGGCCACAGGGAGAGGCTCTGGAGTCCAGAGTCTCAGAGGAGATTCACACCTTCAGCCTTCGGTATTCTGGGTGGGGTTGTCTGTCGGGGGCAGAGATGGTGTGAAGACCTTTCCCTCCAGCTAGCAGAAGCCGTGTGTGTTCCCCTTTTTGTCCCTTTACTAGTGACTCGGGCTTTGGGGACCATGCTTCCCCACTGTAGGTGGCTCAGCGCTCCCAGTAGAGTAGCCTGTTTCCTTCTCACTGAACCTCTCCAGGTTGATACCTTATTCTGTGGGAGCTCCGGGGAGAACCCCACCGACGCTGACTTAGCGACGTGTCCCTTTTCTCTTGGCAGGAGCGCTACAGATACAGCCAGCCCCACAAGGCGTTCACCTTCCGGATGCATGGCTTCGAGTCCGTGGTGGGGCCCGTGAAGGGTGTCTTTGACAAGGAGACCTCGCTCAACAAGGCGCGAGAGCACTCCCTGCTGCGCTCTGACCGGCCCGCCTACGTCACCATCCTGTCTCTCGGTAGGATGGCTTCGTCCTCTCCGAGCGGCTGTGCTTATTCCCCCGCACCCCAACCGCACACACAGGGAAGCTCTGAGGGTCAGGTGTAGCTCAGGAAGCTTGGAGTTGGGGAAGGGGGACTTCTACCCCCAGAGGTTTATCTGAAATTAGCGTCTCTTTCCTGAAGCCTCCACTCCAGTTTACTTTCATTCAGGAACTGGTCACAGGTAAGTAATCAGCTTAAGTGTGGGAACTTGCTTCCTCCAGACTATGGTTCCTTGAAACATGAGGTTTTTCCCCTTTCTTTGTGTCATGAATCTGGTGAAACCTGTGGACCTCTTCTCAGAATTATGGGTTTAAATGCATAAAATGAAATGCATAGTCACAAGAGTAACCAATCATATTAAAATAGTTATCAAAATATAAAACAAATGTCTTGTGCAGAAATATATATATATTTTTATGATATTAAATGACAAGACCTAGCAAGAGGTCTTATAACTTCTGTAATTTCCAAACAGTGATGCGTGCAAATGGTATTTTGAGTTGTGTGTGACAGCTGTCCTGTGACATAGAAACATCTGATTTCTTTCATAGGATCGCAGCGCTAACAATAAATGGTTTGTGACCTTGCTGTGTAGTGGTTCTTAGGGGTCATGCTTGGTCTTGGCTGCAAGGGCGACTATAGGGAGCTGCCCCTAGAGGGCAGTGTCCGCCCAGACTGCCTCAGAATTAGGCAGCGAAGCCCGGGGCACTTCCCCCACCAGAGCAGGAGGGGGGAGCCCCACCCCGCCCAACGCCCTGACTTGTGGCCTCTTCCCTACCTGATGTCCGCAGTTCGCGACGCCGCGGCTCGGCTGCCCAACGGAGAAGGCACGCGTGCCGAGATCTGCGAGCTGCTCAAGGACTCCCAGTTCCTCGCCCCAGACGTCACCAGCACTCAGGTTGGTGGAGAAGAGCTTATTTTTGTTTTCTTCCTGAAAGGAATTCAGAAAAGTTACCGGGAAACATAAAATGTAGTAACACAAATTTTTAAAAAACTGAATGAAGAAGAGGAAAGAAGGGTTTCTCAAGACACGTGAACAGTGATAGCCTGAGACCCTTGCTGTCAGTGAAGCTCAAATTGGACTCAAAGTGTTCCACCCGCTTCTGAAGGTCGTAGGTCATTGTCCCCTTCGGTGACGGCAGCTCCGTCTTTCAGGGACCTTAGTGTTTCCTGTTTGGGCACATGATCCCTAGTGACTTTTTGGGAGTGCCACTGCCCAGCTGAGAGATGATCAGTTTAGCAGCCATGACTTAGCCTGGAGGTTTTGCTCTGGTGTCCGAGCTGACCTGTCCCTTACCCCCTTGGTCTGGTCCCTAGGTGAATACAGTAGTGAGTGGTGCACTGGATCGGCTGCATTATGAAAAAGACCCGTGTGTGAAATACGACATTGGGCGGAAGCTGTGGATCTACCTGCATCGGGACAGGAGCGAGGAAGAGTTCGGTGCGTGAGGCCTTGGGCGGTGTGTCCAGCTAGACTAGGGATGCTGCTGACTGTCTGCCCCAGTCCCGGTGCGCCTCTCAGTGGCGTCCAGGCAGGACTTAGCCAACCAGCGAAGCCACGGCTCCCAGGGCAGCCGCCTTCTCCCTGCCGAGGCCGCACTGCCACTGAGGCTCATCACTCTTGTTTACAGAGCGGATTCACCAAGCACAGGCAGCGGCCGCCAAAGCCAGGAAAGCCCTTCAGCAAAAGCCCAAGCCCTCATCTAAGGTGGTAAGTGACCTCCTCTGAGCGCCTGGCTCAGCGGCGTCAGGAAAGACAGCGGTGAGGCCTCCCCAGAGCTCTGCGTCGGGAGCCCGGGCCATGCCTCCCTTTGGGGCACCTTTATTGAATCTGCACGCGAATTTCTCTGTCTTCTGCTTACAGAAGTCCAGTAACAAGGAGAGTTCCGTGAAGGTCCTCAGCAGCGGCCCTTCTGAGCAGAGCCAGATGAGCCTCAGTGACTCCAGCATGCCAGCCACCCCTGTCACCCCGGTGACCCCCACCACTCCAGCTTTGCCCACCACTCCTATCTCCCCGCCGCCAGTGTTGGCAGTCAGCAAAAGTGGCCCCACTTCCGTCTCAGAACCAGCTAAATCTAGCTCCGGGTAGGCTCTTCCATTCCTTCTCTAGTGCTCTCCCTCCAGGGTCCTCTTGTGTGCACATTCTAAGTGGGTTGTTTCCCCTTTTCCCCGCCTTTCCTCCTAGTGTTCTTCTGGTGTCTTCACCGACAGTGCCACAGCTGGGGACAGTGCTTTCCCTGGCCTCCAGCCAGACTCCACCGAGCTCTCAGGCCGCTGCCCGGGCTGTGAGCCACTCTGGCTCCTCCGGCCTCCCCCAGGTGCGGGTGGTGGCACAGCCGAGCCTTCCTGCTGCGACTCAGCAGTCAGCTGGGCCAGCGCAGACCCTGCCGCCGGTTCCAGCAGGACCTCAGATTCGCGCTCCAGCCACTGCTACGCAGACCAAAGTTGTGCCCCAGGTAAAGGGGGACTGGACCCAGAGGTGGGCTCGTGAGTGCAGTGGGCAGCCTGGGTAAGGGCTGAGGGGCCTTCCGTTATTTCCGCGGATGACGATGTTTGTTACCACAACTCCTGTGATGTTCACAGCTGGGTAAGTGCTTATATGAGTTGTGCCTTACATGTTGTGGGTCAGAACTCCTGAGAAGTTCGGTGATTGACCCAGGATTGTAACGTTGGGTCCCGCATGGAGGTGAGATGAGATCCAGGCCTGGGACTCTTAAATCTCAGGCTCCTTCTCGTGTGCCTCTAGTCTTAGCCAGGCCACTGACTAATAGTGTAACTTTAGAGAAAAGTCTTGTCTTCTGCCTCAGTTTCCTTCACTGTGAAAGGGGTACAGTGTTTGTCCTCAGTGTGTAGGAATGCGGTGTTAAATGTGGAGTCACTCCGGAAACGAAAGGTGTGCTACGCAGATGTGAGAACTTGTCGGGGGTCGTTTTAGAGCCGTGGGCATAGAGCCCCCCTGGGTGAGCAGCGCTCTCAGGGGCAGGCCTCCGGCGGTGCGGTGCTATCTAATCAGACTCTTGGCCTCCTGCTCTGAACTAGACAGTGATGGCTACCGTTCCAGTCAAAGCTCAGACTACAGTGGCCACCGTGCAGCGGCCGGGACCCGGGCAGACGGGACTCACGGTGACAAGTCTCCCTGCCACAGCCAGCCCTGCGAGCAAGCCAGCCACGAGTTCTCCTGGGACCTCTGCTCCGAGCGTATCTACAGCCACCGTCATTCAGAACGTTAGTGGACAGAACATTATCAAGCAGGTGGGTGGGACCTGGCTCCCTTGTTCGGAAGGAGAGGACGGGGAGGTCTCCTTGATCGGGATCTTTGATCCTTAGTTCACAGGCATCTCAAATAGGCCTTCCCACCAAGGGCAGCGTGAGCTCTGCAGATGCCGAAGGCAGATCTGCTGGCCCTTCCGTCTAGTTCAGTATTTAGCAGCTGAGTTTCTGAATTTGGAGGAGACTCTCCATGCATTAATTTAGTTAACGTTTGTGGTATAACCTTATATGATTTTTTGGAGTATCAGTTTACCACTAGTGGGAGAATATATTTATACTTCCTTGGTTGCGAATATGCAAGGCTAACCACGGAACTTCAGAGAATTGTTAGGCAGAATAGACTGTGCTAAATGCTTTATAGCTGTTCAATAATTTAATACTCAACACCATGGAGTAGGCACTTTCGTTATCCCCATTTTACAGATGAAACGGAGCCACATAATGATAAAGTAACATTTGTTTCATTAAGTATTTATTGAGTATTTTTTGTGTGCCAGGCACTGTCCAAAATATTGGGGATTTAGTGGTGTGTTGCACAGACTAAGTCCCTTCTTTGTGAGCTCATATTCCCATGGAGCCCGGGGGCAGACAGGTATTCCAGGGGCAGGGGCAGGGGCAGTCGCGGCTGTGAATGCCAGTGAGCTGGGGTGGGGTAGTGTGCCGCGCGCAGTTCAGCTCAGGCAGCTGGAGAAGGCCTGTCTGCGGAGCTGGCATCTGAGGGGGAGGATGAGGTTGCAAAGTGGGCCACCTTGCAGGTGACTGGAGAGAATACATTCCAGGTGTAGGAAGAGCAAGTGAAAATGTCCCGAGTCAGGAATATTTGGGGAAGAACAGGAAGGCAGTGGTGGCTGAGGCCTAGTGAGCAAGTGTGGAAGTGCTGCAGTGCAGTTTCCTGAGAGGTTCCTAGTGCTTAGATCTTGTCAGACTTAGATTTTAACTCAGAGGTGCTAGGGAGCCATTGAGAGATGGTGAGGCAGAACGACCTGACCGAATTTGCATTTAAAGAACCCCCTGGCCGCTGTGCAGGATGGACTCCAGGGGACAGGAGTGGGAGCAGGGAGGCTGGGGTGGAGGCGGTTGCCCTGGCCCAGGTGCGAGGTCATGCTGGCTTGTTGGAAACAGCCATCGCAGGAGGTGAGAAGTGCTAGGATTCTGAGTTCAGGGTGCAAGGTCAAGTCAGTGTGATTTTCCGGTGGTCTGATGACGGGGCCTGAGAGAAGGGAGTCCATCGTGGCCCGTGGGAAGCGCTGAGGCGCGGAGGGGGTGAGGCAGTAGTGTGTGCTCTAGAGTCAGCATGTGCGTCGGGTGTGGGAACGCATGAGGGGTGGAGGCCTAGGAACTGACCGCGTGCTGGATGTAGGGAGCGAGTGACCTTGACTGGGTCTGCTGGATTACTGGCTTTTGGGGAATGTGTTCAAAAGAGTTGAAAGGCAAGGAAATGGAGATAGTGGATATAGATAATTTTTAGAGTAACTGCTTTTGGAGAGTGCGGAGAACTGGAGTGCAGCAAGGGAGGGAGAGGGGTGGTAAGCGGGGGTTGTTGGGTTTGTGGATGGGACGTGTTACTGCACCTTGTATTCTGGTGACAGCGGTCCCAGTGAGGGGGGCACTGCTCATGGGACGGAGACAGTCCCTGAGGCCGGAAGGGTCACCTCTGACCCGTGGGCGTCTGATCATCCTGCTGCACTGCTCTCTCAGTGAAGGTCGGCACAGCTACGAGCAGATGTTTTTAAACCCATTGGGAAAACATGCATATATATTATTAGGTAATAACGGGTGATTATTTTTTTAATTTAAGAAGTTCTTTTCTAGGTCAGAGACACGTGCAGAAGTATTGAGCAGCAAAGTGCTATATATTAGTTTACTTAAAAATATCCCCACTCCTCCTTTCTCCTCCCTGCTTTGGCCCCCCAGACCAGGGAAGGGCAGATAATAAAAGCTTGACAAAGTGATGACCTTTGAAGCTGGGTGACAGGTACATGGATTGGTTACACTGTTCTCTTCTCCTGTGAATGTTTATCATTTTTGAAAATAAAAAGGTAGAAAACGTATGAAGGACACATACCCGTGCAGTGGAGGTTTGCCTAACTGCGCACTGTGAGCCTTTTGTCAGCGCTCTTTCTCCCCACCCAGGTGGCAGTCACCGGGCAGCTTGGTGTGAAGCCCCAGACAGGCAGCAGCATTCCACTCACAGCCACCAACTTCCGTATCCAGGGTAAGGATGTGTTGCGTCTGCCACCCTCTTCCATCACGACAGATGCCAAAGGCCAGACGGTTCTGCGAATCACTCCGGACATGATGGCCACGTTGGCCAAGTCCCAGGTGACCACCGTCAAATTGACGCAGGACCTCTTCGGGACAGGAGGCAGCGCTGCAGGAAAAGGCATCTCTGCTACCTTACATGTCACTTCCAATCCGGTGCACGCCACGGATAGCCCTGCGAAGACCAGTCCCGCCACTGCCCCTTCATCCACGCCAGCAGGCCCCACCGTGGTCAAAGTGACTCCCGACCTCAAGCCAGCGGAAGCCTCAAGTTCCGCCTTTCGCTTGATGCCAGCTCTGGGCGTGAGTGTGGCGGACCAGAAGGGGAAGAGCACAGTGGCCTCTTCAGAGGCGAAGCCCGCTGCCACAATCCGCATCGTGCAGGGCCTGGGCGTGATGCCTCCCAAAGCAGGCCAGACCATCACAGTGGCAGCCCACGCCAAGCAGGGGTCCTCTGTGGCCAGCGGGTCTGGAACTGTCCATTCTGCGGCCGTGTCCTTGCCCAGCATGAATGCTACTGTGTCCAAGACTGTGGCCGTGGCTTCCGGGGCTGCCAGCACCCCCATCAGCATTGGCACAGGAGCCCCCACTGTGCGGCAGGTCCCTGTCAGCACCACGGTGGTTTCCACATCCCAGGCTGTGAGTACCATTGGCAGTGAAGACGAGCCCCTCTGCCCGGGGAACTTCTCTTTTTAGGGGTGGAAATGTCCCTTATCGCCTCAGTTGACCCAAACAGGCTTATTTACTAATAGACTTCTGTGTTTAATTTTGAATCAGATTTATGAAAGGAGTACATGCATACATAATTTTAAAAAATATTAAAACAGTACCAAAGTGCATAGAGTAAAATACAAAATTTCTTTCACTACCCTCCTAATAATTCTCCCTTCCTGAGGGCTGATACCTGTTGGTATTTTGGCATTTATCTTTCTAGTCCTTTTCCAGAGTATTTTTATACATATCCACATAGTTTTTAAAAATCCTTATGAGAGACATTAATCTATATATTATTTTATGATTTGCTTTATTTATTTAAAAATATGTCTTGGGGATCATTCTAGATCCTCCACAGATACTGGGTTCTCTTGAATGAGTCCATGGTAGTCCACAGAAGGGATGCACTTTAACCGTTCTTCTGTTGAAGGGTACTTTTCACTTGTGTATGCATTTATGAACATGTATGTATAAGTATTTCTGGAGCCGAGGTGCCTGCACAGGTACGTATTCGTATTGGAAGTTTTGATACTCCGGTTGGGCTACCAGAAAGGCCACATCAGCTTACAGCCCAGTCAGCAAGTCTCCTACCCTAGCCAGTGCTGGGTAGCGCGTGGGTTTTTTTGTTTTTGTTTTTAAACTTCACGTAGCTATCTTACTGGTAAGAGACTTCTTTTTCTTCTTTGTTTCCCTGATCTTCAGTGAAGTTGAGCATCCAGTCCTATGGAGATAGGCCTATGCGCTCCAGCAGTGAGCAAATCGTGGTGTTTTCTTCTGGGATATTTGGCTTTTTCATAGTTTGAGGTGATCCTTTATATCTTCTGGGTGTTAATTCTTTGTGCAGAAAGTACTTTCTCTCACTCTGTCATTTTTTAACCTTGCACAGGGAGCCTTTTGCTCTACAGGTATTTTATCTGATAAGATCTATCAATCAACATTTCTTCTATGGTTCCTAGGTTTTATGTTTTTTGCCTTCTTACTCCAGAGTTATAAAGATAGTAGCTTGTATTTTCATCAGATATTGTCAGAGTTTTAAGAACAGTGTAACTGATAATCCATTTGAAATGTAGTTTGTGAATAGCATGTGGTAGAGATCTCATTTTATGTTTTTCAAATTATTCCAACATCATTGACTAATTCATCCCTCCTGCACTCACTTGAAATAGTATATTTATCATAAAGTAAATCCTCACGTTAACATAGGTGTGTTTTTGGGTGCATGTGTGTTCATTTAGCTTCTAGATGCGGAGCACTGTTCTGTATTTTGATAAAACATCGTTTTACTTCTTCAAACAAGCTATGTAGTAAAACCTCAGTAGTTCGGGTAAAGGCCAGAGCAGTGGTCTTACATCAGTAAGACCAAGCAGCCAGCAAACCCTGACATACAGTGTGGCTCAAAGGGAATGTTTAGGTCCTCGTGCCACAGAGGTTCGAACAAGGAGCCAGGAAACCGCCCACTTGACCCGCTGCTGTTTCCTTGCGCCTTCGTCACAGCCCAGCTCCCACCCAGCGGCCCCCACCCTGTTACTGATCTGGGTAAATAACAGGGTGTGGCAGAAGTAGGCTACAGGTGATGTATGGAAAATAATACAATAATTAGTTAATAATAACACAAGAATAAAGTCTTGTGTTTTGCGCAGTTACAGCTATAGACCTGCTTCTGCCCCACCCTGTGCAACCGGAGAGCATTCAGCGGGTTAGGAAGCGCTGCGATTTCCCTGCCCAGTCAGCTAATTCGGCTGGTTCATGAAGGGACGATTCCAGTTGCATTCCTGGTGGCCTGAAATGTTTGTAAGCAACTAAGACATTAAGAAAATAAAGCCGTAAGTAACCCCACCTGGAGGCCCGCTCTGTCGCCTGGTGACATCTTTGTGCGTCCTCATGGGCCAACGCTGTGACGCTGCTTTGCCCCCAGCACCTGGCTTCTTTAGGTGCTCGCCCATACGAAAGGTCGATTTCCTGTTTCTAGCATCCTGTCAAACCACCCCTCTCAAATAATTATTTTCTTTTTTATTCCCTTCATTGGGGCGACACTGGCTAACGAAGTCATACAAGTTTCAGGTGCATGGTTCTATATCATCAGTACACTGTTGTGTGTCCAGCACCCCAAGTTGAGTCTCTGTGCATCACCGTTTATCACCCTTTACCCTCCTCCACGCCCTCCCCCTCCTCCCACCCCCTTCCCCTGGCAGTCACCACACTGCTGTCTGTGTCCACGAGTTTTTTTCTTTTTCATTTTTGCTCAGTCCTCCATTGCCCCCCGACACAGCTATTAGTCTGCTCTCTATCTATGAATCTTGAATCATTTAAAGAAAATCCTCCCCCAAGGATATGTTTATTTTTAGAAAGGAAGGGAGAGAGAGAAGAATCTATGTGAGAAAAACATCTATTAGTTGCCTCCCATATGCACCCTGACCGGGATCGAACCTGCAGCCTAGGTGTGTGCCCTGAACAGAGATCAAACTCGCAACATTTTGGAGTACGGGATGACGCTCCAACCAACTGAGCCACCGAGCCCGGGCTTGAATCACTTTAAAGTCAGCTTTACAGAGGTTTTTACTGTACATAAATTTTATTACCAACCAAGGGGTAAAAAGCCAGGCAACCTAGAAACAGGTGATGCAATTACCAAATCTTAGCCATCCTGAAATACCCCAAACTAGGTCTTTTCAACTATTTTTGTTCCTCTTAGGCCTTATTAGCTTAGAGGTTGGACTTTTCACTTGGTTGAGTTTACGATTAGTGTCCCCTAACTAACCTTTTTATCTCTGGGAGAAACGGAAAGCGCCTGGAGAATGTGACCTGTGCCCGAGCTGGCATGCCCGTGTGCGCACGTGCTGAGTTAACTCTTGAGTGCCCTGGGCCGCCTCCCACCTCTGCAGACAGCTGTTCAGTGCGGAGTGTCAGGGCACACGGAGGAGTAAGACCCTGCCCTCCGAGGAGCTCAGACTCTTACTCTGCTGAAGTGAACACACATCTGCCTTTGGGATTTAGGTCCACATTTAGTCCTGGTGAGAGCAGTTAGATGTGGTCACTGAGGCTTTAGGCAGCAGGGAAGAGCATGGCACAGACAGGTGAGCCCTCAGTATAGATAGGAGCCCTTAACTACAGCACAGGGCCAGCAGATTGATGGGGCCTCCCTGGGCCCCACCTCAGGAATATGGGAACCCTGCAGAGGACAGGGAATGCAAGCAGCTGAGTGCTGGCTCTCAGCTCTGGTGGCCCTGGGCGCGAAATTTGGTTTTCTTATCTCCTGTCTCATAACCTCATTTCTTTTTCTCCAGGGGAAGCTGCCCACCCGGATCACAGTTCCACTCTCTGTGATCAGCCAGCCGATGAAGGGCAAAAGTGTGGTCACAGCCCCCATCATCAAAGGCAACCTTGGAGCCAAGTAAGTGCTTCGTGAGGGTGGGCGGGGCTCTGGGGGGCTGGAGCTCCTTGTTGCACAGTGGGGGCAGCGGTTGTCCCGGGGCTCTCCTCTGCTGCCTCTCCTGTTGTGCTCAGCGAGATTTATTGAGCAGCTAGTATTGTTTGAGGTGCTGGGCTTATGGTCATGATTAAAGTAGGCAGAAATCCATGCTGTCCTCCAGTGGGGAGGCATCATAAAGTGAAATACCACGTGAGGCAGTAAGGCGTACTTCGGAGAAAAGGCAAGGGAGGGGGAAGAGCTGTGATGGTGTCGGCACTGATGCGGCCCCGACAGCAGCTGTACTGCGGTGCGAGGGGAGGCCTCACTCGGACGTGTGAGCCCTGCGGCGTGAGAAGTCGGGGATGAGGCCTGCTCCGGGCTTCCTGCGGCCCTGACTCCAGCAGGGATGAAGGGCGGGATCAAATCATTCCGATGGTCTCAGGCAGCTGTTTTGGGGGTGGGTTTTTCTGATCAGCAGCACACATCTCTCTCGGGCTCTGCTCATTCATTACTCCTGCTGATCAAGGCGTGGGCATCAGCGTCCAGCTTTGGGCTTGCTCTTTCTCTCGTCACGGGAAGCACAAAAGCTGGCGGGAAGCAGGTCTCATCAGCTGGTTTCCATTTCCGTCCAGAATGCTGGAATTTTCACTGGGCACCAGAGCTTGCTCTTTTCCTTCCACACGCAGCCTGATTCTGGGTGGGAGGTAACACCCTGTCCTGCTTTCCGTCCACAGCCTCAGTGGGCTGGGCCGCAACATTATCCTCACCACCATGCCAGCGGGCACCAAGCTCATTGCTGGCAACAAGCCCGTGAGTTTCCTCACTGCCCAGCAGTTGCAGCAGCTTCAGCAGCAAGGTCAGGCCACACAGGTAAGGTCCGAGGGAAACTGTCAGCCACACCAGGTTTCTCTTTCCTGTGCTGTTTGTTTTTGACTGATGAGCCTGTCTGCATTCTGCTGATCGGATATACTCTTCGCAAACAGGTGCGCATCCAGACTGTCCCCGCGTCCCATCTCCAGCAGGGAACAGCTTCTAATTCCTCCAAAGCGGTCTCCACTGTCGTCGTGACCACAGCGCCGTCTCCGAAGCAGGCACCCGAACAACAGTGACTCGGGGAGGAAGACGGCTCCCGTGAACGCCCACGCCTGGGCTGGCCCGCCAGCCGCGCGCAAGGAGCAGGAGGTCCCGTCCTTCCTCGGAGCTCACCTGTCTGAGGACGGCTGGTGGGGGCCTGATGGCCGCAGTGGCAGGGGTTCTGTGGCCACACTCCACGTGGAGGACGCTGCTGAAGGCTCTCTCGGGGCTGCTCTGTACTGATCCAGGAGAAGCTGCTCTTCAGACTTGTGTGAGGTCGCCGTTGTCACAGCCCAAGTTCCCTCCCGAGGGAAGGGTGCCAAGGGGGCTTGCAGGGCAGAGCGCGGGCAGCGACCGCCTCGTGCTGCGTGTGGCTCGTACGTTTCTGTTTGTGGTCCTCTCTGTGCCTCGTGGTCTGGGTAGGAGTTCTGTGTCCAGAAATTTTTATGTAACTTATTTTTAAAAAACTGATAATTCTTTTGACCAGAATGTGAGAATAGCAAGATTCGTCTAAATTGGAGGCTGACTTGATAACTGCATAGTAACGGAGAGGCCGAGATGGGCAAGAAACATAGGAAGCAGGGTTGTGTGAATTCCCTGAAATGGGGTCGGCTTGGCACTACCTCTTTAAGGTGGGGTATCAGGGTCCTGACTGGTCTGCATCCTCACCTGCTGACGTGTCCTTATCAAGCCTGTTCACACACAAGTCCGTTGCCAGTGGATACAGGAGGCGAATGCTACGGAAATACTGCCTTTGCAGCACAAACTTGATTTCAGTTCAGAGATGATACATTCTGCTTTGTTCCAGAACAAGAGTCAGCAAACCGCGGCCCTTGGGCTGGCTGTGTGTTTTTGTAAATAAAGTTTTATTGGAACAAAGCCCATGCCCATTTGTTTATGTGTTATATATGGCTTCTTTCAATCTGAAGGCAGAACTGAATAGATGCCATAGAGACCATATGGCCCTCCAGCCTGAAATACTTCTTATATGGTTCTTTAAAACTTTGCTGACTTTTATTCCAACGTAGAGACGGCAGAAAAGAGTCGGTGTTCCTGCTAGATAGCACCAGCACAAAAGAAGTCAACCCAGTATACAAGTTACTTAATCCTGGGTGTTTCATACTTCTGAGCCTCCATCAAACTACAGGGAGAGAGCTTAGAGTGATATTTTAACGTGTTGTATTTAATTAAAGCGCTGGTTGTTAAGCACATGTGCTTCTTTCGTACTGGAGCAGGGCTCGGGTCGCGAAGCTTTTCTGCAGTGACAGGGCTTCCCTAACTCTCAAAAGCAACCAGATTATTTAAAATGTGTCTTTCATCTACAGAAATCCAGTGATGCTACATTGTGGGGTCTGAGTGAGGACATGGAGGTGCAGGGAAAGAAGTGGAATGGCCTCCTGC
Source organism: Furipterus horrens (assembly GCF_987537825.1). NCBI lineage: Eukaryota > Metazoa > Chordata > Mammalia > Chiroptera > Furipteridae > Furipterus > Furipterus horrens. The sequence continues at coordinate 24,706,749 of NW_028327181.1, read as the reverse complement.
AGGGGTGCTGGCAGAAAGGGGGTCACCAGGGACCTTGTGGGTGACACAGGTCTCACTGAATTCTTAAAGCAGTCATCATCCCTGTTTTAACCATGAGAAAAGGCGAGTTTCGGTTGAAGTTAAAGGGAACCAAGGTGTTAAATCCAGTCTTCTGATCAAGTCGAGTACCATTTCTGCACCTTCTAAGAGAATGGCTGTGGTGTGTCACACGGTGAGGCTCGGTGGCGATCCAGAGTTGAGTGGTAAGCCTGGATTACAAGGAGCAGAAGGGACCTGGCTGAGGTAAGAGGGGGCGTTGGAGGGGCAGCAGAGACCTGGCACAGAGGTGAGGCTGGTAAAGGTGAGCGGTAGGGACTGCGGGGAAGGAAACAGGTTGGCTTTTCACCTGAGTAAAGGAGGCTGCGTCTGTTGATTTATGATACTGGATATTTGCATGTCATTGTTCCGAGAGTCACATTTCCCATGAAGAGTTCATGGGGCAGTTTCCAAATGAGAGAAAGGTAGAAATTTGAGGAATCCTCTCTCAGGTATTTACTGAAGGTTAAAATAATCTCCCTCTGAATTGACTTAACAAATGATTTCATAAAAGGAGTCCTGGCATTCAGCCCCCACCTTACCCCACACTTTTATTTACCGAATGGTGGCCACAGACGTTTACACCCGAGGGGCACAGACAGGTTTCAGGATGCCAGTGTAGGACTGAGTCCCTGGGAAGCAGAAGAGGGTCCTGGCCAGCCTGCCCGTGGAGCACCACATTGGAACCCCCTTCTGGAGTTCTTCAGTGGCATCACCAGCATCAGCATCTTGGATGCGTGCCCAGGACTCATGCAGACGGAGTGGCTCTGGTAGGTGTGTGTGTGTGTGGGGGGGGGTGTTCCAGAAGAACCTTGGCAGCCATTGAGTCTTTGAGCCTCTGCTTGACAGGTTGGTAAAACTATTAAGACCATGAGTCTAATACAGGATTTGGTCACGAGCGTGGTGGTGGGCTTGGACTTGATCACAGCACCTAAGAACGTTGATGCCAGGGTTGGTGACTTCTGTGAAGGGATCCCAGGCATGGAGTGAGAAGGGCATCGGAGTAAATTCTGTGTTTTATGTGTGACCTTCACGCCTCAGCCTCTCACTCTGGAGAAAACACTACTTTGCCGCACCCCTTTAAAAACAAAATGGAGATCTCCACTTGGAAAGGAAAACCGAGAACAGATTCCTTCTTCCCACTTCCAGTCCCAAAGGAAGGAATGTGTGTTACATTAATTGCTAACAATAGGTCCTCTAGTATTTGTTGAATGGATGTTTGGGTTTCTGCTCGCAAACCAAAGTGGATCTTGAAAGGGTACCCATGGGTCTCTTTTCAAAATTAAATCTGTGCTTTCAGGTCTCTCATTCTTAACCTCTATGCTGTGACTTCACCTCTGAAATGCTGGCTAGCGGTGGGAGGTTCCCTTTCCTGGGCACAGCGCTTCTTCATAGAAATGATCCCTGCCGTACCTGTGCGAACAGCAGAGGGGAAGGCGAGAAATGAGCCGGCCTTTGGGGCCTACCGAAGTCTGGTTCTGTGACTTAGCAGAGCTGTGTAACCGTAGACCATTCAGCTTCTCCGAAGAACCTAAGTACTCACAGTAGAGGCCATTGTGATGGGAAGCAAAGGAGATACATATTTCAAAGTCTGAAAAATGCCACACAAGTGAACGGTACTGCTGGGTCTGTAAGAGCGTTCAGATTGGTCCTGACCCACTTTTATGACTCTAGCACTTAGTATGTTTCACTCTCTGTTCTTTGAGGCTTGAATTGCCTTTGTGCCTGGAGTGTGCTCTTTCTCTGCGGCAGACCCCGCTTGTCCTCCCTCCTCGTCTCTCATGGTGGTTTTACTTACCCTTGTGGCGCCAGTCACCCTGTCTGTCTCTCCCATGAGACCAGGTTCTTTGCTGGACACACACTTCTGAATCCGCACAACCATGCCAGTGCTGGTGCAAAATAGTTGTTTAATAAATACTTGTTGAAGGAGTTAAAAAAAACAGTACCAAGACTAGAGTATCAATACTTGTATTACTAGTTCAAGCTTCATGTCCTTTGCAGGATTCTTGTCCTTTGCTTTCAGCTGTATTTAAAGTCAAGGCTGTCCATAACCTGACGTTTCTCTCTCTACCTCATCACGCAGGTTTCTAGTCAGCATCCTCTTAGGAGGAGTCAGAACGTCTGGGTCCCAGCTCCCAGCTGGACCACGGAACTAGCTTCCTGATTTAAAAAATAAAATCACTTTTCGCCCAACGTTGTTATTTATCAGCAGTAGTATTGCAGTTCTCTGAAATTTATGATCAGATAGGAGATGTTTAACAAGTGACATTTAACACAACAAAGCTTGTGAATTACTGCTTTTAAAAAATACATGTTAGGATTGCATCTGTAAAATAAAGGCACTGTCATTCACTTTCTAATAAGAAAGTACACTTATCGCGGGTATTACGTTCTAGACCCCCCGCGATAGGTGAAAATCTGCGAAGTAGGAACCTTACATTTATTTTAGTATTTACTGCACAGTACTGCAAAATCCCGCGATATAGTGAAAAATCTGCCATAAACAATTAAATATTTTTTAAAATCCTGCAATACAGTGAGGCCGTGATAAGTGAACCGCGATAGAGAGAGGGACTGCTGTACCTCTTTCTTGAGAGGAAAAGGGATAAGTTATCAAAAGCAGCGAGTTTTGGTGGATTCATAGCCTGGATTCATCCATGAGGCTACTTCCTGTTCAGAACCTTTCAGAGTCCCTGATTTCTCTTCACGCTGAGACACAAGTTAGAGCTTGCTTCAGTTTTCTTTATGAAACATGTACCATACCAACACCCTTCAGCCAATGAAACGAGAAGGCGCAAATGCAGAGAGCCTGGAGAGCAGACCAGGGCAAGCGAAGTGCAGGGGGTGCGCCGCCCTGTGCGCCCCGGCTGTTCGTGCTCAGTGGAGCACGCCCACCCCGTTTATGACCGGGGCCTCTTCTCATTCCTCGTCTGAGCCACTCAAGAGGGCTGTCTGGTAGGTGGGGTCTGACTTCAGCTTCTGAATCCCAATGATTTCTCCTTCTCTGTGCCTCGTTAACCGAGTAAAAAGGCTGTAAGAGAGAAACAGGCAAATGAGCCTCCAAACTCCCTTATTTGTTCACCCAGGAATGTGAAAGCATCTAATGGTTCTTAAAGGATTTTCTTTATATCTGTATCAAATACTGTGCTTGCGTGTCTGACTTCTCAGTGTTCATTGGTAGATAAAGGGACCCTGATTAATATTTAATAGTTAATGTCATTGAGACTAAACTTGGGTCTCCCGCATACATTTTTTACTATTTCACTGACCAGGAAGTAGAACTAAAAACTATGACCTTGAGTTGCCTCTGGTCTGTGCGGGACTCTTTCTGGGTGAGGTGTATCTGCTTTGGGTAGGGAAATGAGGACCCAGGAGAAAAGACAGGGCAGCCATGACAGCGCAGCACTAATACCATATGCCAAGAGTGACTCGCACTACGTTAAAGACTGGGGCTCTTCCATTTACTCGTTGGGTGACCTTGGCCACATTATCTTTTGAAGCCTTGGTTTTCCCATCTGTAAAACATCACAGTGCATATTTCATAAAGCGATAAGGGTTAAGTGGGGTAACAGGTTAAATGCTTCCTACAGTGCCTGGGACAGACCAGGAGCATAGGAATTACAATATTCTCCCTGAGGAGCGCTTTAGAGAGCACTTGCCGCCTGTGTTATCTGATTGACACAGGATCTGAGGACAGGCACGCAGTGATGGGATTAGAATGAACCGGGGACAGAGCAGCCACCGCACTGTGGTGCTGGGGCCTAATGCAGCGTTTTCCATCACTCCACAGGCCTACAGTCCATCAGGGCTGCCTCTGAAGCCTGGCTCCGTCACAGGTCCCTGCCACCAGTCAGGTCCTTTCCCTTCTCAAAGCCTCGTCACCCTCACTGCGGCATTCCTAGCTCAGAACGTGGCGTTTAGTGGGTACTTCAGTGGTAGAAGTTAGCACAGCTTAGTTACGAAAGGTGGGTCACAGGAAATAAAATGGTGCAGTGTAATAAGTGTCGGGCAGAGGGTTGGTCAGGAAGGCAAAACTCGGCAAAAGTCGCCTTCTCTCAGACGTACCAGTAGACGAGAGAGTAGTTGGCGGCCACAATGCAGAGGGCAGCCAGGTAGTGCCAGCAGAAGCACATGGTGATGAACATGATGTTTGAGTGGTCGTCCTGGTCCCACGTGGGTGCTCCAGAGGGTGGGAACAGCACAAACCCAATCTGGTGGATTACACAGAGAAGTCAGCCTTGTCATTTGGCGCGTCCTTCCTGGGGTCACCAAGGCATCCGGACGTTCCCAACCACCTCATTTCCCATACCTGCGTTAGTAGAGAAAGATCTTTTTGCACAAGAAAATTACTAGGTTAATTGTGGTTTTAGTATAGGCTTATTGCAAACCACACCACAGGTGAACAGTTTAGCAAGTGGATCTTGTAGAAGGTACCAATACCTCCACTGGGGCGGGCGGATAGGGAAATGTTTAATCTGCTCACTATGCATACTCCATAAATTGCTCTTGTTAATGTGACAGCAGGGGACTCCTGGATCAAGTTACACAGATCAAGGGGCAGACAAGGTAAGGGGTGTAGCCTTCTGAACCCACCACCTGGCGTGTTAGTGCTGCATTGGCAGGACTTCACCTGGACACGTTCAGAGGGGCCCCGTAACCCATACAGCGTTAGGAGTGCTTGGATCATTACCTGCCAGAACCAGGTGCCCTGAAGAATAGTGAGGCTGGTTCGGAAAAATTCCAGCACGATGTTGTCCCGAAGAATCACCTCCAAGAAGATACTGAGAGCCCCTCCGAACACGGCGCACAGCAGGAGGGAGTGGATGTACTGGTCCAGCGGTGGTCGGTTATGAACGTGGTGGTAGAACAGAAAACCTGCCAGGAGGCCAGTCATGGCCATCAGAGAGTTGCCTGTTTCTATGTCAGAGCATTTGTTCTGGACTTTTTCCATTATTAGAATTTCCTCACAGATTTTTCAGCACTTGAAAAGTAAGTTTATATAACACTATACAGGACAACAAATATGCAGGTAAAATATATTTTGTGTGTAAAGTGGGTATAAGCAGCACAGGCTAGGTCTTTAAATCTCTTTACAGAATCTATGATAGGGATCAACAGAGGATGGGTAAGTGATTTGCGACAAATTGTGTGTGTGGGTGTGTTTTTACTTGAAATTCAGTTTTGCCCTTCACCTTTTTTTAGCTCTTCCTAGGGTACAAAAGTGAGGTGGTTGGATTACAAAATGCTTTTTGCCCTGGCTGGTGTGGCTCAATGGATTGAGCACCGACCTGTGAACCAAAAGGTCACAGGTTCAATTCCCAGTCAGGGCTGGGGTTGCGGGCCTGGTCCCTGGTGGGGGCCATGTGAGAGGCAAGGATCCATATTTCTTACATCTATGTTTCTCTCATTTCTCCCTCTTCAGCTCTCTAAAAATATATAAAATCTTTTAAAAAATAAATAAAATAACCATCTCTTTTAAAAAGTGCTTTTTTATGACCCCATTTAATGTGTTATATTGGGAGATCTGTCCTAGCCTATGGGTGGGTCTCCTATTTGTTTGGGGGTTCAGATGGTAACACTGCAGGATCGGGGGTGGAGTGCGGTTTCTCTTCCCAGACCACAGGGAGTCATACTTGTTGCACGGCGGCATTCACCCAGTCTTCTGACAGTTGTGTGTTTCTGTGTAGATGTGCGCACATGCACTCACGCACGAGCGGGCGGAGGGTGTGAGCTGGTGGGGGAGGGCACACAGCGTTTGTGCACCGTTAACTGGTGACTTTGGCTAAAAGCCTTGTGCTTTCATGTGCTGCTTTATGGACTATGTCACCTATACCATCCAGAGCGTAGGACTAAGCCTGCTCAAGTTGAAGTTCAGAGAGTTGGATTTTTCTGGGGCAGGTTATTATATTTTCAACAGTTCTGGTCTATTGTGCCCTGCTCCCTCATAATGACAACTTGTCAGTGTCTTCCTTCCTTCCATCCTTACCACTAAGTTACCTTCGTTGAATGTTGCCACAGCCATAACCAGTCTGTCGAGCCCCAAGGGAACGTGACTGTTGAGATAGGTGACCATATCAGTGATTCCCGAGACTGCAAAGAACAGGTACATGGTACTGTGTTGCCAATTCATTAACTTTATCCACTGGTTTTCAGAGTACAGGTGAAGGTGGGGCCCATCTGGAACAAACTGCTCTGCCAGAATCCCTGCAGGGAAATGAGAATGGAAATTGAGGAGGCAAGAGTAGTTCTAAGACAAACAGGTGACTGCAAAAAATAGACCTGCGTCTGGAATGAAGTCGGGATGTGGGTGAATGTGGCCCGTGGTTCAGTGGACCTACTCTGCTACTTCGGTACAAAGTAAGGTATTTGCTGAGGAACCTGTGTAAACATCTTGCCTTTGTTGCTGCTGTTCCGGGGGCCCGTGGGGGGAGGAGGAGGAGGAGTAGAAATGTAGCCACACGGGTTCACAGGATATCTGTCTAGTAGCTGAGACGACAGTAAGGCATTGTCACCTAAGGGAAAGTGTGGCAGGTAACTTCTTCGGGCTCCCTCCGCCAAGTGAGCAGTAAAAGAAATCCTAGAAGGAAACAATTAGGTTGAAAATAATAGAGTCTGAGCCGGCAGACACGGTGGTTAGGATCCTCGGGCACGCCTAGGGAGGGACGCAGCTCCCACATGTTTCCACAGGGCAGACTTCACGTGAGCGCTCTTCCGAGGCCCCCGCGTGGGCTCCATGGGCTTGTGCGCTTCCCGTAGCTTTACCTCTCGGTGACCTATGTGATTCTGGCCACACTGTGTCTCAGGGGAGGCAAAGTTGAGAGACTGAGGCCAGAAGGTGGATCAAACTGCTGTAGCAGAGGTTCGGTTCTCAGCCCTTCTCCTGTCCCGTTTTGGGAGGCAGACAACTTGCCTTTATGCCTGGTGTCCAAAATGTTCGTGGGGCCTAAATAAATCCTCCATGACAATATTCTGAATCCTGTTCCCAAAACATTTTCCCCTCAAACCGAGCCCCTTTCTGAATTTATGTGTAAAGGATTAAGGAGTGGTGAAAGCCACCCAGAGAAAGGAGGTCCCAGGGACATTAGAATGAAGTCCTGTGAGAAGAGACTGTTGAGTTCCCCATCGTTCCTCAATGCCTAGAACAGAGTTCCTGGCACATGGTGGGAATTCAAGAAATAATTGGTGAATGAAGGAGTATTATTTTCACCCAAATGCAATTCTTCTAGCTTTATTTGGGCCAAGTTGCTGCTGCCTTGACCATTTCAGGCATATGGTCCCTGTCACTTCTCAGCTTCAGAAAGAAGAGAAAGACTTTCTGAGACCCAAATGGCTGGTGAATGGGAAAATCCAGCTGGACTGGGCAAAAAAAGCTATGCACCTTTGCTAATCCCAAGAGAAGCTACTGTTACAGCTTCTGCTCCTCCCAGGAAACTGTTGGCCAGAGACGGTAAGTGGCAAGTGCAATCACAGAATAAGACCCCTCATTGGTACTGGTCATTCCCTGAGGACCACCGGTAGGGTGGCACAGATGACAAGTGGAAGTGGGGGGGTTTGTTGGAATGGGGCACATTAAAGGAAGGGCCCCCTCTGGGGCTCCTTTCTCTCTTCCCCCATCTCTCTCACTGGCTGTCCAGCATAATAAACTCCCCTCCATACTCGCCTGAGATCTGGAGACGGAGGCTATGCCTGTGAGTAGGGTGTTTATTCTTGAGATTCTAGTGGAGAGACAGGTGTGTGTTGGGGGGGAGATGATTTTTTCTAAAAATTTTATTTAGTACTTTCTCATAACTCATATACATGAGCTTACCCTTTGAATTTGTTCTTTGTTCTCCTTCTTTTGTGCTTTGTCTTCTTCATAAAGTATGTCTTCTGTTTCTACAACCTATCCCCACGTCCTTCTGGGGCAAAGACTGTCATTTACGTGGTAGTTTTTCACAGCGCACTGAGAGGTCAAGGCTATTAACTTCCTATTACAAAGCTCAGTACACAACTGGAAATGCTTTTTCTCTCATCTCTGCCAGTGGAAACTTCCATTTCACGGGGCCCACAAAGTGGGTTGAAGGTTCTGGGTAGGATGGGGAGCCTCCCCTGGACCAGGTCAGCCCCATTCTTACCAATGACCGGAAATAAAGTTCTGATCGCGGCCTCAATGATCTCGAGATGCTGATAATGACGGATCTGGCTCCTCTTCCCCTTCTGATGAAAGTACTTCAATGGGTACTTCACGGACCACCACAGCCCGACTATCAGGAACAGGCTCCCCGGGAGAGCGTGGCCCTTGAAGTTTGCCATCGGGGCTCCAGGATACCCGGAAAACAGCGAGCGGTGAGATGGCTGAGTGAGGAAAACGAATGGATGTTAAGGCAGGAAATGCCGCACGTGACTGAGGATTCCAAACCACACGCCGTCCAAAGAAGGATGCGCTCATTCTCCTAAAATAAGCCTCTGGGCTGCGCCACTGCAGCCTTATCTGCAGTGAGTCACGTGCCCAAGCGGGTGCCACTGGCCCTGAGGCTTTAAAAACACGCGTAAATAAAGGGAAAACCCCTGAACAACAGGTAAATATTGATCTCAGGGTAGAAAAGCCTTCCTAAACATAAAGGAGGGAACCAGGAAAGTATTCCCCGACACTGGCATTTTATAGATCAGAAACATCGGAAGGCGAACAGCAACGCCACGATCAATGGGTATTTGTGTTGAGCTGAGCTGGTGCCTTGGATTAAGAATATGTAGATTGTGACCTGGGAAATGAGGAGGAACCAGCAACCCACACAGCTGGCAGGAAGCTCCCTTAGCATCGCAGCTCCCACCTTGGCGATGTGGAAACCACAGGGTTGTTTTGATCGAAGGTAGTTTCCATACATTCACACAAAGGCAGTAACATCACAAGTTCATTACTTCAGATCCCAGAAATAGGGCTGGGGCTGGGGGCGGGGCACTGAGCTGGGAAGGGCAGCCTCTATCCCAGAGCACCAGGAGCAGGAGACAGAAAGCAGGGTAGGTAGCAAGCACCTATATGACCTTTAAGAGGTGGTGGGGTGGAGATCACTAACTTTTTGTGGGCTTAACTCTTAAGTGGTTATTTTAAAAGGTAGCCCAGGAAAAGCAAAGCTAGAACTTGAGGTGGGATGCTGAAGCTCAGGGTCTTGTCTAAATGTCTAGACTCTCCGTGTGAGCAGGGCTGCCATCCTGGAAAATGCCTAGGCAGCAATATCCCCTTAGGGAGCCTTTACAGATTCATAAGGCAAAGACAGTGGAAGAATGAGCAAAGACATGAACACAATTTACAAATAATAGAAATGGATAATAACTCTCACAGACATGCATATTAATGTACAATCTCATCTTCACCTAATTGGAATATAATTTGAAAAATTAGAGATTTGATGCAGCTCCCGTATACACAAATATGGACAATATGATTTAAATTCAGTAAAATTCAAAATTAAGAGTGTTATCTAGAATCTATTCAGAAATGATAATTTTTTCCCCATGGCCTGGATGGTGACCTAAAGAAATGGAGGTGGTGGGGGTGGGGGTGGGGGGCAGGGCAGAGCAGTTGATGGTCATCTAGAAAGTACCCTGTAGGAAGCTAGAGGACTGGCGCTCTGCACAGCTTGCACCAACCCTGGTGGCGGGGCGTCCCCGTCCTCTCTCGTCCTCTGGCACTGGCTACATCGTCAGGGCTCTTCCGTGCCTGACACATTTACAGTTGAGGTTGCTGCTCTTCACAGGAACTCTCACAAGCTTTTAAAAAATGCTTCTAGCTTTTGAAATGTCAAATAGTATTTAAAGGTTTTTAATGAAAGGCAGCAACCCCATGCTCCCTCCCTCTTCAACACCCCCTCCCCCCAGAGAAACCCCTTTACATCCTTTCTGCTGCTTTTTTCTGGTAATTACCTCCATGATTCCAGTTAATTTGAGTGCACACTGCCATCTGTTAATTTAGTCGCCAGGCGTTCTCTGTCAACTTCCTGGAGCTCTTTCGCCACCTCTCCCTCCACAGTAGTTACAATACACACAGCTATTGAAATCATTAGTTTCATTATTATGGCTCTACAAACCCCAAATCCTTATCAGCGTCCACATGGTCCTGTGCTTTCCCTTCAATTTCTCCCGCCCCTCTCTCTCTGCGACACAGGGTCCCCTCGATCACTTCAGCAAGTACAACCCACTCCTGCTTTAGGACCGAGCACTGTGTTCTTTCTAGGACAATTTTCCTGCACTTGGGTCTCTGCTCAAATGGTTGTTTAACCTCTGACTACTTTATGTAAAACAGCTGATACGTCCCCTAAAAACCTTCTGTGCTCACCCATTTATCCCCCCCTCCCCTCCCCTCTCCCCAGGCAACCACTGATATATATATTTTTTAATTAGAGAGGGGGAAGGGAGGGAGAAAGAAAGAGAGAGAAACAGCAATGTGCAAGAGACACATCGATGGGTTGCCTTTCCCATGCCCCCCAGCTGGGGACCTGGCCTGCAACCCAGGTTGTGCCCTGACTGGGAATTGAATCAGCAACATATTGGTTTGCAGGTCGGTGCTCAATCCACTGAGCCACACCAGCCAGGGCTGACCTTTTTATTGTCTTCATGTTACAGAGCGAAAGAGGGTTCTTCAACGTGGCGCCTTGGTGTAAAACCCGACAGCTAGTGTTGAGGAAAACAGGTCTTTATTTACAATATTCCAACCTGGGGAGGACAGTGAGCACTTCAGCTCAGAGCCCTGTTCTCCCACGGGACCCAGCATTTCCCTTGCTCCCCAAGAGGCTAGAAGTCAAAACCAAGCCCAGGAGTTCCCTGTCCCTTATCTGTCAGCTGTCTCCTTCAGGACCTGGGGTACGATGTCATCAGCCTCCGTTTAACAGTCCAGGAAAACATGTGCTGTGTTGCACTGGATCACGCGTGGTTCTCTCTCTGTCCTTTCAGAGCCGCATGGATCTCTCTTCTGTCTCCTTGCAAGCTACGTGGATCCCTCTACTCTCTACCTCCTTGTAAACCACACGGAACTCCCTCTGCTCTCTGCCAAGAATGGCTGCCGCCTTATTTTTAAATCCCCGACCAAGGCCTGTGACTCAGTGGGCGTGGTAACCAGCTCTGACCATTCGCAGAAACTTGCGCAGGCCCTGTACGCTCTTTCCTCACCATCCAACGGCCAAAGCCCCTCCCATCTCCTTGGGCCTTCAAGAACTGAATCCATTTGCATAACTAAGACCCTAGCTGCCAGCTACAGATGTGCAAGGGCATCTTGACAGTTGCTCCCTTCCTCCATCCCCCAACCGCAGGCTCTGGGGATTTTGGGGACCCCCACTCTATAACACCCATAGTTTTGCCTTTCCCAGAATGTCATATACTTGGAATCATATGGTATGTAGGCTCTTCAGACTGGTTCGTCTCTTAGTCATGTTAGGGATGAAGAAGCAAGCCAGTGACTCTCAAACCGGTAGGAGATAATTAACAGATGAATCATGGAAAAGGGGCAAGGAAATGACATTCCGAAGCTCCTCACACATATCTCTGGGATCAAAAGGAGGAAGACTGTTGTCACCAAACACAGAGAAATGGGAAGACATATCTAGATAACTTTGCAAATAAGTTGGAGACAGACCTATAACTAGATTGCCTTTAGTTAATCACATCCTGAGTTAAGTAGTTAGTCAATTATTTTGTGAACCCGGATTAACCAGTACAGTAGTCCTTCTCTATGTCGCAGTTCACTTATTGCAGCCTCACTGTATCGCAGGGTTTTTAAAAATATATTTAATTCTTTATCACGGATTTTTTGCTCTATTGCAGGATTTTGCGGTACTGTATACATATGTTGTTAAAGTTACGTAGGTTTAAGAGTGTAGAATATGTTTAAGAACATAAGTAGTGTTTATAAAAGTGTGGAAAAGGTTAATAAGGGACTAGGAACAGATTATAAGTGTGTGGGAAGGGTTTATAAAGCCTTAAAATATATATAAATACTAAAATAAATGTAAGGTCCCTACTTCACGGATTTTCACCTTTCGTGGGGGTGTCTAGAATGTAATACCCGCGATAAGTGAGGGAATACTGTAATGGAGAAATGGAGGAGAAGGAAAGGGGAGGGGGAGCTAATTGCATTAGGGAGGAGGAGCTAATCGCATTGGTATAAAACCAGTTTTCTTTGTCTACTTCGTGCGTACATGATCCTGGCTGGTGGTGCGCCTGACTCTGCAGACTCATGAATAAACGCCTCGCTTTGCTGCTCAGGTCCTGTGTCTCGGTTTTTATTGTGAGTGTTTCTCATAGTCATATGCATTTAAGTTTCCTCCATGTTTTCTTTTTTTTTTCTTTAATGGCTTGATTGTTTATTTTTTGCATCAAATAATAGTCTGTTGCCTGGATGTACCACAGTTTATTTATCCATTGAGCTACTGATGGACATCCTGGTTGCTTCCAAGAATTGGCAATTCTGAATAAACCTGTCACAAAGATCTGCGTGTGGGTTTTGTGTGGACATGAGTTTCTATCTCCTTTGGGTAAACACCAAGGAGTGAGATTGCTGGATCCTACCGTAAGAAGATGATTTGTAGAGACTGCCAGATTGTCTCCCGAAGTGGCTGTACTATTTGCATTCCCACCAGTGTGGAAGAAAAGGGGCCACATAGTAACCAGACAAGCTCAGGGGAAGCCTGTAAGCTGCCTTACAAACTCAGAGACCTAAAGCAACCACAAAGGATGGTCTGAAATTAAAAATAACAAAAAGCCGTTCATGGCTGGTAGTCATGTCCTAGGCCAGTATTTTTCCCTAACAAAGGTCAATCTTTATCTTAAGTGAGCCTGTTGTCTTTTTACATCTGTAACAGACCTTTGGACCAGCAAAATAACTTCCCTTTTTCCGAACCCCCAGGGCACAGGCTGAGCCCACAGTTCCCCTCATTGTTATTGTTACCATGTTAATTGTTGACTGTTACCTATCCTGTACTCACCTGTGTAAAAGAACCTTTCATCTGATCCCAGAGGTTCCCCAGCCCCTTCGTGTCCTCTGCCTCCCTAACCTATCACCAGGGGATTTCCTGTATCCTCCTTTGATTGTAATGGATAAAATAAGGTGCTAAGCTGCCCTTCCTTCTCCGTAGCATTATTTCAAGTCTCACTGAGGTCTTGCTTCCCAGCAATTGTCTTTGGCTCGAACAAAGTCACAAAAATTCTCTCTACGCCCGGATGTCTCTTCCATTGACTGAGCCATGTATGAGGGCTCCCATTGCTCCACATTCTCACCACCGTTTGGTGTTGCCGGTCCTCTGGGTTTTGGCAATTCTAACACGTGTGTAATGGTGTCTTGTTTTAATTTGCGTTCTTCTAATGACATATGATGTGGATCATCTCTTCATAGGCTTATTTGTAAATCTTCATTGATAAAATGTCTGTTAAGGTCTTCAGCTCATTTTTAAATCAGGTTGTTTTCTTATGAAGTTTTAAGAGTTCTTTATTTTGGATAACAGTACTTTATCAGATGTCTCTTGTAAATATTTTCTGTTAGTCTGTGGCTTATCTTTTAATTTTCTTGAATTTTGTCTATGCAGAGCAGAAAATTTAATGTTAAGTAACTCCAACTTTTTTTTTTCCCATGGATCATTTCTTTGGTGTTTTATCTAAAAAGGCATCACCATACCCAAGAGCACCTAAGGCTTTTTATGTTTCCTTCTAGAAGTTTTATAGTTTTGCACACTACACTTAAATCAATGGTCCATTTTTGATGGGGCACTCAAATGCTGGAAAATCTTAGTTTCAGGTAACAGCTAGTAAGTTTAGTGATCAATGTATGTAAAAAGCTATTGTTTCAGGATCTGAAGGAATAACCCAGAAAGCCATAAGAAGTTCCACCTTTGTGCCTCAGGAGGACTGCAAGCATTCAAGATGGTATCTGAGCCATTGTGCTCCAGGGAGAGATGACCACCATCCAGGACACGGAGACCAATCCCTGGGGCACAAGGACCACAGCCCAGGACACAAAGACCACCACCCAGGACACAGATGAAAGGATGCTGCAGCTTTTATCTGATTAATTTTTCCCTGAATTCCAAACCCCCTGCTACACTTTTCTTCTCCTTATAAAAAGGGTCACTTTATAATGGAATTTAGGACAGCCTGTTAGGGTACAAACCCACTGTCCTCTCAGATCACCGACCATCTGAATAAAGTGCCCATAAAGATTCGATCCCTGTTTATGCTTGTCGGGTCTGGTAGGTGACAGGCAGCGCGCACACTGGCTTTTCCTGTTTCATATTGAGTTAATTTTTGTGATCAACATAAGAAAAAATTCCCTCTCAAGGTAAGGCCTGTTATACTCTTTTGTTTTTCTAGCCAGAAGTGCAGAAAAACCAGCTTTGCAAATCCTCCCTGCCCTTCCCCATTTTTCTGAGAAGCAGTTCCCTGAACACAGGCAGAGTCCTTATCTGCCTCTTTGTCCATACCTGGCTCCACCCTTCCCTTTTACATGATTTAAAATTGACATCCACAAGGCCTGCATCCTGTCTGTCAAAACTACTTTTGAATTTACTTATGCTACTAGGAGGCTTAGTACCTGCACTTGATAGGGGAGAAGGGTTGGGGAGGTAGATTTCTTCCACAACAAATCATTAACTTAGTTTATTAGATTAGCTACATTATACAACATGTGGTAGAGATATAGGATAGGTCAATTTTTGTGAGGAGGCACAGGCAATAACTAATCTTCAACGAACAATAAAAATGAAGACTTTGGCCCTGGTTGGGTAGGTCAGTTGGTTAGAACGTCATCCTGATATGCCAAGGTTGTGGGTTCAATCCCTGGTCAGGACACATAAAAGAATCAACCAATGAATGCACAAATGGGTGGAAAAACAAATCGATGTTTTTATTCTAAAAAAAATAATTATCCCCGGCTGGTGTGGCTCAGTGGATTGAGCGCCAGCCTGTGAACCAAAGGGTTGCCGGTTCAATTCCCAATCAGGGCACGTGCCTCAGTTGTAGGCCAGGCCCCCAGTTGGGGGTGCATGAGAGGCAACCACACTCTGATATTTCTCTCCCTCTTTCTGCCTCCCTTGTCCTCTCTCTAAAAAATAAAATATTTAAAAATATAATTAAAATAAAATTTTAAATTTAGGCTTATAATAATGTGGATAACAACATTTCATATAGGCTAAGTCTTGATAGCTCTAGCTTTAAAAAAATAACTTAAAAGAAAAAAGCAAACACTGAAGGAATGCACATCCTAGTATACACAGAATGGTGTGGGCGTTACACTATAAAATAATATTATTCTAAGGAAAACCCCCAGGTAGGAAAACATGAGAAGGTGCTTCCACAAGGGCAAATCTCCTTTTCAATGTTAATGTATTCACTCTTTTTTGATATCACATGCAATAGAATGCGAGTGTGAAGGGAGAATTAAACATTTTGGAGAGGTAGTAGCTTTAAGTGAAGGCTGGCAATCAAGAAGGCTAGCAGTTTGGGCAAAAATTCATTTCATGTCTAAACAGATCTCTAGGAAAGGAACATAACTTGAGTAAGATATTCGATGTGCTTTTCCTTGTACTCCTTGTTTTCAACCATTTTCCCTCCTTACAGTCTCTCTTTTTTCTTTTGAGGTAAGTGAAAGGGAAGACAAGTTGAAGGTGTCGAAAAAGGAGGTAAGAGTTAAGAAAGAGTAGGGAACAGGGAAAGGAGAGGAGAGAAGAGTTACAAAAGCAGACAGAAGAGCCTGGCCAGGGTGGCTCGGCTGGTTGGATGTTGTCCGGCAAACTGAAAGGTCACAGGTTCGATTCCTGGTCAGGGCACATGCCAAGGTTGTGGGTTCAATCCCCCACTCGGGGTGCTTATGGGAGGCAACCCACGGATGTTTCCCTCACACATTGATGTTTCTCTCTCCCTTCTCTCTCTCTGGAATCAATAAATATGTCCTCAGGTGAGCATTAAAAAAATTACTAAAAGAAAGAAATCTTAAAAAATAAGAGAGAGGAAATGGTGCAGAGGACAGGAGAAATTATGGTTGATGCCATTTGTTTGGCATTAAAAATAAAACTTGATATGGCACCTTTTGTTTTTAATAAAGCCCATATTTTCCCTTGCTTTGGATGGGGAAAGTAGGAATCATGAAGGAAGGGATGTAGCTAGATGAGTGAGGGAATCAAAGAGAAGCCGAAGAAATGAATTTTGTTTTCTGCCTATGCTTAGCAACCAGCTGGTCCAACATGAGGAGAACTAAGGACTTGGCTTTCACAGCAGAACAAGAGTTAAAGCCAGTTTCTCCCAACCTGTGAGGACAGGACACGAAATATGTGGACTACCAAATAGCACAGACAACCTGGAGCTCGACCGAGTGCCAGCCATGCCTTTGACTTAATGAAGTATGGTTTCTCTTCACCGTGAAATATTATGTAACATTTAAAAAGGCGAATTAGAGCTATATCAGCTGTTCTGGAAGGTTTTCCATGAGATAATGTTGGCAGAGACAAGCAAGATGGAAAACACTACTTATAATATGACCCCATTTTGTGCGACAGCGATAATGTCCTGTTTTTATGTGTACATACGAGTGTGGGGGTATGATCATATGAACAGGGAGGAAAGCAACATGGGAGAGTACTCAGAGAGTATTTCATGCTGTTCATTAAACATTTCTGGCTCTCTGATTCTAGGCACATGGTATGACTACACTGGCCCTCTTGTGATTAGGTTGGGTCTTGTGAGTTGTGAGCAGAAGTGACTTGTTACTTCTGGACTGAAATGCATAATTACCAGTTCAAGACCCCCACCCCAGAACTCGCTTCCCTCTGCCACATCATGATCAGTAGTCTTTATGGAAGCTCCTCCATCAGCCTAGATCCCAGAGCGAGGCAACATGGAGCAAATGAGCCATGGTGAACACAAGGCCTGGGAGAGATGAACAGCTGTGGGCCCTTTTTATCCAGCATAACCAATGTGTTCTGAACCAACCAGGTATATACTTGGTCAACGTGCTCCTGGTGGGACACTCAGGCTTTTGTCATGTTTTAAGTATTGAAAAACCTTATTAAATCCAAGGAAGCAGTTAGGTGCCTGAAGAACAGCAATTATACCAAAAATGTGCCAAAGATAAATTTTGGCAGGTTCCATCTGGAACGCCCCTGACTCCCTCATTTTCTTCTTGACATCAGACAGACACATCTTTTCCTTTGAAATGGTGCTCGGGTTCTTGCATTGCCACCCTCCTGCCTGCTTGACAACAGCCTAATGAAAATTCAGGTAACTGCTAACATCACAAGGTTCACTTTTAGGTCCACTTCCCTTCAGCAGTTTTCAACAGGGGTAATTTGTCTGGAGATAGATCTGTTGTCACAACTGGGGTGGTGTTGGAGTTACTGGCACCCAGTGGGGCAAGAGCAGACATGTTGCCAAATGTCTTATAATGTACAGAACAGCCCCCATAACAAAGAATTCTGCAGCCCCAAATCTTTTTTTATTTTTTAATGGTTTTATCCTCACCCGAGGACATTTTTTCATGTTTTTAAACAGAGAGTTAGAGAGACAGAAAACTTTGATTGGTTGCCTTCTCCTACATGCCCTGGCCAAGGATCAAACCCACAACCTGGGTATGTGCCCTGACTGGGAATCGAATTTGTGATGCTCCAACCAAATGAGCCACATGGGCCAGGGCTACAGCCCCAAATCTTTTTCTTTTTTAAATTTTATTTATGTATCTTTAGAGAGAGGAATGGAGGGAGAAAGAGAGGGAGAGAAACATTGATGTGAGAGAAGAGAGAAACATTGATTCTTTGCCTCTCATGTGCCTCCAGTTGGGGACCTGGCCCGCAACCCAGGCATGTGCCCTGACTGGGAATCGAACTGGCGACCCTTTGGTTCGCAGGCCAGGACTCAATCCACTGAGCCACATGGGCCAGGGCTGCAGCCCCAAATTTTCCTAATGCTGTGGCTGTGAGCCGCTGCTCTGTTCTAGGCCAGCTTCCTATACTTTTTCCTGAGGGGAGCAGAGATCAGGCTGCCTCCCTTTTCTTGTTATTTATTTATGTTGCCATTTAGTCTCAGAGTGCTCTGCCTTCAAAACTGTGTGTGAAGTATAAGCCCACTTCCCTAGAGTTTCCTTCCTTGCTTTCCATATCCTCTAAAAGAATAAATAAATAAATAACAGCTTTATGGAGATATAATTCACATTCCGTACAACTGACCTAAAGTGTAAAATTCAGTGTTTTTGAGTATATTCACTGAGTTGTGCAGCCATCACCAAAAGTCAACTTTAGAACACTTCCAACCCCCACGAAAAAATACCCTAACCCACTGGGTGCTCTCCGTCCCCCTGGCCCTCTCCCCGCCCCTCGCGGCCCCGGGCAAACACGGATGTACTTTGTATCTCTCCCGAGTGGCCTAGTCCAGACATTTCATGTACATGGAATCGTACACCATGTGGTCTGTGGGGACTTGCTTCTGCCCCTCGGGGATGTTGTCAGGCTGAATCCATGCACCACTGCTCATTCCTGTTTATGGCTCTTGCATTGTAAGGATACGGCCTGCTCATTGGTTGGCCAGGGCTGCTGCAATAAAGTGCCCCAGGCTGGGTGGCTTAAACAACAGAAGCATTTTCTCTCAGTTCTGGAGGCTAGAGGTCTGAGGTCCAGGGCTCAGCAGGTTTGGTTTCTCCTTGGCTTGCAGGTGGCTGCCTTCTCCTGTAGCTTCACGTCACCTTTCCTTTGTGTGTGTCTGTGACCTCTTCTCGCCAGGACACCCGCCATGCTGGGTGAGAACCCTCCCTAGTGACCAGCCTCTTGTCACTTAATCACCTCTTTGAAAACTTTATCTTCAAACAATACAGCCACATCCTGAGGCAGGGAAGGTTATGGCTTCAACATACAATTTTGATGGGGCACATAATTCAGCCCATGACACCATATTGGGTTTATCTAGTCATCAATTAACTGACATTTTCATATGCTTTTATTGATTTAATCACTAAATCACTCCAAAAAGACAACTGTCGGGTGTATCCAAAAAGATACTTTAAAGGTTTTCAACAACCTCACTGACTACAATTTTTTATCCCTGGCACAGTGTTTCCTAATGTATCTGAAAGTCACATTGGGTGGTTTTAAATATTTTCACAGCGTGTACAGGGTGTTATAACAATAAAGGGAAGACTGATTCAGCTCGGGGGAAACAGGAGAAAGATTGTAGAGGGAGGCGTCGCTACAGCTGCCTTGGAAAACAAGCCAACAGAGGCAGTGCCAACGGTACGTGCAGAGCCTGAGACGCCTTTGCAGCCGGTGGTTCACGTGGTCAGTGCAGAGCTAGGTAATGTTGGTTCGTCCCTTGACCCTAACACCCACTTCTTTACCAAGAATACTATATGTCATTCTCTCCCATGGGTGGTAGGCATTAAACCCCGAGACTGTCTTAGATTGGGCATGAACAAAACAGTATGCTTAAAACGCACGTCAACCAGCACTGTGGTCCCATGCGCCCAAGAGTCTCCGGAAAGGAATTAAACCACCTCACAAACGGGTCCGAGGAAGGCTGAACTGGCCAAGATGGAAGTCAAGTTTTACATTAGCTGGAGTGCATTCTATTTCTTAGATTTCCCTAAAGGAAACTGGGTCCCTAAACTTTCCTTCGAGGGGAAGTATAGTCGCATAACAGAAAGAGCATGACCTACGCGTGTCAAACCCAAGTTTGGTTCTGGTTTTGCCACTGCTACTGGTAAGACCTTCAACCAGTTCCCCAGCCTCGCTGAATCTCAGCACCCCTCCTGAAACAGGGACGTTAACACCAGCCTCAGAGGGGCTCCTGCGAGGATTAACTGAGGTTGCCTGCAGCTTCCTAGAATGTGTTTAATAAATGCCGGTTTCCTCGTCTCTGGTGCTCTTCTCCCTAGACCCACAATTAACAGGGGAGACACCTGGGCTTCTCTTTTAGGAGAAGTATATGTATTGAACTAAGGCTGCTATCCTTTGCTTTTAGTAACTGACTAAAAAAGGGGTAATCACTGTTAAACCTTTACCTTCCTAGTCAGGGGGATATGTGTTTGGTCAGTAGGGAAGTAGGTTATGGGGAGAAATAGCTTATTATTTTACTTTCTGAATCTGTCCTTGCCAACAGAAACACTCAGATGGTTTTCTGGTCTGAGTTTACTTTGGAATGCAACCAACCCTGCCTGACTCAGCTTTCTGTCACTATGCAAACAGCAGGGGCCAAACCCCTCCTTCCGTGAGCTGCTTAGTAACAGAATGCAGAGGAAGCACAGGAACAGGGTTGGAGTCCTCTGCGGCCCACAGGCTGGTGGGACCGGGGTTAGGCCCGAACTCCCAGCAAGGGGCATCCCTGCTCTACGGGCCTGGAGCATGGTCACTCTGGAGTCCGTCACTGTCTTCAAAATTGGACAGCTGCTACTGTCACTGTTATTTTCTCTGTAGGCGGAAGACCAGAATAATAATCTGAACCTTGTTCTGGCACGAGTCACATGATGCTATGGAACAAAATCACCATGAACTAGAGCTCCTTTACCGCCTCGCTCAGTTTGATTCCTAAGCCAAAAAAAAAAAGGTCTCATTCCTGGTTTTTTTTTTTTTTTCACATGAGACTGTTAAATGCAAAACTATGCTGAGCGCTGAGGAAATAATAAAACAGAGGAGAAATGGTCCCTACACTCAAGGAGTTTATAATCTAGTAGGGAGCTATATCCTTATGAAACATTGCATGTCATGAGAGATACTGATAGCAATCTTGTGGGCATAGAAGAGTGAATACTTCTCACCAGAGAATCTGGGAAGGCTTCACAGAGGGGCTGGTTGAGCTGGGCCTTTCCAATTGCTTCTTTCAAACTGTCATGAAAATTAGGCAGTCTTACTGGAATCCTGAATTAAAGACTGAAGGGAGAAATCTTGTCTAAACCTAATTATTCCTCAAGATCTAACAAAGAACACTGGTCTCTAAGTTAGAAGACCTGGGTTCTAGTCCAAGTTCTGCTGTGAACTCACTCTGTGACCTTGAGCAAGGTATGTAACCTCTCAGGATAATAATTTCTTTGTTAATTAGGTAGTTGGGAAAAGGTAATCTCCAGGGCACTTCCTAGTTCTAAAATGCCTTTCTTTCTTTGCTCCTATCACATTACAAAAATGAAATGAAATGAAAAATGAAAAGAAACGAGAGCACATTTGGTCATGGTAGGGGAAGAACAGAATGAAGCTGAATGGGTATCACCAGCAAAGAAGCAGTTCCCAGGTGCCGCTTCAGCATCCATTAGAGCGAAGGGGGCATCTCTGAACTTGAAAGCTTGGTTGATTTTTCAAGTGACAAAGAAAAACGCTTCATGTACTTTTCCTTCTTTCTCTACTATTAGTGAACTGGTTCAGTGCCCACATCAGTGAACAGGACGGGCGCTGGGCCTTCCCCTCACTCAGCAGCTGTTGTCACATGTGTGCTGTTCCGTCCATTGCCCATCGGCTAGTTTTTGAAAACTCCTCACTTCCCTCAAAACCTGAGTTCACTCAACTCTGGGCAAAACGTTCTTCTCATTCATTACCATAACTGAAACTCTAAGGCATCACTCGCCTCCATTTCTCCTCTTCCTCACCTACAGATTCGTACGGATCCACACCGCCTTCTCCTCAGACTCACCGCTCCTCTTTCCGGCCAATCCTTCATCTGAGCCTTGGGCCGCACCCCCACCTGTGCCCTCTGGGCCCTACTTCTATCAACCCGGAACGTCTCCCACCCTTTCTTGCCTCTGCCCATCAACCATAACTAGGCCTAAGACTTTTACACACAAAATGAAAGAAAGAAAAATCTACTTTGACTCTCGACCTCCTAAGACCCACCATGTATCTCTCTTCCTATGTGTCATCTGAAACATAAAATAATATATCTGATGTACACAAAAGGTACAAAGAGTAAGTTAACAACTGTGTCGCAAGTGGGACCCAGCTTAAGAAATAGAAAACTACTAACATCTTTGGAGCTTCCTGTTGACCCTTTTTGATAGTATCTCTGTGAGAAGTGACCGTCATCCTGCACTATGTTCTCAGCATTGTATCTCTGTGAGAAGTGACCGTCATCCTGCACTATGTTCTCAGCATTCCGTTGCTTCTGTGTTACACTACTACATAACTTTACTACATATGTTACCTCCAAACAACATAATTTGGCAAATTTTCAAACTTCATATATTTAGTTAAAACATGTGGATATTCTTCTTACCATCTCCCCTCATCAATAGCCCATAAACACCTTTGCTAATAGGTTTATTTATAGATAATAAAATACAATTTCTAATATTAAAAGTTATTTGAAAAGTCATGAGTTATTGAACTCAATTACCATTAAGTTGAAATTTTCTTTGGCTAGAAAGGAATTCTGGTGGTTTTGTGTAATGCAACCAAATATTCTCAAAATCAGCTGAGTTCTTGAAAATCCCTAGAAAGGCCATTTCTGTCTTTGTTCAGTCCTCCCTCCTCACCACCGCACTGAGTTAGACCTGGGTTCTGGCCCTGGTCTGCTATGAAATTGTATTTGTAGATGTCAACAAATGCCTTTCGTATTGTTTCATCCAGCGGGAACCTTTAAAAAAAATATCATCTCAGCAGGCCTCATTTTGCTCCTGCTATTTCTTCCACCTAGAACGTTCTTTCCAATTTTCTCGACCTGACTTACCTTTACTCTGTTTCTAATATGTGTCTCCTTCAGAAAGCCCTCGGTGAATTCCAGGCTGGGCTTGGTGCCCCACCTCTGTGCCACCACAGCACCTTATATATAGCTTGAGTTTTATCGTTTATCTTATCATATTAAAATTACACATTTACATATCTTACTCACTAGACTATTGGCTCCTCAAAAATAGACCTTATCTGCTTCATCTTAAAGTTCCCATGGCTTAGCTTGACATATAATTATAGTTCTTCATCTGAAATGAACTGATGTAGCTTAGCCTTACTCCTGAATCATGAGGAAACTATCTCCCAAATCCAGTCATTAGTTAAGGTTGTTGGTACCATTATTTTTTCATATAATTTTTCGAGCTACACGGGTCTTTAAAAGATTGTCTAGTATTGTGCCTCTTGGACTGGTATACCGGTAAGCAAAGGAATATCTGAAATCACAGGACCAATATGGTATATCATCCTGGAGTACCAATTTCAGCTATAGATTTTGGGGAAAATGATTTTTATGTTAAAACAGACAGACATATTTTGGGGCAGCATACATTTTTAAACATTAAGAGAGACCTCAGCTTATTCCAGGCTGTTCTCCTTCAAATCCCCACGTCTGGGAGCACACATTCTATGGTGAGTGGTAGCATTTGAGAAACACCAATTGACAGATCATTACTTTACACTGTAGCTTAGTTCTTGTCTAGAGCCTTCCATATAAAAACAAACAGCCCCAGTGAGATCAAAGCATAGAAACAACCTCAAAAACAGCCAGAAGAGAGAGATTTTTCATCCTGGGCTTGGACTGAGCCTGAAAAGGTGTTCGCCTGACGGGTGGGGCAGGTCCTTCTGAAGTGAGGACCTCGCTGTGCTTTGTACAGAACATCCCAGATGTTTGACAAAGGCAGGGGAGGGGAGGCAGAAAACCAATGTCCAACAGCACAAAGAGGAGGCTTGGATCAAAGTGGGGGCCAGAGCAAGGAGAGCAGAAGGAAGTGGAGGACAGTGGAGGTGAGGCGGGAATAGGAAGAAAGGAAAGACTCCAGATAGGACTGTGGTTAAACACGGGACTAGATGTAGGGTGTTGGGTGACAACCTGAGAACTT
Organism: Furipterus horrens; assembly: GCF_987537825.1. Taxonomy (NCBI): domain Eukaryota; kingdom Metazoa; phylum Chordata; class Mammalia; order Chiroptera; family Furipteridae; genus Furipterus; species Furipterus horrens. The sequence goes on along the minus strand of NW_028327181.1, from coordinate 24,682,928 downwards.
ATTACATCTTTAAGGAGATGACATGGGGAGTTTTCACCCTTGGAAATTCTACCTGGAGTGGGTGGTTTGAGAACTTCCTAGTCTGTTTTCTTACAGCGGTTCCACCCATCAACTTTGACAATGAGGTTGCATCATCCAAGAGGAAGTGAGGTAGAACAACGGAGAATAGCCCTGACTGGTGTGGCTCAGTGTTTGGGGCGTTGCTCCAAGGGCCATAAGGTGGCTGGTTCAATTCCTGTTCGGGGAACATCAATGTTTCTCTCCCTGTCTTTACCCCTCTGTTCCCCTTTCTCTAAAAATAAATAAAGAAATCTCTAAAAAAAAAGGGGGGCGGGGGGAGAAAAACAGAAGAAACAGCAAGGGGACAAGTAGGAAAGGCTAATTTAAAATGGGTAATGGAGTTAATTCAAGCAACATTTATCCAGTGCTTATTATGTATCAGGCATTGTTCTAGCTGATGGGGGAAAGAGATAGCAAGACTGAGCCCCAGCCTTCAAGGAGTTGGCAAGTCTTCTTACAAGGTGCCGAGAAGGAAAATCTAACAACAGAAAATCCAGTAACTAACGTGTAGGCTCTTCAATGAAGAGGTCTTTGAAAGCTAAACCAGGAATCATTCCTGTAACACATATTATCTGGTGTCTTCATGGGATCTAAAACTTGGTAGGTATCAGAATTAAGAACCCAGAGCAGAAAAACAGGAGGCGACAGAACAGAACGACCACAGAACAAAGAAGAAAAGCGGTTACGGAACACTGAGAACAGACAAAACACATTCCAGGAGCAGAAAGAACACAGGGCAGGGGGTGACTCTGGTGGTGAGACCCCCTAGCTGAGAAGGGAACCGCAACTCACTAAAATACAGAAAGTAACCTGTAGAAACTCATACAACATACACTTCCCCCCAGTGCAGCTTGTTGCTTTAAAAACCGGTATCCAAGCCCCTTTTGGGTGGGAATTGGCCCTGATTTGGCTAGTTCCCCCTCTCGCTGGAGAGTTCCCCCAAATAAATCAATTGCTTTGCTATAAGCTCACTGCTTTCTCCTGATTTCCCTGGAGACATTGGACTCACAAAACTCTCCCAACAAAAAGCAATGAATCAGCCTCATGTTTTGATGATCACAAGTCAGGATGCACAAGGGAAAAATGGCATGGATTTGGGAGTGAACTTCAAGGACACTAATTCCCTTCCAGATTCTTTTATTTTTATTTTCATTGAGTCTAGAGAGAGGGGAAGAGACGGAGAGAAAGGGAGAAAACCATTGATCCATTGTCTCTTGCATGCACCCAGACTGGGGACTGAACCTGGGCATGTGCCCTGACTGGGAATCGAACTGGTGACCTTTCAGTTTGCAGGACGACTCCCAACCCACTGAACCACGCCCATCAAGGCTCCCTTTTTGTTTTATAATAGAAAATAACTCAGTCTTCATGGAAGCTTTCTGATGGTCTCCATGCCACTGACAGAAAAAAAAGACAAGGAGGGGTGCAGAAGCACCGGGCACTTCAAAGTGGGTCAAGTCACAAACAAAATTCTGATTTTGAATCCTAGACTACCAGTTACCTGCCTCTACCATTAAACAAATTATGTAATAAATAAATCTAAGTAATTAGTGGCCTTTTCTCAAACAGGAACAAGTGGCTAGAGATGGGACCTTTCTAATGAGAAACTGTCTATACTAGAAAGCTGTTAAAGATAAAATGATAAGCCACCAATAACCTTGCTCTGCCTAATCACACCTCAAGAAAGCTTACTACTCTACAAACAGACATCCCCAGCCAGCGTGTCAGAACACCATTCCTTTTTTTAGGACACTTCTCTTAAACACAGACATTTGACTAAAACTCCCAAGATGAAAGGCAGACAAAAATAACGGAAAAAGAGACCTTGAAAATAAACAGACATTGTAGATGGCTGAAGAAATCTTACACTATAGAAAAATATGGAGTTAATAAGCCCAGAGAAATACGAGAAGATACTGCATCCATGAAATAAAAGGAGTGTGGTACAAAACAAAACATTTGGAAAGCTCCTGCCTAAATAAAAGCCCTCGGGAAATAAACATAAAATGGTGGAAATGTAAAACTTTAGTAGAAGGGTTGGAAGATTTATTAGAACTAAAAGACAAGAGATCATTTTTAAAATGGAAGAGAAAAGATAAGAAACTGAGAGGACAGATCCAAGAGATCCAACATCTCACGAATTCATATAAGTTTCAGAAAAACAGAACAGAGGAAACTATATAATAGAAGAAAACCACCCAGAACTGCAGGATATGAGTTTTAAATTGAGAAGGACTTTAAAGTACCTGGAACAATGACTGAAAAGAAAACCTCTGTCATCAACTATCAACATCTTGAAATATCAGACCATGAGGAATAAAGAAAACCCTACAAACTTCCAGAGAGTAAAACAAAATCCAAGGGATCAGAAATCAGAATGGCATTGGCTCCTCTCTAAGAAGGTAGAAGACAATGAAACAATGCTTTCAAAATTCTCTAAGGAAATTATTTCCAGTTAGTATTCTGTATCCAGCAAAACCATCGGTCAAGTGTGAAGGGAAAAAAATTGCATCTTAAATGCACAAGGTCTCAAAAAGCAACCAGGTCTTATGAGGCCTGAAGTTTGTGTAATTTGGGGAGCGCTCTCTAAGGAAAAAACCCATGAACTTACAAATACAAAACTGGGTGTGAAAGTGAGTATTTACTCAGATTGAGAAAAGAAATCACAACAAATTGGAGTCACGGAGGTTCAGGACTCTTTCTTTTAAAATCTCTTTAGAAAATCTACCCAGAATGTTTCTTGGTGGCAACCTGGCTTTTTCTCCCCACCTGACAACTTGCAGCGGGTTTCAGCCCCACCCCCCCAGGAGCCCAGGAACGTTACCAGCTCCAGGATAAATCTGCTTCTGTCTCCACGTGCCTTTTCTCAGGAAGATATGCTCCAGCAAAACCGAGGAATGAGAAGGCACGGACCCCAGACACAGGAGCTCAGTGCAATTCACAGGGAGCCCCAGGTGCCACAGGGGCTCTGAGAATAACCGGTCCCCAGAATGTGGAGCTGAGCAGGGATGTCTCCAAGAGAGAAAAAAAGTCAAGTTGGCTACCCCAGGTTTAACTCTGTTGAGAGGAATTTTACCATCCTGTCAAAGTCTGAACAAGAACTGGTAATGAGTCCTCAAAAAATGAAACAATCGAAGACGATGAAGCAATTACTGATTCCAGGCAACAGGAAAAGGTTGTACATGAAAGAAAGTGTAAAAATCATGGTTTGTCATCTGGCACAGTTGTGAATAATATTTGCAAAGTCATAATAATGTAAACACTAAATAAACATTGCTATATCAAAAAAATTAGGATATTAACTATATTGGAAATTTGCAAGAAACAGAAGTGAATCTGAGATAGAATAATGGGGGTAAAAGCAAGCTAAATCCTCATCCTCCAAGGTAAGACGTCAATAGATATTATCTTGAACTGGAAAAAGAAAAACAGCCAGTAGCGTGTTATTTGGAAATATGGTGGTAAATAGGAGACAAACATAGCCCAAGACATTACAAATAGTTGCCTCTAGGGGGCAGCTCAGTATAGACTCCAAAAAGACTAGAACTTACACCTTCTAAAACTATATATTTATTAATGTTGACCAAAAGAGAAAATTTAAAAAGTAAAGTAATAGCCTCAAGAAGAGTGATACAGAAAGTTGCTGGAAATAAAACGAGGCATCTCTGCTAAAGCACCCCCAAGTCACTGCTTCTCAAACTGTGCTCCTGCAACCACGTGAATTTCAATGACCCGGAGTGCCAGTTTATTATTTAGATTTATAGACTCATTCCAGACCTAAAGAGTCAGCATTTGTGGGGGTGGGATTCCGAATCTATAATTTAAAAAAGTTCCTCTAGACCCACTGCATTACCTACTGCTTTTTAGTAAACAGAAGAACAGAGTAAATAAATAAGTAAATAACCCAACAACCTATATAGAGAAAAAGAGTCAATGACTCATAAAACTACTAGGGTAGACTCTGCTAATTGCCCACTCAATCAATATCCACTCTCCTCTTCTTCCTTATTAACAGAATCCCTCCCTATTTTGTAGTATTGGCAATATGTCTGACAAAACACTAAACCTCCTCAGGCTTCTTTACAGTTAGGAAGGGCTATGTGACATAGTTCTTACTTGAATGAGGTGTAAGAAGTCGACTGTGACTTCCTGCCAATGGAGGCATACATAGACACACAACGCCACCCTCCACAACAATAAGAAGAAACACAACTACCTCAAAACTAAAACCCAAACAACCAGAAAATTGAACCCCATGGAAGTTCAACAAAGATATAAAGAAGCAATACTCATTCAGACTAGTAGGTGGGATGGAGAAGATGCAGTGTGGTGGTGGTGATAGCAGCAAGGCAATGGCTGTGGGCGCCAGCAGAAAGAGCAGTCACACATTATAGAAGTAGGGAGGGACACCTGGGGAGTGATGCCAGCCCCAGACCAGGCCATGCAGATCACAGCTCCAGCACCATGGAAAATAAAGTCTCATTGCTTCTGACTGTGCAAACCAGTGGTGGTTCGGGTGGTGGAAGAAACTGCCCATCTCTCAGTGGAGTCTGCTTGTTTAGAGGCCCCCCACAGTCCTAGAATGTCTGCAAACCCACTCACTCTCAGAACAACAGCCAGGGCAACAGCAAAAAGGGTGCCAGTCGCATATAGGAAATGGGAGAAGTGCCTGGAAAAGGGGTGAGTGCTGAGCAAGCAGCATTGTTCCGTCTCAGACCCCTCCCCCACATACAGCACCACAACGTGGTGAAACAGGTCGCCCTGCACCGACGAATACCCCTTGCAATGTAACGTGTGCGACAGCTCTACCTAAGACACAGAGGTAAACACAGGAGGCTGTCAAGATAAGGAGGCAGAGAAGTATGGCCCAAAAGAGGGAGCAGATCAAGGTTCCATTGGGAGAACTAAGTGACAAGGAGATAGCAAACCTAACATGCAGAGTTCAAAACACTGATGATAATGATGCTCACAGATTTGACAGACAAGATTGAATAAAACAAATGTATAAGGGAAGAAATTAAGGCTATGCTAAGTGAAAGGAAGGAAAATCCACAGAAACCAATGATGAAGTGAAGGAAGCCAGGGTTCTAATCAATGACTTGGAATATAAGGCAGAAATAAATTGTCAATCAGTACAGAATAAAGAAACCAGAATTGAAAAATATGAGGAGAAGCTTAGGAACCTCTGGGACAACTTTAAACATACCAACATCCAAATCATAGGGGTGCCAGAAGGAGAAGAGGAAGAGCAAGAAATTGAAAGCTTATGTGAAAAAATAATGAAGGAAAACTTCTCAAATTTGGCAAAGGAAATAGACATGCAAGTCCAGGAAGCACAGAGAGTCCCAAACAAGCTAGACCCAAAGAAGACCACACCAAGACACATCATAATTAAAATGCCAAAGCTTAAAGATAAAGAGAGAATCTTAAAAGCAGCAAGAGAAAAGAAGAGAGTTCCCTACAAAGGGGTTCCTATAAGACTATCAGCTGATTTCTCAAAAGAAACTTTGCAGGCAAGAAGGGACTGGCAAGAGTATTCAAAGAGATGAAAAGCAAGGGCTTACAACCAAGATTACTCTACCCAGCAAAGCTATCATTTAGAATGGAAAGGCAGATCAAGTACTTCCCAGACAAGGTGAAGCTAAAGGAATTCACCATCACCAAGCCATTATTACATGAAATGTTAAAGAGATTTATTTAAGAAAAAGATCAAAACTATGAACATTAAAATGACAACAAACTCAGAACTATCAACAACTGAATCTAAAAAATAAAAACAAAAACAAACTAAGCAAACAAGCAGAATAGGAACAGAATTATAGGTATGGGGATGATTTGGAGGTTTATCAGCTGGGAGGGGGAAGGGGGAAGAATGGGAAAATGGTGCGGGGACTAAGAAGCATAATTAGTAGGTACAAAACAGACAGGGGGATGTTAAGAACAGTATAGGAAATAGAGAAGCCAAAGAACATACAGGCACAACTCATGGACGTGAACTAAGAGGGGTGGGACTGCTGGAGGGGAGGGGGTACTGGGTGGAGAGAAGCAAAGGGAAAAAATTGAGACAATTGTAACAGCATGATCAATAAAATAGACTTAAAAAAAAAAGTTGACTGGGTGGGGCTTTCAGGAAATGATAATGATAATGATTATCAAAAAGGGCAGACTCAGCCAGCTCATGCCTTCTGCCCTCTTGATAAAGACAGAAGAGGTGCTTGTCTTTCAGTGAGGACCAACGCTGCACGTGAAGGGTGGTGCGATGAGACAGAGGTGCTGTCCCAGCTCTGGACATCTCAGCTCCAAATCTAGTTATTTGAGAAAAAACCAACTCCTTACTTAAGTCACTGGAGTAGGGCTATCTGCTACTGGAGCTGAATGGAATCATAATGACATCTCACACTTGTTTAAATGTTTATTTGATAGTTTTTTAAAAATCTTTTGAGTAATTTAATGTGCAAAGAATTACAAACAATATGTGCAACATTTAGAATTAATGGTTAGTATTTCTTTATATTTCTAGATTATTTAAAAAATATTTTATTTATTTACTTCTTAGAGAGGGGGAAAGGGAGGGAGAAAGAGAGGAAGAGAAACATTGATGCGCAGGATGTACCAGAGAAACATCAACCAGGGACCTGGCCCACAACCCAGGCATGAGCCCTGACTGGGATTCAAACTGGTGACCTCCTCGTTCCCAGGTCAGTGCTCAATGCACTGAACCACACCAGCCAAGGCTGTTTCTAGATTTTTTAATTGAATGAGATCATTATTATCTATTATGAATACTACAGATATGACTACATTCATCTTTTTTCAACACCTATATTCCTATTATTCTTCCAGCCCCAGAAACAATGATTTGATAGATACTAAACAGATTTCATTGAGTGCCTACTACAGGCACTGTGCTAGGAATAACACAATGGGCCGGACGAATAAGGCTCTTTCCCTCATGGAACATGGAATACAGTAAGAGTAAGAGGATCTACAGATATTTGAGTCCAGGATTCAGGGAGGCTATGGTTTGCTGTTACAGACCCCCAGAGCAATAGAGTCAATCAAACTAAACCAATTGATTTATGTATCTAGGATATCCTCAAGGGACCACATGCTGGAGAGAGCAGTAGTCTGAACATTGGGAAACCTAGGTTTTAGCTGTAATTCTTCAGCAAAGTAGATTTTGGGGAAGCAACAGGAAGTACTTGCTTAATTTTTCCTGAATCCACTTTTCCTCTTTGGAAAATAAGAAGATTGGTCTTGGTAATCTTTCAGGCTATCCTCAGCTCTAAAATATTTTTGTGATTACATTAAACAACATAGAGTATGAAATATACTAAACAAATCACAACTCATTACCCCCAAATTAAACAAACAAACAAAACACCACCCTGGAGTTCTGCTTTGAGTCCTGGCTACCACTTAACAGATGAATATGCCCAGGCCAGATATTCGATATCTCTATGTTTCAATTTCTGTATTTATGAAATTGGCTATTACTCTTCCCTTACTCACAGTGCTGCTTGTGGAAGTAACCTTGTACTCTGTAAAGCCCCCTTATGATCTGATACCAACAAGATATTGAAAATGGCTTATAATATCCTGCAAGGGAAATACATGAGTGCACTTGGATATCTTCAGTTTGATTCTTCATCACATAAAGCTGATAGATCTTTTGAGTTTCCTTCTCCCTTCTGACCCATTTTATTTTGACACAAGAGAACAGACAAGAGAAACAAAAACAGCTACAAGTCAAGTCATCTCTGTTTGTTTCTAGCCCCCATAAAGGTCGGGAGGTGAGGGTGGGCAGTTAAAAGGGAAGCTGAGTTCAAACACAGTGTGGGGTTACAGCACTTATATTCAGTATTGCACAGCAGTGTGAATAATCTAGTTTTTGTTTTATGATCTGTCTATAAAAAAAGGTCTAGATATGAACTCTGTCTACAGATGCAGTCATTAGGTGATGACACAGTAGTGACTTCGGTTCCCTTACCTACAATTACAAAAAGTTTTGCAATAACAGGATCTTTGGCTCTGGGAGTGGCTCTGCATACGGCAGAATGGCTCTATCCATTTCAACCAGCAGATGCGTTTAAGGAAAGGATAGAAACCTTTGATTACAGCCAACCTAGGTAACGAACACCTGTACTTTGGCCAATTAAGCACGGCAGCCGATGTGAACTTGAAGGTGGTGGGGAGATAAGAAAACATAAGTCTTTCTTTTTCTTTACCCGTTTTCTCCCCAGCCCCTGGCAAACTGTGACTATCTCAAAGTGTTATTTGTTGAGATTAGGCCAGAGATACAATGAAAGACATATTGGGGAAAAGGCCAGGTAGAGTAACTTGTGCTAAACGGGAGATTCAGTAGCTTCACCTGGGCCAACACAACCAACATCCACCAGATGGATGAGGGGGAAACCCCCAGAGTATAAGGGAAAATGTACAGAAGAGATAAGTAACAGGTGGTACTGTTTCTACCTCCCATGGAAGAAGTGAGAGGAAACCAAAGCTCCTTAAAAAAGGGAATTGTATGCTTAGCTCCTAACATAACAGAATAAACAACATACAACCAGAAATCACTCCTCACTGCTGGGACAGGCACTCTCCCCCCTTGAAACCAAGGGACCATGGTTGATAAAGCCGTCATATCAATTCCATATCTGTTCCAGAAATACCAGGAACAAAGGGCAAGCACGTCATTATTCAGCCTACAAACACCCAGTCAGAAAACGCAGTCTGAAGCGGCACTGGCCTCGTATTCACAGTGTAGCGTGATTCACTGGGGTGATACCCCCCCCCCCCCCAGTGTTGCACGTCTGTTTCTTATGAACACTAAGCCATACCATGCATTAAAATGAATGTGAAAATACAGGTGAATTTCTTAAGCCACTATATGAGGCAGACAGAATAGGGTGGGGCAGCGAGGCAAGGGGTCGGGGAAGAGGAGGGCGACGGTAGAAACTGAGGGACAGAGTGGGAGAGAACGTGAAGGACATGGTCATTTCTGTGACTTTTAGAAGAGGTGCCTGGCTGAATTTTAAAATGAGCTATTTCAGAAAGCCACAGGTGTCCTTTACTGAAACAGAAATGTTTCTTATATCTAGGGCTGGGTCCTAGCTCCTCTAGACCCAGACAGGGTCACCTAAACCCATTTTTAGGTCCCATGCACATCTCTTCAGTCACAGCTAGTTTCCCCTCTTCGCTCCAGAGGAGATCTGTGCCCATCGGCCGGTTAGCGGAAGAAGACCATTGCTAGACTCCAGGCGGCCTGGCCTCAGGACAGTATCTGGCTGGCGACTTTGCGGATGGGCGCCAACGGGGACAGCCAGTGGGGGTGTTAAGCCCACCGCTCCGTCCCGTTCCGCCCCTCGACGGCAGCTCAGGGCCCCTGGGCCAGACACGGCCATTGCTGCCCGGGGTTCTCTAACCCTCGGGGTGGATTCGCGGCGGGGGTTCATACTTCGCAGCTCCCCTCACGCGGCAGCACGGGCAACCCAACTGGCCCGGGATGCGGCAACTTCATTCTAGGGCCGCAGGCGATCCGACAGAGAGAGGGGCGCGGTGGGAGCTTCCCCAGCCCGGAGCCCTCCAGCTCTTCCTGCCTATGCCCTGTCCGAGCCTCCTCCCCGTCCCAGCCCCGTCCCGCTCGGCGCCCTCCTCGGCGTCCCGGCCCTCCTCCGGGTCCCAGTCCCTCCCCGGTCCGTTCCCCGTCCCCCGCATCCGTGCCCCCTCCGCGTCCGAGCCCTCTGCGCTCAGCGCGCATCTCACCTGTGCTGCGCGCCTCCGAGCGATCCGCTGGCCGCGCGTCCTCCGAGTGCCGAGCGCCGAGTGCCACCGCCTATGAGCAGGTGCGAGCGCCCCTCCCTCCTGGGCCGAGTCACTAGCCCGCCCTCCCCACCCCTGTGGGCTTCTGACCGCCCTCCCTGCCCCTCCCCGCCCGTCCTCGGGTGCTGTGCCTACCTTCTCAAAGCCTTCACTTTCCTCCACGCCCTTGACCTCCAGCTGACGTGTTCCCTGGCCCCAACACTCCCTAAGGTGTGTGCTCCAGCAAGGGCCCGTCCCTGGACACCAGGACAGACTCGACCAATAGTGACCTCCTAAGGTGCAGAGCAACGACAGAGCCTGGGAGGCAGTGGCAAGGACTTGGAGCAGGGGCTGTCCTAAGGGACACCGTGTCAACATCCTGGACCAGGACCCAGTTTTGTAGTTTAAGCTCGGTGCCATGTGGGTTCCTCCCTTCCTTCCTTCCTTCCTTCCTTCCTTCCTTCCTTCCTTCCTTCCTTCCTTCCTTCCTTCCTTCCTTCCTTCCTTCCTTCCTTCCTTCCTCCCTTCCTTCCACAAATCTGCCACATGCTAGGTAAGCACAGTTCTAGGTGCTGGATAGAGCTGCGACGGAGAAAAAGACCCCTCCTGGAAGGAGCTGCTTCCTTCTAAGAAATGCATGAATTTCTTTGTAGCATCAGGTGATCTCAATGCTCTCATCTGTAAGTTAGTTACGAGTTGGCCTAGTTGAATCCTTTCTCACCCTGTTGCTCACAGTCCCCTGTGGAAGTGGAAGGAACCCAAGAGCTAAGGCTCCATCTCAGACCTGCTGATCAAAATCTGGGAGGAGGGCTGGCAGGTGTGCCTCTTACAGGCTCCTCAGGTGACCAGAGGAAGTGAGGGCTGAGAACCTCCCCTCCAGGTCCCTGAGATGCCTTCCAGCTTACCCATTGTTGAGGGCACTGGAAACCATGAAAGCCTTTGTGGAAGAGACGCTGTATTTAGGTTTTAAAGAAAGGCCAAGGATATGCATTAGCAGGGTGGAAGGGGACGGGATCCTAAGTGCAGTTTCTTTTGATCAAATAGCCTTTCTTTTCTATAAAGTCAAAAGAAGGCACTTTGGAGGATAAGGCGTAAACTTGAGCAAATCTCCTCTGTGAGAGAGTGAATGAAGCCTGGTGGAAGGGGATAATGGCAGAGGCACCGATACCACGTAAGAGGCTAATGGAGCCACACACTTCAGGAGCAAAATGTGCCAGAGCCAGGGCTGGGAGAGCACCTCTTCAGTTTCCCAACACCTCGGGGATTCACTTAACCACCAGGCCACATCCTGGCACTTCCTCACACCCATAGTTTTTTAAACAAATGATAAGGTGGAATCTTGGATGCCTGTTACCCTGGGAAATCTTGTTCCTTGTCACCATGTTCCTCCTCTGGCCAGGCTTTCTCTTTTTAGTAAGGTTTTCTTTTCCAATAAAGCTATGATCATGAAACAAATGGGTGACCTCTTAGTTGTAGTTACTGATGAGTAGAACCAGTTTTTACAAAATATGTTTCACTGTATTTCACTTGATCTGTAAAAATAATGTAAATCAAATAGCTTAAACCAGTTAACAAAAGATAAATTACTAACTAATACATCAACAACTATAAATTAATACAATAAGAACAGCTAACAACTATTATAAAGCTATTTTAATATAACAGATTAGCATCTAAAAACATCCAATTACATGTGGGCCTTAATAAACACAAGGACGGCATTTTAATTCAATGGAAAATAGTTTATTTTATAAATATTGCTGACATATTGACTATCCTTTTGGAAAATCTTATCATAGAATCACTCATTATCCAATCTCCCTTGGCCATCATAGTACTAATTAAGCACATGACCACCCAGAACGACTATGATTTTTTCCAGTGTCCCTTTTAGCTGGGATGGGTTATGTGACTATGTTCTGGCCAATAGGCTATGAGTAAAGGTGGTACAGGCAACTTCTAGGTAGAGTCCCGAAAGGAAGTGTGTGTGCCCATCTTCTCTCCTCTTGTGCTGCTGAATGGAATGTGGAAATGGCAGGGAGCCATCTTGGACCATGGAAATGAATAGGTGGAATAAGAGGAAGAAGAGGCTGAATTCTCACATGCTCTCATGCAGCAGTTTCCACACGAGTCCTGGAAGGCCCATAAAACTATATCCTGTGTAAGTCACAGGTACTTGAGATTTTTGTTATTTGCAGCCAAATCTATAACTTAACTATTGCAGAACATCTTCCCTTCTGTTTTATATCAGAAACAAGCAAAAATTTAAAACGGCTTAAAGAAAGATCTAAATATCTATTTACTTTGCCCAGTAATCACAGTTTGGAGACTTAATATATTGTAAGAACCTTAAAGATTCTGACTGCAGCATTATTTATAATAGCAAATGTTTTCCAATATGGGAGCAGTTAGCTATAGAATAGCATGCCCTTTCTATGGAATATTGTAGTTTTTTTTTTTTTTTTAAGAATCTGTTAGATTTATATTTATTGACCAGGAAAATAGTCATGATGTATTGTTAAAAAGTCTGGAGAACAGTGAAGGATTTTTTTGTGTGTGGTAAAATATATATAACATAAAAATTACCATTTTGATCATTTTTAATTATACACTGTAGTAGCAGTAAGTACATTCACATTATTGTGTAACCATCACGACACTGTCTCCAGAAATTTTTCATCATTCTATATTGAAACTGTATACCCTTTAAATAATAACTGCCCAGTTCTCACTGTCCCAGCCACTGGTAACCACTGTTCTACATTCTGTCTCTATGAATTTGACTCCTCGAGGTGGTTCATATAAGTGGAATCATACAGTATTTGTCCTTTTGTGTCTGGCTTAATTCACTTAGCATGTCTTCAAGGTTCACCCATGTTATAGCATGTATCAGAACTTCACTCCTTTTTAAGGCTGAATATGACTCCAATGTATGTATATACTACCTTTTGTTTATCTGTTCATTGGTTGATAAACAGTTAGGTTGTGTCCACCTTTGGCACTGTAAATGATGCTTCTACAAACCTTTGTCTAAAAACATCTTTTTGAGTTTCTGCTTTCAGCTCTTTGGTGTGTAGACTCAGGAGTAGAATTCCTGGATCAATTGTATGTTTAAGTTTTTGAGGACCTGCCAGACTGTTTCCACAGCAGCTGCACCATTTTACATTCCCACCAGCAGTGCACGAGGGCTCCAGGTTTACGTCCACGTCTTTGCCCATTTTTGAATTGGAGGTATTGGGTTTTTTTGTTGTTGTTGCTGAGTTTTTAGAGGTTTCTACCTATTCTAGATATTAATCTCTTATCAGATATGTGATTTGTAAATATTTTCTCCCATTTTATGGGTTGCCTTTTTGCTCTGTTAATAGAATCCTTTGATGCAAAAAAGTTTATATTTTGATAAAGTGCAATTTGTTATTTTTGCTTTTGTTGCTGGTACTCTTTTTTTTTATTTTCAAAAATTTTACTTATTTATTTTTAGAGAGAGGGGAAGGAAGGGAGAAAGAGAGGGAGAGAAACATCACTGTGTGGTTGCCTCTCATGCACCCCCAACAGGGGACCTGGCTTGCAACCCAGGCATGTGCTCTGATTGGGAATTGAACCAGTGACCCTTTGGTTCTTAGGCCGGCACTCAATCCACTGAGCCACACCAGCCAGGGCTGTTGCTGGTGCTCTTGATGTCACAGCCAAGAAATCAATGCCAAATCCAATGTCATTAAGATTTTACTTTATGTTTTCTTTTAAGAGTTTTATAGGTTTAGCTCTTATGTTATCCATTTTGAGTTAATTTTTGTATATGGCATTAGGCAAGGATCCAACTTCATTCCTTTGTATGTGGAAATCCAGTTTTTCCCAGCACCATTTATTTAAAAAGACTGTTATTTCCCCATTGAATGGTCTTGGTACCTTCGTCAAAAATCACTTGACCGTATATGCAGGGTTTTATTCCTGGGCTCTCTGTTTTATTACACTGATCTATACATCTATCTGCCTTTGTGCCAGTAAGACACTATTTTGATTATTGTAGTTTTTAAAGAATTTTGAAATCAGGAAATATGAGTCTAACAAATTTGCTTTTCATTTTCAAATTGTTTTTGGCTATTTGGTGCCCTTTGAGAGTTCATATGAATTTTAGAATAAATTTTCTATTTCTGCAAAGAACATCTTTGGGAATTTGATAGGAAATGCTTTGACTCCGTGGATTGCTTTGAGTACTATTACATCTTAAAATTGTCTCCCATCTACTTATTTCTTCTTTAATTTCTTTCAGCAATGTTTTATAGTTTTCAGTGTACAAGTGTTTCAACTACTTGGTTAAGTTAATTTCTACATATTTTATTCTTTTTGATGTTATGGTAAATAGGATTGTTTTCTTCATAGCCTTTTTCAGATTTTGCTGTTAACGTATAAAGATGTAACTGATTTTTGAGTGTTGCTACTTTGCTGAATTATTACTTCTAACAGTTTTTGTGTGGAATAGTAGGGTTTTCTACATATAAGATCTTGTCATTTGTGAGTATAGACCACTATTTCTTTATTTCTAACTTGGATGCCACAAATACACCATACACTTGTGTGTATGTGTGTAATGCGATCTCATTATTGTAAAACAAACAGAAAAAAATAAACTAAATCTAACAGATATATACAGAACACCCCACCCAACAACGACAGAAAACACATTTCTTCTCAAGTGGACATGGGACATTCCCCAGGATAAACCATATGTCAGGCCACAAATCAAGTCTCAATAGATCTTAAAAGATAGATATCATGCAGTGTTTTCTCTGCCCACAACAGGAAGAAGTTAGGAATCAATAGAAAGAAAGAAAAAAAAAACACTTGAAAATCCACAAATTTGTGAAAAATTAAACTTCACCCTCATAAGCACTCCATGGGTAAAGAATAAATCACAAGGGAAATTAGGAAATACTTAAAGACGAATGAAATCAAAAGCACAACACACTGAAACTTATGGGATGCAAGAAAATCAGTTCTAAAAGAAAAATTGGTAGCTATAAATGCTTGCATTAAAATCAAGAAAGAGCTCAAATTAACTATGTAACTCAAGGAACTAGAAAAAGAACAAAAATTAAACCCAATGGTAGTAGAAAGAAGGAAGTACTAAAAAATTACAGCAGAATAAGTAAATTACAGAGCAGAAAGCAATAGAGAAAAATCAATGAAACCAAAAGTTGGTTCTTCAAAAAGATTAACCAAATTGGCAAATCTTTAGCTAGATTGACAAAGAAGATAATGAGCGAAGACTCAAATTACTAAAATCTGAAATATAATTGGAGGCATTACTACCAATTTTATAGAAATAAAAAGGATTATAAGAACAATTGTACTGTGAATAAGAATATGCCAACAAATCAGATAACCTCAATGAAATGAGCAAATTCCTAAAGACACAGGACCTACCAAGACTGAATCGTGAAGAAGTAGAAAATCTGAACAGACCTATAACCAGTAAGAAGGTTCAATCAGAATAACATTGAATGTAAACTTTAATTCAAAATTTAGAAAAAGGAGGGATTGAATCAGTAATCAAAATCCCCCAACAACAACAAAAAAGCCCTGGATCTAATGGCTTCACTGGTTAAAGAGACCTAATGCCAATTCTTCTCAAATGCTTCCAAAAAAATTGAAGAGAATGCAACACTTCTTAACTGATACTACAAGACCTGCATAGCCTGATACCAAAGGCTGATAAAAACACCCCCAGAAAATGAAAATACAGACCAATATTTCTCATGAACATTGATGCAAACATTTGTAACAAAATTTGATCCACTAATCCTTTTCCATGAGGTCCTTGCAGAATTCGTGATTGGCCATTATGTGGAAGGAGACTCTGTGACGGACAGGACTTAAGAGAGCATGAGTGGCTGGCAGCGAACAGTCCTAGATACTTCTTGTACAACACTTCTCAGTGCTCTCAGGCCCACTGCTGACATCAGTCATGGCGGTGGTGAGCAGGAATGCATGCTTTGACAGGTTCTGTGCAGGTACAAGCAGATAGTGCTTCCCTGTCTGCTTGTGATGTGATCTTTTGCTACCTGCCTTGGGGCTCCTTGAAGGCTTGCAGGGTGTAGAACCATGGCGGGAAGCCACCGATGGTCATGCAGACACAAGTAGGAATTCGGGGGAGCTAAATGCCCAAGAGGTCACACACTCTCCATCAATGGGGAATAGTAGCCAATCCATGAGAGCATCACTCTTGTCCCATGGGTAGATAGTTCTGAGACATATTTCAAAAGATTCCTTAAAAGTTTCAGTCAGGAAAAAAGTCCCAGGAGCCAACTTGTCCCTTCTTCCTGGTGACTCTCTCCACATCTTTCACTCCTGCTCTCTGGAAGGGAAGTACCTTGAATACACAGGGGATGTCCAACAATGCTTCAAATCCCTCCCTGCTGCTACCTCTGGGCTAATCTTCACCAATGTGTTGTCATCCCTGGCACCACAGGTTTATTCTGAAGGGACAAAGTGGGGAGAGATGATCTTCTCCCTAAACCCTGTCCACTTCCTGGACTCCCTGTGGTCAGAGGTGTTCCTGTCTATTACTCAGCGTGCTGGCTATCCAGGTATTGCAACCCAGGCTGTCTGTCCCAGTATCTAGGCTACGACCTTCACAGACATCATTGCTCTTGTTGCTTGACCCAGACCTTGCAGCCTTGGTCATCCAGTCTAGGAGGTGAGCTCATGTTCGGCACAAGCTGGGCATGTCTGATAATGTCATCCTTTTGAATGGAAAGGTCAGATGTCCTTTCCATAGTCCAGTGACTATTGCCTGGAAACATCACCTCCAGATTAGAGTCGGGGGGCCCTATTTAGGGTATTATGACAATTTGGATGGCAAGCAACTCCTGAGACCTGTGCTCTAAGTGGAAAAAAGAAAAAGAACGCTTGTGTGTACTGAGATTGGGATTTCCCAGGCACAATCTAATTAGTGACCCACCTCCACCCCCTCCAAGCTCAGTATTTCCCAACACGCGCTGCGGTGATGTGACTCTGCACTGGAGTGCAGTGGCTCGTGTCCACCCTGCCCTAGTCAGGCGGGGTGCCACCACCCCAGTGTCCTCAGTGCTGCTCTCCCAACAGTGTTACCTGGTGGTCGCCTCAGGCACCTTATGGGTCCCAAATCCAAGAGGTCAGCACACCCTAGTGGCCGTTTCTTGCTGTCACATCCCCCAATTAGCATAAATGGATGTTGTCTACCCCTGCGGTTCCATTGTGTTAGTAGGCTCCGAAGGTTCAAAAGGCAGTGGCTGGGTCGTAGCTTGTTGAACAGCTTCCGAGACTTGTTGCCAAAAAGGGTCACATTCACAATTGGTGCCTGTGTGTCACCTTAACTAGTAGTGGGGACAAAAGAACACCCAGGTGGATACACAGTGTCTCTAGTACCCGAAGGGGCCTTCCGGATGTTGGACCTCTTTTTTATTAGGGGATGTGGCCAGCATCAACTTTTTTCTGCTTTACCGAATCTGAGATGTTTCTTTGGCTTCCCGCCCAAGTGGCCCCTAAAGAACTGTACCTTCTGTGCTGGGCCCTGGACTTCATCTGCGTTTATAGCCCAACTGTCACTAGTCACTGTGACTCATTGCAGTGCTACCTCCACCTGTTTTTCGGTGGGCCCTATTATCAGGATGTCACTGATACAATGGATGACCAAAACTCCTGTGGTGGCCTGGGCTTGTCGAAGGTCAAGCCCCGCCCCTGGTGGCATATCGCCAGGCAGCTGAGGTGTGCCTGCAAAAGCATATTGGAAGTGTCCTGCAGGTGGTTGCATGGGAAGGAGGCTGGTCCTCACCGTCGCCCTGTGAGCAGAGCGAGAAGTACGCAATAGCCAAATCAATAACAGAATACCAGTCTCCAGTGCAGGCTGTCACTGTGTCAGTGATGGTGGTGACACCTAGTGCCGCAGGGGCCAAGACCTTGGCATTCAGCCTGAGATAGTTCGCTGTCAGCCTCTGTGCCCTGGAGGCCTTATTGACTGGCCAAACCAGGCTGTGACATTGTCATATAACCCTTGATATCTGATACCTGATAGTGTTAAGTCCTTCTGCTTTGTTCTTCCAGTTTATCTCAGCTAATCTTATCCTTGTGGCATTTCCGTGTCTATTTTATAACAGTTGATTATTTTTCACACAACCTGCCAGTGGTTGATTGAGATTGCATTGAATCTATAGGTCAATTTGGAGAGAATTACATTATTCTATATTGAGTCTTTCAACATATGAACACAGTATATTCCTCTTTTACACAGGTTTTCTTTAAATTCTCTCAGTATCATTTTATAGGTTTCAGTATTGAAGTCTTAGACATATTTTGTTAAATTTATTTATTAATGATCATTATGTGAATCAGTTATTTTATTAGAAATTGCTAAATGGTGATTTTCTATCATTCATTATGCACGCATTAAGTAGAATATTTCTACACATACTCACCCTCATCGTCTAAGACCATCTCATTTCCCTGATACAGAGTTCATACCAAAAGTGCTTCATACTTTTCCTTTTAGTTACTAATTTTTAAACTAATGAGTAGCTGCCCAGCAACACCCCCAAACTATCTAGTTTTGTTTTTGTTGGGAAAGGCATTTTCATGTGCACAGTCTTTCGACTCCACTTCCCAGAATATCTTGTCCCCCCAAATCAATCATAAAACTGGACTAAATTGTCAAAGACAGCCATTCATGACTCTGGAAATTGACCAAAGGGGCATATGAGCAATTTAGAAGTGGTTCTTAATGAAACATTGAACTTGGAGTAAAAGCAGGAGGTTCTGTGGTGACCTTCCTGGGACTGTTCCCATTCCTTCTGACCCCCATCTGAGTTTGTAGGAGGTCCTACTGGGGTGTTCAGGCTGTGCAAACCCACAGCTTCACTGCCAGAGGGGTCACACTGATTCTGAATGAGCTGGAAAATCCACACCCAGTAGTACTGTAAGCAATAGTTGGGATGTCAATGACAAACAAACAGGTAAAACCAGTGTCTCAGCTAGCAGTTCTGGCTGGGACAAGCGAGAAACCAGGGGACTGCCCAAAAATTTAACAGGAAAATCTGGACTATGAGACAGCCAAAAGGTCGAGGTAAGTTTCCACATGTCTGCGCCAGACGGGCCAGGGAGGACCCAAACTACTCATAGCAACAGCGTGGTTGATGGAAGGAAAATCTGGTAAATTGGGCATCACCAACCTTAAAAACTCAAAAGACACCATTGAGAAAATGAAAAGTCAAACCACAGACTAGGAGAAACTCTTTCCAGCTTAAATATCTGATAAGGTCTTGTGTCTAGAGTTACAATAAAGACTTATAACTTAATTAATAAGGAGACCTGATTTTAAAAGGTTGAAATATTTGACTAGATATTTCACCAACAAAATATATGAATATTTGAAATCACATGAAAAGATGGTTAACACAATTAGTACTAGAAAAATGTAAACCATAATGAGATACCAATGCACCCACTAGCATTACTATAATAAAATATACAGAAAATAATAAGAACTGGGGAGGATGTGGATAAAATGGAATCTCTATATATTGCTTCTGCATCTGGTTTACAATTTGGCAGTTTCTTAAAAAGTTAAACAAACTTATTATATGACCCAGCAATTTTACTCCTAGGTATGTATCCAAGAGAAATGAAAATGTGTCCACACAAACATGCCAATGTTCATAGTAGCATTATACATAATATTAAAAACTGGAAAGAATTTAAATGTCCATCAACAGGTGAATAGATAATCAAAGTGTAGTATATCTTTAAGATAGAATACTATTTAACAACAGAAATGAATGAACTGCTAATATAGCCATGCACTGGGTACTGATGTTTTAGTTGACAATGGACCACATGTAAACAGTGATTCCATAAGATAATAATGGAGCTAAAAATTTCTATCACCTGGTGACATCATAGCCATTATAACAGCATAGCACAACACATTACTCATATGTTTGTAATGATGTTGGTGTAAGCAAACCTACAGCACAGATAGTTGTATAAAAGTATGGCACATGCAGTTATGTATAGTACATGGAGGTGGGCACCGGGGGAAAAGCTGGGGACAACTGTAGTAGCATAGACAATAAAATACTATAGAAAAATCTCCCAACAAACAAAAGTCCTGGACCAGATGGCTCCACGGGTGAATTTTACCAAACATTCAGAGAACTAACATTTATCATTCTCAAACTATTTCATAAAATTCAAGAGGAGGGAAGACTCCCAAACTGATTTTACAAGGCCAACATTATCCTAATTCCAAAGCCAGATAAAGACATTACAAAGAAGAAAAATTATAGGCCAATATCCCTGATGAACATAGGTGCTAAAATCTTCAACAAAATATTAGCAACCTGAATCCAGCAATACATTAAAAAGATCATGCACCATGATCAAGTGGGATTTATTCCTAGGATGCAGGGTAGGTACAATAGTCACAAATAAAAAAACATAATACGCCATAAACAAAATGAAGGATCACATCAGTAGATGGGGAAAAGCTGAACCCATGTACCCATGTATGATTAAAACTCTCATCAAAGTGGGAACAGAGGGAACCTACACCAACATAATGAAGGTCATATATGACAAACCCACAGCCAACATCATATTTAATGGGCAAAAACTAAAAGCATTTTCCCTTAAGATCAGAAACAAGATAGAAATGTTCACTTTCACCACTGTTATTCAACATAATATTGGAGGTCCTAGTCATAGCAATCAGACAAGTAGAAGATATAAAAGACATCGAAATTGGAAAGAAAAAAGTAAAACTGTCATTATTTGCAGATGATATAATACTATATAGAGAGAACCTTAAAGACACACACACGCACACACACACACACACACACAAAGACTGAAACTGATAAATGAATTCAGTAAAGTAGCAGGATACAAAATAAATATCTAGAAATCAGTTGCATTTTTATGTACCAATAATGAACTATCAGAAAAGGAAGCTAAGAAAATAATCTCATTTACAATTGCATCAAAAAATCTTGAAATAAATATAATCAAGGATATAAAGTACCTGTACTTGGAAAATTGTAAGATATTGAAGAAAAAAATTGAGGAAGATACAAATAAGTGGAAGCACAGTTGTGCTTATGGATAGGAAGAATTAGCATCATTAAAATGTCCGTACTACCCAAAGTAATCCATAGAGTCAACACAATTCCTATCAAGATACCAATGGTGTATTTCACAGAACTAGAACCAATACTCCACAAATGTATATGGAACCACAAAAGACCCTGAATATCCATAACAACCTTGAGAAAAAAAAATTAAAGGTGTCATGCTACCTGTTATCAAACTATAATACAAGGCCATAGTAATCAAAACAGCATGGTACTGGCATAAAAATAGACATATAGATCAATGGAACAGAATAGAAAGCCCAGAAATAAACCCTTGACTTTATGGTCAATTAATATTTGACAAAAGAGACAAGAACATACAATGGGATAAAGATAGTCTATGCAACAAATGGTGTTGGGAAATTGGACAGATACATACAAAAAATAAAATTAGACCACTTTCTTACACCATACACAAGAATAAGTTCAAAATGGATTAAAGACTTAAATGTTAGACTCAAAACTATAAAATCCTAGAAGAAAACATACGCAGTAAAATTCAGACATTGCTTGCAGCAATATTTTTCTGATACATCTCTTCAGGCAAGGGAAACAATAAATAAATAAGCAAATGGGATTACATTAAACTAAACAGTTGTTGTACAGCAGAGGAAATAACAAAATAAACAGACAATGCACCAAATGCGAGAACATAGTCTCCAATAATACATCTGATAAGGGGTTAATATCTAAAATCTATAAAGTACTTACACTACTCAACACCAAAAAAAATTTTTTTTCCAATTGAAAAATGGGCAAAGGACCTGAATAGACACTTGTCCAAAGAGGAGACACAGATGGCCAAGAGACATTTGAAAAGATGTTTAATGTCGTTAATCACCAGAGAAATGCAAATTAAAACCACAATAAGATAAGCATCTCACTCCTGTCAGGGTGATTACCATCAATAAATCAACAAACAACAAGTGCTGTTGAGGATGTGGAGAAAAGGAAACCCTTCTGCACTGCTGGTGGGAATGCAGACTGGGGCAGCTGCTATGAACAGCAGTAAGGCGTTACCTCAAAAAATTAAAAATGGAACTGTGTTATGACCCAGCAATTCCACTTCTGGGAATATATCCAAAGAAACCTGAAATATTGATTTGAAAGAACTTATGCACCCCTCTGTTCATTACACAGCATTACTTACAATAGCCAAGTGTTGGAAGCAGCCCAAGTGCCCATCAGTAAATGCGTCGATGAAAACCCTGTGGTACGTTTACACAATGGAATACTACATAGCCATAAAAAGAGGGAAATCTTACCTTTTGCAACAGCATGGATGGACCTGGAGAATATTATGCTGAGCGAAATAAGCCAGTCAGAGAGAGACAAATACCATATGATTTCAGTTATATGTGGAATTTAATGAACAAAATAAAAACAAACAAGGTAGAATCAGACTCATAGATACAGAAAACAGACTGACGGCTGTTAAAGAGGAGGGAGGCTGAGTGGTTTGGTGAAAAAGGTGAAGGGGTTAAGCAAAAAAAAAAAAAAAAAAAAAAGGCCTTGTACACACAGAAAACAGTGTGGTGACTACCAGAGGGAAAGGGGGTTCGGAGGAGGTCGGTAAGGGTAAAGGGGGGCATAAATGTGACAGAAGGAAACTTGACTTGGGGTGGTGAACACACAATACAATATATAGATGCTGTATTATAAAATTGTACACCTGAAACCTAAATAATTTTATTAACCAATGTCTCCTAATAAATTCAATAAAAATTAAAGTAAAAAAACTTAAAAAAAATCCTTTAAAAGAGTAAGCAAGTAAGTGCAGAAAATAACAGTGTGAGAGGCATAAGACATTTCTGTGAACCTCATTTGCCTCAAAGAAAAGGTGTTGGCAATCTCTAGTATCCATGGCACCTCCCTCTAATAAACTCACCCTCCGATAAAGAAAAAAAAAAAAGAGAGAAATGAAAGAGGGCACATAAAGATTACACGGAGGTGGGGAAAAAACAAGGCAGTGATCGGATTATAGGATAGTAAACAAGGTTCAGTGCTCTCTTCAGGGTTAATACCACCTTTGAGGGCTGTTACTCCTGCTATTTCAAGTGCGTTAACCCTGAACAATGGACAAGAACACTGGATGGGGCTGGCTTAAAACCTTTCAGTAAAGAAGTTATAAACATGAAGCATGACTACCCACCATGACCTGCCAAGTTGGGAAGTTGTGACCAGATCACCCACTGAGGTTCCTTTGCACAGTTCCTTCTTTTGGTCATAAATCAATTCAAAAAGACGCGTTGATGACCAACATTCTGGTCGCATAAAGCCTGCAGTAGTGGACAACGATATCCCAGGCCTTCCCATTCACTCAGCACTCGCTCACCCAGAGCAGCCTCCAGTCCTGCAGGTTCCAGTCACGGTAAGCGCCCTTACACAGGTATACCATTTTTTATCTCTACTATACCTTATTTTTACTGTAAGTTGTAATATGTTTAGATATCTTTAGATACAAAAATACCTATGATTGTGTTACAGCTGTCTGCAGTATTCAGTACAGTAACGTGCCATGTAGGCTTGTACCCTAGGAGCAGTAGGCTATCCCAGAGAGCCTCGGTGTGCACTAGGTTACCGTCTGGGTTTCTGTAAGTGCGCTCTGATGTTCACACAATGATGCAATCACCTAATGACATATTTCTCGGACTGTATCCCTGTCATTAAGCAGGACATGACTGTATGCATGTCAACTCGTATGACTAAACAATATTACAGTAAGTGAAAGAAACTAGGTGGAGAAGATGACATATTGCACAATTCCTTCTGTAAGAAATGTTCAGAGAAAAGAACTATGCATACAGAGAGTGAAAACCAATGAATAGTTTCTCAGGCTGGAGTGGGAAGAGGGGGGAGGAACCTGATAGCAACTAGGCAAGATGGAGTATTTTGGGAAAATGGAAGTTTTCTAACACTGAGTTGTGGTGATGTCTGCACTTCTTAAAAATTTACTAAAAATTATTGAATTGGGCAGTTGCAATGGCGAGTCTTTTGTTAGGTAAGTTATATTTCAATAAAGGTTTAAAAATCATAACTAGAATAGGGAAGGGGAGGAAAGGTATAGATGATTGTTGAACCTAGGTGATGGGTAATGAAAGTTCATTATACTATTTCTTGTACTTCTGTGTATGTTAAAAAGTAACATAAAATGTGTTTTAAAACTTAGGGGCTAGCCCTGTTACATATGAATAAAGTTGGAGGACTTACACAGTCTGATTTTAAATTTTAATGTACTAGCCAAATAGTGTGGAACTGAGGTAAAGACGGGCATGTAGATCAGTGAAATAGAATTGAGAGTCTAGAAATGAACCTTTAATTTATGCTCAGTTGATTTTAGACAATGGCAATTAAAAGAGGACTAACAAATAGCCTAACAGAACAGAGAGTTCAGAGATATATCTACCTGTTTATGTGAACTTGAAATATGATTTTAAAAAAAAGTTGTTGCCACAAATCATTGCTTAGTAGATGGTGTTGAAAAAATTGGCCCATGAATAGAAAAATAAAACTGGATCATCTTGACCTCATCTTGACCTTACTCACAGAGGTGGACTTCAGATGGATTAACAGTCTAAGGCACATTTTTTTAAAAAGCTTATATAAATACCTCTTTGTGACTTCTTAAGATCACAAAAGCACAAAGCATAAGGGAAAAAAAATTCAATGGATATCATTGCATTAAAATTATAGATTTCTGCTCTGGCCTGTGTGGCTCAGTGGATTGAGCACTGGCCTGCGAACCAAATGGATGTCGGTTCAGTTCTCAGTCAGGGCACATGCCTGCGTTGCGGGCCAGGTCCCCAGTTGGGGGTGTGAGAGAGGCAACCACACAGTGATGTTTCTCTCCCTCTCTTTCTCCCTCCCTTCCCCTCTCTCTAAAAATAAATAAATAAAATCTTTAATAATATAGACTTCTGTTAAATGAAGAACCCTAGAGACAAGATTAACACACAGATGATAGCTTGGGAGACTATATTTGCAATATCTAAAATCTGACAGGAGACTACTAGCCTCTAGCTATTAGCTAGACTACACAAACATCTCTCATGAATCACCAATGAGAAACCCAACAGAAAATTGGGCAAACGACATAGAGGAATTTCCAAATGGAGATACCCAAATAAGAAATATGTAAAGAGATACTCCAGCTCATTAACAACTAGAAAAATGTACATTGTATTAACACACTGGACATCATATTTTAAAAATTTAGAAACCGGATAATGAGAAATGATGTAGGGATATGGGAAAAACAGGACTGGTGCAGTTTTCTTTGGAGAGCAGGTTGTAAGTATTTAATTAAGTCAAGCACTCATATGCTCCAAAGCCATCCCCACGTGGGCTCACAGCAGGACATGCACACGAACGGCCATGGCACTGCTGCTTGCTGTAGGGAGTGGGGGGCAATTAGCCAAATGCATTCTGGGGAATACTGCGCAGCATCAGAAGCAGCAATGAAATGTGCACAACAGCGTGGGTATGTAACAAGTAACACAAGGTCCGTATAGTAAAATGCCCTTTATATAAATTTAAAACATGCACACATTGCCACCACCATCAATGTGAGTTTTACGAAAAAAATATGGAAATCCAAAGACACATACAAACCCCATTGGACAGGTTAGCTGTGGAGGTGAGCAATGTGGAAATGGGGGAATGGGGATAGAAAGGTATCCATAAATTCACGTATAGAAAAAATAAGAGGCGGTCCTGTGTGGAGCAATGAAGGTTGATTGTATGCTAAAGACTGGGTGATGTGATTTACTCAGACATTTTCATCTGAGACCCCAAGGAGGGGAGAGGGGAGGGGGAAAATCATGTATGAGAACTGCCCGCATCTTGAGATCAGTGTTTACTTTGGGGAATGAAGGAAGGAAAAAGAATGGCAGGAAGCTCTGTCAGTTACATCTATACAGTTTTATTTTTCAAAAATAGGGAATCTATAGAGGCAGTGTAGTATAGAAGTTAAAATCATGGGCTCTGGTGGTAGCTTATCTGAGTTCAGACCCACGTCTGCCAGTTATTAGCTGTGTAGCTTTAGTGCAAGCTCGGAACCTCTCCGTGCCTCAGTTTCTTCATCTGTAAATGGAACTGATGATGCTGTCTACCAGATGGGGCTGCTGTGATAACCAAAATATATGTGTTGTTTAAAATATGAGAACGTATACGTTCTTACATGGCACTGACTGTGCTTGGCCCAGAGCAGTGTATTATGAAATTTTCTATTATTAAAGAGATCTGATGCAAAATGACAAAGCAGAAACACCTCTTTCATAGTGGGCATCCATAAATTAGTTACGGGTATATTTTTTGTTCTCAAATATTTTTAATAAAACATTTTTATCAAAAGTAAAACAGGCACACACTTACCAAAGAGTAAGAAGGCAGAAAGAATGGAAAGGAGTCCAAAGCGAAGCAGGGTTTAAAACTTTGAAGATTAGAGAATTCTGAGGAAATAAGATATCAGTTGCTCTTCTGCTTTCCTTTCTTCTTAGTAACGTTTTGGTGTATTAGCACTAAAAATCAGGGAAAGGCAATCTGCCAATTCCCTAATTTCTGAGTCAGCACCTGCTGCTAAGAGCTGTGATGGGCCCTGGCTGGTGTGGCCCAGTGGACTGAGCGCCGGCCTGTGAACTGAAGGGTCGCGGGTTGGATTCCCTGTCAGGGCACTTGGCTGGGTTGGGAACCGCGTCCCTCAATCTCTAATGTGCCGTCAATCTCCTCCAGAGCAATTTCACCTCACATATTGTAGTTTCACTCTCAGAAGTTCAATTTGGGTATTTAAAAAATATTTCCCACATCTCTACTGTCATGGTCAGCCTCTCCTCTAACTCCTTGAACATACGGGATACATATAATTATAAAACTTCTAATGTCCTTGTCCACTAATTCTACAATCTGTGTCATTTCTGGGTTGGTTTCATGTTTGCCTTTTCTCCTCATTATGGGATGGATTTTTTCTGGTGTTTTTTCCCTGTCTCCTTCTCCCCACCCCCCCCCCCCCCCCCCACCCCGTCCCTCCCTCTTTGCATGTCTGGTAAATTTTTGCATACAGATGTAAATTTTACCTTACTGGGTGCTGGCACAAGGCTCCCTCTTGTGGCTGTCCTCTGAACCAGCAGCCACCTGTCCCCGAGCTGGTCTGACATCCCCATGCTCCTGCTGTGGCTTAGCTGAGGGTCTGCGGCTCAGCTTAAAAGCAGGGATGGTGACTAGGCAGGAGTCCTATGAGGAGGGTAGTGGTCCCAGCTTCAGGGCACGGGAGAGCCCAAGTGACCTCGAGGGGAGAGATTTTAGCATCAGTAAAATGAGCCATGGAGAGAAAAGCAGCTTTATTAGCAAATACAGGACGAACAAACTGACCAGAGGAGGGAGCTGATTGCAAGGCAGGTTGTTGGCAGTGTCTGGTGGCCACAGGGATCATTCTCCAGTCACCCAGGGACCCTGGTAAGAATACGTAAGATTGGGAGGAAACTGGAGTTCCATGGTCTTTGCTAGGGTGCGCTCAAGACAGAAGCTATGCTATTTTTTATGCCATTATCCTCTCAACCATATTCCTTGATATTAACCCTCTAAATTTAACGAGCTTGAAGAGTATGTGTTAAAGATGAAATAAAATTCTGAAATGTTTATATATAATATACTAACATGTTAATATGTAACAACCAAGGCTTGAGAAATATAGCTTGGAAATGAAATCATGCTGGATAACTTACTCTCTCTGCCTGAAAGTTCTTTGGACACCCAGGAGGGTCTCTATTGTTATTTTAGCACGTGCTTAGTTTTCGACTGAGATGAAAGAACTCTCACCACGCAATTCCTAAAGGCCACATGTAAGAGCAATACTAGCTTTGATGTTTGTCTATGTATATGAAATATCCATGGGGACAGTTCCTATTTTTACTTCATTATTCATCAAGCATTTTCTGTGTTCCATTTACATGTATACCTCCCTTACAAGAATGTCAGCTCTTCCGGGGATCATGCTTTGTAGTTGCCACGTGTGGAGTGATAACTAAGTAGACGAACACTTTATGAGCCTTATGTTGCTCAACTTATATACACCTCTGAGAAACTGTATCCGTTTCTTACTTTTATCTCCATTTTCAGGGCAGGAAACTGGGGCACAGGGAGGTGAAATAAATTTCCTGAAGCCATATGGTGATGAAAAAGTGAACCCTAAAACTGTACTCATCTCTATGTGCCCCACACCTAGCGTGTTAGTGAGATATAGTAGCCGATAGATTATGTCTTTAAAAAGCAGCTGCCTCCCTGTGAACACGAGATGGCGCTGTAGGCTCAGCCAGGCTCCTTCCTCGGGGTGGAAGGCTAGTCTGTCTCTGGTTCACAGGTTGGGTCCTTCAGTTACTGGAACAATTTCCAGGATGGTTGACTGAAACTGAAATTAGAAAATGCAGATTTCCTTGGGACTTCGTTTTTCTACTTTTTTAATGGGAAGATTAGTTCTGTCACTCACTTTCATAAAGAATGGGAATGACAAAATTGTTCATTTTGCATGTAGCCCTGGCTGGTGTGGCTCAGTTGGTTGGAGCATCGTTCCATAAACCAAAAGGTCGTGGGTTTGATTCCCAGTCAGGGCACATACCTGGGCTGTAAGTTCAATCTCAGTCGGGGCACAGACGAGAGACAACCAATCGATGTTACTCTTTCACACTGATGTTACTCAATGAGCATGTTCTTGGGTGAGAATTTAAAAAAATGTATTTTGCATGCACCCGTGAGGAGATCTGCTAGCAGTAATGAAATCATTTCACTCACACATTGTGTGAGGGTTCAGGACAGAGAATAGTGACATGGAATCTTCTTTTTTTAAGATAATAGAATCTCACCTGCCTCCTTACCTCCATCCAGAATTATTTAAAAAAAACCTCCCAGCACAGATTTTTCTCAGAGCCAACATGTGCATAGCATATGCCCCGCCCCCTTTGTCTGTCCTCCAGGGACCCGCAGCTCTCACTGTAAGGGAGTTCAGCAGAATGAAGAAGAACTATGATTTTACACAGATTCCCTGAAGATAGTTACTGCCCATCAGCCTTATTTATCTGAATGATTCTGTGATCTTTTTTCAGTTCTTCCCCATCATTTTAAATAAATATAATGCTTCTTTGGACAACCTCCTTGAGATTTGTTCCTGTCTTTCAATGTTGACAGTTGTCCTTCTACTGGGCATGCCCATTCTCTGCTCATGGCCAGCGTGGGTCCCCTACACCGCAGAGCCCATTCCATGCACAATCAAGTTTATATCAGACTTGAATTTGTTTTCTTTCTCTGAACTATATTTCTGAGAACTGTAATCCCCACTCCAGGGTCCACACCAACAGAACTGTATGCATCTGTTTACCAAAAATCATGTTCTAGAATGTTCCCAACACTTCTCTTACTAATGCCGAAAATTACCCAAATGCCTCACAGTAGAATAGATGAATAAACTGTGGTATATTTGTTCAATGAAATACTGTACAATAATGAGAATGAATTAACTACAGCTACATACAAAAGGGGTGAATCTCACAAACTTATGTCAAGTGGCAAAAAAGCTAGTAGGGAACGTATACATAGTCTATGGTTTTACTACATAAAGTTCAGATAACAGGACAACTAACCTTCGAAGTTAGAAGTCAGGAGAGTGGCTGCTCTGGGGGTGGGGTGGAGTAGTGACTGAGAGTAGGGTTGGGGGCTTCTGGGATTTTGTCATATGCTGTTTCCTGATCTGGGTACTGGTTTCACAGATGTGTTCACTTGGGGAGAATTCAGTAAGGGGCAAACTGAATGACCTATGTGTGTTTCTGTATGTCCGTTTTATAAAACTTACAAAAAATAAATGAGAAATGTATTGACATTGTCGAATGAAAAATAATGCTGACTAGGTGTTTCCTCACCAAAAAGGATTCATTCGGGAAGAAAGAAAGAGAGGGTTGCAACCTATGCACACATGGCAAGCCCTGTGCACACCCTGGCCCGGATGGGGAGCTTGTATGCAGGAAAACAGGAGTTCAGGGAAAGGGATGTTAGAACCAGAGGCTTTAGTGTAAGCATAGATTTCTTCCTGGAGGGCTCACATGATGTCGCAGAGTGTGAGCACTTTCACAGGCCACAGCCCCTTGCACGGACGCCCACCACCGCTATGTTTGCGTCAAGTGCCAGTTAGTCTTTATCACCACGTACAACTGCACTCCAGTCTGGGCTATTTTATTAAAATTTTTTTCTTCTCAATCTTCATCTGAGGACATTTTTTCACTGCTCTTAGAGAGAAAGAAAGAGAGAGAGAGAAAGAGAGAGAGAGAGGAAGAGAGAGAGAGAGAGAAACATCTGTGTGACAGAAACAATGATTGGTTGACTCCATACGCACCTGGCTGGGAACAAATGTGTTCACGGGATGGTGTTCCAACCAACTGAGCCACACCAGCCAGGCCCAATCTAGGCTATTTTAGAAACTGCAGTTTGAAACTGCAGGTAGAAACTGCTGGTGCTTCCAATAGGCCCTTACCTTTTGTAATTCAGACCCTGGATTCTGGCCACCCTGTGAACATAAAGGCAATTAAAAAAAAAAAAGATTTTATTTTTTTTTAGAGAAAGGAGAATGTAGGGAGAGAAACATCAATGTGTGGGTGCCTCTCACATGCCCCAACCGGGGACCTGGCCCACAACCCAGGCATGTGCCTTGACTGGGAATCAAACTGGCAACCCTTTGGTTCGCAGGCCAGCGCTCAATCCACTGAGCCACACCATCCAGGGCCATAAAGGCAATTTTAAAGGAAGTTACTCCTAGGTCTTTACCTGCTGTGTGTATTTAGAGATGGGAAGCTGCTGGGACCTGGTTGTGGTTTTATTTTTATGCTCATCCGTCCTCTGGTCATCCTTTAGGAACGATATAGGCTTTTGAATCCATCTGCACAAACGACGGCCGCTGCCCTCCCACGGCGCGCCGACAGTCTCTCCTGCGTTGTTCTGAGTCTTGGCTACACATAACACCTTCCAAAATAACTGTGCAGTTGTCAACCATTGTTCGGGAGACTATTTTGGAACACTGGCTTAGCCTGGTGATGTGAGGGGATCCGGGAAGGACCCAGCTGTCGGGAGGCCCCGGACGTCTGGGACTTGGGGTAGACAGGAAGTCACGGCACTGGGCCACAGGCAGCCCCCAGCGCCCGGAGGTAACGGTTCTGATAGGTATTCCGCCTTGGCGTGGGGAGCTGGGAAGGAAGGAGGAGAAAGGATGGGAGCCCTGTGTGTAGGCTGGAGGAAGAGGTGGGGAGGGGCCGGCGGGTATTGAGGGGCACTAATGGTGTTTTGACATATTAAATAAAGAGTAATTCTACAACCTGGAACTTTGGGACACCTGTTGGGAGCCTTCTATGGGATGGCAGAAAAGTCAGTGGGAGTCAGGGGGAGTGATGATTAGCAGGCAGCCTCCTGTCGCATCAAATGACATCTGACCATCTTTAGCAGCTTCATAGGTGGGCAGACAACTCCCCAGCTTTCAGTTCTGTGGAAATGACAATAACAATCTCAAAGGCATAGTGATGGAGCAGAGGGGCAGATGGGTTCTAAAGGGACAAAGGTGAAATTGCCCTTTCTACTTAAAATGTTCTTGACTTCACAGACCTGTAGCAACAGCATTTCGTGAGCTTCATTGGTCTTGTTCCACTGGATCTCATAGGATCGCAAGCGCCCCTTCCAAGTCTGCATCAATGTCTGGGGTCTTGTGACATTGGGATTTATAATGAGAAACATGTATTTGGTTTTTGTTCCCAGTGGGTCAGAACATAGGTGACAAGACCAGCTGGGCCACCTTAAACCTTGGAATTTTCTGTGATGAAAGCAATAACAGTATCTTTTGTTATGTTAATGAGGCAACTTTGAGGAAAAGCACCTAAGGGTGACAGGGTGGTCACCAGGGGGACCAACCCTGTGGTTAGAGGGTTGGCACTTCCAGTCCTAACCCCCACCCCTCACCCCCTTCTTAGGGAAGAGCTGGGGCTGGAGAATTCATCATCAATGGCCAGCGACTTAATCAGCCAAGCCTGTGTAATGAAGCCTCCAACAAAACACAAAGAATGGGGTCAGGAGAGCCTCCAGGTTGGGTACCGGGCAGGGGACGGTAGCCCCAGACCTTTCCCACATACCTTGTCCTAGCGCCTCTCCCATCTGGCTGTTCCTGAGTTATAGCTTTTTACAATAAATTAGTAACCTAGGAAGTATCATGTTTCTTCGAGTTCCGTGAGTCTCACGAGCAAATTAATTGATCCTGAGAGGCAGGCCTTAGGATCCTCTGATTTATAGCCAGTGGGTCAGAACACAGGTGACAAGACCACCTGGACTAGCAGCTGATGCCTGAAATGGGCGATGGGGGACAGTTTTGAAGGACTGAGCCCTTAACCAGTGGATTCTGACACCATCTCTGAGTGGATAGTGTCAGAATTGAGATGAGTTCTAGGACACGCAGATGGTGCCTGAGAATCCTTGGTGGCAGGAGACCTCCCACCCCCTCCCACCCCCACGGGAATTGGGTACAGATTCCGAATTGGAACTGGTGACCAGAATCGCTGCTCCCTAGGGAGCATTTCAGTGCTCGTCCTCTCATTCGCTCCCCCAGGACGTGCTGCGTCTCCCCAGCTGGGCGTACCCCTGCCCTGAGCCCCAGTTCCTCTCTGCTGGGCACTGCTGCCCGCACGTTATGTTGATCTACAGGGGCCCTCTCTCTCCCCAGAGTTACGGTTTAAGAGAGGGTTCCCAAGAAGAAATGCTCACGTCCCAGAATTTCAGACTTTAAGTGAAATTTTTTCCTGTGTGTTCAGAATGCACTAAGGCTTTGTTCCTGGGTGAGCTTGGAGTGCCTGGTCTCTCTCTCTCTCTTTTTTTCCCTTATAGTGACGTCTAACCCAGAAAACTTCTTTTCTTTGTCTTCCCCCTACACGCACACACCTTACACAGACTTCCACTGGGCACCTGCCGTGTGCCAGACTTTCCTGGAACTCTGTGATGGATCCAACCGATCAGCTTCAGGTTAAGCTCAGATTCCTGGTCGTCTAAAAGCCTGACCTCGTTGAGAATAAGCTAAGTTTGTCTTTAGACTTCATCTGTTCTCCCACTTGCTTCCTACCTCCCTCTCTGGACCTGTGCTTTCTAATCTAGTGTTTGAATCCCCCTCCTTACCACCTTACAAATTAGAAAACTCGAGTTCCCTGTTGCTTTCTCCCAAAATTTCCATGCTTTCCCAGAGGGCCAGGGACACTGACTGCTCTCAGAAACTGACCTAATAATAATATCTAGGCCTCTGCTACCCTTTCACCCTGGGCTTGCTTGGACTCCCTATCCCCCACCCAGGTGAAGTGATTCCTGTTCATAGTTGACATAATTGTGTATGTTGGAAATCCAGAGTCTGAAAAAATTTTGTAGAACTGGTAAGTGAATTTAACAAGGTTCCAGTGTATTAGTCAAGGTTCTCCAGAAAAATCGAACCAATAAGATGTGTGTGTGTGTGTGTGTGTGTGTGTACAGTTTTAAAAAATACACGTATAGGTGGACCTGTGAAGATCAAATCTGCGTCGTTTAAAGTTCAAATTTTTTTGTTCCATTGTTGGGAATCTGAGGACACGGAGGTCTAACTGTGCTTACGTTTTTGTGGAGTCAAAAGTTAGATGTGGATTTTCGACTACGTGAGGGTCAGCACCTCAATCGCCATGGTGTTCAAAGGTCGTGTGTGTGTGTGTGTGTGTGTGTGTGTGTGTGGAGACAGAGGAATGTAAGGAATTGACTAACGTTGCTAGAACTGACGTTGCGAGAAAGGACCAAGTACGCAACAAGCAGAAATGGGGCAGCAATGGATGCCCCTGAGAAACAGAACTTTCCCTGGATGGCCCATCAGAAACAGTTCATTGAACAGAAGTGCAGATAAAAGAAATGAGGGGGGAAAGAGAACATCGGGAGAAAGAGCTGGATGAGACCGACGACATAAGGAAGTACACGGCACACAGGTGGCGGTGCATTTACTTGCTGAGTGACTGTGACCGCTGCCCGTTGACGCCGAGCCTAGTTTTCCTGCAGATCATGAAGGGAGGGTGCCTGGGGAAACAGAACCCGGAGCCAACTCAGAGAGAGGAAGGGAGGAAGGAAGAAAGGCTGAAATCTGTAGGACAGGCTGGCAGGCTGGAGACCCAGGGAAGAGCTGGTGTTGCAGCTCAGTCTGAGGGGCCTCTGGAGGCGGAATTCCTTCTTTCTTGGAGACTCAGTCTTCCCTCCTAAGCCCTCCAACTGAGAGGATGAAGCCCGCCCACGTGATAAAAAGTAGTCTGCTTTACTCAAAGACTGCTGATTTAAATGTGAATTACATCTAAAAATTATCTTCACTGTGACATCTAGCCGGTGTTTGATGCAAACTAGGTTCCATGGCCTAGCCAGGGGGACATAAAATTAACTATTACAACCAGAAATAGATGATTAGAAAGCAAAATAAAAAAATAATGTTACTTAAAAAGCTCCAAAAAAATGAAACACTTTGGTAAAAATCTCACTGAAAACTAAAAATGTTGAGGACAGATCTCAGAGAAGACCTAAGTAAATAGCAGATTGTGTTCAAGAATTGGAAGATTTAATATTAAAAGTTATCAGTTCTTCCAAAATCGATCTATAGGTTTACCACAGCTCCAGTCAAAATCTCACCAGGACATTTTCTTTATATAGGTAACTTGGTTCTAAAATTTATATAGAAAGGCAAAGGGTTAAAATAGCTAAAACAATTTTGAAAAATAGGAATAATGTTGCAGGAGCCACACTAGCCAATTTGAAGACATACTCCAAAGCTACTGTAGTCAAGACAGTGCTGTATTACCCAGGAGTGCGCAGATCAATGGAACAGACAAGAATTCTGAAATAGAGCCACGAAGACACGGCCAATCAATTTTTGGCAAAGGTGCAAAAACAGTTTTGTAGAGAAAGGGTCATCTTTCCTTAAAAAAAAAATTATTTATAAATTACAGTTGACATACAATATTATATTAGCTTCAGGTGTAAAACATAATGATTAGACATTTATAGAACTTATGAAATGATCACCCCAATAAGTAGTACCCACCTGATGCCATACATAATTATTACAGTATTATTTACTATATGCTCTTTGCTGTGTTTTACATAACTTGTACTTCATAATCCCTTTCCCTTTTATCACCCATTCTACCAACCCCTCATCTGACAACCATCAGTTTGTACTCTATAAGTTTTTTTCTGTTTTGCTTGTCCATTTATTTTATTTTTCAGCTTTCACATATACGTTAAATCATATGGTATTTGTCTTTCTCTGTCTGACACTTAGGTACATCCATGTTGTTCCAAGTGTCAAGATTTCACTTATCTTTATGCCTGAGTAATATTCCATTGTACATGTGTACCCTTTTTCTCTGTTCTGCTATTGACTGACACGTAGGTTGCTTCCATATTTTGGCCATTATAAGTAATGCTTCAGTGAACACAAGGGTGCATATATCTTTTCAAATTAGTGTTTTTGGATTTCTTCAAATACCCAGAAGTGGAATTGTTGGGTCATATGGTAGGTCTATTTTTAAGTTTTTGAGGAACCACTATACAAAACCACAATGAGGTATCATCTCACACCTGTCAGAATGGCTATCGTCAATGAATCAACAAACACATGTGTTGAAATGATGATCTTTTCAAGAAAATGACATGAGTATGACTGAACATTCATATGCAAAATAAGTAAATAAATAAAAATAAATAAGAATGCTGACCTCATAGCGTATACAAAACTTAATTTGGATAATAGATCTAAATGTCAAATGTAAAACTCTAGAACTCTCAGAAGAAAACATAAGAGAAAACCTTTGTAGGTCTAGGAAAACAGTTTTGGATAGAATACCAGAAGTGTGGATCATAAAAAACGATAAACTGGTCTTCACCAGAATTAAAAATCTCTACCCTGTGAAAGTTGCTGCTGAGAGAATGAAAGCACTGGAATTAGCCGTGAAGAAAATATTTGCAAGCCACACATCTGTTACAGGATTTGTATGCAGGGTATATAAATACAGATAAGCCCACAAAAATATGTTTGATATCATAAGGCATTAGGGAATTGTAAATTACAATCACAAATAAAATGCCATGACAAACCTAGCAGAATAGCTAAAATAAAAATAACTGATGAGATCAGATGCTGGAGAGATTACGGAGCAACTGAAACTCTCATGTATTGCTGGTGGGAATGAAAAATGGTTCACATTTTGGAAAACAGTTTCGCAGTTTCTTATAAAGTTAACAAAGTTATCATATACTCCATGCCCTAGAAAAATGAAAATTTATGTTTACATAAAAATTTATATATGAGTGTTTATTGATGCTCTTATTCATCATTGCCCCAAACTGGAAACATCCAAATGCCCTTCAATGGGTGAATGGTGAAAAAAGTTGTGGTACATCCATACAATGAAATATTAAAAAGGAATGAACTACTTATACATACAACAACTGATGGCACTCTGAAGCATTATGCTGAGCAGAAGTAATCTTATAAGTTTACATACTGTATTTCTCATTCATTTCTCATATATGTGACATTTTTAAAAGACAGATAATGTTGGAGAACAGAGGAGTGGTTACCAGGAGGTAGGCGTTGAGGAATCTGTGATTGTAAAGGGAGAGCCCATTTTGAGGGGCGATGGTACTCTTTCTTACCCTGATTGTGGTGGTGATTATATAGATCTATTACATGTGTTAAAATTATGTAACTGTCTCTCAGAGGATCTTCTTGTATGATAATTTATAAATTAATTAAATTACAGAGTGTGGACAGTGAATTCTGATAAAGGCTTCTAGTTCCTCCTTAGTAACTGTGGCACTGGTAAGCAAATCACCCATACAGTTACTACAAAAATATTGATCCATGTCTTTTGATTTGGATTGTTGCTTTAGATCCATTATGACTGAACAAAAAGACTTGCAAGTTTTCCTTGTCAACCACAGGAGAGCTGATTACAATCTTCCTCTCTCAACTGAGTGGTCTACCAGTGAGTTCTCCTACATATTCTGATGGTAAGAGCTTTCCCACCATTTATTGAGGTATACTTGTCATACAGTAAAATACACAGGTCTTTCATGCATAGTAGGGTGAATTTTGACAATGTATATATACACTGGTGTGCTGGTAAATGTTTAACAACAGGCTCTCTGGTGGGATAAAAAAACAAACCTGCTTTGTGGTGTCTGCATGAATGTCTGTGGTATAAATACTTTGA
Source organism: Furipterus horrens (assembly GCF_987537825.1). Classification (NCBI taxonomy): domain Eukaryota; kingdom Metazoa; phylum Chordata; class Mammalia; order Chiroptera; family Furipteridae; genus Furipterus; species Furipterus horrens. Next base: position 24,645,634 of record NW_028327181.1, on the reverse strand, counting down.
CCATGGTGCTTCCAAGCTACCAGTGTGATGGTCATCTGGATTCTAAACTTAGTCTGGCCTGGTCTGGCTTTTTTTGCTGAGACTTGAGATTCATCATATTGTATTTATCTGGTTGGTTGTCCTTTCTTCTTCTTTTTTGAAACAATATTAGGCCACATTATCAACTCTTCTAAATCTTACCCATATTAAAAAACTAAGCTCCAAACCACCTCCTCTGTAAAGTTATCCTTCAGCTGATTTCCTTAAAATTTTTAAAATATTTTATTTATTTTTAGAGAGAGGGGAAGGAAGGGAGAAAGAGAGGGAGAGAAACATCAATGTGTGGTTGCCTCTTGCACACTCCCAACTGGAGACCTGGCCTTGCAACTCAGGCACATGCCCTGACTGGGAATCGAACCAACAACCCTTTGGTTCACACGCTAGTGCTTAACCCACTGAGCCACACCAGCCAGGGCTTGTTTGTGCTTTCTATTGTGCAGTAGTATTTCATTGTATAGATAGATTATAGTCCCTCCTATTAATGGACATTTTATTTCCACATGTTTCATTGGGCTTTTCTGAATAATCTTGAAAGTACTTGGGAGGCTGTGAAAGCAGGAGGTTTCAATATTCTTCACAAAGACTGTTCTGGTGGAAATAAAGGCTGGATCTTGAAGGTTTAAATTTTACTCATGAGAATAAAGGAGAGTGTCTAAAAGTGCCTAGCATGTGGCCAACCTTCACTGAATGCTAGTGGAATCTCAATTTGGCAGATTCTGTTTCTAGACCCTGTGACCATGAACAGAAAATCTTGTGGAGAAGGGTCAGAATTAGCCAATCTAGAAAAAGAAAAATCTAGACTATTTTAAAAATACCTCAAAAACTTTATTTTCTCATTTGATACATTTATTTCAGAAGTGTTACACAATTGTAACAATTAGGAAAAATATGTTAAAAAAATTTTTGTTATACTGCTAAAGCCTACTTATGATACATATTATCTGATTTACTTTATACACATTTTATTTTTAGTTTTTGTCCATTATTTTACTTAACACCTTTCCCTTTAAAGATAAGGAAAACTGAAGCTCAGAGATGTTCAGTAACTTTTCTAAGCTCACAGAGCTAGTGGGGATTTGATCTCGGTTGTCTGACTCCAAAACTCATGTTTTTTTCACTGCAACATGCTGCCTTACCATGTTTACACCTCAGTATGGATGGATAGCACATGTTATTGAAATAATTATTGCCCCATTTTCTTTGATGTCTATTGTTCCAGTAATCACACCATTTTGTACTTTCACTTTCTTTTTTTTATTTCACAAGTACTCTTCCAAAAGCACAACACTGCCTAATTTAAGGAGGCAAGTTGAAAATACCTGCGGAAGTTTGATTGGCAAATCAGCAAGCTCTGGAGGGTTCAGCAGGTGGCACTGTTTCCATGACATTGCAATGACATTACACGGATTTGGTCACCAGGGGGTGCTGTGTTGCTCCTGGAGGAGTATTACTGCTAAGAGGCTCCCTCTGACTTCTATTTCCCTGAGTTGGCTCCAGATCCATGATCCAGATCTCAGTGTGTTCTTTTCCTCCAGCATGGGACCATCTCGCTGTGTCTCCACCCAGCCGATAGGCTTCTGGGCCAAGTTTAATACAGAAAACAGGTTTAGGTTCAGCTCTCCCAGAAAAGTAGAAACTGCACAGCGCCCCCACACCAGCCACTGGGCAAAAGGCCATCTTCTCTATGCCTCGTGTTTTCCAAGCTACATCTATGATGCTCCATACCCCAGGCCCAAGAGGGTTTCACACCAGTGTTCTTGCCTGGCTTCTTAGGTTCTTACCACTCTGAAAGGAGAGAGGACAGCAGGTTCTGAAAACCTGGAGGCAGGAAGGAAGGGCATTTTGAACAAGCCAGATGTAATGATGGTGAGAGGTATCCCAGCCCCACCCGGGATGTCTGTCTGCAGGAGCCTGTCACTGAAACAGAAAACTGGGTTCTAGTTACAGGCTGTCATTTACCAAATAGGCACTTCTTAGGCAAGCGTTTCTTTTTCTTTTAAAAAATCTTTTATACAATTTTTTTAATTTATTTTAATTTCTTAAAAAGATTTTATTTATTTTTAGAGAGAAGGGAAGGCGGGGAGAAAGAGAGGGAGAGAAACATCAATGTGTGGGTGCCTCTCTCATGCCCCCAAATGAGGACCTGGCCTGCAACCCAGGCATGTCCCCTGACTGGGAACCGAACTGGCAACCCTTTGGTTCACAGGCCAGCACTCAATCCCCTGAGCCACACCAGCCAGAGTTATTTAATTTTAGAGAGAGGGGAAGGGAAAGGGGAAGAGCGGGAGAAAAACATTGATGTGAGAGAGAAATATTGATCAGCTGCCGCCTGCACACACCCTGATCAGAGACTGAACCCCCAGCCCACGCATGGGCCCCCATCGGAAATCAAACCAGCAACTTTTTGGTTTGCAGGACAGTATCCAACCAACTGAGCCACATCGTTGGGGCTGGCAAGTGTTTCTTATCAAGGGCAAAAGAAGCACACCTCCTTCCCCCTCTTCTTGCCAAGTTCACACCCTGGAGGTTTCACTGGAGAGAGGTGGAAACGTGAGGCCAGGGAGGCTGCGAGGGCTCAGTGAGAGGCCGTGGCCGCAAGCCTGGGTTAGCCCGTCTGAAGCCAGCCTTCCTGGTGGCCCTGGGCAGAGAGAATGCGAGAGGTTTCGAAGCACCTTTCCTCAAGTGACTCAGTTCCATGGAGTCCAAAAGATCTCTGATTTATTTCCATAGGTTTTTGACTTCCAAATAGTTCATCTCTCTCAGGTAAGGGCTGGAGGGAAGAGGGGAAATTCAATATTGAAAGTGAAGGGGTGTGCATCTGGTCGGGATTGGGCCAATCTGAGGGTCAGGGGAGTGAATGAAAGTTTGGATGGAGAGGAACCTCTAAACCTTTGCCCCATTTCCGAGGTGGGGGAATGAAGAAGGGAGAGAAGGAAAAGAAGGCAGTATTCACTGAATTCACTTCTTGGGCCTTTGAAACCTGTGCTTTGTGTGAATCTCAGTGCCAGCCTGCGACATAGGAACTGGAGTGGAAAGAGCCACATCGCACCGGCCTGAGTTTGAATCTCTAATCTCAGGGAAACTACTGGTTTGGTTCTAGCTCACTGCAATAAAGCGAATATCAAAATTAAGTGAGTCCCATGAATTATTTTTTGTTTCCCAGTGCATATAAAAGCTGCGTTTACACTGTACTGTAGTCTAGTAAGTGTATAATATCATTATGTCTAAAAAAACAATGTACATACCTCAATTAAAAATGCTTCATTGCTAAAAACTACTAACCATCATCTCAAATTGTTGAGAAGATGGTGCTGATAGACTTGTTTGAAGCAGGGTTGCCACAAAACTTCGATTTGCAAAATCGTTGTATCTGTGAAGCTCAATGAAATGGGATGTGCCTGTACTATAGTTTTCTGTACATACATATACTATGATAAAGTTTAATTTATAAACTGGGCCCCGTAAGAGGTTAAATAACAGTAGCTAATAATAAAATAGGACAATTATAACCACACACTGTAATAAAACGTATGTGAACACGGACTCCCTCTCTCTCTCTCAAAACGTCTCACCATACAGTACTCACTGTCCTTGCCGTGTGGTGATGTCTGATGTCACAGACCCATGTGACGAGATGAAGTGAGCAGAAGGGTTCTCAGCCTTCTAGGGTTTGAAAGCGGCTGGGGCCAGAAGGTGGGCAAGGGATTGTTGTAATTTGGGGGGTGATTTTCTAGGGCACTGAGATTTCTCTTGCCAGTTGCGGTTTGGTGCAGCTGCGATTTGGTGCAACCTGGTTGGGGGTTATTCCCAGCAGGTAACTCGGAGGTGCCAGTCAGGGCTACTCGCCAGTGACATAGGCCACCCTCTTCCTCCCCGCCCCCAGCCCATGCAGAGGAAGGAAGGATCTCTGGGAGGTGGAGAGAGGGGGAGGCTGCAGTCCTGTGGTGGAGGGACAAGCTGCCTTCTGGGTAGACTCGGAAGCAGGGCTGAGACACTGGGTTAAGGTCACAGCCCTTTTGCTGCTGGTTACTGCCAACTGAGGAGGAGTAAAGATTCTGGAGTCTAGTTCCTTTCTTCTGGGAAGCATGTATGTCTTCCATTTCTCTGACCTCATCTACTTTTCATATGCCCACAGGGGACAGCTCTCCTTTGGCCATGTTGGGGCCTGTATAAGAGCAGGGGCCTTGGAACTGCACTCCCTGGGTTCAAATCCGGCTTTTACTTCTTAGCAGCTGTGTGACCCCAGGCAATTCCCATAACTGCTCTGTAACCCAATCATCTCCTTTATAATGTGGGGTTCACCTCAGTAAGTGTTTGTAAAATTTAAGTAGATTAAGTCTTACAGTAAGACTGGCACATAATCGGTACTCAGTAAAGATATTATTATTACCTTCTTTCCCAACACTCTCCATTTGATGTGGGCTCCCTGTGCAGCAGGTACTCATAAATGCTCATGTACAAACCACTGTGACAGACATTGAGGGAGATACTGAGATGATGAGATGTGGTCTCTGTGCTCAAGGGGCTTATAATGTGGAGGTATGGAGATGAAAGCAAAATATGAAGAATAAAGAATAAATTTGTGCTAAAACAAGTGCTACTGATATACAAGGGGATACCCCCCCCCAAATACCCAGAATTATCTTCTGGAGAGGAAGCCCCTTGTAGTACAGCCCTCCCCCCCCCCCCCCCGCACTAGGTGAGTGTTCTAGGAACTCATCTTTTCCAGTGTGCCAGCTGGTGTTGTTGTGAGAGGCTGCGTTCAGCTTCAGTCAATTTTTTTTGAGGACTCAACACTTTTGCCCATTTCATGATGGGTGATTTATGAGGGCACCTGCCCACATTGTGCTAAAGGCTCAGCAGTTTTAAAAAAAATCAAAACTGGCATTACCTCCACGCCCCACCCTCCTTATTCACCAGATCTCACCCCAAGTGACATTTTTTGTTTGTTTCCCCAGATGGAAAAAGTCCTCAAAGGGAAAGGTTTTGCCAGTGTGAAAGAGGTGAAACAAAAAACAGCAGATGCACTAAAAGGCGTCATAATCAAGATCAAAAACTGTTTTGAGCAGTGAAAAAAAGTCTCGATAGGTGTATTGCATTAAATGGAGAGTACTTTGAAAGTGACTGAAGTTTAAATATGTAAGAATCGATACACAATTTTTAATAAATAAATTCCAGTTTTTAATGGGTCCCCCCTTCATATATGTGTTTGGAATTCAAAAGAGGGAGAGAGTAGTATGAGTTTGAGAAGGTTTTATGGAAGAAGCATATTGACTTGGGTCTATAAGAGAACAACAGCAGACCCTCCATATCACCCTGCCCAGGCTCTGTAGCTTCAGTTTCACTTGAGAGGACACTCCAGCGTCATCGCAAGATGTCGACTCAACACAGGAGGAGACAGATACCGGTTATAAGCTCATCCGATTGGCGAAGGAAACGAGCGCCAGGGGGTCTCCTCTGACGGTGGGAGAGGTCATCGCACCTCACTGGACAGCTACCGTCTCACCATGGCTCGCCTGCCCCACTGGGTGCGTGGGGATCAGAGAGGCGCCTCTCAAAAAGTGGGCCACAAAACACCCGCACCAGTTAATTCCAAGCAAACAACAAGAAAGAAGCCTCCGGCTCTTCGCCTCACTAGCTGGAACATCAGGACCATGTGCCCCGGACTTACTGCAGACCTTCCGTGGATCAAGGGTGCCAGGAAAACCGCTGTCATCGATAGGGAACTGGCACGACTAAACATCGACATTGCGGCTCTACAGGAGACCCGGTTGGCCGACAACGGAACTATCAGAGAAACCAACTACACCTTCTACTGGCAAGGGAAGTCTCCGGACCAACCAAGACAGCACGGTGTTGGGTTCGCTGTGAAGAACATGCTTGTTAACTCCATAGAGCCACCCACAGGAGGCACAGAGAGATTACTTACCCTCCGATTGTCAACAACTTTCGGCCCAGTCAGCATTCTTAGCGCGTATGCCCCAACCCTCTGCGCCACCACCGAAGAGAAAGAACAGTTCTACCATGCACTGGACGAAGCGTTATCCAAGATTCCCAGAAGTAACGCTCTCTATCTCCTTGGAGACTTCAACGCAAGAGTAGGAGCCGACCACATGGCCTGGCCCACCTGCCTTGGAAACTTTGGGAGAGGAAAGATCAATGAGAATGGTCAGCGACTGCTTGAGCTTTTGTGTCACCACGGCCTGTGCGTGACAAACACATTCTTCAAGTGCAAAGAGATCCACCAGGTGTCATGGAGGCACCCCCGCTCCCGCCATTGGCACCAGCTTGACCTCGTCATCACCAGAAGAACGGATATTGGCAGCACCCTCCTCACCCGCAGCTACCACAGTGCAGACTGCGACACGGACCATGCCCTCGTGGTAAGCAAGGTGCGCATAACGCCGAAGAGGTTGCACCACTCCAAGATGAAGGGTCGCCCACGCATCAACACCAGTTGTGCCAGCAACCCAGTTAAGACCCAGCAATTCATCAGCAAGATGGAAGATGCACTCGGCGAGGGAGTGGCGGCAGATGACATTATCGAATCCAATTGGCCACGTCTCCGCGACGCCATATACAACTCCGCCATTATTGCTTACGGGAAGAAAGAGCGGAAGAACGCTGACTGGTACGAGGCTCACTGGGAAGAAATGGAACCCGTGATCGAGGCTAAGAGGAAGGCCCTACTGGCTTACAAGGTCACGCCCACTCCCAGTACACTTCAAGCTCTACGGGCTGCCAGGAACAAAGTCCAGAAGACCGCCCGCCACTGTGCCAACACCTATTGGCTAAACCTGTGCAGAAGCATCCAGGAAGCCGCCGATATAGGCAACGCACGAGGAATGTATGAGGGTATCAAGAAGGCAACAGGCCCAATCCCCTCCAAGATCGCCCCCCTTAAGTCCAAGACAGGTGAGGTCATCACTGACCAGGAACAGCAAATGCGGCGGTGGACCAAGCACTTCCTCGAGCTGTACGCAACGAGGAACACCGTAACAGACACTGCTCTTAACGCCATCCCAGACCTACCAGTCATGGAGGAGCTAGACACCCCACCTACTGCGGCAGAGCTCGGCAAAGCCATCGACCGCCTCGCTTGCGGGAAAGCACCAGGAAGCGACGGAATCCCTTCAGAAATCCTAAAGAGCGGGAAACCAGTCCTGCTACAGCCGCTCCACCATCTACTCTGTCTCTGCTGGAAGGAGGGTTACATCCCCCAGGATATGAGAGACGCCAACATTATCACCATGTACAAGAACAAAGGAGACCGCAGCGACTGCAACAACTACCGGGGCATCTCTCTCCTCAGCGTCGTCGGCAAAGTATTCGCCCGGGTCGCTCTTGCCCGCCTGCAGACCCTTGCTTCCCGCGTCTACCCAGAGTCCCAGTGTGGCTTCAGAGCTGGCCGATCAACAGTGGACATGATCTTCTCCCTACGCCAGCTGCAGGAGAAGTGTCACGAGCAGCATAAACCACTCTACCTCGCCTTTATTGACCTCACGAAGGCGTTTGATCTGGTCAGTCGAAGCGGACTCTTCAGCTTGCTACGGAAGATTGGCTGTCCACCACATCTGCTTGCTGTGGTCATGTCCTTTCACGACAACATGCACAGCAGGGTGTCCTACAACGGCGCAACCTCTGAGGCCTTCCCAGTCAGCAGCGGAGTAAAGCAGGGCTGCGTCCTCGCGCCTACGCTGTTCGGAATCTTCTTCTCCATGCTCCTCCAATACGCCTTTAAGGACTGCAGCGAGGGTGTCTTCATTCACACCAGATCCGATGGCAAGCTCTACAACCTGGCCCGTCTACGAGCCAAGACCAAAGTCAAAGAGGTGCTCATCCGTGAGATGCTCTTCACCGACGATGCAGCTTTGACATCACACTCCGAAGAGGGACTCCAGCAGCTAGTCACTTGCCTTTCCCACGCATGCAAGGAGTTCGGACTAGCCATCAGCCTGACGAAGACGAATGTTATGGCTCAAGGCACGGGGACTCCCCCATGCATCACCATCGACGGATACACCCTGGAGGTTGTCAACGACTTCACTTACCTCGGGTCCACCATCTCGAGCTCTCTGTCAGTCGACTTGGAGGTCAACCGGAGAATCGCCAGGGCAGCCACAGTTATGGCCAGACTGAACCGGCGAGCGTGGAACAATTCCAGCCTCACTGAGAAAACCAGACTGCGCATCTACCAAGCCTGCGTACTCAGCACTCTCCTCTATGGCAGCGAGACGTGGACCACCTACGCAAGGCACGAAAGGAAACTCAACAGCTTCCACATGAGGTGCCTGCGACGCGTCCTGCATGTCGCCTGGCAGGATAAGGTCCCCAACACTGAGGTGCTGAAGCGAGCCAATATGAGCAGTTTGCATGCAGTTCTTAGCGAGAGACGCCTCAGGTGGCTCGGCCATGTCAAAAGAATGGATGCAGGCCGTATCCCCAAAGACCTCCTCTACGGCGAGCTAGCAGAAGGCCAGAGGATGACAGGGCGCCCAAAACTGCGGTTCAAAGACATCTGCCAAAAGGACATGACACAATGCTCCATCAATCTCAACACATGGGAAGTTCAAGCAGACGACCGCCTAGCCTGGAGGCTCGCGGTCAGGCAAGGTACGTCACGCGCGGAGGCTGCGCGCAACGAGGAGGCGGTCCAGAAAAGATCGAGGCGGAAGCAGTGTCAGCAGCAGCAACAATGGCCATCTGCCTTCACCTGTACCAAGTGCGGCAGGGATTGTCACTCCCGAATCGGACTGCACAGCCATTCTCGGCGGTGCAGATAGACTCTCAAGAAGCTACGCCATCGTCTCTCGAGACGGACGGCTGCCGACGACGACGACGACGACGACGATAAGAGAACAGAACGTGGAGAATTGATTTGCTGACTTTATGCCCTGCCATTCATGGCTTTCGGAATTGTTCTTGTTTCTATGTCAATATGGCAAAGACCACTTGCACCACTCAGCTCAAGGAAAGTCCCTTGATGACAGCTTACCGGGTAGATTAAACATAGGCTTAGCCCATACCTATCTTGTTAACTGTGGGGAAATGCAAAAGGTCCAGAGGCTCGTCCGTTCCACTGAGTGCCCAAGAGCAATGGTCCACCTGTGGGGTTCAGCCTCTCCCTTGGGTCTCCCCACACCATGGCTACAGATGATTGACTTCCAGGTCGGGAAATTCCACTCCTCTGAGCTGCTCTGGTTCCCCTCCGGAAGTCTGCAAAGCATTAGGCCTGATATTTAAAGAAAAATGCCTGCCACTGTGCATCAAGACCGGAGAAAGAGGACACCCAGTTTTTGTTCCTCTCGGACCACAGACACACAGTGCTGGACTCTTCATCTGCTCCTGGTTCCATCTTTAGCCTTTGGGTAGGCTCAAGTGAAGCTGGGTTGATGTTGGTGACTTGGGTAGTTAAGGTCCAGCTGGTGGGAATGGGAGAGCAGGGCATCATGGCAGAACCCTGTGGCAGACCCCAAACTCCGGGGTATGTGGGAGCCCTGTGAGAGGCTTGTTTAAGTTACACACCATGGGACCTCATACCCAGTGCTTCTGACCAGAGGGCGTCCAGGCGCGCACTTAGCTGAAGAGAGGGGCAGCAGCGCTGCTGAGGACTTCGCAGAGCGTGGAGGATCAACCTTAGAAGAGAGCATTTCCCATAGCAACTGCCAGACCGGACCCATCTCTCAACAGCTGTCAACCATTTATTAGCGGGACTCCGCTGCAGCCAAGGGGAAGGTGGAGGGAGAGGAGGCGAGGGGAGAAAACAAAGTTGTGTTAATTACCAGTCCATTTCCATGATGCAGAGGTGACCCGGTCTGTCATCTCCTTCCCCGTGGCCGGCGTTTGGCGGGGTCTGACATTCGCGGCGAGTGCTCCCCGCGGGGGCGTCTGTTGCCCCGTTGCCATGGAGACAGCAGCTGCTTCGCCGTCTCTTTTGAGACGGTGCCGCCCAAGATTTCAGGCACCATTTTGGAAGCATTTGTCCCGACAGTCCTGCTAATCTCCCTTTCATTTGTAATTATTTTATCGCCTTGCTTGTCCGCTCTGGCATCGTTCCCAACGCTAACTCCGCTCCCCGACCTCGGGGGTCGATGGGGAGGTGTCAGCCGCCTCAGCCCCGTCTGGGCGGAGATGAAAAGGGAGTGGAAGGGAAAGACTTACTGGGAGCCCTGCGATCTTCAAACGGGCCCCGTCTCCTGCAGGCAGCCCCGGGCGGGCCGTGGCTGATTGAAGTAGCCCGAGTTATAAAGCCCTGAGCCTTTGAGGCCAGCCGCCCCATCCAGGCCAAGAATAATTGAACAAATAGTTTATCTGGCTAACCAACAGCTGTAGAGCCTGGGCGATTTGGACAGGATTAGGGGAGCGCAGTGAAAAGATACTCCCACAGGGTCCTTCAAATCCTCATCCCGAATTCTACCAGCGCGGAACACATGTTGAAACCCGGGAACTGCTTTTTAAGTCTGTTTTTCTCTCTTTCCAAGGGACTCCGTTCAGTGCTTCCAAGAATTTTAAGTGGCTGAGGCAACCGACGTTGGGGTCCCCGCTGTTGGGTCCCTTTCACTCGCCTCCTTCGGTTCCCCAAACCTGTTCCACCGCAGACAGCTCAAATTCATGTGGAAATTCTGATCGCTCTGGGAGGTGCCTTTTCCTGAAGTCGACATTGCTGGCAGCTGTTGTCACGTCTAAGTAAAGTGCAGGGCCAAGTTCAGGTTAGGATGAAAGGGGGGCTGTGAGGGTGGCAGGGTGGGGAGAGGACACCCGGAATCCCCTTCCCTGTCCGAGAAAAAGCTGAAGAAGAAGAAAAAAAGATTCAAATGGACTAAAGATGTAAAACAATTTTTTAAATCCATATAATACTGGAAGAAAATTGGGGAGAATTTCTTTATTAAAACCTTTATAACCTTGGAGTCATTAAAGTGTTTCTAACTATAATTCAAAATCCAAAAAATCACAAAGGCATAGAGGATCGATAAGTTAAACACTATAAAAAATTCTGCATGGCAAATGTGGTAAAATGGGAAAATATTGCAACTCATATAATTGAAAAAGGCTAATCTTCCTAATAGGTAAAGAACTCACATGCCAATCAGCAGAAGACCAAAAACTCAAAAGAAAAATGGGTGAAGGATGTGAACAGACAGTTCATAGGATAGAAAATTAAAATGGCCCCTAAATACATAAAAAAAAAGTTCAGTCTCATTCATAATAGGACCAATGTAAATTAAAACTACTTTAAGATACTATTTTTCACATAGTAAGTTGAAAAAAGTAAAAAAAAAATGACAACATACGGTGTTGGTGTATTTGTGAGTAAATAGAACCCTCTTACATTAATGTCAGCTGGTAAAATAGAGAATAATTTGGAAATCCCTATCAAAATTACAAATGCATGTAACTTTTGGTCCAGCAGTAAGGGATTTACAGGATAGGATATTGCACACACATACTAATTTGCAAAGTTTATTAATTGCCACTTTTTTTTAATAGCAAAACACTGGAATCAATAGCTTTATCCATTAAGAGTGGAATGGTATTATAGTAATTCCCTGTAATGGAATATTATACAGCTGTAAAAAAGAATCAGGAAGCTATCTAGGAACTGATTTCTAAGGTATATTAAGTGAAACAAGTCAAAGTGCAGTAACGTGTATACAATAAGTTACCCTTCCTATAAGTAAGAGAGAAAATAAGAAAACATCTTTATTTGTTCACCTTAAGGAGACTCTGGGAAAGGACATGAAAGATACTAGTGGATTAGCTGTGGAGGGGGAAGAGGTAGTAATTGGTGTGGGAGTGAGATTTCACTGTGACCTTTTAGTGTGAATTGATTTTGGACCAATGTAATAGCTATTCTGAAACAAAATAAAACCATTTCATGTAAAAGATAAAAACAAGACATAATGAAAACATGATCCCAAACCCAATGATGGGGTCACTGTTCCCATAAGTTTGGGTGATCATGCGGCGTGGGCTCTTAGGGGCCATTGCTGGAGGACAGTGTAGCTCCCGGCTCTCAGTCTTCCCACAGCCTTGCATCCTGATCGGCCTGAGAATGGGGCTGGGGCCAGTGAACTGGTGCCTATGATGTCGGCCTGGGTAATTTATGCCTCTAAGTAGTCTTATGTGGGTTTTTCAGAGCTCCCCACATTTTCCTTTCTTTGCAGGAATCTCACAAGTCCTTAAAACTAAGGCTCTACCTACAACAAGTCCCACACCCAAGGCATTTGCAAATTCACCCGGCCCCCAAAGGAGGTCATCCTGTAGACCCAGAGCTGCAGAGATGACCCAGGTCTGCCTAGTGGGCTGTGGGACTCCTGTATCTGCATCTTAGAAGACATTTCTATGAAGACCCCGGTCTGGGTGCTTTATGAATATTAACTCATTTACTCCTCATCACAACTCTGTGAGGCAAGGAGTTTTGGTGCCTTCGATGCAAGATCAGGAAACTGAGGCCCAGAGAGCTGAAGCAGCTTTCTCAACGTCATACAACTGGCACGTGGCAGAGTCAGGATTCCAACTGGGTAGTCAGTACTTAGCCAACACACGATGCTGACTTTATTTTTTAAATTGAAGTAAATTGCATGAAATATCTTTTTCCATCCCTTTTCTACTTCTGGGAATTTATCCAAAGAAACCCAAAACACTAATTCAAGAGAATATATGCACCCCTATGTTCATTGAAGCATTATTTACAATAGCCAGGATCTGGAAATAGCCCAAGTGTCCATCAGTAGAATAGAGGGTAAAACAACTATGGTACACTTACACAATGGAATACTACTTGGCCATAAAAAAGAAGAAAAATTTAACCTTTTGCAACAGCATGATGGACCTAGGGAACATTGTGCTAAGTGAAATAAAGCCAGTCAGAGAAAGGCAAATACCATATGATTTCACTCATATGTGGAATCTAATGAGCAAACTGAGCTAACAGGCAAAACAGAGACAGACTCATAGGTAGAGAGCAGGCTGACAGCTCTGAGGGGCTTGGGGGAGGGTAGAGGGATTGAACAAAGGAAAAAAAGACTCAGAGACATGACAACAGTGTGGTGATTGGGGGAGGGGCAGGGGGTGGAGGTGAAGGAGGTTATAAGGGAGATAAATAGTAATAAAAAATGCAATAAAAAATAAACTGTTAAAACATAAAATTGAGGTAAAATTCACATAACATAAAAGTAACCATTTAAAAAATGTACAACTCAGTGGCGGTCAGTACATTCACAAAGTTGTACAACTCGCACCTCTGTCTGGTTCCCAAACATTTCATCGCCCCAGAGGGAACCCCCAGACCTGTTTGTGAGCACCCACCCCTCCTCTCTCCTCTGCCCCTGGTCACCTCTAATCTACTTTCTGACCCCGAGGGTCTGTCTCTTCTAGGTATTTTATATAAATGGAATCATACAAAGTGTGACTTCTTCCACTTAGCACAGTTTTTCCAAGGTGCACCCACGTTTGCAGCGTGTGTCAGGACTCCATTCATTGGGTGAGCTTGCCTGCTTGTTGTTGATCAGGGACGGCGAGACTGAGTAGTGCGGTGATGAGCGTTTGTGCGCCACTCTTCTTGAACTCCTGTTTTGACTTTTTGGGAGCATCGTGTGCCTTTTTAATGGACCTAAGGAGCAGATGATCCTCTCTTCCTGAGTCTTTACCTTTGGGACTGTCACCTGCCCCGTACTTCTTATCCTTTCTCAGGAGAAAAAGAAGACATGGAGCAGAAAAGACCACAAAAGCCAAGCTGCTTTTCAGCTGCCTTCCAAACCTTTTTTTTTTTTTTTTTTGCCAGAGGGGCCGAGGGGGTAAGGCTTCCCAATCCAGCCCCAGCGCAATGGAAGATGGGACCACGAACTTGCTGAGGCTGAATTTCCTTGTTGCCAGGGCCTGCCAGAGTCCCTCTGAGCAGCTCTCCTGTGCACATGGTTACCGACAGATGCCTGGTCTTCCTCCTGTCCTGGAGATTCCGACGTAGTGCTGTGTCAGGAGACTGGCAGTGGAAGGCGAGCTTCCAGATATGTGGACAGGCCCCCCTCCCCATCCCCCTGCCTGCAAAGCGTTGAGAATCAGGACATCCCCTTCTATGTTCTTTAGCATTTCAGGGCCACTCTTTCTACAGTTCCAGCTTTGTGAAGTTTGCCACTGAATGACTTTTCAGCTCTACCCCCCGCCCCCACTTTGGGGCTGGCTAGTTCAAGTCCCTTTTATTGGTTTGCATAGGCCTCATTTTCTAACCCCAAGTTCTGTGTGTTCTTTTTCCACCAGGTGGCGCAAAAAGGACCTGATCGGGGTTCGATGGGATGGGTATGAAGTCAGAGACAACTGCATTGTCCCAGGGACCAGGGGCTCTCTGTCTTCTGAAATTTTGAGTTTTTCTGAGAGCTCTCTTCCTTTTATCTTTGCCCCCTGCCCCAATGTTCACCGTGGTTTTTGTCTTCTTTTTTTTTCTCTGAACTTCTAGAACAAGTCACAAACTTGTGACTTTAAGGTTGAATCTGACTTATAGTTAGATTTTTAAATGTGTTTCTTAAAAAGTGCTTTTATAGAATATGAGCTGCCATTGAAAAATTTGGGAATTTTGCACAAAAATGTGGTTATCTAACTTCTCTGGAAAATGGGGAGGTCGGGCGATGCAGGGCCTGTGTTCTATGTGGTACAATCAGCTGATCCTGAGCGGTGACAGGGTCTCCAGTTCACAGAGACCCACGACTCGCATCATGCCACCTGCCCCTCTCTGCTGCCCCAGAGTCCCTGACCCCTCGTCCACAGTTATAGGCAGAACAAAATCAAATTACTTTAGAGATTGTGGGTAAAGAATTGCATATTGTGGATAAATGCCCTTACTTTTCGGTGACTTCTTAAATCTGGCCATCAATCAATGATCACTTATGTCAGCGATTTACTGTGGAGGCCTCTCCTATGCAAGGATGGTGGAATCTCAGGAAATACGGGTTGGCATTTCAGTTACTTCTACTTTAATTTTGTATCTTTTGTTAATTTCACAAGACATTCAGTGACAAGCTGTGTTCGTAGGTAAATGCTTTATACAATCAGGCCAATTATGATTGTTTTGGGAGGGAAGACATCTTTTGGGGGACACAGGGCTGCTCCACTGAAATGCTGACAGAAGGGGAGAGAAAACATTGCCCAAGACTCTGATAGTTCACTCTCTCATGAGCCCGAGAGCTGGAACACCCCAGGAATTAAAAAATATCTTGTATCTCATGAATCTGGTAGAAACTGAAAGAATGGGAATGGTAGCATTTCAAGAAAGGAAGAAAGAGGATTTTTTTAAAATTTATTTTTTATTGTTTTTCTATTACAGTTGTCCCCTTTTTCCCCCTCTGCTCTCCCCTGCCCTACCCACCTCCCCCCTCTCCCACAGTCCATCCCCATTTAGTTGTCCATGTCCATGGGTCAGTCATATGAGTTCCTTGACTAGACCGTTCCCCTTCTTTCCCCAAGAAGGAGGAATTAAAAATAGGTGCATGCTTGTGTGGACGAGTGTGTGTTTGTGTATCTCAGTCAATAAGTGAGTGTGAGTGTGCACAGATGAGAAATCAAGGGTGTGTGAGTTTGTACGGGACAGAGACACTCGTGTGCCATAGGAAGGATTCTTTTTTTCTTATTCAAATCATTTTAAAGTATATTTTATTGATTATGTTGTTACAGTAGTCCCAATTTTTTCCCTTTGCTCCCTTCTGCCCAGTATCCCCCTTCCCTCCAGCAACCCCCCTCTTAGTTCACATCCATGGGTCGTGCATATAAGTTCTTTGGCTTTGCCCTTTCCTATATTATTCTTAACTTCCCCGTCTATTTTGTACCAACCAATTATGCTTCTTGATCCCTGCACCATATCCCCATTTCTCCCTCTACCCCCTCCCAGCTAATAACCCTCCAAGTGATCCCCATACCTATGATTCTGTTCCTATTCTTGTTTGCTTAGTTAGATTTTGTTTTTATTTTTGAGATTCAGTTGTTGATGGTTGTGAGTTTGTTGTCATTTTAATGTTCATAATTTTGATCTTCTTTTTCTTAAGTAAGTCTCTTTGACATTTCATATAATAACGGCTATATGAGGATGAACTCCTTTAGCTTTACCTTGTCTGGGAAGCATTTCATCTACCCTTCCATTCAAAGTGATAGCTTTGTTGAATAGAGTAATCTTGGTTGTAGGTCCTTGCTTTTCATCACTTTGAATATGTCTTGTCAGTCCCTTCTTGCCTGCAAAGTTTCTTTTGAGAAGTCAGCTGATAGTGTTATAGGCATCCCTTTGTAGGAAACTCTCTGCTTTCCTCTTGCTGCTTTTAAGATTCTCTCTTTCTCTTGAAACTTTGGCATTTTAATTATGATGTATCTTGGTGTGGTCCTCTTTGGGTCTAGCTTGTTTGGGACTCTCTGTACTTCCTGGACTTGTATGTCTATTTTCTTCACCAAATTTGGGGAGTTTTCCTTCATTATTTTATCACATAAATTTTTAATTTCTTGCTCTTCCTCTTCTGGCACCCCTATGGTTTGGATGTTGGCACGTTTAAAGTTGTCTCAGAGGTTCCTAAGCCTCTCCTCATTTTTTTGAATTCTCGTTTTCTCATTCTGTACTGGTTGACCATTGTTTTCTTCCTTATGTTCCAAATCATTGATTTGAACCCCAGTTTCTTTCCATTCACCATTGGTTCTGTGTGGATTTTCCTTCATTTCATTTAGCATAACTTTCACTTCTTCCCTTATGTGTTTGCCATACTTAAGCATTTCTGTCAAGCCTGTGAGCATCTTTATCACCAGTGTTTGGAAGTCTGTGTTTGTTAGGTTGGTTATCACCTTGTTGCTTAGTTCTCCCACTGGAACTTTGATCCATTCCCCTTTTTTTGCCATACTTCTCTGTCTCTTCATCTTGACAGGCTCCTGTGTTTGTTTGCCTCTGTGTCTTAGGCAGAGCTCTTGCTTCTGTTGTTTGTAAGAGGTGGAGCCTTAGGTATTTGTTAGTACGGGGTGACCCATTTCATCATGTTGTGGCGCTGTAGGTGGGGGAGGAATCTGAGAGGGAACAATGCCACTTGCTCAGCACTCACCCCTGTTCCAGGCACCTCTCCCACTTCAGTATGGGACTGGTGCCTCTCTAGCTGTTGCCCTGGCTGTTGTTCCCAGAATGGGTAGGTTTGTGGATATTCTAGGACGATGGGCGCCCTTTAAAAAAGCAGATTCTGCTGAGAGACTGGCAGTTTCTTCCTCCACCCGAGCCCCCACTGATTTGCACAGTCAGAAGCAATGAGGCTTGATTTTCCCCAGCACTGGGACTGTGAGCATCATGGTCTAGTGCTGGGAGCTCTCCCCAGGTGTCCCTCCTGACTTTTTAGAACATGTGACTGCACTTTCCACCAGCCTGCCACTGCTGCTGCTGCTACCACCACACCACATCCTCTCCACCCCGCTATGCCCCTCCTACCTGTCTGGATGAGTATTTCTTCTTATATCTTTGTTTGTTGGACTTCTATGCAGCTCAATTTTCTGGAACTTCTGGTTGTCTCTAGTTTCAAGGTAGTTGTATTCCTTTTTCGTTGTGGAGGGAGATGCAGCGTGTCTGTCTAGGCCTCCATCTTGGCCAGAAGTCCCCCAGGAAGGGTTCTTTTATGTTCTCTTTTTAAGGTGTTTACAGAAGGCAGAGCAATTTATGAGGCACTTCCACCACTGTTATCAACTAACTTTTGTTGCTTCACTGATTGGTCTGTCCAGAGTCCTCTCACTCAATTTTTCATCCTTTCTCTCTTCCCATGGTCTTTGTTAACACAGCAAAGATGCAGTAATTCAAAAGCATCTATTGAGATCCTATGTCTTGCCTGAAATTGTTCTACAGACTGGGGATATACGGATGAAAAAGGCAGATGAGGCCACTGTTCTCCTGCAGCTTTTATGCTGGGGCAAGAAGACAGACACTAAACTTGGACATAAAGACACAAGTAGGATGATTTCAGTGCAAGGGTCACATATAAATGCTGCTTTGGAGGGGCTTAGTGGAGGCTCCTAAGGCAGTGGTGTGGGTCTGTACAATGGCCAGGCTGCCATGCAAGGATCTGGGGGGAAAGTAAGTACAAAAGGCCCGCGTGAGAGCACATTCGATGCGTTCTGAAATGGAAAGCCAGGGGCTGTGCCGGAGCTCTGGTGGGGAGCACCAGATGGTGGCAGAGGGCGCTGTGGGCCTGTCTGCAGAAAAGGGTTGGGTTTTATTCTGCTTGCAGTGGGAATCCACTGGAAGATTTTAAGTAATGAAGTCCCATAGCTTGGTTTATATGACAGCTACCGCTGGTGGAGATACGCATTTCAGAGAGAGCAAGTTCACTTTAATTCACATGTGTCAGAAGTTGAAACAGAAAAATTTAAGAAGTGTTAATTTAAAATAACATCAATAAACCCATGTTGACATACATAACTTAATTTTTATAAAAATAACTAGTTTCCAAAGCAAAGATATTTTTAGGAGGTGGATGACATTGTATTAGATATTTGCAACTCTTTCTTAGTTTGGTTTCAGAGAAGATGGTCGATTTCTCATGTTTGTTTCTGAAAAATAATGTGTTGTGGTGTGTTGTTCCAGTGGAAATATATGCAGAAAATATGGCATACCACAGATGCGTAGTTCTAAAGAGAAGAAGTGTTTATTAGATGATGAATAATAATTCTTTTCTGAAAAATTGACGAGTAGTGCTTTCTTAAAGGGTAGTGGCAATGCGGCCCCTAAAACCACGTTAAGGAATTTCAGACTCTGTTACTGTAACATCCATCAGTTAACGATGTGCTTGAGTGGATTTTTACCCATGCACAATTTTGTAACATCATATGCATTGGTCATTAGGAAAATAATGACTCACGGAGTTATGTGTATCTTCCAAATGTTGACAATTTCATTACACATGATTTTTAAAAAGTCACGTTTGTTAATAACACAACTGACTTCACAGAAAATGTCTTTGAAGGACTGAGAAGCTGTCAAGCTTCCAGTGGGGGATACAAGCTTTCCAACACTGCCATTTTTTTTTTTTCTTTCTGGAAAGGTCAAATTTTATTACTGGCAACAATTATTGTCAACTGCTTTCATTGGAGTGAAGGGCTCGGTTTATTTATTTTTTGTGAAAATGTCTCTAAACATTCATGTCTGAGTATGCATAGTTTGCCAGTCTTTCTTTCAAGTAACAGTAGAGTTAGTTCTATGAAAGAAGCAGCAAGTTCAGCTTGCAATTCAAATAACCTACAATTGCTTATTCTCTAGACAGGATTGTACTTCAGCGTGCAGCCAAAGTACTCAATATGCCATGTGTAACAATTTTAAAAGGTGTGTACTCAAGGATTGAGATTTAATAAAATTAATATTTTTTTTCTGTTTCATCAAGAATATTCGTGAATGGAACTGGCTTTTTTATTTTTATTTTTTCTGTGAGCGCATGGCAAGGGAGATTGCAAAGCCTACTAGGAAAGTTGGGTGTTACCACCTTGATTCATGCTAAGGAACCGGCAGTTTTACTCACCAGTGCAGCGGTGGACACAGTGAAAAAGACAAATGCCATCTTAGTGTTATTTGGAAAATAGCTTGGGCATCAGATCCCCAGAATTGCCTTGGAGACAAACCTCTTAGTGATCTGTAGATCATACTTTGAGAAGCACTGATAATAGATTACAGACTCTTAAAAAATATAAACATTTAATGTCTTGACCGAGAGTTGCAGTGTGTTAGAAAAAGCAATCTGATAAATTTGGCATGTTCCACATGATAAAGAGAACGTCTCTTTATGGGAAAGTGTGCAGCTCACGAGTACCAACACCTCCTCTTCTCATCACCCAGTTTCATTTTGCTAGGCAGTCACGTTCGTTAAATTCACAGCGCCCCCTTTGGCTTTCTCAAGCCTGGTAGAATCAGATCATCTCTTTTATGACTCAGCAGCAGTGAGGGAGAGTGGCATCTGACTTAAAAATATCTTAAAATACTGTTCATTTTATTACATAGGTACCATTAAATGTCTACAAACAAATATTTCCCATTTCATATGATCACTAAATTTGACCGGAGTATTCCATGTATTTTATTATGCAGGTGATGGAGATTTGTTAGAAATGAGGTTTTGCAATGTTATTCCTTCTTGCATAATTATGGGAGAGAGACAGAGGAGCAGAGTTTTGGGGTGTTTCCCCACAAAAATAATCTTGGCTCTTATTTGGTACTTTAGACCTTCGTTTCCTTGTCCAAAACAAACTCCCATTGTTAGCAGTTACGATTCTTCACCCTGTTAGAGAGGAAAGGACAGCAGACCTGGGTCCACCTGCCTGGTTTGTACTGGCTGACTGCGTTTACAGCGGGTGGGGGCCTGGGAGGGACAAGGAAAAATATCAGACTGATACTTTCACTATATATCCTCTTCAAGATCTTACGGGTCCAGAGGACTCCTAACAGTCCTTCCAGATTTACACCTAGCATTTCTAGGGGGGATTCTGGAGATCGCTGACCGAGATTCAGGAGGGCAGGTGACTTTTACAGAAGTACTCATTGTCACCTCTAGGGGGAGTGCCAGCCCTCTCTACAGCCTTGAACAGGTAAGCAGCCAATTCCTCAACATTTCTAAGTGCTTCTGGACACCTCTGAGTTTCTTGGTGAGATGGAATTTACTATCTAGGGAAGGAGACTGAGTTAGTAAGGAGATAGGAAAAAGTGACGAAAGCAGATATTTCATCGGGAAGTAGAACAGGTAAATTGGTCTCGTATGACCAAATAAAAGGAAGATCCCAGATAGGAAATAAACCTAGAACTAAAGGCTGACACTGGACAAGAATTCTGGGGAGGTAGCCAGGAGAAGGAGATTCATAGCTGTTCTGAAAATGGGTTGATGTTTTCATCTAGCACACACTTATTGACCCAGGAATGTGCGGGGTGTAGGCAGAGCAGTGGTGAGCCAAAGGGAGAGACCAGGTCTGGCTCAGCCCCGCGGAAAGGCATTGGAAAGTGCTAACGAAGGTTAAGGCAGGCTAAGTTTAGACAGGTGATACAGAGAGCAGGGCGCTGTAACCTCGTCTGTGGGTCAGAGAAGACCTCCTGAAGACAGCAGACTAGAAGGGTAAACAGGAGTTAGTAAGGGAAGAGGTGGGTTGGAAGCATCAGGGAGGGGTTGGGGGAGAGGGGAGGGAAAGAAGTGAGTGATGACGGGGGAACGTGGCTGTAGAGTAACTAGCATGCTGGCAGTCAGAGGGATAGAGCCATGGAGTCCTGGGGAGAATGGAAAGGCGTTGACCATGGCTGTTTTGTTGAGTGAGAGATGAGCAGTGGGGAAGAAATGGGGCTGGAGAGCTTGGGAGCAGTCAGATGAGGTTAAGGAGGCTCAACTCAATCCTAAGGACAAAGGGAACCATCGGAAGGTTTTAGGGAAGGAAGTCAGGGGAGACCTTTCCAGCTGGAGGGACCCACGGACTAAAGGGAGCAAGATTGTAGGCGGTGCACAGAGCACCTCTCAGCTGGTGAGAGTCGATGTGGGCTGGAGTGTTCTGGAGAGATGTGGAGGGAACTGAGATGTATTTAGAAAGTAGTCACACCAGACTTCAGCTGAAGAACTAATGGAGGTATCCTCTGCCCCCAGCAAACTTATGGCTTCATTGACGAACAAGTAAAATCAATAATGTTCTGTTTCCCTCAAGCAACCCAGATAATGCGGAGAGATGTCACTTCCAGGGCCACTGCCTCTCCCCTGGAATCAAATTGCTGCCTCTGTGTGGACAAGTCACTGTAGAGACCTGCCATTCTGCTTGCGGGGCCCTATTGGCTTCACAACTAAAATATTCTGATACTTTTATCCTCATTAAAGAATGAGATGAAATTCCAGTTGGCCAGTGACCAGAGAAATGCATAAATATGATAGAGCATCTATTACCAGCGAATGGTTGCAAAAGGCTCTCAACTCCATTTAAAAATACTTTGTCCTGTGACCTATCCATTTTTTGCAGTCCAGCTGTTTTGACCACAGACAGAGGCAGAGCAAGTGTGCGCTCAGAGCCTGGACCTGGGAGGCGAAGAGCGTGTTCCTCTGCCAGGGGGAGACCCAGCCAGGAAGCGTGGGAACCCTCAGAGGACTAGGGACCGAGAGCTGTGCCGTGTCCCAGGGCCAGTGACTGGGGTCATCAGGAAGGGTTGCCCATCAGGCGCTGAAGATGCCACCCCCTGCTTTCCCGCAGGGCAATGTTAGCTGCTCTGGCAAACTTGAGTTTGCGGGAGATGTGGTCCCAGACACTCAGAGTGGGTGTGGAGTGCACGTCCCGCCGAACCGCCGGGATCCTGGCGCAGGGATATACTCAGCTCTGAATGACGTCTAGTCCCGTCTCCTCACAGGCGCTAGCAGGTTCACAGAACCTCATGGCCGTGGACCGTACGCAGGATGCTCTGTCTCTCCCCTTCCCTCCCGCCTCCCCACTGTTTCCGCTGCGGTAGGTGTCCAGTGACGCAGACCGAAACTAGAAGTGCCGCTGTGCTTGGGTGCTATTTTGAATTCTATAGAACATACACCACATACTCCTCAAAAATCATTGCCCTGATTTCATTGAGTTATTCAACGAAATACGTATTGATGCCACTATGTGCCAGATAATGGTCTAGGTTCATGGACTACTCCGTTAACAAGACAAAGCTCCTCTGTGGCGCTTTCATTATAGTGGGAGATACCAGATAATAAACACTGGATACGTTTTGGTCCTTTTGGAGGGCTTGCACTCCAAATCGGGTTCAGTCCATTCAGGAGGGTGTGTCATTCTCTCCCGACGTCAGCAGTGACGAGGAGGCTTCTGCCTGCCAGGTCTCCGTGCTTGTGAAGGAACCGAGCACCTGTAGATGCGCAGTGTGGCCTGGGAGTGAGGAAGGGCTGTTCCATTCATGACCTGGGGAGGCAGCGGGCAGAGCCAATGGGCAGATCAGTAATTTATGTGACATGCGGGGAGAAGAGTGAGATGGTAAAGGAGGAAGAAGAGAGCAGAGTAAGTGGAAGCTGGATATGGTCCCCGTTTCCCCTCCCCTGTAAGTGAGTGGAAATTTGGTCAAGGTCAGTGGTTCTCAACCTTCCTAATGCTGCAGCCCTTTAATGCAGTTCCTCATGTTGTGGTGCCCCCCAACCACAAAATTATTTTCGTTGCTACTTCATAACTGTAATTTTGCTACTGTTATGAATCGTAATGTAAATATCTGATATGCAGGATGTATTTTCATTGTCACAAATTGAACATAATTAAAGCATAGTGATTAATCAAAAAAACCCAATATGTAATTATATATGTGTTTTCTGATTATCTTAGGAGATCCCTGTGAAAGGGTCATTCGACACCCAAAGGGGTTGCGACCCATAGGTTGAGAACCACTGGTCTAGGTGAATGGGGTTCCAGGCCAGAGAGCTGGGGTCCTGTCCCCAGAACCAGGAAGAGCTACTTGGAATGATGGGGAAGGCGTCGGCCTGTCTTTACAGGGTTAATGTTCCCTTACTTTGGCTTCTCCTACCGAGTATGCAGGGAGGAGGCCATGGTTCTTCCACAGGAGGATGGGACTTTTGACTTACTGAGGGACAGAGGTCCTTAGAGCATTCACAGATGGGTAAAATGACCAGCAAAAGCTGTCACCTCATGCATCTCCACTGTTTCTTCTTGACCTTCAGAGGCATGGGATTTCAGGGGCTAGTTTATTGTCGGTGGATCGGCACATAGGGGCACTTCCTCCACCTCTTGCTGTGTTTGCTAATGATGATCACTTCCTAAGGGGCCCTGCAGAGCTCCCACTTCCTCCCATGAACTATTGGGGTATTTTATTCTGTAAAGGTGAGGACTGACTCAGCCTGGCAGGTTCAGAACCGCCCTGTTCGCACTTGACTGACAAGGGCTTGGTCTCCCTCTTCAGCCCAGTCACTCATGAGCGCTCATCATTTATTCTCTGTTGACATCGGGTGGGCGTGGCAGGGGAGTCAGGGCCTGCCAGGGAGACTCACCTCCCAGGGCAGAGATCTCATCAGAGCCACTGAAGGTCATTCTGTTCATAATCTGCATGGTTAGTGAGCACAGCCAGCCAGTGAGTAATGCCCCTGGGCTGGGGTCCCACAGATAAGAAGCTTGCAGGCCACATGGTGGAGGACTCTGTGGCAGAGCCTCCTTGAACTGCAGACGCTGGAGACTCCTACTGCATCCTTTCAGAGTCTGGCTCTAAGTCCTCTGGGGAAGGGGAAGGATGGCTCTGCCTCGCTTTGTCTTCTTACCCTACAGTTCTTCCCTAAAGTTGCTCTTTACCCATCTGAGGGTCTCTATTTTGAAGCAACTGCATACTCCACCCTTCTCCAGAGTTTCTACTTTAAAATTATGTATTTATTTATTTATTTATGTATTTGGTGGAGGGGAGAGAGAGAGAGAGAGACATTGATTTCTTGCTCCACTTACTTGTGCATTCATTAGTTGCTTGTATGTGCCCTGACCAGGGATCGAACCCACAACCTTGGCGTCTAGGGATGATGCTCCATCCAGCTGAGCTAGTGAGCCAGGGCCAAGTTTCTGCATTTTTGTTTCAATTTTATTCTTAGCTTCTACCGGACATCTTAGGAAGTTTAAGATTGTTGGATTCAGAATTGTGGTGGGTGATGAAGAAGTGTCATGCATTATTGCTCTCCAGTGTGGAGGAAATTCCAGTATATAGGCCTCTCTCCCACTCAGATTATTGTAATACTTCCCAACCTCTCTGCCCCCTCCCTGCACACAGAGCTTGCCTCCTCTCCAGTCTGTCCTTCACAAGGGGACTTTTCCAGTCATTCTTCCTAATGTGTCACTACCTTCCTTAAAGTTCTCTAGTGGATTCCTATCACTGACATGATGACCCTGTAAGTCTCTAGCTTGTACACAGCGTTCCCCACGATCTTGTCCCCGCCCCTCCCCCTCCCTGCCTCAGCTCCTGCTGCCGGTCCACTGTGATTCAGCCATAGAGGCATTTGGGGCGTTTTTGGAATAATGATGCTGCTTCGGCCCCGACATGTTTTGTTTGCTCCCAGGACGATCAGCTCCCAAACTCCTCCTCTGCTTGGGCTTCTCGTAAACTTGCTCAAATGTTCCTGTCCCTATGAGCACTTCTTGCCTCATGCCAGGCCCGGCGAGTCCCTCCATCCTCTTCCCAGAGCACCTGACATCCCAGAACCCCCTGAGTGGCCATTCTTTGCTCCCATGCCAGCTCTTCCTGCCGGATTAGGCCCTCCTTGAAGCTGGGGACTGGCCCTTATCTTTATAATCCCAGGCGTGATGAGCACTTTGCCTCAGAGGGAAATGAATCCCTACTGCTTGTAAGAATGACCAAATGCAAGCATGAATAAAGCAGGGATCTCAGTCCATCCTTTGCTCCAGTAAAGATGCACATTATCCAAGAACAATATTTCCCAGTTTTGAAACACCCATGTCTGATTTTGAGGAACATAAAAAAAGGCCTTTCTCTAATGTTATGAAAAATTTAAAACCAGTCAGATACTGTTATTAAACCGAATCAAAGCAATGGGATCCCAGGGTGCTGTATGTCATCTGCAAGGCCCTCCATCTCCTCTCCGCCCCCACAGCCATTGTCCTGCTCAGGCCGATTGTCAGTTTTCTGAGAGTCAATTGGCTTTTGGCATGTTGGCTCCTGGGCAGCTGGCTCTCAGTGAGGTGGCCCACTGCCCATCGCAGAGCAAGAGCAGCCTGGCATGGAGAGGAACCTGATCCGTCTGCCAAGCAAGGGCCTGCGGGGCCTCTGAGGCTTGAGACATCCCTTCCACCCTCGTGCAGAAAAGGCACTCTCAGAAGTTTCTGCAGCCTAGACTAGACAACTCCACAAGCTGGAAGTCCCGTCTCCTATCAGCCTTAATTCCTTCATGCGGTGCTGTAAGTCATTTCCCCCCTGTTTTGCCTGAGCACAAGGAAGGAAACCAGCATTGCCTTGGGCCCAAGAGGTTATCACTTTAGGGAATGAACCCTGCAAAGTGAATTCGCTGTTACAGTTGGTCACAACTGAGGGCTAGGGTGGGGATCAGCTAAGGGTTCATCTGCCTAAGGGGTTGTTTTAATTTGTCCAGATTTATGAGGAAGGGATTGGCAGGAAGGAGGGAAGAGGGAACTCTGGTATCAGGTTAATTAGGAGAGCTAAGAGAGTGTGATCTGAAATCAAAATGACTGGGCAAATCACAGATGGTGGAAGAAGATGGGAGGGGAAGGTGGGCTCGTGAGGGTGTAACCGGAGATGGGAGTAAGGATGGGATGCCCTCCTAGAATGGGGTGGAGGCCTTCTCAGAAGGTCCCTAAGGATGCTGTGTCTGAAGCAGAACCCCAGGTTCTGGGAATTTGCGGGGGAGGTGGGGACAAGTGGATATGGGCAGATGTTAATGCCAGCTGGCAGGAGTACTTTCTTAGACCTGGAAGCTCTGCCATTCCTCTGGGTTTAAACGTATGATTCAATCTCTTCCAGGGTGGATCTCAAATTTTCTAGAAAATTCCTTGGCCAGGGTCCAATATTTTGTATGTGGTCCTCCTCCCATCCCTCTATTCCATACCTAATCCTCCCTCAGTTCCTCACCTGATGGCCTCTGAGGAGCCCCAGTCTGCAGAAAAGTCTTGTACCCCCTCCCCCACCTTCACCATTGACCTGGCTTTCTCCAGGTTGCTACATGCAGAGAATTGGTTAGCCTCATTGATTAGTCTAAACCAAGGTGAGAGGAGCCAAGCTCCTGGGTCTGGCCGCTAGCTCTGCTTCACTAACTCCCTTAGTTCTGCTGGGCCTGGATTTTTCCCTCCTGTAATGTGAGCAAAACTCCATTTCACCTCCCTTGAGCTGCCCAGTTAATTACCACTCTGGGTTCCCAGGCAGTGCAATGCCCGGCAGCTCTCCAGAATGCAAATTCGTAATTTTTATTTTTTGCCAAGCCTCTCACATTAGCTCCCGTTTCATAACCTCGGTCACCCTTCCCCTCCCCTCCCTTCCTGCACGTACAGATCCTCCCCTCCAGCCCAGATGCACACCTGCAGGAGAAATTGGCATGGACTCTTTTCCATCTGTCACCACTTCAAATAGCTTGAATATGCCGATGACAGATAAAGTAATTGCAGAGCACACGAATGACTTAATATTTGATGTGTTAAAATACTTTTTTAATGCCAAGCATTTGTATCATTTATAGCTGGAATCCACAGTTTTCATTTTGCATCCCACTGCTCACCTGGTGGCTCCTGCACTGGAATGGCAGGGGTGCCAGCTCCCGGGCTGAGTGTTTACAGGAAGAGGTGGGGAACATTCTACAGCATCAGGGATGCCTGATGGTTTCTGAATCTCTAGGGCCTTGTCCAGTGGTGAACATGTTAAAAATTTTGATGGATGCCTAATTAAATGGAAGTTGGGGACTCATTCAACAACTCTTTACGGGGTGCTCATATGTCTCAAATGCCATTCGAGGCAATAAAACCCGACCATGAACAAGACAGACCAGGTCCCTGCCTGCAAGGAGTTTATCGTTCAGTGAGGTAGACAGACGGCGAGCCCCCAGATGTTCCAGGGGGGATGTTGCGCTCTTGGTAACTCAGGGTGTTAGGATCTCATCCATGCTGGAAGCAAGCAGTGAGCCTCCGTGGGGAGGGGAGTTCACTGGGAGAACTGGTGGGGGGTTGGGGGCCATCAGGAAGGTAGAAATAGAGAGTTCCAGGGAGAAAGAGCAGCTGTAGGGTGGGTAGGAAGCTGAGAATGGTTATTCTGAGTGGCTAGAAGACATTCGTCACGACTAGAACTCAAGTCAGAGCAGAGAAGTGACACTATCCTGGTGGGCAGGGGACAGGCTTCAGGTGACCTTATAAACCATTCTGAAGAGACAGGAAGGGATGGAAAGATTTTTGAGCGGGAGAGTGACATGATTAGTTGTTCTCCTAGGAAGGTGCCTGTGCCGGGACCATCAGGGAAAGCCGTTCTGCAATGACGTCAGCCACAGGAGGTAGAGATTGCCATCAATGCAACCCCCAGAGCTCACCCTGGCTCAGGTGTGGGCTTGAGTGTGGCATGTGGGAAAGACAATAACAGAAACTGGACCACTCTCTTTTCAAAGAGCTTTCAAACAACAGAGCATATTCTCAGCTAGCACCCTTTTGCCCCCTTCACTCTTTACTTGTGTTTCTTAAATGCCTTGCCACCTGGGGGTGTGTACGATTATGCACATACAGTGAAGGAGAACAGTGAAAAGAACATGGCCCCAAAAGCAGGTGTGCGAAGGGCAAACTCCTCCTCTCTGTCATCCCATCCGCTTTCCTGACCTGAGGGCCTCTGAGCCACCAGTGGAGTGCCGGCCCCCACCGCGCTGGCTTGCCAGAGCTGAGGCCTGGTGTGTGCACCTCTTCCCAGCCCCACCATCAGTGGCATCATGTTCATGTTTGAAACTGGGCATGGAAATCAAGCAAATCCTGCTACAATTCGGGGCTTTTGTTTTTCCCAGAGAACTGACTGTTAAGGATTTATTAGCATACCATTGCCTGCCACTCATTCACAAAACGACAGGCTTGCAGCCTCAAGGCCTGATGGGGTGGGACTTCCGTTGTAGTTGTATGAAGCACTGGGGTGGCTAATTCCTTTCTAAGGGAGGTATGTAATTTCTTCGCATCTCTGCGTGGCTGGCTTTGAACTTGTCTGAGTTTGAATCGGTTGCTCTTTTCCTATCCACCTCGCCCCTCTAGGGAACACTGATTGGCAACACAGGCAAGGGTGCTAGAATTGGGGGAAGGTGTGTCTGTCCAGATACCTGCACTTCCACAGGTGTGAATCCTACTTGGACTGACTTTCCCGTCCTTGCTCTGATTCCATTTCCATTACCCAGTTGGGATGCTTATGTATGGGAACAGAGGGATGCTGAAAGGAAAACAGATTTGTTCTGCTCACTACTTACCACTTGGAAGAAGGTTGGTATATTAGGTAATCAACTTGGTGTGATGGATTGAGTTCTGGTCATGGAATTAGGAGACCTGGGCTCTAATCCCTGCTTTCCCACTTATTGGCCCTGCAATGTCTCTGAATTTCCTAACATCTTTGAAGTTCAGTTTTCCTTATTTGTCAATGGGGATGGTAATAACACCTAACACAGAAGGTTATTCTGAGCACGGCATGTGGACACATCACTATATGTTAATTCCTCTCCTCTTTTAGATATTTTCTAGAGCTAGGGTAATTTTTAATATGTGAAATTCACATATTTACTCTGAAGAGATAACGGAGTTTCAGCCATGTGCACACACAATCAATCCCAAATTCATGCCAGAACAATGCCAAAGTCACTATCCAAGCATTTGTTTTGACTACAGTCGAAGGAGAGTTGGCCTTTCAATGCAAAAGCCAGTCCCCTGGCCTCTGTAGAGGTTCTGAGGAGAGGGGGCCACACAGGACTGGCTGGAAGTTTTCAAAATGCTACCAGAGATTCAGCTGCGTGGTAGAATCATGGGGACTTTCCTGTTGCTCTAGTTTTGCACTTTCTATAATAATAATAAACTTGTGCAGCGGGGTCCTCCTGCCGGAGGTTGTCCTCTATCAGCTTTTGGTAGGGAGCAGGGAAGAAAGAGCAGATGGGCCTTCAGACCTCTGAAGCTAACGGAGTTGTCTCAGGTCTGTCATCCTCTCTGTCTCAGGGGAAGGGCTGATGCTTGCTCAGGTTGGGTATCGCCCCCTTGTCCCAGATAACCACCATACTGGTCTTCTCCAGGTCAAGGATGATCATTTCCCAAAGGGTTCTAAGAGTATCACAAAGCAATACTTTGTCAACGAGTTAGGGCAGGCGATGTTATTTAGCTCACTTATCACTTTTTGCCACTTGGTCGTGGATGGGGGTGGAGAGATGGGATAAGACTTCATCACTCAGAGCTTTGCAGAGTGTCCCCGATAAAACTCCTTCGTCAGTTTCATTCTCAACATCTCTAGTCCCTCATCACGTTCCTCCACAGCCCCCTCCTGCCACCTTCATCCTCAGCTGGATGACAGTGGGGTCCTCTATGGCTCTGTGGCACTGCAGAGGACCATGGATGGGCGGGAGGGTGGTGGGTCTTTCAACTCCTGGGTGGGGAGGTTTTTGAGAGAAGTATGGTTTGGCTGCAGCCCTGTTAGAGCCAAAGCAGGCATGAGAGATGTAGCCCCTGCTCTCGGCTGACGCAATTGAAGAAGGTCCAACTAGTGGTGCTGAGATAAAGGGGAAGGCTGAGTGTTCAGTCCTCCTACGGGCACTGGAGTTTGTAGCTGGGAAATTTCCAGAAGAAATACAAAGTGCCAACTGACAGGGAAAAAAATCTATCATCCTCATTAATCATCAAGGAGTGCAGAATAAAATAAGAATTTCTAGAAACTAACGTACAGAAAAAGAGGAAAGATTTTTTGCACAACGCTGTTTGTTGCGATATTGTTTGCAGTATAGTAGTAAACAAGTGGAAACCACTTAACTGTATATCAGTATGGAAGTGATTAAACAGATTCTGGGACAGTCATGCCATGAAGGCTATCGCAGCCACTGAAGCAACAAGTGAGCTTTAAATGTCCTGAAAAGAACACATGTCCTTGCTGTATTAAAAAACGCAAGGGGCAGGGCAATTTGCATATGTTCCCCATTGTGTAGAAGAATTTTATGTGGAGTATGAATGTGTGTGCGTAAGAGAGTGGAGTGGTATATACAAAACTGTTAAGAGAAGGTATTTCTGAGTACTGAGATTAAGGAGAAGTGTGGGGGGAACTATTGATGTTTATGCTGTATACATTTTATTGTTTGAACTTTTGTAATAAAAGCCAAAAAAAGATATTCACAAAACAGAATGTGTAACTCCATCCTCATACTGCTCTTTTAGAGCTCGGAAACCCAGACCTTGACCCGTGTCTTGGAAGATGGCCTGGCGGGGACGAGGTGGGTGCAGTGGGATAATGCAGGTGGGACCAAGCCCTGCTCTGTCCGGTGAGGATGATTGTGTGAGGACAGTTTGCAGGTTCCAGGGGAGCACCCATCAGGCCAGGCAGAGCATAGCATCTGATGAGCACATTACTATTGGGTGATACAATGTGGGACTTAGGTGGCAGATCAGCAGAGGCAATGTCATTCTAAGACCTAAGGAGGTGGGCAGGCAGCACCTGGAAGCTGGCCAAGGTGTTGCAGTGCCTTAGACACCAGCAACAAGGTTGACCCCTGGAGGAATGGGAGAGGAGTCTGGAAAGAGGGAGACGGGAAAGCAGGATTTTCTAGAGGGGTCAGCAAGTTGTTAAGGCATGGAGGGAAAGAGAGAGAGAGCCAGTTACCAGAAATACAAACAGGTGCAAGGTGGCAGGTCTTAATGACACCTGGTATCAAGGGTAACTCAGTGCTCACTCGCAGGGTGTTCAGATTAATTCCGGGCGCAGGTGGGAGTCAGAGCGCCCAGCTGTGCAGAAGCAGGGCTGCAGCATCTTGGAATAAGTCAGTGCCCCCGTGGCCGTGGCCTGGAATGGAAACTAACCTGTACCTGCCACTTGGAAGCCTGTCACAGCTCTAACCCAGATGGGTCCCTTCTGAACTGTGTGCACATGAAGCCTGTCCATGCCTGGCCAGCAGAGTCCTGTGCATGACTCCAGGACACTTGGGAGATGGGCAGCCTGAGCCCAGAGAAGGCTGGGCCTGAGTGTGCTGCCCAGCCTGGCTGCTGCTGGCTGCCAAGCCCACCTCTTCGCTGCCTTCCGTTCCCTGCCTCCCAACCACAGGCCCGGCGGAGTCCACAGAACAGAAAGTCAATACAGTGGGCTGGTGTTTCTCCCCCTGGCACCCTGACAGCCTCTGCACCGTGGGAACTGTCACCCAGGAGCCTCACTTAGGAACAGGCCTCCTTGCAGGCACCCGCAGCCTAGGCCAGCCGCTGTTGTCAGCTGCCTGGAGTGTCCTGCTCAGCAAGTTCTGGTGGCTCACTGGGTGGGGATGGAGATGTCAGAGCCGAGGTGACAGCAGCTTCTCTGTGGCTGAGTCCCCCCCTTCAAGCTTCACCACTTCCTATGACAGGTCTCTCCCCTCCATGCTGGGAGGCAGCCCTGGAGTGAGAGTCAGAAGGTTCAGCCTTTGCTAGCTGTGTGGCCTTGGGCAGGCCACAAGCCTCTCTGAGCCACAGGAGACCTCCCTGTGGAATGGAGGTGCCCACCTGCCTACTGGACAGGATGGCTGTGAGACCACTGGTGCTGACCCATGGTTTCCGAGGTGCCAGGCATGGTGTCCCCACTACCCTGCTCAATGCTTTTCAAAGGCTGTGTCATCCCCCAAGATACAATACAGTATATTTCTTTATTATTATGTCAATTTTCCATTCCCCTTCTAGAAAGAGCATTTCATGAAGAGAAGGTTTCTGGCATAATTTTTCACTCTGCTCAGAGCAGTGCTTGGCATGTAGGAGATGCTCTAAAGCACTTGTGAATGAATGAATGAATGAACGAATATGAATGAATGAATGAATGAATGGGATTCCTACCGAGTCTTCAGAACAACCCCGTCAGATGAGTATCATTAGCATCTCCATCGTACAAGTGAGAAACCTGACACGAAAAGAAAATCACATTCATAAATTCCTAGAGGAGCGTGTGGTGGTGGGGCTGACGTTGAAACGAGGCAGTTGAACTCTAGAGTCTGGAGTATTTAGTTCCCTAAATAAAAGGGTGAACATAAAAGAGCTGGGTGAATTGTAAAGTGCCGTGCCAGTGTGAGGTGTTATAACAGCAGCTGCACCTTTCGCTCACTTGATGATCTAAAAATGAAGTTCACTTTGTAATGTTTTACAGCCTTCCCCCTCAGCGCTCATGTTCCCCTTGTTTTAGGTAGCACGGTCAGCCGTCACCTTTTGGCTCGTATTTATTTTGTATGTTATCCACAGCCAATCTTTAATCTAATGCAGAGTTGACTGACCTGGACTACCCAGCACCAGACTACCCAGCACATTCCTCTGCCACTGCCGGTAGGGAGCTTGCTCCGGAAGTTACACTTGCCTCTTATTCCCAGCCGAGCCAGACTCTGTTAACAGGGTGAAGTCCTGGAGGACACAGATTGCACTTCGAAGCCAAACAGACACTTGAGGTCTATCTTGCTTTGACAGACACCCAT
The DNA here is from genome assembly GCF_987537825.1 of Furipterus horrens. Lineage (NCBI taxonomy): Eukaryota > Metazoa > Chordata > Mammalia > Chiroptera > Furipteridae > Furipterus > Furipterus horrens. Next base: position 24,612,491 of record NW_028327181.1, on the reverse strand, counting down.
GTCTCATTGTTTTTGTTACCTGAGAACTGTCAGTCTCTAAGCTGGTTTCACGTACGATATGTATCTCACATGCACTGTTTCCATTTATTGCTGACGTCCACTGTGTGCTGGATTGTGTCTGCCGTGTTTCTCACACTGCCCTGTGCCTTCCTCTGTGTCTGCCTGGACTGCTGTCCCCTCCCTGCTTCTGGCTTTCTCTCTGAGTCACATTCCACAGTGCTTCTCTTTGCTGCCAGGGCATGGATGTCCCGGTCGGGAATCGCTGGGGCCGAGGAAGGAGGGTGTGGAGGTTGATGAGGGACACATGCAGGAAGGAGAACGGCCAGGGAGCCCGGAGCACTCCCCATCTGAGTTCTCTGTTAAGCAGCTTTTTCCCCTCCCCTCTTGAGAAAGACCTTCTGAAGACTGTTGCAGCCTCCTCGGTGGTTAGAGAGCAGGGCTTCTCACTGGGGAAGGGGTGGTGCGGAAGTGGGCTTTCTACGCTCCTGGCAGGGAGGGGGAGGCTCACCAGTGTCCCCCTGGGACCAGGTGTCCAGCCAGGCCAGTCCTGAGGGTCCCTCAGCATTGGACCCCAGGTGATGAAAGGAAAAGCATGGGCCTTGGAGTCAACCTGGCTCTGATTCCATGTGTCCCACAAGCGCGGGGAGGGTTTGTATCTTGTATTGGGAGGTAGGAGAGGGGGTGGTGAAAGGTTGAGAGGTACATGATGTGACCCCACTCCATGGCTACCTTGCCCATATTCAGTTTCTCGGAATTCACAATGTGCTTGTATATAAGTGAATTTTTGGTGGCAGTCGGGGGCTGGGATGACATCTGGGTTGATGTGTGGCAGAACAGAGGTAACAGGCACCAGTGAGGTACCTGCTGGCAGCAGAATTCACAGAAACTCTGGGAAGGACTTTGGACTTTTATAGGCCAAGGAATTGGGCTTCAGATCAAGTTCAGCAGAATGCTTGGGGGCTCAGGAGTTACAATGACCATCTTGTAACTTTCTGACCCATCATCAACATCATTCTTATTTAGGAGAGAGAAAGAAACAGGTTCCAATGAAGAGCTTTGCTCAGTCAAGGTCACACAGCACCAATGGTGACAAAGCTGGTTTTAAATTCCCTGTCACTTGCTTGCAATCCCTGGTTGCACCCTCTGAGCCAGACCACCTGTCCATCAGGAAACAGATGAGGAATTTAATCTCAAGGGGTTGCACAATCTGCCCAAGGTCAGACGTGAGCTTAAAGCAGGGTGCTCAGAACGGGCAGGGGCTGCCAGCAGGGAGCGGGCCACTGGCTGGGCCTGCAGGGCCTTTGGGAGCTCTTCTCCTTTCAGACAAATTACTTCACTTCTCTGGGATGATCACCCCTACTAATCCTGTCTGCTAATTGTACTAAAGTTTCCCCTCCGTTCAAGTGGATTAGGATTAATGTGGCAGGACTGGGCGCCGGACCCAAGAGGCCTGTTCCCACACCCCTGCTCTGACTTCAAGGCTGCACCTGTCTGTTCCTGTGGGGCCCAGTTTCATTTGGTCACACTTCAAAGCATAATCTCACACAGAAAGCTAAATTTAGCTTTAATCAACTAATTGCTGAACACAAACTCATCAGACAATCATTACCACCTCCAGTTATTGATGACTAAGGGAGAATGCTCTAGGAAGAGAGGAATCAGTTACATAATTGAACCTTCATTGAGGTTCAACTAATCCTGTGTGCATACGATTGTCTTCTTACTCCAGAAAGCTTAACACCTATATCAGATGTCCTCTAAGAAGCTGAAGAAACCCCACTGGCTATGGAGATAAAGAGGATGGCCCCAGAACCATTATAGGGTGGGGGGCTGAGCGGGGTTGCAGTCAGAGTAAGAGGCTGGGTGAGGGAATGGGGCTCTTCTCAAGCCTTCTAGATCAGAACCCCTCTATCTAAATTATACTGCCAATGCTCACCAACTCGCTTCTCTACCTAGAACAAGAGGAAAGAAGAAAGGGGGGGAAGGGGAAGGGGAAGGCAGGAGGCTCCCCTAACTGATGTCCCATCCTGAGGACCAGGACGTTAACCCTCCATGATCAAGTAGTGCCCATTTATGCTAAGGAGATGGCAGAAGGATTTGTTGAGAATGATGAAGCTCATTCTCTGAACTGAGTATTTGTTTGTGCAGGCAGCGGTGTGCTGAAGCCCACACAGAATCCTGCACATTTTTCACTGACTCTGCATTCAGTTACACCCTTGTGTGAAATTAGCCATGCTGGGAGAAGTTACACCAGGAAAATCTACGAACAACTCAGGACTTTCTCTTCACTGGAGATCCCATTTAAAAAATATACCAGCAAAACAACAATGAGAATTGTTAAAATAAAAAACACTGGCAACACCAAATACTGACTTGATGTGGAGCAACAAAAACCCTCGTTCACTGCTGGTGGGAATGAAAAATGGTACATACACTTTAAAATGTGGTCTGGTGGTTCCTTGCAAAGCTAGATGTAGTCCTACCATATGATCCAGCAACTGAGTTATTATTTACCCAGGTGAGTTGGAAACTTACATACACCAAAAACCTGTGTGCAAATGCTTATGGCAGCTTTATTCATAATTGCCAAAACTTGGAATCAACCAAGATGCCTTTCAATAGGTGAGTACTAAACAAACTGGAATATAAAGTTTGATGGGGGTTGAACAAGATGGAGGCGTAGGTAAGAGCGGTAATCAGGTCCTCCCACAAGCACATCAAAATTACAACTAAACTACGGAACAACCATCATTAATAACTGCCTGAAATCTAGCTGAACAGAAGTCCTACAACTAAGGATATAAAGAAGAAACCTCATCAAGACTGGTAGGAGAGACGGGGATGTGCAATAAGCCAGTCCCACATCCATGTGTGGTAGATAGAAATTGAGAAGGATATCTTGGCTGTGGAGGTCCCCTGTGAGAAGCAAGGGGTCCCAGCCCCACATCAGGCCTTCCAGCCCAGGGTTCCAGTGCCAGGAAGAGATGTTCCCATAACTTCTGGTTGTAAAAACCAGTGGGGAAGTCCTGGCTGGGTATCTCAGTTTCTTAGAGTGTCATCCTGATATGCCACAATTGTGGATTCAATTTCTGGTTAGGACATATATAAGAATCAACCAATGAATTCATAAATAAGTGAAATAACAAATTGATGTTGCTCTCTTCCTCTCTCCCCCTTCTTCTCTCTCTAAAGATCAATAAATTTTTTAAAAATTTAAAAAATAACAGGGATTGTGGCTGAATGAGATGGTGGGCTTCTGGAGTCCCAGGCATTCCTTATAAAGGATCCTCATGCACAGACTTACTCTGACTCACTTGGTCTGAGGTCCAGCACTAGGGCAGCAGCTTAAAAGGCATCAGGAACATATGGGGAGGACCTGAATTGTCTGTCTTCAGGAAAAGGGCTGAAGGAGCACCTTTCTCCAAGACAGAAGTTCTGGCAGAGGACACTATTCTTTTGCTGAGCCCTCTGCCTACAGAGCTGGCAGGTGGGTGCCATATCTGAGTCTCCATCAACCTGGCCATCACTGTTTGTCCCACCCTGGTGATTCCCTGAGACCCCACCCCATCAAACCTATGGCCCCAGTCAAGCCATTTCCAGTGGCTTTTCCATACACACAGCCTGTTTTGCCTCATGCTTCAGACTTTTCTAAAATCTCTCAGACAAACAGCATCTGGCCTTGGCATGCCCTACACTTCTTGCTAAGTGGCCCAGACCTGGCCCTATTGGCAGCTGGCCCTGGTTTACAGCTTAGCTTCTTCTGGGCACCTCTAAACCCAGCACAAGTAGCAATTACCTGCAGATTGCTTTGTAGCTCATGCTGGGTGGCCCTGGGCAGACCACAGGTAGTGGCTGACCTTGGCCTGCATTTCCTGGGAGGTCCCAGAGCCAGTATGCCTAGTGGACATCTTCAGACCATGTTGAAGTGCCACCCAACCACCTTCACAAGCAGCATACTCAAGGGATGGACTCAGTTGGCACCAGAGCCCCTTCCAAGATAACGCCTGCTTTGTGGAGCAGGCCCCAATACAGCCGATCTTCCAGAGTGGTCACTGCCAGTCCTTGCAGCCAAACAGCATGGGGATAAATCCCTCCCATTTAGGTGCCAATAGCAATCAAGGCTCAACTACAACAGGAGGGGTACACAGTCCACACAGGGGATACACCTGGAATGCCTAGCTTGGGTGATCAAGGAGGCTGTGCCACTAAACTCTACAGGACACCTATTACATAAGGCCTCTCTACCAAGCCCAGGAGATAAAGCAGTTCTAACTAATACATAAAAATACACACAGGGAGGCAGCAAAAAGGAGCAGACAAAGAAACATTTCCCAAATGAAAGAAAGAACTGAACTCCAGAAAAAGAACTAAATAAAATGAAGACAAGCAATCAACCAGATGCAGAGTTCAAAACACTGATTATAAGAACGCTCAATGAATTTAGGGGAAGAGTAGATGAACTTAGTGAGAACTTCAAAAAAGAGACAGAAAACATAAAAAAGGACCTGTCAGAAATGAAGAATAGATTACAGAGAATCACCAGTAGAGTAGATGAAGCAAAGAATCAAATCAAATATTTGGAATAGAGGGAAGCAGATAAGAAAAAAAATTTTTAAAAATGAGCATAGTTTAAGAGACCCTGAGAAAATGTCAAACATACCAACATTCAAATAATGGTGGTACCAGAAGGAGAAGAGCATGCACAAGGAATTGAAAATCCATGTGAAAAAGTAATGACAGAAAACTTCCTTAACCTGGTGAAGGAAAACTTCCTTAAGATATAAGTGAAGGAAGTGTGAAGAGTCCCAAACAAGATAAACCCAAAGAGGCCCATGCCAAGACACATCATAATTAAAATGCAAAAATGTTAAAGACAAAGAGAGAATCTGAAAAGCAGTTAGTTACCTACAAAGGGCCTTCCATAAGACTGTCAGCTGATTTTTCAACAGAAACTTTGCAGGCCAGAAGGAATTGGCAAGAAATATTCAAAGCGATGAACAGCAAAATCTATAACCAAGATTTCTCTACCCAGCAAACCATCTTTTAGAATCAAAGGATAGATGAAGAGCTTCCCAGACAAGAAAAAAAACTAAAGGAATTCATCACCACCAAACCAGTATTATATGAAATGTTAAAGGGTCTTGAAGAAGAAGGAGGAGGAGAAGGGGAATTATGAATAATAAAATGGCAATAAATATATACTTGTCAACAATCGCTGTAAATACAAATGGATTAAATGTTCCAATCAAAAGACATACAGAGGCTGAGTGAATAACAAAACAAGGCCATTAATATGCTATCTACAAGAGACTCACTTCAGATTGAAAGGCACACAGAGGGGCTGCAAGTAAAGGAATGGAAAAAGATATTTCATGAAAATGGAAATTAAAAAAAACTGGGGTAGCAATACTTATACCAGACGGTGTATATGTAGGGACTTAATGAACAAACTGTGAGTGCTGGGTACCAGCAGCAAGCTTTGTTCTTTTACATCATTGCCTTTCATTGCACAGTGAACTCAGGGATGTCAAAAATTTTAACAAGTTTATTAAAGTATAATTTACATATGATTAATTCGTCGTCGGCAGCCGTCCATCTCGAGAGACGATGGTGTAGCTTCTTAAGAGTCTATCTGCACCGCTGAGAATGGCTGTGCAGTCCGACTCGGGAGTGACACGGTATCTGTCTCCTCCCGTGTTGAATCGACATCTTGCGATGACGCTGGAGTGTCCTCTCCAGTGAAGCTGAAGCTACAGAGCCTGGGCAGGGTGATATGATTAATTACACATAATTAAAATGCACATTTTGATAGTTTTGGACATATGACTATACCCCTCATCCAAAGGTTTCCTTTTACCTCTTTGTAGTTCCTCTCTCCCAGCCCTGCCCCCTACATTTTTGCAACAACTGATCTGCTTCCTGTCACAATAGATTAAGTGCATGCATGCATGCATGCGTGCATGTGTGTGTGTGTGTGTGTGTGAGAGAGAGAGAAAGAGCTCACCTTTGTGCAGCCCCTCCCCTGAGAGGTTCTGGGAACTGTAAGCAGACTTAGTGCTCCGCTCTTAGTTTCTAAATACTGTTCTCCACTAAAAGGAGTCGAGACTCCTTGGAAAAAGGACTGATTCCATGGATGTGGCGGGAAAAGGACTTAATGACCCTAGAATATTTTGTTGTGCTGGAAAGTGAGGAAGTGCTCAGAGGATGATGGATGCATGTCAAAAAACTTAGAAGCCAGGTTGAAGGGTCTCCCCGGGACCAAATTTGGTATAATGTGAACACAAAAATGAATGATGTTAAGTAACCAATTATATTCCATTGAATAAAACAGAGCCCATGAATCTGTACTGATGTAAAAATAAAAGTGAATAAAAAAAGCTTTATAGTGGAGTGACAACATATATACCTAGAAGGAATGATGAAATTAGAAAAGCACCATTTGGCAACCTGTATAGTAGTTAGTTCAGCCGAGAAGCATCAATGAATGTTTAAACCAGTGGGTGAAAGTTTGACTAGGATTGAAGTATTTTTCAGTCTCGAATAGTCTCATACCTACAGAGAGAAAAGGAGCAACTTTATAGTGGAGAAACCTGGTAGACACCATCTTAATCAAGATATCGAAGTTAACCTCAGCTGTAATAAGGCAAACGGAAATCATGCACCATCTATTAGAATGCTCAGAGAACACAACATCACTTCTGTGGCATTCCTGTCAAAAATGCATCACCTGATTCTAATCATAGGAAACAGACATCCGAATGGAGGGACTAAAGAGCCATGACAATTGAGGCAATGTGTGATCCCGGACATTCTTGGGACAGTGAGCAAAACTTGAATAGAGCTCACTGATTGTAATGCATATGAGTTAATTTCCTGATTTTTACATTGCATTGTTATTAGGTAGGAAAATGTCCTTATTTGTAGAAAACACGCACTAAAATGTTAGTGTTATTCTTGGAAGTGAACAGACCATTGTTTGCTGGATCTCTGGCCACCTTGAGATGACCTGATCCTTCCCTTCTGTATGAAAGGTTCTCTGAGGGTCCCTAGGAGCAAGCCCAGGTTCTCAGGTGTAGATGCCAAGGACTGTTCGAAGAATAATATGAGAGTGGGAAGTAAAGCAATTGAACTTTGTTTTGGGGACTCTCCCTACTCTTTCTACAGTGTTGAAACCAGGAAGCTTATTAACGATATCTGTATCATATCAGCATAGCATTAATATTAACATCTTGTGTGGAGGCTGCATTGAGTTAATCTGGGGAATTCCCATTGCCATATAGGATTTGGCCGTGGGTTAAAGGTTCATGAAGCTCTAGTCTGCACAAGTAAATGCTCAGCAATCAGATCTTTGCTTCTCAAAGCTATACCAAACTTAGCTACATCTGTTTTGTATTTATAAATTTCCTCATAATATTTTATGCGAATTAACCTAGCATCAGAGACAACAAACTGGAGTTTGTTGGAACCTGGCAGTCTGCATATGGGGGAGGCAGCAGAGACTAATTTTCTCCTCTCTTAAGCTTACTCAGTGCCGTTTGGTTCCTGAACTCCGGCCACCTTTACCCAAACAGCTTTGTCAGAACTCATTGCTACTTACTAACGATCCTCCTTATGACAGGTGCATGATGAGGCAGTGACCACCCTCTTAAGACTCCACCCCTTCCCTTCTTATTGGTTAACTCCAGGCCGTTGGAACCGGCCCCTAAACTGAGTGGCCAATCCCTGGACCAGTTACTTCCCAAATCATCCATAGAAAGTTACTATCCCGTCCTCTGCACCTGCAACCCCTGCCACGTCCACCTTCCCCTCCTTCCTACTGCCCTGCAGTCCCAGGCCTTACCTCTCCCCTATGAATAGGAATGAAATTCAGCCTCCTAAAAGATTCAGTTCCATCATGCTTCACTGTACTCTGATCAACCCTGACAGTGGCAAGGCTCAGTCTTTTCAGAGACTCACTGTACTTTTTAACTAGAGGAAACTTGGGAGATCATTGGGGTACCACATCCATCCTGTAAGTGAGAGAGCTGGAACCAGAACCCCCAGATTGGTGCTCACTCCACTCCACCTCACCCCCTTCTCCCGGTGGAACGGCTCCATCCCAGGGTGCCCAGCCCTTTGCGTATTCTGTATGGCAGTAACACTGTTTTCACTCCCAGCTTTAGACGGTTTTGTGAAACATGACACATGAAAACGCCAAATTTGCAAATCTCATGTCCAAAGTCTCCCTAAATGAGTAAAAAGGGATGATGGGTAGACGGACAAATGAAAGGAGAGCACAGTGTCTTGGGGCTGGGAAATAACCCTTTATGAATGGGAGAGGACCCAGAGCCAAAGGGGCTGAATTGGGCAACTGTGCATCTCCCTGGCTGTAAGCCGCGTCCTAACCCACCCCCTCAGCCCCAGTTCCCTGTAAAAAGTGATTGGGGATAAGTGCTGGAAGACAGCCTGTGCGAACGTGGGGCGAGACATTTTCCATGACATCATGATTTTGGATACAATCCCATGAAGCTGGTTCCCTGTGGCTGTGTTTTCCACGAAGTATTTCACAACTCTTGATCTCCTCTTTGGGAACAAGAGAGAAAGCTGGTCATGGCGGCCTGGGTGGGAGATGGGTGAGAACTGACTCTGTCTTCTTTCAGCACCTAGGGATGTAAATGTCCTCCCTTAACACAGATTTACCTTGCGTCAGTACGAGGAGGGCCTTGGCTTGGCCCTACTGTCTTTATCAGTCCTGGGCTGTTGAACAGGTCAGTTCTGACGGCATGTAAATGTCTCATTGAAAATAGGACCTTAACAGGCTGGATAAAGATGAGCACAATGGTAGCTGTGGCACCAGCCACTAACAAAAGAACAGCCAAACCCAAATTCACCAAGCGGGACTTTAGTCCTGTTATCATTTGTGTGGCTCTGTGATTTGGGCAAAAGGCAAACCCTAAGCTATGACGAAGGCATGCGGTGTCCTCAGGGGTGTGGACTCAAGGGTGCTGGGCTGGGGGCCCAGATGAGAGTCCCAGGTGCCTCTTCACGGTTGACCCAGATAGATGAGGGAGTAGACGCCACAGGGAACCAAGACTGTCCCTGCCTCACAGAGTGTCCCATGGAAAGAAGGACAGGTGGTCAGCCCACAGGGCAAGGGGCAGGAAACAGAAAAATTGTGTCAACCCAGATTATAACAATAGCACGTTATGTTTCACTCGTGCTTCATTGTTGACAAAGGCCTTAGGCCTTGCCTCATGCACAGAGACCCTGTGAGGTAAGGAGGACAGATATCCTATCTCCAATTTATGAACAAGGAAGTCAAGTTTCACAGAAGGTAAATCTGTTCAGAGCCACAAGTGGCAGAGCCTGAGCTGGGACTCAGAGCCCTTGACCCCATATTTGGTGGGATGGCCAATGCAAGTAGAATATGCTGGTCCTTCAGGGAGGTTAACAGGCTTGTTTGCCTAGAAATCTTTGCCTCTACTGTCCTGCTTCGGATCCAAGGATAAGTTTATTGATTTTAGAGCAAGAGGAAGGGAGGGAGAGAGAAGGGAGAGAGAGAGAGGGAGAGAGGGAGAGAGGGGGGGGGAGAGAGAGAGGGAGAGAGGGAGAGAGGGAGAGAGGGAGAGAGAGAAATCTATGTGAGAGAGAAACATCAACCAGTTGCCTTCTGTACAGGCCCCGGTCTCAATGGGGGATCGAACATGCAACTTAGGTATGTGCCCTAACCAGGGGTCAAACCTACAACCTTTTGGTGTACAAGACGATGCTCAAACCGATTGAGTCACCCAGCCAGGGCAACCAGGGGCTCATTTTTTAGGGTAAGGCATGTGTCTCTGCCTGGGCCCTCACACTGCACACCGGTCACCCTGCCTCAGTCACTCAGCTTGGGCACTAATGGCTCAGTGGGCAGCCCCTGTGGGGACGCCCTGCTTATGTGTTTCGGGCTCTAACACACCTGTGTCAGGTAGTCCCTACATGGATTCCCTCTTCACTTTGCTTAAGCTCTGATACCCCATTCCAGGCCACTGCCCCCCATTCTCTGACATGGAAGCCTATCTCGCTCAGCCTCATTAATGAGGTTAAGACCCAACTCTTCAGGAAAAGGAAGGAAGGGGAGGGAAAGAAAGAGGAAGCGAGCGACCGGGAACTTTTGATGGCAGGTATTCTGCCTTATTTTTCAGTGACTCCTGTGACTAGGAGGGTGTTTTTCACAGAGTTCTTTCCCAGAGAGAAAGAAGACAGGGTAAAGAGGCAGCACAGAACAGTAAATTAAGAGCATGGGCTCTGGAATCACTTAGAATCGGGCTTCAACACTTTAAGTGGGTGGCCTTTAGTGTCTCAGTCATCGTGTCTATCCAATGAGAATAATGATTGTACCGACCCCACAGCTTTATGAGGATGACAGTAACCCAAGTAAAGTGCTTAGTTAGCATGGAGCCTGGAGCAAGGCAAGCGCACGCGTGCGCACACACACACACGCACATGCACACAAATGCTCTTATTGAGAACTCCTGTCCGGGGCAGTGTGGCGTCGAGGCCTGTGCCCTGAGACAAGCTACACTGAGTGACCGTGCAAGCTCAATCACCACCTCAGCTCCTTGGAGCGCAGCTTTCCTACTTGTGAAGTGAGGAGCTGGCTGACCTTAGGGGGTCGTCCTGGCTCTGACATTCTCTCACAGAGCCACCTCAAGACACCAGAAAGGAGGATGGTACATTAGCGGCTGGAGTTCAGGCTGCTTGCAAGTTGGGCACAAGCAGGTGTCCCTGCAGAGGGCTGGCTCCAGGTCAGGTACTAGAGTGAGGAAACCGCACAGGGGATGAGAACAATGAGCCCCACAGTTTGCAAACATTGTCTCCATGCGTCACCTCAATCCCTACGGCAACTGCATGAGGAAGGCGTTTTTCAGTCGAGATACCGGGTTGGGAGAGGCTAAGTGACATTGCTCAGCAGTGGCAGAAGCAGCAGGGTCGGGACACAGACCTGAGCAAGCCTCTGACATGTGCTTGTCCCTTGGACCCTCAAGCTAGCTGCATGGCTTTGCCAAGAGGGACCACTCCAAGTGCCGGCTCAGGGTCTGCTCTCATTGAACTTCTTGGCTACTCCAGCTGATGGCCTCCTCTCTCCTCTGAGATTCTTTGCAGCCACTCAGTGCTTGGCATACTTGTTACAGAGCGAACATGACTTCTGTCCTACCAGAGCTTAAATCCTAATACGAGAAAACAATCATCTACAGAACTTTGTCATTAGGGAAATCACCAAAGGGCCCTGAGAGGGGAGGGTAAGTCAGGCACTGGGGTAGGGGTAGTCACACTGGTTTAATCTAGAAAAACTTCCTGGAGGAGGTGGTATGATTTAAAAGAATGAAAAGTGTAGTAGTTGAGGCTGGAGGAAGGGAGCCCCCTGGAGAGTTTTTCCTCCCATCCTGACCCTCCTCATGTCCCCTCATGTGGGTCCAATAGTCCTGCTCAGGCAAACTGAGGCACAGCTCAGGGGCCAAATCCAGAGAGAGAGCCTAAGACATTTGTTGTCTCTGACCCAAGGCCTTGGAGCAACTTGGTGCTACTCCTCCACCCCATTGTGGATCTTGCTCAACCCCTTTTGCAAACTGGGACCTCAGTAATGAGGGAGGAGATGTGAGAAAGAGTGCTTGCAAACTCCCAGCCTTCTGGGAGAAAGAGGCAGTGTCTGCGGGAGGCTCTCCCATTCATGCCCTGAACCTGGGGGCGGGCGCGGCTGCCAAGTGTCACTGCTACACACCAGTGAGCTTCAGGAGGAGCATGTTTCAGCAGGTGGCGGATGGGGGCCAAATACCTCGAGGTTACACTGCAATAGATGATGGGAGACCAATTAATTTTTTACAGTGGGAGAAATAGCTCAAAGATTAGCAAGCATTAATTATTTATTGAACTGCTGCCTGTGCAAAAACAAAGAGGGGAGGATTTCCCTGGATGGAGAAATTAATCTCTTCGATAATCTCAGCTCTTAGCTATCTGCCTTTGCTTGGAGGTCAGGTAATTATCTCCAGGCAATGAGTAAGATCATTTAGAAAGCAAGGAGTAACTTTGAACAGTTTCTTTAGGATTGTCAAAAAACGCATGAGAAATATAAAGGTGTCCACATTTCCAACCCCTGTATAGAAAAATCAAGCTCTAGAACGCGCCCTCCGACCCAGGTCTGCAGTTCTGATTCCCAGAAGAGGCAAGCTAAGACAGATGACTGCACATCTGGGGACCAGGCCACCCGCAAGCCCTTCACACAGGGGCTCAAAGCAGGGGAGAGGGGTTCTTTTGACAGAAGACAAACCTGCTGGTCAGAGGCTGCCTTAAGATAACTTGTGAAAAATTCATTCATTCATTCATTCATTCACATTTTGAGGTGGCTTTTAAGTGCTATCTATACAATATTGTTACCAATGAGACCATCTGTGGGTCACCCTAGGGTTTCTGAACTACCCCTTGCTGTCAGAGGAAATCACTGAGATATAGTCTGATCAGTGAGCTGGGTCTCTGCTTCGAGGGGATATGGCTTAATGAGTGGCAATTTGGGGTGATGATGTGCCAGGAAGAAGTGGATTGTTTGGCTTTTGTTTCCTTTCACTGACATGTCTGCCCCCCCGCCTTCAAAACTGAGCCCCAAGTCCTTTTCTCTAGATGGCTCTCGACTATAGCCTGCTCCCTCCAGCCCCCATGCCAAGTCCTGCTGTCCCGCTCTAGACAAACCGGCAGAGCTCCGAGCTCTGGCAGGTGCTGGCCAGCCATCTAGGGGGAAGCCCCCGGAGGCAGGGCGCGGCCACACAACTGGCGCTAGTGTTGTTCACAAGGGTCTGGCTCTCTCCTGAGGCAGAGGTGTTTCCATGCGGTGGAGCTGGACAACCCGATACTTTTTCACTCTTTCAGAAAAGCTGGTCATGAGCACCGTTAATATGCTAGAAGCCAACGTTATAAAAGGGGTCAAGGCTTTCTTCATGGAGATGGACACCGGAACTATATGGTGAAGCAAACACCGGGACTATGACATCTTATGACAAGGAGGCCACTACATAGTCGGGCCAGAGCAACCCTCGCCAGAGAGTGACATCACCACGATTTGGTGTCCTTTAGGCCATGGGTTCAATTCCCACGTGGGGAGTCACTTGGTTCAATTTTTGAACCCACCCACCTTGCAAATAACCCATCTGACCGCCAGGGGGCGAGATTGAGACTGTCCTGGCCCGAGAGCTTCCCTTCCTGGAAAAACCTTGCAAAGTGGGCGTGTGCCCTTCTCTTGTGCCCGGAGGAGCCAATATCTGTCTTCAGGGGCGCTGGTGGCTCCACGCAGGGAGGCAGGAGGGAGCGCCTGTGGAGGGGCCAGGCCTGCTGTCCTAGAGCGTGCTCTTAGGGCGGTGGCCCTGCCTGCCCGGGACTTCTGCATTTAGCCCCACCACCTCTCCCGGAGTCACCAGGGGGCCGCTCCCACAGTTTTCCCAGCATCGAGGCTGTGTCTGAGGATGAAAAGCGAGGAAGAGAATCCATACTTGGAATAACTGAAGCTACAGCTGACCCTCGAGCAGCATGCGCTTGAACTGTGTGGGTCGACCTATGCGCAGATTTATTTTAATAAATACCCGTGTGGCTTTCTATCTGCGGTTGAGAGTCCGGTGATGGGGAGGGCCGGCCGTATGCATTGATCTATGCCAGCGATTTTTCAACCTTTTTTTTTTTTTTTTGAAATCTAATGGCACTTATCAACTAATTACTAAAATTTTGAGGTACACCAAAAATACTTTTTTTTTGCCCTTCTGACAAAAAATAGGTGTAATATAGCTTTATTCACACTGGACAGCTATTGTTGTGTTGGCTGTTGTCATTTTTTTATTTGACAGTCTCAGGGAAGAGAGGCGAGTGTCCCAGAGTAAACAGTCAGGTATTGCATGTTTTAAACATTCTTGTAGCACACCAGTTGACAATCGCTGACCTTCACTATTTTAGACAGGGGACTTGAACATCTGCTGATCTGAGAAGGTCCTGGAACCTCCCTCATGGGTACCAGGGCAGTTAAGTTTTGGGGAGGTCAAAAGTTATATGCAGATTTTCAACTGCCTGGGGTCGGTGTCCCTAACACCGGCTTTGCTCCATGGTCAACTGTATTTGAGGCTCTGTTTCCAGCTGGTACCCCAGGGATAAACCCTGAGCCAGAGCCCACCTTCCTCTCAGGTAGCTGTAGCCGCCTTCTTCCTGGGGCTGAGGGAGCAAGACATCTAAGTCCATCTTAGGTCTGGAAGGGCCCTTTCCTGGAGCTCCTGGCCAGCCACTTCCAGGGCCTGTCTCTGTTGGGAAAGAACAGAACAGAGAAGGTTCCCTCCAAACCCATCTTTACACTTTGACAAAGTAAGTGAGCGTGTGACTTCATAAATTACAAGGAGGTTCAACAGAACCAAGGTCTCTCCGTCACCAAGATTCAATCCCACCCCAGTTTCCACAGTTGGGAATTAACCAGTTCATGCTGCAGTGCCTCACTGCAACCATCCTTTAGAAATCAGTAATCTCAGCCAGCCTTTCTTTGTTGTCTTGCAGGATATAAAGTGCTTCTGCACGCAGGCCTCATGTATCCTCATGACATTTTGGGGGGCAAGTACCATCGTGCCATTTCTCATTTCACGGAGAAGGTCTTGAGGACTTGCCCAAGGTCACCAGCACTCAGTTTCAGGGCTCCTACTTCCCAGTTCGCTGTCCTCCCCATTGCTGTGTGGACCACTCAAGCGCCTTGATGTGGATGAATCTACCTGGTCACTGGGCTTCATGGAAGTGAGGCTGGGTAGCCTAGTAGCATTTGGGACTCAGCAATAATCTCCTGGTTGGGGGGTGGGGGATGAGCCCAGGGACTGATGATATGTTCCCTGAAGGAAGGAAACCCAGACACACTGCACTGAGGGCTGTGCCCTCCTTATGCCAGGGAGAGCCTCCATTCTGGGGCATTTTAGGCCTCTTAGATGTGTGTGTGTGTGTGTGTGTGTGTGTGTGTGTGTGTGTGTAGCTGTGGCACCAGCTCCTGGCAGGGACTGGTCCCCTGTTGGGCAGTAGGGGGTCTCCACAACCTCCTAAGCAGGGAGCTGCCAGTAGTTGCTGTCCTCAGCTCCAACCATGGAGGTCGGACGGGCCAGGTTCTGGGACAAGGACACAAGCCACCTGGTAGAGACCGATGCAGCACAAATGCCCCATAGTATGAGCAGCTGAGCTGGGTGCTAGAAAGTCTTGTACATAGTTCCAGGCCCTGATCCCCCGCAATTTATATGTCAAAATGTCTTAGCCATATTTCGGTCCCTCCCTGGGCCCCTCTCTCCCTGCCTGTGGCAGCGATTCTCTTTATTTAGGAAGGGGAGTAATACTGGGCTGGGGGATCACAAGGCTTGAGGGGAGCCCCAGACCTGCCACTAAATTGGCTATGTGGTCTTGAGCAAGTTATTTGGCCTCCCCAAACCTCGGTGTTCTCATCTGTGAAATGTGAAAGGTAACACCACTCTGCACGATTGTGCTGAGGCTATCATGAGAAAATGCACACAGAAGCCTTGTTGAGAGACACAGGAAGTAGCCCATGTGTGAGGTGAGACTCTACTGTTCTCAGGGAAGAGGCGAGCAGAATAGCCTCGTGGCCACATCTTCCCTTTCCTTTCCTTCTGCACCTGCTCTGCCCCTCTCTTAAAATGTACCCATTCTCTGCTTCAGTCCTTTAGAGTCTGTGCCTTCCGTTACTTATTCTTGGGCTACATGCATATCGAGTGCCCTGAAGAAGGAAGCCTGGGGTGTTGGAAAGAATGTGAATTTGAATTTTTTGCCTTAACTTCTACTGGCCAGGACTCTAGACAACTCATCTGGCTTCTCTGAACTTTGGTTTCCAGGGTTATCGGGAGGATGATGAGAGAGAATGTGTGGAAAGATTGAGGCCTGGTGATCCATAATGGAGCTCCCTCCCTCGGGCTGCTCGCTGTTAATCAGAGAAACTTGCCAAATACCAAGTGGCAATGGGATGATATGGGCTTACTCTGCTGCCCCTTTAAAAGGAAAAACAATACCCAAATCTGTTCATTTTCATGGGATCCTGGGTCCCACCCCAAGTCCTGGCCTGCTCATAGTTGCTCAGATGCCATCAATGCCATCTGCAAAAGTAACAAGTGAGGGAAGGCTTTCCAAGCCCTGTGGCAGGGCCACCGGTGTCTCAGGCAGCTGCAGCCACCAGGTGAAGCCTCCTTGCCCGGCGAGGGGTCAGCTCCCTTACCATCAGCACTGCTGCTGCCGAGTGCCAACCTTTCAAAGTGACAACCTTTTCGTTCAGCTAAGGTCCTGGATGGGGACAGTCAGGGCATGGATGGGAGATTCAGTTTCAGACATCCCTTGTTGAGGGGGTAGGTTTTAAAAACAGGCCTATCATTTGTTAAGTTTGATATGAAGCCTCTGGGGGGAAATTTAGAAAGACAAGGAAGCAGATAGTGTGTGTGCACTTGAAAGGCTCATTTACTCATTCATTCAGCAAATACTGGCTAAGTTAGGTCACCCTATGTAGTTGCTGGGGACACAGCAGTGAACAAAACAAATGCTGGCAGCAGACACTCTGGGGGCAGAAGCGGAGAGCGCCAGGACACATAATAAATAAGAACGTTGAAGGATACGTTAGGAGGTGGGACAAACTGAGGAGGGAGAGAAAGCTGAGCTGGGTGAGGGGGTGAGAGCGCCAGAGGGGTGGGGGCGGGGCAGATGGTAAATAGGATGTCCGGAGAGGCCTCACTGAAGAGGTGAGGGTCAGGGCATGACACGGAGAGTGCCTGGGGGTCCGGGGACCAGCTGCTGTGGTGGGATGGAGGGGAGAAGGTGACCAAAGAGGTGCTGGGGCGTGGGGAGGGCAGGTCATGTGGGACCTTGGAGGCCACCATAAGGACTTCAGCTTTTGCTCTGGAAGGAAAAGGGAGCCACCAGCGAGTTAGGAGGTGAAACAAGGTCATCCGGGAGAATTCATTCCGGTCCTGGCTCTGCCA
The DNA here is from genome assembly GCF_987537825.1 of Furipterus horrens. NCBI lineage: Eukaryota > Metazoa > Chordata > Mammalia > Chiroptera > Furipteridae > Furipterus > Furipterus horrens. The sequence goes on along the minus strand of NW_028327181.1, from coordinate 24,595,503 downwards.
GGCACCCGACATAACTTTGGGCAAATGAGGTAACCTCTCTGGGCTGCTCCTGCCTTAGGCGTGAGATGAGATGGTAGATAGGGTATTTCAAAGGTCCATCCTAGATCCCATGGTGTCAGGTGCAGACCAGGTCAGGCAAACTCTGCGTCAGCTTCTGTTCTCCGTAGAAAGTGCCATGGCTCCCTGGCTAATGTTTCATTTTCCCCACCGTCCCATCCCAGTTTTCACAGAGGCAAACCCAAGTGCCCAGGTGAGAGCCAGTGTCACTGGGAGCGATGGCCGAGTCCCCTGCCACACCCACGGGAGCTGAGTATACTCTCCAAGGCCATGACTTTCGGGCTGTGACCAACAGTGAAGTGGTTTCCCATGGCAGGGCAAGCCCATGGCCTGCCCCCAACAACCCCCGCTGGACTGGAGGGACGGCAGAGGGAGAGGAAGCAAGTGACAGGCTCGGACAGGTCCCCTCTGAGTCCCTGCTTGGGCAGTGGCAGGATTTGGTTGGTGACAGGCCATGAGGAGAAGGCCGGGGATGCCTGCCTGTCACCCAAATGTGTTTGTTTGACTCCGAGGGTATCAGAGACAAGCCTCTCAGCCAGGAGAGACCTGCCTTCCTCGCCTGATTGTCTGGAGCAGCTGCTGAAGACTCTTGAAGCAGGGTGGTCAGAAAGGAGGAATTTCCCTTCTCCTGGTGGAGGGGTGAGAAAGGAGATCGAGGAGCTCAGGGGTTCTTTCTGTTCTCGTTTGCCCTGCCCAGCTCTAGCCTTGCACTTGAGGGAAGGTCATCTCTGCCTTTGGGTCCAGGCACCTCCCACAAACCCTCACCTCCACCTAACCATTGCCAGCCAGCAGGCGTCCATTAGCCAGGAGTTCAGAGCTGGAAATGACCCCAAGCTAGACCATTGTTGGAAACAAACAAAGGTCATGCAGCCCAGGGCTTTCACACTCACAGCTACAGGTGGGCACGCTGCTTGGGATGTGCAAAGGGAAGGGGATCCAACTGCAGGGACAAGTTTACTGCTGAGAGAGGACGCCTCCGAATCTGTGGCTTTCCCGAATATTTCCTGATGTCCACAAAGGAGAAGCTACAACATGTGAAATAGAAAAAAATATTGATCAATATGTCAAGGTTGTGGGTGGGTGTGATCCCTGGTCAGGGCACATACAAGAATCAACCAATGAATGCATAAATAAGTGGAACAGCAAGTCGATGTGTCTCTCTTGCTCTCTCTGCATTCCTATCTCTCTCTCTAAAAAAGAAATCAATAAATAAGAAATTAAAAAATATATGTATATGAAAGAAAAGGAATAAAAACCTGTCAGGAAGGGCTCTAGGGGAGATTGCACTCTTGCCTTTTCCAGTTTCTGGTGGCCCCTGGTGTTCCTTGGCCTGTGAGTGGGTACCTCAGATCTCTGCTTCTGCCTCCACATGACCTTCTCCTCCTTTGTTCTATGTGTCTCTCTTCTGTGTGTCTCTTATAATGACACTTGTCATTGGACTAGGGACCACCCTAAACCCAGGATGATCTCACCTTAAGATCCTTAATCTCATTATGTCTACAAAGACCCTTTATACAAATAAAGTCAGAATCCTAGGTTCCACAGGAGTTGGAACATTCCCATTTCTTTTGGGGGGGCTTCATCATTTCAAATACTACAGTAGACAGGAGATAAGAGAAGCAGTAACATACTTTGAGATAAGAATTTATTTGCATGAAATTCCATGGTGGCTGGTCAACAAAAGGATAATTTGCGTGTGAGGTGTCAAATGTTCCATTTGAAATTATTTAAGCTGCTAGAATGTGAAACCCTCCTTTCTCTTTCCTTAACATTTTTGTCAGGCTAGTACAAACATACGCCCATATCTGCACAACTTTTTAAACTCTCCTGTTGGTATGTTTGTACATATATTTTTATCTCAAGTGCACACTTTTAAGTAGATCACACTCTTCCTTTCATGAAATGCTGTTATTGGTCCCTGCAAGACACCATTTTGCCTTATTCTGTTTCTTACTCCCTTTTTACACAAGATTATATTTTTGAGAGCTACTCACATTATTACATGTACCTTAAGTTTATTCCATCACACACATATAATTGTACTATTACTAGGTCCCCCCTGATGGACTGCTAAGGTATTCCCCTCTCTTAGTTACCACAGTTGGTGTTATGATAATTATTCTCTGGTGCCTCCTTCTGCACTCAGCTGTGAGGTTTTCTGCCCTGGAAGTGCTTGGCCATAGGGTGTGTGCACATGTGAGTTCCATAAAGCTAGTTCTCCAAAGGGGCTGCACCGATGTGTACTTCTATCAGCAGTGCATGAGGGTTTTCCATTTCTCCACATCCTCATCAGCAATTACAGTTATGTGGCTTCATTATTTAAAAAATTTAAAATCACACTTGACACAATATATATTGGTTTTAGGTGTACAACGGTGATTAGGCATTTATATACCTTCTAAAGAGATCACCCTAATACATCTAGGACGTATATAACACCATACTTATTGCCACTGTATGGACTATATTCCTTGTGCTGTACTTTATACCCACGACTATTCTGTCACTACCAACTTGTACGTCTAATCCCTTCACCTTTTTCACTCACCCCCCTGATGCCCAAACAAACAGAACAAAAAGCAACTCATAGACACAGAGAACAGATGGATGGTGGCCCGATGAGAGAGGGGTGGGGTGGGGGGCGCTGGGTGAAAACGATGGAATGAGTAAGGAGCACAGATTTGCAGTTACAAAATAGTCATGGGGATGCAAAGTACTGGATTTGGAATATAGTCAATAACATTATAATACCTCTGTCTGATACTAGACTTATCAGGGGACCACTGGGTAAACTATATAAATGTCTAACCACTATTCTGTATACCTGAAACTAATATAAAATAATATTAAATGTCAATTGTAATTGAAATAAAAATCTTTCCATTTGCAACACCATGGAATTTTAAAAAACAAAGTAAATACTCCTGGCACAGGCTGGGGTTGGGGAAGGATTGAATACAAAAGGTATTATGCTAAGGACAGAAAAATGTAAATATCATATACTATATCCTTCTTGAAAGCTAAAAAATCTGTGGTAATGTTACAGCTTTTTAGCTGAATATTGTTTTCTTTTTTTATTTCATTAATTTCTGCTCTGATGCTTTTTTTTTTTTTCTGCTTGGGTTTCACTTGCTCTTCTTTTTCTAGTTTCTTAAGGTAACAGCTGAGGTTATCCATTAGAGACTTTTCTCTTTTCTAATATAGAAATTTAGTAATATATGTGTATATTCCCCCCTAAGAACTGCATCAGCTTTATTCCACTATTTAGATATGTTTTTTCACTTTCATTCCATTCAAAATGCTTTCTTACTCCCCTTTTGATCTATTTCATCCTACTGATTATTTAGAAGTTCATTAATTGGTTTCCAAATATTTGGAGGGTTTTCCAAAACACTCTTTGTTACTGATTTCTATTTTAATTTCAGTGTGGTCGGACAAAATAATTTTTATGATTTAAGTCCTTTTACATTTATTGATGGCTCAGAATATGGTATAAAGTGGTAAATGTTGTAGACGAGAATGTGTTTTCTGTTGTTGGATGGTATGTTCTATAAATGTCATTTAGCTTAAGTTAGCTGAGAGTGTTGTTCAAACCTGTATTTTTACTAATTTCTTTTGTCTACTTGTTTCATCAATTATTGAGAGAGGACTGTTGTAATCTCCAAGTATAATTGTAGATTTGCTTACTTCTATTGCAATTTAATCAGTTTTTCTTTGTGTTTGATGCTTTGTTATTAAGGGAATAAACCCTTAGGATTTCATGTGTGAATTAACCCCTTTAACATTATTCAATGATCCTCATAATCCCTCGTAATATTTTTTGCTCTGAAAGATATTTTGCCTGATATTAATACAGCCTCTTCGACTTAATTTTGATGAGAGTTCTTATCTTTCGTTATTCATTTACTCTTGACTTATTTGTGTCTTTATGTTTAAAGCAGGTTTCTTGTGGGCAGCACAGAGTTGGATTTTTCTTTTCCATCCAATCTGACAATTTCTAATTGTCATAACTGACAATATTCTAATTGGGTTACTTAGACTATTTACACTTAGCATATTTATTCATTTGGTTGGGTTGAAATCTATCATAATGCTATTTTTAAAACTTATCTGTCTGCTCTATATTTCTTTTTCCCTTTAATTTCTCTTTCATTAGATTATTTTTATGAGTTGACTGTATTTTCTTTGTTGGTTTACTAGCCACACCTTTTTGTTGTATAACTTAATTTCCAAATTATCAGCAACTATATATGCAAAATTCTACCTTGTTTCCATTCTCTCTATTCTCTTTTTCTGGGGTCGAGTAACCAGTTGTTGGTCTGCAAAGTTTTTGTTACTCTACACAGTTGATTTTTTTTTTTTTTTTTTTAACTAAGGCTTTCTTGAAAAAAGAAATAGTGCATTGACTTAAATTCTGGCACAAGCTCATTTCTCATAGTGAACTTCGTGCGGCATTGTTCTAGATGTTCCAGAAATGAGCCCGAGGGACAGTCTGGCGTGGCAGAGCCAGACAAGCCTTTCAGGCCGCTGTGACACAGGCTGAGCCTTCAAAGAAGCCAGCTATCCATCAGGCCGGTGGGATAGGAGGGAACATTCCAAGTGTTGGAAGCTTCCTGAGCTTAGGGACCTCTTTGTCTTCACCTTTGTAGCCCCAGAACAGTGCCTGAGACGTAATAAATGCTCAGGAAGTGTGTGTAAAATTGAATTAAATTTACAGGGGAGATAATCTCAGTAAAGGTGCCAAGGGAAGAGAGAAAGGCTGCAAGGATAGGGTGAGAGGTGGTGTCACAGAAATGGAGAAGAAACACAGATGTGGAAGGAAGGCCTTGATAGACACGTTATGGGTTTCAAACACTTTCTGAACAATTACGGATGGTTATTTGAAGGGCTTCAAGCATGACGAGGTCATTCTGGCATCGTAGAAGTTCCCTCTGGCTGCCCTGCAAAGGCAGGGACTAACCGGTTAGTGGACTCACCGGAGGCAGAGCAGCCAGGTGCAGGGTTCTTGCAACCCTGCCCTGGAAACACGGTGAGAACCGAAGTGAGACCGGCTTCACACCAGGTAGCAGTCCTTTCTCTCTGCAGGCACAGACTTGGTGGAAATGCCCCCAGCTCTGCCCCCCTAGGACACTCAAAGGTATTAGGTAGCATCTAGCATCGTTCCCTCTTTCCCCAGACCCAGAGAGCCCATGCCTGCCTCGCCCTTGACGTCTGTGATGGAGCAGAGAAGACATCGCATGTGGGCACGAAGGAAGAGGAGATGGCCTCTGTTGTTTTGCATTTTGCTGTTCCCTGCTTCCGGGGACCAGTCGGCTCCCTGAAGGGTCTACGTTTACCCAAGACAGTGCTCCTGGATCAAGTAAAAGGCAGCCAACGCTTCTCCTTCGGAGAGTTCCTTCTGCATGTACAAGTTATTCTAGCCTCGTTCATTTCTTGACCAGAGAATTAGAACGTGTTCTTCTGACTACTGTGCCCAAGAGCTTGCTCTGTAAGTCCTATTATTTCTGAAGCAGCTTCTGTGTGAAGGAAACACGTGCCTAGTTCACAAAGTGTACAAGAGATAGAAAGTGAAAGAGAAAAAATACCAATGACAAGGATAATAATTAAAAAAAAAAAAAAACAGCCAGAAGGAAAATGGCTTAACATTGATATATAACACAGCCAGTTGTGTGTGTGTGTGTGTGTGTAGCTGGAGAAGCTGGAGATGTACACATGTGCTTTTGCTCTTCATTTTCTAGATGAACACCTGGGTTCTGCCCAAATCTCCCTGTACCGGATAACAGACAAATCCAAACTTACCCAAAGGCTCACTCTTTGCTAACATACTTAGTGTTCTGCTCTCACTATAGTTTCCAAAGATCTCCAGTGATTTAAAAAAAAAAGGAGAAAAACATTAAAAGATTCATTCATTTTGTCTTGATAGACAGACTTGTTTAAAAATTGTATGAGAGAGAGAGGTAAAAAAAAAAAAAAGCCAATAGAATAGCTGAAGTCACGTACCGGGTAACAAGCATCCAATTACAGGATGTTCCCTTTTATAAATAGATTTATTATTATCACAAAAGGTATTAAATGTGATACTCTAGAGAGCAGTGCTCTCCAACAGAACTATAAAGCAAGCCACATTCATAACTTAAAATGTTCTAGTGGCCTCATTAAAAAATAAAAAGAGGCAGAAGGAATTAATTATAATGTTATATTTTAACCCAATATATAAAAAGTATTATCACTTCAGCATGCTATTGATATAAAAGTTATTACTAAGATATTTTTATACATGTTTTTTATACTGAGGCTTCCTTGTCTGGGGTGCATCTTATGCTGACAGTCCATCTCAGTTACGACTGGCTGTAACTCAGGGACTCAGCAGACACTGTGGCTAGCGGCTGCTGTATCAGAGAGTGCGCCTTTAGGGATTCCTGGGTAGTTTGGCTTCTCCAAGAGGTCCTAACTCGGGCCTTCAGAAACCTAGACTTGTTTACCTAGGACTTTTTTCAACAAGTATATTCACAGTTCTTGTGGGGCAAGGGCTCAGACCACCTCGGGGAGGGCCTGTTGTCACAGGTGCCACTGAACTGAAATCCTTAGGAAAAGGAAGCCCTGGTTGCAGTGGAGATTCTGAGGCCCTGCGCATCTTCCCGTTCTAGAGGCCCGGCAGCCCTTTCCTATGCTGGTTCTCAGGACTTGTCTAGTTCGTAGTGCATGTTTCCCGCTGCTTGTCTGTAAATGATCCTTAACAGTTAGTAGCCCCATAGAAGATTAGGGCTGGGAGGGACTTTAGAAGTCCTTTGGTGCAGTTTCCACATTTTATGGTTGAGGACAGTGAGACCCAGAATGTCTGAAACTGGGCAGAGGGTCATGGCTAGTTAGAAGCAAAGCCTCTCTTAGCCTTGAGGAGCCCAGGCTGATGTCTCTTTCTCTGCAACAGGAAGATATAAGAATGTGCTTAGGGGAGCAATCCACAGCTAATGTTCTCTAGGACTTCGAGGGCCGAGTGAATACAAGAGCAAACCGATATCGTCATCAGTGAATTAGTGCATGTCAACATCATATGTGCTGAGAAACTCTCAGGATCAAAAGCAAGTGCTGGGAACATTGATTGGTATACAGACCAGGGAAGATGAACACATGATGGGAGAGAGAGGCTCTGACATCCTCCCTTCCCAGTGCTCTCCACTGCCCACAGCTCTGAATAGTTCAAATGAAAGACAAGCTGTCAGATTTGTAAAAACAGCAAGACCAAACTATATCCTGCCTCCAGGAAATGTACTCAGATGCAAAGAAAATTTACCCAAATATAAAGAAAAAAAGGTTGCTGGAGTCTAGGTCTCCAAGAAATATCTGCACTCCCATGTTCATTGCAGCATTATTCATACTGACTAAGACATGGAAGCAACCTTATGTCCATCGATGGAGGAATGGATAAAGAAGATGTGGCACAGATAGACAATGGAATATTATTGAGTCTTCAAAAAGCAGAAGATCCTGTCGCCTGTGACAACATGAATGTACCTGGAGAACATTAGGCTAAGTGAAACAAGCCAGATACTGAAGGACAAATACTGCATGATATCACTTAATAAAGAATCTAAAAGAGTCAAACTCATAGAAGCAGAGAGTAAGCAGTGGTTTCCAGAGGTTGGGGGAGGAGGAAGCAGGCAGCTATAAGTCAAAGTGTATAAAGTTTCAGTGATATAAGATGAATGGCTCCTAGAGATTCACTGTACAGAATAGAGTTTTTTAGTTAACAATACTATATTGCATACTTAAACTTTGCTAAGAGGGTAGACCTTATGTTAAGTATCCTTTCACAAAGTAACAATAATAATAGTTAATAATTATAATTAAGAGGGCAGGAGGACACTTTGGGAGGTTATGGATATGTTAATGGTACAGAGTGTGGTGGTGATGGTTTCATGGGTGATGGTTCTCCAAACTCGTCAAGTTGCACAGGTTAAATAAGTAAAGCTTTTTGTATGTCAATCATATCTCAATAAAATGGTTTTTTAAAAAACAATTAATAAAATAAAGGATGGAAAAAATATGTGTCTTGCAAACACTGATGATAAGAGTGCAAGTGTGGCTATATTAATAAAAGACAAAGTAGAGTTCAGGACAGGGAACATGACCAGAGATGAAAAGAGATATTTCATAATAATTGTAGAGCAAATTAATTAGAAAAGACTTAATTCTAAATGTCTACGCACTTACTGATGGAACTGGAAACAGAAACAGATGCACAATTATGGTTGGAGATTTAAAAATTCATCTCTCAGTGATTGAGGGAACAAGGAAGCAGAAAATCACTAAGAACACAGAAGCCCTGAAAGCACCATCAATGAATGGCCTTGATCTAATAGGTGTTTCAAAAACAATACATCCAACAGCAACTGATACACATTCCTTTTTAGTACACATGGAATAGCCATTGAGATCAATTACATTCTAGACTATAAAACAATTCTTGATATATTTAAAAGGACTGAAATCATGTTCCCTGATTACAAATTAAAATTAGAATTTAATAACAAAAAAAGTTAGAAAAAATCTCCAAATGTTTGAAAATTAAACATACTTCTAAATAACCTCTGAGTCAATGAAGAAATCATAGAGGAAGTTAGAAAAAAATTTTAACTAAAGGAAAATGAAAACATTTCAGTTTGTGGGATGCACTAAAGCAGTACTTACAAGGCAATTATATTAGTATTAAAGGTTTATATTAGAAAAGAAAATATAAAGTGATACTAAGATAGAAAGGAGAGAAGAAAAAAACCAGTGAAATCAAAAGTGATTTCTTTGAAAAGGTTAACAAAATTGATAAACTTCTGGCTAGACTGGTAAATAAGAGAGAAGATACAACTTATATCAGTAAAGGGAGAAAGAACTAGAGATTATAGTAAAAGGATAATAATATATATTATGAATAATTTTATAGGAATAAACTTGATTACCTAAATGAAATGGACAGATTTCTTGAGTGACACAAATGATCAAAACTGATACAAAAAGAAACAGAAAAATCTGAATGACCCTTAACTATTGACTAACTTGAATTTGTATATAAAAACCTTCCTGTAAAAACAAAACAAAACAGAAACAAACAAACAAAAAACCACAGGCCCAGACAGTTTCTTATATGAATGCTAAAAAACAATAAATGGAAAAATACTTTGAATTCAACACAATTTTTTTTCCAGAAAATGTAGGAAAAGGGAACATTTTCCAACTCACTTTATTCTCATGAAATCAGAATCACTCTGAATACCAAAACTAGACAAAGATATTATAAGAAAAGAAAATTAGAGCAATACTACTCATGACTACAGATTCAAAAATCCTTAACAAAATATTAACAAATAGATCCAGAAATATATGGAAAGAATTATATATCATTTGCCTGTTCGGGCCTTAGTTCCTTTACCTGTAAACTAAAATGGTTAAGCTCAAACTAGATAATTACTTAAGTCCTGTTTAGGTCTTAAGTATTATGGTTTGTTCAGCTTGGCCTCCGGTCCAGACTCATCTTTTTAAAAGGGATTTAGAGTTGCTGAAATTCCAGCTTCTATTAGAACTATCCGATAAAAAGGTTGAATGGTGTAGAACAAGGTGTTAATATAAAGTAACAGGGTGATCTCCCCCACCCCCAAGATGGCTCAAGTAACAGGAATGTGAGGCCAAAAGAAGAGACAGAAAGGACATTGGGCAGAGGAGATCTGGTGGCGATGGACGTTACTTCACACCACAGAGGTTCCCTGCCCCTTCTGGGATTCCCTGATGCACATGCAGAACATGTGTTAGTCAGAAATGTCAGTGATACCAACACAGTGCTACTGGACCTCGGTGGTACTCAGCCTGAAGGCCAATGCTACCCTGACACGAGCCAAGGACCCCTGCGGAACCTCTTCCACCACCACTTATGAAAGCAGAAGAAAAAAAGAGGTCATCCCTGCCGTCGCATGAAGAACACACCGGAAGCTAAATTTCCTTTTTGCCAGCATTGTGCTTAAGTGTGTCTTTCCAAAATAAGGTAGCAAGAACTGGGGCTATAACAGTATACTGTTTTTGAACTTTAAATTTTTTTTGTAACTATGAAAATGATTCTATGCTGAAATAGTCTTCTGGGACTTATTTTTTCATTCATAATAAAGATTCACACTTATTGCTGCACGTAGCTGTGATTCATTTGTTTTGACTGCACTATAATGTTCTATTGTGTCATTGCGTGACTGTATCCCAATTTATTTACCCACAATTCTGTCAGCGAGCATTTGGGCTGTTTCCAGGTTTGCGCTATTATGAACAGCACTACTGTAAACGCCATTATTCATGTCTCTTGGCTTTACTTGGCTTTACTCCAAGAAATGGAATTGCTGAAGTAGACTACATGAATGCTCACCTTCTTCAGCGATGCTGCCTGTTTTCCTAGGTGGTTGTACCAAACAAATCTATTTAACCTGTCTATTAGTTTTTCATTCTCAGTGACACCCGTATTTTTCACTTGTAAAAGTATTATGTAGTTTTTTTTATCGAATTTGCTGTTACATTTCCACACTAGCCTCCACTGTCTTTGTAACTTTTATTTCTTCCTTTATCTGTCTAATCAGTTTAAACATCCGTATATTATAATCTCATTCAAATTGTGTAATGAGCTCCAGTTACTGAGGTGCTAAGTGTGCTTGTTGCATCTGCTTAACATCCACATCCACTCCCTCACCCCATGGTTGTTTGCTTTATAAACTTTGGTTTTGAGCTGACCTTCATCACAGTTTTTTCCCCCAGAAGAAATCCCAACTACTATGGCTTAAGTACCTCTACAAAGTGACTTTTCAATTGCTCCTATGGGAGCTGCAGGAATGTCTATGGTTTAGGGCCTGGGTTTATGGTATGTTGATGTCTTGGTTCGCAGTTTCTATGTGCAGAAACAGTGCACATCTAGACCCCGCACGTTCATGTGACTCAGGCCTGGAGTTCTGCTTTCTCATCGATGAGTTTGTTCTTTTAACTCCATCAAAGTCCCAAAGGGATGTCAAGATGCCTTGACGCTTCCATAGGTTGATGGATGAAGTTTTCCTAGTTTCCTTTCCAGGGACTGGGAAACCTTTCAAGTCATTGGGTTTAATCAAGAGGATTCAGTCACAGTTCCAAACTGATGCATGCTCAAGACCACACCCCATGCCAATATAACCATGAAATACCAGTCCCTTCAGGGCCCACATGCAAGTCAAAAACACTCTTGGGCCTGTATGATATTAGCTCCTGCTTTCCACTGTCTTTGGGTTTGAGATCTTCATTTTCTTCTTTTGTTTAGCTAGTGTTTCCATGTGTATAAAATAATGCGGGAAGTCCGAGTAAGTGTAGGCAGGCTTGTTGCTAGAAATTCTACTGATACATTTTTTTTAAAGATTTTATTTATTTATTTTTAGAGAGAGAGGAAGAGAGAGAGAAAGAGAGGGAGAGAAACATCGATGTGAGAGAGAAACATCAATCGATTGCCTCTTGCTGTACCCTGACAGGGGACCAAACCTACAACCCAGGCATGTGCCCTGACTGGGAATCGAACCGGTGTCCTGCACTTTGCCAGACGTTGCCCCACCATCTGAGCCACACCGGTCAGGGCTCTATTGATACATTTTTATTAGAGCATTTATGTCGGTCCTTCTTGGATTTGTGTTAATTAACTCAAGTCTCTCACACTCGGGGCAAGCTCCTTGAGAGCAGGCACATTGTATTCATCTTTGTCTTCTGCACATATATGACTTTTGCACCAACATTAACACATAATACACATTTGAATGTAATTGTGGAATACAGACATAATGCGTGAACAAGTGAATGAATGAATGTCACCTGTCATCATCATCTTAATACTCCGAAGTCACTTTCCAGTAAAACCCCATTTCTACATTTTATTCAAAGAGCTCCCAGGGTATAGGAAGGCAGAGACTTGTTCAAAATCAGCCAAGGCGGGGCAGAGAATTTGGGAATCCCGAGGCCTAGAGAGCTGACAACCTGTTGTCTCTGTTCTCCAGGGAGTGTGAGGGGACAGGACAGCTGTGCTGTGCACGTGATGGGATCTGTATATTTATTTGTTTGTTTGTTTCAGACTGAGTGAGCCCCAGTTGTGACATCTCAGGAGTGAGAGCACCTTCAAGAAAGTGGTGGCACAAATGTGGCTTTTGTGCAAACACTCCCACTCTCGGTGCATTGCCCTGGCTCCACCTAGAATGCTCCTGCTCTTCCAGTCATGAGTAGGGGCATATGATGACACAGAGCTTCTGTTCTGAGTGAGCATGCATGTGCACCTGTGTGCACATGTGTGGGGGAAGCATGTGCCACTGCCTGTGTTCTTGGGAAAGGAAAACCAGTCCTCCACACAGAACTGGGCTTCAGCACTTACCTTCCTATTAAGGCTGCTTGTGTATCTGCCTCTCCTACTAAATTATGAGTTTCTGGAAGGTGGGGACTATGTCTTTATAATCTTTGTGCCGTCAGCGCCAACAGAGTTTATGTTTGCTGAATCAGATGATCAAAAACAGAGCACAGGACAAGGTGCCCTAAACAGTCCAAGGTCTGCGTCTCTCATGTTATCCCAAGTCTCTGAAGGTGCAGGGCCCTTTTACTCCTTTTTTCAACAGAAGGTCAGATGCCAAACCAGCCACCTCCCTCCTTTCTTAGCTTAATTCTCTATCAGCTTTGTACATGGATGTGAAGTACGCCTATTTGTACCTTTGAGAGCTAGAACCAGTTTGAGGCCTCTTCATGAAGTGTGTGGCAATGGTGTCCCCAAATAGCTTGGGGTGATGAAAGAAATCGGTTTGGGAAAGACACCTCCCTGCTTGTCTCTCAGTCTTGGGAGTGGGCCCCAGAGGGCTTTGCCCCAACCCTGGCCTCTCTCTGCCCAGGGCTATGAGGTACTCGGAGTCCTTGCATTCTGAGTGTGTGAAAAGAGCAAGGGGAATATGAGTCAGATAAATAATTCCTAGGGCCAACCTCACCCTAGAATTGTTTCATTAAAATGGGAAGCCAGAGAGGGGGAACGAGCCCTTTGCCAACATCTCCACACTGTTTCAACTTGCCCTTGACTTGAGGACTCAGCAAACACTCACAGGGCTGGCAAACCGAGCAAGGCTTGATTTACAGAGCGCTCCTACAGCCCAGGAAGAGAGCAAACATCGTAAATCGAGGCTCTGAAGTGTCCATAAACAAGAAGAGCTGATCTTGCTTCTCTGTCTGCCTAGTGGCCTAGAGTACATTTCCAAAGGGCAACATGACCTTCTCAGAGACAGGACAGAGAACTTTCCTCTGTGCAGAGGCCCTCAGGTTAGAAAGATGAAGAGCCGAGGGTCACTGTGGTCCTCAAGGCAGCAATCTTGACTTGAAAGGGACAGTTTCATAGAAGCTTCTATTCTTGGTCATCCAGTCTCAGGGGCTTTCTATCAGGACTACAGGTTATGTTGTTTAGAGAGACCACTCCAATTTTGGGGACTGGACCCTAATGGCACAACCATCAGAGTTTCTACAAACTTCTTTCACGTGGTCTGCCCTGTGAACACCAGCCCACTTCTCTGGAACATGGGCGTGTGCCCACACACTCCCTTACAATGGTGATTTTAGAATTTCTATAGAAATGGAAGCCAGGGAATTTGTCTTAAAGCTGGGTGTTCATGACCCATCTGATCAATTAATTGGAAACGATCATCAGAGAGGAAACAAACATAAAAGTTCTATTAATGGGAAAAAATACCTTGTTTACGTCAATGAGATACACCTTTGGGTTTCAGCGAAATAAAATTGGTGATTTATTTTTTTCTTTCTCAATTATTTCAGTTATATTTTATAACATCTGCTTTGCTTAGTTTCTTGCTTCTATATTATTCTGTGATCTCATAGACTTGGAAATTTAAAATACATATTTATTTATCTAGCTTAAATTTACTTATTTGCTCACTTAATTTGTTGAGGCTTTGGGTATGAGGGTGGAGTAAGTAGTATTGGCCTGCCAGTGTTCCTAGGCTCCTTGGGACCCTGGCAGGTATGTTGTTGTTTTAGACTTCACTTGACTATATGATAAAAGCACAAAGACTCAAATTGAATCCAATCAGGGAGACTTTCAGCAGTATAAGAGAGCAGGTTACTACTCTCCAGATTTCAATTTCCTGTAAAACAAAGAGGTTGGCCTAGATGACTAAGGTCTTTCTGCAGGCTCTACCGAGCTATCCACCCAACCATCCTCCATAGCCTGGGAGATGGGGCCTATTACTCAGATTATTTTCATCCCTCCCATCACTTACTGTAATTTCAGAGTAAGTTTTTTAGTGTCTTTTTGACTTCATGTTCTCTAGATGCAAAGTAGGGACACTTACATTGGCCTCTTTCCTCCCACAGGTATTCCACAGGCAAGAAATCTGAGCATGTGACAGAGAAGACAATGTGGCCCATTCCTCCTGAGGAGGCTCTAGAGCACAGGCACAGTTGGGGAGGAAGACCCACGCAAGCCAACCAGAGTTTTGAATGGAGATATGAGGTATGATGAATTTTTATTAAGCCCGAGGCCACTTTTTTTCTTTAGCAGTTAATCCAAAGAGAACCTATTAAGTGCACCAATTCAGAGCCAAACCAGGTGAAATTAAAAAGAGAGAAAAGAGGTGGCAGCTTCCCTCCAAGAGTTTGTAATCTAAATGAAACAGCACGAACTCACAATGGGGAAAAATCCTGCACAGTCCCCAAGAGTGCTGAGTCCCGTGTTGACATCGATTATGTCAGGCGGAGGGTTTTTGATATACCTACTCGGGCTGGGGTCAGGGCTGTGGGTTTAGATACAGAGCAGTGCTCGCAGCAGGAAAACTCGCTCACTTGTGCCAGGCAGTTAGGGACATCTCCATGCTGGAAGGGACTCCAGGAGGTCAACAAGGGTGACTTGACGTGGCAACTTGGGAGGAGAAGGTTGGTGCTGGGAAGTAGTTCAAGGCAGAGTGGACGAGCTCACCTAACGAGGTCCAGAGTTTTCCAGAGCCTTCAAGTACATGGCGGCTTGAATTGAGAAGCGGCTAAGGTGAATCCCTCTGGTTCTTTGGGTGTCTCAGGGAACCCCACGGCGCCCATAAGACCTCCCCAGGATGTGTCCCGTCAGTGCCAGTACTGCCACCTCTTGCACTGGGTGTTAAAATTCAAATGGTCGTGCTCAATTTGCTCTCTCCACCTAAATTGGAACTGGTCTCCTTACGTTTCAGTGGCTGAGTAAACTAGACCTCCTGCGTTGTTTCCACAAGCAGACAATACACCTCTCGGAGCCGCAGAATGTGAGAGGAGGAGGAACACTTCGCTGCTCCAGCCCACTCATCTCACAGATGAGAACCCCGAAGTTACCAGAGACTTTGCAAAACTTGCCTAGTCAGCGACTTTAGGAACAGCGCTGTCATGTTCGTCAGTGCCACGGTGCTGTTACTGCACGGCCTGGGTCCGCCTTCCCGATGCGCTCCAACGCCAGCGCCCCTCCCCTGCCCCGGGCAGCCTCGGCCCGGCTTCCCCCCACCCCCCTCTGCGCCCCGGACTCACCCCGGCACTGCAGACCCCTCCTCTGTGGCTCCAGCACGAGGGCAGCGGAGTAGAAAGGAAATCGGGACCTCAGCAGATAAAGTGGAGGGGAGGGATAGAAAGAGGAAGCAAAGGAAGGCTGCAGACAAGTGAAAATCGTCTGGCGAACGTAAGGTGAATGAGGTTGATCACCTCGTTTATCCTGATCGCAAAGGCAGTTCACAAAGAGGAGCTGCAGAAACGTCTCGACCAGGGCATCCACTTCTGAGGAGTGCGATGAGTTGGGATCTCTAATATGTTTATGAAGAAAAGAAGGAGCTCTTACCCTATAAGTATTCTAACTACTCACTGTTTTAGTCTTTTTTTTTTTTTTTTTAATGGAAAGTACATTTCTCCATTACAGGATTCAATTCAACTATAGCGACAAAAGGGTCATTCTGGATTCAGGACCAACCTAACCATGCATGTCAGTGAGTCTGGCTGTAATTCCAGGCCAGGAACTTGTGTTCTTGACACTTCGAAACAACATAATAAGTGATAAAGTGGTAGAAATTTCAGTGCAAAGATTAGGTTGTGCATTAAAAACAAATCTTTTTTTAAAAGTATGCCTCGCATAAGATAGGGTAGAAGGTAGTAGCTAGTGCTTTCGGAACAGTAGTTCAGAAGGCAACTGCAGAATCCAGACATTAAATGACCAACTACTTGTTGCTTTGTATCTTTGCTGGCTGGAAGCAGATTTGCACTAACAACTTGGTAGCAGAAGCATACTTCCCTGGAATTATTTCTCAGAAATCATCTGAAATTCCTAAGTTTCCTCAAAGTTCTATTTCAAGATTCTGATCAGAACATAGGCCCAAGATTCCCTAGAAAATTGCAATTTCACTTTCTATTCATTGTGATGATATAACAAAAATCATGAAGAGAAATTAACAGTTTAATTGGTTATTACATTACAATGATTGGCTTGTATTCTGCCCTGCTGGGTAACTATTCATTGTGTAAAGTTTTGTACTAACTGTGTACAGACATATGATTTGAATTTAGTTAGTTGTGGCATGTGGTCATTTTCTATAAAAAATGTTGGTCATTCAGCTGTTGGTAATGCACATGGCTTAGTCTGTACTGGAAAGTCTGATTCAGTTGACATCATTTTGGCTCACAGCACCTTTGCCAGGAATGACATCTAAGGGTGGAAGACGGCCCTGTTTTCCCCAGGTCTGTAGAGGCCTGCTGGTTTTAATAGGTTATGTGTAGGATACAAGGATGTGACTCACCTACCCACTTAACAGTCATAAAAATGTACGCAACCGGCTCAGCTTCAGTCACAACACTCATTGTATGGACCTTATTGAATGGGCATTACCATTTATTTTTTGCATATGATTTTACAGAAAAATGAGCACCGGTGTTCCAGTGAATGAGCAACATAGCTGTTAAGTTCAATATCATCTGTATCATTAGCATAACTGTTTTCAGTGGTCAAGGGGCAAGTGTGCTGGATTATGGGTAGTCAGCTAACATCGCTGACTTCCCCTCCTGATGTCTTCCCACTCCATAGAAGAGAACTGGGAGCTGCATTACCGAGAATCTCTTCTCTGTGTGGCTCCAGGGGAAATCATTCAATGAGAGGGACTTAGGTGAGGAAGGGGGAAGAAGTAGGCAGGTACACAGAGAAATGCAAGTTTCCAACAGCTTTCAGCTTTCTGAGAGCTGTTCCCAGGCTAAAATAGTGGGATCGTCTTAGAGCTTCATGTGTTTTGTTGCCCCAGGCAAGCTCTTCAGAATCATGTGCTTCAATGCCATGCGGTGGCTTTCTGGGTCCTCACTTCCCCAGTGGTTGCTTTTCCCAATTTAAAAATAATCCTCACATGAGGATATATTTATTGATTTTAGGAGAAAGGCAGTGGGGTGAGGAGAGGGAGAGAGAGAAACATTGATGTGAGAGAGAAACATTGATCGGTTGCTTCCTGCATGTGCCCCAGTTGGGGACTGAACCCACAACCCATGTATGTGCCCTGACTGGGGATCGAACCTGCAGCCTTTTGGTGCACAGAACAATGTTCCAACCAACTGAGCACCCAGCCAGGACTTACTTTCTCCATTTTAAAACTCTTAATACTTAGAATATACAGAGTGGCTCCCATTTTCCTGAAAACACCCTGACCAGTAGAATACGTAATTATAAAAATTTAATACAAAATTAGTAAAACAGAGTGAATAAGAGAAGTGTACTGTGGTATAGGAACACCTCTGAAAGGAACCTAATCCAGAGTCAGGGGATGGGGGACGAGAGACTTCCTGAGAAAGTGACCCCTAAGCTGAGACTCGAAGGACAAAAGGGGTTGGGTGGCCCAAGGGCATGGAGTGGAGGAGATGAAGGCTGTCTCAATCTGTGTAAAGACCCAGAGGCAGAGGGAGCTCAGAGAGAGTTTTGGGAGGTACCCCACTGGAAGTGGGGGTGGGTGGGGAGAGAGTGCAGAATTTTAAATAGCAGAGTGACACGAACAGGTTTATGGTTGTAGAATCCAGAACGGATTTCAAGAGAGCAAGACTGAATGGGGGAGACCAACTAGGAGGCGGTTAGAATGGTCCGGACACAAGATGTTCTTCGCCTGGACTTGGGTACTGGCAGTGGGGATGGGAGAAGGTAGCAGATACCAGAAACGTTTAGTACAGGCGGTGGGGTTAGAGAATGGGAGAAGTCAAGGATGACTCATTCCGCAGAGGCGGAAACTGAAGCTCAGAGGGATTTCACAGCTCATCTGAGGTCACATAGCTCGGAAGCAGCGAGTCAGGATGCGCACTTCAACGAGTCTACCTCTGGAGCCTTTGCGTTTTACTCGGAGCTCAATAGCAAACAAATCTGAACACAGTCACAGATGTCCCATTTTTTAATAATAATTAGAATGAGGTACTTATAGCACACAAAATTACCATTTGATATTCACCGAACACAGTGGTTCTGCGGGGCTGTCTTCTTCTCATCTCCTAGACTAGATTACTTCCTAGTTTATTTAACTTAGTTTCATCAGCTTTCCCTCTCTATTCATTGATGCTGTTGTAATTAAAGGAAAAGAAATGGGTAAAGAAGAATTCTCCTTCTCACTAAAATTTCAGTTTCAGTTTAAAGCAAACCAAAAGGCACTTCTGCTTTTTTCTCAGAAGTATATCCATCTGTAATTCCGGAAGGTGTAGAGGCTAAGAGCCTCTGTCAGGTTCTGCCTGTCAGAATGACTAAGACGTTGTGTGAGGTTGGGAAAGCTGTAAAATAACTACCCCCTATTGCTCCCCACCACCCACGTCTTCGGTTATATTTTAGATGTAACAAACAAATCCAAAGTAGTTGGAGACAGATACTGACTTGCCCATGATCGTGACTCCCATCTATTGGCCGCTGAGTCTTCATCTCCAGAACACACCTCTTGGCTGAGCCCTCCAATATAGGAGGAGACCCCCATCCAATGACTCGGGCTCCTTAAACCTTCTGTGTTCCAGCAGTCTCTCCACCCCACACTGCTCTTTTTAAAATAATAAATCAATTTTTATTTATTTATTTTTTAAAAATTGTTGTTCAATTACAGTTGTCCCAATATTCCCCCCATTGCTCTCCTTTCTTCCTGAAATCCCCATCAACCAAGTCAACAAAACCAGACACTTCGGAGTTATTCCAGAGTTCTTTCCTCCCTGTTTCTCACCTCGAATCAGCCACTAACGCTGATGATTCTACCTCTTAAAATGTCCTTATTCTTTTCTTTCCTTTCCACCTTCACGCTGGCTGACTGACTACAGGGCGGTGTTTCCAAATTCCTGACAGACAGTAATTTTTGTGATGCAGGAAAAAAGAAATAGGAATTCCCAGGAATTCTTAAAATCAAAAGTTACTCTGTATTTTCATAACTCTTTACTTACGTGTTTTTAAATCATAAAGACTGGCCACAATAGTACACAATGAACAGTTTTTCTGTGATAGGTTATACTAAAAATATGAAGGTTTTCTGTAAAGAAGAAAAATATATAATAATAAATGCTTGGTTATTACATTTATGAGCCAAAATATTGTGACAAATTACTTCTTTCAATAACATGTTAAAATGGCCTCTACCTAATATAGACATTTGATAATAATTAGAAGATAAAATTAGAAGCAGGGAACATAAACACAAAGTGCTTAGCATTAATCATAACAAATGTTTAGAAAAAAATCATTTGAAAAATTGAAAGATAATATGGGAAATATCCAATATTTAAAAATTATTCTTAAAATATAATTATATATCACACAAGCATGAATTTCACTGTTCCAAAGCCTTGATGTTTGTTTTGGGACCAGTCTCCCAGGTTTAAGAGGATATCCCCTTTATTAAGATAAGAGAACTGTCTTGCTCAGGAAAGTAACAGAATTATGGAAAAAACATTGCCGCTATCTGCCATGGGTGAGAGATCATGGTGGCAGATGTTTCAGTGAAAACAATGGATCTTGGCATGCTGGATGCCTGGTGGTGGTACTTAGTCATCAGAGACTTATTGGACAAAATTACAACTATAAGCTGCTGGGAGAGAGGGGCAATCTATTTTCTTACTCACGTGGATCTGTATGATAACAAATTAATGAGGCTTACAAAGGAAGAGAATGGAGAGTCAATCTGCTAAGGTGCTAATTGAAATGTTTAAGTGGAAGTATTCTAGGTCTGATGAGTCACAACATGACTCAAGATACCATAATGGGGTTTCATAGCCTTTTACCTGTTTCTCAGACATAACTCAGTTCCAAAAGACTTGGAGTCTCTTGATTAAGGGTAAAGTTGAGTCCCTTTAGAAAAGGGCCCATCAAATCTTTTCTTGAGAAACTAATACCCATTTGTCAGGATGACTGTGCACTGGTGACAGAGAAATATGCAGAAATTTTGGGCATTCTTAGATATTGACTTTGAGCTGATTTTAATACTCAGAGTTCCAAAATGACTCCAGGACTCACTGGTTAGGCTGGAGACTTATGAGTGCCAGGTGAAAAAGTCCTGCCTCAAGCTCATCTCATGGAGGGGGGGGGGGGGTCCAGTGAAATAAAGAACCCAATGCACTTAGTTCCCTAGTCCCTGAACGTAGAGTGGAACTTAGACATGCTTAGTGACTGACGGTCTCCACATTGGCTCTCTAATCTGTGGAGTTGTTACCGTAGACACTCAGGGAGCATCTGGGAGTCTCCAACATTGACCAGACTGGCACAGGGGGTGGTTGTCACACTAAGCAAGCCAAAAGCTAGAAAGATGAATGGATGGGACCCACTCATGCCAAAAGCTAGCAGGAGAGTTGGATTTAAAAATCCCTCCCCTCCCTATCCCTATAAGCACTACAGGCTTGAGCAGGAAGGGGAAATTGTCTTTGAGATGGGAGTCCACCAGTCTCCCAGGTTGGGCGGCACCTGAATAAACCTCTTTCCTTTTGCACCAGCACCTGTCTCACGAGTTTGGCTTTTGCTGCAGCAGGCAGCTGGATCTGCATTGTCAGTTACAGAGTGAAAGCTATTAAGGCATAATGCACTGAAAAGAAGTCCTTGGAATTGCCCTGCCATAAGGGAATTTCAGATATATTTTCCCCATCAAGGACTTTAAAAATGCAGGGGGTGGTGATTCCTATAGCACTCACTGTTAATTCACATGTTTGGCTGGTAGAAAAGCTCTGTGGGTCTTTGAGAATGGAACTGAATCATGTGCTAACTTTAATCCAAGCTGCTGTCTCTTGGTGTAGTATATGAACTGCAGAAACTCGACAGATCTCCTGGTGTGTTGTATGCAGCTATGGACCTAGCAAGTGGCTTCTATTCTGTTCCGATCAATAAAGATAATCATAATCAGAAGTGGGGTCAGCAGTCTACTGTCACTGTCTTGTCTCAGAATCATGTCAACTCTCCTGCTTTCTGATATAATATAGTATTAAGGGATCTTGAGTATTTTGATATTTCACAAAACATTATTCTGGCCATTGTAATGATGATATTACGCTAATTAGATCTGGTGAGCAGAAAGTATCATACACCCTAAATGTCTTAAAAAAAACATTCATGCCAGAAGATGGAAGATAAACCACATGAAATTTCAGGAGACAACTTAGTGAGTGAGAAAATTAAAAAAGCCACTGGCCTTTATCAGGTCAGGATAGCCTCCTATAAAGTGAGATGCAAATTGCCGTGCCTTTCACTGCTGCCATGAAGAAAGAGATATAGTACTTGATGGGGCTCTTTAGGATTTGGAGGCAAACATATACTTCATGTAAGTGCACCACTCTGATTTATTTACCATGTGATTTATAAAGCTGTCAGTTTTGAATGAGTCCTGGAGCAAGACTCTCTAAAACAGATTCAGACCCTAGTGCAAGCTTCCCTGCCTTATGACCTAGCAGTTCCCATATTAATTAAAGTGCTCTTGGTAGACAGGGATATTTATGGAGCTGTTAGTAAGACCCAATTAGAGAATCACATCATTGGCCCACAGGGATTTGGCTGTTTATCTTCTACAAAAAGTAGAAGATAACTACAAAAAGCAATTCTTGGCTTGCTTGTATGCTCTGGGAGAAACTGAATGCCTGACCAAGAGAACCAAGTAACTATGTGGTTGAAACACACATCAAAAGTTGGGTATTTTCTGTTCCACTAATCATCCAGTAGCCATCAGAGACATGTTGCTAAGTCATAAAATTGGACATATGCAGTATGTTTAATGGAAGAAATCCAGCTGATAAATATGGAAGGAATGATGAGTCACAAAATCACTATTTTATAATTTAGTGTAATAATTTATGCAGTCAAGGATCATCAATGAACGCTAAAATAATTGAGTGAAAGATATGTATTTGGTCTCAAGGTAAAAGTTCACAGATTATTTTTTAGTTAGAAAGAATTTTTGCCTTTACATGGAGAAATCTGGGAGTTACTGACTTAACTAAGGAGCCAAACGTGGCATAACCCACAGAGAGACACCATCTTCTGCATGGTGTTCTTACCGGGAATGTTTAAGATTAATCAAATAATGGGGGGAAATCAGACAAATCCAGAGTGTGGAACTTGGTGCAAAACAATAGTCCTGGACTCTATACAAAGCAGAAAGCAGAAGGAAGTGTTTGTGTGGGTGAGGGTGGATATCTAGGTTGTTGGAAATTAAAGAGACATAGTGGCCAGATGCAATGCATACATTTTGAATGGATCCTAAATCAAAGGGGGAAACCAACTGGGAAAAATCTGAATAGCACAGGATATTGAGTTAATGTTGATTTTCCTAGGTGTGGTTATGGTGACGTAGCATATAAAAATGTTCTTGCTCTTTGGAAATGTGTGTTGAAATATTTAGGAGTGATGTGTCATGATGTGGGCAGCATAAATGACTTGTAAAAAAGATATAGCGAAAGAGAGAGAGAACAAGAGAAGAAACACAGATTTGGTAAGACTTGAGTTGTGGCGAAGCTTAGTCGAGAGGTCTGGTGGTGTTCATTGTATAGGTTTAAACATTTTTCAAAGAAAAAAGAAACATATAACTTTATTCAACAGTTCTTACCACAACCACCATCACTAAAATTTTATCGGGATGTTATTTGAAAACGACACCATGGAAACATAATGACACAGAGTTTAAAAGTAAGGAGCAGAAAAAGATACAGCAGGCGTGAACTAATTTTTTCAAAGTTGCTGTGTAGCCTCTTTAGCATCACACAAAATAGATTTTTCATTCAAAAAGTTAACAGTCTCAACAAAGTCAATACACAGTAACAGAAAAAACAGCAGGAAGATGAAACAATGTTTCACTCTTAGGCATAGGCTAAAGGGAACAATTTTTGGCTCCTAACTTTTGTGAGGAGAGATGTTCCTAAAGTGTGTAACACCTCCCTTGGCCTCCTTTCTCATCCGCCCTTGGGAGTAACTTGCCTGGCTACTACCCGGGCACCATGATGATCGGCAGGTGCAGGTCAGCTGTGCCCCTGCCCTCTGCCTCGAGGAAGTGAGCTACTTTCAGGGAGCAGCCGTTTCCACTTCCCACTCGCCTTGGTGGGTGAGGACGCTGGTCCCCTCTGGGTTCATTCATCAGCGCATTCGGGTCTCATACCAAGTTTCGTCATCGTTCAGTTTAGTTTCCATTAGGTGATGCTTTGACCTACTTCTTTACTTTTTATTTCTCAATGTATTCCGACCAGGTGGGAAACAGGGTATTAATTATTGGAGGCCCCCTCAGAAACACCAGTAGTATGTAATCACACAGCTTTAAGTCTAGAGAGAGAGGGCAAACATGTACAGAAGTATGAGAAATTTATAACCATGGTGAAAAGTTACAGTAGACACAGTGAATTTGATCTAGGACTTGGCTTCCAACAATATATTCTCTCAAATGTTCTGAAATATTTATAAAAATTTACCATGTATGAGGCCACCAAGCAAGTTTTAATACCAGAAAACATACTTATATAATTAAACCAGATTCTCGAAGCACAGTGTAATTGAATATGAAATTAATAACTTAAAAACAAACAAACCTCACCACTCCCTTACACTTGGACAATTGAAGCATACTTCTAAATGATCCATAATTCAAACAAGAAACCATAATGGGCATGCTGCTAGGAAGTACTTATACAATAGCAGTAACAGCAACCCAACCTGTGAGATACAGCTAAGGCAATTGCTAAAGGAAGTGCATAACAAGAAGAAAGAATAAAAATAAAAAAGAGTTAGCTGTCCAGTTCAAGAACTTAGAAAACTAAAATAGAAAAAACATCCTCTTCCCTTTATATCAGGGATTTTGATGGAATTTTAAAGGAGATCCTATTTATTTAGAAGGATAAAGGGCCAAGGATAGCTTTGACAATTTTAAAGAGGAACAAAGAGGGGAAATCAACTCTACCAAAGAGAAAGACACAAGATAAACCTACATGCAACTGAGACAGTATCATACCAGTGCAAAGGTAGATAAATAGACTAGGGGACATCACACTATGCCCTGTGTGCAAACCCAGCCCGCTGCCTGTTTTGCAAGTGAAGTTTCATTGGAGCACAGCCACACTCATTAATTGCTTTTGCATACAATGGCACAGTTGGGTAACTGTGACAGAGACTCTGTGGCCCACAAACCATAAAATATTTCCTACCTGACCCTTTACAGAAAGATTTTGCTGACCCTTGAAGTAGACCAATGAAATAAAATAAAAGGTCAGTGGCATTTCAGAAAATTGGGAAAGGAAGAAATATTTAATTAGTGGATTTGGACCAGTTGACTATACACATGGGAAGAGATAAAAGTAGATTCCTTCTTTAAACCTTACCAACAGATAATTTTTAGAAGGATTAAAGACCTAAATGTGATAAGAAAAACTCAGAGCTTTAGATGAAATTATTTGGAATATCTTATAAACTTGGGTTGAGGGAGAATCTGTTAAACAATGTGTTGAAAGCTTAAACTATAAAGAAAAGATTGATAATTTTGATTATATTAAAGACTGAAGCTTCTGTACAACAGAAGACTCCATAGACCAAGTTAACACACAGGGAGGAGAGACTTGCAATGCATCTAGCAGAAAAAGGTTAGTATCCAGAATACAGAAAGAATTACAAATCAGTAAGAAAAAGGCAATCCAAAGACAAATGAAGGATATTTCTGAACAGGCAATTTACAGAAGAAACCTGAATGGGTTATGGAAAATTTTTTTACCTCATTAGTAGTTAGGAAATTAAAAATTAAAATAACAATGAGATATCATTTCACAGCCATCAGTTAAAAAAATTAGTCTGATCACATTAAGTGTTGATAAGAACATGGGGAAATCAGGTCTTATTCTTTGCTGGTGGTGGTATATGTTGGTACAACCAGTTTGGAGAACTACTTAGCAATACCTGGTGAAGGTGAAGATGCATAAACCTTGTGACCCAGTACCACCCTTTCCAGAAATCTCCTTTTGACAGCCTCTTGCACAAGTGCCCAAGGAGACATGTATGAGCACATCCAAGGTGGCTTCGTTAGGAACAGAAAAAATGAAAAACAACTCATTTGCCTAAGATGGCAGAACTGTCCACAATTGATTCAGGGTAAGGCCTGAAGGTTAAATTGGAGAACAAACACTGAGATGCTACAGATGCTTGGATGGAGGTACCCAGGGAACACAAGGGTGGGAGTGAGCAAGTCTTCCTGATGGGGTTGGTGGGGTGTTGTTTCGTTAAAGAAGAAAATAATGCATTTTGAAGTATGGACAGAGGGTTGAAAGGCAGAAGAAAAGACAAGACAAAACAAAATAAGAAAAGGGCGGGTCAGGCAGAGGGTGTGCAAAAGCATAAAGGCTGGGGAGAGCCTGGCACGTGGGATGGTGGATGTGCAGATGGCAGGGCTGGGACGGTGGCCACGGCATCGGGTGACGGCACAGCACTGAGAGCTGAGGCTGGAGAGATCAGGGCAGGCCGAATAATCAACGACGTAATAGGTTGCGCAAAGAAGTTGGAACCTTATACCATAAATAAAAATTAACTAAAAATGGATCAAAGACCTAAATGTAAGAGCTAAAGCTGTAAAACTCTCAGAAGGAAACAAAAAGGAAAAGCTTCATGTCACTGACTTAGCAATGATTTCATGAGTATGAGAACAAAGCACAGGCAACAAAAGAAAAAAAGCAGGTTAACTGGACCATATCAAAATAAAGAAAAACCCAATTTTTTATCAGTAATACAAATCGTTTGTTTTAAGAATGAATATTTCTCAATTTTTAAGTATATTTTAATGGTTATGCTGTTACAGTTGTTCCAATTTCTTTTCCTTTTGCTCCCCTCTTCCCAGTGACCCCCTTCCCTACAGCAATACCACTCCCTTAGTTCATGTCTATGGGTCGTGTATATATCTAATTTCTTCAGCTTCACTCTTTTCCTGTACTATTCTTAACATCCCTGTCTTGTTTGTACCTACCAGTTATGCTTCTAATTCCCTGCACCATTTCCCCGTTTCTCCCCCTGCTCCTTCCCAGCCGATAACCCTCTAAATGATCCTCATTCCTATGATTCTGTTCCTATTCTGGTTGTTTGCTTGGTTTTTGTTTTTATTTTTTAGATTCAGTTGTTGATAGTTGTGAGTTTGTTGTCATTTTAATGTTCATAGTTTTGGTTTTCTTTTTCTTAAATAAGTCCCTTTAACATTTCATATAATAATGGCTTGGTGATGATGAACTCCTTTAGTTTTACCTTGTCTGGGAAGCACTTCATCTACCCTTCCATTCTAAATGATAGCTTTTCTGGATAGTGTAATCTTGGTTGTAGGTTCTTGCTTTCCATCACGTTGAATACTTCTTGCCAGTCCCTTCTTGCCTGCAAAGTTTCTTGAGAAATCAGCTGATAGTCTTATAGGAAACACTTTGTAGGTAACTCTCTGCTTTTCTCTTGCTGCTTTTAAGATTCTCGCTGTATCTTGAAACTTTGGCATTTTAATTATGATGTGTCTTGATGTGGTCCTCTTTGAGTCTAGCTTGTTTGAAACTCTCTGTGCTTTCTGGACTTGTATGCCTATTTCCTTTGCCAAATCAGGGAAGTTTTCCTTCGTTATTTTTTCACTTAAGCTTTCAATTTCTTGTTTTTTCTCTTCTCCTTCTGGCACCCCTATGATTCAGATGTTGGCATGTTTAAAGTTGTCCCAGAGGTTCCTAAGCCTCTCCTCATTTTTTTTCAATTCTTGTTTCCTCATTCTGTACTGGTTGACTGTGTTTTTTCTTCCTTATATTCCAAATCATTGATTTGAACCCTGGTTTCCTTCCCCTCACCACTGGTTTTGTGTGGATTTTCCTTCATTTCATTTAACATAGCCTTCATTTCTTCCCTGTCATACTAAACCTTGTCTGTCAAGTCTGTTTGCATCTTTATCATCAGTGTTTTGAACGATTCATCTGTTAGGTTGGCTATCTCCTCATTGCTCAGTCCTCGAACTGGAACCTTGATCTGTTTCCTTTTTTGGGCCGTACTTCTTTGTCTCCTCAACTTGACAGCTTTCTGTGTTTGCCTCTTTGTCTTGGGTAGAGCTATCACACATGTTACGTTGTAAGTGGTGGAGCCTTAGGTATTTGTCAGTGTGGGGTTATTCATTTCACCATTTGTGGTGCTGGATGTGGGGGAGGGGTCAGAAAGGGAACAATGCCGCCTGCTCAGCACTCGCCCCTTTTCCACTAAACAAATGGACTCTGTTGAGAGCCCAGCAGCTTCTTCTGCTGCCCCCACTGGTTTTCACAGTTAGAAGCAATGTGGCTTTATTTTCCCCTGCCGCTGGAACCGTGAGCTGCCCGGTCTGGTCTGGGGTTGGGATAGTTCCTCAGATTTCCTTCCTGACTTTTGTAATGTGTGACTGTGTTTTCTACTGGCTGGCCACAGCCACTGCCTTGCTGCCACCACCACCAGTGCTGCCACACCACATCCTCTCTGTCCTGGCTCTTCTCCTCCTACCTGTCTGGATAACTATTCTTTATTAATTTTTTGTTGGACTTCCCTTCAGTTCAATTTTCTGGAACTTCTGATGGTCTTTTTTATCGTTTTGAGGTAGCTGTATTCCTTCTTAGTTGTGAAGGGAGACATCTTGGCTGGAAGTCCTGAACATTTCTCAATTTTGAAGATTTAATTTTGGTTGTCATAATCTTTTCCCAAATTACTGTTATTTATCAGCTATAATTTTTAACCTTAAAAATTAAGAGTCAAATTAATCTATAGAATTAAAGAAACCTTAAAAAAAAACTAGGGAAAAAATGATTTGGACCTCAATCATGTAGGTCAGTAATTCTTAAACTTTCTGGCTTTATGATTCCTTTACACTTTTAAAAGTTATTGAGGAGTCAAAAGATTTTGTGTTTATGTGAATTATAAATACCAATATTTATTTTCTTTAAAATTGAAACAAAAAATAATAATAAACTCATTACATGGAACATAAATAACATATTTGTATTGTCAAAGACAAAAAAGTTGTAAGAAATGTCTGACTTAATAGAAGACAGTTGAAGTCTCTTATCTGCATCTAACTTTTTATAAAATTTTATTTTGGTAGAGGTATATATTGAAAATTTTGCTTCAGAGGCTGTAGGCATGGGGAGCATAAAGATAAAACAAAAGCTCTCAGTTTCCATGCTTGCATGGCAGGAGTCCCTGAGATGGGCATCTCAGACGGGGCAGCTTGGGCACAGCACACAGAGTCCAGCTTTGGTTACGTAGACAGTGGGATGCCATCCACGGGAGTTGTCTGGAAGCAGCTAAGTGTATGGATATTGGGACATATATTTAAAAACTGAAGTCAGAGGATAAAATCTTGGAGGATAAGTCTAGAAAGCCTAGAACACAACCTACCTAATGTCAGGCTTTAATGAACAGGTAGAAAAAGAGGAACTCACCAAGGAGACTGGGAAGGAACAATAAGAAAGATAGAAAGAGCATAGGAGATTGGTGTCAGGGAAAGCAAGGAAGTCTTCCCAGAAGGTAAAGCTCAGGAGGGCAAGTGCCACAGAGACCCAAGAACTAAAAGGAGGCCACTAAAATATAAACAAGAAAGCCTTAACACGTCCTATCCTAGGGCCTGAAACAGTGCCTGGTGCAGAGCAGATACTGAAGATAATCTTGTTGAATGAATAAGTGAGTCCATTGCTTATGGCCATTGAAGGCCATTGATAACCTGGTCATAGCAGTTCTGTAGGGTGTAGCACGTGATGAGCCTGGCAGCTGGGTGTGAAAGTGAATGAAAGCCGAGGGTGAGGGCACAGTTTTGAGGCACTTGGTTATCAAAGGAAGGGAAGAGATAAAAAGGTAGCTTGCACTTATCACAGGGTGGAAAAGGACTTACATATGTTTTTGTGACTACTTTTTCCTTTTTATTGAATGTATTGGGGTGCCACTCGTTAAGAAAATTATACAGGTTGCAGGTGCACAATTCCAGAACACATCATTGGTACGCTGTATTGTATGTTCACCGTCCAAGTCAAATCTAGGGAAGAGCTTTATCTAGTTAGGATGAAAGAGACTTTACAAGATGAAAGAGACTCTGAGTATGTTTTATAAGCTCTGGGGAAGTTGCTGTAAGGGAGCAGAAGGTTGACAGTCATGATGAATTCTAATCTTTTCCCCTGTCTTTGCAACAAATCACTTGAAGAAATAGATTCTCCATGATACAATAGATATTTGGGACAAAATTTTGGCTGTGCCTATTACTTTCAAGGAAGGCACTGCGGAGAAATTATGCCCCTACTGTCTCCTGTCCTAGCACCAGACTGTCAGTCAGCTCTAGCCTTCATAGCCTGGGCCACCGGTGCATTACAGGGTTTCAAGACATCCCACCCAGAATGCAGCACCAACATCTGTCATGATGCGTCTAGCCATGGAAACACTTCCAGTTCTTCAGGAGTGCCTTCCTCTCTTATTTCCCAGTTTCCCCTGGTTGGAACTCTCCTCCATCTCAGCTGGCAAAGTGCTACTCACACTTGAGCTGTCAGCAGCGTAAATATCCTTCCCTCCTGGGGCTTCCTGTATCACAGCATAAGTTTCTGTTTACAACCCTTGCTTCCCGTATTAGGTACCATGTGAAGGTAGGTATTCTTATTCTCTGGGCATCCCCAGTACCTAACACATGGTAAAGCAATGTGTATTACCTGAATGAATGAACAAATGGGGTAGATCCTTTATCTTTCTTCATCCTGACCCTTTTCATGGAGAAATAAAACCCAGGGAAATCAGCAGACTTAGAAAAGGAATCCAAACAGTTGGGTGAGGTTGTACACAGTTTCCCTCTGGAACCTAATTTTCTCTACTGCAGACGTAGGCTGCAGGAGGCTGCAGACATGGAGGTGGTAGAGACTACATCATAATAATCGTCTACTCAATTCCAAAGGGAGAAAAAGAAAAAATATGAGTGGAGCTAATTGCTGGCTGCCACAGATTTGTTCCTGGGCACTTGGAGTGATTTAATAGTTGATCTAGATGCCATTGTGATAGGTCAGGGGCATATATAAATACAAACACAGGTTGATGTACAGATAACTGAGAGTGGCTGTGACCTCACCATGACGCAGCTTCATAGCCTAAAGGGAAGCTTTTTACCTGTCCTGGGTGTTTGGCACAATTTTATGTCACAAAGTAGCCAAAAATGACTCTCCTGTTTACCAATTACATTACCTAAAGCCACCAAGTCTAAACGAGACATATGAATCAATTACTGTCCTGGGCTGAGAGTCAGGATGCCTGGCACTCAGATCAGGATCCAAAGCACCCAGCAGTGTGCCCACAGTACAGTCGCTTGTCTGTTATTCAGTATTCTTGTTATAATACACAAGCTCATGCATTCACTTTTTCATATATTCAATACACATTTATGAAGCACCTAAGATATTCCTGGCACAATGCTAGGTACTGGGGATTTAGAGAAATAAGACCAAGTCCCTGACCTTATCACAGCCCACTATTAAGGTAATGCAGAGAAACTAAAAGAATGTGACCTGACAATGCCTTGAGGTATGTACAGGTGCTGTGGGGGGACAGGGGAAGGAGGTAAGTGAAACTCTTTCTGGGAGAAGATAGGCGAAGTCTTGAGAGAGGAAGATCTTTGAATTGGGCTTTAAATGATTAGTAGGAGTTTGCTAGGTAGATAAGATGAGAAAAAAAGAAAGCCACTCAAATGAACAGCAACAGGGTATCAAAGATACATGAGAAAGAAATATTGAGGGAACAGTGAGTGTTAGGTGGGCATAGTTAGACCATAAGGACCTATTGGGGTCTGTGCATCTTGGGGAAATGTCTGGACATTCTCTTGCAGACTCTACAGCAGTGGTTCTCACACGTGAATGTGTACCAGCATGACCTGGAGGGCTTGTTAAAACACAGATTGTGGGCCCCTCTCTCAGAGTTTCTGATTAAACAGGGCGGTAGAAGGGCTTGAAGGTCTGCATCTCTAAGGAGCTCTCGGGTTCTGCAGATGCTGCTAGCCTGGGAGGACACCTTGGGAACCGTTGCCTTTGGGAGTCTTCCCTTCCGGTGCTTCAGTGAGCAGGACGGCAAGGGCAGGTCGGAAGGAGACAGGCTGAGGGCACAGACGTGTCCAGGAGGCTGGTGGGGGCTCCTAAAGAGAAAACTTTTCTCAACTTTTGTAACTCAAGAGATCCCAATTCCTCTTAATTCTTTATATTTATTTCCTTTATGCCTGTTACTGGGGCCCTTTTTATTTTATTTTTTTACTATCGGAGCTTTCTTCTTTAGGATTATGACTTTTTTCTATTTAAATGCAAATACTTTTGGAAGGGGCGTCCCATGAAGCTGCTATCAGCCATTGACTATAGAGCAGTGATTTTCAACTTGAATGCCACAAGACTTTTTAAAACATGTGGTACCATCTATGTAGTCAGGGGCACTGAGCTCTTTTCCCTTAGATGGTAAAATAAAAAAAATGATAACAGCCAACGCAACAGTAGCCATCTAGTGTGAATGAAAAAAATATACTCTTTTTCTTTTTTTGTAGAATTAGCAAAATATATATTTTCTGGTGTGCCGTGAAAATTTACTAATTAGCTTCCAGTCAAGATGGAGGTGTAGGTAGGCAGGCTTTACCTCCTTGTACAACCGCAAAAAGAATTGCAACTAAATCTCAAAACAACACCCAGAAGGGTCAGGAAATTGAACTGTATGGAAGTCCAACAACCAAAGATTTAAAGAAGCCACAATCATCCAGACAGGTAGGAGGTGCAGAGACATGGAGAGGGGCAGAGAGGCGAGGAGATGCGGCGTGGTAAGGAGAAGCAGCGGTGGCGGCAGCATGGGCGCAGGTGGACCCGCATTCACACGTGGTAGATAAAAATTGGGAGGAATGCCCTGGGAGTGAGTGATCCTAGCCCCAGGCCAGACTGAACAGCCCAGGGTTCCAGTGCTGAACATTTGCTTAAAAGGCCTGCACAGTCTTAAAATGTATGCAAACCTACCCACTCTGGGATTCAACACCAGGGCAACAGCTGGAAGGGTGCCAGTCACCTACGGGGAGTGGGTGAAGTGACTGGAAACAGGGAGAGTGCTGGGCAAACATCCAGAAACCAGGCAGCAAAACATTCCCCTCTCTAAACCCTCCCCTTACACAGAGCCACAAAGCGGTAGCGCGGGTTGCCCCACCCTGGTGATTACCTAAGGCTACGCCCCACACAATTTACAGGTGTCTTTTACTGGGAGTCAGAGCAGCTCTACCTAATACACAGACACAAACATAGGAAGGCTGCCAAATTGAGGAGGCAAAGAAATATGGCCCAGATGAAAGAACAGATTAAAATCCCAGGAAAAGAACTAAACAAAATGGAGATAGCTAACCTATCAGATGCAGAGTTCAAAACACTGGTGATCAAGATGCTGAAAGAACTCACTGAGTACAGCAACAACATAAAGGAAGACATGAAGGTTACACTAAGTGAAATAAAGAAAAAATCTACAGGGAACCAACAGTGAGGGAAGGAAGCCAGGATTCAAATCAACAATTTGAAACAAAAGGGAGAAATAAGCATTCAACCAAAACAGAAAGAAGAAACAAGAATGCAAAAATATGAGGAGAGGCTTAGGAACCTCTGGGACAACTTTAAACATGCCAGCATCCGAATCATAGGGGCTCCAAAAGGAGAAGAGTAAGAGCAAGAAATTGAAGACTTATTCAAAAAAATAATGAAGGTAAACTTCTGTAATTTGGCAAGGAAAATAGACATATAAGACCAGGAAGCACAGAGAGTCCCAAACAAGTTGGGCCCAAAGAGAACCACACCAAGACACATCATAATTAAAATGCCAAAGGTTAAAGATAAAGCCGAGTGTTACCTACAAAAGAATGCCTGTAAGACTATCAGCTGACTTCTCAAAAGAAACTTTGCAGGCAAGAAGGGACTGGCAAGAGGCATTCAGAGTGATAAAAAGCAAGGACCTACAACCCAGATTACTCTACCCAGCAAAGTTATCATTTAGAATGGAAGGACAGATAAAGTGATTTGAGGACAAAATAGAGTTAATTGAGTTCATCATCACTGAACCATCATTTTATGAAATGTTAAAGGGGCTGTAAGAAAAAGAAGATCAAAAATAGGAACAATAAAATGGCAAAAAACCATACGTATTAATAATTGAATATAAAAAACAAACTAAGCAAACAAGAACAGAGACAGTATCCATGGGTACGGAGAATGTTTTGATGGTTGGGAGATGAGAGAGGGCTTTGGAGATTGGGTGAAGAGGTGAGGGGATTAGAAGTACAAACAGGTAGTTACAGAATGGCCATGAGGTGCAAGTAAGGTACAGTATAGGAAATGGAGCAGCCGAAGAACTTACACACATGACCCATGGACATGAACAATGGTGTGGGGATTTCCTGAGGGAGTGGGGGTGCTGAGTGGAGGGGGGCAAAGGGGGAAAAACCAGGGCAACTGTAATAGCATAATCAATAAAATATAATTTTAAAAATTGGTTGACAATCAATGCTATAGAGCGTTGATTTAATGGTGACCTCCTTTCCACACACAGTTGGATGAGATGATGGTCATTTTTAATGACCTGGGAGGGTACGTGGGCTTAAATCCTGGCACTCCGATGGCCTGACACTACTCAAGTCACTTCACCTCCCTGAGTCTTAGTCTCAGTTTCCTCCTTGGTGGAACTGGGGATAATAAAAACATCTGCCACACAGTGTCGTTTTTAAATTTTATTTTATAATTGCATTAAGAGAGAGAATGTGCAAGAGCTCTTGGAGTATCAAGTACTACACAGAAATGCTGACATATACGCATATGCACACTCACCCATCCGTGTCTTTCAGTACGTCTTTTAGCATGTTGAAAATTCCAGGAGACTCATAATGAACCCAATGGGTTTGTCAAGTCTGTTGGGTTGTTATTGTTGTTGTTGTTGCTGGTGGTGGTGGTGTGTGTGTGAGAGAGAGAGAGAAAGAGAGAGGAAAGGGAGGGTGGAGTAGTAAGGCAGAATGTGTCACAGTGGAGGGAGGAGGCTGATGTTAATTTCATTTTTACCTTTGGGCTTCTGCCCTTGTAACCAATACCATTTTAGAAGATTACTACAGTAAAACAGATCAGGATTTAGAACTCTTATAGTTTCTCCTTGCTATCAAATAAAAAGCCTTCCTGGCTCCCCTAGAACTTCCTGGATTCTCTGTGGAATATTTGTACTGTTTTCCACAAGCTGAGAAACAGGCAGTATTGATCAGACACAGGCTCAATGCACCCAATCCCTTTAAATAATTCATGTCTAGCCAGTCCTAGGAAACCTTTTCTTAAGCTTTGTGTAATTCTCCACCGTCCGAGTATTGACAGGCCAGATTTAAAGAGGTCCTTTAACTAAATATGATTGAGGTTTTCCTTTCATCAGGAAGGGCCGCACAGAGGACGTAACATGTTATTCTGGAGTGCGTTGGCAGGTGCACCCTGGAACGACAAGCTATCAGCTTACCTGCAAGTGAACAATTAATTACCCGGGTGGCCTTGGGTAATCGTGGCAGCTTCACCATGGTAAAAGAAAAACAACATCCTTTCCATCTCGTCCAAGGAAAAGAAAGGAGACATCTACTAATTTGTAAGAGGATAATTTCCTAATTACCCCGTGAAGATTGTTATTTTGGGTAGGTCCTTAAATCAGGTTCAGAAGGGTAAAATCTGATCCTTCCTTTAGTGATGAAAAATGTTATTGCAGGCTTAGGTTTCCACAGTGTCTCTCTCCCTCTACAGCTGAAGGGAGAGTTTGCCAGCCTCCTCCACGCCTGTTGTTGAGGCAGCCGGTGTGGGCAGGGGAAGGTCCCCAAGTAGCACGGCCAGAGCTGGGTACTTCAGGTTGGCTGCAACCTGATGGCTTAATGACTTGGAAAATCTCTCTCCTGAGTGTGACAAAGCCACAACAGAATACATGACTCATAGTAACTTAACTTAATGTTTTAGAAATTAAGCTTACCTCAGCTTTCAGCAACTATTCAATTCCCCTCTAAGGCATCTTGTGAAAAAGAGGGGTGATGTGGCAGTAATTCTCAAACCCTAACCAATCCTCACCTGCACACAGGGCACTGCCTACTAGCCGGGGGGAAAAGCCTGAACATTTCTGTAGGACCTAGCCTGTGTTCCAGAACTTTCCCTTCCACTGTCTCCTTGACTCTTTACAACAACTCTGTGAGGCAAATGTCACAAGGTGCTTTTTTTTAACATGCTTTTTAAAGATTTTATTTATTCATTTTTAGAGAGAGGGGAAGGGAGGGAGAAAGAGAGGGAGAGAAACATCAATGTGTGGTTGCCTCTCACACGCCTTCAAACGGGGACCTGGCCTGCAACCCAGGCGTGTGCCCTGACTGGGAATCGAACTGGCAAACCTCCGGTTCGCAAGCTGGTGCTCAATCCACTGAGCCACACCAGGCAGGGCACAAGGTGCTTTTTCAAAGTGGGGCAACTGAAGCTCAAAGTCTAAATTCCCCAATGGAGGAGCAAGGAACAGTGTCCAGTCTCGCCCCATCATACCATATGCTTCCAGAAAGGGGAGGGCGGCCCACTTTGGTAGCTCCCCATTGGCAGACTCTGCTCCTCTGCATTCCCGTCTTCCACTCTGACAGCTGTGGGCTAACAGGAGGGAGACAGTGGGAAACAGGTCAAGGGAAGGTGTGAGAGCAGGAGAAGGGAAGAGAACTTGGTACAACCTGGGTCTGGAAAAGGCCTTGGAGGCAGAGCCAGGGCTGATACCAAGAAGAATAGCCAAGGAGGTGAAACGGGGCTTTGTTCTCCACTCTCTCCAGTTCGAGAACGGCCTCACTCTACTCTGGGATCCATTCATTCACTCAACAACTATTTATTAAGTACCTGCTGTGGGCATGGGGATACAGCATTGAACAATCAAAAACCCCCTTCAAGGGGCAAAAGTTCTAGGGGGTTTCAGGCTGGCTTTAGTCTAATTAGAATTCTCTATTAGGGTGTCCCCTTCTGGTTCCTGTTTACACCAACACGCGCACACACTCACGGACACACAGGGGCTCCATAGGCGTCCTCACACACACATGAATGTACACACGGGTTCTCGCACGCACCCGCGCGCACACGTGCACACACGCTTTGTTTCCTGCCTTGCAACCCACTCTCATGCTCACGCATACACGTGCGCACATGCACGAACACGCGCGCGAGCGCATGCTTTTCACAGGCACACGCATGGTCACGCGCGCGCGCACCCTACCCCTGCCTTGCAACCTCACTTTCACACAAGCGCACGCGCACGTGCACTGCCACACACAGGCGCGCGCTCACAAGCATAAGCACTCGGGCGCGCGCGCGCCCACACTCCCTGCTCCACGCGGAGTGTAGACACGGAGGTGCAGGCGGTGGCTCCCGGTGGGCGGACGCAAGCGGTCTCCGAGAAGCACTTAGCCAGCCCCGGCCCAGGAGTGCTGTCTGGCTCCCCGCTGCGGTCGGCTGGGCACGTCGGGGGACTGAGCCCGGGAAGGAGGCAGCCGCGGAGCCCCGGGAATCAGATTCCCGTGTGCTCATAACCTGCCCGGCTTCCTCTCCGCCAGCACAGCCGGGCTCGGGGCCGAGGGCAGCGCAGGGTCCTGCCCGGCCCGCTGCGGGGCAGACGGGCAGCGCCTCCAGACCCCCAGGTCCACAGCCTCAGCGCCGGGAGGCAGGGCTCCCACCCAGACAGGCCGGCGGGCCTCGCCAGGCAGATGACTCCTTTCTTAGTAATGATTTCTGGGGCCAAGCCTGGTGGGAGGAGAGAGCGAAGGTGCTCTGGGCAGTGGTTCTTGGGCACAGGCACAGGTGGAAAACAATTATCACGCTCTTTGGAAACAGCCTCAGCCCTGGGTCTGCGGCAGAAACTTGTACTCAGTGGCCCGAAACCAGGCGGAGGAGCACTGTCAGGAGGCGCGGGCTTGTGCTTGGCGGGTGATTGATTAGATGCTCCTTCGTCCCAAGGCCTTTTCAGCACTTGTTTGTTTATCACCGTGGCAACCACAGGCCTCCGCTTCTCCGCACACCCTCAGCCAGTCCCTGGGAGTCTGCGCAGAGGACCAGGTGCTCAGTTCTTTCTCTGACTCAACCTTTCCCATGCTCTCCCATTTGTTACCAGGCCACCTCCGTTTCTTTGGGCTCATCAGAGGTTCTCCCGAGGCCATTTCTATCTCTCTGTCCTTTCAGGGAGAAGAAAGAAGAGAGGGCTAGGCAGGAAAAGAGTGCAGCAACGCCCCCACCCCCAAGACCTGGCTCCATTCAGTAAGCCCTAAATCCAAGGACCTC
The DNA here is from genome assembly GCF_987537825.1 of Furipterus horrens. NCBI lineage: Eukaryota > Metazoa > Chordata > Mammalia > Chiroptera > Furipteridae > Furipterus > Furipterus horrens. The sequence continues at coordinate 24,557,652 of NW_028327181.1, read as the reverse complement.
CAAGTTGGTGGGTATCGGTTAGGACCCCACAAGGTCAGGGGGCAGTCATGCTTTCTGCGTGTGTGGGCTGGAGGTCTCCTCCAGTACCCCCTATAGCTCAATGCCAAGGGCAACAGAAAAGACAGAGTCTGGGTCTCCTTTCCTGGCAAGCGTACAAGTCCCAGGAGCAAAGAGAGCTCTGCCTTTATCCTCTGCCCCAAATGCAGTTAAGACAAAGCAACTCTTAACACTCTGGAAGGAGAGATGGGCACCAGCTCCTGCCAGAGCACAGAGGGCATGTCTTCCCTGGGTGAACCTGAGCCTGGAGCTGCTCACCCTGGAGTTGAAGGGACACTTGTCTCCCCTCATTACCTATCAGCGCATGGCCTGGGACATATGTGGACATATCACCCCTTTGAGTTCTCACTCTGAATACTACCCCTGTGGGGAGGAAAGTAAGTTCAGAGGGGTTAAGTGACTTGTGGAAGTTCGTCAATATCTATACTGTTACATGTAGGAAGCAAAATAGGGCAAACTAGACCGTCTTCAACTGTTTTATTACCAATAGGGATTTATTTTCCTGGTTCATGCAAAGCAGTCAGTGGGTTTGAGAATTAAGAGTGCACTCACTCCCTCTGCTCCAGTCATGCCCATTTCACTACACGTGGTCCTTCTTTCCTACCTCCTAGATTTCACTCACACAGTTTCCCTGGCTTGGAACGCCACTCTCCCTCCCACGGTGCAACTCTTACACGGCCGTCAAGGCCCAGCTAACAAACCTCTTCCTGCCCCCTTTAGTTTTCATCCATCTCCATTTGTTCACTCTGTACTCCAAAGTTTACACTCCATGCCGTAAAAGCTAACCCTTCATTACATCACTGTCTTTTATGACTCTCTCATTGCTTTGGTCTTATTGGTCTTATTCCATCAGCCACACTGATCTCCATCCGGCACCGACCATGACATAGACACTTCCTGTATAGACAGGGTTGTATTGAGATGGTGCTGGGCACAAAGCCGTACTCACTCACTCTTGTTTGGCTAATTTATCAGATGCTTTCTAAACCTGGCTAAATGGGGGGCAACAAGCTTTTGTTACAGGACCTTGAAGGGTGGTATTATTGGGCTTTCAGCCATTGATCAACTAGAAGCGACTCCCCCTCAGTGGGTGGCTGGCCTGCCTGGTTCCTCCAGACTGTCAAGAATGACTGCACATGGATTACCCGAGAAAGTGAGACAGAGCTTAATTGTATTCTCTGTTCACATTAGGACATCCCAGGTCTACTGAGACCGGGTGCTGCTTCTTTAACAATGCCTAAACTATGTGCAAGGCACACAGATAGATGCATAACATAAAAGAGCTGGTCTAAAATTGAAATAGGACCAACCAACAAGCAAACAAACAAAAAACAGAAGGCAAATGATTGCTTTCTGGAGAAGTAGTTCTGTGTTTCATGTTGAAGAATTTGAGATTGTTCAAATATATTGTCCGAGGCGAAGCCTTTTCCTGTTACCCTCTCAGCATGTGAGCGCTCATCCCTTACCTTTGCAGCATAAGGTTTCCACACCCATCATCTTGTTTATTTCTCACAAAACTTTGAGAAGGAATAATAGTAACAGCAACAGTGTTAGTAAACTACCTCTATTTATTTAATAACTACTATGTACTAGGCATATATATATATCATCATCATCGGCAGCCGTCCATCTCGAGAGACGATGGCGTAGCTTCCTGAGAGTCTATCTGCACCGCCAAGAATGGCTGTGCAGTCCGACTCGGGAGTGACAATCCCTGCCGCACTTGTTACAGGTGAAGGCAGATGGCTGTTGTTGCTGCTGCTGACGCTGCTTCCGCCTCGATCTTTTCTGGACCGCCTCCTCGTTGCGCGCAGCCTCTGCGCGTGACGTCCCTTGCCTGACCGCGAGCCTCCAGGCTAGGCGGTCGTCTGCTTGAACTTCCCATGTGTTGAGATTGATGGAGCATTGTGTCATGTCCTTTTTGCAGATGTCTTTGAACCGCAGTTTTGGGCGCCCTGTCATCCTCTGACCTTCTGCTAGCTCGCCGTAGAGGAGGTCTTTGGGAATATGGCCTGCATCCATTCTTTTGACATGGCCGAGCCACCTGAGGCGTCTCTCACTAAGAACTGCATGCAAACTGCTCATGTTGGCTCACTTCAGCACCTCGGTGTTGGGGACCTATATATATATATATATATATATATATATATATATATATATATATATATATCAATTCACAATTCCTTCCTATTTTACAGATGCAGAAACTGAGGCACTGAAAGTAATGATTTCAAACCCGTACAATCTTCCAGGTGGCGAAGCCTAGACCTGAACCTGCAAGGTACAGAAGTAACCCTGTGGTTTACTTACATGTTCTTGTGGCTTTGTTTCTCCTTAGTTATTCCCCCACTTGAGTGACATCTTGTTAGGAAGATCTAGCCTGGTCTCAGCTGTGTTATATGGAGAATGGTGAACCCATACTGGTCAGCCTGGTGACATACCAGCAGCATGTGGTGGTGGGAATGTCCCCAACGCAGAGGCAAACCAAGATTCTTTAATGATGAGAGCTTCATTGAAAAGAAGGAAGGCGCACCGAGTAAGGAAAGTAACATTGGACTCTTGCTCTTCCAGGCAAGGCCGCTAGGAGCCTTGTAAGTGTTTTGTCACCTAATCTTCACAATAACCCAAAAGCTACATCTTGTGACCTTCCCCACATTTGGGGAAACCTGGCCTCACAGAGGTCAGCTGGCTTGCCCCAGGAGCCTGGCTAGTGTGTGGCTGAGCCAGGATCCGAAGCCAAGTCTGTGGGACTCACGGGCCTCTGCTCCTGACATATTGTGCTCAGGGCACAGGACGGCTTGGCTTCCTGTGGCTCCTTGTCTCTCTTTGAGAGGAGGGGGCAATGTTTATGTCACTGGTTGGTCTGGTGAGATTTTAATTTCACTTTTAAAAAGCATGTATTAAATCCATGATTGTACCTGGCCTGGAGCAAAGCACTGAATCTCCATTTTTGGGAAGTGCCCCTGAACAGCTAAGACTATGGGGGTAGATAGAAGTGGGTTTGAAGCTGTGTGACCTTGGACAAATTCCTTACCCTCCCCAGGTTTCAGTTTCCTGTCAGTAAACTGGATAGAGATGCTGTGTGTAAAGCCCTTGGCATAATGCCCAACATGCAGTGAGTTCTCAGTCACCAGCGGCCATTATTATAGTGACGGGGTAGGTGGCTGGTATCCAAAGTGGATTTTGGGGACAAAGGAAAGTCTTGTGGTTAGGAAAGGGGGACTTTGGATGGCACAGCAGAGAGACAACCCTCCACTATCTCACTGCCTTGTGGCCGTCACAGGCAGCATGGCCCTTGTGTTCCTTACTCCTCTGGAGATGGCCCAGAGGTGTGGCCTCCCTGGAGCCGGTTTTCAAATGTCTGTCTCTTAGTCGATGGTTGGTCTTTAGTTCTTTATTTTGGAGAGATGTGAGGCTTCCTTGGGGCAAAAGACACAAAGCAGAAGTGAAATGCAGCCTACCAGAGCGTCTGGTGAACTGCACGCCGTAGGAATTTAAGAAATGTTGATCCACTGGGATGTCCGAGGCCCCAGTCTGTCCTGACCCACAGAGGTGCCGCTGTCCCGACAATGTGTGCCCCAGGAGTTAAAGGACAGAGCCATAAGCCACAGAAGGTAAGATTTCTGGGTGCTGAGTGGCTGTGTAGGTGGAATGTGCCAAGAAGTCCTTTTCAGCCTATGACAGTCCCTGGAATGCACGCCCCTCACTCACCCAGGGCTGGACAGGGAGTGACCAATAGCACATGCTGCAGAAAAACTCTTTGTTGCTTCTTGGCTAAGGCCCTGCACAACACAGCCTTAATGGTCTGTTCAGTGGTGGGGTGGGGGTGGGAGCAATCGCAGAACTGCAGGGCGGGGGGCAGAGATTAAACTCACAATAAAACCAAACCCAAACATCACCGCCCTCCCTCTTCTCCTCCCCAGCCCTTACACGGTGAGCTGTCTCCCAGCCAGTTCCCCTCCCAGGCAAATAATATTTATCCCATGAAACCCTGACACACGGGGCCAGAACAAGACAATGCTTGATTGTTTCTTCCTTTGCCCTGCGGCAAATACTGGGTTGGAGCAAAGACGTGAAAAGGGAAAGGAACGATATTGAGGTTCTTCTCATGGGACCTGGCTCTGAGCTGTCAAAACAAGCCTGCGATAAGGGCAGGGGAGGGGTGGCGGGCACGGAGGAGATTAGTGCAGCTACTCCCGACCTGCTCGGAAAGTTTCACTCTTTAACCAAGTTCCTGGCAGCTGTGACCACTTAACCGGCTTGGGCTCCGTGAAACAGGAGAGTCATTAAGTCACGGAGCTTAATGAGGCTCTAAAGGGCCCAGTAGTCATTCTTCGGTGAAAAGTGCCAATTCATTGCTTGGTAGATAAAAAGTCTAGAGATTCTGACTAAATCACAGGTGAGTTTGTCTAGTATGAGGGATTGACGGTGACCCTGACGTGACCCCATGCTAAAAAGCAGGCTTGAATGAGTCAAAGACTCCAGCTCTGATGCAGTTGGGAGTTGGAAGGTGGACGACCCCTCAGAGAGGGTGGCATTGCTCATTTCCCCAGGTTTGTAGCTGGTGTTTGGGCCTGAAAGGTCCAGAAAGGTCTCTCATCGTTGCTGGTATTAATCAGTCATGTACTGTACACACTGAAGGCTGAGACAGTGTGCACCGTCCAACTTACAGGGTACATCACCATCATGGGCCAGGATGAGGAAGTTTGTTCTACTGTCCCTCCTGGAAATGAGGGATTTTGTACGTTGCTCCTTTGAATAGTGCTTGTCGAATATTTGTTCATATGAAGGAACAAGAGCAAATGAAAGCATCAGGACCCACCTCCTTTATACACCCCCCCAACCCAGCCCCATGAGCTCTCCTGACAGGAAGTGGCTAAGCCAGCCAGGAACACCATGACCGATGACAAGAGCAAAGTGAGGACATATTGGGAGTGGAACACTCATCGGCGTTTCGAAGCCTTTATTTATCCTAACTCACTGGGAGCTGTTACTACTGCCATTTTGCAGACGAAGAAACTCAAGTTCAGAAAGGTTCAGTGGCACCTGAACAAGTGTCTGGGACCCCAGGGTCTGTTTCCTAGCCTGGCGCTCTTAGCAGGTCACCCCCACAAGCTCTCTCGCTCTCTCATGGGCGGCCAGAAGGAGGGCACGCACTGTCAGACACAAAGACTTGGCTTCTCACCTGGACTTCGGCCACCTGCCAGTGCCCCTCCTTCACCTGTCAGGATGCAGCCAGACGGCCCCTCTCGCTCAGGCCCTGGCATTGGCAGGGAATCAGAAAACAGAGGAAAAGGACCCCAGAGCCTGGCTCTGGGCCCATTTCACTGAGGTCAGAAAGCAGTTAGGAGAATGAGAAGCTTTGGGGTGACACCGTTCTCAACAGGGGAGCATTAGCTGCACGCTCATCGCTCTTGGGGCTGACGGGAGGGAGTGACTGCGCACAGCCATGAGCACCAAGGCTGGGGCAGGATATTTGCCAAAGGGGTGAATTTAAAGAATAAGTAGCAGCTCCCAGGAATCCACCAGGGAACAGGCAGCCCCACTGTGGCCGGTGGACAGCCAGCATTCTAGAAATACTGCTCCTTACAAGAGCCGTGATGAGCTCTACAATCCAGGCTGGAAAACCTGAGAACTGACAGTCTGGCTCACCCCGTGTGGGTTAATCAGTCTATAAAAGTCCTATTTATTTGTAAGGGAGGGGCACACCCATATCCCATCTGTCGATACCTGGACTGAAGAGGAGAGAGAGCTGCACCTCTCTGCCCATCCCAGCACCAGCAGTGGCCCCGCCCCCACGCCGGCCGACGTGGTTCCTGGGAAGAACACCTGGTGGGCGAGGGCTGGGAGAGCCTCCCGTTGGCAGCTGTCCCCTCCGCCGAAAGCCATGATCATCACTCGGTGGGATGGAAGGCCCAGGCAAGATGCCTGAGAACACTTTTCCAGACACGTCTGCCTTAGACAGCTGCCCCAGAGGGCCGGGCTGGTCCGTGAGACCAGGTTCGCCAGCCCACAGAGGCTGGCAGTGTCAGAGCCTCTCGGAGGTTTCCCAGCATTTCTTTCCATGGCTGTGTTAACTTTGGCTCCAAAACCAAATGAGTAGACGATTGAGGAGGTTTTCAGTCTTAGATTACAGGTCTGAGCAGGGCTCGCCATCCCTTCGCTTCTGGCTCCTTCACGCCATTTCAATTCAGATGGCAAGAAAGCAGAGGGGAAAGCTGGCCTACGCTGGAGGTGGTGATTTACTGAGTTTCAAGGTGCTTTCACAGAACAGGCAATTATTGTGAGACTCCCTGGCCTCTGGGAAGAACACGGGGCCAATGCTGAAGATATGTGGGCTCCAGTCCTCGCCCTGGCATGAGCCAGCGGTGTGACCTAGAGCAAGGAGGTAATCTTTCTGGATCTCCGTTTCCTCACCAAAAAGCAAAAAAAGCCTGGTCTGATGCTCTCCCAGGGCCCCTTCCAACATCTCACGATCGTACAACTACTAATCTCAGCCCCGATGTCCTTCATTTGCAAAGAAAACGCGACCGACACACCTCAGCTAGGACGCGTGCGCTGAGCTACCTTTTCCGCTTGCGAATGGCTCGGCACCGCTCCTCCCTGCGCTTGCCCAGCACCTTTGTCCACCCCAAGAAGTCGCTGTCCTCTAGAGTCCCTCGGAGGGTGCTGTGAGGTGGCTGGGAGGTCTGCGTCCAATTCCAACCTCAGAAATTGACTTGCTGGGTGGCCGCAGGCAAGACTTGGCTTCCCTGAGCCTTATCCACCTAATGGGGTGAAGCACCGCCCTGGGAAAGCACTCAGCGACGCTTCAGTGGAAGAAGCCAGAGGAGCGCGAAGCAGCCTCATTGTGGAGACCCACTGCCTAAATCCCAGAGCCTTTGGGTGCCAGTGGCCCTTTACTAATGGGCTGTGCACTCAGCGGCACTTTGTTAGTTTCCCAGTTCCCATGGAATTAAGGCCTCCTGGCAGATGCTGGTCTCCGTGTTCACATACACTGGGAACTTGGATCGAGGCACCTTGGGATGAGCTCTGCACCTGGTTGTGAAGCATCCTGATGGGACGATGCATTGCTTGGCTATGCATTTCAGTGAGCTCTTTGCAACCTCACTCAGGCCTTGAGGAACTATGCGTCGTTCACACACGCAGCTTGGCTGCCTCCGTGAAGGCTGCTCAGTCACCAGCCAAGGCCCGTTACCTGCTGAACGTGGCTTTCTTGGACCCACCCTTCCGGTGTAATGAACCCACAAGATTAACCTGAGAGCTCTTCTCTCCTCTTTTATCTTCACTTCCTCCCTTCCCCAGACCCCTACCCTCACCCCCACCCCTTGCTTCTGCTCTTCTGGTGGGAGCTCCTGAGCTGGGAAGGAATGGCAATTAGCCAGTCAGACTGCAAGACTTTCTCCCAGGAACTAGTCACACAAAGACCTGAACCCTGGAATGAAGAGGTCCCACTTTGCAAGAGACCCTTGGAAGGACTTGGATAGTAATGGAGCAGGTCATCAGAGTCATTTAGAAGTACTTGTAAGTTATGGGATCTGCCATGTTCTCTCAGGCCTCTGTGGCTTTGGAAATCATTGACTCGTGTTGGAGTTGACTAGGAATGATTTCTACTTTGTCCAGAACCTTCTTCCATTCTCCACTTAGTAATTCTTACCTGTTATTTAAGATCCACCTCCCTTAGAAAGTAAAACATTCATTCAATAAGTATATATTAATCACCTACTATGCACCAGGGACTATTCTAGCAACTGGCGTACAACAGTGAACAAAATACCCCCAAATTCCAGCCTTCATAGAGGTTACAATGAAGCAGAGAGGGAAGATCACACAGATATATAAATATATAAAGTGTCTGCTGGTGATGCATGCAGTGAAGAAAATTAAAGCCAGTTAAAATGACAAAGAATAAAGAAGTGGAGTTTTTGTCAAGAAGGCTCCCTGAGGCTGCAACATTTAAGCAGAGACCCAAATAAAGGTAGAGAGTGAGCCATGGGAACCTCTAAGCACTTCTGGTAGAAGAAACTGTAAGTGCAAAGACTCTGAGGCAGAAGTGGGCTTGATATGTGTAGGAAAATCAAGTGGAGGCTGGTGGAGCCGACGTGAGTGAGTGCGGTGCCAGCAAAATGGTGGGGGGTGGGGTGGGCGGGGAGCACAGCAGGCCTCATGCACTCCTGTAAGGGCTTGGACTTTCACTGAGATTTTTGGATGCCTTTTTTTTTTTTTTTTTTTTTTTTTTTTCTTTTTTTTTTTAACAGAGGGGTGACATAATGAGATGGAGGCTTTAATAGGATCATTCTAGCTGTCTTATAAGGAACTCCTACCCTTCGCAACAGCATGGATGGAAATGGAGAGTATTATGCTAAGTGCAAGAAGCCAGGCGGCGAAAGACAAATAGCATATGATCTCACCTATAAGTGGAACCTAATGAACAAAACAAACAAATGAGCAAAACAGAACCAGAGACATGGAAACAAGGAACAGATTGACAGCGACAGAGGGGGGGATGAGAGAAATAACAGGGGAAAAAGGGGGAAGGGTCTAGTCAAGGAAAAAGTATAAAGGACCCACAGACATGGACAACGGGGTGGGGATTGACTGTGAGAGCACGCAGTGGTCATGGAGGAAAACTGGGACAACTGTAATTGAACAACAATAAAAATAAATGAATAAATAAAAACAAAACAAAACAAAAAATGAATAGAAGGAATAAGGGCGGAAGCAGGAAGATTGGTAAGGAGGCAACTTCAGTAATCCAGGCTAAAGAGAGTGATGGCTTGGAGCAGGGCAACAGCTATGGAGGTGAGGCAGAGTGGTCCAACTCTGGAAGTGTTTTGAAAGTAGAGCCATCAGGGTTTCCTAAGGAGAAGTAGGAGGGCAAGGATGGCACCCACATATCTGGTTAGAACTGTTATGAGAATGGAGTTGCATCAGCGGAAAGAAGAATGATGATGAGTGGAGCAGGTTTGAGGGCTGGAGAGGATGAAGAGTTCAGTTTGGAACAAGTTAGGTTCAAGAAGCCTAGGAGGTATCCAGGTACAAATGTGTAGACTGGGCAGTGGGTAAGCCAGCCTGGCACTCAGAGGGGTGGGTGGCCAGACTTGGAGATCTAGCGGATGTTGATATACGGATTGTATTTAAAGAGGAACGGCTGGATTAGATCACCTAGAGAACAAAAGCAGTCCAAAGACCGACACGTGGTGGTCTCCAACAAGGAGACATCAAAGGAATCAGGAAGATGCCAGGGAGACTGAGGAGCATTAGCAGTGAAGTAGTAAGGGCGATCGATGTTCTGGAAGTCAAGTGACTAATATGTTTCTTTTTTTTAAAGAATTATTTTTCAATCACAAGTGCTGGATTCTTGATCTTTCTATATCTGTTTATGTCTGGTTAATGCTCTTCTAGGTATGATAGAGCATGCATCAGAAGACTTGACTCCTGTTCACAGAGAAAATATCTATGCCTAGAATTATATATAAACTAGTGAGAACCCTTACAAATGTCTGATCGTGCATGAAAAACTTGACATGAATTCTAGAGGAATGTAATAGTAACCAGCAACATCAATTCCACATGGTCTAAAGTTGTCATACAACTTAATGCCTTGTTTTCCCCTTTTACAAGGAAAAGAAAAAGCAAAAACAACCCAAAAAAACCAAAAAACAAAAAACAACCCTGGGTGCTCAGCAAAGAGAAAGAAGCTAGAAGCCTCAAAGGCAGAGAGTGGGAAGGAGACCAGGCCACAGGGGCAGAAAGGCAGACCCCGAGAACGTGGGCTCCCTTTAAAGTCCCTGTTGTCCTAGAAATGGGTCATGAAGTTATTTAATAAAAATTTAACGGCATAGTTGCAGGCAACCACAGCCAGGTGTTCCTTTCTTCAGGTCTCAAGCATTCCTGCTTGTCTCCTGGCTGTCAGTGTGAGTGCGGGGAGCTGTGGTCCTGTCAGGTGTGGACAGTGATGGGACAGCAGGAACGTGTTTGACACCAGCGTGAACTCTTCACCTAGAGCTCAACTCAACCCCAGGGATTGCTGAGCTGTCCAAGAAAGTTTGATGCCTTTCTTTGCTTAATCAGGCCCCGTTAAGCTCCCTTCAGGCTAAGTGGGAAGAAGGGGTAACGAATTCTGTGTCTTTCTGTGGGAAAGTATACCTTCCAAAAGCAACAACCCTTCCTCCAAATAGATGTACAATCAAAGAAAAAACAGTGTTCTCTGCTTTGTAAAATTAGTACAAAAATACCCTCCTGTGTGCTCTCTTCCAGCAAAAACACTGACCGTTCCTTTAGAAAGTCTGGAATCACCATGGCCCTAGCAGAGTAACAATGCACACAGGAGTTTGAAAATATGCATAAAAAAAATTAGGTGTAACTGGTTCCCACCCCCACCTCACGCCTTTGTTACCTGTCACTTATTTCCAGTATGCAGTGGGAGCTGCTAGACATGCAGAGAAAGTCTGTCCCAACGCCCATAACACAGCAGCTCCTTTTTCTCTGACTTCACACCCACAGGAATGACAGCACAGGATGGCGCATCCTTAACTGAACACCAATAATTAAGGACTTAGGAGCTCTTTATATTTTTTACCAACCCTTAAGTCAACAGCTTACTAATCATTCACTGGCACATTTTTTCTCAAGTTGTAATTGCTGCTCTTCCCACAGGTAAGTTTTTCTAGAAAAGAAGGTTCAGGATGGATAACTTTAGACAGGAAGGGAATGCCTCAAATCCATAACCCTACTTGATTCCAATGGAAACAGCAAAGTAGTCAGAACAAAGAAGTAATTGTATAAAAGTTAAGCTAATTATTCCCTCTTCTACCCCCAAAAGGAGTAGCATTTCATCACACACAGGGGCATTATCAGGTATGATGAAGATCTGGGACAGTGGAGTCAGACAGACCTAGGTATGCATCTCTGCTTTGGACCAGTAACTAGTCATGTGACCTTGACCACGTGGCTTGGCTTTTCTGTGCCTACTTCACAGGGCGTTGTTAGACTTGTGTGACTAAGACAGCATGTTGCTGCATTTTGGTGCTAGAGAGTGCTTAATCACTGAAAAGAAAACGATTCTGATGGTCATGATTACAGCTAGTATTAATATGAGCAGCCAAGCTGCAGGTGTTTATAGATCAACAGGGATTCGCACAGCTATCCTCTAAGAATTTCTCCTCTAGGGAAAGATAAAAGTATTAACTCCCATCACAAAAGATAACATATTATATGAGTCCATTTATAAGAAGTGTCTAGAACAGACAAATTCACAGAGACGTAAAGTAGATTAGCGGTTGCTCCAGGCTGGGGTAGTGGAGTGACGGGCACTGGGTTTCTTTCTGGAGTGATGAATATGTTTTAAACCAATTGTGCTGATGTTTGCACAGCTCTGAATACACTAAAAAAAGCACTAAATGGTAGACTTTAAATGGGTGAATGGATGTGAATTATATCTCAGTAAAGCTGTTATAAAAATATATTAACTCCTGTTTATTGCTCAGTTAGTCTTTATAATAGCTCATGGTTTTTAGTTCCCCATAGCCAAGAAAACAGATTAAGATACATTAAGAAACTTAACATGGCCCTTGTAATTAGGCTCTAATGGACGCGGGATTTCCTATTTATTCTTTGACTGATTAGATCTTAGTTTCCCAGAAACGGATTAATCATAAATATTGCTTTATGGCACATTATCCCCATTGGTCCATTGAAGCCCATCTTTTACTTTACTGCATTTTGTGTATGTAGGCATGCTAAATAATACAATAAACACTTCTGAACTCACTGCCCAAACCAAGGCTAGACTGTTACCAGTAACTTACCCACAAACTTTGTATTTTCTTCTTTCCTTCCCCGTGTCTTTCCCAGATACAAGCACTACCCTGAATATTGTGCTTCTCATTTCCTCGCTTCTTTGAAAAAGCTTCCCTCCACATCACATATGTAAGTCTAAGTGGTGTATTATTTAACTTGGCTCAGTTTAGTTTTGATTTTGCATAGTTTGCAAACCTTATAAAAAGTCTATCAGATGTATGTGGTCTTCTGGGACATGCATTTTTTCATTCAACATGATGTTATTTCGATTCATCCACGTGACAGGGACCCTGTAATGTACCCATAGTACATTTTATGAATGTACTATGATTTATTTCTTCATTCCCCTATCAATGGAGATTTAGATTGTTTCAAGTTTTTCCCTTTTGTGATAAGTTCAACTCTGATTATTTTTTGTATATGTGTCTCCTGGGATACATGTACTAAATTTTCTCTTGGGTATATATTTACAGAAATTGGGCATATACCTAATAGATTTGCTGGGTATGCAAGCATTCAACTTTATAAGATAATGTTAAATGGTTTTTCAGTTTCCCATCACAGCAGTGTGTATGGGACTCAGCTGATATCCAACACTTGGTATTATCACACTTAGACTTGTCAGCAAATGGGTGATGAAATGTGATCCTCTTCCTCCTGCTTGCTGGTAAGGTGAGCACCTCTTTATAGGTTTGTGCATCATATATGTTTCTTTTTAAAATAAATATGAAAATCCACTTTTACTTAAAACTTGAAGTGGACCTTGAGTGTTGCTGCGTTTCGTTTCGTTAACTCCTCCGTATCCACAGACCGCTTTGACTGGCCCCGCAGGTGTTCTTCGTTCTGTGAAATGCTTCTGTAGGCTTTTTGCCCATAGTTATATTGAGTTGAGTTTTTTTATTTGTAGGAATGCTTTATAGATTTCAAAATGAATTTTTGGTTGGCTATACGCACTTCGAATATTTCCTTCAAGTTTGTAGCTTGCATTTTTACTCCCACTGGAGACTTTTGACAAACAGAAACTCTTAGTTTTAACGTAGTTGAATGTATGTATGTTTTCTTTTATCATTAACAATGTCTGTGTCTTGAAGAAACTTATTCCTATCCCATAGTCTAAAAGATACTCTCTTCTGTACTACTTCTGAAAGTTCTCAATTTTGCTTTCCCATTTGTAACCTTAATCCATTCGGTATTGATTTTTGATGGTGTGAGATAAGGATGCATTTTCAATTTCCGGTCAGTGAAGGGAGGATTTAAACCTAGATTTATCCAACTCGATGGCCTATGCTCTGAATCATCATGGCATTCCAAGGAAATGTTGGCACGGCATTAGGCTGTTAATACAAAAGTGCCAGGCACTGGGGAGAAAGAGGAGTAGGGCGGTTTCTCCCCTCTGTCTGTTGCCTATTATCAGGAGCTGAGGGCTGCATTGGGTCCTTCATTTAAGTGATTTCTTCCACTCTGGAGTTTCACGCTAACATATTGCAGGTCACCTTGTGCCTCTGGCAGTTCCACAGAGGAGTTCCGGTGGTCAGCGCTGGATTCCACTTCTTTATTCTTGGTTTCCTTCATTTCCTGGAGGGCAAAGTGGCATTGTTGAGAAGAGCACAGGCTTAGAGCCAGACAGACCTGGGTTTAAGGCCCAGCACTGACACAGCAACCTTGCAGAAATTAAACTCTTTCTGAACTTTAGTTTCTTCCTTCTGTGTCCCCACTCGAAATGCAAATCCTTGGTGGCCAAAGGCCTTAGCTCGTTCTCTCACTGCTCTGCTAGTGGCTGGGGCAGAGGAGATCGCAGTGGCCGGCCACGCCGGGGCCGTGTGCACTGTGCAAGGGTAGCTCCCCGGGAAGCTAACAAAAATGCTGCCGTTTTTGTCCATTACAGCCTCCAAGGATATTATCTGATCTTGCCTTTTTTCACTGCTACTTGATTGGAGGATCTTGTCACTTCTGCCAGCCAGGGAGCTTCTGGTGGTCAGTCCTCCTCCCTCAACTTCTGCCAGAGATTTCCCAGTGCTGTACACACAGCAAAGCCTTAATCCATGATCTTTGACTAAATAAGGGAAAGAGTCTCTGGTCTCAGGGTCTTGGATGCAAGAGGAAGCCTTCTGGTTTTGTGTGAATTTGCTTTCCCAGTAAAAAGAAAAGTAAAAAAACAAAAGGCAGCCATCAAAACAGAGAGGAGAGAAAGGCCTCTCTCCACATGCGTTCCCAGGTGCTAGAGCTGGCTTTGAGAGGCCTGGGTGTGACAGGCAGACGCCCACTTGGTCCTTAATTGGTCCCCACCACCTGACAAGATTGTTTACTGCCTGTGCTTCTCACCCCTTGGCAGGAGAGTCCTCTAGATCAGCACACACAGCAGAAGTAAGAGGGAACAACCCCCCCCCCAGCACACGGCGCCGCCTCTCACCCCACAACTGCTGCGGCTCTCTCTGTATATGGCCTAGCAATTAACCAGCAAGTGATGAGGGATAAGAATATCACTGGGTCCTGCCGCTGCCCAGGGCACTTTGCATTGTCACCGCGTACATTTTTCATCCAAGCTAAATAGCGTGCTGGGTGGGGTGCTGTTTCTTGCACTATTAACAGGCCCCTGGGATTTTCCTTATCCCAAAGGACTGTGAAGGGAACAGACTGACTTCAGCAATTTACGAGGTGAGGTCACAGGGCTCTAGGAGGGTTACCTGAGCTCAGGAGCCTGAACCCAAGACCACTGAGCTGTAAAGACAGAGACGGGGTTCAAGAGACAGAGGCAGGATGGGGAAATTTGATTCAACTAAATCTAAGATTCATTTAACATTTTTTGGTAAGGTTCCAGTTACGCTTGTCAACAGAGCACATCTTTATAACATCCCAAATGTAAACGTTGGAAAGAGGCTACACAGAAAACAATCAGGTGACATCTAAAGCTAAAAATAAGCCAAAATTGATCTTAATTACTGAACACCTTCAGGCTAAGTGGAGTTCGAATGATCTGCATGTTGCCATGTTAATCAGCCCTCTTCTTACACCGAAAACTAGACCTTGACATTAGAGAATGTGGGTTTACATCTCAGAGGCACCTCCTGCTACTTACGTGGTCCTGGGCTGGTGGCTTCACCTGTCAGTGCCTAACTATGGTCACCTGTAAGATGGGGACAATTGGCCGGGCTCCCTCTAGGATTGGTGCAGAGATTCAAAGGCTCACACAGTGAGAACTGCTGGAGAAGCGGGGCTTGCTCTGGACGCTCAGACTTCTCAGGGGCATCCCGGTGGCTCCAGGGAACGCCTGTGTTGGGATCACTTTTCCTCAAGTCCTGCATTTTTCCTCCTTCTTCAAATGTCCCGCTCTGCACTTCTCACCAGGTTCTCCCTTTTTTTTTTTTTTCGTGGATCACTCATACCCCGACACTGGCCACCACCTAAAGACAAACCAATTTGAGAAACAATGAACTTTCAGAAAGTTGCCTTTCTTGTGAGGGTTTTGAGAAATCTTGCAGGAAGAAAGCTTGTCTGCCTTTGCTCTGTAATTAATTAGCACTTCCCTCATTAATTTGACCACAGAGGTCATTTTTCAAACATTGCCTATTATCCCCCTCCCCCATAGAGCTTGGGAAATGTCCCAAAATAATGACGATGATGATGAAGATGATGATGAGAATGATGACCTGAGGGTGATACCCATTGATTGAATGCTTATTACATCAGGCACTGTGCCAGTGCTAATTTAAGACATTTAACTCCCAAACAACCCAATGAGGTGGGTGCAGTACACATAGCTAGAAAGTACAACTGAGACTAAAACTCAGGTTGGGCCCTGGATGTTGTGACTCAGTTGGTTGGAGCATCATCCGTAAACCGAAGGGTCACAGGTTCAATTCTTGGTCAGAGCACATACCTGGGTTGTGGATTTGGTCCCTGTTTGGGGCGTGTACATGAGGCAACCAAGCAGTGTTTTTCTCACACTGATGTTTCTCTCTCTCCCTTAGTCTCTGTCTGGAATCAATAAAAATATTAGAAACAAACAAACAACAAGAACAAAAACACACTCAGGTCTGACTACCTCTGTTTAAAAATAAGGAAAATGAAATTCAAGGAAGGTAAGTATTTTATGCAGTCACAGAGCTAGTAAGTAGTGCAGTCGACCCATGACCCATGTGTTACATCCAGGTCTGTATAACATTTTTTAAGGTTTTATTTATTTATATTTAGAGAGAGGGAAGGGAAGGCAAAAGAGAGGGAGAGAAACAATGTGTGGTTGCCTCTCGCACGCCCCCAACTGGGGACCTGGCCCACAACCCAGGCACGTGCCCTGACTGGGAACCGAACCAGCAACTCTTTGGTTCACAGGCCAGCATTCAATCCACTGAGCCACACTAGCTGGGGCCAGGTCTGTATTCCTTTAAAGCCACTGTTCTTGATCACTGCACACCAGTGAGGACCTGTGCCTCGTGGGCCCTACTTTATGTAGGGCCTTCGGAGAGGCTGCTGAGGCCTGGCCTCCACTCTAGAGTCTATATGATAGAAGACAGAATTAAATCAGTGGGCAGCCAGCCCAGTGTCTGGCCCACAGTCATCCTCGGATCCATGACATGGGAACAACACAGCCTCTCCCTGGACAGATAAACCAAGGTTCAAGTGATGGAGTGGTTGTGACCAGTATGGCTGGAATGGGAAGCAGCCATGTTGAAGCCTGGAGCGCCCCAGATCCGTCTGTTTGACAGGTCTCACTCCGCCCTCCCCACCCTCCTCACTCCGGAGCCGTCCTGCTGCATTCACAGCGCCCAGAGCTGCTCCGGGTGCCTGGCTGCTCTGCGCTAATTGAAACCTCAGGGTGCTGTTGTGGTGCTGTTGCTATAAACACTCTGCCAATTTGCCTAAGTATGTGACATTGTGAAATTTCCTGAAAGATCTTATCCACATTGCTGGCACAAGGCCCTGTGAAAAGCCAGGTAGAAAGACAATGTGTGTGTTATTTAAAAAAAAAAAAAAAAAGTTTCTTGTTTTTGTTCCCTGTGCAGGTGAACAGGGTAAGAAGTGGAAAACGTATCCAATCCAGAGGCAGTGCCTGAAGCTTACTTTGTTTTCTTTTGAAATTATTTAAGAGATACTTTTCTTCTACCTCTTAAGCTGCCTGTCACATTTGAAAAGCCAGCATGGGACTGTTAAGATTATATTAATGAGTTTATGTTTTGCAACACCAGGTTCTTTGCAGAGTGGGAAGGACCTTTAGAGATCACCGAGTCCAGCCATGTCGTTTCACAGATGTGGAAACTGAGGCCCGTGGCCTGGACAAGGTAGCCCCGGGCCAGCAGACTCCCACTCCAGGCTCTCCCACACTTTTCAAAACACTCCGAGCCACCCAGACTGCTCGTCCTCATTTTCAACTGAATGAAATACGATTAGATCAACGAGACAGAATCAAACCCTTCCCCAGCTTCAGAGCTGAGCCTCAGCCTGCGGCCTCTCCGACCTCCCCGCTCGTGGTACGCGCCCAGCCTGCGCCGCCAGCCCGGGGCCAGGAGGCGGCCATGTTCTGGACCATCTTTTAAACTCCAAACTCCTCTGGGAGCTGGGTGCTATTATCCCTGCTTTCCACTGTGGAAATTGTGGCTGAGAGAAGTTGATACATCGTAGTTACACAGGTAGAGTGTGAGGCTGTGATTAAAACCCAGGACTACTTGGCTGGGCACTTCGGTTTCATCAGCTTCACGGGGTTGTCAGGAAGATTAAGCAAGACGACACTCACAAAGCACTTGCACACTGCTGGGCACACAGTGGGTACTTTCGAAATGGCAGGTCCCATCCCCCGATGTCCTCTTTCCCCTTCATTTAAATGCAATGTGCAGGCTCATTAGCTCCTGGTTCACCTAATGTGACCTTCCCTTCAGGAGGACTTGATAACCCAGTTAATTCACTTCAATAGCCCCAAACACTAATTTCTAAATGTGCTCCAACTTGCTGACACTCGAGAGGGTAGAAGATGGTGGTTTGTAACCGACAGGCCAAGAGGCTGTTCAGGTATCCAAGCACTGAAAGTTTACTAGGAGAAATGAATGTTCATCCTATTCCATTTCTTAGTCAGGAATGAAAATGTGCATCTTATCTCTCCATCTCAAGCAAACTGGTTTAAGCCAAGTTCTTGCTACAAATGCTTGACCCCTACCAACTTGTCTCCTTGTACCTATTTTTGGAGGCCTCCTGTTGAACAATGAAGCAGCAGAACTGCAGCACCTGAGACAGTTTGAGTAAAGAGGCTGGAGAGGGAAGAAGGAACTCAAGACACCCAGGAAGCCAAAGACTTGGGCCAGGAAGAGGTCATTCCATGAAACGGTTGGGGAAGTTTAGCTTGTGTCTTTCCACTGGCTCATTATGGGACTTCCTGCACCTCACCCCAGGCGGGGGAGGAGATTTGTTCTGCCACCCATGCTGCTAGCATCATCAGAGCCAAAGGAGAAGAGAGCCATGCCATCAGGAAAGCCAGATGCTTCCTTCTCCAGTCCCCACGCCCACCCTGCAGTTACCTCCAGGGGGATAAATCACAAAGCCTGGAG
This sequence comes from Furipterus horrens, assembly GCF_987537825.1. Taxonomy (NCBI): domain Eukaryota; kingdom Metazoa; phylum Chordata; class Mammalia; order Chiroptera; family Furipteridae; genus Furipterus; species Furipterus horrens. The sequence goes on along the minus strand of NW_028327181.1, from coordinate 24,539,260 downwards.
GACCAGTGTCCGGAGGTGGAGTGGGGAGACACACAGGTGCAGGGAGAAGTTGTAGCCACAGGACCAGAGAGGTGCTGTCAAGACTCCTGGAAGGAAAGACGTGGTGGTGGGGGGCAATGCTTACTGAGGATATACTACGTGCCAAGGACTTGACACTTAAAATCTTATTTAATCTCCACAGAAATCCTGTGAGGTAGGAATTATTATCCCCTTTGTACCGATGAGGAAACAGAACACGTCAAGGTTAGGTAACTTGCCTGAGGTCACATGACTACTGGGGTGGAGCCAGAATTTGAGTGCATGTCCTTTGATTCCAAACCTTTACTAGCACGAGCGCCCTATGAGGTCAGTTTCAGAGCGCTGGGTCTGGAACTTGTCCGTGTTACCTTATGAACTTCAGCAAGCTGCTTAACTTCTCAGCTTCTGGGTCTGCAAAATGGAGATAAATAGTGTACCTACCTTGTAGGGTTGTTGTGAGGATTAAAAGAGACGCACATGGAAAGTGCTCAGAGCGATGCTCTACGTGTTGTTAGCATTTCCATAAGAGTCAGTAGTGCATTCACTGTTACTATTGACGTAGTTCCCACTGCCTTGGGAAAGGCATGCTCCCCCTCTGCGCCTTGGTTTTCTCATCTGTAAAACAGAGCGGGTTGAATTAGACGATGTCTAATCTTTCCAATAAAAATAAAATAAAATGCTATCTCCAGCAATACAATTCTATTAACTCTGCTTGGCATTTAGCTCTTCCTGTTGGTTGGTCCCAGTTTTCCCACCCAGCCTGCCCAGTTTGTTTTTTTGTTTTTAGGTTTTTGTTTTTGCCACTACGTAATTCCTTCCGGCCTTCACTCCTACTCGTTACCCTTCCTTAATTATCCCTGCTTTCCACAGCCAATTTGAAGTCTGTACTTCTTTCAGGACCCAGATTAAAACGCGCTCTTCCATGAAACCATCTCTGGCAAACCCTGCCCTGAGATGGCTTCTCCTACATTTAAAATTCCCTCAGTTATTGTGCCCACAGTCTGAGTCACACTGACTCCAAATGGCTTATATTGTCTCAGTTAAGTCTGTTTGATTCACCCAGTTCCCTAAAAGTAAATTCCCCAAGGGCAAGGACCTTGTTTTCCACTGTGGTGTCAGTTTGTAATGCAGCACAGTCCTGGCTACTTGGTCTGAGAATTAAGGGGCCCATGTGTCATCATTCCCTGCCCTGCCGGGGAGGTGACTCTCTGCAGGATGCTTAGGAGCAGGAGGGTGGGTCAGCATCACCTCTGCCATCAGAGAGTTTGCAGAGAGAGAGAGAGACAGGTGTGTAAGTATAAGGAATTGCAATGCAGTGTGGTTACAGTAGTCCTCCCTTATCCACAGGACATACATTCCAAGATATCCGGTGGGTGCCAGAATCCGCTGATGGTACCGAACCCCATATATACTGTGCTATGCTTTTTCCTATATGTACATACCTGTGTGAAAGTTCACCTTACAAATGAGGGACAGTAGGAGATCAACAACCACGACTAACAGAACAATGTAATAATTCACTGTAATAAAACTTAGGTGAATGTTGTCCTCTGTCTCTCTCAAAATATCATACTAGACTGTACTCACCTTTCTTTTTGTGAGGGTGTGAGATGGTGCAAAGCCAACGTGATGAAGCAAAGTGAGGGCAGTGGCGCAGGCATTGTGCTGTGGCCTTGGGTTACTACTGACCGGAGAAAGTGACTAAGCGGTGGGGAGAGTCTAAAGTGTGGGGACGCCGGACAAAGGGGTGATTCACGTCCCAGGTGGGACGGAGCGGGACAATGTGAGGTTTCATCACGCTCCGCAGAGTGCTGTGCAATTTAAAATTTATGAACTGTTTATTTCTGGAATTTTCCATTTAATATTTTCAGATCACAGTAGACTGCAGGTAATGAAAACAGAGGAAAGCAAACCCGCCGATAAGGGGGGCGGGGGGGGGCAACTGTAATTGTATCACAAAGTACAGAGGAGAGGTGGTGCCCTGGCCGTGGAGGAAGAGGAACTCCAAGATCAGCAGGAGTTGCCAGAGAGGACACTTCTGGGGGTGTGGAGGGGAGAAGATGGAGAGTAGTCTGGTGTGTGGAGATGGATGAAGGGGCGTGTTGCAGAGGAGGGCAGCAGATTGGGGACAGCGCTAGGAAATGAAACTGTAAACGAAGTTTTCAGTCATCCAAAGGCATTAGTGGGTCTTCATTCCCTGGGCCTATGTCGGAATGAGACAACGAAGAGCTACGTAAGGAGCTTTATTTGTTTACTTACCTTTAAATAGAAAGACATCATGAGGAGGACAGTTGTTTGTTTTTCACTTCATTTTGTTTTGTTTTAGCGTCATTCCTTGACGACATAAAGATTTGGCAATTCTCTGTCGGAAGTGCCATTTCCAGGACCAGGTTCTCCGAGCTACTGCCGGGGAGTCACTGAGGCGTAAGGACATAAGGCACAGCCACCATGCTGGCTGAACTCTTTGGGGGACAGGCAAAGACTTAGAACATCTAAGTACTTTCTGCCGATGAGGACAACAGATGTGGCCGGAGCGTTCCGGGGAGGCTGTGGGAGGCGAAGAGGAGGGGGGCTTGGTTTGTTTTGATGGCTGTTACCCTTGTTCTCTCTCGTGTGGGGTGTGGACTGTGTGAGATGCCTACTCTGTCTCTCTCCTGTCACGAGCTCCTTTCCACTCCTCGCTGCCTCCGTCAGCTGCCCCTCCCGCCCTGGGAGGGAATGGAATGTGTCCTTTCTTCCAATGCAAAGCCGGCTTTATCACCAATCTTCCTGTCTTTCAAAGCAAGGGCTGACAACCGTGATTTCTCATCTCCAGGTGCGAAGGAAATTGCCCCATGTAAGTGTCTGCCTGTCCAGGCCCCCGGCCCCCCAGGCTTGCTTCAGCGCCTGTCAGCTGAATTTGCACTAATGAGATTAAAGGAGGTGTGGTGTGCGGTGGGACTTTCACAAATGTTTGCCCCATCAATCCCAAATTCCTAAGGTAAGAACTTGCCTGAATCAATAAAGTAGTAATTACAAATCTTGAGCTGTCCCTTTTGGGGCATTTCAGTCATTTCATGGAAACAAGAGAGGAACTGAGGAGGCCCTAGAAACAAAGGTGTGTAAAGAGGAGGGTGAGGCAGGGCAAGGCGCTGGCTGACTAGAGGGAAAAGGTATTTCAAGTTTTATAAGGCAACATTCAATTTGCTCATTCATTTCTTATTCTAGTTGGGATTTTACTGCACAGATGGCTTGCCCAAGGCCTGGTGGCAGTTTGGGTTGAAAAAGTAAGCAATTGTAACAAAAGGAAGAGGGGTCCAGAGGGGAAGGGGGAAGGTATAACCTGGAGATAGTGGGATGAAAAGGAAGGGATGTGTGGGGGGCTTCATGGGCTGCCTCTGAAATGGGCTTTCTGATCTTCAGCCCCTGTAGGCATGGGCAGGGGTATTTAGTCAGTTGGAGGGTCTGGAGACTGGCAAGGATCGAGAGAATTCATTTTTGCTGAAGCGATCACAAATAAAGAAGAAACCGGCCTGGGGAAACAGCAGAGGCCTGAACTCCTGTCTTTGCTCCACTGTGTAACTTTGGGCAAGTTACCCCATCTTCCTGGGCCTTCATGGCCTCAGAATAAAACAAGAGCATGTCACCCGTGAAGTTCCTTCCAGCTCTGGCATCTTATTCTGAGGCTCTGAGCATAAGAGACAGACTTCCCACTTTTGCTCCTTCTTGAGATGTGACTTCTCTAAAGTCTAGGGGCACCAGCTATGTCCTGGGTCCTGCCCTGGGTTGCCCAGTGAGCAGGGGCCTGGAGGTAGGAGAGAGACAGGAGGGACTGAGGCCAGCGAAGTCAACAACAGACCCACCAGCCGCAAGCATATTGAAGACGGCCTCCCAGAAGACTGAGAATAGCCGGAGGGAATGGGCGACGTTTGGCAAACAGGTGTTCTAGAACACACAGTGCTGCCCAGAGGGCAACCCTCCCTACCTGACACTCGAGCAGGCGAAACCGAGGCCGCGGAGCCGGCTGTAGAGGAGTTTTTCCCATCACACATGTACACACTCACCAGCTTCATACCCGTCTGGGTCTTCAGTCCTATTCTCCCACTTATTGATTCCTCCCATTTTCCTCTCTATCATTTCCAATTACATGCATAGATTGGAGGCTGTAACTCCTCCTCCGGGACCCCTTTTCTGTGCTGATTGTCTTTGTTGATGAAGCCCAGACTAGCTGGATGCCTCCCTATGTCCTTTCCCCGAAACACAGAATGACCTTGTCTATATAAAGGCTATTCATTGTCTCTCAGAGTAGCATGGAGTTGAGTAAAGATCCAAGAGAAATTCTGATAAGCCACAACACAGATAAACCTTGAAGACATTACGCTGAGTGAAATAAGCCAGTCCCAAAAGGACAAATACTGTATGGTTCCATTCATGAGGTCCTTAGAGTAGTCAAATTCACAGAGACAGAAAGCAGAATAGAGGTTTCCAGGAACGGGGAGTCTGAGTTTAATGGGGACAGAAGTGCACTTTGGGAAGACAGACAATCCTAGAGGTGGATGGCGGTGGGGGTTGCACTCAGTGTGAATGTGTTTCATGCCGCAGACCTGTGCTGGTCTAAACGGCAAATTTTATGTTATATGTATTTCACCACAATTGTTTTTTAAGTGGAATGCCAAATCCCTACACAAGGAACTGGTTTTGTTCTCCGCTGGGTTTCCTTTAGGCAGGTTGTCAAGTTCTGGAAGCCTGACAGTCTTTTGTTTATTGTACTTACCTGGGGAGTTCCCATTTGCATGGTTAATAGGATATGTGGCTACTTGACTTAGGTTTGACTCTTGGATGCTTTTTGCACGGCGGCCGTCCCTGGGTCCTTGCTGTCTCTCACCCCACAGAGCAGTGCCGTGCTCACCAGCACACGAAGGAGGTGCTTGGGGAACTCAGGCTCAGAGGCGGTGGGTTTGGAGGGTGAAGTAGGAGGACAGAAATAATTAGCACCGATAGGAGTGTGAAGCTGTGCTCCAACAGCCAAGGAAGGGAAAAGGACCGTAGGGAGAAAAGACACCGTCAGCAGGAGCCAGGAGCCCTGTGGGACGCTGAGCACGTAGCACCGGAGGCTGCCAACCCGGTGTGAGTGACTCACCGGAGCATTCACAGCACCCAGCCCGGTCAAAGCTGAAGTTCATCGAGACCTCAGGAAAACGAGGTCTCTTATTTCATTGACTCTCTGTCTCTGTCAATCTATGTCCCTTCCCATCGCCCCTTGCCATGGGTACCAGGGGCTTTAGCGCTAACTAATCACCCTTGGCCTGTGAGCACAGGTGTGCGTATGTCAAGATTTCCATGCCTGGGGAAACCAGGTTTGGGCTCTGACGGTCCAGGTTCCAAAAGCCTTTCTGCCCAGGACTTTTCTGGGGCATCAGATAACTGTGCCACTATTTCATTTAGCATTTATCAAACACTGACTTCAGAGCAAGAAGTGAAAGTTGAAAGTCACCTATTCCTGTGCTCCCGTTAATGTGCATGTGAACCACCAGGGGATCTTGTTAAAGCACAGCTTCTGAGTCAGGAGGTCTGTGTGAGGCGGGGCCTGAGGTTCTGCGTCTCTAACGCTCCCAGGTGTGTCGGTGCTGCTTAGCCCGGAAGCACACACTTCAGGCAGCACGAATGTAGCCCAGCGAATCACAGTCCTGACTACACATTGTAATCACCTGGGTTTTCGTTTTGTTTTTTTTTTTTTTAAAAGGTGGCTTGGACTTCACTCCCAAATATTACTATTTAATTGGCCTGGGTACAGCCTGTCTTTGTCTAAAAAGCTCCCTAGTTCATTCTAGCGAGTAGCAAGTGTTGAAAACTACAGCTCTGATCAAATACCTCAACTTTACATGTTCTCATTGAAACTATTGGAAAAAAAATCCACCTTCACTACCCCATCTGTCCCTTCAGAGCACCTGGGATTTGATTTCCTATTGTGAAGAGGTGAGCTGTTGTAAGATCATATAAGAAGAAGACATTGAGTATTTCATTTAATTTAAAATTGAGTATTAAATAATTACTATATGATTAGTGTCATTCTAAGTACTTTACATTTAAATTTTACAATACCTCACAAAGTAGATACTATTATTTTCATCTTCATGTTTTTATAGGTGTGAAAACTGAGGTACAGAGAGGTAAAGTAACTTGCCATAGGTCACACAGCCTGTAAGTGATAGAGCCAGGATTGGAACTCAGGAAGTCTGATTCTAGAGTCAGCTCTCTTTCCCGTTACGACATTTAGGCTCCCTATATGATGCCAAAGATAGCAGCAATGCTGGACAAGGATGAAGGAAATGTGTTCTTTTCATTTAAAACCTGTTTTTTTAATGTTGATATGCTGTTGTTTTAGTCTGAGTTTCTGTTGTTTTTACGGATCAGGTTCCTTTTAGTTTAAAAAATCAGCAGTGTTACAAAGCCATGTGCGCGCGCAGCGTGCTTTTCTATTTTCTATTCCATGTACTCACTTAGTGGGCACTTGCACTGGAAGGGTGTGCAGAAGGAGTGCTTGCTATTCGTGAATGGAGCCTGACCCAGGTCCAGGACAACGTTCTGAGAAGGATTTCAAGCTGCATTCCCTCCCCCTCCACAGCCCTCCACCCAGGGTTGGAAGAATCCCCCAGATTCCAATCTGGCGATTCTAGGGCAGCTCCAACATAATCCAGCTCAACCTCCCCAGTGGTCCCTTAACATAGACCTTTCCAATACAGTGATACTCCTCTTAGCTCATAATTCAGCCCACAGAGATCCATCTCAGACACTGAGTTAGATGGGGTAGTCGCCAGAAATGCCAGAAGGTCTTGCTGTTAATGGGCAGACTTTTTCTTGTAACATCAGGACACAGCAGGAGATCAAGAAAAGTCTTCAAGTTATCTTGAGATGCCTCTGAACCAAACATACCCACCGGGATGGCTAAAACAGATAATAACGAATGTTAGTTAGGACACAGAGAAATTGGAACTTTCATGCACTGCCAAGAAGGTAAAAGGTGACTGTAGAACAGTGCAGCCACTCTGGAAAATAGTCTGGCAATTTCTCAAAATGGTAACTGTAGAGTTACCACTTGACCCAACAATTCTATCCTAGGTATATGCCCAAGGAAAATAAAAACATATATGAATACAAAAACATGTAGGTAAACATTGATAGCAATATTATTCATAATAGCTAAAACATGAAAACAATGCAAATGTTTAAATGAATAAATAAAATGTGCTATATCCATACAATGCAATATCTTTTTCCAATAAAGAAGAATGAGTTATAGAAAGACACCCCATATTTACAAATTGGAAGGTTTAATATTATTAAGATGGCAATAATCCCCTAAGTGGTTTGTAAATTCAACACAATCACTATCAAAATTCCAACTGAAGTTGACAGAAATTCATGATCTGGTTCTAAAATTCATGTAGAAATATAAGGGATCCAGAATGGCTAAAACAATTTTAAAAACAAAATTGGAGAACTCACACTTCCTGACTTCAAATTTACTACAAAACTACAGTAATCAAGACAGCGTGGTCCAGGCATAAGACTGTGGCCTTAAATAGATGGATGGCACAGAATTATGAGTCCAGAAATAAACCTTTACATTTATGGTCAGTGGATTTTCAGCAACGGTACCAGGAAAAGTTAATGGGAAAAAATAGTTTTTCAAAAATGATGTTGGAGATTTATACATAAAACAATAAAATTGGACTTCTGTCTCTTTGTGATCTTAGATTAATCAATGGTTTCTTAGCTATGACACCCAAAGCATAAGCAACAAAAGAAAAAAAAAGATAAACTGAATGTCATCAAAATTAAAAACTTGTGTTTCAAAGAACAACATCAAGAAAATTAAAAAGAGGTGGTGAACACACAATAAAATATACAGATGATATATTATAGAATTGGATACCCAAAAACTGTATAATTTTATTAACCAATGTCACCTCAATAAATTCAATAAAAAAGAAAGCAAAAAGACAACCTATAGAATGGGAGGAAATATTTATAAATCATATAACTGAGAATAAATTTATATATAGAATATATAAATAATTAATACAAATCAATACTAAAAAAATAAATAACCAAATTTAAAAATGAACAAAGGACCTGAATAGCCATTTCTCCAAGACAAATATACAAATAAGCACATGAAAAGCTGTTTGACATCGTTAGTCATTAAGGAGACGTAAATCCAAACCACAATAAGATACCACACCACACCCACTATGATGGTTAAACTAAAAAAGACAAACAATAACAAGTGTTGGAGAGGATGTGGGAAATTGAACCCTACACACAGCTGGTGGTAATGTAAAGAGGTACAGTCACTTTAAGAAACAGTTAGGCAGTTCCTCAAAATGTTAAACATAGAGTTACAACATAGCCCAGCAATTCCACCCCTCAGTATATACCCAGGGACATGGGAACATCTGTGCACACAAAAGTTAATGTGTACATGAATATCTATAGCAGAATTCTTTTTAAAAGATTGTATTTATTTATTTTTAGAGAAAGGAGAAGGGTTGGAGAAAGAGAAGGAGAGAAACATCAATGTGTGGTTCCCTCTTGCACACCCCCAACTGGGGATCCAGCCCACAACCCAGGCTTGTGCCCTGACTGGGAATCAAACCAGTGACCCTTTGGTTCACAGGTCAGCACTCAATTCACTGAGCCACACCAGCCAGCACCATAGCAGCATTATTTATAAGAGCCAAAAGGTGGAAATAAGCCAAATGTCCAAAAACTGGTGAATGGATAAATAAAATGTGGTATCACTATACAATAGAATATTGTTTGGGCATAAAAGGGAATGAAGTACTGACTCATACCTAAACTTGGATTTACATGAAAACACGCTAAGTGAAAAAATCCAGTCACAAAAGACTGTAGGTTATATGATTGCATTCATATGAAATATCCAAAAATAGGGAACTCTATAGAGACAGAAAGTAGATTTGGGGTTGCCTCAGGCTGGAGGGTAGGGGGAGATAGGGAAATGGTAACTAAAGGGCACACTGTTTCTTTTTGAGGTGACTGATGTACATATCTGTGACTATAGTAAAAGCCATTAAATCGTACCCTTTAAATGGCTGAATTGTATGGTATGTGATACATATCATATATATATATAAAGCTGTTAAAAACAAAAATGTAGCAAATTATGACATAAAATGAGTAAACTGTCATTAATGTAATGCTTTGTTGGCTGTCCTTGAGGCTGCGCATGTGACTTTGGGCTGAGTGACTTCTGCTCCCTGCCTTAGTGTCCTTCTCTGTGGAAGGGGAGCAACTATATCTAATGCATGTGCCCTTTTTACCTCTTCCCTGCCCACGTCGCCCTGCCTCCAGGCTCCCTTCCCTCCGTCAGCCTGACTTGCACACATCTTCATTGACACAGGTCCCAGCACATGTGTTTCACGCTCCAAGGCTTCAGGGGCTCACTCCCTGCCAGTGAATAAGAATAAACACCTTGCCCTACCTTCTGTCCCCCATAACATCCCTCCCTTGGGCTGCACCACTTCCTAGCTCCTCAGGCACTTTACACAGAGGCCACCCAGACTATTCACCTGTCTCCACAAATTGACTCACATAGATAGACCCCTGTGGCTGTCATAACCGACCCATCCTGCTCAGTGCCTGCCCCACCCTGGCTCTTGTCTGGCTGGGACCTCAGACTCAGAACCAGCTGTCTTTGATCTTCCTGTCACCTCCCATCAAATGATGGGATTGGAGCATCCTAATATGTAAGAGGGAACTGGACCTGTCAGTATCTCCACATGGGTGCGCTTCCTGATGCACCTGTAAACTCCTGGATGGGCTGGCCCAGGGCCTACGGCACTTCCTTGCACAGAGTATGATTTTCATGAGCATCAAATGAAATCAATTGTATTAAAGTGACTTCAATGTGGATTTTTTCAGGAAGAAAAGCAGCATTTCTGCCTTGTGCTCAGGCTGCTGGATTTAGGCTCCTGGCACTCTTCTGTGGAGTGCCAGGATCCACATTTGCTTTTTATTTTTTTAACCCTCACCCAAGGATATGTTTATGGATTATTTCTTTAGAAAGAGAGAGGAAGCGAAGAGAGAGAGAGAGAAAGAGGGGGAGAGAGAGAGAGAGAGAGAGAGAGAGAGAGAGAGAGAGAGAGAGAGAGAGAGAGAGAGAGAGAGAAAGAGAGAGAGAGAGAGAGAAACATTGATCAATTGCCTCCTGCACATACCCTGACTGGGGATTGAACCCGAAACCTCTTGGTGTAGGAGATGATGCTCCATCCAACCAAGCCACCCAGTCAGGGCTCCACATCTGTTGTTCACTGGGGGTTAGTGTTCCTTCCAGGCCTATGCCTCACCACGCAAAGAGAGGACACTGAGGGAAAAAGCAAGGTAAAGAAATTGGAGCAGCAAAAGATATAGAAACATTTTCTTCCTAAATTCTACTTTTGGTGCAGCAGCGAGAGTATGGAAATTGTCAGGACCATGAAGCAGCGGAGGGTGTGTGGCGGGGCTCCTTGCAGACACTGTTACGCTGGTCTCGTTCAGACTAGCTGGTCTCGTTCAGACTAGCTAGTGTTTCCTGCTGATTTCTCAGGGACAAACAATTGAAAGACATGAGGGCTAAACCCTGTGTGACTCTTGGTCTTGCAGTCTGTGCAGTTTATAGAGAAGATGGTCTTACATTTGCAAAATGACTGAAAAGTAGGAAAATTCAGTCTGGCAGGCTTTTTCAAATCCTTTGATTTGAATAAGTTCCTTTGTTCTCTGCACCCAAGTGGTCTTTACCTCCCCTGTCTTCATACTCACACTTGTCATTATTTGTGTTATTTATCATCCCTGCTAGATTGCAAACTCCATTGCGCCACCCTGTCACCAACACCTAGCACAGCACTGATTAGTGCTCCATAAATACCACACTTTCCCTGACTGGTGCGGCTCAGTGGGTTGGGCATCGTCCTGCAGAGTGAAAGGTCACCTGTTTAACTCCTGGTCAGGACACATACCCGGGTTGTGGATTCATCCCCTGGGTGCGTACAACAGGCAACTGATCGACATTTCTCTCCCTCTCTTTCTCCCTCCCTTCCTCTCTCTCTAAAAATAAGTAAATGAAAGCTCTACTTTAAAATAAATAAGTACTGCCTTATTAAATAATGGATTATATCTAGAATGCAAAGTTCAACCTCTATTAGACGCTGTGCGAGGGGTAAATTGTCAGAGAATTCAGAGAAGGAGCTTCGCAGACGGACTGAGACTGGAAAGGGTCCTGGGCCACCTGGGGTAGAGGAAAGGAGGAGACCTTCCGGCGGGAGGCGCAGGAGCAGAAGTGTAAAGGCCGAGTGAAGGCTGTCTGTGCTGGGAGCAGTAGCTGCCTAGCATGGGCCTCAGCGCGGCTTGCAGCGCAGTGATGCAGGCGTTCCATCCATGCTATCAGGAGGAGGGGGAAACAGCCAATGGGGGCAGGGAGCCCCGTTCAGTCTCCTCTCTTTCTGTCACACCCCATCTACCCACCTCAAGGCCACTCTGAGGTCCCTCCTTGGCCCCACACAAGGAGCCCAGATCAGAGTGTGGCTCTCACTAATGGGACTTGAAGCTGTTACTGGCCTGGAGCAGCAGGGGAAGCCGCAGGGGACAGTCTGGCAGGCTTGGCATCTTCATTCTTTTGGCAAATGGAGGACTGATACTGTAATTAGTCTCGTTACAGCAGAATCTCATGGCAAGAAACGGGAAAGGCTATCAGCTTAGCTAATAGGGAATCATGTCCTACGGAGAAAGCTCCTATTTCTGGAGACTTCCTGCATTTGTGATTTAGTGTCTCTGCCTACAAATAGGAAGCCAGCTGACCTGGGCTTTGTCCAAAATGCCCACACTGCCTTGCTCTCTGGGAGAGAAGCTGGCTGAATGCAGCACCACCTGGGCAAAGGCACCCACTCTTCGGCTTCACCACTGGCCTGGTGTATGACCTTGGGCAAATTAAAGCCTTTTTCCTGTGTCTAGAACAAAGGAACCGTTCAATAAATGTGGCTAATTTTATTAATAATGTCATTATCATTAGCGCAGACAACTCTAGAAAACAGACAGTAGAGGCTTAGAGCAGATAAGTTTTGTTGTTTTTATATCTGTGTTTATGTTTGTCTATCCTGCCATGAGATCTCTGGCTCAGAGAAGAGACCTTTTATTCTCTCACTGAGCCTTTGAGTGACACCTGCTCCCCAGGCTCATTTCCCCTCCAGGCAATGCTGAGAGGGCCAGATGGTTACCTGTTTGTGCAATGAGGTTTGTATCACAAGAGAGGAACCCTGAGATTATGAGACTCAAAGCTTACATGAAGGGCTGGAGGGGGAAGGTATGAGGAAGGGAGAAAAAGAGGAGAGGAGAGAGACATTTGCACTAAACCATAAACAAGTTCTCTCCAGGGGAGAGGGATGGGTCTCTAGGTCTATTACCCCTACAATGTGAGACAAGGCTCTAGGGGGATGAGCCTTCACACTTTCCCAGAGCAATTCACGACTCCCACCCTTCAAAGCGTGTTTAGCCACCAGCCACCCTTCAACCATTTACCGACCCTCCTCTCCAAAAGCCTGAGCCTTGCAGAAATGTGCACATATTCATAGAGCATTGTCTCCCTACTGCTTCTGAGCCACTGGCAGCTGAAGATGCAGATCTTACTCCCTAAGATCCCTGTGTGTGTGTGTGTGTATCTGTGTGCAAGTGTGTATCTGTATGTAAATTTGTGCTGGTCTTTGCACGTGGGGGCATACGTACTTTGTGGGGAACTTGTTTATGTACAGTGCTGGGAGAGATGCCAAGCTTTCTGCACAGAAGAGAGGATGGATCAGGCCGGTGATGTGCGGGCTGTGAAGCCACTAAGAGCACAGCAGGCAGAGGGGAAGTAGTGCTGGACGTGGTGCTGGACCGGATTCCGGAGACCCACCGGCCTTCAACACAATAACTGCACGACTTGCGTAGTCCCTCCTCTTTGAAATGTGGGTGATTATATCTTCCACACCTACTCCAACAAGTTAATAAAGCTCAAGTAAGAGAATATACGTGAAAGCACTTTGAACAGTATAAAAGCCACACAAATCAAATGCAAGCTATTATTAGTGATGCTTTGACACCAACCTACAGTAAAAGTGTTCATAAGTATACAGCGCATTACTTGGCACATAGTACTTGCTCTATAAATATCACTTCTCCTTCTGGCACCTTCTGCACATAGTAGGTACTAATTATGTTGGATGGATGGAAAGATGGATGGATGGATGGATGGATGGATGGATGGATGAATGGTGGGTGGATGGTGGGTGGAAGTCTTACCAGTGCAACTTCAAAATTATGTAAAGAGCCTTTCCACAGAGCATTTGGCTTCCACAACTATGGGAAGGGGGCCTGGGGGAATTCTCCCAATATCCTAGCTCAGTTTGCTGACCGGCTGCATAATCTACCATCTCAGCGAGGGGAGCTGGAGTACCATGAGACAAAATGATGAGACAGTTAGGCTGGCATTTCTTTCTAGAATAATAATAGTAATAATAGGATGGGGAAATAGTATAGGTTGTTTGAGTTGAGAGGCACCGAAGGCTTTGTTTCTTGAGTGTCTGCTCTGTTCTGGGACGGGGGTACAGGCCCTCTCTGATGTCCAGAGGCCAGGTCTCGTAAGGAAGACAGATGTTAAAAAAGTGAACCCCGTGAGGGTTGGCAGGACAACTGAATAACCTTTTATTTCAGCTTGGTCTCCCTTACTTCTGGGAAGGCTCCCATTGCTGAGTCAGAAGCAGACCCTTCCCACTCCCTGTCTAGTATTTTCTGAAAACCAGAGAAGCTTCTCGGATGACTCGGCAGGGGGAGGACAGGGAGGGGGGAAGCTGTGAGATGGGGTGGGGATCCCTACGGCTGGAAAGCTGACAGAATTCTCTGAGAACTGCAAGTGGAGGAGAGATGGGACGTGGGAGAACATTTGAGGCGAACAGCTTCAGGGTGCGCCAGGCTGGTTTGGAGGCCCAGGCTCAGTCAGGGTGTGAAGCTGAGAGATACCTGGCTCTGAGGGACCGTGTGGACTCACATGATGAAGATGTCAGTGGTGATGGCGTTGAGTCGGCAGAAAAGTGTCTATCCCTTCAAGGATTCCCATGTCTCAGCCCCCAGGACCTGTAACTATGTTACTTTACATGGCAAAAGGGACTTTTACAGACAAGAATAAGTTAAGGACCTTGAGACAGGGAGATATTCCTGGATTATCCAGCTGGGCCAGGGATAATCACAGGATCCTTAAAGCGGAAGGCCCAGGTAAGAGAGTCGTAGTCACAGAGTTGAAGGTTGAAGATTCTATGCTGGTGGCTTTGAAGATGGAAGAAGGAGCTGGGAGCCAAGGGAGGCAGGTGGCCTCTAGAGACTGGAAAATCGAGAAAACATTATCCTAGAGCCTCCAGAAAGAACACAGCTCTGCCGACCCCTTGGTTTTAGCCCAATGAGACCCATTTCAGATGGCTAATTTCAAGAACTGGGAGATCATCATTTTTTTGTTTGTTTTTTTTTTTTGTTTTGTTTTTTTTGAACTCTTCTCTGTAATTAAGAGGGGACGACAGTGATGTCACGACGTGTTAAGAAGCCAGATCATCATTTTGTGTGTCATTGCTACATGATGGCGATTTGTTACAGCAGCTGCAGGACCCTTATACAACGGTGGGATGAGAAACAGAGGTCCTTCCCTTCACCAGCATCAAGATTCTTGTGCACCCCTGGGGAAGGGAGGAGTGTGAGCAGCTACTTACTGACTACTGACTGCCAGGTGGCATTGCTCTGAGAAATCACCCAGAGAACAGTCTAGGATTTTACACCAGGTTTATTGAAGGAAGGGAGGGAAAGGGGGCAGAGGTAAGAGAAGACTCCCAGACCAACACAACGGCCCATCAGAGCAAGGGGAAAAGGGAAAGGGGAAGGGAGGAAGGAAGAAAGGAAGGAAGGGAGGGAGGGAGGGAGGAAGGAAGGAAGGAAGGAAGGGAGGGAAGGGGAGTGGAGACTCCTGGTCACCCATAGGGCACGTAGAAATCATCTGCCTATGCTCCTGCAGGTGCCGGCTCCACCTTTCCGAACACACATTTCAGTTAGGATGAGTTTACCCATCAACACATTCAGCATGTTATTTACATCTCCCTGCTTTTCCCTGCCACCAGGCCAGTCAATATGCGGTGCTAGGTCCATCAACATTTCTTCTGAGAATGAGCAGAGTCCATTTTTATTTCCTATGCGAGAGGCTGGGTCCAGGTTAATTGGCATGCAGTTCACTTGTAGACGTCAAAAGTCCAGGTGGGCTGTCCAGCTGCCACCATGTTCTGACACTGGCCTTGAATCATAATTGCTTATAAGAGTTGACAATTACTGAGGACTTTCTATGTGCCAGGTAAAGCATAGTTGTTTTTTTAGAAGCTATCTTAACCCTGTTTGAGGCCCTGGTTAGAAGCCAGTCAGTTTTTCCTGAGCAGTCAGTTAAACCACACCCTCAAACACTCCCTTATCTGGCTTTCGTAGGCCACTATCCACCCACCTTAACTGCCCCAGGGCCAGGCACTAGACAGCCAGGGACACCCCAGAGCCTGCTGAAATTATTCAAACTACCCAACCCTGAGCTTGCTTGCCCTGCCTCCCCTGTTCCTTCCTTCAGAAGCTACATTAAAGGAATTTGCCCATAGATCCCCCCTCTCTGTCTCATGACCAAGTCTGGGGCTTCCCTGAGTGGTCATGATGGGGATCCTGTGCTCTTGACAGAGAGCCGTAAATACAACAAAACTGTAAAACTCTGATCTTTCTCTTGATCAGCATCTGGCCTCACCCTACCTCACCCCAGGTAATGGGGTTAGAACCCTCTATACACACTTAGTCATTTGATCCTCACCACAAGCCAGTGAAGAAGTTACTTATCACTATTATCTACTTGCTATTATTATCCCCACTCCACATGATGAATAAAGAGAGGTGAAGCAACTTGCCCAATATTGCATAGCTCTTAAGTGGCAGAGCTAAAATTCAAACCCAAATAGCCAGGCTTCGGAGACGGGGCTCTTCTCCACCACACGGTGCTACCCACGGTGTTGAGGTAGCATTTGCCACCATCCTAACAGAGTGACTGCTATACACTGGGCCTATTTTGACTTAGAGAACATAGAGTAATATGACATACCTGGCATATCACATATCTGAAATTAGAGTTCTGCCCTTCATAAATGTCATTAAGTGGGGCCGAGAATAAGTTACAGCTGGGAAAACTAATCCAATCTGGGGCCTCCCTCAGAGAGTTAGGTGATTTAAAACATCTAATCTACAGGTAATTCTATTAAACATTCCAGGTACATACCCATGCTTCATGCAGCTAGTTGGTTCAGAACAATTTCCAATATATGACCCCCTTGACTTTTCTGGCCAATAAGTGTTCAAAGGTTGGGGCTGGAAGTGCCAATTTGGCCAAAGGTCCCTCTTGAGTTAGGTGAATTCACCAACAATGTTTGGCCTTAGGAGGCAAGGGCAGAGAATATTCCAAAGAAGCTCATTTCTGCAATGCTGCAGCAGGGTTAGAGTAAGCCCCCTGGCTCCCTCCCACACTTCGATAATGACCTTGGGGTGAATCGATCTCATCCTGTCTTAGCCTGCAACACCCCCGAAGTAGAGCCTGAGACAGAAGCTTGCATGCAGGTGGCTGGGAATGTGGCTCCAGCAAGCTGGAGCAATGAACAGCAGGTAAGACAGGGCAGAAGGAAATCCAGGTGGAAGAGTGTGTTAGGGACTTGGCTGCTGCTAAACATACCTGGATACAGTCCATTGTGACCTTCACAGGGACCTTATGAAAAGTCCCCGAACAGTGCACCCGAGGAACAAATGGGAAGTATTATCCATCGGCGTCTACACTGATTGATCCAGGGCCTTAACCAAAGGGCTTAACTCACCATATTCCAGGTTGCCTGTGTGTGAGTGTAGGGCACATAGTAAGAGGTGTTTGGTGCAGGCCTGGGACAAGACCCTGTAAGATCATATGGCAGCAAAACCCATCCACGTCAGCCTAGACCTTTTGCCACAGCTACGGCTGGATTAAGAGGTGGGGCCAAAAGCATTTTGAAGTTGTACCCAAGTTATAACCAACACCTGTCTGGACCCTGAAGACTTCAGTGAAGACCGGTGTTGTGGCATCTGCGTGTCAGAAAGTATTGTTACCAGAAGCACAACCCTGTCTTACCCTGCCCCTGCCCCAGTGAACAGCTAGGATGTGTAGGTACCGACAACTTCCACTCCTTCTCCCCTCCCCACACACCTAGAGTTTCTGGCCCTAAAATACATTTGGAATGTAACCGTGGCTGGGGAAGCTTCTCTGTTACGCCCCCCGCCCCCAAAGCAACAACTATGATAAGCAAGCATGGGCTTCCCGCATCTTATAATACTGATTGGGTGGTGCTGAACGCCTTTAGTTTTTTCTTGTCTGGGAGGCTCTTTATATGACCTTTCATCCTAAATGGTTGCCTTGCTGGGTAGAGTAATCTTGTTGTAGGTTCTTACTTTTCACCACTTTGAATATTTTATGCCCATCCTTTCTGACCTGCAAAGTTTCTGTTGATAAATCAGCTGACAGTTTTATGGGACCTCCCTTGTAGGTAACTAACTGCTTTTATCTTGATGATTTCAAGATCTCTTTTTGTATTTAACCTTTGACATTTTAATTATGTTGTGTCTTGGTGTGGGCCTCTTAGTGTTAATCTTGTTTGAGACTCTGTATTCCTGAACTTGTAAGTCTTTTTCCTTCATCAGGTTAGAGAAACTTCTGTCGTTATTTTTTATATAGGTTTTCAATTCATTATTCTCTCTCTTCTCCTTCAAGCACCCCCATGATGTGAATATTTTCCCAAGGCTTCTCAAACTATGCTCATTTGGGGGTATTGTCCCCCCTTTTTTGCTGTTTTGATTGGGTATTTTCTGCTTTTTTATCTTCCGAATCTCTGATTTGATTCTTTGCTTCATCTAGTCAACCATTGATTCCCTGCAATGTATTCTTCATTTCAGTTAATATATCCTTCATTTCTGACAGGTCCTTTTCTATGTTTTCTATCTCCATACTTACGTTTCATATCTCTTTGTTGAAGTTCTCACTAAGTTCATCTACTCTTCCCCTAAGTTCATTGAGCATCCTTATAACCAGTGTTTTAAACTCTGCATCTGGTAGATTGCTTATCTCCACGTTGTTTAGTTCTTTTTCTGGAATTGTGTTCTGTTCTTTCATTTGGGCAATATTTATTCATCTCCTGACTTTGGCATACTCCCTGTATTTATTTCTATGTATGAGGTAGAGCTGCTACGCCTCCAGGCTCGATAGAGTGGCCTTCCGCAGAAGAAGTCCAGTAGGGCCCAGGGGCCCAGTATCCCTGATCGCCTGAGCTCAGCTCTCCAGGTGTACATTCCACGTGGGCTGTGTCCATCCTCCAGTTATAACTGAGCCTTGATTGCCATTGACACTTCAATGCGAGGGAGTCATCCCCAGGCCCACCGACTGTGAGGACTGGCTACAAACACCATGGAGGATCAGCTGTTCTGGGGCCCGCCTCCTGAAGCAGTACGTACTTCAGTGGGGCTCTGGTTCCCTGTGAAAGTGTCACTTGTGGAGGTGTTTTGGGGTGCTTTGATATGGTCTGAAGCTGTCCAGTGGGTGTGCTGGCTCTGGGATCTCTTGGTGTGGGACCAGCCCATTCTGCATTCTCCCCTTCCTATCAGTCTTGATGTGGCTTCTTCTTTATACCCTTAGTTATAGGATTTCTGTCGAGCTAGATTTCAGACAGTTCTGAATGATGACTGTTCTATAGTTTAGTTGTAATTTTGATGTGGATGTGAGCACCAGCATCTTAGCTGGAACCTTCTAATTATTTTTTTGTTATGGCTTTCAAACTTAATCCCACTGTGATAATTTTATTCACCGAATTATTTTAATCCTTTAAAATTCACTGACAATTCTTTATAGCCCAGAGTTAGTAACTGTTCCATGTCCCTTTAAAAAAAAGCATATGTCTGGACACATATTGGGTGTAGAGTTCTATATATGTCACTTAAACCGAATTTACCAATCATGTTGTTAAAATCTGCTCTAACCTTATTGACTATTGTGGCTGCTTGTCCTATTGATTACAGAAAGACATGTATTAGAGTCTCCTACTTTAAACTTTCTGTATCCTTTAATTTGGGGCCCTTCTTGGCCAGTTTGAAATCATTCCCCAGACTCAGCTATCTTGTTGCCATGAGCAGCATGCCTGGTTCTTGTGTTCCTTGAGGAAGAAACCTGTTGGTCATCACTAAGTGTCTGCATACCCTTTGTTCTGCCCACCCAACTTCTCCCACTTCTTCATTGATCCCACCTGCCACACCTCCTTATTCCCTGCCACTTCCCCAGTCATGCCCTTAACACTGCTGAGTGGTAGTTATTGCTGCCTGTCCCAGTGGCAACCTTGACCTCTCTACCTACCCAGTGTTCCACCTTTAACACCAGCCCTTATCTCAACCTCCGGACATAGACATTGCTGTCATCTTCTCCTTTCTCCTTCGATATTTGGGGACAGGAAGACAGCTTCCAGAGCCTTATCACTATCACTCTAAGCTTTAAGGCTCCTTTCTGGGGATTCCTGAGTTACTCCAACTCGATTCCTCTTCTGCTTTCCAGTTCCCCTCTCCAGGTAACGCAGGTACCGCCATCCCTTCATTTGACTTCCCACTTTAATCTCTCTTGTAACAACATACTGTCCTGTAAAAGTATGGCTTTTGGAGTCAGACAGACTAGCGTTTGAATCTTAGCTCTCCCATTTATTTGGGCAACTCACCAGGGTTTGAGTTCACCATCCTAGGTGATAATATGAAGATATTAGATTTTACCTCACAGAGTTGTTGCAGGGAAAAATTGGTACAATCTTCCCAAAGCTCTAGGTCAGAAACTGGTTATTTTTTCCCCCTACGTACATGAAAATCCTATTCGTTATGCCAGTGAGCCCTCCCACCCTTCTTCTTCCCCTTATTTCATTCCTTCCTTTCTACTACCCAATTTAAATTTATTGAAAAGAACTTGAAGGTTATAGCCTCAACTTTGCCACTGACTTAGTAGCAAGACTTTGAGCGAGTCAGTTTGTTCTCTCTGAGCTTGTTTCTTTATCTATAAAAGAAGGCACTGTGCTAGATGACCTCTATGGTCTTGTTCCCCTGAGACATTCTGCAGTGTAAAGTGGCTCTGAAGTCCCCTCTCCTTCACAAAGACTTTCAATTGTTGGAAATAATGACAATTCTTTCTCCTTTACCCACATTCCGCTGCCTTGTTGGAACATGCCCCTTCTGTTTTATTTTTGCTCTTTATGCTAAAAATGTTCATCCATAAGGATTTATGTCAACATGGCTGGGGGCTGGGTAGTGAAATAATTTCTGCATGTTTACAGGGAGAGACTGAACTCTGCAAGAACAAAACTGTTGCCCTCAAGGGGCAAAGCTATCCTTCGTGGAGGCTCTCTCCACTCCCGCCCTCACAAAAGCCTGGTGGCAACGCTTAGCTGAGTTCATGACACATCGAGCAATAATCAATCAATCTTCCTTCCTTTCCTCTCTTCCTCTCTCACTTCCTCCCTCCTTCCCTGCCTTCCTCCCTGTGGGCTCACAGGAATTACACAAAGTATCTTACAAAATTTATTTCAATCTATTGATTCAAGCCTATCTTCATGCATTCTTTCTTCCATTTAACAAATTGTTATTGAACATATATTATGTCTGAGACACTGTGCTAAGCTTTAAGGTTGTAAACATGAATAATACATAATTCTCGCCTTCAAGGAACTCCCTGTTTAATTTGTTTGTTTAACAAATATAGCATGTCATGCTGGATTCTCTGGAAACAGTAAAACAGAGTTTGGGGTGTGCGATATTTATTAGACGTCAAAATTTGTTAAAGGAGGGAGGAAGAAGTGCAATTGGGGAGAAAATATGTTGAACATGATTCAGGCCTCAGAACTTCAGGACCTAGCAGTTTACTCTGGAGCAGGAGTAGCTCATCAGAGTCATGACACACTGGCCCAGTTGTCATCCTTCATGCCCCTGTATGTTAGTTTCCCGGGGACGACATAATGAATTCCAGTTCTGGAGGCCAGAAGCCTGACATCAAGGTGTCAGCACAGCCATGCTCCCTCCAAAGTCCCTTGAGGAGGAGCCTTCCCTGCTTCTTTCATTTTCTGGGGGCTCCAGACATTTTGTGACTTGTGGTATGCTGTCTACAAGGAACTCACCTCAGATTGAAAGACACACACAGGCCGAAGTTAAAGGGGTTAAAGTGGAAACAAAACAAAACAAAAGAAAACCTGGGGTAGCAACACTTATACCAGACAAAACAGACTGTAGAAGGAAGGCCAAAACAAGAGACAAAGAAGGACCAGCAACTCCACTTCTCAGTATTTCTCTGAAGAAACCGAAAACACTAAATCAAAAAGACACAGACATCCATATACTTATTGCAGCCTTATTTACAATAGCCGAGATATGGAAGCAACCTATGTGTCCAGCAATAGATGAACGGACAAGAAAAAGTGGTGCATATATACAATGGAATATGACTGAGCCATAAAAAGTGAAATCTTGCCATCTGCAACAATATGGATGGACCTGGAAGTTATTATGCTAAGTGAAATAAGTCAGACAGAGAGAGGCAGATTCCAAATGATTTCACTTATATGTGGAATCTAAAAACTAAACAAAGAAGCAGAACAGAAACAGATTCATAGATATAGAAAACATGCTGATGCTTGGCAGATTGAAGAGGGGTTGGGGGACTGAGTAAAAAAGGTGGAGGGATCAAGGAGTACAAATTGGTAGTTATGAATAGTCATGGGGACGTAAAGTACAGCATGGGGAATAGAGTCAATAATATTGTAATAACCATGTATGGTGTCAGATGGGTACTAGATTTATTGGGCTGATCACGTTGTAAGTTATATAGATGTCTAATCACAGGGTTGTACACCTGAAACTAATATACTATTGTACATCAACTCGCTTTTAAAAATAAAGAAAAATTAAAAGAATTTAAAATATTAAAGAGAAAGAGAGAACATTAGAAAGACCAGTCATGAGTAAGCAGCAAATGTTCAAGAAGCCCGAGAGAGTTGTTCCATGTGTGGTCTAAGAGGAGACCACAGGATGCCTGGGGAGGAGAATATTCTCCTGCCTCTCTCCCCACTGCTGAATGCAAAGCATTACCGCTTTTCATGCACAAATCTTCCCCTTTGACGTTTATCCTTCCTGTTTATGTTATATCATTGCCCTGACTTATCACTGAAAGATACTGACTCACTTCTTGGTCCCTCCCCACATTTGCTGAGGATTTTGGCTTGTGGTCCAGTCTTTCTATGTTTATGTGGATGCTTGGATCTCCCTGACTCTACTTCATCTCAGCTGCTCATCTCTGTGGATACAACCTCATTTTTTTCAGTCCCCAAAATGTACCATGTCAGATCTTAAACCTCATATCCCCCTCTCTGAATATAATATTCTATCCTTCTAGCTTGATCATAATTTTACTCCCATAAGTCCTGCTCTTGGTCACTTCATTTGCTCCCAATCAGCCCACTACTCGCCTCACCATTTACCTTTCCAGATTCCATGGAGTTCGGTATTCCCACATTGCGCAGACTTGTCTCAGCATAACCTTGAATTTTGTCTTTTAGTCTGTGTCTACCAATGCTCTCACTTCCTCTCCAACTTTGACCAGCATTATGTTAGGCAAAGGCCAAATCAGGATTAATCCTAATTACGCCTTCCCTCTGACTTCTCCCAGGCTGCTGCACACTGCTGAGAACGTTGTCAGGTTGTGTAGAATGGTCTTCACCTTCAGCCTTGCCCTCAGCCCCTGGACTGCTCTCTAGAGGAGTCTGTGTGCAGCTCACCAGCAAACATGGTCACTGTGATATGCACAGGAGTGAGGTTGCTCAGATAGAGCAGGGGGCAGGAGGGAGGAGACTCGGTTGTGGCAGACTGAGGCATGAACGACTAGCGAAGTGCAACCTCTAAGCAGAAAATAGTTATTCAGAAAGCCTAACAGCAAAGGGAAGGAGAAAGGCTAGTAGGTACAGCATATGAGGGTCTAGTTATTTTAATTGTGGGATAGGAGAGATGAGCGTGTGCTAGAGGCTGAGAAGAAAGGACCGGTTAAGAGGGAGAGATTGAAGTTATAGGAAAGGGAGGGATGATTGCAACAGAATGTCCAGCAAAAGAGGAGTAAGAAAGCAGCAGTGGACCCCGACTCTTTGGGATAATGCACACATGCAGACAGACACACAAAATTTCTCTACTGTATGATTGGTTATAGCCACGTAAACAATGTGTCCATATGCATAAAGTTTACAAGGAAGAGAGAAAAATAGAAAGTTCTTATGTCAATGGTGCACAATTAAGGCTGACTATTTTCTTTTTAAATTTGGGTTATTACTGTAAAAATATTCAATAATAAAAAATTCCTTGTAGAAAAGATGAATGAGTTCACTCTGCTCTTTTATTTTTTTTTGCCTAGGGCCAGAAATTCTAACCATATAATATGAAGACAGATGAATTTGAGTTCACAGATTGCTTTGCCACTTGTCTAGTTAGTCATTTAAGCATCTAAGCCTCGGTTTTCCCCAATATGTAAAATGGGGATAACAATAATTGTTCCTATATAATTGTGAGAATTAAATGGGATGAAGTATGACCTCATGGTCGGTGGCACATACTAAGTGCTTAGTAAACGTTACTGGGTAGTATCATTGTTTTGTTACAGCTCCACCAGTGCTGAGTCAGATGCTCTGGTCTTCGGTGTCTCCACAGCAATTTCAGCGCAGCTCCGTGGAATGAGGGAAGGTGTGGAGCCGTGCATGCCTTAGAGCGCTGCCTCTGACAGAGCAGCACAAACTGGAAGGAGTTAGCTAACTTCCGAGACTCAATTTCCACATATTAAAAAAAAAAAAAATCTACCTTTTAAAATCAAAATCAAAATTCTTAATCTATTTTACATGATCAGGTCCAGGCTTGTTTCTCCAGCCTCTCCTCATCTCTCTCTCTCTCCCCTTTGTCCCCACACCCTAAACTGACTCCTACTTATCCTTCAGATTTGCTTCCTCAGTTTCTGCCATCCATTGGATTGAGTCAGTTTTATTTATTCCCTTCCTATCACTCTACTGATTTATAAATTGCATGACCTAACCCTATTAATATTTTATATGAATGTAATGTTTGGCCACCATCAGCACCTTCTCACATTATGTCATTATTGTCCAATATTTTAGTTTCACTGTTTTTATACCCCACCCAATGGACCATTATTATTTTTCCTTTTATGTAGTCATTGTAAGGTATAAATAAAACTTAACAATTTCTTTGCTCAATATTCCTTCTGTTACATTTTTGTTTTAGTTTCTTTTTAAAATATACACAATTTAATAGTTCTTCCAGTGAGTTTCTGTTCATGATATATTCTCAGTTTTCATTTACCTGAAAATGTCTTAATTTCACTCATTGTTGCATGATGCCTTAACTGAGTATAGGGTTTTAGGATTATGATGATTTTCTCTTATCATTTTGAAGATACTATTCCATTGCCAATGGTTAATGTTGTGTAAGTCAGTCCACATGCCATTCCTCTGAAGGTACCCTATCTTTCTCTCTGTTTGAAACATTTCTTTGTGTGCTTCTCTGGTTCAAATTACTTGTGTCTTAAAATATTCTCTGTTTTGTCTTCCATAGTTTTATTACTCAGTGTTTCTGTGTGAATTTTCTTTATTATGCTATGTACTCATTATACTTCCTACATCTGAGAATTCATATCTTTAGCTAGTCTAGGAAATTATCCTTTAACATTCTCTGTTCCTTATTTTCTCAAATCTCTCATTCTAAAACCCACAGTAGACATAACTTGACATCTTTAGTCTGTTCTCCATATGTTACTCCCATTTTCTTGTTTTCCGTTTCTTTATCTTTGTGAACTTAATTTTCTTTAGTTTTCTTGAGTCTATCTTCCAGTTCATGAACTCATTCTTCAGCTGCTTCTAATTTACTTAATTCATTTAAATCTCAATGACTATATTTTTTACTTCTAAATATTTTATTTAGTTCTTTTTTCAAATTACCTAGTTTTTTAGAAGCATCTCTTTTATCCCATGTTTTTAAATCCTCATTTCATATCTTCAATAATTTAAAATATGTTTATCTTATGGAGTTTTTCAGCTTGTTCTATTACTGACATTTTTAAGGGTCTAATCTTGTTGATTAGGTCTGATTTTTTTTCTGTAATGCTTTCAATGACTTGGTTGTGTATTTGATAATTTTGGATTGTGAGTTCATCTCAGTTATGGTTCATTTGTGGCTTTATTTGTGAAAATTTATGGAAGTCTTCATTACATCTATATTTATGTAGCTATGAAAGGAAGAGTCTGTGTCCTTCTAGAGAATTTCTGCTTTGACTTTTGCCAAAGATATCAGACTGAGACTCCCTTTTTGTTCATTTCTCCCCAAAGGTTGTGTATTTTTAGACCCCAAATTATCTGAAGCTCTGTAATAACAAAGTTTCAGAGGTGCTTATGCCCTTCCACCAGAACCCAGGCTGAAACAAATAATTGTTCACATCTCCATTTATCTTCTGGCAGATGTTTTTTAGCTTATCCTTTCACTAATAATGTAACCCAGTGAGTGTCCTGCATTACATTTTAATTTAAGCTCCATGGTTACTGAGATGATGACCTGTGTTCTTGCTAACCTGTGTACTCTACCCCCCACCCACAAGCCCCAGGCAGTGTCAGTTATTACTTTCCAACCTTGTTTATACTTTATTCTTTGCTTTGAGGACCTGGAGAGTTCACTAAACCTATGCAAGATAACTATGCATTTAAAAGGATATTTGCGCTACTTCCTTGAGTATTTCTCTTCAGTAGTTCCAACTCTATTGAGAATAATTAATTACATAATTTTAATTTATTGTTTATATTACCCACTGGATCAGAAGCTCCCTAAGGGCAAGAACCATATCTATTTTGCTCATACTGCCTGATATATAATAGGTGACAAATAAATGCTTGTGGAATAGATGAAGGTGTTGTGAGATTTAGATTCAAAATGGTATGAAATTAGCATATGTTATATGTACAATTACTAAAAGGCATTTGTTTATGACGTATTTTACTTTTTTCTCCATTTTTATGGATTCTTGCTTCTGGAAAAATGAAAAAGTTCCACATGACCTTTTCATGAGCCAACAATTTCTCTACCACTCTCATAAGCCAGTGTGATTTGGGGCAACCCCAGACATGAAGGGTTAAAGACTGTTCCTTATACCTAGGTACTCTTGCATTTTTTGAAATGTGTTGGGGAGAGTGTATGAATGGAAAACAAAGATAGGCATTTGTACCTACTGGACTAATGCCTTTGACCTATATCTCAACATCTTTTTTTTTTTTCTGGTCTTTCTCTTCTCCTATTTGGGGCATTCTCCAGCACCCCTGTGAGCTTTTATTGGACTAGCACAGAACTAAGTGTAAATAGACCCAAGTTCTAGTCCAAGTCCTGTCACTGAAAAGCTATGTGATCTTAGACTGTTCACTTAACATTCTTTTCTTTATTTCCTAATAAGGAAAATGAGAGATTTGGGCTCTATTGAAAGAGATTTCCTAATACAAATAGCTATGACTTACTATAAATTTCTTCCCTGTCAGACTATCTTTAACCTTTCATCATTAACAAATCAGCATGTTTTCTTCCTCTAGTTTGGCTTTCTACCTTCTGTCCCTCACTGTGCCAGTTACCTCTCTCCTTCCCATCCCCACCTTCACCACTGGCTTAGTCTCTATTATAACAGGTAAGCTACTTAAGGGTGGTGTAATATCTATATAGAGTCTGCAGATTAATAAATGATTATCACTATTATAATAATAATTACCCTTGTACTTTTACCCTGATCCTTTGAGCTCAAATTAATCTTTCCCTACCCTCTCAAGTTGACAAGTAAATAATTGCTTGGACTCTCCTAATAGCAGAATTTGTATTTTCCAAGTGTCTCACACTCCAGTGACACTTTGTCAATATCCTCCCTAGTTTCCCAGGGAGATGACAGGCACAGATGAGTGAGGAGGCTCTTTCAGGGCCTCAGAAAACATCAGCAGCTATCCCCCTTCCTCTGTGAGTATGATTGGAAGCAATGAATGGCCTGAAAAGAGTATTTGACTGGGTTTTGGTCATTCTAGGATTGGTTTTACTGGGATATCTTGATGTTCATGGGCAAGTCACTTCACCTCTGAAAGCCTCATTGTCCTCATCTGTTATAAGGTGGGATTAGACCAGGTGCTCGGTAAGCATGGACCTTAGAATCACATAGATTGCAATTCAAATTGGGACTCTGCTAATTTAGCAGCTCCATAACTTTGGAGTCATTAACTTTTTCTGAGGCACAATTTCCTCCGTTTTCTAACTGTCCAGCTCTTAGGCTAAATGTTTAGATTTTCATTCACTCTACTTTCTCTCCTGTGCTGGCTAACTCAGTTCCCTCCCATCCTCGCCCACCTTTCTTCCTGTTTACCTCTTCACCCTCCAGAGGCCATCCTTAGGCTTCACACTTGTCTCTACATATCCTCACACTCCTTGGAATCATGCAGACTGAGGCTTGAAGTTCACTAGGATAGCCACCTTCCTCTTGTGCCTGAGGTCTGCACCACGGAAGCAGACACCCAGTTCTTAGTCTCCTCCCCTGGAC
The DNA here is from genome assembly GCF_987537825.1 of Furipterus horrens. Taxonomy (NCBI): domain Eukaryota; kingdom Metazoa; phylum Chordata; class Mammalia; order Chiroptera; family Furipteridae; genus Furipterus; species Furipterus horrens. The sequence continues at coordinate 24,511,485 of NW_028327181.1, read as the reverse complement.
CACCACCCAACCCTTTTTTATGACTCTCTAGAGATAAGAACCACACACCTGCTAAGTCAGCCTTTGCCATCTCAGGTCACCTCTCTCTCTGTCTTGTCTATTTCTCCCAGCAAACTAGTATTTGCCATGTGCTGGAAAATATACCCCTTTAGTTTTGCATCTAACAGCTTTGCCCATGAGAGAAGACATGGCTTCAATTATTTGGATCTCAAATTTAATAGTCTTAGAGATATGTGTTGGCCTGTCTTGCGTCAGGTGAGAACATGACAGCTCCTGTCATTGCCATGTGAGGATGCAGTTTCCAGGAGAAAGGGGCAAGCTGGGCTGATAGTTATATTTTACCGAGATGTTTACTCTAAAACCATACAGAAAAGCAAAACTCAAATATAAGCACAGATTACCCTTGAAACTTCATTAAGGGTACACTGTATTAGAGAATGAAGTCCAGTGTCTTGAAAGTCACTGGTGTTTTTTTCCAGTGTTGGGACATACTGTTGCTTCCTCACTAGACGATGTTTGCAGATTATAATTAGTGGCCCTGTGATCAAAAACAAAATAAAAACAAACAAACAAAAATTGTTAAGCAGAGATTTACAATCATCTCACTAAGAGGCTATGTGGGGACACGTGTGGGCTGATTGATGCTGAGTGGAGCATTGCTCAGCCTTGCTTGTACCACTGACCTAACAATCTCTCCCTTCCTTGTTCTTTCTCTCTCTCTCTTTTTAATAGGACCACCTAATTGAATTCATGCAAATTAAAACATGAAGAAAGCCATTCCATTCTACTTCCACAAACCTCTTCAAAGACCTTACAGCTTCACTTGGAAAACAGACTGGCAGTGAGGGATGGGGATAGGAGCCACAACAGAAGCATGTCCACAGATCATTGAAGAGGTGCCTAATCCGGGATAGGAGAGGTCAGGGAAAGTGCCCGTGTGACTGGGCAACCGACCTGAGACCTGAAGGACAGCTATGAGTTAGTTAGAGTGGAGAAAAGGGTGATCCAGGAAGAAATGCGCAAATTTCAGGAGGCAAGGGGCAGCGCATCATGCTAGTTCAGGATGGGCTTTGAATGTGGGCTGATATATGGCAGGAGAGGCAGGAACCCAGTGATTACAGAGAGCTTTGAATGTTGTGCTAGGGAGTTTAGAAATTATTCTAAAAGCAATAGTGAGCCATTGAAGCAAGGAAGAGACATGATTAAGTTGTGTAGTAAAAGGAAAATTCTGATTGTGATTTGTAACTTAGCTTGAAGAAGCGCAGTATCTCAGAGCAGGAGATCAATGAAAAACATTATACTAACCTAGGCAAGAGATCATAATGGCCTGAATCACTGACTGTGGGCATATTGGGGAGGAGGGAGAGGAATCCAGATGCTCTCCCAAAGGTCTAGTTTGAGCAACTTCATGGATGGGGGTGCCATTGACTTAGGTACTGAATAATGAGAGTAACTTTGCAGTTTCCAACTGGTTCTAAATTACTCTTTATATTTCCTTTCCCATCATCCCTTTCCTTCCTCTCCCAAGTTCCAGAGAATGGAGCCCAGGGTAGCAAAGACTTGCCCATCTTCTTTGTGTAGGAGTCTAGACTAAAACACCTCGAGAAGAACCTTCTAATTTCAAGGCCTGGAATTTCTTAGTCCCTGACATGGTGACTGGATGGAGGCAGAGAGAAGCGGGGGAGGGTAATGGGATACAAAGAAAAATCTATTGCTGGGATAGAGAGGCTTCAATAGCAGTTGAGAAACAATGACAGTCCCCCCTTCCCTTGGTAACTCAGGTCCCAACATGCCAATTTCCTTGCCATTCCCCATCTCTCCACATCAAAGCTGTCCTGGTGATGGCTCACATCGGCCACGTTCACCTCATCTAAGTCAGAGACTAGAAGGCCCATTTCATGTCACAGCAGACTGCCACACAAAGAGCCATTGAGAAAAGGAAATCTACTAGGTGAGACCTTGAACATGACAGATTCCTTCTGACTCTTCTGTTTTTGGTATAGACGAAAGGGCACACATGAATCCTACTTCCTAGGATTAAGAGATTACCTTTAGAAAAAGAAAGAAAAATAGATAGTGTTAATTAATTTTTACTTGAGGCCTCCACCTTTTTCCTGGTCTCTGTTCCTCTTTTGTCTGGTCCCAGGGAAAACCTGTGGGTGAGGCCCAGCCTGTCAGCACGGTTGGCTCTTCTACAGCCAACGACTGACTGTGGCCACTGTGAGCCTCCCTGCCCCTGCCACGCCTCTTCCCCTCCAGCTCTTACACAACAGGCAGGCAGGCAGATGGAGAGTCCAGCCTGTGCTTTTCTTTCTGGGCTCTCAAAGACTCTCTTTGTTAGTTAATGTCAACCTCTCCCCAAAGGCCTACAGTGGGAGCCAACGAGGCTGAGCCCAGATGGGGTGGAGGCTTCCGTGAGGGGCGCCGGATGGATGAGGACTTGCTGGTGGCCTCTGGGATAACATTGGCATCTGTGAATTTTCCAAGACAAGAGAGGACTAGTACTTTAAAATCTTTTATAAAACTCACCTCCTACAGGAAGTCTTCCTGATTATTCCCATCTCTGCTCTGATTGTGTCTTCATTGAACATTCTCTCATGCTGGCATGCCATTATGTCTCTTCCTGAAGCATTTCATAAACCATTGAAAGTACCAGAAAAGGGCATATGCTGGGGTCAAAGACAAATTTAAATCAAGATGTAACAAGTCTTGATTTAAATCCTGTGCTCTTTCTACTACACCAAGTTGTTTGGTTCAGACAATACTCTGGAATCTATTACTTTCATTCCAGATGCCCAGAGGAGAGGTCAAATCCCTTTGCAGACCTTGTCTGGCTCCTTTGCAATGCTCAGAATGAAAGAACACTCATGGCCATAAGTTGCTCAAACACAGTGAACTCTGTCTTTCTGGAAGCCTGAGGTGTGTTGGGAGTGTTTTAATGAAGCTCTTCACTGCTCTAGGCCATAACATTCCCTTCCTCTGAGCAGGCACTGTCAAGGACTTCTGACATGGTGACATTCAGCTGAGGGTACAGAACAACCAACGCTAGGAAAAGATATGGAACATAAAGCTTTCACATGCTTGGGCTATGTGCTCCGTCATTTATGAGTTGTCAGTGTCAAGAGGCAGCTAGAATAGCCATGACTGCACAGGGGAGCATTTCAGAACATGAACTTTGAAGTCAGTTTGCACCAGTGGGTTCCATTCAAGGGACTATTATTTATTCATTGAGCGCAGTCATAGAAAAGTTCACTTGCCTCCCTCAAAATTATATTTCTTTGTCTGTAAAATAGGATTTATAATAACCACATAAGGAAGCTGTCATGAGGATTAAATGAAGTAATATAATTAGACTTACCACATGGTACTTCTTCAATAAGTGGTAACTGGTGTAATGAAAGAATTCTGTACTGACTAGCCCAGGTTTAAGTCTGAATTCTGTCTCTTGGCTCCGTGCCTTTGAGCAAGTGAGTAACTTAACCTCTTTGGGTTTAAGTTTCTCTTCTCTAGTGAGGGGTTAGACTGATGAACAACACGTTCTCTCCCAGGTATGAAATCCGGCCTGTGTCCTCCTGCCTCATCTCCATATCTGACCCCTAACCACTCATAAGCCTCTCAAGGGCAGGGGTCATTTTTCTTATAACCCCGGAGCCAACAGGGCTTAATAGCTACTTAGGACAAGTAGAAAAAACCCAAGTTTGGACATCTGGGATTATCTTTCTTGGTCCCTTGGGGACTTACAATGTACACTTGGCACAGCTGAGGTAGCTTCATCTGCTGCACTGACCTTAATGCCACGGAGACATCCCAGCAAGGTCAAATCATCGAACATGCTAGAGAAAGGCTGACTGAGGGCTGGTGATTTAATGTCTGAAAACCCATTCTCATCTTCTCATCTCACTGGACTTGAATCCAGACAGAATGAAGGAATATCAGCCCATGTTATGCCGAGGGGCATAAAATTCTGCTACCTCCTTTCTTTTCTTTCCCAATAGCCCAAGCATGACTCGTCTTAGAACAAAGTTACTTTATCATCTAGGTGGCATGCAATACCCGAATACTTATTCACGTCCTCTCTTCAATTCTTCTCAAAACAAACAAATAAAACATGGAAGCTTCCAAATTTACATGTATTTAACTCTTAATTCTTTCTTCTGTCTAACTTTTCAAGACATTGGTGCTTTAATTAGACTATTGCTGTTCCCTTGAGAGACAAGTGTTACGAGGATGTGGAGAAAAGGGAACCCTAGTGCACTGTTGGTGGGAATGTATATTGGTGCAGCTACTATGGAAAACAGTATTAAAGAATTAAAATTAGAATGACCATATGATCTAGTCAGCCCACTTCTATGTATATATGTGAAGGAAATGAGATCTTGAAGAAATACCTGTACCGTCTTGTTCATTGCAGCATTAATACAACAGCCAAGAGACAGAAACAACCTAAACATCCATCGATGGATGAATAGCTAAAGAATATACATACTTGTGTGTGTAATGGAGTCTTACTCAGCCAAAAAAGGAAATTCTGGCTTTGGGGATAACACTGATAAACTTTGAGACATTACGCTACATGAAATAAGCCCCACAGAGAAAGACGGTGTATGTTCTCACTTATATATGCAAAGACCTAAAAATGCCAGACTCATAAAAATAGAGAGTAGAATGGTGGTTTCCAGGGGGGACCTTCACAACCGAGATATCCCTCCCAATTTTTATTTACCACACATGAGTATGGGAAGAGCCCTTCTGCATCTCTGCCCCTTCTACTAGTCTTGATGTGGCCTTGTCTTTATATTCTTAGTTGTAGGCCTTATGTTCAGCTAGATTTCAAGTAGTTCTGAATTATGGTTGTTGTGTAGTTTAGTTGTAATTTTGATGTGTTTGTGGGAGGAAGCAAGTACTGTATTTACCTAGGCTGCCATCTTGACCGTCAGAAGTCAAGTATTCTTCAGAAAACTTGCGGAGTCCAGAATGATTTTCCATCTACTCTGTCATCGTCTTTGGTGGGGAACAGAATAGAGAAGATGTAGTGTAGCGGAAAGACCATGGAATTTTAAGGTAGCCATACCTGAGTGCAAATCTTAACTGTATCCAGTATGCCGATGTGATTTTCTCAAGTTATGTAATTTAACTAAGCTTTACTTTCTTCATCTGTAAAATGGGAATGCTAGTATTCCTCATAGGGTTGTTTCAGTATAATAATGTATACAAAGCATCTGGCAGACGGCTGGAGCTCATTAAATGGTACATATTTTTATTTTCTTCCAACACAAAATTTCTTTAGTAGGAAACAAAGCCTTCTGTTCCCTAAAAAAATAAAATAAAATAATTAGTGGAGGAAACTAAACTGCATTCTGAAGTGTAAGCAATTGTAGGCAGTTGAGGAGGAATTTCACACCCATGTTAGGCAAATTCTTGCCAGGCGACTTGGAAACAGTGGGGCATAAGTTTTCTAGTTAAGAGGCTCCTGCTCGGAATTTTCCTGTCTAGTGCTAGAGTGATTGATGCTAAGGTTCCCTTCAGGATGCAGATTCTTCCATCTGAGATTCACTGCAGTCTTAACCAAAGTCTGCACATGACTTTATATAAACTGACAAGCTGTTTCTCAAATTAATGTGATAATGCAACAGACCTAGAACATCCAAAACAATCATCTTAAAGAACAACCCTAGAAAAATGAAAATGTGTTTATACTAAAACCCTACATGAATGTCTGTAGCAGCTCTATAATTGCCAAAGAATGGAAACAATCCAAATATTCTTCAACGAGTCAATGTGTAAACAAACTGCAATACATTCTTAAGATGAAATAGTAGCTAACGAACAAAAGGAATGACATCGATACATGCAACAACTTGGTTAAACATCAAAGGCACTTTACTGGGCGAAAAAGCCAGTCTCAAGAGTTTACATACTGTATGATTCCATTTATGTATTTTCTAAAAAATTAAGCTATAATAACAAAGAACAGATTAGTGGTTGCCAGGGATTAGGAGTAGGAAAAGGGTGAAACTGTTCATATTCTGCATGTGATGATTAAATATACTTACGTATATGTTAAAATTAATAAAACCAGACAATATTAAAAGTCCCTTTTACTATACATTAATTTTAAAATCACATTTTAAAAAGAGGAACAAAGTCAAAAGACAAACTCTCTGACTTCCCAACTTATTATAAGTTGCAATAATCAAGACTGTGTGCTACTGGCACAAGGATAAACAAATAGATAAATAGAACAATATAGAGAGCCCTGATGGAGACCCAAATTTATATGGTAACTTGATTTTCAAAAAGATGCTATAGCAACCCAAGAGAAAAGAAAGTCTTTTCAACAAACAATGCTGGAACAATTCTATATCTATATGGAAAATAATGCACTCTTACTGCTTATTACACACAATGGTTAATTCAGAATAGATCATAAACCTAAACATAAAAGCTAAACCTGCAAATGTGATAGAGGAAAACCTAAGAGACTATCTTTGTAACCGAGAGGTGGGTAAAATTTTTTTTTTTTTTTTACCAAGATTCAGAAAGCAATAATCATACAAGAAATATTTGAAATTTAGACTTCATTAAGATTTAAAACGTCTTCTCAACAGAAGATACCTTCTAGAGAATGAATAAGCAAGCCACAGGCTAGGAGAAAATGTTTGCAAGACACGTATATGTGACTAAAGAATTATTAAATCCAGTATCTATCTTCATTGGTGGAGAGTCTCGGTGAACGTCTGTTCTCCCTGTATGCCCAATTTATAGAGATGGCTAGAGAATTTGTGTGAACTATCTATGGAACTCTGAAACCCTGCTGTGTGTTTGTTTCCTGAAAATGTTTCCCTCTTGTTTCCTTACAGTGGAAGGCATAAAACTAGTTCCACTGAAGGGCCTGTTTGAAATGCAGACCAGAGGATTTGTTGTATCAGTGAGACTTTCTGTTTGCAAACAACAGGATCCATCTTGCTGGTTTATTTTTTAAAATAAATAAATAAATAATTTGTGCAACTGTTAAAGGCTATTATGAGCTCACTGAATTTCCAAGAAAACCAGAGGCAGAATCTGAGGCTGGGGAGCAACCACACTCAAGGCTTCTCTAGTGAAAACATCTCTCCAAATGCTGCCTTATAATTCCTGAAACCAGATTCCAGAATTCTGCCACCAATCATGTTTTCTAGATAACAATCCCTTTCATGTCTTACTTCTGAATTCAAATCCCCTCTGAGAAGATCTGATTCAGAGATCCTAGATCACACTCCAGTGCCTTAGTTGGCTTCTCTCTTAGAAAAGTAGATCTTCTTGTGCACTGTTGGTGGGAATGCAGATTGGTACAGCCACTATGGAAAACAGTATGGGGGTTCCTCAAAAAATTAAACATAAAACTACCTTATGACCCAGCAATTCCACTTTTGGGTATATATATATATATATATATATATATATATATATATATATATACACAAAGAAACGCAAACTACTAAGTCTAAAGAAAATATGCACCCCTAGGTTTATTGCAGCTTGATTTACAATAGTCAAGATACAGAGGGAACCCCAGTGTCCATCAGTAGACAATTGGATAAAGAAGACATGGTACATATATACAATGGATTATTACTCAGCCATAAAAAGAATGAAATATTACCATTCGTGACAGCGTGGGACTAGAGGGTATTATGATGCTACGTGAAATAAGTCATTTAGAGGAAGACAAATACCATATGATTTCACTTATGTGTGAAATATAAAGAACAAAATAAATAAACAACAAAATAGAAGCAGCCTCATAGATACAGAGAACAGACAGATGGCTATTGCCAGAGGGGAGGAGGGGCGGGAACCGGGTGTAAAAGGTGAAAGGATTAAGAACTACAAATTGGTGGTTATAAAATAGTCATGGGGGTATAAAGTGCAGCATAAGGAGTACAGTCATTAATACTTTAATAACTATGTGTGGTACCAGGTGGATACTTGAAATACCAAGGAGTTTGCTTTGTAAATGAAGTATATGATTATCTAATCACTATTCTGTACGCCACTTATTGAATAGACTGTCTCTACCCTATTGTATATTCTTGTTTCCTTTGTCATAGATTAACTGACCATATAATCATAGGTTTATTGCTGGCCTCTCTGTTCTGTTCCATTGACTTCTGTGTCTGTTTCTATGCTGGAACCATGCTGTTTTAATTACTGTGACCTTCAGGTAGTCTGATACCTTTAACTTTGTTCTTCTTTTTCAAGATTGCTGTGGCTGGTCAAGGTCTTTTGTGGTTCCATGCAAATTTTGGATTTTTTTTTTAGTTCTATGAAAAATGCTATATATATAGCATATGCAGATAGCTGGATATAGATATATGTTGGTATCTATAGCTTATATGTATATATATAATAATTTATTAAGTATAATATATTGTAGTTATATATAGATATATAATGATTTTTAACTATAACATAGATATAGATATATGTATATATCTATATAACTTATAATTAGCATACCTTTATAGATATAAAATGATTTATTAGCTATTTTAGAAGTTGCTTTAAGGTTTATTGTATACATTTTTAACTTACTACAGTCTACCTTCAAATATTATCATACTGTTTTACATAAAATATAAGAACCCTACAACAACATACTTACATTGCTCTTTTCTTGGTTTTTCTGCTAATGTTGTCACACTTTTTCCTCTACTTATGTTGTAAATTTCACAATACATTGCTATTATTTTGCTTACGATGTCAGTTACTTTTTTAAAATGTTTTTAAAATAAGAAAAATGTCTTTTGTATTTATTTATATAATTAACATTTTCAGTCCTCTTTAATCATATGTATAGATTCACATTAAAAAAATTTTTCTTATCAGTGGCTTTTTTAAAAAAGATTTTGTTTATTTATTTTTAGAGAAAGAGGAAAGGAGAGAGAAAGAGAGGGAGAGAAACATCAATGTGAATTTCAACCCAAAATCTTCACTAAGTGAATTCATATTAATGAATTTGCCCCCATCCAAAATTCTATTACTATCCCCACCCTCATCCAGCCCCTTATCATCCATTACCATGCATATTTCCAATTTTTAAACATATAAATGAGCCAAATCTCATTATTTTTGTCCTGTAGGACTTCAGTTCCCCAGATTGACTTTGTAATTGTCCCCCCCCTGGCATATCTCAGGATCTGACTTCAGTTACAGGTCTGGTGGCTGTGAGCGATGGCTGACGTGGTGCCTGAGGACAGCCTGTTACCTCTACGGCCACATCCTTGAACAAGGTCACTACAGGTATTTAACCCAGACAGGAACGAGCTCCATGAAGAAGGGAAAGAGCTCTTCTGCTGAGACTTTGGGAACTGAGATGCGCTCAGACGTCCCCACACCAGTTCTCCGTGTCTCACTGTCCCCCAGCCGGTGCTCTCACTTCCTCATGAGAACCTGCTGAAAGCTGTGAACTCAGCTTGGTTTCTAATCCAGCTTCCCACTGTGAGTGTGATTTTCATCTACATCAGCTCCATGGCTGCAAGATACAGCGTGGAAGCCACATGACTGCAGGATACTCTCATGAGCTAAAAATGTTCTCTTTCTTTGAACCGTCTAACAGAGCAATAAGCAGCAGTAAGCTCAGCTCATGGTGCTTGTGTTCCTCAGGCCCTCCCCCACGGGGCCCACCAAAGTTTCGAGTAGGTGGGTCAGGCAAGAATTTAATTGTTTCATCACTGTCCCTCATGGGCTACCAGGAATCCCATCCTTTAACACTAACTAAATAACCATTGCCTCTTCCAATAACCAACCGCCATGTCACCATCTCCTTGAGTGTCTATTGCTGGTAACCATTCTGAGTACCAATCAGTGATCTATGAAGACCTTCAGACGCAAACAGCAGAAGCCGTTCTGGCTCTTGAAGCTAAAAAGAATGGGTTAAGGATGTTAAGTGGCTTACTGTGCCTCCCGGAGGCCAAGAGAGCCAGATCTGGGAGGTCAGCTGCTGGAAACAACGTCCAGCCCCTTGGTCTCGTAGTGGTTGACAGCCAGAAACTTCACTGCTGCTACTCCCTAAGATCTGGAGACTTCTGCCACCGTACCTGCTGCAAGACTGATCACTCATGTGTGGCCGTCTCTCCACGTTTCTTAATTCTGAATCCCAGTGTCGTGAAGATGTGGCCAATTGCCAGGATCTAAAACATTTGAGTGCCCCATAGCTGGGAGAGGTCTGCAGTTGGGAAGTTTCTGGCTTCTCCTTTGAGATGAAAGAATTTATAATATGGTAACTGACCAAAATGTGAGGAGTTGGAGTAGGATGACCAAAAAGAATTAACATCCATCACATAACATCATAATTGATTTAAATATCCATTTATAACTCCTGTTACCCACAATGCACACTTATGAGTTAAAACACGCAGACACAAAATCACAATTGCTTAAAGGTCTTGGAGCATGAGGGATCAGTAAGAACCTCAGTTTAGATTTTATATCCCTATACTACTTTCTTCCACTAAAATGGAAGCACAGGTGATAGAGAAAGAAGCCACATTAGCCCACAACACAATACGGTTTTGCCTGAGACAGGAAGGCTAGATCTGGTGCCAGGAATGTCCCTTCCTCCTGGAAATTCTGTCATTCTGTCATCATGCAAAATGCTCAGTGACCCTTGCTACGATCTTGCATACTGATTCCTCTATTTATAAAGCAGAATTGCTGGGTAGAAATTCTTGGCAAATGTCAAGCTATATCTGTGCCAAGATAGGATTAGATTCTCTACATCTTGATCACACCAATTGTTCCCAGAAAAGCAAGAGGTAGGCTAGCTGTGGCTAAAATTACAGCGTGTCCAGCCCTACCTGACCCCCGGTAGGCCACCCATCATGCCCACTCTGGGAACAGCTAATGTTCCCTGCTTCTTCTGGGGATCAGGTAGCTGGGGACTTAAGCTAGAGCTCTTCTGTATGGTGATGAGGACTCCAGGCTTTGCAGCAGAAGCAATACCACCTGGGATTAAAGGATTGCCTCCTCTAAATCTGATCTCTCTCAGAGCTAGTAGGCTATTCTTTGGCTCATTGTTCTCACCATTGTTCATTCAGGACTATGATTTGATCCAGATAAATAGATATCTGTGTTCAGGAGGACCTTTTTAAGCCAGAAGGGCTATGATGGAAGAGCATCATTAGTGAGACACATTTATCAAAAACCTTATTACCAGCTGCTCTGCCAGGACTCTGCATGAAGAGAAGCAGGAGACATATCCCCAGACTCTGAGGATATAGCTGAACGCAGACACAGGGCCTTGGATGGGTCCGTAAAGGACAGGCATGATGGAGATCAGGGAGCAGCTGACTCACAGCCAGACCGCAAACCGGTGCTGACATCAAACCCACTGCTGTTCAGCTCCGTGCAAGTCCTCATTGCCTCATCCCAGAGCTATTGGAGCAGCCTCCTCTCTGGTGTCTCCACGTTCAAGAGCTCACTTCCTCTGTCCAACCCGAGTGCCCATTACTTTTCTCAAACACCTCTAGACATTCCCTCTTCTAAATCTTTTGGTTAAAAATAGTCATAGCACCCTGGCTGGTGTGGCTCAGTGGATTGAGCACCAGCCTGCGAACCAAAGGCACATGCCTGTGTTGCAGGCCAGGTCCCCAGTTGCAGGAGCTCAACAGGCAACCACACATGGATGTTTCTTTCTCTCCTTCCCTTCCCCTCTCTCTGAAAATAAATTTTAAAAATTTAAAAAAAAAATTCATGGCTTCCCACATCATGGTAAATACAACCAAAAGCTACTTAATAATCAGGGAATATTTTATATTAAGTTATATTTTATTAATCCAGACAGCATCTACATCCACTAAAATAATACATACTTAAGCCCTGGCTAAGGGACTCGGTTGGTTGGAGAATCGTTCTATTCACCAAAAGTTTGCAGGTTTGATTCCCTGGTCAGAGCACATACCTAGGTTGTGGATTTGATCTCTGGTTGGGGTGTGGAGAGTCAACCAATCAATGTTTCTCTCTCATGTCAATGCTTCGTTCCCTCTCTCCCTCCTTCCCTTCCCCTCTCTCTAAAATCAATAAGCATGTCCTTGGGTGAGAATTTGAAAAAAGAAAGAAAGAATGCATACTTAAGTGGGACATTATTTGTTCACCCAAAGACACTGATTGTTGCATATTAGGCTTTCAGTAATTCTCCTTTCCTAACTCCACTCACCCTTGGAGGTTCTACTATTTTTGGTATAAGGTTCAAATCTGTCACTCTTCAACCACCGCCCACCTGTCTGACCAGAAGCTCCGCTGCTCCCCTCTCTTATGGTCCACCTGCCATTCCCAAAGCTTGCTTCTCAACTGCCACGACTTTTCTCACATTTTTATTGCTCTGAAGGCCTTTTTCGGTCTCTTCTCCTGCCATCATTATCTCCCCAAACTCTCTCAATTGTTTGAGGCATAATTGAAATGCCACCCATGATCAGAGGGATCTGCAGGCCCACAATTCCCTAGGCCCTCATTCTCTAGTTCTCAGTTCTGAGAGAGAGAGCCCAGGAATCTTTTTTTTTTTTTTGCCCCAAATTATTCTTATATCCCTCAGACTTGGGAACCACTCACTAGAGCTATGGATCCTAGACTTTTGGAGTTCACAGACCAACAAGATTTATATATGCAGGTGTGCTCATACACACAGCTGAAGGACTCATTGTAGGCCACCTACTTTATATTTTTCCCAGTAAGGATATTGTAAAACACCAGGAGAAGAGAACATTGCCCTTTATATCTCCCGGATAAAACCTTCACCCCATAAGCATCACTTGGGGGAGGCTAAACATGGGCTCAGCCCTGGCCCAGGTTCTGGGAGGTGGGGGACACTGCAGGGCAGTCAGTCCCTGCCTGAGGGGCATTCAGCCTGGGAGAGGGGGAACGCATCATCAACTGGAAAGCAATTTAAGTCAATTTCAATCAATGCTAACGTAGGTCGCATGCAGGGCCAGGGACATGGGGGAGGACTTCACAGAGAAGGTGGAACCCTAGCTGAGTCTCATGAATGGGAACCCAAAGGAGGGGAGGAGAGGGAGCCCACATGACAGCGAGGAGGTGGCCTGGGTGAGCATTGCCAACCCCAAAGAGCCTTGTCTCCTCAAGAGAGAGTGAGGCCAGTAACTGAAGGTGGGTATCAGTGTGACCCAGCTGAACTATAAAATCGAGCTCCGAAACTCTGCTGTGCATGTGTAACTTAGCAAGCAGTATATAGTTTGTGTAAGTGTAGCAGAGAGAGCAGGCAGCCCAAATTCAAGGTCCAACAATGTTTAGAAAAGTCACGTGACCTTGCTGAGCCTCAGTTTCTTCATCTGAGCGATAGGAATATTTTCTGCCTCCCAGAGGTGGTGTCAAAATTAAATAAGATGAATGACTCAGCTCACCCATTACCCTTTCTACGAGACATCTGTTCTCAGCCTCTTGATCTGCTAGCTGGAAATAACCATTTTATCCTTTGTGCCCTATTGTACTTCGTAGAGATTTCTAGCGCAGATTTTACATGCTTATATCCTTCTAGCTAGACTAAGAGCTCCTCAAGAAAAGACCTATATTGTCCTCATGTTCAATTTGAGTGCCTAATGCACTGCCTGGTACAATTAAAAACTCAATAAATCTCTGTTGAGCAACAGAAAATAAACATGCTTTATAATATATATAACATTTTATATATACATATATATAGTGTAACATGCTATAAAAATGGTAGTAACTACTTCTATTCCTTCTGTGAACTTCCCCCTTTGTAGTATTTTCTTGCACTCCTAATGATTGAGTGTAAAATGACCATGTTTTCAATGGCAAAGGAAGTTTGCTAAAGGGAATTCAAGGCGAGGACTGGAACCCTAAAGCCTCCCCTTAAAGAAGAACAGCCCATTGAATCCTTGGAGCAGGGAAAGATAATCTTTTGGGAAACCCCCTGATGTTTCATAATTATAGGTTAGTATAAAGGCAGCAGCTCTCACGCAGAGGGTGATGTTACTGCCACGGCTAAGGGTTTGACAAAGGCTGGTAATTAGCGAATGTAATTACTGAGCTTTAGTTTATATTTTCATTCCCAGAGGCAATTATTCAGTTAAGTATATATTTTGGCCTGATTACAGATGATAATGAATGAAAGTATATTCACAATTCCTCAAGTACGTCTGAGATTCCCAAACCTAGCCAGGCTCACCAAACGTTTGTTATCACCTCTAATCACAGTGAAAGCCTGCCTTACACAACTAATTGGCCTTAAGAACAGAAGGGCAAATGAGACCATGATTTGTGACCATGCTAATTATCTTTTTGGCTGTTGCTTATTAATTGACTTTTAGTCTTCTCTGATCATGAAGCGGAAAGAAGCCTCAAAGATAACCTAGTTCAACTCTCAACCCAATACAGAATCACCTCTGCTCTATCAGATGGATGGTTTCCTGGCCCCTCAGAACTAAAATGTCAGTGACAGTGCAGTCTTACTTTCTGATAGCTATAACTATTACAAAAATCACCCTTGATTTGGCAGAGACTGATTAGATGCTCAGCAGACCTATTTCTTCTTCTTCCTGGGAGTACAACTAGACTTCATTTTCTGGGTTTCCTTCCATTAGGTATGGCATGTGACTTAGTTCTAGCCATTCTAGACAGAGGGATGTATCCCTTCTCTAGCTTTGGAACCCCTACTGTGTTCTCTGTCCATCATCGGCTAGCTGGATGCAGAGGGGTTGCGGAGGCATTAAGAAAGAGCAGAGCCACCCTGACCCATGTGGCTCAGTTGCTTGGGCATCACTGCCAAAGTTAAGGGTTGCAGGTTCAATGCCCGATCAGGGCACATGCTTGGGTTATGGGTTCTGTCCCTGTAAGGGCACATATGAGAGGCAACCAATCAATGCGTCTCTCTCACATCGATGTTTCCCTCCCTCTCTTTTTTCCTTCCTTCTCCTCTCTCTAAAAATAAAGAAATAAAAATCTTACAAAGAAAAAAGAAATAGGAGAGCCCCTAAAATGAGGTCCCGGAGGCTCAGCTTTCAGGAAAGCCACAGAGGAGAACTACCTGACTAGAAATATACACATCGGACTATTGCATAAACAAACCATAAATTTAATTGTGTTAAATAACAAAAATATGGGGGTTGTCTCTTAGACCAGTTAGTATGCTTTGACTTGTACAAAACTTGATACCTTGAAATAGAGTCCTGCCATCTCAAACAAACGAACACCAAAAAATGTGACATTGGCTAAGCGGTGAGATAATAGGCAGGTCGAAAAGTGACAATGAAGGGAAAGAAATGTATTTGCAATGGAAAAATATTTGACAAAAATGGTGCTTGTGATAACTTGAAAGAGAGTCCCACAGATACTGACTGAATGTATGGCTGTAGGGATAAGGCTTGGAAAGAGTCCAGGGGTCAGTGTGCGTTGGCTACTATTGGCTGCGCTGGGTAAATATTACAAAAAAATGTGCCCTGACCAGGAATCGAACCCATAACCTTTTGGTGTATGGGGCGATACTTCAACCAACTGAACTGCCTGGCCAGGGTAAATGACTTTTTTTTTTTTTTTCTTTTAAGGAAATGTGGAGGTCAAATTATCTGCTGTGAGCGATGGGAAGAAGGTCTGCAATCTTCATTGCAGACAGAATATAAGGTGTCTAGAAAAAGGAAGGATGGTTTCCAGGAAGTGCGGCAGGAACCAGTGAGGTGGCTCCGTGGGAAAAGGTAACGGCACCCCTCTTGTTTCCCACAGGATTTCCTCCTGCAGCCAGTCAGGGCCCTTGTGCACACAGGCAGGAAGGAATTAGTTCAATTCACACGGGGTTGGAGATTTTGCTAGAAAGCAGTGATAAAAAGAACAATAGAAAGGAAGCTCAAATTATTAATGGAGCATGAAATCTAAGGTGAATAAGGAGTGAAAAGAAGAAAGGAGAAGAAGGCTAATATTTTGTGAGAAAATAAACCTATGAAATGGAGGTCCCGAGGCATCTCGGAACAGTTGTTGAGGTAATAGTTGAAATAAGAACGGGAAGAATCGAAAGCTGTGATCAGAGAGCAGAGAGGAAATGCTTGAATCAGTCATTTTCAAGGTCGAGAAGTTTTGGATGGTGACAAGATTCGCACAGTGTGACTGTTGAGGTAGGACCCTTGGGGTGAACTGGGGTCCAAGGAAGAAAGTCCACACAGAAGTGTTACTGGGAAAGTTGTTTGGGTGTTGCTCAGTGCATCACAGGAGCGTTATTGCACATGTTCTCTGTCCCTTTATTTCCTGTAAATGGACATTTTGATGTAGAAGCTTGATCTGGTTTAAGTTTGATTTTTTTTTTTTTTTGCAAGACCCCTTCACAGGTAGAGGTGTGCACTTTCATAAGGACACACACAATGTCTGGCTGTGCCTCTTTCTGCAATGTTAGCCTACATTGGCAATTGTCGCCCACATTCATTAACTCAATAAGGTTCTGAAAGGTGACATTCTAAATCAACCAGTCCTTGTTCACTGACTCTCTTCTATGACTGCTTAGTTACCCAGAGGCACAGTTCATAGAGAGTAAATGCTTGTTTTTTTCCCTTTATTTACCAGTTCCTAAAATCATGAACTGGTTTCCTAGCACCTGTCCAAAGGTGATGAATTACTTTTATTTTTTAAATTCTGAACACATGGACTTAAAAATATTTGATGTACTTCAGCCTGTTGCTGTTGTTACTCCTACTGATGCTTTTGGAAGCATCTTCAGGTTGGCTCCTATGTCCCCTGTGTCCTTTTGACATGACCAAATTGCTTGATAGCATCACTGCTGTCTAGGACGACAAGGCATTCCAAGCCAAACATTTGTGATTCCTGCCCCAGACCTGGAATGAGCCATTTCCAAGGAGTCCTGGTTCCTTCCAGTGGGAAGTAGAATTTAGAGACCATCATCCAAGTGTTGGGAGTTCTCATCGCCTTTGGCTTGGTTAACCACTGTTTTTATATATTTTCAAAAGGCAGAGCTAGGAAACACTTTAAAAAAAAGATAAAAGTACATCATGAGTTCATACTGATTTCAATCACTTTAATACTCATGGAAACAATACATTCAATTTACAAATAAATTGCAAGTGAGAAGAAAAGAGATGGAAAGGAAACCTATAAATAAAAAGAGACTTCAGGGACATACCAGCTCTCAACTTCAGATGTAAGTAAGGCCTTGGCTCTGGTTGAAAAATAGCTACACTTTCCCATCTTCCAGAATTGAGACAGCTGTTTTTTAAAGCCCAGAATAGCTGTAAGAAATTAAAAAATCAAAATATCCATACAAAATCTACTAAATTTTACTCTTTAATTTTATTGACACAAATATGATTGAGAAAATATTGAGAATCCTAAATGGGACTGGTTTGAAGAACATCCGAAAGATTTAACTGGGTAGTGGATGCTGATGCTAAATATGGTGAATGTAATTTCTCATACAAGACAAATTTATTAAATATGGCTTAGGAAATGGGGACACCTACAATTCCACATTGGAAATAAAAAGAGAAGATTTTAGCCCTGGCCAGAGTGGATCAGTTGGTTGGAATGTCATCTTGTAAACCGAAAGGTTGTCAGCTCGGTCAAGGCATGTTAGGAGAGGCACCCAACAGATGTTTCTCTCCCTCTCTCCTTCCTTTCCCCTCTCTCTAAAAATCAATAAGCATGACCTTGGATAAAGATAAAAAAAGAAAATAAAAACAGAAAAAAAATCACCTAGAGCCGTGATTTTCAACATTTTTCATCTCACGATATACATAAACAAATCACTAAAAGTTTGCAGCACACCAAAAAGTATATTAGATTTTTTGCCACTCTTACAAAAAGTAGGTGTAGTTTTGATTCATCCACACCAGAAGGCTATTGTACTGACTGTTGCTATTTTTTATTTGACAGTCTAAGAGAAAAGAGGTCAGTGTCTCTGACTAAATAGTCAGGTACTGCATGTTTTAAAAATGCTTGTGACGCAACCGTGTGCCTCTTGCCACACACTGGTTGAAAATTGCTGATCTCGAAGAAAAGAATAGAATGTGGGATGGAGACTCCTATTTCTCTTTGGCTCATCAAATGTATAAGATTATAAAATCATTAACTATTTCTGAGTACAGTGGAAGGAACCTCCCAGTTCTATTGAAAATCCCCTGCACATTCCGTCATCTGCACTAATCTAGCGCTGATGGATTCTAGATAAAGTTTTCCATCGCTAAGCCCTCACTGCTCTCTTGGGATCTAAATTGTTTTCTTTAAGGTTTTGCATTTGACTTGCTGAAAGTAATTGACATGAGCTAGGGCAGGTAACGATGGGTTGGAAACTACCCCAAATCCAAGGGTAATTATTAAATCTTGCTTATATGCCGAAAAGGTTAAAAGCTGGGCCTTTCCCTTCACATATTCCCATTCACCAAAAGAGAGTCAGATTCTCTTGGCTCCAAGACTGTCTCCAAGTAACGTTAAGTCAGTGCCTTTTATTTCAGCATATATAGAGTAATACGTAAAAGTTTAAAAGATACATTCTGAATGTTTATTTGTAAATCTGGAAAGAAGCCAAAATAAGGTCTATTAAACATTAGAATTTTACCTGAGTTGAATTCACAACAATCTCTTACGTTATTTCTGTAAATACTTTTTTTTCACTTTTATGAATAAAACTAGCTGCCTTGGGAGCACACTCTGTGTCAGCCAGTGTTTTAACTCATTAGACTATGACAGTATGTAACTTGGTTGATTCTAGAAATGAGGTCTGTACAGCTGCCTCTGTGTGCAGAAGTCCTTTTTAGAAACACTCACTCATTGAATTCTTTGGTTGCCATGACCACACTGGTGTTCCAGGGTCCAGATAAGCACAGTAGCCTTGATAACAAAAGCAAATATTTGCCATCCTTAGAAAGAAACACAAAACACCCAGCTCTAACACATCTCAAGCTTTTGATACGTGAATGAACACATCTTCTTGCTTCATACTTGCAAGCTGAACATCTGAGGTTTAAAAAAAATTTTATTGATTGATTTAAGAGAGAGAGAGGAACATTGATGTGTTCCATTTATTTATGCATTCATTACTTGATTTTCATATGTGCCCTGACCGGGGATTGAACCCACAACTTTGGTGTAAGAGGACAACACTAACCAAATGACCTACCTGGCCAGGGCCTGGGCTTTAATTGTACATTGTATCTTGTAACTGTGCTTTGATTCATAGCGACTTTCTCATATTATGGCATTTATTTGAACTGCACACAAAGTTCAAATTTAAACAATGGCAGAAAGAGAAACCAAGGAGAAGAAGAAGAGGAGGGGAAGAAGCAGGAAAAGAAAAACTAGCTCCAGGGCCTCTGAGGGGCAGAAGCATGAGGCTCTGGGTGCAGAGCCAGGGCTCCAAGGCTGGCTTAGACCTCAGAGGTCACTCTGAGAACTGCCGAGAAAGCAGACCTGCATCCAGAGCTAGGTCAGAGGACTCGGCAACTCAGGCAGCTCCTACCTAGGTTCTCCAAGCTCCTACGTGTGCCCCTCCCACTCTGGGGCAAAAGCCAGTGCCCTCTGGCACTGCTTGGCCTCCACAATGAGGACAAGCGTCTGTTACTGTGCTTCAGATACGCCCCTCCCTCCATGTTTCCTCCAGATGCTTGCACCCCGTTCCAAGGTCACCACACAAAAAGATGACAGTGCATTCCCACACCCCGGACCTCACACAGTAAAGGAGGTGACGGGACCTGCACTGTTGCAGGTCCACGTGGGTGGATGGAGGGCTTGATGGCTCACACCTGGGGGACACTGCAGTCCGTTGTCTGCACCCCACATTGTGAGGCATCCTGCAGTGACAGCGGTGTGGGAGCAGGGGCCAAAGTATTGCAGGGGAAGCTGAGGGACACAAGGTGTGTCTACCTCAGTGCTCTGCCCTGCGATCAGGCTTGGTCAGCTCAGCCTCCTTACACGTAGGCACAGGCCTGGCTCGGGGGTGGGAAGTACATTCCCCCCCTGCATTAGGTGACCATGCGGGTTGTGCCAGCACGCTGTCTCGGCCCCCCCCCCCACTCCAGGGGAGGTAATAACTGTGCGTACTGCAGAGGGCTGCCCTAATGATGAAACAGTGATGCAAACAGTCCCCGTCACCGGGCTGGCAAGACATCAGGGTGCGGAAAAGACATGGTACTGGGGTCTTGTAACTTGTGGCAGGGCCACGTGTGTGCTGGAGAAGAAACACCACCTGAAGGAGGGCAGCCTGCGCAGAAGCAGGCGGAGAGTTCCCAAGGGGCAAGGACTCAGCCTGACAGGCCTTGAGGTTCTTGGCAACCACCGGGAGCAGGTGCATGCTGCGGCTCAGCGTGCCCCAGCGGTGCGCCCTCGGGCTGCAGAGACAAAAGAATGAACTCTAGACCCCGGAGTCCTGCAGGAGAGATGACACACGTCTTGATGAACAGGGTGATTCAAGGCAACTCTGAGGGCCCTTGTTACATTCTTGAGCTATAGGAGAGGCCAGCGCTTGGGTTTCGGTTGTTCTTGGCCTCCTCACCGACCTCAGGCTCTATTTCCTCCTCCTCTCCCCTCCCTCGTTCCTCCCCACCTTCTCACTAAAAAATGTTTAGAGGCTTTTGTCAGTGAATGACCTTATTCATAAAGCAGGCATGATGCAGTTTGCAGCGCTAAATGGGCACTTAACTGTGTGTCTAATAAATCTGCAACAAAAATAAACATGAGAGAAGACAGTTTGGGAGAGAAAGGAGGTCGGGCATGAAAGGAGCCTGTCACGGTGATTTACCACACCCCTCAGCAAGCAGCGTCCAGCCCGTCCCCTCCTGGCCACTGCTGACCTGGACTTACCAGGGGCCCACAGCAAAGTAGCCAGGCAGAGGCTGCTTCCATACAGAGCTGCATGGACACAGACGGGTGGCAGGACAGGCGGCAGGGAAGGCCACCGCAGCCGCTGCCCACTGGTGAGGCAGACACGATACGCAGAGGAGCAGAAACAGGCTGGTGCCCAACTGCCTTCCCTTGAGGACCCAGCCCCAGATGACAAGTGGTATTATCAGGATCTCTCTGCCCTCCCCAAACCACCCTCCACCCCGGATTTGGGTGGCAATCTGGGATTAGAGGCATATTCAGGTGAATGTAGCAAACACCTGTTGTTCCAGTGTTAATCACCCTTCCAGGTGCATGAGGGACCTAAGACATTAACCCTCTCTTGGCCGGCCTGGCCCGGTGAGGACATGCTTAGGGATGCCTAGTCTACGAATCACCTTCTCACATGGGAGGGCAGCTGTAAACACTGCAAACACCTAGTTTCTTCAAGAAGATTCAAGCCTGTTGAAGGTGGGGACACATTACTGCCTTCACCCCCATTAGCACTAGCACCGAGCACCTCACAGACAGGTGTTGCAGAAATACCTGTTAACTGGAATTGTGGCTAACACTGCCTATGGCTGCCTTCTAAGGGCAGAAGCTGGGGACCCCAGATGACTTGGGGCCTCTCTCCAGTCACTGCGGTTTCTCGAAGTTTCCTTCGCAGCAGGTGGGGAGGGTGCCTCTGGTCACTGCCCACCCCGGGGTTGTAGATTTGACACCAGCTGTGACCTTCACGCCCTTCTCCAGGATGCACTCGCCTCCCTTCAGCCACCTCCTAGCATTGTCTCATGAGCCAGGTCAAGCAGCCAGCCCCCAGGGGTGACCTTGGCCAGGACAGGATTTTGATTTTTGTTTTAGACAAATGCCCCGGTGATTGTTTGTCTTCCCTCTCCTGAGGGTCTCTTGTTCAGAGCCCTGGCAGTACCTTTCCCCAAAAGGAGTTAGCGAAATGGGGGCAAACTGACCTTTGGTCATGGGGGCCTTCAAGTATGGGCTCCTCCATCTCCCTCACCCTCCTGTCCCTGGGGAAACGGGCCCAGCATTGCTGCCCTTGAGTGACGGGAATGTTTCTGCAGGCAACAAAGAGATTTTGCTCTGCCTTCCCTCTTGCCTCTGAAAGGTGCTGGCAACCCCCAGCCCCAGAGCCAATGAGTGTGGTCCTAACAGTGATCAATGACCAGGAAAGTTGCTTCATGATATGTGGCCTCAAGGTTTCATGGCAGTGGGTGGCACCACCGTACTCCCGGGAGCACAAAACCTTGGACATCCAAGAGAGGTCTCAGCAGGAGACCGGGAGCATCCGGAGCCTCTAACTGCCCATCTACAGGCCTGTAGAATCTGCAGCACAGAAAAAGGAATCAGAGCATAGAAGCTGCCTCAGTTTATGTTCTAATGAAAACAAATGGGGCCGGCAGGACTGCAGTGACAAGGACAAAGGGTATGTTGAGAAGGATCAGTGAGATTAGATTGGAGAAGAGGCAAGGTCGACTACAGAAGAGGTGGCTTCAAATGCTTACGTGGGGCAGGGGAAGGGACAGGGAGCTGAGGCAGGTAGGAACAAGGACAGGGCCTGCTGAGCACAGAGCAGGCGCGGGCATGGCCCCGCAGAGCGGGACTGAGAGCCTGCCCGGAGGAGGGAGCAGCCATGTGCCTGGAAGGTGCCGTCCTCGGCGGGGCCAGCTGAGAAGAGCAGGAGCGAGTACTGATGGACACACACACACAGAGCAGCAGCAACCCCTCCAAGCGTGCGGTGAAAAGGCGATTCAGTGCACAGAAATTCTGTGCAAGGCACAGTTCAGCTCTCTCACCCCAGTACCTCCCACCCTTCAAAGGAGCTTTCGGGTGTGATGAGGGGGAAGCCTTAGGTGGCACCTGCAGAAAATGGCCAGAGAACTGGGCAATCACCTAAGCGCAGACACGGGTGGGAGAGATGGTAGGGAGAACTCATTGGGATGGCCTTCAACCCAGTTCTGTGAAGTCCGTGCTAATTTTCGGCTGATGGACACCACCCAAGCAGGCTGACAAAGCACAGCCGGGTCATGCCGGGTAGAATGAGGTTCCCAGGTGGTGAGAAGGACAGGGGAGTTCTGCACACCTGTGGAGGGGAAGGGACAGTCACACAGGTCCCCAGGTCCCCTCTGAGACCATTCCAGAACTGAACAGCATCTGAGAAAAATTTAAAACCAGTCTGTTTAAGGTCAGTTTCTGATAGATTTGTTCAGACTATTTTGAGGGCACAGGGCACATACGTAGCATGAGACCCATTGGGTCTCATGGTCTGAGGCTCAGCAAACCGCTGTGGACTGCAGAGAGGCAAATCAGAGCGCGCAGGGGCCGGGAACACGAGTTTGTTGATACGCAAGTGCCTGGACACCTTCTGAGAGGCCAGCACCTGCTCCGGGAGTCCTTTCCTTTCTACCCTGAGAGACAGGAGCAGAGGCGCTGCTCCTTGCTGCCTCACCATGTGTTGCCTGGGAAGCAAGCCCCAGGCGGCACCCCCATTCCCGCATTAGGTCAAAGTTGAACTGCAGGGAGTAGACCCCTGCTGAAAGCTTTTCCACCCCCAGCAGCAGCAGCAGCAGCAGCAGCAGCAGCCCCTGAAAGGGCACAGACTTGTTGGCCTGGGAGGAGAGAAGGTCGTGAATGACGAAGGCCCTCGGCAGGCACCTGGCCCTGGGCTTGGCTCTAGCTCCGATCCTGGGAAAGACAACCTCTCTCTGACTCATGGGCTTCCTGTAAAACCAGAAGAAACAGCCGATTTCACAAGCCAAGGGGGCAGCACCGGCTAACAGGGCTTGTGAAAAGTGCTCTCCAGTCCTCACGGAGCAACCAGTTCGCCTCAGCTCTCTCCTTTCCTCTGGAAAACTTTAAAAAGCAGCAACTGACCAGACTCTCAGATAAGACTCTGAGCCCACAGGGGTCACCACTCTGGATGTCAGAGAAAAAGGAGAGAATGCTTTTGTTTGGCAAGGCCTGAAAAGATAGAGATGAGTCTGAGGGGCTGAGAAAGTGGGGACCCTATGCTCCATGGAGGGAACTCCTGGGTGTTGGGGGCCGCTGGGTAACCCTGCTCAAGGCTCTGCACAGAACTGTCTATTTACTACAACCCATAACCTTTCTCTGGATGCCTGCCTTGAGTCCTGGCAACTGGAGGCAAAAGGGAAAGGCAGAATCAATGCCCACCTGCCTTTGAAAGGCCTGGCCTGACCCATCCTGAGTCACAGGGCAAAGCTATATGGAGCTGAGGCCCAAGGCTTATAAGTGCACTTGACCTTGGGCTCAGGGCTTCCAAAACAGAAGAAAAGACAATCCAAGGTCTTAAACCTGCCACTGAAATCCTTTCAAACCCTAGGGACAGCAAACAATACCACAGATGACAGGCCAAGGACTCAGGGCTGGGAGTCAAAACAGTGCCCGGAATCCAGACTCAGGAAACTGTGTGTGTACACATATATCTGTGCAGTGACAGTTACTATGGAATAGCTCAGACAAGGATAATATGAGAGTCCAGGACAAGAGACCAAAAACCATCACAGAAAAACAGAATCTGAACGGAAGGCCTGTCGGGGCCAGGAGGAGGGGGTGAACAGGACAGAACAATTCCTCAGGAGTGAGACTCAGTTGGCACCAATCCACCTGCTTACTTTGGCCACTGTGTGCACTCTTTGGCCCATTGTGACAGCACCTGGTAGGCGGGTCATAAAACTGTACAGGGGGTGGGCTAGAGATGAAGAAGACAGCTTTCTGCACGCACCACCCGAGAAACCTCATAGGCGGCTGGGTGTGGCCACACCAACTGGTTCTCAGAGGCCAGATCCTTCCCTCCTTTGTCTGTTCACAATAGTTAAGAAATATACCTCCTTTCTCTTCGTCGATCTCAACTGCAAAAGCAATGAAGGTACTGCCTTAGCAAAGTCTATGTGGCAGTTACTTTCAGATTGTCCCACTCATAGAGGCAACCAGGTGGCCAGAGTATTGAAAACAAGCAGATCATTCTTATATCACTTTGAAAAGAATCGACTGTTTTGCTTTACAGACCTAGTGACAGGTTCTGCTTCCCAGTGGAGGCCATTATTCAAGTCATTTCTTACTTCCTGAGCCCCCACTGGGCAGAATGACCATGTCATTATTGCAATAACGGATAGTCCACAGGCGGGCGCTCTGCCCTGTAGGACATCACAAGTGCACACCAGGGACGATGATCATGACAGGCTGCATGACTGCATGGGACAGTCTACATGACAATTAGAGGCAGAGTCAGCGGCCTCACTTCATGTTGTCTGGAGCCCGCCTCTTTCCGGGTCTTCTGAAAAGTGGGACATCATTTTAAATTTAAAATCACACAGCGCATCTAGCCAAGTGATCCTCAAATCTTTTGTTAAAAGTTGCAGAGCCTGGCACCACCCCAGCACGTCCCCAGTAAGGAAAAATAACAAGAAACCAATAAAACGCTTACCTATAGGCGATGGAGGGCATAGGGTAGAGGGGGCAGGAAGGAAAGCAAGACTTCTTTTTATATAGTTTGATTTTTGAAGCAAATACATTGATTATCTCTTCAAAAACAAGTAAAACACTTTTTGAGGTCGGAAGCCCCAAATGTACAGTACCTGCCGACGGAGCAGCTCTGGCAGAAGGCAGTGGGAGGGGTGGTGAGTGGAGCCAGGCCACGCTGCTCCTTCCTCACCCAAAGGCGTCTTGGTGTGTCTGCCATTACTCTCTCCATGGTGACACCATGGGCTGGGCACAATCTTTTCTTTTCTCAATGCAAACCGAAGCCCAGGGAGCTGGGCTCTCTCTCTGGGTCTCTGTTTCCAGCAGACACTTTCAGCACGAGTTAAATGCACTCCCCAGAAGAAACAATCAATCCAACCCTTTTGAAAGATTTATTTTTCATTAAAAAATAAAAGTCATTTTAACATATCTGCATGTCAGCTTCAAGGATGGCAACTTAATGAAGCAAGAAGAACAAGGCGTATCAATTCGTAAGTCACCTGCCCATCGCAGAATGGGCCCCAAGGCACACGGGTCTTCAAACAAACAAACTTTATTAAGAAACAATGGTAATAACTCGGAACTCCCTTCCCCCAACTCTCCCAGCTGGCCCTCACCAACCCACCCCCCACAACAACAACCAAAACATTAAATTCTCTTTTAAAACTACAGAAATAAGTGCTGAGTCAGCAAGGAGCCTGGGCAAGCTGCCCGCGTCCTCCATCCCATTCCGCTGAGAGGACCGGCTGCGCAGAGGCTGGCCGGGAGAGAGCCTGAGCCCACCTCCACCGCGCCAGGTGGGGCGCGTGCCCAGCCCCCAGCCGTCACCCCAGCTGGGGCAGGCAGTTCCAAGGCACTGTCTCCCTTAGTGAAGGGCACCCTGTGGCTAAAGCATCCTTTCAGGAAGGGAAAGGCCTAAGGCAAGCAAGTCCTCCTCAAGTGCTTTGCAAGGACCACACCACCAAGACCTGTGGGAGGGAGGGAGACAGGGGGATCCCTTCTCGCTCAGTTTGCCAGGCTTTAGGAAGTTTTTATCCCCCTAGTCTCCTGCCTTCTTCTCTCTTTCCCTTCCTCCCAGTCTCCCCCTCCCCTCAAAGGATTTTATTTTAGCTTGACGGTGGGGGTTCAGAAGATGCTGCTGGCAACTCCTGTGGCGGGCCTGGGGGCTCTGCCACGTCTAAGGGGACATGGCGGGCTTTAGGTTCCTGCATGTCACAGATCTCCTCCCGTCCCTGCGAGGGTGTGAGACACTCCCGGCTCTGGGCCTGGCTGTTCATCTTCTCTTCAGCTTCAATCTCTTCTGAGGTGGGGATGGAATTCTTCTTGGGACGACCTTTGGGTTTTGTGGGTGCTTCCTGTCCACCTTTAAGAACCTATATGGAGAAAAAGGTGGTCATTAATTCAAGAAATAACTCCTTCCCTCCACTTTACCCCTCCAAAGCATCTCTGTCATTCCTTCCCAGCAAGGACAGAGTTTGGCGGAAAATACCTTCCACCCGTCACTCCAGGCTACAAAGACATCTTCATCCTTGAAATGCTCAATGCACTTTTAGTCACCATCACATATTTTGGCATTAAATGAAAGGACCACAAACACATAAAAATGTCCAAGTTCAAAAAACAGGAAAGAAATTAAAATTCAAAATATTAATGTGGTACCAATGAAGTTGACAAGTTAAAAGAAAAAGACAACATTTGTAGCAAACAGGAAAATAAACACTCCTATTCTGGTGTCTACGCATAATTGGTGCAACCTCTTCAAAGGGCAACATGAGCTTTCAAATAAAAAATTTTTAAATGTGCCTGATCTGACACAAAAATTCCACTTCTAATGACTGAGCCTAAGGAAGTCATCAAAGACAAAATTTGATCTACAAAAATATTCATCACAAAATTGGAATAAAATTACCCTAAAATTTCCGCCATGATTGGGTAGATAATTATAGTATATTCCAAAGAGAGAATATTCGATGACATTACAATTATTATATAGGAGAATGCTTAATAACATGGAAAATATTGATTTCCTGTGTGTGAAAAACAGGTTAGAAACCAGCATATTTCAGTTTGGAGGCTTGATGACTATACACCACCCTGTTTATAGTGTCAGGATCATGAATAATTTAAAAAATGTTTAATATATCTTTCTCTGTATTTTCTAATTTTTCAACAATGATCATGCATAAGTAGTTCTGTAATCAGAACAAGCTACTTCCCTGACTGGTGTGGCTCAGTGGGTTGAGCGCCAGTCTGCAAACCTAAAGGCCTCTGGTTCAATTCCTGGTCAGGGCACATGCCTACGTTGTGGGCCAGGTCCCTGGTTGGGGACGTGTGAGAGGTAACTGTTCAGTGTTTCTCTCCCTCTCCCCCCACCCTTTCCTCTCTCTAAAAATAAGTAAATAAAATACTTTTTAAAAAGAACAAAGATGTTGAGATTTCCAGTCAGGGTGGCAGAGTATCTAAATGCTGTTCTCACCTCCTCCCGTGATCACATCAAAATTACAATTAGATTATAGAACATGCAACCTAGAGAACCATTTGAAGACAAGCTGAACAGAAGTTCTATAACTAAGAAGACTGCTAGGATGGGCAGAGATGTGAAATGGGCTGGCCCCACACCCACGTGCAGCAGTCGAGAATCAGGAGATATCTCAGCTTCAGAGGCTCCCCCGGAAGAACAACGGGTCCCAGGCCCAAACTGGGCTCCGCATCCAGGTGGACCAGTGCCGGTGAGGGGAGATCCCACAGCACCTGGCTGTGAAAACCAGCAGGGATTCTGTCCATCTGGGTGAGATGAAAGGTTGCTGAAAACCCAGGTGCTATCCTCTTATTTATTGAATTTTAGACAGAAAGACAAAGAGAGGAAGGGAGAGGGAAGGAGAGAGAGAGAGAGAGAGATCGGTTTATTGTCCCACTTATTTATGCATTTATTGGTTATTTTTGTATGTGCCCTGACTGGAGATCAAACCCGCAACCTTGGATTATCAGGACGGCGCTCTAACCAACTGAGCTACCCGTCCAGGTCAATCCAGGCATCTTCTTAAAGGGCCTGTACACATACTTGCTCACTGTGGGCACTCACCAAGAGCTCTAGCAGAAGGGCACTGGCTTGGGAGGCACCAGAAACATACAGAGAGAAACTGATTTGTGAGGCTACAGAGCAAGGGCTAGGGCAGCTGCTATTGTCCCTGTGTGAAGCCATCCTCCTACACGGCTGGCAGATGGGCTCCATCTTTCTTGTGTTGAGCCCTCCTACCATACAACCAAATTTGTATCTGCATTAACCTGCTGAACTCCACTTGCTCCACCCTCATGACCCCCTGAGACCTCAATTCACCCAAATCATGCAATGCCAGGGGCTGCCCCAGCAGCAGGCAGCCAGCCGTGGCCCATGCTGCAATCTTTAAAAAGAAAAATATCAGAGGTTCACAGCCCCTAGGCAGGTGGCACTGGGACTTGGTGTGCCCTGTGCCTTTTGCTTAGTGGCCCCATGCTCAACACTGGTGCCAAATCTGAATTCACATTCACTTAGTGATTCCTGAGACTCCACCTCACCAAACTCATGTACCACCCAAGGCTCTTACTGCAGCCGAGACTTACAGGCAGATGGCAGGTGGCAGCAGACCTCAGGGTGCTTTATGCCTTTTGCTGACCTGTCCCAGGCTGAGGGCCTGGTGGCAATAGAACTCAGTTTGCAGCATGGGCTCTCACTGGAACTTCCAGGTCTGACACAGGCACCTACCAATCGTGGATTGCTTTGTAGCCCTTACCAGGTGGTCCCAGGCCAGTCACAGACAGTAGCTGAACTTGGCCTGCATTGGAGCCTCTCCTAAGAGGCTCCAGAACCAATACACCCAGTGGTTGGCTCCAGACCACAACAGAGCACACCTGATTAGCTGCACAAGTGGCATGCCCGAAGGGTGATCTTGGCAGGTACCAGAGCCCACTGGGACATATCCCCCTCCATGGGGTAAGCTCCTGCACAGCAGCTTGAACACTGTGGTGATGGCCAATCCTCACAGCTTGTCAGCCTGAGGGCCCATCCCAGCCACTAACATGTCAACAACAATCAAGGATCTACTACACCAAGAGGTCACACACCGCCTGCACAAGGGACACCCCAGGAAAACCTGGCTCAGGTGACCAGAGAGACTGCCATTAGCCCTTACAGGACCTACTGCATAAGGCCACCTTGCCAAAACTTAGAAATGTAGCAGCTCTACCAAATACACAGTAACAAACACACACAGGTAGCCAAAATGAGGAGACAAAGAAACATGTCCCAAATGGAAGAAAAGGGGAAAACTCCATAAAACAAAAAACAAAAAAACTAAACACAGTGAAGGCAAGCAAATTACCAGATACACAGTTCAAAACAATGGTTATAAGACGTTTATGGAACTTAATGAGAACTTCAACAAAGATCTAGTATGCATAAAAAAGATATGAAAATCATTAAAAAAACCAGCCAGAAATGAAGAATACACAAGAAGGAATCAACAGCAGATTAGATGAAGTAGAGGGATAAAAGCAGCAATTTAGAGGACAAGGTAGCAAAAATCACCCATTCAGAACAGCAAAAAGAAAAAAACGTTTTTAATGAGGATAGTTTAAGGGACCTCTGTGACAGCATGAAGTGTAATAACATTTCCATCATAGACGTAACCATAAGGGAAAGAGAGAACAAGAAATCGAGAACCTATGTGAAGAAATAATGACTGAAAACTTCCCTAACCTGGTGAAGAAAATATACATACAAGTCCAGGAAGTGCAGAGTCCCGAATAAGATGAAACCAAAGAGGTCCACAGAAAGACACTTCATAAGTAAATGGCAAAGCTTAAGGACAAATTCAGAATTTCAAAAGCAGCAAGAGAAAGGCAGTTATGTACCTACAAGGGAATTCCCATAAGGCTGCCAGCTGATTTCTCAACAGAAACTGTGCAGGCCAAAAGGGACTGGCACAAAATACTCAAAGTGATGAAAAGCAAGGAACTACAACCAAGATTGCTTTACCCAGCAAGGCTATCATTTACAACTGAAGGAGAAATAAAGAACTTTCCAGACAAGAAAAAGCTTTAAAAGTTCATCACCACCAAACCAGTATTACAAGAAATGTTAAAGGGATTTCTTTAAAGAAAGAAGGAAAAAAACCCATAAATATAAAAAACAAATGTCGGTAACAATATATCTATTAATAATCACTTTGAATGTAAATGAATTAAATGCTCCAATCAAAATATATAGGGTAGCTAAATGGATAAGAAAGCAAGACCCATACATATACAGTCTACAGGAGACACACTTCAGACTGAAAGACACAAATAGACTGGAAGTGAGGTAATGGAAAAGATTTCATGCCAACAGAAACAAACAAACAAAAAAGCTGGAGTAGCAATACTTGTATCAGACAAAGGAGACTTTAAAACTAAGGATATAATAAGAGACAAAGGACATTACATAATGATAAAGGGATCAATCCAACAAGAGAATATAACCCTTGTAAACATTTATGCATCCAACATAGGGGCACTTAAATACATAAAGCAAATATTGATGGACTTAAAGGGAGATTAACATTACTACAATCACAGTAGGGTACTTTAACATCAATGGATAGATCTTCCAGACAGAAAATTAACAAAGGAAATCATGACATTAAATGATACATCAGACAAGATGGATTTAATTGATACTTTTAGAGCATTTCATAAGAAAGGAGCAGAACCTATATTCTTTCAAGTGCACATAAAATACTTTTCAGGATAGATCACGTGTTAGGACATAAAACAAGCCTCAATGGATTGAAAAGGACTGTAATCATATCAAACATCTTCTCTGACCACAATGGTATGAAACTAGATGTCAATTACAAAGAAAAAACAAAACTGAAAAACACACAAACATATGGAGGCTAAGTAACATGCCACTAAACAATGAATGTACTCAAAAAGTTGTAAGACATGGAAGGAAAATTTGGAGAAGACACAAATAAATGAAAGCACATAACTTGTTCATGAATAAGAAGAATGAACATCGTTAAAATGTCTATAGCACCCAAAACAATCTATAGATTCAGGGCAATCCATATCAAAATACGACATTTTTCACAGAACTAAAACAAATAATCCAAAAATTTATACAAAACCACAAGAGACCCCAAATAGCCACAGCAATCTTGAGAAAGAAAAACAAAGTTGAAGGTAGCATACTAATGGGAATCAGAAACATAGATTAATGAAACAGACTAGAGAGCCCAGAAATAAACCCATGCCTCTATGGTTAATTAATCTATAACAAAGAAGGCAAAAACATACAATGGGGTAAAGACAGTCTCTTGAATAAATGGTAATGGAAAAACTGGACAGATATATACAAAAAATAAATTAAAATTAAATTAAATCATCTTCTTACACCATATACAAGAATAAACTCAAAGTGAATTAAAGATGTAAGCTCTAAAACCATAGAAGTCCCAGAAGGAAACATAGTAAGTAAACTCTCTGACATTGTTCTTAGTGATATTTTTTCTGATATATCCCTTCAGGCAAGGGAAACAAAAGGAAAAAATAGACAAATGGAACTACATCAGACTAAAACATTTTTGTACAGTAAAGGAAATAATCAACAAAATGAAAAGCAACCTACTGAATAGAAGATATTTGCCAATGATACATCTGATAAGGGGTAAACATCCAAAATTTATAAAAAACTCATATAACTCAACACAAAAAAATAAAATTAAAAAATGGGCAGACCTGAATAGGCATTTAACCAAAGAGAATGGCCAAGAGACGTATGAAAAGATGCTAAATGTCACTAATCATCAGAGAAATGCAACTTAAAACCACAAGTAAATATCACCTCATAGTTGTGAGAATGGCCATCATCAATAAATCAACAAACAAGTGTTGGTGAAGATGTGGAGAAAAGGGAACTCTCATGCATTGTCAGTGGGAATGCAGACTGGTGTAGCTGCTCAAAAAACAGTGTGGAGTGTCCTCAAAAAATTAAAGACAGGACCCGGCAATTCCACTTCTGGGTATTTATCCAAAGAAATCCAAAGCACTAATTTGGAAAGTTATATGGTTCATTGTAACACTGTTTACAATACCCAAGATACCAGATCAACCTAAGTGCCATGAATAGATGACTGGATAAAGATGTGGTACGTATGTACGATGGAATATTACCCAGCCATAAAACCCAATAAAAGATTACCATTTGTGACAACATGGCTGGAGCTGGAGGATATTATGATAAGTGAAATAAATGAGACAGGGAAAGGAAATACCATATGATTTCACTCCTATGTGTGTTCACAAAATAAGTGAACAAACAAAACAGAAAGAAACTCATAGATGCAGAGAACAAAGTGATGTTTGCCAGATGGGAACTGGGTGGAAAAGGTACACGGATTAAAACTACAAATTGGTAGTTACAAAATAGCCATGGAGATGTAAAGTACAGCGTAGGAAATAGAGTAAAAAATATTGTTATAATTATGTATGCTGCCAGGTGGCTCTTAAACTTATTGGAGAGATCGCTCAGTAAATTACATAAATGTCTAACCACTATACTATACACCTGAAACTAACATAAAATAAAACTGCATGTCAACTGTAATTGAAAAAAATTTTTAAAGAGCATCATAAAACATAGTCATATATTGTTGAAAGCAGTGGTAGAGTATAGGAAAGTGTTCTAGCTTTGACAATGAAATAACTCGATTAAATTCTTACTCTGCTTCTTATTGGCTTTGTCTTTGGGAGAATCGTTTAAAGACTCTGAGCCTCAGTTTCCTCACTGGTAAAATGGGGATAAAAATATCTTATCTCACTTGCCAGTTGTATACCTTCTTTGGAGATATGTCTACTTTATTCAAATCCTTTATTCTCTTTTTATTATTGAGTTATACATTCTCTATATGTTCTGAACACAAGTCGCTTACCAGATGCAAGATTTGCAACTATGTTCTCCGGTTTTGTGTGCTGTCTGTCACTCTCCAAGTGATGCCCTTTGTTTGCGACACAGAAGCATTTGATGTTGCTGATGTCCAATTTATTTTTCTTCTGTTATATGTGCTTTTGGTGTTATATCTAAGATGGTTTTTCCTAATCCAAGGTCATGGATATTTACTCATATTTTCTTCTAAGAGTCTGATAGCTTTTAGCTTATCATTTAGGTCTGTGATTCATCTTCAGCTAATTTCTGTGGACACTGTGAGGAAAACCGTAAGTCCTCAAGAATCACCTCCTTTTAGCTGGGAATCTGCTTAACCACTGTACTCTCCGCTGAAACACACAGATCTGAAGGGAACCTCCAACAAGGTATTGATGCTGACAGACTCCACCTTCGGGGAGAAAACATCCCTGTATTTTTTTTTTTTTGCCTAAGTCAGTATCTGATTCTGATTTCATTGCAGGCTGTTGAAAGCACCTGTATGTGCCAAGCTGGAACTGACGTGTTGAAAGCAGACCCACTGGGTATGAAAGAGGTAATACAGAATTAAGTTGCCCCACGTAGTTATCATGTTAGAAAAGGGCTGGTCTAAGGAAGCCACCTAATTGGCAAAGGAAAGTCCAGCCCAGCAATTAGGGGACGCCGCCCGCACAGCCTGGCCCGGCCCCACCTGGCTGTTCCCCTGCAGCACACACACACACATTTCAAAACAATCACACCATTTTCTAAATGGAATAAGACATTCCAGTGCAAGCAATAATTAGGGGATAACAAAACTCTTGGCTGCTTTCCACACTCGACCTCTGGCCTCCTGCCTTCCAGCACACCTGACACATGCAATTAGCTCACAACCGCCCCACACCAGGAGTGGCACATTCTCATGCACCCCGTGGCCCTTCTCCCAGGAGCCCCCACTCCCCAGTTATTCCTAGAGCCAATTTAGTCTCCTTGGTGTTGAGAGGCCAGACAGCCCATTGCACACAAGTTCCCATGTCTCTCGGAAAAACACCTAGCACATCGTCTACTTCTATTAGCCGTGGCTGCTGACAGCCCTCCTCTGACCTCTAAAACTAGGTATCCCAGTGACCTATCGCTACGGATGTCGGGACAAGGCCTGTGCTTCCTTTCCAAGCTGCTTAGGTGGGGACGGACAGTTTGACTAGAGAGCCCAAAACGTCCATTAGGGGAGGGTTGTTGCACCTCCCTCATTATTCAGACAGGACCGTGAGCAGAGCAGGCAGAAGTGGTTCCTCACAGTCAGAGAGCAAACAGAGGGCAGGCCCAACATTTGAACTAAAAAACCCTGACCCCTTGAATCTAACACGCTTACCAGTATTTCATTGCGGGTAATATGCGGGGACTGTGTAACATGGGCCGCTGTTATTTCTGACTTTTCAATATTCATCTGCAATGACCCCACCTCCCAGCAGACCCAGGCCATAGACTCGTTACCTAGAGTGCTGTGTGCTCCTTTTTCTGGACCTTTATCTGCAGCTCCAAGGAAAACCGAGAGCCATGTAACTGACAGCTCTCTCCAAGGAGCTGAGAAGCAAGTTCAGATTCTCTGGCCTGAATCTCTTCCCAGGACACTGTTTAGCAGACTTTGTCCACCTGAGGGTGAGATAGTCCACTATCCCACAAGCCCAGATGCTGAGGCACTGGCCAGGGCAAGGCCTGGGGCGTGAGAAAGGACAAACATGCGGGTCTGCTCTTAACTAGAGTCCCAGGAACCCGACTTACTTTTTCCCACCTCCCAAAGTCCAGATTCTCTGGAGATGTGATTTTGTTGACAGCTAAATAATTTTTTAAATAACCATAACAAGAAGAAGAGTAACGGCTAATATTTCTTGGTTATATACTATGAGGCGGGCGCTGTCCTAAGTTTTACAGGGATTAGCTCAGTGAGTATACCACCTTATAAGGTAGCATGCTAAGCAGTTACTGATGAGGAAACAGGTATGCAGGGGTTAAGTAACCTGCCCAAGATTACACAGATAGCAACTGGTAGCAATTTCACAGAATTGTTCATTATCTGGAGGCTTTCAGTGTAAAGGATGATGACAACACATAGCCTGGGACCCACCCAGCTCTGCCACGCTGGAAGAGGAAGGTTGTGTCTGTCTGGATCCCCTCACAGAGCAGAATCTGTTTGCATTATATGTCAGAGCTGGAAAAGATCACTGATAATGAGGCCCTTTCAGTCTGTTGCAAAACATCGAGTTGTGCTGGAACGAAAGCCAAACAGAAATGAAATAAGAGTGTCCCATCTCCTGTGCGAACGAGATTTACCCAACCCGCTATAGGTTACAAATGCTGACCGGTAAAAACTAGTCAGAGATACTATCTTGGTTTTGGCAGCACTGTGCTTGGCAGCCGTGTGAGTAACTCTGAGAATCAAGTGCTAATCTTTTTCCAGTTCCAATTAGGTTACTAGCCTTGAGACATCTTTATTACCCAATTATCTTTCTCTTTTTCCTTCCCAGTACCTGAAGAGATAGCCTTGAAATCGTTTCACCAGGAAAATAGGTGAAGCAACCAGGACTCCCCACAATGCCTTGCTGTTCTGGGGGAGTCAGAACTCAGATCCGCAACAGAACAATATCCCTCACGCTGAAGTACTTCAAGTGCCCCCAGCTACCTCCGTGCCTTTCTTCTGCCTGTGACACTCTTCCCACCTTCCCTTGGCACGTTTCTATTCAACCACTAAAACCATTTTAGACGGCACCTCTTCTGTAAAGCCCTCCCTTCTCTATGGTGCTTCTGAACCCTATGGGTTCTGTTATTGCCCTCATTACCCCGTATAATTACGAGTTTACAGGTCTGTCCCCCCCACTTGACTGAATACCTTTCCTAATTTCATTTGTTTTAATGGATGGGTTCGTGTCTTATCTTTGCACAGCCATTGCCCGTGCCCAATAAATGACTGCTGAAGTTAACTGGAACCTTGGCACTCTGGTTCCCTCAAGTGACCTGAATTGGCTGGCCCGTGGAATGCTCCCCACGGTTAAGTCTGCTACGTCCCTTCCATCTTGTTCTGTACAACATCAATAACCATCAATAACCGGCCCTCAACTGTGCCGGCAGCACCGTGGCTGGTGGAAAACAAGTGACGTCAGGGGCCAAGGCACACACGTCGTCCCACGGGCACCGGGCGGTGCTGGCAGAGAGGGCAGGCTGTCAGTGCTTTAATTGTCTGACTCATGGGGAGATTGCTGATAACCAATTTAAACAATGCCTCTGCCACTCGGGAGGCATTGATTTCAGGGACGATGATTGACAAGGAAGGAGGTGGGTGGTGGAACTTGTGCAGAAAGCAGTGAAGGGACTTGCCCAAAATCAGCCAGGGAGGGGCAAGCATGGGAACATGGAACACAGCCCAGTGTTTCTAACTCCCAAACTGATTCTTCTAGAGATCAATCCCCCAGAAGGTTTCCGCCATGTGCCTCAGGGTGTCTTAGCATTCTAGAAGTTTCGGAGTAACTACCTTTTTAATGGAATCCCATTCATCCTTCAATTTCAACTTCTCCCTGCAGCTGTCCCCAATACCTCTCTTCTGAATGCTTAGGGGGGACTAAATCTTTAAATAAGCAACCAGTACTTAATTATAATGCCATTCTCTAGCTGCTTCCTGGACCTTAACTCTTCAACTAGCTCATAAATCCTATGAAGTGTTTTATTTTATTTCATTACTTCCTATAGTGCTTAGGACAAAGCATGGCTCACAGGAGACGCTAATTGCATATTTGTTGATTCATGTAATATGGGTTTGTACACGCAACTGGCATCTCCACCCAACTTCGAGAGCACTTTGTGAGCCATGCCACCTCCACATGAAAATCCTTCCATTTTCAAGGGCAGGACCCCTCCAGAGGAAATGATGAGATCTGCCCCCAAATTCCTTTCAGAATCTGTAATAAGTGCTGCCTTGTTGGCTTTTTTCTACTTTTTCCATTAGTATTCATGTGTAACTTATTTATTTTTCTCATGGTTAGCAGGCAAAGCAAGAACTAAAATTTTAAGAAAAAATATTATTAGACAAAAACACAAAATTGAGAAAATGTCTTAATATCTATTACCTATTTTAAAATATTTATTAACTTTTGGGGGGGGGACTAGGTTGTGAGGACCTTAGTTATTTGGTAAAGGTGAAAAACTTCGTATTCCAATCAGTCCTTAGAACACCAGAAAATATGGCTTGCGATCAGGTGGGTGAGCAAATCAGAACATCACGCAGGCAGGCCTGGCCCGTGTGAGAGGAAAAAGGGCCAGTAAGATCTGGCGAGGACACGAGAAAGGCCCAGCTCAGAGGCCCTGGTGTACTTGGTCTCTAAAGAACAGAGCAGAGCTTCTTCCCACCCTCGTCCTCTCTGCCTCTTTTCTCTGGGCTTTGACCTTGTCCCCTGTGGTTTACAAAACTGGAAATGAAACACTCAACTACTTTGGAAAGTTTTGATTTAACATGTCTCTAAAAAGAAGGGAGGGTAAACTACAATGAAACTCAGTTCCTCAAAATGTAGACGTTTATTCTTTATTTAAGTGATATTTATTCTAATAAGCTCATTTAAAAACAAAGATGGAACGATTCACTAGCTAGGCACTAGACCAGTATTTGGGAAACTGTACTCACTCTACTGTGTGCATCAGAGGAAGCTAACACACACATTCCCACCGCTATCCTGGGACGTGGAATCAGAATCCTGGGAGGAGCCTGGAGTTTCACATTTTTACGTGGTGCCCAGGTTACTGGGATGCCCACTGAAGTTTGAGAATCGCTGCATTAGAGGACACCCAGCTATGAGAACAGATGTGCTCCTAATGTCACCGCTAACAAAGGGTAATGACTTCTATTCTTAGCTACTAGTGGGAGGGGGAAGGAAGTTCTTTGCCAAGGCTAGCAGGTGGGGTTAAATCTAGCAACTGAGAAGCTTGTGGGCTTTCATTTTCTGTTATTTCTAAGGAAACTGTGGAAAAGAATATCCTTCTGGTCAGGAAATCCAGGTCAGGAGGAATGGCTTGTCCTTCTGTTCACAGGGCCTCCCTCCCAGCCAGCACCATAAAAGGCCTTCCGGTCTCTGGAGCCCAAGCCACCAAACCGTCCTTCAGGCCTTCTTCCCAGCCCTGCAGGAAAAATTTGTCCTGCCACGATAGGTATGTGGCTGGACTCACTCTCTTCTTTCTTACCATTTTCTTCCATTTCATCCTGCGATTCTGATACCAAGTCTTCACCTGAAGTTGAGTGAGTCCCAGAGACTGGGCCAAGTCCAACCTAGAAGGCATGAGACACAAAAGAAAGATGAGGAAGGAGAGAAAGGGCAGTGGAGACAGGGTCCTGTTCACTGGTTCCAGGCACTGCTATCAAAATTCAAATTTTCCCCCATTAAACCAATCTTTCCTCAAAGGGCTTTGCTCTCTTTCCAAACACCCTATGGATGAAATTCTGGGAAGCTAGAAACAAATACCCATGACCAAGGACTGTCTACACTGGATCTGAAAAGAATTTCTGAGTCTTCATTGCAAAGTCCTTCCTAACCGTCTTTACTCCAGTTCTAAACAAAATGAAGATTCGGACCCAGAACCTATACTTGAGGAGGAATGGTAAAGCCGTATTTTCCTCACTCCAGATCCAGCTCAAGTCCCACCTCTGACAGGTGAGCTGCCTGGACACCCCCAGCTCAGGCAGGTTGCCTCCTCTACACCCACCCATAGATCAGCCACCGCCCAGGTGGCTCCACGTTCTCCGCTGGTCTCTAACTGCTTCACGTCGGTTATTTCTGCCTCCCTAACTCAATTGCAAGAGCAGAATACATTTTCTGCTTTTTTTGTAATCCCTCAAAAGCTTATCACATTCTAAACCCAGAACTAGGGCTCAAAAATGCTTTCTGATGAATTGACTCACTGTAGGGTCCCTAAGTTGTCATAATGACGGGTTCCCAAAGAAACATTACATCTGCAGCCCCTCCTCTGTCCCATTCCAGTTCCAATGGTTGTGCATTTCTCCACAGCCTGCTGAAAAGTCTTGACTGTCAAAGCCGCTTCTGGGAAGTGTGCAGTTGGAGCAAATTCCGACAACACAGCAGCCCCTTCCAGAGGACCACAGTGTCCCAGGCTCTGTCTAAGCCCCCGACAATGTTCAATCTTACTCTTTCCTTTCACAGTTCTGTGAAATAGGTATCATTATTCCCATTTTACAGATGGGCAATCTGAGGCTCAAAGAGATTAGAATCTCTTGGAAACCATGCCCAAATCCTCTCAGGGGCCTGTTTTTGTAAATAAAGTTTTATTGGAACAGACACCCTCATTCGTTCACATATTGTTTATGGCTACTTTCATGCTATAACCCCTGAGTTGAGTAATTTTGACAGAGATTGTATGGCCCACAAAGCCTAAAATATTTACTCTCTGTTTTTTTAAATAGTTTATATTAATTGTATGTTTTATTACCATTTATCCCCCTTATAACCCTTTTCCACCTCCACCCACCCTCTCTGCCCGCAATCACAACCCTGTTTTTTGTGTCCATGAGTTCTTTTTCTTTTTTGCTGCATCCCTCCATCCCACCCCCACCCAGAGCTGTCAGCCTGCTCTCTCTCAATGAGTCTGTCTCTAGTTTGTTTGTTAGTTCAGTTTGTTCATTAGACTCCACATATGAATGAAATCACATGGTACTTGTCTTTCTCTGACTGGCTTATTTCACTCAGCATAATGCTTTCCAGGTCCATCCATGCTGTCACAATGGGTAAAGTTTTCTTCTTTTTCACAACCGAGTAGTAGTCCATTGTGTAAATGTTCCATAATTGTTTTATCTGCTCATCTACTAATGGGCACTTGGGCTGCTTCCAAATCTTGGTGATTGGAAATAATGCTGCAATAAACATAGGGTGCTAATGTTCTTTTGAATTAGTGTTTCTCTCTGGCCCTGTACAGAAAGAAACTTGCTGACCCCTGGTAGATGATCCTAGAGTAAGAGGTGGAGCCGGGATTCAAATCTACTTACATCTGACTTGCACGCCTCCTGCTGTATAGGGACTTGCCTCACCAACCATTTTTTCATGTAAGTTAGATCTTTCAAAGGGAAGCTCTTGCTCAGGCTTTTGTGAAGAAAATGCAAGGGTGCTTTGTCACACAGAGCGGCAAACGACCTGAGTGAAGCATAGAAATGAGAAAGGGAACCCGGCTTCCAACTTCAGTCCTCAAGAATGTACCTGTTGACCTATGTTTCTAAGAACCCCTGGTCTACCTGGGAAACAACTGGAAGGACCATCTCCAGAGCCAACCTTGGCTGCCTCCCTGTGGTTCCTGTCGTGGTCACTGAGGCAGTGTGGACTTCTAAAACAGCCACTGGGCCGAGCACCCTTGATACAGCTTAAGCAATGACCACCATTTTTGAAGATCCCCAGTTTCTGAGGATTGTGATTTGCGGATCAAAGGTCTCTTCTCACACAGGCCTGCACAGCCAAACGCCTGAGCCATGGGGACTCTCAGGTGTGAGTTCTCAGCTGCAACTTTCTCCACCAGTGGGGCAATGAGCAACATCCAACCATCAGGAAGAGCGGTGGGTACACGCGATGAAGGTTCCAGGTGCTGACTCTCGGCCCTCGCAGGTGCAGCAGCTCCCTGCTTTGACCAGAGTGCACACTTTAAATAATAACAAGTCTTCCTTCAAAGGCCTTCAGACCCTGTCTTAAATCTGCGTTCACATATATCTGGTTGTTTCAGTGAAAGGTCTACCGCAAACTGACGGTTTTATGGAAAGTGACCAAGACTGAAGCTAACAAACTCCCAGTGCCAATGGCACTCAGCTCTCCCCTTGAAGGAAGCAAGTCATTCATTAAGAACCAAGACCCCAGGGGCCAGCCCCACAGAATCTGGTCTCCAGGGTCCTCCCCAGGCTCCCACTGCGCCCTCGGAGCCGGTCAGGTGCGTTCCTCTGCAGAAGGGTCTGTTCACAGCGCTGCCGCTGCGTTAGCAAACGGTGTTGGCTCACTTGGGAAAAATGCGCCCTTGACTCACGCAGGCTACAGAAACACACTTCACTGTCACCGGCTTCCTCTCATTACCTGCCTCTGTTACAAATTCTAGCTTCCCTGCATATTCGCTTAAATGGGGTCACCTAGGAAACTGCAGAAACAAACAATGAGGACGAGGGAGAGAGCTGTGGAGGAGGGCGTGCTCCTGGCCCTGGTCGTGGTCACGTACAGAGGCGAGGGCAGGTTAAGGCGGCAGCTTCAATGCCAGCCAAGTGCTGTCCTCCTCCCCAGGCAAGGCAATCAGTCCCATGCAGGTGACCTGAGAGGTCCCTGGGCAGGTAACAGGAAGCCCCAGGACGTTTACTAGGAACTAACATTTCTGTTTAAAAAATTCTTGATCTTTTGAAAATAAGCCTAAAATTTTACCCATGCACACTGAAGGCCTTTGAATATACCAGTATGCAATTCAGGAAATACGGTGCCCATGCTACCTATTTCAGGTGCGTGAGGCTCTTCATGATATGCTGGGGCATCAAAATAGCCCCTTAATACCTGGATCCCAGCTCTTCATCCCAGTCTTGCAGACCTGTCTCCACAGTCCACCCAAAGGCATCCCAAACGCTCATGTCCAAACAGGACTCAGTCTTTCTCCACAAAGCCCACTCTTTAGTCAGCCTTCCAGCGTCAGCCGGCGGTATCCCTAAGTACCTGCTGGCCCAACCCAGGAACCACAGACTCCTCAACTCTCGTTTTTCTTACTCATGGGAATGCCTCTTCTGTCCCTTCCATCTTCAAAATTGTTCTCCAACCCATCTTCACATCTCTATCCCCACTGTGGCCACTGTCATTCAGGACGTCAATGGCTGTCTCTAGACTCCCTGGTATCCCTGCTCTATGTCGTCCCTCTCTAATCAGTCCTTTACGGTGCCACCAATGTGGCCATGTCACTCCCAGATCTTAATAACTGCTGATGGGTGGCCTAAACAACAAAGCATACATCTTTTGGCTAGGCAAATGAATTCTTCTCACTTCTGCAGCCTTGTCTCTCATCACGTGCCCACTGACACCTTTTACTGGAGATGTCCCGCCCACCTGTAGTTCCCTCAGCATGGCCAGCGAGCATACTTCTGTGCTTTTGCTATGTCATTCCCTCGGTGGCTCTCCCTCAGCTCTTCTTAAATGGCACCTGCTCTGAGAAGCCTTCCCTAACCCCCGACACATTTAGCAAACTCTCTGTGCTCCTACCACCCTCAGTCACACACCAGCACTGGGACCCCCGCTCACTGTGTTGTGGTGTCGCAGCCACTCTCTTCCCCGAGATCTCCCAAGGAGCAGGACTCCCGTCTACTACTTTCTGGACCCCTAATCCCTCCCACACTGCCCGGTATAGAAACCTCTCAGCAAACAATGGATGGCGCTCAACTAAGTGAATCCGTTAATAAATTCTCTTTAGTCAGTGGTTTGCAAAGCTCACTTAAATTTTATCAAACAGTTACTAAAGAGCTTAAGAGATGCATTTGCATTTCCTTCCATTTCTCCTGGAAAACACTCCCAATAAAAATAGGATCACAATGAGCTCAGCTTTCTTCAGAGTGATTCTGGGGGACCCGATAAGACACAAGCTGTTGGATATGTCTCAGTTAAAGTACTTATTTAAAGAAAAGGGGTGAGGTACTAAAGCCTCTGAGTAAAACAGGAGTCCCAGCCACCCTCATCTGGATCTCGAAAGGGTTCAAAGAAGGGGATGTTGTCCAGGTCCTCCCTGGCCTCAGCCAAGTGGTTCTGAGTTTTACTCATCAAATTCACCAGGATATCAGACAGCTTCCCAAACCATCAACCCAGCCTGTCCGTCAAGAGCCAGGCAGCAGACTGGACTAGCTGGGAGCTGGAGAGCGAGGCAAAGACTGAGATCCTGGATTCCAATTCCATATCTAGTCCCGCTGAATCTGATCCAAGGTGTGAGCCACGCTAAACACCAACCCTGCTCCCCAGCTAAGAGCCTGGGCAACCATCTGCTGAACTCTATCCTGCTGGTTACACTGGAGTAGTTAAATGAAAATATGGAGAGAGGCGAGGAGTGCAAATTCAGCAACAAGACGGTTCCTGTGGGACGAAGTGTGATGATTTCATGCGGGCTGGACTCTGTTGAACAAAGGCTGAGATGTTGAGAGCCAAGGACTAGAATCCTGATCGAATGCCCTACAGTTCTCTAACAGTCCTTGTGCCCAGGTGTCCCACTGAGAGAGCAAAAGAAGTCTCCCCTTCTCAGGGGTCTTAACTGTGGACAATTCCCTCCTCACATCCTCACCTGTCTGGGGTGGACAAGTACTTCTGCTTCTGGAACTTCTTCTCCAGGCCCATGAGCTGCAGCTCGGTGAAGATGGTCCGACTCCGGCGTGGTTTCTTCTGCCGGTGAGTGAGCTGCTCCGTCTCGGACTCGCTGCTACCTGGGGCCTCGCCGCCCGGGGCTTCAGCAGAGGCAGCCTTGGCAGCGGGGTGGCGGGACAGCGCCTGGGTGATTCCTGGGGTGGTGGGGACCAGGGGAGAGATGACTGAAGGTTGTCGGGTGATCACCGAGAGGACAGGATATGCCCGAAGGGAAGCGGGGCCTGGAAGACAAACAGGAATGCAGGTCACCCAAGGAGCAGGGGTGGAAGGAGGCCAGGGGCCCTTGGAGGACCACATGCTGAGACTGTCTGACTGGCAGGGACTCCAGATCATAAGGAGGTAAGGGAAAAAGAAGCAAGTCAAGACCTCTAATGGCTGGAAACCCGCAGATGTGCTCAGCCTGGTGTGTGAGAACATTCAAGTCCCCCACCAC
The DNA here is from genome assembly GCF_987537825.1 of Furipterus horrens. Taxonomy (NCBI): domain Eukaryota; kingdom Metazoa; phylum Chordata; class Mammalia; order Chiroptera; family Furipteridae; genus Furipterus; species Furipterus horrens. The sequence continues at coordinate 24,467,417 of NW_028327181.1, read as the reverse complement.
CAAGAAGAGGTTCCTGCAGCTCCTGCAGTTTTAAATGACTCTTTCCCCTACACTCTCTCTTTATTGAATCACTGAATCATGGTTTCAGAGATATGGGTCAATGGGACTGAGCAGATGAGAAGTAGTAGTCAGAAAACACTAGGAACACATACTTAAGATAGCCAAAATAGATCTGTAACTAAGAATGCCTCCTGAGAAGTCTATATACCTTGAATCATAACATTTTTCACATCTGGAAGGATGCTTAAAGGTTCTTTACTTCAACTCCCTCATTTCAGGGACAAGGACACTGTCCCACAAAGGCTGAGGGACTTGCCTGAGATCACAGAGTTCAGAACAAGCAGACTCGGGTGAAACCAAGTTCTTCTGGCTTGAAGTCCATGCTCTTATCACCACAGCTTGAGTCACATGGATAAATCATTTAGAAGTGGGGAGGCAAAACAATTCTAATTCACATGAAAACTCAGACACATCATGACTAGTCACCTACAGGACTGTGTTAAGGAGGATTCTCAGGCTGGGCCAGAGCTTGGCTGAGGAAAGATCGCTGAAGTTGATGAGTGCCACCTGCCATGCAGGGGGAGGATAGCATGGTGGCAGACATGCTAGTTATGTGACACTCCCACTTGAGGAATGTCAAGGCAAGAGTATTTTTCTGTCCAAGAATATGTATGTTTTTAAAGTTCAAGTAAAAAAGCTCTTCGTTTTCATGATTCAACAGTATCAGGTTTAAAGTGTCCTGACCATTACCTACGTAAACCATTTTATCTCTCTGGAACTAAGTTTTGTCATTCATATAGTAAGTAAAAGTAGAGCATTTCAAAGAATCCTTCGAACTTTAACACACTGATGCCACAAAAGGATCTCTCATCCCAAGCCCATCTTGCTGCCTGATGACAATCAAGAAGACTCAGGGGCTGCCCCTCCGGACTCAGTCCAGCCCTCACCACACCCATGAGGACAAGGCAAGGACCTCAGCCAACAACACTCATACTGGCTCTGGGTCAAACCGATGAACATCATGAAGCACCAGGTGCTACTTATGTTCTCTCTCTGCTCTGGGTTGGCATTTCTCTTCTTATTCATCTTTATGCTTCTGTTTTGGACCCGGTCATAGTTATCAAAACAGAAGACTTTTCTTGTTCTTTGACCATACTTCTAGTAAGACTCAGTCAAAACCACAACATTCTTATATAATAAATCACCAAGGGCTACGACTTCCAGTAACTCTCCAGCCAACGCTAACACTTGAGGTTTTGTGTTGTAGATTCTTTTTGAGAAAGAAAGAAAAAAAGGATCTGGGAATGACATTTTATAGCAAGCAAATGAGGACACCTGGACAGTGGTTTAGGATCTCCCATTGTACGTTATGAAATTATTGCTACTTGAAAGAAGATTCTGAAACTTTCTGACACAGGCAAAAGATGTTTCTTATCTCAAATCATCACTTTACTCCTTTAATTCTGTCACTTCTTCCAAAGAAGCCAACTTTCTTTTTTAATCCTCACCTGAGGATGTTTATTGATTTTAGAGAGAGGAAGGGGGAGAGAGAGAGAGAAACATCGATGCGAGAGAGAAACGTTGATCAGTGGCCTTCCATACACTCCCCAATTGGTGATCGAACCTACAACCTAGGTATGTGTCCTGACCAGGGATCAAACTCACAACCTTTTGGTATATGGGACAGTGTTCCAACCAACTGAGCAACTAAGCCAGGCCGAAACTGTCTTTCTTTACTAAGCAGGCTAATGTATAATCTGGAAACCTAAGAGCGTATCAGTACAGGGAGTGGCTAGTTACCTACTTTTAAGTGTGGCTTTTAATCACTAGAGTTTCAGCTTTCTCTTTTGTAGAAGAGTTTTTTTGTTTTTTTGGGTTTTTTTTTGCCTAACATTGAAAAGTATTTTGGAAGTGTGGTAATATTTAGTGCTGGCAAGGATATGAGGAAATGGACGCTCATATACTGTCAGTGAGTGTGTAAGAGTATAATCTTTGAGAAGGACAAATGAAGCAATGCCTATCAAGTTACTGTCCAGGTGATTCCACAATTTGAGACCTATTTGCTACGGGCACAAAGATTTTATGTACAAGCAACAAGCATATTCACCACAGCCTTGTTTATATTAATGAAAATAGGGAAATAACCCGTATACCCATCAATAGGAAAATGGTTAAATAAACTGTGGTACATCTATAGTATGGACTACAATGTAACTGTTAAAAAGAACTATCCACATGTGTATACACTGATAGATAAACTACATGTACACTAACATTAGAACATTTCTAAAATATATTATTGGGAGAAAATTTAAAAATAAAACAATTTGCATTATCATAAAAAAAGCTGTGCACCTGCCTTTACAAATGCATTTTTAGAAGTCCAGGAAGTTAGTCACCAAACTACTCATAGTGACTACCCCCAGAGAAGCAGTGGGTGCGAAACAGGGGGGAAGGAATCTACAGGTGTGAATCTAAGCCTGGAGTCAATCTTGCCAGGAATGTTTATGGAGCATCTACTGTGGGATCTACTCTGTTCTAAAGGCTGGGGACACAGCAGTGACTGCTATAAAGTCCCACCTGCATGAAACTTACATGTCAGTAGGGAGGTAGAGGGTAAGGAAATAAATATATAATGCCAAGGAGTGATAAACTTTACGAAGAAAAAATGTAGCAGACTGTGAAGATCGGGCAGGTAATTTAGACAGAGGGATCAAGGGAAGGCCTCTGTGGAAAAGGCGACATCTCAGCAGGTAAGCAGCTCAGTGGAGAGGCGAGACTCAAGGACACACAGGGAAGGATACTCCAGGCACAGAAGCAGCTCTTGCAAAGATCTGCAGTGGGAGCAAGCTTGTGTTCTAAGTAGAGCAAAAAGGCAGAGTGAGCAATGGGGAAAATCACAGGACACAAAAATGTGGAGAAATCTGCTAGAGTCAGACCATAGAGGGTCTTTTAGGCTGCAGCAAATAATTTGGATTTTATTCAGAATGTAACAAAACCATTGATGAGATTTGAGCTGGGGAAGAATATGGTCTAATATTTGACTTTAAGATCCCTATGGCTAATCTGTGGAAGGAGAGAACCTAGGAGGCAAGGCAATATTCTGGCCCAGAGGCGATTATGGCACGGGCCAGAGAGGTAGCAGGTGTGGTAGGGAGAGACAGCCAGATTCGGGGTGTGCTTTACAGTTAGGGTCGAAACAATTTGCTGAAGGACTGACTGTCCAGTCTGGGAGAGAATGCCTTGTGATGCCTGGGCTTTGGGCCTTAGCAACTAGAGGGAGGATGGGAAGACTAGGCCCCAGAGCAAGATTAGATGGGAACATATTTTATCAACTGATATCACCAAGTGCTGATGAGGACGAATAGCAACTGGAACTCTCATACATTGCTGGGGAATGTATAAGGGTGTAGCCTCTTTGGAAAGCAGTTTGGCAGTTTCTAATAAAGTTCAACTGTATGTCACTATATTACCTAGCAATCTCTTCTCTTAGGTATTAATCCAAGAGAAAAGGAAACACAACATATATGAAAATGTTTACAGTGGTGTTATTAGTAATTAACAGACACTGGAGACAATTCAGACATCTGTCAGCTGGGGATAAATAAATAAACTGTGGTACATACATGCATTGAACTACTATTCAGGAAGAAATAGGAACGAATTATTGATCCATGTAATAGCATGGATGAATTTCTAAGGCACTATGCAGTGAAAGAAGCCAGACTCAAAAGGCTATATAATTCCGTTTGTATGACATTCAGGAAAAGGCAAAATTAGGGATGGAGAAGAGATCAGTGGTTGCCAGAGGTTAAGGACAAAGAAAAATTTTGACTATAAAAGAACTGGGGGCAGGGGGGCAGTGAACTGGTGAGACTTTCTTGTATCTGGATTCTGGTAGAGGTTATACAGCTTTATGTATCTGTCAGAACTCATGACCATACACTAAAATAGTGAATTTTTACTGAATGTAAGTTAAAACAATAGTCAAATATTTTAAACACTATTTTGTTTTATTACCAAAGTAACACAGTTTATTAATAAAGAAATGTAAAACAATTCAGAAATACATAAAGTAGAAGTCTCCCATCCCAGCTTTCACCAAAATGGTAGAAATAAACTTCAAAATTGTTCTGATGTATATAAAAACATACATATAGTAATGTGTATGCTAATCTATTGGCACTCATAGTTACAAAATGTTTTGTTTTGTTTTTTTGTAAAATGTAAACACCACTTTCTTTTTTTCTCAATGCATAGCAAACAATCCCAAAACCACATGAGGACTAGTCCAATTACTTCAATTGTCAGGTTTAAGATATAGTAAGTGCCCGAAGAAATGAGGCTGGGAATTTTTGTTCATCAGAATTCTGGGGGTCTGCTGGGGAATTTTGGTCACCAGAATTCTGAAAATCTCCTACTCTCCAGAAACGCAGACAAACTAGGAAAAGAATGACCCTTGTCCGGGGCTGTCCCCTGGGGAGGTGGTCATAACAGAAAGGCTACTGTGACGCTGCAGGATGCAGGCGTGGGTGACAGGGCAGGAGAGGCAGGGGGAGGCGAGAGCTGGGATAACGTGTGGATCAGAGAGAGGGCATGGTTTTTAGAGGCTGCCATGAGTCTGCAGCCCTGGGGAGAACGAAGGCCACTTAAGAGAATTTCTGGAATGCATTTTAAGGGGTATGCTGTGTAGAACTCATGAACATGCTTCTTTGAGAAAAGCTAAAAATCTTCATGTTTAAAGCTTTTGTGGTCAGATTTCTGTTGTCTTTGAATATAATTCTGTACATACACTGGGCCATATGGGACCCTAAAAATAGGTGGGTTATGTTATGTATATATGTGTCTTTTTCTGAACTCTGTTCTACAGAGTTCATATATGAACTTATTATTGTGAATTTCAAGGAGTTTTGTTATAGGGTAGAACAAGTCTTCCCTCTTTATACCTTTCACAAAAAATAATTCTTGACTATTGTCATTAATTTGTTTTTCCAGTTACATTTTAGAATCAACTTACTAGTCTCTCAAAAAGCAATTCCCACTTCAAATGTAATTCGTCGGCAGCCGTCCGTCTTGAGAGACGATGGTGTAGCTTCTTAAGAGTCTATCTGCACTGCCGAGAATGGCTGTGCAGTCCAACTCGGGAGTGACACGGTATCTGTCTCCTCCCGTGTTGAATCGACATCTTGTGATGACGCTGGAGTGTCCTCTCCAGTGAAGCTGAAGCTACAGAGCCTGGGCAGGGTGATATGGAGGGTCTGCTGTTGCCCATGCAGCAGACCCCCCCTCTCTTCGCAGCTGAAGGGTCCAAGGGAAAGACGGAGTCAATACAGCTTGGCTTCAGGTGCGCCGCAGGAGTTGCCGGTGTTGACTACAACGTCGAACCGCCTTAGGGACTCCGGCTCCGGATTTTCTGTCGGGGTTTACTCCCTTAGCCTTTCCCCTGAAGAGGTATGCCGCAAGGCAGCGGAGGTTTTTTGGAGTCAGAGTTTTCCTTCTCTCACCTTATAGATTAATTCAAGGGAAGATGATTATTTGGATATTTATGCAATTTGAGTCCATGAAGCTTAACTTTAATAAAAACCTTCACTTAAAGAAACAAAAGAATTCTGATGAATGACAGTGATGTAAGTCAACACCCTTCACCAAAGTGTATAGTCCCAGGACTCTTGACCCAATGTTCTGATGCAAATTGTGACAAAATTGCACTCTCTCCCACCAGCTGAGAGTACCCTCTGATGCTGGAGCACACACACAAGGCCACTGTGATGCTCATCAATGTTTGGGGGTTTTAGGAGGACCACCACTATAAACACACAGGACTGCGCTGAGGTACTGTGTGAGTTTGGGGTATGTGATACGTGTCTCTGGGGTTCAGAAGGAACAAGTATGGCTAGAGTAGGAGTCAGGGTGGGCCACGTGTGTCCGCAAAGCATTGAGTCTCCCTAAAGGCAAACCAATGGAGTGCAGAAAAGTGAGACAAAATATACATTAGCCAGCTGCCTGCTGTCTTCTCTTGTATTAATATAGGACCTGATTTCCAACAAAACAGTATTGGCCCAGAGCTTCAATTTCACAAAGCACTGGCACACCCCCATTTCATATTTGTACAGAAGTACTATGAGATAGTCCAGCCACATACTTATATTTTGACTAAAAGTGAAATTTAAGTTTTAAAAACAGGGAAAAATTTATGTCAGTGCATGCATTAGGAGGCACTTTAATTCAGTTACTGAGAAGGCAGATAATGTATAACACTATGCATTAAGTATGTCTCTCTCTTTTCATGAGAATTCTCGCTATGTGAAAATGTTGACCGAAGACAGCTGCCTGCTACCCTTGGATCCTGTACATACACTTGTGAAATTCAAGCACATTATCTGCTACTGAGAGGGAGTAATGATTGTAATAAACCAAGACATTGTTTAAGCAAACATATTTTTGGTTGACTAAAGGAGTGTAAACATGACCGCAATGAATGCATTTTCTAATGTTGTTTTTCTTCCACCAATCCCCCTGACCAATGCTTTGCTATAAGATGGCTATCACATAACCATGCATCTCCTACCCTCAGAAATAGTTCCTCACCAAGTGTTTGGCCATTTTGAGAACCTGTTTTGGATCAGAAAACCTGAGTACATTAGCGGTAGGCTGATGCCAAGCGACAAACATGCCAGGGACCTTGGGGAGACGTGGGACATTCAGGAAGCCAAAAAGCGTATTTTCCATCACGATTATTCTGAGACTGACTGTGAGCTCATGGATATAAACGTGGGCCAAACACAAGCACATCTCACTGTAAGTCCTTCCCGGCAGAAGCCAGTTCCCTCTGGCTACAGCCAGACCAGACTCCTCAAAAGTAGTTTTTGCTCCTACACATCTTCTGTGGGCTTCTCTCCCAGTCTTTCAACATACTGGGCTCCAAATGGACTCTCCACAGAGAGAGGCCAAAGGTCTGAGTGCATAAGGATCTCCAAGCCACCTGCTTGATTGATTTATGTTCCAGGAATGTGTGATTGATATATGAGGGGGGACCTCCAAAATGTGGAATTATCTCTGGAGGGTGGGCCCCTGCAGTAGAGGCTTCCCCCACTAGGTGAGCTTTCTAGGAACCCATCTGTCTCAGTGCACCAGCTGGTGTTGTTGTGAGAGGCTGTGTTTGGCTTCAGTGAATTTTTTTTTTTTTTTTTAAGATTCTTTCAATGTGTTTGCCCATTTCATGATGGGTGATTTACAAGTGCACCTGTCCATGCCGTGGTGAGTGTTCAGCAGTTCTTGAGCAAAAATGACATGACCCCCATGCCCCACTCTCCCTATTCACCCAATCTCTCCCCTAGTGACTTCTCTTTGCTTCCCTGGGTGAAAAAAATTCCTCAAAGGGAAGTGTTTTGCTGATATGGAAGAAGTGAAACAAAAAAACAGCAGAAGCACTGAAAAGCATCAAAATCAACAAGTTCAAAAACTGTTTTGAGCAGTAGAAAAAATGTCTTGATAGGTGTATTGCATCAAATGGAGAGTACTTTGAAGGTGACTGAAGTTTAAAAATGTGAGAATAAATACACAATTTTTAATAAATGAATTCTGTTTTGGTGGGACCCCCTCATACTGGCAGAAGGCTTCAGAGGGACATCCAGCACATACAGCCATGGCTACAGATGCACTCTGCTAACCTGAAAGACCGACTCGGTGGAACAACTGGGTAGCTCTGGCTGTTTCCTGGGAAAAGTCATAAAACCACACACACAGAATTATTCCCATAGGCTCACATCTCTGCAAACTGGCTGGTAATTTTGAGTAGTGGAAAGAATAGGACTTCTACCAGTGATTTGTGGGGTGTTCTTAAGCAAGTTACCAAAACTTTCTTAGTTTCAATTTTCTCTTCTAAAAGTAGGGCCAGTAATAGTTCTCCCTTGTAGGTTATTGTGAGGATTAAATGCATTAACATATTCCAAGTGCCCATTGAGCCTTAAATTGCTCTTGGTTTCCTTCCCTTTCCTCCTTTCACTTTTGTTGCCTGCCTGTGAGTGCCAAATTAAAGTGGATAAATTGTCTTATCAAGAGAGCAGACCCACTTGTGAACTACACGTTTGTATCTTCTTATCATCTGTGCATTCATGTGCAAAGCAAGATCCAGAACACCAGAATTTGCCAGTTTTTCTTTGCCGAACAGAGTCCTTCAGTTGCCCTTACAGCTGTGTACCAAGACTGACAGTAACAGGAGAGCTGAAGGAACTCTCTGGAAGGGCCAGCCTGGCCAGACATCCCCCTAGAACTATCAATCAGGACTCTAGAAACAACTGCTGTGGTGTGCAGACTTGTATAAAAATTCGCAGAACAGCTTATGAGTCCTGAAGCACCGTCGTCCCTAAGATTAGGCATTAGCAAACAGGGATGAAGTTGGTGGGACACAAGATGGACCCAAGCCAATTTTTAAAAACTGCAGGGAAGGCCTGGCAGCGTGACTCGGCTGTCTGGAGCATTGTCCCATACACCAAAAAGTTGCGGGTTCAATTCTTGGTCGGGACACATATCTAGGTTGCGGGTTTGATTCCCTGTTGGGATGCATATGGGAGGCAACCAATCGACGTCTGTCTCTCTCCCTCTCCCTTCTTTTCTCTCTAAAAACAATACATAAATCCTCAGGTGAGGATTTTTTTGAAATTGCAGGGAAATCAGATATGGGGGGTTAAAATGATCTTGCCCTGCTTTATGCGAAAAGTAGACTAAAGAAAGGCTGAGCTGTGGGTAAGTGGTAACCAGACATGAATGTCTAGTCATTGTTTGTCTATATGGATAACTTGTAAGCATGGGAAGGAAGGGGACAGAGGGAAGAAAGGAAATATAAAGGTGCCCTGAGCAGGCCATTAACTTTGCAATACACTTGTTTCTATCCCAGTAAGAGTTCATGAAATAGATGCAGTCTTCACAGCTTATGGCTTTGTAGGACTGAAGAAAAAAGAAAAATGTTTTAAGAGGCCAACTCTAAGGCTTACAAAACATCTTAGCCATTAACTGCCTCATCAAAGGAGGTGGGGTGAACATTTTGTTGAGTTCAGTATAAATGAATTAGAAACATATGGAATCAAGTTATTCCTAAATCCACAAGACTGCCATAATGTAGAGTCTGGAATAAGCATCTAATTACATAAAAATCTTAAGAAGGTTCACAAAGGTTGAAAAATAAAGAGATGAAGCCGGGAGATAACATTTGGGGGATTTGGAAAAATGGGAGTTAAAAAAAAAAAAAAAAAAAAAGCCTGGAAAATAAGCAGAGGCCCTCAGAGCAACCCAGTACACTGATTGCATCATCACCTTATCTTTTCAGTCTTGATTTTGCAAAGAGACAAGCTCCGTCTTATCATGTTCAACCTGCTATGTCATCAAACCAGCAGACGCCCACAAAACCGCCAGGCTACACCAGCAGCAGAGTGAAATCAAATAAGCCAGCCTGGCATGAGAGAGCTGTGGCCTCTCCCGTCCTGCCCAGCGTGCCATACCACCCCAATGCGGTCATCACCCACCCATAGCCCTCACCGCCGCACGTCTCCCTCCGCCGAGAACACGCCGCAAATGGCATTGTCTTCCTCCTGCGCAGGCTGCTGAATAGACGCCCACACCTGCTTTCATCCGCGCCCCGTAATCACTCGCTGACGGAAAGCTTCCCAGAACAGCTGCTGTTGCCCAGCACAAAGGCCGAATGGATGACTCACTCCTACCTGCAGGTCCCCACGGCATTTCGTCGGTGTCCTTACTCAACTTTGCTTAACTAGAATCTTGTAGCAAGAGTTAATTTGTTTACTACTTCTCACTGGATTTCAGACTTCTTTAGGACAAAAATCAAAAAGGGCATCTTTCTGGTGTTTAACTGCATGCCTTACTTGGACTGATTTGACCCGGAATCGGAAGGGGGCTGGAGTCACGGTTAGGACACCTTTGAGCTCTATGGCTTTGGTCAAACTATGCTTCCCAGCTTTGTTTTATCGTCTCTAAAATGGTAATAATAAAGCTTCTCCACAAGCTTGTTATAGGATAACAAAGGATAATAATTACGAGAAAAAATAGTTTTAAACAAGAAGAACTAGACCAAATAGGCATGAATTTTTTTAAGCACTCAAAAAGCACTAGTTTTCCAAATTTTAGAGATGCCTCTATTTACTGAGAAGTCACAAACACTTGCGCTGACCTAATGCCCCCCTTTGCCTCATATCTTGTGCTTTACAACTTCGAGTGAAGGCCCTGGTATCCCAGGGAGAGAGTCTGCACCAGGCTGACCAGGAGGGATTCCCTGGTTCAAGGTCATCATCATCAGACAGCTACTGAGCTCTGTGCTAACTGCCAGATCCAGGAAGTGAAACAGTTCCTCATCTCTGCCCACAAGAAGCTCATTATCTAATTGGGGAAGTGAGATATGAAGATAAAAGGTAAAAATGAAAAACAAAGAAGCATGTGGCCAATGCTGAGCAGCATACAAACCAGAGGAATCCAGGACAGAGAGCTGTGCTCCAGAGCAGTGATTTTCAACTTCCTCATCTCATAGCACATGGAAACTAATTACTAAAACTCCGCAGCTCATCAAAAAATATACGTTTTGCTGATCTGACAAACAATGGCTATGATTTTGACTCATTCACTCTGGATGGCTATTGTACTGACTACTGTCATTTTTTTATTTGACCATCTAAGGGAAAAGAGATCAGTGCCCTGACTAGTCAGGTATTGCATGTTTTAAAAACCCTTGTGGCACACTGGTTGAAAATTGCTGCTCTGGAGAGTCCAGTTGTGAAAGAGGAAGAGCTGGGTTATTAGGGGAAAGAAACGAATGGATTCCAGAGGCATTATCAAGAGCCACCCGCGTGTGACAGACAACTAGATTGGGGCAGGAGAGGAGGGGCAGGCATACAGAAGGCGGAGGAAAATGCTAAGACTAGCGGTGCTGAAATCAGAGCACCTCTGCCATGAGAGAATGTTGAGGGGAAAAGACAAGGCTTACAGAGGCATATTTAGTTTGAGACTGCAATCAGAGCCCCAAGGAATGATACCTCCCAGGCAGGAAGGGTCACAAGCTGGTGCCCCAGCAGAAGGGCTCTGAAATGGGGATATCAATTTACGCAGAACCAGAGATGATGGGTTCAAAGAAGAAAGACTTAAGAACAATAGAGGATGAAGGACTGGGCCTTGGGGTACATCTTCATCCATGGGGATGGAAAAGGAAATAGAACTTACAACCAAGACAGACATGGTAGCAAAAGCCAAAGAGCACAGGATCAATGAAAACAGCCAAAAAGAATTCCAAGAATGGTAAACTTCCAAGAAGGTTACTCACCAGCAAATCTTTGACAGAACTTTGGAAGCTTCTTCCCCCCTCTCTGACATTCCAGACCTATCCTCCCGGGAGAGGATTCTCTCCTTGGCAGGCTGGGAAAATGTGCATAACGTCAGGGCACTGGGCAAAGTTTCCAGAAAGAAAATCACAGGAGATTTGATTACTTTTCTGCTAGTGGCCTATGAATCCACAGGCAAGCTCTTGGTTACCTACCAGAAGAATCATCTGCCAACCTCAGAACACCTTATGCCAAAATGTGATTTTCTAAGTCCAATATAATGTCCTTCTTCTCCAGGCTGAAATATAGTCTCTATAGCATGTCTTTCATTGCAAAGAATTAGAAATGAAATGGGATAAAAGATAATAAAAATTCAATTCAAGTTAACAAATTATGGGATATCTAGTGTAGATACTATGCCAAGAACTGGGGATACATATGACAAACTGGGTCCTTGCCTGACTTACGGTCTGACCAGGATAGCAGACAGTTAAGAAGGAGGCAGTTTAGGGTGTTCTACAGAGCATTTGGCGAGAGGACTTAACCAAGTATAGGTGGTCAGGATCCCCCTGAAAAAGTGTCACTTAAGCAGAGTTTTGAAGGATGAATTTAGCTGAGATTTCAAGCAGAAACAGAGAATAATAAGGAACAGGTAAGGGTATACAAATTTGTCAAATACCAAATCTAAAAAATATGTTTAAGTGCATCAAAATCCATAGGAGTAGAGAAAATAGATTTTAAAAAGGCATTTGTGCTTTACCGAAGACTACCTAAAGAACTTCTGCTGCTGAAACTGGTTCCACTGAGTGGGGGCAGGAACAGTGGGGAGAGTTCTCTTCTGGAATAGGAAGGCAAGTCATTGAACAGGAGCCCTTGCAAACAAACCAGTGTCTGGTAAGGCCCCCAGACACAATGATCAAACATGTCCCTTTGCTGTGATTATTGGCAAATACAGGCATTTCTATCAGGATGTCTCAGTATCAGGCAATCCTATGATTTCTATGGTTAAATATCCTCTTCCTGGTATCCACTTATTTTCTGATGAAACTTTATCCTCAAAAGATATGCAGCTAATGCAATCAGGGACACAGAACTATGCTGCCAGAAGGTCTCAAACTTTGGAGGAATCTGCCCCATCGAAGAGGAGAAAAGAGAAGCTCTGTATTTGGTGGAAGAATCCTGTTAAATAGAATGAAAGAGTTCTCCCTTACTCTTTTGCTCAAGCCATTCAGAGCAAATGGCAACAGTGTATCCCCAAACTATATTGGGAAAACTATAGAGCAGGCATTAATATTTATTCATGTGTGAGCCTTGCTCCTGTAGGTCATAAGGGATAACGGTAATGAGGGAAAATAGTATAAATAATAACAATAAGATTCTGCAACACACTGTACATGAATTATATGGATCATGGGACCCAATTGGTCAACCTTTTGATTCTATTAAAACTCAGTCTGCAACATTGGCATTGATTTGCTCATTAAAATAATAATAACAATAATAATATCAACAATAACAACTCACCCTGTTGTGAGGGTCTTCGGAAGCATCCATCTCTCCAAAAGAAAAGAGGCTCAACAAGCCACTAAATCAATCTCACGTCTCTTACATTCCACCCACAATCTCAAGACAATGGATAGACAGAGGGGACAAAGGAAGAAAACCTTTGAGCACCACCACTGTCTAGACTTTGCACACACACACCATCTTTTTGACTCCTCACGAAAACTATCCAATGACTAGAGCATGTATCTGGATTCTGAACAGAATTCTGTATAATTCGTGGACATGTTCTTTTACTTAGATCATCCTGCCTTCCACAATATTAAAACACCCTTACCAGGGACTTCCTTTTTTGATATTCCAGTGTCCCAGACAGTTGAGGTACATTCATGCCTTGTTAGGACTTTCTGCTTCACCCAGGGTGTGCTAGTGAGTTATGCACTGGTATTGGCTCATATTGTACAAGAAGAGTTAATACTTATCTCAAAGCCCCTATAATATTCATGACACAGCATCCAATTCCCAAAAGAAAAAGGCAGGTAAAGAATATATGTTCTTTCTTTTTTTAAAAAAGAATTTATTTGTTTGTTTATTTATTTATTTTTAGAGAGAGGGGAAAGGAGAAAGAGAGGAGAGAAACATTGCTGTGTGGTTGCCTCTCACCCGTGCCCCCAACTGGGGACCTGATGTGCAACCCAGTCATGTGCCCTGACTGGGAATCGAACCAGCAACACTTGGCTCGCAGGCTGATGCTCAATCCACTGAGCCACAGCAGCCAGGGCCTTATATGTTTCTTCTTAAATCACATTAACTGCATAACTTTTTCCAGTAGGAAGCAAAGTGATTGAATGAAGAAAATTTAAACCTATAGAACTATAAACACCCAATAATGTATGTATATGCCCACGCACAGAAAAACCAATGAACTTCACAGATTTCTGAAAGATGAAGGAGATGCTCTGCTCTGCCTGGAAGAATGATGGCCTTATAGTTTTAATCCAAGCAAGAAAAGAGAACAGCTAATTGTGTTTCCTGGGGAACAGCTTGGGTTGAAACAACATATGACATGCAGAACTCCATCTCACACAGAAATAATGACCTTATTACAAAAAACTAAGAACCGAGCCAAGCCACACACATGGGCAAAAACTTAGATTTGTAGCCAGATGCCCAGGCGTTTTCTCATTTTCCATGAGCCATTTCTCCACTGACCATGTGAGAAGTAGAGAGGCATTTAATAGAATTTGCAGCCATTATTCCTAGGGGTGTATACCAATATTGCTCTGGGTTTCCCCTAGTTCGTTATTTTATTTTCCCAGCTGATAACACGTTAACAAGTGCTGTAGAAAAAGAATTGCAAAAATAAATACTTCTCATGAGATTCTGAGCTCAGGGTTATAGGCTCAAAAATTGTCATTCTATCAACAGAAAAAAATGTCAATAAATGGCAGTGTAAAATGTCACTAAGATTACTGCAAAGCACATATTTTTAAAATAAGTATTTATTTAAAAATTTTAGGATCTGTTGCCTACTGAATGAGGTGGATATCAAAACAAGGTTTTGAAATTTAATTAGAAAATGGAAAATTACGAAACTGTCCATGTATTAATTGACACATTTCACTTTACATGTACTATTATAAACTGAAAAAGGGCCATGGAAATTCAGGTGTTGTTATTATCTGACAGGAGACCCCTGGACCAGAGCAGCCTTTCCCAAAACATCTCCCTTCTTGCCATCAACATTACAGGACCCAATCTCCACACCACATACAACTACCAGCAGAGACTCAAAGTGGTTCTGCCATAGGCTCAAATCCCTCTGACAACTGCAACATGTATTCATCTCTACTATTCAGAGTCAGAAAGAGAAAAAAAAAAAGAAGGAGTTTTGACAAGAGGAGCTTCTACATCCCCAAACGGAAGAGCTTAAGCATGCGCCTTGCACTGTGGGCATGGGCTCCTTCATTCTGGCCAGGCCTCTGTTCCCGTGGTCCAGCCCCGCAGGCTCTCCACCCTGCTGCCCACTTGGGTCCTTTCAGTCCAGATCCTGCCTGGCCTCTCATCACGTGTGTGAGGTGGAGGGAAGAGGCTTTGCCAGGAACAGCCCCTTCCCCCTCCTGGGGAATGGAGCTGAGAATGAGTCAGGGCACTGCAGTGTCCCTCTCTGATCAGACTCTGTCCACGTAACTACACCACGCTCAGCAAAGGAGTAGCAGAAGGCGGAACTGTTCAATGTCTTTTTAAGTACAAATAAAGGCATTGGATAAATATACTCCTAGGACACTGCGAAAGCCTCCAAAAATAGCCTCAACAACAGCCACATCAAAATCTCAGTGGAAACCATCCATTCAGAGGGCAGAGGAAGAACCACAATTGGTCTTTTTACATTTTTAGGCCTATAATGAAGTTATTAGAGTCAGGGTCAGGTCGTTGTTTTTCTAAGGTAGTAATCAAATATAAGCTAAAGGTGACACCTTGTTAACCTACTCACTTACTGATAAGGGCTTCTACCTGGTCAGAGTTCAAGGGGAAATAAACAGCCTCAACATATCAACTCCATGTATAATTGATGGACTCTACAATTTCTTATTACTCTTTTTTGACCTGTAAATACTTTTTCCTTTTTAATTACAGTTGACATACAATATCAAATTAGTTTCAAATGTTCAACCCAGTGATTAGATATTATATTATTTACTAAGTGATCAACTCGATAAATCTAGTACCCATCTGACATCATACATAGTTATTACAATTGTATTGACTGTATTCCCTGTGCTACACTTTACATCCCAGTGACTACTCTGTAATTACCAATTCGTACTTCTTAATCACTTCACCTCATTCACCCACTTCCCCAACCTCCTTCGCACCTGGCAACTGTCAAAATGTTCTCTGTATCTATGAGCCTGTTTTTGTTCTGCTTGTTTGCTTGTTTTGTTTTTTAAAGTCCACATACAAGTGAAATCTTATGGCATTTGTCTTCCTCTATCTGACTTACTTCACTCAGCACAATAGGTCCATCCATATTGTTGCAGATGGTAAGATTTCATCATTTAAAGTAGTTGTTTATAGGTATGTATTTATTGTCACTTTATTATTCGTATGTTTGGGTTTGTTTTTCTTCTTCTTCTTAAAGATGACCCTTTAACATTTCTTATAATAATTGTTTGGTGGTAATGAACTTCAGTTTTTTCTTGTCTGGGAAGCTCTTTGTCTCCCCTTAGATTCTAAATGATAGTTTCTCTGGTTAGAGGAATCTTGGTTGTAGGTCTTTGCTTTTTATCACTTTAAATATGTTCTGCCAATCCCTTCTGACCTGCAAACTTTCTGTTAAGAAATCAGCTGAGAGTATTATGGGAGCTCCTTTGTAGGTAACTAAATACTTTTTTCTTGCTGCTTTTAAGATCCTCTCTTTGAGAACAACAATAAAAAAAGATGGTAAAAGTTCAATTCCCAGTCAGGGCACATTACTAGATTGCACTTCAGGTCCACAGTTGGGGGCATGAATGAGAGGCAACCACACAGTGATGTTTCTCTCCCTCTCTTTCTCCTTTCCCCTCTCTCAAAAAATAAAAAAATAAATAAATAAAGAAGCAAACAAATAAATAAACTATTTAAAAAAACAAACAAAAAAAGATGTTAAAAATAAAAAGATCCTCTCTTTGTCTTTAATCCTCTCTTTGTGTTTTAATTATGATGTGTCTTGGTGTTGTCCTCTTTGGGTTCATCTTGTTTGGAACCTTCTTTGTTTCCTGAACTTGTATTTCCTTCACCAGGTTAGGAAAGTTTTCCATCATTATTTTTTTTCATGTCGTTTTTCAATGTTTTGTTCTCTCTTCTCCTTCTGGCACCCTCATGATGTGAATGTTGGTATGCCTGAAGTAGTCCCAGAGGCTCCTTATACTATCCTCAGTTCTTGAATTCCTTTTTCTCTTTGCTGTTCTCATTGGGTATTTTCTGCTTTCTTATCTTCCAAATCTCTAATTTGATCCTCTGCTTCATCTCTTCCACTGGTGATTCCCTGTAGCGTAGTCTTCATTTCAATTAATGTATTCTTCATGCCTGACTAGTTCTTTCTGTGTTTTCTATATTTGTTTTTATGTTTCCTTTCTTTGTTGAAGTTCTCACTGAGTTCATCTACTCTTTTCCCAAGTTCATTGAGCGTCCTTATAATGAGTGCTCCAAACTCTGTATCTGGTAGATTGTTTATCTCCATTTTGTTTGGTTCTTTTTCTGGAGTCTTGCTCTGTTCTTTCATTTGGGACATGTTTCCTTGTCTCCT
Organism: Furipterus horrens; assembly: GCF_987537825.1. NCBI lineage: Eukaryota > Metazoa > Chordata > Mammalia > Chiroptera > Furipteridae > Furipterus > Furipterus horrens. Next base: position 24,450,305 of record NW_028327181.1, on the reverse strand, counting down.
CATTTTGGCAGCCCCCTGTGTTTGAGTCTATGTATTAGTTAGAGCTGCTACGTCTCCCAGGCTTGATAGGGTGGCCTAATGTAGTAGGTGTCCTGTAGCATCCAATGGCACAGCCTCTTCATCACCCAATCTGGGCACTCCAGGTGTGCCCCCCACATGGGCTGCGTACACCTTTCTATTGTAGTTGAGCCTTGATTGCCATTGGCACCTCAACAGGAGAAATTTACCCTGAGGCCAACTGGCTTTGATGACTGACTGTGAACACCATAGAGGATCAGCTACACAGGAGCCTGCCCCATGAAGCAGGGCTTACTTCAGCAGGGCTCTGGTGCCCACTGAGTTCACCCCTTAAGTGTGTCACTTGTGGAGGTGGTTGGGTGGTGCTTCGATGTGATCTTAACCTGTCCCAGGAGGTTGCAGGCCAGGATCAGCCACTGCCTGTGCCTTGCCTGGGGCTACCCAGCATCAGCTACAAAGCAATCTGCATATGGCTGCTAATTGTGCTGGGCTTGAAGGTGCCCAGGAGAGACCAAGCTGTGAACAAAGGTCAGCTGCTTCTATTGCCAGGCCTAGGGCTCCTTAGCGAGAGGTATGGAGCAAGCCAAGGCCAGATGTTGCTTGTTTGAGAGACTTTGGAAAAGTCTGAAGCATGAGACAAGGCAGGCTGTGTGTATGGAAAAGCCCCTGGAAATGGCTCAGTGGGCTCACTCAGTGAGGCAGTCTCAGAGAATCACCAGAACAGGGCTAACAGTGTGGACCAGGTTGATGAAGCCTCATATATGGCACCCCCCTTCCAGCTCCGTCCATCCCTCCAGCTCTCACCCTGATGCCAGACAATCCAGTTCCTCCCTGTATGTTTCTGGTGCCTTTAAAGCTGCTGCCCCAGTGCTGGACCTCAGAGGGAGTGAGTCTGAGTAAGTCCATGCACAGGCCCTTTAAGAAGAATGCCTGGGCCTCCAGAAGCATCTGTCTCATTCAGCCACAACCCCCACTGGTTTTTGTAGCCAGAACCTATGGGAAAATTTCTTCCAGGCACTGGAACCCTGGGCTGGGGGTTTTGGTGTGGAGTTGGGACCCCTCGCTCCTCAGAGGGACCGTCACAGCTGAGATATCCCTCCCAACTTCTATCTGCCACACGTGGGTGAGGAAGCTTCCCGTTTCATGTCCTGCCCCTATGAGGCTTTGTTTTTAAATCCTTAGTTGTAGGACTTCCATTCAACTAGATCTCAGGCCGTTCGGAATGACAGTTGTTCTGTGCTTTAGTTGTAATTATGATGCGGTTGTGGGAGGATTTGAGTGCTATGTTTACTTATGTCACCATCCTGACTGCAACCCCTCTCATTAATCTTGATTGCCAAGGATCTACGCAATTATCAGTTTCACAATTCTTTGGATATTGTAGAACAAGATAATCAATCCGAAGCACAGCCAACTCATTTTTCCCAAGTAATTTCTGAAAAAGTCTCTGTTGGAGGCTGTCCAGCCAACTTCTCTGTCTTCAGCACCACTCCTCCCACTTCTCCCCTCACTAAAGTTTTCCTTAACCAGCATGCCCACCTCCACCACCAACCACACCCTGCTCTCTCCACAGCCACCCCTGAGCATCATCTCTCTGACAGGCCTGGGTAAACACCGGCATGATTCCCAAACACAGAGATGCAGTGGCAGATTCCAGAGAACCACAGTGCTAAGATTTAGAAAGCACGCTCAGCCTCCTCCTCCAGACCAAATGGAAAGCCTTGCACTTTAAGTGCTCACCTGGGGAGCCGCCAGCCCATCTAAGGCCACCCTACCCATAAAAGACAAAGATAAAACAAGAAGCAGGACGTTCCACAAAAGTCCACATCTCTAAGCTGGGTAACTGGATGGGTCTTTCTGGGTATGGATTCTAAGAAGCCTAATATGGGAGCTGAAAGCCCAGGTGACGTCAGACCCCATAATAAGTAGTCTCAAGAAAAGCATCATGGGAAGATTTAAGGAAATTAGTGGGACTTAAGTGACCCATTCACTTTAAAAACATCTAGGGTCATCTACGGGTTGAGAGAGAACTTCAAATGGCATGCTGGCATCTCTTTTGGTCAGGAGGAGGGGTGCAAAGGAAGGTCGGGGTACGGGAAGAGGAGTTCATTAAACCAAGTCTTGATGAATGCCTGGTCTACCTATCTTGGGCAATAAATCATATGTTCAATCATCGGCTTATGACTCTAAACAATTTAATTTTAAGGAAGAGCCAAAACACTTCTGACCCCAGTGCTCTGTGATCTGGGAGATGCTTTGCAAGCACCGGGTCTTCCCGGAGGAGAACAAAGATATGATGGAGGTGGTGGGAGGCGCATTCCGTATACAAGTTACAACAGATGGGCTCAGCGGAGCGACCGCTGTTGTTTATCCGAAACCTGGGGGCAGCCGTGGGAAGGACTGCTTGCTGCCTGGAATAGTTCTGAGAGCGCGTTTCCCATGACATCCTGCAGGTTTTGCTATCAATCAGTCAGTCTATCAATCAATAAGGTGAGGCTTTTCCTGATGCTTTTTTGTCTCAAAGGGGAAGGAAAGGGACTGTGAGGAGAACAAATGGCCAGCCTGGCCCCACACAATGAAGTCACAGAAAGCACCAGGGTCTGCCTCGTTAGGCAATACTAGCACACTTGAAACTTGTCATTATCATCATTAACACCATTAAACATTTATTAAGAGCCCAATTATGGGGCCTATCACAGGGAGTGAACTGAGCAAGTTACAAGGCACCAAAACAACCTTTATTTGTAAGGTTTATATGGGGGCGGGGAGGGGGAAATCATCTAATTTTTAAATTAAGAAAATTAAAATACTTAATATTAAATTAAAATTACAGTGTTAAATAAAGGTATAAATGAGCAATTTTGTCCTACTTATTATGCCTTAAATAAAAATGTTCAATGCCCTGGAGCCAAAAAAAACAAAACAAAACAATAAGCCCATTCATTAATCACTATGTCATTATTTGGGGACTGCGTTGACAGCTCTGTTGTTCACTCTAATTATTTTTGGCCTAAAGTCCTTAGCCATTGTGCAAATCATTAGTAATAATGCATTCGAATTTCTCACACTCAGCTCAAGTAGTATTTTCACATACCTAGGGTAATCAGGTGCAGGGTCTCTCTTGACTGAGCCTGTGACAATAGTCACAGTAGAGTTAAAAGCAGATGCTGATTCTCTCCCTGCTGCTGCCCACTGCTGTCCTCCCCATGGGCTCCCATGGGACTGGAAGACATGGGTATCAGCACAGCATATGGAAGCCTAGGAAAGGATCTGGGGAAGTTTCCCGTCCGAGACTTAGAGAAGATCTTCAGCGGAGAAAGATCCCCGGTTGTTAAAGAAACAAAGATCTGTACCCAGGTTCGCAGCTGCAGTCAATACCACAGAAAAGAAAGCAGGGTTATGAGAAATAAGGTTTACTGGTATGCTGAGGAATACGGGCGCTACCAGAGTCCTACATTAGAACCAAAAATCGTCCTTATGTAACTCCTTTCTCTCAGACGACTTAGATTAGCCATATAAAATGGCTTAGTCACAGGGCCTAAATTAAATAATATCCAGAACTGAAGGAATTGAAGGTCAGAGAATATTTAAAAGCCTAAGTCTAATGTAGAATTAATTTCAGAAAAATCACCAATTGCCTTTTCTTTTTTAAAAAAAATCCTCGCCCAAGGATATATTTATTGATTTTAATGCAAGAGAGAGAAACATTGATGTGAGAGAGAAACATTGATTGGATGCCCTCTGTAGGCTCCGCAAACGGGGATTGAACCTGCAAACTAGGTATGTCCCTGACCAGGAACTGAACCCACAACCTCGCAACTTTTTTTTTTTTAAGTATATGGGATGACACTCCAACCAACTGAGCCACCTGGCCAGGGCACCAATTACCTTTTTCCTAAAAGAAGAATATACCTCCTCAACTCCCAAACCTCCCTACCTTACTGTAATGTAAGGAAACTCAAACTACTGTCAAACCAAAATACCCCTGAGGTATATACTGGCCACTCCCACACCCCCTGCTATCTCTGGACGTGAAGTCCAGTCCTTCTCCTCCACAGTGCCCTACACCTGTCCCATCTTTTCCATTCCGCTGTCACTGACCTTGTTCAGCAATTCAGCCTTCGTGCCTTGACCACTGAGACATCTTTTTCACTGGTCTCCATGTTTTCAGACTTTATGGCCTTCCTTAAAAATGCTTTTTGTCCTGTCCTCCCTGCCTCCAAAACCTTCAAGGACTCCTCAGTGTCTATAAGATAGAGTTAAACTCCACAAAACGGCCATCGCAACCCCTGATAAACTGAACGGGGCCATAACTCACTTCTCCAGTCAAATACCTACTCAACCTAACCTGCTACTTACTGAATGTGCAAGGAATACACTTTGCCCCCTCCCCCACTGCCTGGCCTCCCTCCTTTGCTCACATTGGTTCTATTGATGGTGGTTATAAGCCCAGCTCAAGAGCCACACAGCCCTGGTTTTGAGTTCAGCTCCACCACTTAATAATTTACGTGACCTTTGACAAATTTCTTTAACCTCGATAAGCCTTGGTGTTTCCACCTGCCAAGCAGAGATAATAATAACACATAGCTTATACATAAATCCACTGGAAGAACTACATGAGATTATCCATGTGAAGCGCTTAGCAGGGTGCCTTGGAAGAAGTATGTCCTGTTTGCCTTTGAAATTATAAAAATAATTCTTTAAGGCAAAATTTAAATTCCATCTGCAACTAGAAATCTTTTTCCAAATATATCTAAAAATATCTCTTCAGACTCTTAGTGAACTTAAATTTCCAAACATTATTTAGCAGCAAATAACTGGGTTTTTTCCAAGGTTGCCATGTTGTTTCCCTCTCTCTAAAATAGAAGTTCATTGTTTTGTCCTCAAAGTCTCCTTCAGGGATGGGCACAGAATTAGCACTCAGTTAATAGTCCCTGACTACCTCAAGCATGAAAACACCTCCCTGTGCCAAGCTCGCCTACATATACTTTATAATGATGTGGCCTACCTTATATCATCACGTAAGTTTTCAGAATTAAATTTCAAGCTCCAATCAAGCACCGTAAGGACAAAAGTCCTGCTTTATATCTGATTATCTTCCACAGACACTCCATCCCTATAAGTCTCAATCCCAGGTATAGACTAAAATGACTTTGGGCCCTGGCTCAGTCGGTTGGAGCATCATCCCATGCACCGAAAGGTTACAGGTTTGGTTGCAGATCAAGGTGCATATGGGAGGCAATGAATTGGTGTTTCCCTCTCACACTAATTCATTCTCTCTTTCTCTCTCTCTCTCTCACATTCCCACTTCTCTCTTCCTCTCTAAAATCAATAAGTATAACCTCAGGTGAGGATTTAAGTAAAATGAAATGAAATAAAATAAAATGACCTTGGGAGCTCTTAAGATAGATGGATTCCCAAGCCCCAGACCCTGAAGCTCTCATGTGACTGGCCTAAGGCGGGCCTGGTGATTCTCCTGTGCAGCCAGGGTGGACACGTAACTCATAACCAAGTACAGACTCCAAGTCACCAAATTCTTGCTGATTTGCTGATTTGCTCATTGACACACTTATGGGCCATAATGAAGCTTGCAGTCTTCCTGTCTCTAAGTGAATAAACCCATTTCCTCTGAGCTTGGCCCTGTAGGAGCCTCATTGTGACCCTCACTATTCTCCCGATCCCACTGAGCCCAGTAGTTCCCAACCCAGTTGCAGAATTCCCACATAATTACAGCTCCCCGAGTGATCTAAAGGCCTGTTTGCTGAGCGTAACTACATCGTGTCCATATTACTCTCATTTATATCCACCGTCTGCTATTCTTTATGAATTCTTGGCTTAGCATGAGTGTCACCACAGCACAACCAGAGAGACTGTGAAATGTATTACAGACCTATTTCAAGCCTATCCACGAATGCACTTGGAAAAAATTTTGTTATAATGCAGGCTTGTCAATAACGTAACCATCATTCTGAATTCTGGATACTGATTAGACGCCCCTTCAATTACCATGAGACCATTGACCATCTCTTAGTGCTCCTGTTCCACCATATTCAATGGATATTTACATAGAAACCTTCTTCCTTAATAGCACCTGTGGTAGACAAAATCAACATGGTCTCTCCTCTCAGAGAGTTTACAATCTAGAGAGAGACAGAGAATGTAAATAACATAACAAACAAATCATACAACAAACAAGTCAACAAATACATAATCACAACTTGTGATAAGTACCATGAAAGACAGGTTGAGGTTTGGGGAGTGAGAAGGCTGAGATACATAGAGTCCCTGAAGATATTTTTTAGAAGAAATCTGAATGTTGAGGAAAAAAAAAAAAAAAACCAGCCATAGAAAGTGTTTTCCAGGTAGTGGAACAGCATATGTAAAGGACCAGAGACAGGGAAAGGCTTAACATGTTCCAAGAATAGCAAAGAGGATGTGAAGGGAGCACAGCAGGAGTTTGGAGAGACAGGCAAGGGCCAGGTCAGGCAGGGGTGGGGGGGGCCTTGAAAGACCATCTGCGTTCGGTATTGTTGAATGGCTACCTTTCAGGACATATTACAGACCTCAGTCCATGTCTTATTATTCCTTTTTCAAAAATGTTATCTGAAATTTGTCTAGAAAGTAGTAAAGGTGTTCTTATCAAATTCTCTTACGTTACATAAAAGTAATATGTTGCATGACATAAAAGAGGATTTCTTTAAAGCTTGGAATGGGCTAAAACAACATATTATAAGTACAAGAGTCCCCCACTATTCCAGTTTCACCTTCCACGGTTTCAGTCACTCACAGTGAACCATGGTCTGATTATATTAAATTGGAAATTGCAGAAATAAAAAAATTTGTAAGTTTTAAATTACATGCTGTTTTCAGTAGCGTGGTGAAATCTTGCATTATTCCACTCTGTCCCACCGAAATGTGAATCGTCTTTGTTCAGCGTCTCCACGCAGTGTACAGTCCCTGCCCATTAGTCACCAAACTGCCCTCTCAGTTATCAGGTTATCAGCTCGACTGTCTCTCGGTATGGCTGTGCTTCTGTTCAAGTCGCCCTTATTTTACTTCCCCAAAGTGCACGAGTAGCGATGCTGGCAATTCAGATATGCCGAAGAGAAGCCAGAAAGTGTTTCTTTTAAGTGAAAAGTAGAAGTTCTTGACCTAAGCCTCGGCCAGCGTGGCTCAGTTGGTTGAGCATCATCTTGCAAAGAGAAAGGCCACCGGTTTGATTCCCAGTCAGGGCTCATGCCTGGGCTGCGGGACAGGTTCCTAGTAGGGGGCGTGCGAGAGGCAACCTATTGATGGAGCGTTCTTGCATTGATGTTTATCTCCCTCTCTTTCTCCTTTCCTTCCTTTCTCTCTCAAAATAAATAAATTTAAAAAATATTTTTAAAAAGTTCTTGATTTAATAAGGAAAGAAAAATCATTGTATGCTGAGGTTGCTACAGTAAGAACAAATTTTCTATCCATGATTGTGAAGAAGAAAAAGAAATTCGAGCTAGTTTGCTGAGAGAGACACACACATTCACAGAGTTTTTAATACAACACAGTTGATCCTTGAACAATGCGGGGTTAAGGGTGCCAACTCCCACACAGTCAAAAAGCCATGTATAGCTTTTGACTCCCCCCAAACTCAGCCATCCCTAGGTGTCCATGGGAAATGGGTGCAAGGACCCTGGTGGTTACCAAAACCCACTGATGCTCATGAAATGGCGAAGGGCAATGTATACAGTTGGCACTCACACCCTTGGACTCTCCACCATGGATCAGAACAACTGTTTTGATCCACAGTTAGTTGGATCCATGGATGTGTGAAACCTGGGGATATGGAGAGGCAACTGTATATTTTTTGAAAAAAATCTGCTTCTTAGTGGATGCACACAGTTCAAACCCATGTTGTTCAAAGGTCAATTGTATGTTGTTATAACTGTTCATTTTATTATTAGCTATTGTTGTTAATCTCTTACTGTGCCTAATCTACCTACTAAATTTATCATAAGTGTGTATGTATGTATAAGAAAAACTTTATATACAGGGTTTGGGAGTACAGTCGTCCCTCACTGATCGCAGGTATTACGTTCTAGGCCCTCCCGTGAAGTGGGGACCTTACATTTATTCTACACTCTTAAACCTATGTAACTTTAAAACATATGTATACAGTACCACAAAATCCCACAATATAGCAAAAAATCTGTGATAAATAATTAAATATAATATTTTTTAAAATTCCGCGATACAGTGAGGCCGTGATAAGTGAACCGCAATATAGAGGGTCTACTGTATTTGTGGTTTCAGGCATCCACTGGAGGTCTTAGAACATATCCTTGTGGATAAGGGGGAACAACTGCATATCCTTTGATGGCTTCCAGGACAAAATCCAGTCTCTATAGCGTGGCATGCAAAGCTCTGCCCACCTGCCTTCCTCTCTCATCCAGGAACCTACTTTTCTAGTCACCATCCCTGGCCCCCCAATACTCTTATACAAGTTGGTCTGTCTGCCTGGTTCTCCTTCTTCACATATTTCATTTTTATTTGTGCTCCAAGCTTTAAAGGAGATAAGAAATCCTCCAGGAATTCTTCTCTGACCCTCTCCTGACCTTCCCCCGATTCTAAGAGAGTTAAAAGCCCTTCCTTTGTGATTGGATAACATCTTACATACATTGCTACCACTGTATCTATCGCACTATATTGGTAATCTCTGTTTACTCATGTCCTCCCCACTAGACTGACCTTGGCTCCAGGACTGCTTCTCAGTCCAGAACTGTATCTTAGAAACAGTATCTGCAGAGTGCTGAAGATTGAGTAGAGACTCAAAGTTTACTGAATGAATAAGTGAAATAAGTAGCATGGAAAACATCTGTTTTAAAAGCTGTTTGCAGAGCGGGGATGGCAGAAAGGTGGGATTTGAGTTGATCATAGTTCACAGAGAGCCAACCCATGCCGAGGCTTCATGAGTAGAAGCACCAAACACAGACTGTGCAGAGAGCATTGGGTCCAATGACTAAAACCCTCCTTAAAGTCACACTTGAGTCTGCAGGAGAGGGTGACGAGAACAGGGTACGCAGAAACAATGCTGCCTCGTGAATTGCTAACAGAACTAGCGTATGAGCTCCCAGGGGTTGAGGAGGGGTAAGAAGTTGTTCCTTCTTCACCTTTGTATCCTAGCAAATAGCATTTTACACAAAATAGCTGCAGCAGCCTGACAGCTCCTGGGAAGCAGGAACTGCACTTTCTTCACCTCATGTCTCCAGGTAGGACACCTCACAAACAATAGAGCCCAGGAATATGCAATATACGTGAGTTTTTTAGTCGGACCTGAATTTCAGTTCAGACTCTGCCACTAACAAGTTGGATAGTCCTGAAGGAATTACTTAATTTCTTTGAGCCCTGTTTTTCTAAACTGTGAAACGAGGACAAAAGTAACGATGCTGTAGGATTATTGTGAGGATTAAATGAATTTTTTTGTGATTTTTATTAATAAAGAGCTCCTTAAATGGTTGTTTAAAATAATGAGCACAAAAACAGAGAAAGAAAAATACTATGTGGTATTATTTATATGTGGAATCTAAGATTTTTTGTTTTTGTTTTTTTAAGTAGAACTCATAGAAACAGGGAGTAGAAAAGTGGTTGCCAGGGACTGGTGGAAAGGGGGCAAATAGGGAGAGGTTGGTAAAAGGGGAGCAACTTTCAGCTAAAATGCGTAAGACCTGAGGATCTAAAGGAAAACATGGTGACTCTAGCTGATAACGTTGTGTTGTGTAATTGAAACTCACTCAGAACTTGTGTTCTCACACGCGCAGAAAGGTCAATATGCGAGGTGATGAGTGTGTTAATTAACTCGATGGGGAAAATCCTTTCACAGTGTAGTATACGTATATAAGATCATTGCATTCTACACTTTAAACACTTTATAATTTTGTCAATTATACCTCAATAAAGCTGGAAAAATAATGGCACAGGGGATATTAGATGAATGCATGATTATCGTGGTTTTGTACCATCCATTAATTTTTTAAAAATTTTATATGTCCTCACCTGAAGACATTTTTTCATTGCTTTTAGAGAGAGAGAAACATAAATGGGAGAGCTAAGCATCAATAGTTACCTCCCATATGTGTCAGGACTGAGGATTGTATGTGCCCAGTTGGCAGACGGAACCCGCAACCTGGGCATGTGCCCTGACCAGGAATCAAACCTGCAACCTTTCAGTTATGGGCACTGCTCCAACCAACTGAACCACAGTGGCCAGGGTTCCTTTCTTTTTTTTTTTTTTTTTTTGAGTATTTATTTAGGAGTTAACATCTGTGAGACATTATGCTATCCTCTGTGAAAAAAATTTTTTTAAAAACCCTTTTGTTCAGGAATTCATAATCTAGTAAGGAGACAGGTAAGTATATAAGGGTTCTAGAAATTCAGTCAAAAGTATGAGAACTTCTGCCAGGAATGCGGTGGGAAGGAGATGACAGTGAGATGCACTCTGAGTAAGAGAGATTTTGAGGCAGGAGGAAGGAATGCAAGTGTTCTAGGCAGCAGGAACGTCATGACAGAGGTATGAAGACAAACATGTGAGACAGGCGAGGGGAAACATCATGGAAGACAATGACAGGCCAGCTTGAGATGTGAACAATAGTTTTCTATACTTTTAACCTTTGTCTTTTTTTTTTCTTGTATTTTTTCCATTACCATTTGTCCCCCTTATATCCCTCTCCGTGTCCTCTCACCACACCGTTGTCTGTGTCCGAGTCCTTTTTCCTTTTTTCTCAGTCCCTCTACCCCCTAACACCTCCCCCCAGAGCTGTCAGCCTGCTCTCTATCTATGAGTCTGTTTCTATTTTCCTTGTTAGTTCAGTTTGCTCATTAGATTCCACATATGAGTGAAATCATATGGTGCTTGCCTTTCTCTCACTGGCTTATTTCGCTTAGCATAATGCTCTCCAGGTCCCACCATGCTGTTGTAAAGGGTAAAATTTTCTTCTTTTTTACAGCCAAGTTCCACTGGGTAAATGTCCCACAGTTGTTTAATTCACTCATCTACTGATGGGCACTTGGGCTGTTCCCATATCTTGCCAATTGTAAATAATGCTGCAATAAATACAGAAGTGCTTATGTTCTTCCAAGTTAGAGTATTGGGTTCTTCAGCTATATGCCCAGAAGTCGGATCACTGGGTCAAAAGGCAGTTCCATTTTGAATTTTTTGCGGTATCTCCATACTGCTTTCCACAGTGGCTGCACCAATTTGCCTTCCCCCTCAACAGTGCAAAAGCATTCCCCTTTCTCCACATCCTCGCCAGAAGCTGCCGATAGAGCTAACTTGGGAGAGCATTAGACTGAAGGTCAACTTCTGTTGCTTTTTGAGAATCACTGTTCCCGCTATGTTCTCCCAAGAGCCTAAATTGTGTGTCTGAGTTTTCCACTTTATCATATGTATTACCAAAACAATTTTTATTTATCATCTTTAAATGCAAAGCTATATTATCAATTAGAAAATTGTTACATTAGTCCTGGTAATAATGGCCTGCACTAAGGGTATCAATGAAGAGACAGGCAAAAAAGAGAAACTACACAGTTTATGGAGATTGATCGGAGGTGGAGAATATAAAAAGATGAATCAAGGCTACTCCAGAGCTTCACTCCTGTGAGCAGGCAAATGATGAGCCCATTAAATAAATGAGAGATGTCAAAAGAAAGACCTCCATGGGAGAGAGGGGCAGAGGAAAGAAGATGGATTTGGTTTCAGACTAACAGACTCTATCATCTGAGTGTAAACCGATAGCCTCTACTAGACTATCTACTGGAGTTACATACCCTTCGGAGTGAGAGTAGCCTACTCTTGGCGTATTAAGAGGTGGAAGTGCTGTTTTATTATCCCGTAGTTGGGACATCTCAGAATTGCTCCACATGCAGGGGAAAGAAACACTTCTATCTAAATGATCTTAGGCCTCAAACCCTTCAGAGCATTAAGCGTCTGCATTTCTTCGCATCGATGGAAATCTCTCAGATCAAGTGACTGTCACAAGGATGCAAAACACGAATCAAGAGGATATATATGCATGAATGTATATATAACTCACATTTTTTTTTTTGCATACTTCCAAATTGCATTGTTTATGCAGCTGTTCACAAACTCAGCTTCTCTGTTTATTTTTGTCCTTAGAGGAAACAGAGAAGAGGGTTCTGCCTATTAGGCAAAGGAAGATCAAAGGATCCCCTTCCCAGCCTGAGAGGGTATTCCACTAAAGCCTTCCATCTGAGCAAAGATCAAAACGAGCCTGGTGCCCTCGCCTGGCTCCTCTACCAGCAAGCTCGCAACGGCACCTGTCGGAATCCTCCTTTCACTGCTCACACCAAATGGACAGGCTTTGTGTTTTCCTGGGACTGAGACATGAAGAAACAGCTAGACTCTGCAAAGAGAAAAGCATTTCTCACCAGGCTTAAGGCAATAGTCCTCTCACAGAGCAGGTAGCATCACTGCTGTTTTATGAACCAAGGGGGAGAAGAGCCTGGAAAGGTCAACTGAGAAACTGGTTACCCAGCAATTTATAAGTGAACTTGGGAAGCAGATGGCAAACCCTCACTTTCTTTCTTGGGACAAGTGGGAAAAATTGACGCCCTCTGTGTTTTCTTTCCCCATCTCTATGATGTGTCACTCTCTTAATTGGTTCCAATCACCTGAAGCAGGATTTAAAAGTGACTTCGCTCCCCAACCCCATGTTGGTTGGCCCATGAGACAGGCCTGCCCTTGTAACCTATGAATGGGGCATTGTTCGCCTCCACAGCCTGCAGCCTCCCGTGTCTCCAGTCTCACCGGGGTTTACTTAAGGATGTGGCAACAGCATTCAAAACTCTAACAAAAATGACAGCATGTGAAGCTATGAGTTTCAGTAGTTCTCCTTTGGAGAATTTCAGGGTGAAATGGATACTAGATGATCTCTCCTGGAAGCTTTGATCAAATTGTGACTTAGACTGGGTTCTTGGGTCAGCACCCTAACCCCCGTTCTGGTTCTGTCCTTACCTCTACTGACCTTTCCATGCCTTCAGAAAAGCATAAGTTACCATTTGGTCCAAAATCCAGTTGCAGTGGAAGCAATGGAGAACTGTCTCAGCTTTCACATATAGGCATGCACAATTACTCATCAAAATGACAGCAGGAGATGCTGGTCAGTTATATGGTAGCATAAAATGAACGGTCACGAGTGGTAGTGGGGATACACCTTGCACAGCCACCACTGGCCTGGGGGACACGAGGCTGAGTGAGCACTGAGGCCAAAGGCTGAGTGAGCACTGAGGCCAAAGGCAGTGGGGCATGCTGGGAAACACTGGTCTAAGAATGGGGGCTGCCACTGCAAAGCTGAAAGCTGAGAAAGCAGTAGCAACCCTCGTGGATGAACTAGGAGTAGCATCCAGAGGCTGATCCAGGTTTCAGACAGCCTTTAACTACTGCTCCTTCCAAGAAGACAATGCAGGGCTCCTTCTGCAATCTCCATGATAAAAATTAAGTTTGCAACACTACCCTGCTATACCCACTTCTATTTCTTCCACCTATTCTACGGGCAAGAAGTAGAGGAGAGGAAGAGATGACTTCAAAGCCATCAACCAACTGTGACTACCGTTCCCAACAGCAAACTCCTGACTAAGAAACCTGAAGAGGCCGAGAAAGTCACTGGTGCACAGAGCTCAGCAAAGCAGTGGAGCCGCAGGTGAGGCATTCCAGCTCCAGGACTGCGATACCTTATTCCAGGAACACCATCAGCCTCCCGCCACTGGCCTTAGGATAAGCCGATTTCTCCAAACATTGTGCATTTGCATAAGGAAGTGATTTGCAAATGCTGGCCTCATCTGCTGAACAACTTGTATATGGTCTGCGCTCCTCACTTGGCCAGAATCATTTCCTTCCTGGAATATCTAATCTATTGGTAGATTTTAAGCTCCTTATGGGTGTTTGTTTGTTTTGGATCTCCCTTGGTTTCTAAAATGTTTTCTTACATACTTGAAACATTCAATTAGCAGCTACTGACTGATCAATTAATTGATGATTTCTCCTTTAGAGGATCAACTAAGAACAAGTCACAGAAAGCATTAGCCAATTGGTTGATCTCCTGACCGCTAAAGTCTCAGTATTTACAAACATACTGAAATGTCTCCTTTAATTTCTCAAACATTAAATTTCATAAAAGTGTCTCATAAATAGCTCATTTGTCTTTATAAAATTATAACATTAAAAGGCACTGTTAATAGCCCCTTCTCACAGAGGAGGAAATTGTAACTTTCCAATATTAACTGGCCGACCTAGTCAGTCAAGCACTACTTTTTACATCAACTCACTCGATCATTCACTCAAACATTTGCTGAGTGCTAATTGTGGCAGTACAGTAGACCCTTGGACAATGAACATGTGGTTAGGAGCACCAACACCTCCCACTCATGCAGTTAAAAATCTGCTTATAACTTTCAACTTCCAAAAACTTAATTGTCTGTTGGTGTCTGCAGGGGACTGGTTTCAGGACCCCCTCTGGTACCCAAATCCACAGGTGCTCAGGTCAGTGCTCACATCAGTGCATACAGTCAGCCCTCAACGTCCGCAGACTCCCAACCATGGATTGAAAATAGTACAGGTATGTGTTGAAAACAATCCTCATAAGTGGAGCCATGCAGTTCAAACCCACGTTGGACAAGGGTCAACTGTACTAACGGGGGACACCCAAGAGTTTACATACACATATTTTCTCATTTATAGTCCTGGTATTATTATGCTCTTTTCAGAGATCAGGAAATGAATACTCAGAGTATCTAAATCATTTTTCCAAATTTACACACAGGTGAGGGACTGAGGAATAAAACCAGGTCTGTGCCTTAAAAAAGCTGTAGGCTATTATAAATAAATACACAATGATGCCTCTCAAAGAAACCTTGAAAAACAGAGCCAGGACAGAAAGCCAAGCCACACGACTCCAGGAGAGCAATCACCACACTCCATCCGCCACCACAACAATTTACATCTGTTCGTACACTTCTGTGTCAGGACGTGGATGTCTTCTCCATATTTGTTTTTTCTTTATTCACCTCCCTTATCATAAACCTCCATCTTTCTGCTTCCCTTTAAGCCAAAAAAACAGGTGCTTGAGGTCTCTTCCCTGCTCAAAGTATGTTTTCTTGACTTTCATCCATCTCTAACAATTTCTCTCTTTCCTACTAGCTTAGCCAAGTTTCTGGCGAGACTATATTATCTCTACTTTCTCACTTCTCATTTCCTCCCAAGTTTACTGCAACTGTGATTCTGTCTCAACCATTCCAGTGAGAATACATACATGTCATCCACAACTATTTCCAAACACCCAAACGCGGGTCCTGAGTCTGCGTTCCTGACAGGCCCCCCAACGCTGCCGTTGCTGCTGGCCGCAGAGCCCACGCTGGAGAGCGCTGTTCTGGACACTTCTCAGTCTTCAATCAGCTGCATCCTGCAGCTGCCTTCAACACCGCTGATCACTTATTCTTTTTTTAATTCTCTTCTTGATACTCTTTTCTGATTTCTCTTTTCTCTCTCTGACTGGGGCTTTGCTTAGGGTCCTAATTCTCTCCTGCCCACTAAACGCTGGGATTCCCTAAGGTGCCATCCTTGGTCACTCCTCCCACTGCTCTAGTTCATCAGCTTTTGGCTGGATGATGTCAAGAGCCTTCATCTTTGTGCCGGTCAAAGTCATCTTTTAAAATGATTCTCCCCAAGCCCCAAACCAGTAGTCATTCCCCTGCCTAAACGCACACAGTGATTCTCCAGATCTCACAGAATAGAAGCCCCAGAGCCCCTCTTTCCAACCTCACCTCTCAGCACTTCCTCCTTCTGCTTCAGGTTCTATTAATATTGACCTGCCCACAGCTCACAGCACATACTATGCTGTCTCCAAACACTTTATCTTGGGTCGTATTTCCCCCTCTTCCCGTCTCACCTCCACAAGTCTCATTCCCATGGCTAACTCTTCATCATACTTTAAGATTCAGCTCAGGTCTTCTCATCCTTAAAAGCTTCCCCAGCCTTTTCCTGCTACCTCCCACACAGACAGGGCTAAGTCCCTTCCTTTGTGTCCCTACAATGCCACCCCACTTACCTTTCACAGTGCTCTCCATGGAGCATTTGAGTTGATTTATGTTCGTATCCCTTTATTACTCAGTAAACCCTTGGACAATTCATCTTTGTAACTGTTCCCTCAACATGGCAAAGAGTGGGTGTTCCATGAATGTTTTCTAACCTGACTTGACCATCTATTTCTCCTGTGCCAAATGAAGGTGCTATTCAGGTCTATGGCTCTAAAGAACCAGCTCTCTAGATTTGAGAGAGGCAACAGCTGGCTTAAAATTGAACTTGTCCTATTGTCCTTAAGAACCACTTGTCCTTTGCCCCTCTAGGTCAATCTGACTGTCTTTCCAGGAGAACAGTAACCAGAATAATAAGCTAACTAGACTCTAGGAGAGCCTTCAGAGTTGAGGCCCTGGATGCTACAAATGCAACACTATGGGCTAACCTACTGGGTGGACATGGGCTGATCCATGGACCATCATAGAGGTAGCCTGTCATGCATGTTCCTTGAATAGCTATTGACAAAACTGGTTATGCTTTTTCTTTTTCTCAAAATATCCTTAGAGTTGAACTGAAATCCCAGAATGGTAGGATCAAGAGGTAAAGCCTTCTGGTATAATTTTCTCTGAGCCACTGTATTAGGAAGGCACAAAACACAGTAATCCCCAGCCTTTTGAGGACAAGAAAACTCATAGCCCCATAGGCACCTTCTCTCATGAACCCTGTCATGGCACTTAGCTCTATTGAGGTTACTTTTTTCCCCTTTTTCTCTCTTCTTCCTTTTTTAAAAATAATGTGTCCTTCTTCCCTCCCTCCTCCCCTGAGGTAACTTTTTTTAAAGTATACATTTTTTACTATGCCATTACAGTTGTCCCAATTCTTCCCCCTTTGCCCCCCTCCTTCACTCCAGCAGTCCCTCCCTTAGTTCATGTCCACAGTGTGTGTGTAAGTTCTTTGGCTTCACCCTTTCTTATACTATTTTTAACATCCCCTTGTCTGTTTTGTTCCTACCAGTTATGCTTCTTAACCCCTGCAGTATTTCCCCTTTCTCTCCTTTCCTCTTCCTAGCTGATAATCCTCCAAATGATCCCATACCTATGATTCTGTTCCTGTCCTGGTTATTTGCTTAATTTGTTTTTGTTTTTTAGATTCTGTTGTTGATAGTTGTGAGTTTGTTGTCATTTTAATGTTCATAGTTTTGACCTTCTTTTTCTTAAATAAGTCCCTTTAACATCTCATGTCATAATGGCTTGGTGATGATGAATTCCTTTAGCTTTACTTTGTCTGGGAAGCAATTTATCTACCTTTCCATTCTAAATGATAGCTTTGCTGGGTAGAGTAATCTAGGTTGTGGGTCCTTGCTTTTCATCACCTTGACTACTTCTTGCCAGTCCCTTCCAGCTGCAAAGTTTCTTTTGAGAAATCAGCTGGTAGTCTTCTGGGAACTCCTTTGTAGGTAACTATCTGCTTTTCTCTTGCTGATTTTAATATTCTCTCTTTATCTTTAACCTCTGGCATTTTAATTATGATGTGTCTTGGTGTGATCTTCTTTGGGTCTAGCTTGTTTGGGACTCTCTGTGCTTCCTGGGCTTGTATGTCTATTTCCTTCACCAAATTAGGGAGGTTTTCTTTCATTACTTTTTCAAATAAGTTTTCAATTTCTTGCTCTTCCTCTTCCTCTTCTGGCACCTCTATGATTCGGGTGTTGGTATGTTTAAAGTTGTCCCAGAGGTTACTATGCCTCTCCTTAATTTCTTTTGTTTTCATTCTTGTTTCTTTTTTCTGTTCTGGTTGAATGTTTATTTCTTCCTTTTGTTCCAAATTGTTGATTTGAATCCTGACTTCCTTCCCTTAACTGTTGGTTCCCTGTAGATTTTTCTTTATTTCACTTTGTGTAACTCTCATTCCTTCCTTTATTTTTTTGCCGTACTCTATGAGTTCTCTGAGCATCATTAGTGTTTTGAACTCTGCTTCTGATAGGTTGGCTATCTCCTTTTTGTTTAGTTCTTTTTCTGGTGTTTTGTCCTTTTCTTTCCTTTGGGCATATTTCTTTGCCTCCTCAATTTGACAGCCTCCCCGTGTTTGTTTCTGTATATTAGGTAGAGTTGCTTTTACTCCCTATCTTAGTAGAGTGGACTATGTAGCAAAGGCATCTGTAAATTGTGTGGGGTGGACCAGCCTTAGGTAATTGCCAGGGTGGGGTGACCTGCTTCACCACTTTGTGGCCTTGTTTATGGTGGGGGGATCAGAGAGGGGACAATATTACTGCCTGGATTTTGGCGATTGGCCAACACCTGCCCCATTTTCAGTCACTTCACTCACAATTGGCACCCTTTCAGTGCTGCCCTGGGGTTTCCAAATGTTCTAAGATCGTGCAGGCCCATTAAGCAGCAAAAAATCCAGCAGTTTTTTCCACCACCCTGTACAGGTCCTTTAAGTGGTACAAATACAGCAGTTTCTTCTGTCACCCCAACCCCTACTGGTTTTTACAGCCAGAGTTAATGGAGGTTTATCTTCCTGGTGCTGGAACCCTGGGTTGTGTGGCCTGGCCTGGGGCTGGGATCACTCGCTCCCAGGGTATCCCTCCCACTTTTTACCCACCACGTGTGAATGTGGGACTGTCCATTCCACTGCCACCACCACTCATGTGAGCCACTTCACCTCTCTGCCCCATCATGCAACTCTGTTCCTCCTATTCATCTGAATGAATGTGACTTCTTTAAATCCTTGGTTGTCAAACTTCCATATAGCTCAATTTTGTGATGGTTCTGGTTGTAATTTTTTCTATGGTTGTGCAAGGAGGTGAAGTGTGTCTATCCACACATCTATCTTGAGCAGAAGTCTTGAGGTTTCTTAAGCCAATTATCAGAACTGAAATCGAACTCAGCTTTTGCCAATGGTGTTGTGCTGTGTTCTGAACTAACACACTTCCTGACCTCCCACGCAGATGCTGGGGAACTTAACTAACAAAAGAGGATTGAACCAAAATCAAAAACACTCACACACGAAGCTCTGAAATTCCAATAGGAACAGCAATAATGTATTTTTTTAATTCTCCTGTTGCAACTAGGATTCTAACACTTTACAATGAACTGTGAATGGTTATACTCTCGATTAAATTTACGTCACCAAACATTTATTGAACATATGCTTGAAACAGGCAAACATTTGTACATACATAATCATATTTGCATTTTCTACGTTTCCTATTTGATATTTAAGAATTTCCACATACTTATGACCATGATATCTCTGTTCAAAGAAAAAGTTCAAAAGAAATTAAACAACTCATACATGTCACTCTAGGGGCTCATTATAAAATTAAAAGTAAACTCCATATACCCAGTGAGCCTCCACTCCTGGTAAAACACAAAGCCCTACTTTCACCAAGAGCTGTAGATACTATTCTGACCCTTCAAAGCAACAATGATGAAAGGAAGGAGAAAAGGGAACGGATTTATGAAGTGACAATAAGTCATGATTCAAAAACATACAATTCACTGTAATGGTTTGAATTGCCCTTCTGCTACAAAAGTATTAGGCTGAGTGTATGCAGATTTACTTTTTTGTTCATTGCTCTTAGAGAAAGAGGAAGGGAGAGAGAGAACCACCAATGCGAGAGAAACATCGATTGGTTGATTCTCCCATGCACCCAGACCAGAATTGTACATGACCAACCAGACTGGGGATCGCACCTGCAACAGAGGTATGTGGCCTGACAGGGAATCAAACTGCAGCCCTTTGGTTACAGGACGATGCTCCAACCAACTGAGTCACACCAGCCAGAGCATATATAGGTTTACTTTTCAAACACAACTTCTACTAATTTCATAACTATACCTACAACACTATAAAAAGACTGGTGATAAAAATAATTACTTGAAGGTCATGAGTTCTTCAGCCATCACCAAAAAAAAAAAAAGTTCCATTATGTTCACTAGAGTATTCAGGAAAAGAAACTCGTTTTAGCAACGTTCTGCCTCTGCTAGCACCTTCTGCTCAGCCTGCCTGTTCATGCTGCAGTCTCAGGTTAGAGGCTGCCTTCCCTAACTGCCACCTGCAGTCCCAGTCAGGGTCAGGCACCCCTCAGCACACCGACCTTGGTGCTGGAATGATGACTTTGTATTTACTCATCTGCATCTCTCACAATGAGGGCAGAACCCTCTGCCACCATTGTACCTCCAGTGTTAGCACAACACCTGGGGGGTAAATGCATGATAATATTTTATCAATGAACTCTAATTGAAATGATTCTAGTTGAAACAATAAGGGCTGTTAGCTCTTCTGTGTTTTAATCAGAAAGTTTAATGTGGATTCCTCCATCATGTAGGATTACATTTAATTCACTAAGGCTTTTAATATAGACATTGTAAGTTTTTGATAAACTTGTTCAGAATCTGATTTTGTATGAAAATCAAAAATATCAGTCATCTGTTCAATTTCCTGTATGCAAAAAGAGACTAGTGAGGTCATTAATAATTTTATTTCCAATGGGTCAGTACTCTTAAGTGATGCTATAAACATTTGGGGGACATTTTTCAATATCCACTAGCTTAGGCTGGATTCTTTCATGAAAAGATGTTTAACACCAGTTATATGTACTAGGTGACTCACTTCTTTCAGTTTGTTAGCACTTCTCCTCTCTGAAAGTTTTTAAAGGTCTTGCAAGTATTCTGGTCATCAACTTTACAGTTCATAGAGTGGCACGACTGTGTGTGTCTATTATATGGGAGTTTAAGGAAGAAAGGACTGAATGGTGTGTGACAAAGGAGTATAAAGTTTCACAAGCTGCCCTGGAACCTTGCTGGTGATTGAACCAGTCTTTCTTCTGGACATTGTGGGGTTAAAGGTTCAAGGGCTCTGGTCTTGGGAGGTGTAGTCACTGTCTACAACTGCAAGTTCAAATCCCATGTCCTGTAGCACTCTGCGTCCTCATCAAATTCCAGCATATTCTATTACTCCCATTCCTTTTTCATGTGTAAGCCGTTGTGAGGAGCTGCTATGCACTGTCCAACAGCTGCCATTGAACTCCTATCCGCCGCCCTAATGGGCTACATACACTTCAGTCTCACAGATGAACTTGAAATGAACCATTAACTTGTGCCGTACAATCAATATGACTTAGGGAATTAAAATGACAACAACAAACAAACAGCAGACAGCTTCCTATAGATAAATAAGGACTTAAATTGAAGGATTATAACACTGAAACAGACCATGTCAGATAATAAAGCCATTAGCAAAGTGTAATGAGCCACATACTATAACTCCTTAGACAAAAGAAAAAAAGGAGGGGGGCTGCGGAGGGACCAGCAACATCGAAAAACTGTAGGTGTAGAATCAGGGTGGTCCGAAGACAGGAAAAAGTCAACCGTGTGGAGAAAGCGGGAAAGGGTTCAGCAAGAGAAAAAGATGTTGACTATAGTAAGAGAAGCACTAAAAAAAAAAAAAAAAAAAAAGACACTGGGACGAGACCATTCTCAACAGTAAGTTTGAAAACCATCCTGATGTTAGTACATATTATACTGTTATATGCCAAAAATATGCTAGATGCTGAGGCACAAAGAGGAGCGAGGGAGAACCCTGGCATGCTGGAAGCCCAGGGGAGGGGCCGCCTGTGTGAAGCAGGCTGTGAATCCAGCAGCCCTTATCACTCTGGCTTCCTGCAAGTGTGTCCCCTGGCTTTCTGATGCAGAAACGTAAGGGAACATGTAGGATATATATTTATTCTCCAATTTATTTCATAGGTGAGACCCTTGCCTACATAAGACTCAGGAGAGTTAGCTCACTCAGCCTCTGTGTCATGGTTGAAAAAGAGAGGCCCAGGAAAGCGCAGCAGCTGACCCGACGTCACCAAGCGGGAGGCAGAGCTGGAAAACCAAGCTACACGATGTGACGTAAGTCCTGTCACGTTCCTACCAGGTTTTTAAAACAACTTTTAAGCTTTTAGAGATTCTCCTTTGGGGGAAGAAAGTCCCGACCCACAGCCTGGCAAATGCAGAGCTCACCAGCTCCTGAGGATTAGGGGAGTGAATTTCTTCCACGCTGAACCGTGGCTATTTCAGGATGGGGGCTGAGGGAGAGAGCTGGATGTGGGCTGCAGAGCGGAGAGGGGAGGGCTAGGGGAGAGCCCAAGAACACTCAAAGGCTCACACCCAACCCCAAATGCACAGAACCCACTGCCCACGAACCCAGTCTGACCCAAATGGCCTCATTAAGACCTCTCTCGCAAAGCTGCAGCTTCCTTAGCGGGGCAGCCCCAGGGCGGTGTGCAGACAAGCTGTGGAAGAGATGCCTGAGCTATTCTTATTGACACTCTGCTCTCAGTGCTTGTCCTCCAACATCGCTGGTGACAGCTCACTTGTAAGACAATGGAAATATTGTCTACGTCAGAAACCAGGCTGTGGGAGCTCAATAAAATCTCCCCAGGACCAGTACGACTGGCAGGGTGCAGAAAAGCAATCTTCAGAATCAAACCTTGAACTGTCAGGATAGATTTTATTGATGATTTTTTTTAAACGATACTACATTTCAGAGGGACTGAAGCAAATAAATATATTATTATGAAAAGAAGCTTGTGGCATCTAATTTAGAAATGAAACTATGGATTCATATAGCTATTTTAGAGAAGTGGTATTTAAGTTGAAAAAAAAATTTTTTTAAGTTTCTTCCTTACTCTGCAAATAAACAAGAGTGGGACAAAGACCATCTTACTATACAATGCAACGTTTTTTGTTTTGTTGCTCTAAATGACAAAAACTTAGTTAATGTTCAGCTTAGGAAAGAAAGTACTTCACATTCTAATGAAAATTATTTATTATTTTCTAATTTGTTTATTTTATTAAAATATTTATGAAACATTTAATGTAAATTGGGCAGGCTTGTTTTCCAGGGATTTTTACAATAAATGCCTTAACTCACTTAGAAAACAAAATACACAAATTATTGTCAGTTCTGGAAAAAATTTGCTAATAAAGCAATTAAAAATAAGCCCATTTAATATGCAGTATGTGTTCCAAAATAAAAACTACATTTATCTATGCAAGGAGTAGACGTTATAATTTTCATTAAACTGTAAGAATGTCTTTTCCATAGAAAAATTAATTAAAGAAGTCTGACCATTGGTTTTTACAAAAGGAATTTCTCAAGAATCTTCAAAGCAGCAATATCTATAATAAGAACTGGAAACAACCCAAGAGTTCATCAGTGAAATGGGTCAATATACAATGGTATGATTTACACACAGGGTACTATTACAGCAATGAGAATGTATGAACTGCAGCTACACCTAACACAGAGGACTCTGGGAAATGCAGTGCTATGTGAACACACAAGTCACAAAAAATACATGCAGTGTGAAAACATCTAGATAAAGTTCAAAAACCAGCAAAGCTCAACAATATGTGAGGCAGGAATACAAACCTGGTAAAACTATAGAGAAAAAGCAGGATCTGAACCCAGAACTGAGACACTGGTTACCTCTAACGGGGAAATGAAGGAGGCCATGTCAGAGAAGGGCACAGGGCAGCCTCAGAAGAAACACCTGTGTTCATTGTATTATTATTCTTTATATCCTACATAGATGTTATAAATGTTTTTAGCCATTCGGCATTTAATGTTTTAATACTAATAATGAGATAAAACTACTTAAATCATATCCATTCTGGAATACTGGAATAGTACCTAAGACGGTGAAGCATAATGGATAAAATACTGAACTGTGTCCATCATTAACTCACTTTGCAAATTTGGACACTAATACATTTCCTAGGATTTCACCTATGTGAGAAGTTTACTGCTCCTTGGGGAAAAAAATGTCCTAATCATTCTAGGGGTAGTTTGATAGCCTGGAAATAAAGCACTAAGTAAGGGAAAGCTATTGAGTTAATTTAAAAAATCCGAAATTAAAAAAAAATCTTGCTGAAGACACCCTGGCCAGTGTGACTCAGTTGGTTGGAACATTGTCCTGTAAACCAGAAGGTCATGGGTTCGATTCCCGGTCAGGACACAGGCCTAGGTAATGAGTTCAGTCCCCGATCGAGGCGCATATAAGAGGCAACCAGTCAACGTTTCTCTCCCTCTCTCTCTCCCTCCCTTCCCCTGTCTCTAAAATCAATAAACATGTCCACAGGTGAAGATGGAAAAAAGAAATTACTGAGGGTCTAACCTGTACTCAGCACCACACTTTTAAAAATAAAACAGTCAGGCATCTAAGCTCCTGCTTAGGTAACTGAGCTCCCCTGTGTGTGACGAGTTTGGATTTCTCTTCTGCTTCTCCACCCATATTTTTTGAGTAGTTTTTTTTTTTTTTTTTTTTTAATTAGCACTATAGAAATCAGAGATTATCCCTTAATGTAGTTCATCTCTATACAACCTGGAATGTTCTTTACTTCTCTTCTCCTCTTCCACACTATCTCACCCAAGAAGAGCTCTAGCTCTACCTCTTGCTATTTCTTTCCTCATCAATTAAATGAGAAGAGTAATAGTACCTCATATGATTCTTAGACAAGTTAATTCACATAAGGCATTCAGAAAATTTCCTGGTGCATAGTAACTCTAAGGGTTTGCTATTATATTTATTTTGTTTATCATTGTTATCACGGCCATTTTGTGAGCTTCATCTCTGATTTGGTGTAAGAAAATCCACAGTAGCCTGTACCACGCATACTTCCCCCCGACCCCATTTAGGGGTATGGGCTTAATCTAAAGCAGCAGTTCTCAACCTGTGGGTTGCGATCCCTTTGGGGGTCAAACGACACTTTCACAGGGGTCACCTAAGACCATCGGAAAACACATATATAATTACATATTGTTTTTGTGATTAATCACTATGCTTCAGTTATGGTTGGGGGTCACCACAACATGAGGAACTGTATTAAAGGGTCGCGGCAATAGGAAGGTTGAGAACCACTGATCTAAAGGATTCTCAGCCTAATGTCTGGACAAGCCCAGCAGCAGATAGGAATTACAACTGAATCAGATTTATTTCACATCTTCCCCTCCCCAATGTGTTTCATTAGCTCAAAGGCTGCTTCAGAGGCTTGAAGCCTCCCCCTAACTCCAGTGCTTAAATGAAAATAAGAGCAGCACCGAGACCCCTAGAGAAGCAGGCCTCATCCCTCCCGAGACGTCTGGTAGCCCCTGACCTGAATGGCCGAAAATGCCAGCGGCACATAGAGACATGCATTTCCATAGCAGGATGTACACTCTCAATGAAGCGCTTTACCCAGCTATGCCAACCCTGCCGGGGCTAATTGTATAACTTCCATTATTATGACTACTATTATTTCAAGGGATGGGCAACAAATTGAAGGGAAATAAGAAGCATATAAAATGTCACCCAAACTTCAAACTGAAAAATATCAGTAATTTTGACACTGCCAGCGTCATCCTTAAATTTTATAGGAAAACCAGTGACAGTTGGAACAAAAAAAAAAATTTAGTTGAATCCCAAATAGTCTATTGTAACTATGTTGTCCCCTCTCTCATTGCATAGAAACGCCATGTTGTTTATTTCTAGAAAGGTTTGGAAATCTATCCTCAGAGCTAAGGACCTGATCTCAATGTAAGAGAGCCGTTGCAACACTCCCCACTATACTCCCACTTTCAGGCCTTCCACACATCACAGGATGACAACAGAACCCTGGTCTGGGAAGAATCAAAGGAGGTATTTCTGTGACCTACAATGACATCATCTGTTGTGGCTCAGTAATAGCATTATTGCACAATGGAGGAACCCTGCTTCCAATAGTCTAGTTCAAGGGTGGGCAGACTTTTCCTGCACATGGCCAGGTAGTAAATGCTTTAGGCTTGTGGTCCCCCCCAACCCCATTTCTCTGTTTCTGTTGACACTACTCACCCCTGCTGTGGTAGCACCAAGGCCACCTCGGACGATCCATAAATAGATGGGTGTGGCTGGTCTCCGGTAAAATGTTACGGACACTGTTTGGTTTCATATAGTTTTTGTCTCACAAAATATTCTTCTGCCTTTGATTTCCTTTCAACCATTGACAGATGTACATACCGTTCTTAGCTCATGGCAGGAGAAAAAGAGGCAGTAGGCCAAATCGGGCCTCCCTCTGGTCTAGCCATCTAGAAAAACGCAGTGACATGTCACTCCCCTGAGACTGCCAGCTTCCCTCACATGACATCATTGCCCTTGTTCACCACACTTTCAGCTTTTCAAAGCATCAAATGAATACTCCTTAGTCACTCGTCCCCAACACACTGGGGAGTAGGTCTGTTGTACCGATAGCAGAAACCAAGGCACTGGGATGTCACAGAATGCGTCAGCGGGGGGCCCAAGCAGGGAGGTTTCCTGCAAGCTCTACACTCTGACCTCTGCTCCTGTGCTGCCCCCTGACATCAAGCACACGTGACTGCTTGCGTGGTGCCATGTGAATACCATTACTGTATTATAATGTAATAATAATGATCCTTTGTGACCCGGGATGACAAAATTCTTTAATGTATCATTAATATAAATGGTGATGAGGCTACATGTGTGGCTGGGCGGGCTGTTGCCCAATCAGAAGTCCTTGAGTGCTGTCAGTTATGAGGAACGCCTCTGATAATAAGCACGTACTCACAGGGCATTGTCCAAAATGAAAAATTCCATTCTCATGTTAAAGTGTGATTTCCTACTGGGGACAACAAATGCTGAACAAGCATCTAAAGATCCCTGCTTGAGGAGGGTAACTGCTTCCTGACTTCGACTCTTCACTCCCCATTTGCCAGCGTTCCTCTCATCTCCCACCTCCCACCACGTCCCTCCTACTGGAACACAAACATGTGCACTCTGCTTCTCTGAACGCATAGGTTTGACAGAATGTTCTCAACAGGCTGCCAAAGATCCATATCTCCAACTGAGTCCTATTTGAACAATGGTTCTGAGGAGCTTGGGGACCGAGTCAGTCCTCCCTTGACGAGTCCATACAGCTCCATGGCAGCTATGAGGACACAGCCACATGTCCTATCCCACCTGCTTCCACCTGGCCCCCTCCCACCACTGAACCTGGATAAGGTCACCAGAAATTGCTGAGAGGAATCTTCGCGACAAATGGTTGGGCACAGGTAACACTCCACTCTCTGGGGCTTCCTTCACACCTGAAAAGGGAGAAGGCCTCATCAAGAGAATTTTTCTCGCACTACAGAGCAGATTCACCAATTGAAGTATTATCATACATCAGCAGATACTCGACTCCCCGAGACACCAGGGGCGGCTACCTGAGAATCACAATTCCAGGAAAAAGTCCTTGCAGAAGCCTTGTCTGTCACGACCACATAGCACGTGGTCCTAAACCAGCCTCAGCTGCAGCCTTAGAGCCGTCAAATACGGGCCTCATCTGCAGCTCCCTCGGAATCCCGGACCCAACAGTCTCCTAGGACAACAACGAGGCCCCAAACTACTACCTTTTCCACACCACTCTCTCTTCTAAAAGAAAAGACTATCCCTAACTCTCCTCTTCAAAGAAGAAATAAAACGCGTTGAGAAATTCTGCCACTTCTCTAAAGAACTTCTTGAGGTGCACAGTTGCACAATGACACCTTTCTCCAGGGTAATTAATCCTAAGCAACGCTTATAAAAAAATAAAGTAACTGGGCACATTTTGTGATGCTGTAGTGTTGACCTGTGTATGCCATTCATTTATAAATTTACAAAGTTCTGAATTTGCATTTTAAAATAGAAAATGGGGGGGATGGAACCTACCTATTCATGAACACTGGGACTCAAACAGCTCACAGGCCACCCAGGTTGCAAGAGGCCTTGCAAGGCAGCTAGCTAGTGCAATGACATAACCCACAAGAATGCTCTGGAGTGAAGCGGGGTTTTTTTTTTTTTTTTTCAGGAAATTTCATTTTTCTAAAGTTTACTTCACCAATATAGTGATCTTTCCCTGAAGGGCTGTGCTTCAGTCAACCAAGAGGTTATTATTATAAGATAATTATTTTTAATGGAAACCATCAATTACTGAGCACATATGTGCCAGGAACTACACTAAAAGCTTTATATACATTATCTCATTTAACCTACATGACTAACCCTATTAGGTAGTTATTATTACCTTCCTTTTACAGATGAGGAAATTGCATGTCAGAGAGACTAAATGACTTGCCTAAGGTCACACAGACATCATATGCAAACAAACCTAGGACCATCTGACTCAAAAACCCATACACTAGGAATTGCTCCACTATAATAGCTTCGTACATTTGAGTCATGAAGGTAAATTCTATCAATCTCATCTTTCAGCTGTTATCTACACTATAGGAGTGACCAAACTTGACTTTTCATTATAATCACAGAGAAAGCTTTTTAAAAATAAAGATTCCCAGAAGCACCCCAGCCCAACTAGATATAATGTGAAAAGTTAATCTCTTATTCTTTTGTTTAAATGATGACAAACCACTTGGACATGGTTTTTTGTTGTTGTTTTTTTTCCACTGAACTTAATAACTAGAATTTCATTTAAGATATTCTAAGTCTTAATTATCAAGGCATTTGTCTGGCAGTTAGTTGTTAAGCATTTTCTCTCTGGTTCACAATTGTAAATGAATGAATGAATGGAAATTCCACCTTTGACTACGCTAGAAAAGCTTTATTCAGAGAAGCACAGTTCACGGAAGCACCATCACTGAAGGAGCCCTGGGAATGTCACACAGTTAAGGACACTGACATCCAGAGCCTATGAGATGAGTTCCGTGTCACTCAGCCAGACAGTGTCAAGGCCGTGATCTCCCAACTACCTCACTTCTCCAAAGACAGCACAGCTTCTTCGAATTCTTGTGGAATCACTCAGAAACCCAAGTCTTCACAGGACATGAGAGACTGACTGGCACCCATTAAGTGATTGTAAATATGTATAAAGGAGTTACTAGGTTTCAAATAAACTCCTATGGACCTTGCTCTATATATCGCAGGGAGCCTCCATGGAAAGGGACGGACTTGAGTGCTAGTTTACATACTTTCAAAGAGATTCTAGTTTGTGTGGAACTTTATATTGAAAGAGACAGACCTGAGTTTCAGTCTCAACGGGGCCACTTACTCTGTGACCTGCTTTCTATTTCTTAATTTCCCGGGTTTCACTTTCCTCACCTGAAGAGCAGGGAGAGCTCCAGTTCACGTAGAGTCTCTGTTTAGTCTAAACACCTTAACGTCGACAAGCACCTAGTGCCTGGCACACGCCATCGCCGTTTATAATTACTGTCATTTCTATTTTTGAGTTTCCTAAAAACTGAAGCAGATTCTCTTTATGTAGTGAATTGTTCTAACTGCCCACAGGATGTGTCTTTCTGCTGTACTCTAAACTGATTGAAAACACACTTCCAAAATACACAACTGTCTAACATGCTAAGAGCATGAGTGAGTTACCATGATATTCAGGGATAACAAAATTAACAACGGCCTCCCAAAAAATCTCCTCTGGGGTGATTTATCAACGATTTCAATAAAATTTTCACTCGTGAAAAAGAAAGGACTTGGACTGGAACCTCATTAAAATATTCCTCGCTTTCTTGGTGAAATTTGCTGAAAGCTACCATAAGCACCCTAAATCTTCCCTTGTCATTCTCCAGGGAGTTCAAAGAGAAGCTCCAAGGTGTGTCTGTCAGGTTTGCTGCCAGTGAACAGACTTTCCTGGGTCGCAGGAGCAGTCCTTCTGCATTTTACCCTCCCTCTGTGGCCGCACAGCGACCCTTTGGAATGCCTCTCTTTATAAGACTTCCTCTGTTCACAGCTCCAAGTCTGGCTGGCTTCCTTGTTTTATGAAGAATAAGATTCCATTGAAGGGGTGCAAGAGGCTGACTGGCACCAGGGAAGTGTCAGCCCACTGGACTTGCTTAGAGGACTTGCTCCTGCCACCCAGGAAAGTCTGTTCACTGGCAACCCATCTGATAGATCCACCATCCCTTCAGTCACGTCCAATTTGGCCACAGTCCTCTGGGTGTGGTCATTAATTCCTGCTGGCCACGGTGCACTGCCAAGGTCCAAGGTCCAGTGACACTGGCTATAAAAGGCCTGACGAGGGCCCATGAGGGCTTTGATTTAGGACCTTCTCTGCTCTGAGTGTACGGAGGCAAAGAGGGCCATTCTGGAAAGGGGAAACACTTTGGCGAATTCTTGACCTTATAAACTATTTCATCCACACTAAGGCGTATTCTCCCTCGGAAGTGACACAGAAAGGCCGAGCTCCTCAAGGGCCACATTTTGGTCCAAATGTCTTCAAGTAATACTTCTAAATTGGCACTATGTGTTTTGCAGAGAAGAGAAAAATGTCTTGGCTGTTAAGATAGGCTGAACAAAGCATCTGCCACCCCAGTTGTCACTGTTTGTGGTCTTGGTTAACTTGTCCAAACCACAGGACGACCATTTATTATTCCAAACAGACAGCTCTCTGTGTGGTTACCATCGCGACGGTTCCCATCCATTCCTAACAATCTCTGGTACCACACATCAAAGTTTTAAAATCCCATCGTGGTTACAAAATATAAAGAGAACTCAGCTAGTTCATCAACTCATATCAATATAATTCTTCTCTGTTAAGAAACTACATTTTAACATGTTTAGATCTTTGGTGTTCACAGCTGTTCCTAGATGAATTTTTAAAGTTGAATTGCCAATAACAAGGGATCATTCTCAAAACTCAGGAGTGCTATAGCATACCAGCAAATACTTATAGAAGCAAAATGCAATAAAAGGCAATTTACTGTGGTTTCAAACATCATTAAGAAGTGGGGGGGGTGTCAGTGACTATTGCTTGCATAATTATTGATGTATAGTTGGAAAAAACAAACATGCACTTTGCCAGAAATTCCTTCCAGCCCTAGTGCCCAGCTCAGAAGCCATTAACTCATATGCCAAAGCATTACTGGGGAACAGTAGCTGTCCTGGTGATAAATAATGTCCCCAGCAGCCAGAGGACGTAAGTAAGATCTAAACACCAATTTCAGAAGCCACAGTGGCTGTTTTAGTGTGAGTTGTACATGTGTCTAACAGTTTTTTTATTTCCCCTCTGTGAGACCGAAAAGCTTCTGTTTCGGGATAGAAAAGCTATTAAGAAAGCCATCAAAAGTTCCACAAGATCAAGGGTTTCATGCATATGGGGGTCTCCCATACTATCATTTTTCAATGTTTACATTATAGAAAATTTCAAGCATACAGAAAAGTACAAAGAATGATTTAATGAACATCTGTGTACCCATGACCAAGCTCTATCAAATCTTAATGCTTGGCCGTATTTACATTAGGCCCTTTCCTTAATAAATACTTACACAGGAAAATAAAAACCTGTGGGTAGCCCTTTCTAATCCCATGCCCTTACCTCCCTAACAATATATGGTATTAGTTTGCATGTTTTCAAGCATTATAGAAATGGTGTCAGACTGCGTTAATCTACAACTTTTCCCCCTCGGTGTTGTATTTCTAAAATTTATTCATATTAACAAAAGTAGGTCTGATTCATTCATTTTCATCACTGCATGAAAACTATAACACACAGGATTTATCTTTTTTCCTTCTGAAAAACAGTTCAATTGTTTTAGATTTTTTATATCACAAGCAATGTAGAAATGAGCGTTCTTATACACATGTCTTTGGCACACATAGCATCGTTTCTCCAGGCATACACGCAGAAGTGGGAGGGCTGAGCACACGTGTACATCTGTGGTTTTACGGGGTGTTACCACACACCTCTCCAAAGTAATTGTACCAAATAATACTCCCAGTGTAGGAGAAGGTCTATCACTCCACATCCTTGTCATCAATCCACACTGTCCGATTCTTTCTTTTTCACCTATTTAGTGGGTATGAAATGATATCTCATCTTATTTGTGTTTTCCAGATTGCCAGTGAGGCAGGACATCTTTTAGCATTCACTGGCCATCTAGATCTTCGTTTTTATGAACTGCCCATTTTTCTACTTGCCTTTTTTCTTATGGCTTGTAAGAGATCTCTCCATATTCTGTGACTCTGAGAATGTTGCTGAACGCCGCAGCTTCCTATTAATGCAGTGGAGATAATAATATCTACCTCTTTGGGATGATTTGAAGCTGATCATAAAGCACTTAGTCCATGCCTATGACATGGACTCCAAAAAAGTCACTGTTTCTTTTATTGCTATGAATAGGAATAAGGTTCAGGATATAAAGTATTTCTAGCATTTCTCCCAGTTTTGTGACTCCCTTTGGAATAAGCACTGCAGGGCTTGGGAAGAGCAGTCTCAGCAACTCTCCATGTCCAGACTGCTTCCCCATGATGCAGAGATGTAATACCAGTACTTGGTTGTTTGTAAGTTACCATTCTGGAAACGTGGAGTCAAGTTCCCGTGATACTGCTTAAGCCAAACATTGAAGTTACACTTCCTTCCATCCCCAAGTGGCCGTGACCTCCTCTGTGAAATGACATGAGACTGAACGCATTATGTTCAAGAGTGAAAATAACTCTGGGAAAGGGGAGGTGGGATATGGAGGCCGGCAGGTCAGGTGGTTTTAGACACCTGCCAGATACTCCAAAGAGGGAAGTCGAGCCGTGACTGCACGAGATTCCCCCAGGCCCACGACCAGTCCATTTCCCCACAAGCTATACGTGATCCTCATGTAAGAAAAGCTGAAGGGCAATCATCCCATCACTTATCACCTACATTAAGTTTTTCTGTAATGACCAAAAGTCCATCAACATCACCCCAGTGGCAGCCAATCCTGTTCTATGAATGCACACTGTGAAAATATTCATCCAGCCCCAACGTCCAGAAGAACATGTTCCTGAGGACAGGTTGGTAAGCTACAGAGATGCAATAAAAAGGAATCACGTCAGCTTCTCTGCTTGTACTTTTAACATACTTGGTTTGGTGTCGAGATCCTCTCAGATTGCCTCCTATTTGGTGGCAACTTGACCTTTCCTTGGAGAAAGGCTGTGTTCATTCATCCTTATGAACTCTGCCAGGGGCGTCAGAAAGCACATATAGCTGTCATCCAGGCCTATCAAGTAGTCCTGACATCAGCTCCAATTGGTGACTGGCAGGGTCCCTTTTCAGATGCACTTGCATGTCATCTGACGTTCAGAATTCTCTCTCTTCATGTTCAGTCTCAACTGGCACTAAAGAAAGCAGAGTCTTTCCTCAGAGGCTAAGGAGAGAGGCGCACAGCCTGCCTGTCTTCTCCAGAGCAGTCATGTGTAAGAGTCAAATATAATTAGACCATCTTCTGATATCTATCTAGGTGCACGGCTTTGTTCCTTAAATGTGTGCCAAGTTTCCACTTTCAAGAAGTTAAATTGCCATATAAAAATGCCCTGGCGCAGATGAGTAATTAGACGCTGCAATGGAAAATTAACTGTGTTTTTATTTAGAGCATTAATTTTAACAAGACATTTCTTTCTCTAATTGTTATTAAGCTGCAATAAAAATGATTTAAATCCTGAGGGTTTGCAAAGGTTTTTCTGGTTTAAAAAAAAATTTTTTTTTAAACAGAGTATTTAGTTTGCTAATGCCACCAAGTTTATACAAGGTCCTGACCTGAACCCTGTCGTTGATACATTCTAATGCCGAATCGAATCTTGTCACCCGAGCTGTGGAGGAAGACAGAAGCATTCCAACCTCAGGATCAGTTAAAACAGAGGCAGACACCGGCCGTGGGGACAGAGGGGCTCCGCGACAGGTAAAAAGTCGTTGCCTGAGTATTTTCAGTCCTTCTCTCCCTTTTCTCTCTGTCGTACTGCTTCCGAGGGAAGTGGGCCCCTGCGGCAGAGTTCTCTGTGACAATTCGGTGGGAGTTCTCGCTTAGAAGAAGGCTAACCCGGCTGTGAGCGTGAGGTCTGTCTCCCCACACTAAAAAGGCCCACTCCGCAGAGTCCAGGCGTGGAACAGTGTTCCCCAAAAGAGAATGTGAAGTGAGGCTCCAGTCTATGCAACTCATCCAAATCCTTGCAGCCTTCCAGTCGTATGCCAGTTAAGGGCTCATCAGCAGGCTTAGCTACAGGACCCGAATCCACGGCACTCGGGCAGGACAGGCGGCCCGGGTAGCGGATCAGCCTCCTGCCGCCAGCGGATGTTCACGGGCTTAATACAAAGGAGGGAGCCTGGCTTTATCTCTGTCCCTCTTCCTCCCTGACCACAAAACAAAGTGCCAATAACACGCAAAATTGCTCCTGTGCGCACATGGATCCAGTGCGCTACAGTGAATGCTAAAGGCTGCATGTGTCTAAGTGAAACCAGCGCCAGTCCTTTGCATAGACGCAGAGTTTCAGAAGCCACGGTTGTCCTGCCCCTTCAGCCATTCTGAAGGACACCATGCCACACGCAAGGCGGAACTGAGGAGCTTCAAGTTTCAAAAAATAAAAATAAAAAATCACTTTTTCTTTTTCCCTCTTCCTTGTAGTTTTTGTTTTGTTTTCATCTCTCTTACAATGTAAACAGCTTACAATCCTTACTGCTTTTCACATAGATTCCTAGGATGCAGCAAACCTAACGATCTTTTCATTTAGATCCCGGAGGTATGTTAAAACTAGCAACTTCGTACTGCCCACGCTGTGACCCAAATTCTGTTTTCAATCCAGGAACACAACTGAAAAAAACACTAACAAGCGTATCTGTAGGAAGCTGGTTTCACAAAAGTGTTACTATGCTACGTATACAATTTCATTTGAGTTGCATTTAACGAGGTTAATGTGAACAAGTTTGCTGGCGATAACACCCTTTAGGTGGAGTTCAAAGAGAAAATTCCGACAGTAGTAAATTGTCATAATGGTCCCCTATCCCAGTTCCAAACTGCCCGTCATAGACTCAAGAGGACAACTAAGGAGGGCTTGGAAGTGGTTCCACAAGTAGTTTTGAGAACTTTAAAAAATATCCTAACTGTTAGTCAAGAGTTAAAATACTCTCAAAAGTAATGACTCATAACAGTGCCATCACCAAGCAAGTATAAATATTTCTGAATGATTGAAGTCAATGAAACTGAAGATCACAGGCATTTGGAGAGGTATTTTAACTTGTAAATGAAATTTCTAATCATTTTCCTATTTGCTAAATAGAAAAATCAGAACCCAAGAAGAAACTGCTCATGAACTCTTCACTAGTTAAAAATGTCTCCTTAAAGAACCCCTCAGCATCTCTTTTCTACAAAGGAGTTATAAAATTTAAGGAATAATGAAACCACAGCTGACGATCTCAAAAAAACTCAGCCCCACATGTAGTCTGACCCTGGAATGAGTCCTGTATCCTCTCTATCCCTCGATTTATTTACCCTTACAATGGGAACAGGAGAAACAGTTATGAGTAATTGCTAATAAAAGCCTATCTGCCTCTGGCAGAAATGCAAATGCTTGCTCATAATGATCATTTTCCCCAACCCTAGTTTACATTTCTCCATTTACATTCCAGTGCTCAGCTCCCAGTTCCCAAGATCCTGCGGGTTTGGTTTCTGACTAAAAGACAGAGCTGAGTTGAGGGAATCACTGGAGCCAAGTCCATGAAGCAGTAGTTGGCTCCCTACCTCCCAAAGGTGTCATTATACACATGGCACCTCATTTCATTTTTCACTGCGATGACACCCAATCTTTGTGATTAAAAATGAACCCAGGGACACCGCCCCAAATAACTTGTTTCTCTTGGACCCACCAAAGGATAAAATGTTCTCAATGCCACCTCCTAAGATAAACACCCTTCCCCAAATGCCCCCTTTTAATTAGCTGGCTGACTGTCCCCTGGGTGTGACTGCACCACTTTACCCCGGGTGTATAACCAAGCTGGCAAAGCATTCCTGACACGGAGCACAGGAGTGTATAGCGTGGACTGAAACTACTATGTCTAAGCACTGGTGTGACTCTAGCATGTTGCAAAAAAGTGTCTTCTACTTGGGGAGACTGGTGTAGGATCCTTTTCAGTTCCATAACCCTCGTCAGCTATATAATCAGACCGGCCAATGAAGGTCACCGAGAGAGTCAACAGAGCCATTCTGCCACAGGAGGGAATGGGATTAGACTATGGTTTTAATGGAATAATGAAAAGTCATGTCCTAGTCATGGGTTGTAAAATATCCAAATATCTCCATTCACCTCCCCCAAATGTGTATGTGCCAGCCTGCGGTAATTCCAGGTTAAAATATAAATAATTATAATAAATTGTAAGTAATTAGCACAGTAGGTGGGTTTCTCAGTATCCTCATATGAAAACTCTTAGGGCAAAAGTTTACATTCTTGTCTCTGTGAAGCAAGTTCTTCACTTTTTCCAAACACGCCTCAAATTTAGAAACTCTGCCTGCTTCTAAAGATTAAAGTGAAAGAGAAATCCTCCCAAAGCTATGGTGCCGATACTCCTGCAAGCCATTCCATCCTGGGAAGCTGGGTTTCTTCAAGTGACTCTTCCGAAAAGGAATGGAAATCACAACCAGAAACATCAATATTGCACCCTAGAGTTCATTAGTGTTTATGGTATCATAAACTTGCACCTCGCTTTTGGCCTTCAATTACTGCCCATGTCCTGATGTTTGAATGATCATTACTGATTTCCAAATGGCAGTGTATTTCATTCTGAATGAGGATTACTGTTATCAAATTTAAAAATAAGAACAATATGTTATATCTTAAATTAATTCTAAACATATTCCACATCCCAACAATGGCCTGAATAACAAACTTGTGTTCAAAAGGAGGTTCTCTTTGTGCTTAGTTTTTTAAAATTTTATTTTAAATGTAATAATAAACGTTCCTTTACTTTGGCTTAGAAGGAAAGGATTCCCTTTCTCAAGGATTATAATGTGATTTAGGAGATTACTGTGATTTAGAAACAGCTTTGTAAAACTAAACTTACAGCATTTATAATAAGAAAGGGCCTGTTAAAATAAAGAAAAAATTTTTTTAAAGATGAGTGTTCCATTAAGGTTAGTGTCTGATAATAAATTAGTGTCATGTGATTAGCTGCCTGATGTAAAATGTTTCCATTCCCCAGTTTACCTGAATTCATGCTCTTCTGCCTGAGGAGACTCAGTATCATAAACTGACGTTTCAATTACTAAATCTAAACAACATGGACTGCTTAGCCATGCAGAGGCTTTTTACATGCTACGGTTTTCTTTCCGCCCCAACTTTATGTACTTATGGTTCAGTGTGGTAACTTAGTTTATCTTAGTTTTCATTATTTTAACTGACGAAGTTCACTTCTGTTAGTTAATTAAATCTTAAGACGGCAAACCAAAGGACGAGAAAGTTTAGTAACTCTAATTCCAATTTACGTCTTCCATTTGATTTGAACTTTTTATGCATTGGTTCTACCAAAAGTGTTAGTTATCTATATATGGGGTGGGGGGGGCAGACAAATTGTAGTTTCATTATGGATGATGGATGCCAGGAACTTATTGCTGTTGTTTTTTTAAATTAATTTTTGCAAAAGATTAAGTTCATCCAATCTAAGATTTTGATCCTGACATAACTGTTAAAAGCAACAAAAATGCTTTGAAAGTAGGGTAAGTAGGGTATTTGCAAAACTTTTGCAAAGTCACTAATGGGATTCCCATGATCTAATACATGTAAGGCTTTAACTGTAATCGTAAACCCGCTGAAAGCTTTGAATCTGAAAGTATGAACTATTGTAGCCAGTTTTTATGGGTTTAATTCCACCGGCAAATCTCAGTTTCTGTCTTTTAAATCTCAGTTAGAGCAAAATCATAACACATTTTCAAAAGAACAACGTAAAGAAAGCAAGTGCTGGAAGGACAGGGCAAGAAAACCACTGCCCAAACCACCTTCTCCCACAGACCGTCCATGAACATCAAAGGCCCAAAACTGAGCAAAACTTTTAGCTCATGATACA
The DNA here is from genome assembly GCF_987537825.1 of Furipterus horrens. NCBI lineage: Eukaryota > Metazoa > Chordata > Mammalia > Chiroptera > Furipteridae > Furipterus > Furipterus horrens. The sequence goes on along the minus strand of NW_028327181.1, from coordinate 24,412,427 downwards.
CGTGCAGTTCACTTTTAATGCTCAGAAAGCATTACGTGGATCATTTTATTTTCCTCTGATTTATTTCCCAGACAAGGTTCAGTAAAACACGGAACTTAGCCTCAACTGATGACTGAATCACTGTTTGGGGAGGCTATTTATTACTCGTTTTCTGGCATGTTTTCTTCTGTGATCCAATTCCGTGACTGCTAAAAGACAGGAAAAGCTGCCTTCAAATCAATGCATGGCACAAAGTCACTAAAAAAAAAAAAAAAAAAAAAAAAATGCTGGCACTGTGCTCTACCTAGGTATTCAGAAGTTGCTCTGTTTTGCCCTAGGAACCTCCAGGTATGCAATCTTAGCAGCGTGCATCGAGATTTGTGATGAAAACAGATCCTCTCCTTTGCCTCAAAAGGATTTGAGTTATTGTAGCAAATGATTATTTATGCTCAAAATGAGATTCAGCCTCCCTCCAAATATCCAAATATCTATGCAGGCTATTCATCCAAGGGTTTACGTGTGGTAGGCATACAAATGTAAAAGCATCAATATCAAGGATATCTACCTTGTTTCTAAATTTTCTTTCTTGTTTCTTCTTTTGCGTATTTCTTGGTTTTTAAATCCAGTATTACAAGTCTTGTTATGGACTGTTAGGCCTAATTCCACCTCACAGGCAAAGTTTATTTTACAAAGGCATAATTGAACACGGTAGTCATTTAATAACCAAATACATGTAAGAGCAACTTGGTTTGAAAAGAACTTTATGTATTTACACACGTATGTACTGATTGCCCTACAGGGACTGCCAGTGGAACCGGCAGCAAACACAGGCTTCCAAGCATTGTGCACTAGTAGCTCTTGGCCTGAAGGTTCCAAAAATGTTTTTCAAAAATGCTGCTAGCTCTTCACTTTACTTCTTCAATGTAAGTGTAATTAAATTAATTTCATGCCACCCATGCAACAAACATAACCTCAAAGCTCCTTTTGGTTTGGAAACACCGTATTTTTACCTCGAGTCAATAACTTCTTTGATAAAAATTGCTTCAACTTTTTTAGCTGTTTTGTTTTGTTTTGCTATACCTACGTTTAAATAGTCTAACTCCTCTCTTAATGAACTCCAAGTGTATTATAGAAACATTTGGATTTGTTTTTACATAAAGCTGCGCCGTTTTTAGTGTATTTATTAAGTGTTCTTTATTGTCACTATTACTCTTGGCTCTTATAGAGAAAGGAACTCAGATTTGAGGATGTTTTTATTGTTATCATTGTTGTTTTTTTAGTTTAGTTCAGTGTAGTTTAGTTTAGCGGGCACTTAGAACTAACTCCTCAGCGCGCACCACATTGTGACGTATTCCAAAACTATTTCCCCCAGAGGAGATCCTTTTAAGTAAAGTTCAGCGACTACAGGATTTTGTTGAGAGCCTCCAGATTTACTTGTAGAATTCCCAGTGAAGACAGGGGGTTGGAGTTAACTCAAGATGAGAAGCAACACCACTTCCTGAAACAATGATTTAGGCGCTGAACCAGGTCAAGAGTTAGAACTTTCTGACTGAGAACCAAGGCAGCGCTGGGAAGGAGGAAGAGTCCTCCGGCTCTGGCGGCCCGCTTCTGGGGCGCGCTCGCCATCCCTTCATTTCCAGCCTAGTGGTCGACACCTTGACAAGCCCTTCCCAGGCTGCAGTTGCCTTTGCAATGCCCGCCGCTGACAGTCTAGTCCTCCGCAGGGGCACAAGAGAGGACTCCCCAGGGCCCTTCCTCTCGCCCCCGGGCGGGAGGACAGAGGCGGTAAAGCGCCCGACACGGGCCTGAGAGTTACCGCACCCCACCAGTCCCCCAGCGGGCGCCTTACCGGTACAGGAATGCAGGGGCTTGGGTCGTACGACTAGCGACGGGCACACGGAATAGAGGGAAAGTTTCTCAAAGTAGTCGCAGGTCTCCTTGGAGAGGATCTCGTCGATCATGAAAGTCTTGTAGCGCCGCCTGGCTGCTTTGAGTTGGCCGGGCGAGCTCAGCCTCAGCTCCGCGTGGCAGTGCATGGTGAGCAGGGGCCGCGGGGGCAGACGCTCCGGCGGGGTCTCTGCCCCGCGCCTCGGCAGCCAGGAGGTGACGGAACCCTGGACGCGCGCGGAGGGGAGCGGGCACCCGGCGCGCCGGCCGCGCGTCTAGACCCACCCGCAGATCAGCATCTTCGCCGCGCCTTTTTGGGACACCGCAACTGTCAATCAGCGCGCGCTTCCTGCAGGGCCGGGCGTGGAGTCACGACACGACGAGGGGCGTAGGCACCCTGCCAGCCTGTGCCACCCGGGCGGGAGCCTGCGCGCCGCGTGCACGCCGCTCTCCTTGCCTCCTCCCGCCTGTTGGTGTCTCACGCTCCCCTGTCTGCCTTTCTATTTTAAGAGACTCGCTTGGGCTCTCCTCCCCGCCCCCCTCCAGGAACGTGCTCCAGGTGTATGTGTGTGTGCGTGTGTGTACGTGTGTAGACTGTGTGCGCGCTCGAGTGTGCGCGCAGTACGGGGAGCGCGCACCACCCCAGCCGCAGGCCTGGCCTATGCTGGCCGCTGCCCCCACGCTGGTCCCCGTGCACCTCCTTCGAGTACGTGTTGCCACCGGCCTGGTCCCGCTCCCGCCGCCGGCAACCGAGCGGACGGGCGCGTCTAGTTATCTTACTAGAAATAAGTCGAGTCCTCGCCGAGTCTCCCGAGGGCTTCGGCCCCAGAGCCGATGCCTCCTGGGACCAGTGTGCCTCTCCCCTTCCCTGCATGGACCCCCGCAGGCCCTCTCCCGAGGACTGCGGCGGCCCTTCCGCTCTCTACACTCGGTGTCGGTGCGTGCAAAGCACCAGGCATTTGTGCAGAAAGCAAACTTGACTGCCCCACGGACAGCCCAAAGCAGGGATGACCCTTGCCCTGTCCGTTATCCCAATAATGAACTGTAAAAATAGAGTAACTAACGAAAGCGTGTGTTCCTTTTTAAACTCTGTTTATATACTTTCCGTCGCGGAAAGGACCAGAGCCGCGCGATCCCAGAGCGCCGGCGTGCCCTTCGCAGGCAGCGCGTTCGCGGCATCTCGGAGCACCGGACTCTCCCCGCAAGGCGGCTTTGGTTCTCCATCCCTGGCCACGCGCAGGGTTGGGGAGCCGCGAAGACACTTGCTTATTTTGCGGTTGGCCTTCTCCCTCCTGGGTGCCTATCAACCGAGTGAGTCCCAAACCATAGCTGTAGGAACTTTTGCCTTCAGTTGTAGTCGTTGGGCGAAGGGTCCCCCGCCCAGCTACTGCGCCGGTGGTCCCCGGGAACCGCCCCGGAGCGCCGGGTTCAGACGCAGACAGCCTTCTCCGAGGCCGAGTTTGGGGCTGGTGACATTTCTTCCCTTGAAACCTGTGATCAGCCCGAGTCTCAGAGGGCCCTCCCAGGAGCTGCTTGCCCGGGAGCAAGTCTCCGCGGAAGCAAATCGACCCTAGCGCGCGGGCGGGTGGTTTGACTCTGAGGGATGAGACACAAATGGGGAATTAACCATTAACCACTTGGAGCAAATAGATAGTGATAAAACGAATCAGAGCCGAACAACAGACAAGGCTCCTTTGAGGAACTTCATTCCTGAAGTGCCTGTATGTGCCACTCGGTCCCCTCCTTTCCATTTACAATCGCTTAACTTTATTCTCCTAATCAAAGCAGGGAGGTCCCGGGGCCCGTCAGAACAGTGGCCAGGGGTCGCGACGGCGGAGCGCTTCCCACAGCAAAGCCGGGAGGTTACCGCGCTGAGCCCGGGCGCGCTCCCGGCTCTGGTGGCAGTCCCCGCGGCGAGCCCACCATACTGCGCGGAGCCCAGGACAGCTCACCGATCAGCCTGGCCTCGCTGTCTGGCGCCAAGACTTAGGTGCTCTCCTGGACGCAGGAGGAGCAGGGACACGAGGGGTCCCAAGGGCGCGGCGTTGGCGCCGAGGGCAGTCTTAGGTGGGGAAGTGCATTTGCCCCCTGGGAAGTGCGGGGCTGTATGCAGCCGCCGAGAAATAAATGTCTGGAGGAATTTGCGCGCAGCGTGCCCGGGGGCAACCCCACAGACAGCGGAGACTGCGGAGCGACTTTTCATTCCACCTGGCGACTCCGTCAAGGGACTGAGCGTTACCCGTTTGGGCTCTTTTGTCGGGCCCTGCGTTGCGCTCTCGGAATGCGCGCGCTCTGGGGCCGGGGCCGGTCTTTCCATGGCCCCTCTTTTCCTCAACGCCAGACTTTTTTTTACCCTCTCGGGTCCTTCCCATTCCTTTCACCGCCGCTAACTCCTTTCCAGTTTTTCCTCCAATTTCTTCCTTTCTCCCGCTGTTTGCAGCACCTTCGCCCTCCTCTCCTCTATCCAACCCTCCCTGTTTCTTCTCTCTTGTGCCCTCGCTTCTCTTCTCCCCATCTTCCATGCCCGTTCCTCTTTTTCTTTCTTTCCTTCTTTTCCTTTCCTTACTCCTTCTCCTCCTTCACTTCCGTCAAACTCAGATCTGGAGCCGCGCTCCTGTGCCCGTGCGTGGCGGCGCACACGGAAGGCTGCAGGCCGCTCACAGGAGGGAAGCCCTTGGCGCCTGGCCCCGCGGGAATCCGCCTTGCCTCGGAGGGCCGGCGGTGCCCTCCAGCCGCCTCCCCCGCCCCCCTCCACCTCCTCTCGACCTCAGGGACAAAATTCGTCCAGATTTCCCTGCAGACTGGTCCTTTGATTTGAAATCTGCAGTGTTATAAATAGCTAAAGAAGTAAAATATTTCATTTCAACAAATCTTGTATTTTCCATCTTTTCTATTTTCTACTACCGAGGCAACAGAGCTCAGAGGGGTCTGCGGACGGCAGTCCCCAGGTGTACTGCGGGGAGAGACCAGATCCTGGAGTCTGGAGCCTCGACCTCTGTCGTTTATAATCGAAGCCGAGCCTTAGTGTTCTCATTTGTAAATGGTAGTCATAATACATGCTTCACAAGGCTGGCTTTTCATAATCTGTGCCTCTACACGAGCAGTTCCCTTTCTGGGAATGCCCTCCGCCCCTCCCTCCTTCTGGGCCTGAAAAACTAGTTCAAGACCCATCTCAAATGTCATCTCGGCTGTGAACCGTTTCCCCTCTCCCCAAGGCTGCGATTCCCACCTCTGTCTTAGTGGCCCCTTGACTGTCTTACTGTCTTTGGCAGGTTTATTTCACCCACTGGACAATGAACTTCTGGCAGGCCAATTCCTTGTGTGTTGTTATTCATCTTTTATCACCAATACCAGCACACACCTGGCACAAAGCAGTTGTCAGGGAATCTGTCGTGAATTAATAAATGCATGAAACCTGGGGTAATTATTTAATTATAAAGACCCAAGTACACAATGGACTTCAAATCTTAACTAGCTTTATTTAATTTGTCTTTCTCCTTAAATGAGTCTCTTCTCCCCTTCCTTGATATTTTTGGGTTTTCAGCAATAGCATCTAACACAGTTCCCATTCTGCTCCCACCCCTCGTTTCACTCCCTCTCTCCCCCTCTCAGACTGTGAAGGGCTTCTGTGGGAGGAAGCACACCCCAGTTGTCAATCACAACTTGGGGCTTTGGTCAGGAAGAGTCAGGGGTTTAGTTTCCAACATTAATGAAGTGGCTGGAACAGCAAACATCTGCCAAAGAGACTCAAACCTTTCCAGCTGCTGGAGACCCATAAACACTTCCCAGACTCCTGTCTATACCCAGGCAGAGTCTGTCCCTGTATCAGGGAGGAACACACAGACAGAAACAGTCCCATTTGCACCCAGCTGCTTAGGCAGGCATGGAAGACAATAAAAATGATAAAAATTCACACCGTCCAGGAGGCTTCAGGAGACCAAGCCCCCATCCCCAGACTGGCACCTGGTTCCTGGAGACCAGAAAGATGAGGGCAAGAACACCTTAGCAAAGTTAGGGGGCTCTGACGACTAAAAACCAAAGAATCCCTGTTTCCCATTTCAGCCCCCACCTAGTATCCCCTCTCAACTAGAACACGAAATGTAGTAGAGCAAAATGGTTTTTAAAAATCATAGAGTAGCATTTAAATTGCAGTTAGGATCTAACCCTAGAAGAACTCAGCCTGATTTTTTAGTTTAACTGTCCCTTTATAATCTTGGGCTATTTGTCCATGTAGATATTTAGAAGCAGCCAAGACATGTCTTTAAAATACACTAATTTATCCCCAACCACCTTTTCTCTAAAGCAGGGGAGGGAGGATCCGAAAAAGCATTTCTTACATTCTAGTAAAGGGTACTTAATAACTTGTATTTCAGTTGCTACATTTTGAAATAGTTTCAGACATGTAAAAGCAAAATAGGGGAAGCCTTGTAAGTTAATATTCCCCGGGGCCCCAGGGCCATGCCAAAGCTGCTGTCTGCAGAGCCCAGCACGGCAGCCTTGCATAACAAGAAGTTAGAGGAGGAGTACAGGAGGCCAGCTTATTTTTAATGATGATATTAATTTACAAAAACTGCTCTCATACATTGTAAAGCATCTTTCTAAAGAAAGGGCACAAGTGCAGCCTGCTTGACAAATGGCCTTGGAAAGGTCTGAACAAGTCCTTCTATCCTTTTTCACATCTTTCTGGGGGAAAGTTTAAACTGGAAAAAAAAAAAAAAAAAGGCTGTATACACAGAGCACCAAACATTTATATGATGAATGAAATGCAGTAAATCATCCAAATGGTTCCAAAATGTAAAGCTTGGTGTACAGATGAAAATTGTTTCTTTTGCTGATTAATTTTCTTTTTAATTGGGCCTTCCTAATATCCAACAGCCCTGTTTCTGCCAATAGTGTGCCTCAATTACCCCAAAGATATAGCCAGGAAAATAAAAGTCAGTCTCTTCTAGCTTCGTCATAACATTGCGAAAATAGATGTAGAAGTTTGGAGTAACATTGGTTGTGACTTTTTTTTCCCCACACGCTATCCCTTCACTAATGAGAAAGCTGCAACGAGATAGGAAAGGACACAAATATGCAGTGGGTAAGTGGAAAGAACTTTCAAGTTACACAAATCTGGTTCCATTCCCACTTCGTAATTTCCCTGATCACCCGTCTTCAACCATAACATGCGGGTAACGAGGGCCAACTCAGAGGTCTGCTGGAGGATTTCACGGATGTGTGCATGTCACTAGCTCATGAAATGCCAGTCTCCCCCGACCTTTCCTTTGAGTTCAAAAGAAAAGCAATTTGTTATCAAAAACCTTCACAAAATAAAACTGCATCTTAAAAAGCATCAGAGCCTCTGCTGTTTCTGATGGGCTTGAGGTTCGTTTCTGCTCCACGTTCAAAACCCAGGATCAACCAAGAAATAAAGAGCGGGAGGAGCAGCCACAAGAGTGGCGACTATCCTTAAGTCAAGGAAATGGCCCTGGCCACCAAGAGTCCCTAAGTGCTACTTAACATCTGGCACCTACAACCACAGACTCAGCACATCTGCAGACGTCAATCATTCTGACCGGCACTTCTCAAGAAACTGACTCATTTATAGTTGCAATGTTTTTTGTCTGGATTAAAAAAAAAAAAAAATGCCATGAACCTGCACCCACTGGGTGACACCTCAGCCCAATTATTTCATAAAACATTTCTTCTTCTTTCCTTTGCCTCAAGTAGGCCTCGTTCTGGTTTCATGTGGCTTTCTGTTGCCTTTCCTGACACAGAGCCCGTCAGCCACCCAAACGAGGTAGGATTTCAAAGAGTACAAGCACTTGGTGGGTTGGTCATTCCCTGTCGCCTGATAGCAAGGACAAGAACGGCCCTGAGGCAGCCAGCACAGAGAGAGACCCATCGAGCCTGTCTGCCTTCAGAACACATAAAGGCGAAGACAACGCTCACAGAAAGCTTTAAATGATTAAAGAAATTTGCTGGTGTGATTGTTGGTATGCTAATTCAGGACACTATTTTACCGAGAACTATGAGGGTAGTATGCCAATCAGAGAATGTAATGGTGTCTGCTCTCCAGGTTGCTAAGAGGATGTTTGTATAAACTCCTGGCCACAGGTGCTAACCTACTTCGGTCTAAGTGTAGTGAGTGAGGGTGAGTGAGTTTACTCATGCCTGTGCCCACAGTCTGTAAGGTGGCGGGGGGTGGGGGTAGCTTGTTTGTTTGCTTTTGCTTGTTTTTAGAAACGAAGAGAGGAGAAGGAAATAGAAATAGAAAAGAGGGAAAGGAGAGATACTTGAAAATCTTTACTACACAAATTAAAGAGAAATCCTTAATCTTAGAGGAAGGAGAAAGAAAATGGAGCCGAGTGAATTGTCTGGCCCAAATTCTCAGCCTCGGTTAGCAGACTCTCAGGCATGGGGACTATTTCTTTTTCTAAGAAATAAACCACAATTTGAAATGTTTCTTGTGATGATAGGCTTTTAAGAGAAAGTTGATCTCCATAAGCTATTTATAATGAATATTTTTTAACACCAATAGAGATTATAACACAGCAAGTATTCTCAGAGCAAAATGAAAACTCAAAAAATAATATGGAAAATTCTGTTATTAAACATTCTTATATAAAATGCTCAAAATTTTGAGAAAACTGGAAATGTACCATTTTCTAGATAACCTGAGTGAAACGAAATTTTGCTTGAATTTTTTCATCTGTGGATTTTTATGGACAGCAATATTTTATTTCACTTCGAGCAGACAGCCTCAAAGACAATTTTTATAGATCTCTAAAGCTGAAGCTTTTCCTCGCTTACTTTCACAAGTTACAGGGATGCTCAGATCTAAATAGGCTGTAAATTACCAAAGTAAATGAATGAGTTGGTGCCAATCTCTACGCATTTCAATTACATGAGCCGCCTGCCCTTTTAAATGGGATTTGAAGTCATCACAGACAGAGAATCTGCAGTTCTATTGCCAGTCCACATTCTGATACGTTTACTTAAGTCAATTATTGAGTCTATTAGATTATGTCTACATAAGCTGCCAAAACATCTGGTCATTTCAATCAGTTCAATAAACAATTCTGCCAAGTCAGGGCGGGGATTTAGTCAACTTAGTCATTTGTAGAACGACGGGTTGTTTTCTCAGGGTAGACAGTGAGCATAGCTCAAAAGGTTTTGGTTTTCTCCTCTAACCAGAACACAGTCCATAGTTCCTGGAGGTGGTTGTGATTTTTAGCAGTTAATGCTTGGAAGGTGTTCTGACAGATCCTCAGTTCAAAATGTCATGGATATGAATACGACTTACCCACATCTCTGAGACAATTATGCATTCATTTGAATTTTATGTTCTCAAAATTAGGGCTATGTCAGAATTAAGCTGGACTGGTGTTGGCTAAACGTTGAAAAATAAAAGTCACAGTGCTTCGAATCACAGAATAATGTTTATCCCCCTCTAATTTATTGGCATTCCTGTGTCCATGTTTTGAATGATTTGAATTACCAAATATCAGTGAATACAGCTTTCATCTGAACTACTGTTGCACAAAATGATTCTCTACAAAATCAAAATAATACAATTATTTCGCTCATTTAGTCCCTTATATAAATATCATCTACAGATATTTGGAATTTCAAATAATTATCTTAATGGGTCACACAGAGACAGCCCTGAAGAGAAACAAATGCACAAAGAAGGGGAGGGAGAGTTTTAGAATCTCAGCCCAACATTCTGCTCGTATTACCTCATTTTCCTTTTGCATTAACATTCTCACTCATGAACTAAAAACCCTCTGATCTGAAATATTCTAAAAAATGATTTGGTTTAGCCCTGGCCAAGTGGCTCAGTTGATTGGAATGTTGTCGGGTACACCAAGAGGTTGCAGGTTGGATTCCCAGTCAGGGCGCATACCTAAGTTGCAGGTTCAATCCCCAGTTGGGACAACCAATCAATGTCTTTCTCCCTCCCTCTCTCTCTTTCTCTCTCTCTCTCTTTCTCTCTCCCTCTCTCTCTCCCTCTCTCTCCCTCTCTCTTTCTCTCTCCCTCTCTCTCCCTCTCTCTCCCTCTCTCTTTCTCTCTCCCTCTCTCTCCCTCTCTCTCTCTCACTCTCTCTTTCTCTCTCTCTCTCTCTCCCTCTCTAAAATCAATTTTTAAAAAATCCTCAAGTGAGGATTAAGAAAAGACTTGGTTTAGAAATATGTATTAGAATACAGCTCTCACTTGAATAGATGTACTGGAAGAAGAAAACATTTTCATATTCATTTGGGGGTAACATTAAGTACTTATAACCTGTCCATGTCTAATTTTTATATGACTTTGTTCTCTGTGCATAGATTTGAAGGTTTTTAAAGCCATAGACAATTAGAAATAATTGTTGTCATAACTGAATAATGTAATTTAATAATGATATTAAGTCTGAGATGACTCACCCTCCCACTGAATATTCCAGAGTACACAATCTCTTAAGTTGATGTCTGTTTTCACTTGTCAAATGTCTATTGCTTAATTGTTGGGTTAATTGTTAATTAGTTAGTTTTTTAAAGTCCTTCTCTCTGCTTTAAGAAGAAAAGTAGCTCTTTATCTCAAGGATGAAGAAATTAAAAGAAATCCAGTTTTCTAGGTAGAAGGAAGATAATTTTTGAGAAAGAGAAAAGGGGTTTTATTTAGAACCTCAGGATAAAGAGAACCTGACTTCATAAAAAACTAGAAGTTATAGCTAATAGTTGAAACAGGTTTAAGAGTAAAATCTGAGGTCCAGCAAAAGCATGATGTTTATGTGGTCAAGGAGGAGAATTTTCATTTTGATGATGTTGGTGTTGAGACGGGAAGTTGAGAGGACCAAGACATTTTGGAGATTAAGCAGAAGGACTCTGGACTAAGAATAGGATAAACTAGTGATATCAAATAGCAGTGGGAGGCAGGAGGAGGGTAGATCATAGTTGACCTCTTCTGGAAAGAACTAGACTTTGTTTTCCATCTGTAAGGACTAATTACGCAAAGTTTATGTTTTCATTTATGCAGGATAATTTTAGAAAAGTAGCTCTCACAGCACTGCAGACAATGGCTTGGAGAACAGAAAGGCAGCGGGGCACCAGGGAACGTGCTGAAGAGATGATGAAGAAGGTGACCGTGGACACAATATGCAGATGGGTTTCTGAGAACCGCCAGCTGATTAACAAGCTTAAAGAAAAGTGCACAGCCTCACACACAACCTTCAGAGGACACACGCCTATGTTAAATGGCTTACGAGCAGGTTACTGTCCTGATGACAAACTACAGAGTGATTTACAAGGTAATATTGTAGAATACAAAGACCCAAACGAAAAAGCCTACATTAGTCACCCACTGTCTGCAGTCATGTAAAGCTGTGTGACATTTTTAGAGGGCAGTTTAGCATTATGTCTCAAATTCAAAATCAACCAACTAATCCCAATCAAGGAATTTAAACCAAGCTGTGGTTCTCAAACATGGCTGTGTAACAATCTCCAAGCAGAGCTTGTTTAAGAACTCCCAATTTCTCAGCCTCTCCTAACAGAGTATTTTAGGTGTGAGAATTGACACTTTTAAACAAGTGGCCCTCTTGATTTGACTACTTTTTTACAAACAGGGTGCTAAAAAGATAAAAACAAAAGTGGGGAAAGCTATAAACAGAAGGAAGGATGTTACTTGTAAGAGGAGTCCTTATAATTGCAGAAAACTGGAAAATCTGTTATTTCACCTCTCTGAACCTCAGTTCTTTTATCTTTGCAATAAATATACATACTCAACACCATAATTGTGAGATTAAATGAGAATTCACATAAATGGTTTAGACAACAGCTGACACATTGTTAAAGATCAATAAATGCTAGTTATTATTACTAAAATACTGAGTGCGGGGGAAAGCAAATTTAAATAATAGAATAAATGTACAATTTAATATAATTTAATTTAATTTGGAAACATTGTTTATATACATATGTAGATACGTGCATGAAACTATCCAAAAGCATGTTTAAATATTAACAGTGATAATTTCTTGATAGTGGGATTTTGAGGGACTTACTTTCCTTTCTATAGTTGTGAGTATTGTTTGAATTGTTTTACAATTAACATGCATCATATTCCCTCAAAATATTGTTTTTAAGTCAAAACTATAAAGGCTACTTCAATAATATCTTACATTTGCATAACACTTGAGAACACTTTGCAGAAAATTTCCAAATACCTTACTTCATGTGAGCCTCACACAGTCTTGTGAATGAAAAAAGAGGTGTCTTGTCATTTCTGTTTTACATTTGAAGAATCTGAGTATAAGTGGTTCACTTGAGGACCCCCAAAACACCCCCACATGGCTGAGCTTGCAGACTAGTCTCAAACCCGTCTTTTGACTCCCGATTCACCAAACCTTCTACTGGACAATGTTTCCCCACTAATCCTATATACATATAATTACAGTTTTTACAAATGTCTACTTTTTACTTATCTATCCTCCCATTTAAAAAAATGCTAGGCACTTGATAAAAGTGAAATAACTGAATATTAAGAAGATTGATATAAAAATATATTAAAGTCAGGGTATATCAAAGTTATATCTCTGATAGAAACTTTGTCCTGCAGCTTTGGTTACTAGAATTCAATCTAAATACAGACAGTCCCAACCACCTGTTAAATGTTAACAAATTTCATGAGCAAAGAATATGAGTTGATAATTATGTAGAACGCGGACTGACAACGAGGCTAATCTGGGTTCTCACAAGTTTTTTCGCTCTAGCAACTCAGCCCGGGCGTCTGACGTGGCTTTAGGACCAAGCAGGTGTGGCGTCTGACCGTGGCTGGAAGCAGGAGAGGATTCTAAGGGCGCAACAAAAGTCTGAGTTGAGAGTGTGGCCGTCACTGCCCTCTGCCGGATGAAAAGGCCGTTCGCTGTCTGTGCTGTGGAATCATGACGCCCTCTAGCGGCAAAAATACATTACATCCTGGAAAACGGTCTAGTGAGGCGCTGCGTCCGCGTTCCTGCCTGTCCGCTAGTCGCAGAGGTTATCTCGGCTCTGACAAGCTCTTGTGGTCTGCAGCAGTTATCATTGCATGGGTTTTTAGCACAGACATTTAGGTAATTCTACCAGCAGCAAACAGGGTCTCCTCTTGGGGGTTCCTTACCCTCAATTCTGTGTCAGAGGTGTCACTCGTTGCTATTCTTTCCTAAAATAGTGAAACAGATTAAGGGAGACTGTTTAGATTTCAAAGAGAAGGCTCTTTGCTGGTACTAAACTCTAGTTTTAGTCCTAATATCCTCACTATCACGGATTTAAATTCTCCATCTAAAATAATTTATACAGCTTCATTCTACTTCTATTGAATAAGGCAGCAATTTCCAACCAGTGTTCTGCAAGAATTTCTTTTTTAATCCTCACTCAAGGATATGTTTATTAATTTTAGAGAGAGAGATAAGGGGAGAGAGAGAGAGAAACATTGCCTTTCATATATGCCCAACCAGGAAGCGAACCCGCAACCTAAGACTGTGCTCTGACCGGGAATCAAACCTGCACCTTCTGGTATACAGGAAAACACTCCAACCAGCTGAGTCACCTGGCCAGGGCACAAGAATTTTTAAAACATGTGATAACTGACCTATATTTTCCCTTAAATTGTCAAATAAAGCAGTGACAACAACCAACACAACAGCTGTCCAGTGTGAATGAATCAAAATTATATCTATTTCTTTGTCAGATTGCAGACAATACAATAGATTTTTTGGTGGGCCGTAGAACTTTAGTAATTAGTTTATGTGTGCCATGAGATGAAAAAGGCTGAAAAACTCTGGAATAAGGGCCTTTAACAAGGGAGGACATGGAAACAGCACGTAATACAAGTAGAAAGTCTGCACCCCGCTGTTACAAGACCCAGGACCGTGCCCCACTCCACAGCTGGAGAGAATGCAGCTTTAGAGCATCCTAGGTTGGGGGGTCTCAGCCGCAAGTGAAAGACCTACTTTCCCAAGGTAGTTTGTCTCAGAGAGCTAATTAGTGTCTGGTGCGACATATCTCATGTGTTCGGCCCCAGGTACATACATGTACATTTTCATTATACATGTTTGTCTACTTTACACCAAATTTAATCTATCCAGTTTTTATGAACTAGGTGCACTCATGGTGCTCTGAATTTATAACTGCCACCTGGTCTCCCCTAACTTAGGTTAAAGTTGAGGGTCTGAAAGCAGAGAGTTGAGAGTCTGACTGAAAAAGGAAACTGTACGAGGTAAAACATTAATAACAGGACGAACATAAGAGAAGTGAAATAGGAAGAACACGGTTTTTCCTGCCAGGAGAGAAAGCCCTAACACAGTAAATTTAAAAATTTTAAATACTATCAACAGTGCTACTGTCCCATAACTTATTTTCTCATTCTCCCTCTTTTTTGCAATGGATCAGCCAGAGCAAATCGGTCTCGCCAGGTATGAAAAACAAGTTTGTATATGACTACAGCAACCCCTCCCCCCCACCAAGAAATTTCCAAAACAAAACTCGAACTCATGTGAGTTGCTACAACTACCACAAAACTATGGCCAATGATTGAGAAGCTGGCAGAGGTACTGCATTCCTAATGACTGTTTAGCCCAGCGGTTCTCAACCTGTGGGTCGTGACCCCTTTGGGGGTCAAACGACCCTTTCACAGGGGCCACCTAAGACCATCAGAAAACACATATATAATTACATATTATTTTTGTGATTAATCATTATGCTTTAATTATGTTCAATTTGTAACAATGAAAATCCATCCTGCATATCAGATATTTACATTACGATTCATAATAGTAGCAAAATTACAGTTATGAGGTAGCAACGAAAATAATTTTATGGTTGGGGGTCACCACAACATGAGGAACTGTATTAAAGGGTCGCGGCATTAGGTAGGTTGAGAACCACTGGTTTAGCCAATCAGGTAACTGAGTGTGGGGATAGGATAGTGTTAAAGCTTTGGGCATTTCATACCATGTTCTTGAAAGGCACCATTTTCTTCTAAGCATTGCTTTGCATTGCATTGCTTTGATTGTGGTCATGCATTGCAATTCTGTGTTATAGAAATATACATACAAATTGAATATAGAGATAATTAATACTACAAATATTTATTGAGCATCCACTTTGCCCAGGAACTGTGCTGGTTCAAAGAAATATACTGGTGCACAATATACACTCCCAGTCCTCGGAGGAACAGACCTGCAGTGGAGACAGACAAGTCAACGGGCAGCTGTACCCAAGATCATGTACTGAGAACAATGGGAGCACAAAAGGGGGGGCCTCAGTTTTAAGAGAGATCAGGAAGAATTTCAGAAGAAACTGTTACCTAAGCTAAGACCTTAAGGAAGGATATGAGTTAGCAAGCATTAAAGAAACAGGAAGAGCATTTAAGGCCGATGGGAAAACCATCCAAGGCCTAGAGCCCAGTGAAAGCATCTTCTGTTCTGGGACCTGTGGGCGTTGAGTGTGGCTGAAGCGTGGGTTGGAAGAGGAGAGTGTCAGGGGAACGTCAGCAGGGTCAAATCAGAAAGCATTTCCCAAGTTATGTTATCAATTCACATTTTATTCTGAACAATGAGAGGCACTGAAAGATTTATAGCAGGTGAATGACGATCAGATTTGTGCTCAGGAAAGGCTTGGCCACATGTTTGTAGGGCACCGATTAGAGGAGAGCAGGCACGAACACAGGGCAACAAGTGAAGATATTAATATATGAACCCAAGTGAGAGGCAGTGGTCTTCTGAAGTCATGGGGATATTTTTTAAGGAGACACTGAAGTGCTTTTAAGAAAACAGAACCCATGAGGGGGCAGTGACAGGGAGATCTGGAAACACATTTGGCGTGGGGCCAGTGTGCCAACCATAAAGAACGGCATTTCACAGACAAGCTAAATTGGCCTTCAAGAGCAAGCTTCCTGGCTTTGGGTTCACAATGGCAAAGTAGAAAGATTCTAAGCTTACTTCATCTTGTTCACAGCAAAACTATAACTACGTATTGAACAGCTATCTCTTAGAATGACCTGAAGACTAGCAGGACAGATTTCCTATACCTGTAGATATGAAGAAAGAGCCACATTGAGACAGGTAGAGGGGCAGAGACTCAATCTAGTCAGGACCCACTCTACTCCCCACTCCCCATGTGGTGACCCACAAGTGGAAGGGATATCACAGCTGCGGAGGTGCCCCCTTGAAGGGCGAGGGGATCTGAACCAGGAAGAGGAGCCCCCATAACATTTGAATTTGAAAACCAGCGGACTGTAGGAAACCAAGCTCGTACTCTTTCTGAGTGCCTACATAGAAGCAACAGTTAGAAAAGTACCTGGGTAGTAAGTGAAACTGATACATTGACTAATTTTAGGCTGTGTGCTGGAGGGACAGGGACCTGTTCGCATTTTCTCCAGAATCAGAAGTGTTTGTGGGTGTCTTTTTTTTTTTTTTTTTTTTTTTTACCCTTTCTTTATTCTTCTTCCACCTCGCTGGTCTGACACAGGAGCCATTTGTGACATTCTGCATTAACATTGCTAACACTGTTCAGCCTGGCATTTCCCTGAATATCCACCCAGGCTGGCACCCTTCCAAAGTGGCTTTTGTCCTGCGAAACATGGTGGGTGACCTCAGTCGGCACCAGTACACAGCAGTGTGTCTGCAACAGTAGACACGGTGCTTCACAGCCTGGCACACCGAAGGCCTGCCCTGCACACTGGCACACCTGACACAGTGTGGCCAGGCCTTAGCCAGCTGGGTCAGGGACCAGCCTAGCCTGCCAGTGTGTCCGCAGAAGTTGAGGCCAAATCAGAACAGGAGGCCATACTAGTCTACACAGGGAATCCCTCTGGAGCACCTGACTCTGATAACAAGCCGGATTCTACCACCGGGCCCAGCAGACACCTTAGAAATAAAGCCACTTTTTCAAGACCAGGAAACATAGTTGACATACCTAATACATGGATGCAAAGAGGCAAAAATTAAGAGACAAAAGAATATGCTCCAAACAAACAAAAAACAAAAAAATATAAAACCCCAGAAAAAGAACTAAACAAAATATAGACAAGCTGTATACATGATTAAAAGTTCAAAGTAATAGTCATTAAGATGCTCATCTAATTCTTCAGACAAGTGGATAAACCCAGTGAGAACTTCAACCAAGAGATAAAAATTATAAAAGAGAACCTATCAGAACTGAAGAATATAACAACTGAAATGAAAAGTAATTCACTAAAGGAAATCAACAATAGATCAGAGGCAGAAGAATGGCTCAGCAATCAGAAAGACAGGATAGGGGACATTACCCAATTGAAAGATCACAAAGAAAAAAGAATTAAAAAGAATAAGGATAGTTGAAAGGACATTTGGGATAACATGAAGCATAACAACATCCTCATCATAGTGGTCCTAGAAGTAGAAGAGAGAGAGAAAGAGAAAACCTATTTGAAGAAATAAGGGCTGAAAACTTCCCTTACCTGGTGAAGGAAACAGACATCCAAGTTCAGGAAGCACAGAGAGTTCCAATTAAGAGGAACCCAAAAAGACCCACACTGAGGCACATAATAATTAAAATGTTAAAAGTTAAAGAGAGAATAGTAAGAGCAGCAAGAGAAAAACAACTAACTACATACAAGAGAATGCCAATAAGATTATCAGTTGGTTTTTCAATAGGAACTTTGCAGGACAGAAGGGAGTGGCACAATATATTTAATATGATGAAAGGCAAAAACTTACAACTAAGAATACTCTTCCCAGCAACATTATTATTCAGAATTGGAGAGATCAAGATTTTCCCAGACAAACAAAAGCTAAAGGAGTTCATCACCACTAAGCAAACCAGCATGACAAGAAATGTTAAAGGGAATTCTTTAAGTGTAAAAGAAAAGGTCAAAACTAGAAATAAGAAGATATATGAAAGAAAAATTACTCATTAGTAAAGGCAAACATAGTAAAGGTAGTAGACCAGTCACTCATAAAGCTGGTTTGAAAACAATTAAAATGACAATAAGTACATACCTACCAATAATTACTTTAAATATTAATGGACTAAATGCTCCATTTCAAAAAAACATAGGGTGGCTGAATGGATAAGACAAGACCCTTGAGATATATTTGTGAGATCACGTCTTTCCGCCAGTGGACACCACTAAGTAAGCATCTTTGAAATCTGTCCCATAGTCGTCACCTCTACGTCAGAGTCCCGAAGAGACGGAACAGCTGTGGAAGCTCTTTATTGGAGGTTTTAGCTTTGAAACAACCAGTGAGAGTCTGAGGAGCCATTTTGAACAATGGACAACACTCACAGACTCTTTGGTGATGAGACATCCAAACACCCAGTGCTCCAGAGGCTTTGGGTTTGTCTCGTATGTCACTGTGGAGGATGTAGATGCAGCCACAAATGCAAGGCCACACAGGTGGGTAGAAGAGATATGGAACCAAAGAAGGCTGTCTCAAGAAACAATTCTCAAAGACCTTTTGCCAATTTCACTGTGAAAAAGATTTTTGTCGGTGGTATTAAAGAAGACACTGGAAGAATATCACCTAAGAGATTATTTTGAACAGTATGGGAAAATGGAAGTGATTGAAATCATGACTGACCGAGGCAGTGGCAGAAAGAGAGGCTTTGCTTTTGTAACTTCTGATGACCATGACTCTGTAGACAAGACTGTCATTCAGAAACTCCGTCCTGCAAATGGCCACAACTGTGATGTAAGGAAAGCCCTATCTAAGCAAGAGATGGCTAGTGCTTCATCCAGCCAAAAAGGCCAAAGTGGTTCTGGAAACTTTGGAGGTGGTCGTGGAGGCGGTTTTGGTGGGAATGATAACTCTGGTCGTGGAGGAAACTTCAGTGGCAAGGTGGCTTTGGTGGCAGCCATGGTGATGGTGGATATGGTCGCAATGGGGGTGCCTAGAATGGATTTGGTAGTGATGGAAGCAATTCTGGAGGTGGCAGAAACTACAATGATTTTGACAATTACAACAATCAATCTTCATATTTTGGACCAATGAAAGGAGACCTTGGAGGCAGACGCTCTGGCCCCTGTGGTGGTGGAGGCCAATACTTCACCAAACCACGGAACCCCGGTGGCTGCAGCACTTCCAGCAACGGCAGCAGCTATGGCTGTGGCAGAAGGTTTTAATTGCTGCCAGGGAACAAAGCTTAGCAGGAGAGGAGAGCCTGAGAAATGACAGGGAAGCTACAGGTTACAGCAAATTTGTGACTCAGCCAAGCCCAGTGGCGGCAGGGCTTAGCTGCTACAAAGAAGGCATGTTTTCAACAATACTGTTGTGAGTGAGCAAAAAAGCTTGAAGACTGTATTTGTGACTAATCATGTAACAGGTCATTTTAGTTTCACTTCTGTGGAAAGTGAAAGCATTCCAGCAGAGTTTTAATTAGATTTTTTGTACCCATGCTATTGTGAGAATAAGCTTATTCTCACAGAACAGAGGGGGGATTTGAAGCACTTGTTTTTTCCTACAAAATTAAAATTGGTATTAAAATAACAAAGCATGACCATCAGTTGATCACTAGTGACTAATGACATTAGGTAAACCGATCTGTGAGCCGCGCTTAGCTCTTCCAACTCTCTAGCCTTGGTCCGTCTTCCTGTCCAAGGGAGAAACTGGTCCTGTTATGTGACTTTTCTCCCCATCAGTTGGACCAGAGGGTCCCTGGTTTATTCTTTGGGTGTTCTAGAGGGAACAGGCTATGAGGCAGAAGCCTGTCATTCTTCCAAAGTTGTGTAGTTTTTGTATTTTATGCTGTTTTAGTTTGTAACTAGCCCTATAGAAATAAGGTGATTAAAACAGGGGGAAATGTTAGCAGGGCCCAGGTGTTAGAGTTTAGCCTTAATTGATAGGCTTAAGTAATTGAAGCTGTGACTGGATAGACTTTCTTTATCACCAAACCTTTGCTTCTGGAATTTTGCCTAGAGGGTGGCGGCAGGCAGCAGGACCCCAAATTGCTTTTTGGTAGCATAACTACTATTGAATCAAGATTAAAGCATTTCCATCTCCCTAAAAATTATCCTGTGTCTTGTTGTATCATCCTTTCCTCTAGCCCCATAGCCCAAGGCAACCAGTGATCTACTTTCTGTCTCTATAATTTTGCATTTTCTAGAACTTCATGTAGACTTTTATGCTTTGCTTCTTTCACTTAGCGTAATGCTTTTTGAGATTCATTTGTGTTGTTTTGTGTATCAGTATTTTGATCTTTTTTATTGCTGTGGATGTCTGTGACGCGATATTCTAGCGTCCGCATCGTTTAGAGCTGCGACTCAGAACATGGCGCGTTCCTAGAAGCCGCTTTCGGCATCAGTGGGCGGCGGCGCGTGGACTTACAAGCGTGGGGCACGGGACCAACCGATGCCACTTCGTGTTGGACAGTGGAAGCTGGAGAGCCGGGCTATTCGGACTGAGCCAATTGGTTTCCATGGATCTCAATAGTGCCAGCACTGTTGTTCTTCAAGTCTTAACTCAGGCCACCAGTCAGGATACTGCTGTGTTAAAGCCAGCTGAGGAGCAGTTGAAACAGTGGGAAACACAGCCAGGTTTTTATTCAGTGTTGCTGGTAAGTTGCTTAAAAATAGTTATTATTTTTAATAAAATGAGACACTATTCTATTGTTTTAAAAACCTACTTGTGTTGGTGGTTTACTTAGTGAAACTGATCCAAATGTTTGGCTGCCATTGCACTGCCATTTACTAATTCGAGGCATGGCACTTGGAGGACATTTAAGAGATGTTTATTGTTGGGTGAGTATACCCAAGCAGGGTATTGGTAGTATCTGCTTAGAAGGTTACACTGCCAGTTTTCTATTTTAGCCTGTAAATGCTGCCCTCAAGACTGTAAAGGAGGAAAGAGGAAGGACATCTCTAAAATCAGAGAAGGAAAACTCTGACTCCAAAAAACCTCCGCTGCCTTGCGGCATACCTCTTCAGGGGAAAGGCTAAGGGAGTAAACCCCGACAGAAAATCCGGAGCCGGAGTCCCTAAGGCGGTTTGACATTGTAGTCAACACCGGCAACTCCTGCGGCGCACCTGAAGCCAAGCTGTATTGACTTTGTCTTTCCCTTGGACCCTTCAGCTGCGAAGAGAGGGGGGGTCTGCTGCATGGGCAACAGCAGACCCTCCATATCACCTGCCCAGGCTCTGTAGCTTCAGTTTCACTTGAGAGGACACTCCAGCGTCATCGCAAGATGTCGACTCAACACGGGAGGAGACAGATACCGGTTATAAGCTCATCCGATTGGCGAAGGAAACGAGCGCCAGGGGTCTCCTCTAACGGTGGGAGAGGTCATCGCACCTCACTGGACAGCTACCGTCTCGCCATGGCTCGCCTGCCCCACTGGGTGCGTGGGGATCAGAGAGGCGCCTCTCGAAAAGTGGGCCACAAAACACCCGCACCAGTTAATTCCAAGCAAACAACAAGAAAGAAGCCTCCGGCTCTTCGCCTCGCTAGCTGGAACATCAGGACCATGTGCCCCGGACTTACTGCAGACCTTCCGTGGATCAAGGGTGCCAGGAAAACCGCTGTCATCGATAGGGAACTGGCACGACTAAACATCGACATTGTGGCTCTACAGGAGACCCGGTTGGCCGACAACGGAACTATCAGAGAAACCAACTACACCTTCTACTGGCAAGGGAAGTCTCCGGACCAACCAAGACAGCACGGTGTTGGGTTCGCTGTGAAGAACACGCTTGTTAACTCCATAGAGCCACCCACAGGAGGCACAGAGAGATTACTTACCCTCCGATTGTCAACAACTTTCGGCCCAGTCAGCATTCTTAGCGCGTATGCCCCAACCCTCTGCGCCACCACCGAAGAGAAAGAACAGTTCTACCATGCACTGGACGAAGCGTTATCCAAGATTCCCAGAAGTAACGCTCTCTATCTCCTTGGAGACTTCAACGCAAGAGTAGGAGCCGACCACATGGCCTGGCCCACCTGCCTTGGAAACTTTGGGAGAGGAAAGATCAATGAGAATGGTCAGCGACTGCTTGAGCTTTTGTGTCACCACGGCCTGTGCGTGACAAACACATTCTTCAAGTGCAAAGAGATCCACCAGGTGTCATGGAGGCACCCCCGCTCCCGCCATTGGCACCAGCTTGACCTCGTCATCACCAGAAGAACGGATATTGGCAGCACCCTCCTCACCCGCAGCTACCACAGTGCAGACTGCGACACGGACCATGCCCTCGTGGTAAGCAAGGTGCGCATAATGCCGAAGAGGTTGCACCACTCCAAGATGAAGGGTCGCCCACGCATCAACACCAGTTGTGCCAGCAACCCAGTTAAGACCCAGCAATTCATCAACAAGATGGAAGATGCACTCGGCGAGGGAGTGGCGGCAGATGACATTATCGAATCCAATTGGCCACGTCTCCGCGACGCCATATACAACTCCACCATTATTGCTTACGGGAAGAAAGAGCGGAAGAACGCTGACTGGTACGAGGCTCACTGGGAAGAAATGGAACCCGTGATCGAGGCTAAGAGGAAGGCCCTACTGGCTTACAAGGTCACGCCCACTCCCAGTACACTTCAAGCTCTACAGGCTGCCAGGAACAAAGTCCAGAAGACCGCCCGCCACTGTGCCAACACCTATTGGCTAAACCTGTGCAGAACCATTCAGGAAGCCGCCGATATAGGCAACGCACGAGGAATGTATGAGGGTATCAAGAAGGCAACAGGCCCAATCCCCTCCAAGATCGCCCCCCTTAAGTCCAAGACAGGTGAGGTCATCACTGACCAGGAACAGCAAATGCGGCGGTGGACCGAGCACTACCTCGAGCTGTACGCAACGAAGAACACCGTAACAGACACTGCTCTTAAAGCCATCCCAGACCTACCAGTCATGGAGGAGCTAGACACCCCACCTACTGCGGCAGAGCTCGGCAAAGCCATCGACCGCCTTGCTTGCGGGAAAGCACCAGGAAGCGACGGAATCCCTCCAGAAATCCTAAAGAGCGGGAAACCAGTCCTGCTACAGCCGCTCCACCATCTACTCTGTCTCTGCTGGAAGGAGGGTTACATCCCCCAGGATATGAGAGACGCCAACATTATCACCATGTACAAGAACAAAGGAGACCGCAGCGACTGCAACAACTACCGGGGCATCTCTCTCCTCAGCGTCATCGGCAAAGTATTCGCCCGGGTCGCTCTTGCCCGCCTGCAGACCCTTGCTTCCCGCGTCTACCCAGAGTCCCAGTGTGGCTTCAGAGCTGGCCGATCAACAGTGGACATGATCTTCTCCCTACGCCAGCTGCAGGAGAAGTGTCACGAGCAGCATAAACCACTCTACCTCGCCTTTATTGACCTCACGAAGGCGTTTGATCTGGTCAGTCGAAGCGGACTCTTCAGCTTGCTACGGAAGATTGGCTGTCCACCACATCTGCTTGCTGTGGTCATGTCCTTTCACGACAACATGCACAGCACGGTGTCCTACAACGGCGCAACCTCTGAGGCCTTCCCAGTCAGCAGCGGAGTAAAGCAGGGCTGCGTCCTCGCGCCTACACTGTTCGGAATCTTCTTCTCCATGCTCCTCCAATATGCCTTTAAGGACTGCAGCGAGGGTGTCTTCATTCACACCAGATCCGATGGCAAGCTCTACAACCTGGCCCGTCTACGAGCCAAGACCAAAGTCAAAGAGGTGCTCATCCGTGAGATGCTCTTCGCCGACGACGCAGCTTTGACATCACACTCCGAAGAGGGACTCCAGCAGCTAGTCACTTGCCTTTCCCACGCATGCAAGGAGTTTGGACTAGCCATCAGCCTGACGAAGACGAATGTTATGGCTCAAGGCACGGGGACTCCCCCATGCATCACCATCGACGGATACACCCTGGAGGTTGTCAACGACTTCACTTACCTCGGGTCCACCATCTCGAGCTCTCTGTCAGTCGACTTGGAGGTCAACCGGAGAATCGCCAGGGCAGCCACAGTTATGGCCAGACTGAACCGGCGAGCATGGAACAATTCCAGCCTCACTGAGAAAACCAGACTGCGCATCTACCAAGCCTGCGTACTCAGCACTCTCCTCTATGGCAGTGAGACGTGGACCACCTACGCAAGGCACGAAAGGAAACTCAACAGCTTCCACATGAGGTGCCTGCGACGCGTCCTGCATGTCGCCTGGCAGGATAAGGTCCCCAACACCGAGGTGCTGAAGCGAGCCAATATGAGCAGTTTGCATGCAGTTCTTAGCGAGAGACGCCTCAGGTGGCTCGGCCATGTCAAAAGAATGGATGGATGCAGGCCGTATCCCCAAAGACCTCCTCTACGGCGAGCTAGCAGAAGGCAAGAGGATGACAGGGCGCCCAAAACTGCGGTTCAAAGACATCTGCAAAAAGGACATGACACAATGCTCCATCAATCTCAACACATGGGAAGTTCAAGCAGACGACCGCCTAGCCTGGAGGCTTGCGGTCAGGCAAGGTACGTCACGTGCAGAGGCTGCGCGCAACGAGGAGGCGGCCCAGAAAAGATCGAGGCGGAAGCAGCGTCAGCAGCAGCAACAACAGCCATCTGCCTTCACCTGTACCAAGTGCGGCAGGGATTGTCACTCCCGAATCGGACTGCACAGCCATTCTCGGCGGTGCAGATAGACTCTCAAGAAGCTACGCCATCGTCTCTCGAGACGGACGGCTGCCGACGACCCATGCTATTGATTGCTGAATGTAATAGTTTAATGATGCTGAGTAAATGTGTCCTTAAAATTTAAAAAAAAGGAAAACAAGACCCTTACATATGCTGCTTACATGAGACTCACTTCACATCAAAAGACACAGACTAAAAGAGATGGAAAATACACTTTGTGAAAATGAAAACAAACATACAAAAAATCTGGGAAAGCAATATTTATACCAGACAAGATAGACTTTAAAACAAAGGCTATAACAAGAGACACAGAAGGATCCAGCAGTTATCTGAAGAAAACAAAACACAAATACAAAAAGATACATGCATGCTTATACTCAGTGCAGCGTTATTAATAATAGCCATTATAAAAGCAACCTAGGTGTCCATCAGTAGATGAATGGATAAAGAAGGAGTTATACACACACACACGCATGCACACAGTGGAATATTATTCAGTATGAAAAATAGTAAAAGCTTCCATTTGTGACAACATGGATAGACCTAGAGGACATTATGCTAAGTGAACTAAGTCAGAGAAAGACAAATACTCTATCATTTCACTTATGTGTGGAATCTGAAAAATGAAACTAATGAACAAACAAAACAAACAGACTCATAGATATAGAAAACAACCTGATAGTGGCTAGAGGGTTGGGCAGTGAGGGGATGGGCACAAAGGTGAAGGGGATTAAGGGTACACACACACTTATAACATGAATAAGTAACAGGGATATAAAGTAGAGCATGGGGAATATAGTCAAATTACCACAGTAACTTTGTACGGTGATAGATGGTTACTAGACTTATCAGGGTGATCACATTGTAAGTTATATAAATGTCAAATCATGATTCCTTACACCTGAAAATAATATAATAGTTGTGTGTTAACTATAATTAAAAAGAGATTTACATTCTTGAATTTAAAGAAAAGAAAACAGAGTCCATGAAACTCGGATTATTTTGATATGATCTATTTAATACCCAGCATGAAAAGAACTCCTACAATAACAAAAATACAAGTGACCCAATTAAAAATGGGCAAAGAACTTGGGATATTTCTCCAAAGAAGTTATACAAATGGCTAATAGGCACATAAAAAGATACCCAATATCTTTAGTCATGAGGAAAATGAAAATCAAAACAATGATGACAAATCACTTCTTAACTACTAGAATGGCTACAATCAAAGAAAAACGTGGAAGACAATGTGTTGGGAATGTAAAACGGTACGGCTGCTGGGAAACAGCCCTTTAAAGAGCTCACATAGAGTTACCATATGGTCCAGCAATACAGTTCTTGGGAATATACCCAAAATAATTTAAAATAGGGATCAAAGCAGTTATTTGTATGAAAATGTTCATTGCAACATTCTATGCAATAGCAAAATGGTAGCAAACCAAATATCTGTCCATCAACAGAAAACTGGATAAATAAAATATAGTATATGCATATAATTCAAATATTATTCAGCCATAAATTTGAATGAAGTTCTGATGTACCTACAACATGGATGAACCTTGAAAATATAAGTGAAATAAGCAAGACACAAAAGGCCAAATATTGTATGAGTACTTATATAAAATGTCTAGAATAGGCAAACTCAAACAGACAGGAAGTAGTTTCAAGGTTACCAGAGGTTGGGAGGAGGGAAAAATGGAAAGCTATAGTTTCACAAATGCAGTTTCCACCTGGGTTGATGAAAATTTTGGAAAAAGACAGTGGTAATGGTTGCACAACATTATGAATGTAGAAATGGCACTGAATTGTACACTTACAATAGTTTAAATGGCAAATTTATTATTACATATATTTGCTACAATTTAAATGTATATTACAAAATATATGTATATATTAAAATGTGTGTGTGTGTATGTGTGTGTGTATTATGATGCCATCTACAAGCAGTGACAGTTTTTCTTCTTCCTTTCCAAACTGGGTGCCTTTTCTTTTTTCCTGCCGAATTGCTCTGGCCAGGATTGCCATTATTTTGTTGAAAATAAGTGTCAAAACTGAGCCACCATTGAGCATAATGTTAGCTGTGGGCTTGTCATACATGACCTCTATTATGTTGAGTATGTTCCCTCTATACCCATATTTGATAATAAATTTTGTTGAATGCTTTTTCTACATCTATTAAGATTATTATATAATATTTATCCTTCATTTTGTTAATTTAGTGCATCACATTGACTGATTTGTGAATATTGAACCATCCTTTCATTCCTGGAATAAATCCCCTTGATCATGGTGTATGATTGTTTCATTTAGGCTTGCTAATGTTTTATTGAGGATTTTTGCATCTATGTTCAGCAAGAGTATTGGCCTAATGTTCTTTTTTTGTGCTATCTTTGTCTGGTTTTGGTATTAGTAATTCTAGCTTCGCAAAATGAATTTGGAAGTTTTTCTTCCTCTTCTAACTTTTCAGGAGAATTTGAGAAAGATTGGTATTAGTTCTTCCTCAGATGTTTGGTAGCACTCACCAGCAAAGCCGCCTGGTCTGGATTTTTGTGTGTTGAGAGGTAATCTCTTCACTAGTGATCAGTCTGTTCAGATTTTTTATTTCATCATGATTCTGTCTTTGCAGATTGTATCTGTCTAGACATTTACTCGTTTCCTCTAGGTTGTCCAATTTATTGACATATAATTGTTCATTGTAGTCTTTTATGATACTTGGTATTTCTGTGGTATCAGTTGTAATGTCAATATCATTTATCTTTTCAAAGAATCAGCCCTCTATTGTCTTTATAGTATCTATTTCATTTATTTCTGCTCTAATCTTTGTTATTTCCTTCCTTCTGAAAACTTTGGGCTTTGTTGTTCTGTTTCTAGTTCCTTGAGGTATAAAGTTAGATTGTTTATTCTAGAGCTTTCTTGTTTACTGAGGTAAGCAGTTATTTCTACGGACTTCCTTCTTAGAACTGCCTTTGCTGTGTTGTACAAATGCATTGGCATAAAAATGAATATATTAATTATGACAGAGTAAAACATTTTCCTCCCCTGAACAGCTCATGTCGTCTTCTGATTTTAAAATAAAGTACTTTCTTGAGCCCTGTTAAAATAAAAAACAGAGACCAACCTTGAAAATTCCCTGAGCAGACAAAACCAGTTTAATCACACAAGCAAAGCTTAATTTAGCTAATTTTTCAAGGCCAGCCTGACCTGGGTCCTTTCTCGCTTATGCCTTTGAAAGTCAGAAGCAACACTTACACTGTTTCCCACGGTGGACGTGAGATAAGCACCAGCCGATTCCCTGTCTTTTAGGGAAATTATAATCCTGTAACCAATCACTGCTTTAAGAATAAGCCGTCACTGCTTTCTCACTAGGTGAGCTACTTTATAACACTGTACCCCAGAGCCTCATTCCATGTTTTGATTTGGGTGCTCTGGTTTGCAAACTGTCTTTTTTTGATGTGTGCACCAAGTTTTACTAATGACTACTTAGTGATTCATTGGTTTTACTTCTGTTATTTCTGAACTTTGGATAGTCCCTAAAAATACCGTGAACTCTAAGCACTGGGCCTTCTGTACCAAGTGGATCAAGTTAGCCTTGGTCTTTTCGTCTTTGTGTCTCTACTTCCCAGTATGAGCCCAACCAATACTCAATACATTTTTGTTGAATAAGATTAATATTCTAGACTGGCCCACTCCAAAATGTTGTTTGAGAACCAAATGAGAGAGCAGTTTCAGAAGCAATTTCTAAACTGTGAGTTCTATACTAATACAATGGCTTTGGGGAGGGGAGGGAGATGTTCACTTGGGGAATGGCATTCAAACTTTCCTCCAGAGGAGGGAAAATGCCAGCCCGCTGGCATCATTTAAAGGCAAAGCAAGAGAAAATCAAAGACAATGTTTGCTCCTTGCAAGATTTTACGAAGACCTGGACTTGAGTGGTTCTTGCCCCCGGACTTGGACAGCCGTCAGGAAAATCAGCAGGACTCGAGAACAGGCATATGTCAAGGCCCAGGCAGCATCAGACTGTGATGGGGGTGCCACAGGCCTCACCCACCAGATGGCAGTATGTCCCCGGGGAGCTGACAATTAACGACTGTTCTGATTCCAGAACAGAGCACTGTTTGTTTGGATTATTGATGATAATTGTTCCTCTCATTATTTAATGAGGTTTCTTTTTTTAATCAAGAGCCAAGAATACAAAACTGAGTGCATTATGATGGTTTTTGCCTACTATAAGACTGCAGTCAAGACATGCAAATAAAATAGTGATGTTTATTGACAGTCACCACACCCAAATTGAATCATCATCATCGTCAGAAATTACAAAATACCATTGGTATCGACTTTTCATTGAGTTGACCTTGGTGAAACTCCTGAGTCTTCTGGATGGAACCTGATTCATTGGATGAAGCTGTAAATTGTGTGGGTGCAGCCTGGGATAACATTCATTCCAGAAGTAGCGAGAGGTGGAGACAGGCTGTGGTGTTAGAGGCCTTGCCCTGCACCAAGCACAGGGCCCAGCCTTCCGTCGGCAGCTGAGGACTTGCAGAGAACTCCTGCCTGGCTCATCGCACTGGCAGGTTGGCTACGGTTACTATAGCAACCTTCCACAGGCTGGGTGACTTAAGCAACAAAAATTTATTCAAGATTAAGGTATCAGAAGGTTGATTTCTTCCAGGACATCTGTGCATGGTTCACAGATGACCACCTTCTCCCTTGTTTTTACATGGTCTTCCCTCTATAGGTCTCTGTGTCCAACCTCTTTTTCTTATAAAGGCATCAGTCCAATTGGACGAGGGTTCATTCTAATGACTTTATTTTAACTTAATTACCTCTTTAATGACCTTATCTCCAAATATAGTCACATTTGAGGTACTGGGGATTAGGATTTCAACATATGAGTTTTGGGGATACACACTCAGCCTGTAACAACACCCAAATTCTCATCCTGGTTGTCCCACTGACTAACAAAGCAAGTCATTCTCTGGACCTCAGGCTTATTGGCTATAAAATAAGGTTGTTGGATTATGTCATCTCTGTGGTCTACAGGTCTATGATCACTATGATCAGTACAAGTGTGAATTTTGCAAGACCAGGAGCAGGATGATTTACAAACCAGCCACAAAGGACAATTGTCTCAGTGCCACATGGGTGTTTCTATTATACTCTTGTATACATGAAAACAGCCTTCTTCAGCTTATGGATGCCACCTGCCACACCTACACAGGCTCTCGGGCTTTTAGGACAATATCAGAACAAAACACAATAAGAATGCATTTTCTCCATGTACATGGGTAATTCCCCTTTTATTGCATCTTTGAAAAAAAAAAGTACTTAAAGATCCCACAAGCAGTCAGTCCATTGGTAGGTTTTCAGTCATCCCATTCTCTGCCAGGAGTCCTGGCCCATGCACATGACACTGTCTCTGTGTGGGTTCTTCTCTCGGGCACCTACCCCTGCCCTATTTCTTCCTGGCCAACAACTACATCGAGACTCGATTCAAACGTTACCTCTTCCAAAAACCTCCCAGGCCTTCTCAGGGGGCATTACCTGCTCTTCCCTCTGTGCCCACACAGCACATGGTGACCTTAGCTGTGTTAATAATAATAGCTACCAGCATGCGTACAGCACTTACTCTATGCCAGGCAGAGGTCTACAAACTTTATGTATAACAGCGCATTCAATCCTCACACCTACCCTATGAGCAGGAATGATACTGTTATTATCCTCATTTAACAGATGAAGAAACTGAGTTAAAAAGAGGTTAGTTAACAGGACCAAGTTGGGCATCCAGTTATGGAAAGCTGATTCTGCTCCTCAATCCCAGGGAGGTTTTACTGAGGAAAGAGACATTTTCCAGAGAAAGAAGGAGAAAGTGTATTTTATGGAGAGAACTACAGCTTAACCACTTTCTCTTGAAGGAAAGAGACCCAATTCACAACACATTATCCTACCAACTGACTAGGAAAAGAAATACAGTAACTCAATAACATTAGTCTTAGATTCAGTTCAGGATCTGCCATAGCAAAGAATTTTTAAGCCCAGGACTCTGGGTCGATGGAGGAAGAATCGTGAGCTGGGTGGGGAAGGCCTTCTTCCCTCCTGCCCCTGCCGCCCCATGCCGGTCCTTCAACAACCTCACTTTAATGATTGCTCTGGCCCTTGTGCTCTCATTGCGCCCTTGGGCTTTCCAGGATCCCTCCTCTTTCCCTATTTTTCTACCTAATTAAACCTCCCAACATGG
This sequence comes from Furipterus horrens, assembly GCF_987537825.1. Taxonomy (NCBI): domain Eukaryota; kingdom Metazoa; phylum Chordata; class Mammalia; order Chiroptera; family Furipteridae; genus Furipterus; species Furipterus horrens. Next base: position 24,381,758 of record NW_028327181.1, on the reverse strand, counting down.
CTTGGCCTTTCCCCCAAACCTCCCATTTTCCAGATGCTGCTCTTTGTACTTTCATTGACATCAACCTAGGCTGCCCCATCCTCTGCTTTCCCAGGGCTACATTCTTGGAAATCTGCAGTCTATTGTGGCAGCATCTGAAAAATCCACGTGCCATGAGGGTGCATCACTAGAAAAAGACAGCAGGTGGCAAGGGAGGGGGATCCACAGGCTACTCTGTCCTGCAGAGACTGGTGGGCAATTCCTGGAGCTCCCCTTGTTGGGATTATTAATGAACAGGGGTGGTTTCAGAGGAGAGATCTCTCACATATACTGGTTAATATGAAGAAATAGTTAAAGAGAGTCACCAGGGCAATGAGCATTAGAAAAACTTACCATCTAAAAGAAAATTCTAGGAGTTAGAAATGTTTACCATGGGAAAGAAGAGACTTAGGAAACCAAATATCAATAGAGGAAGAGGTATTGGACTTGTAGTTGTGACCCCAGAGGGTGAAATAGGAAAAATACTTGGAAGTTATAGAAAGGCAGATTTCAACTTCATGGGACAAAAATCTCTTAAAAAGTTAGAAGCATCTGTTGGTGGAATGGGCTGATCTATGAGGGCAGACGCTTGCCTTTTGCTGTGGATAATCAAGTAGAGACTAATGAATCACACTGAGAAATTTTTGAACTTTGTTCAATAACCATCCATCCAACCCCATCTATTGCAATGACCAGGTGGCTTGGTTGGTTGGATTGTTGTTCCATGAACCAAAAGGTTGTGGGTTCAATCCCCAGTCAGGGCACATATTTAGGTTGCAGGTTCGATCCTTGTTTGGGGTGCGTACAGGAGGCAACCAAATGGTGTTTCTCTCACATTGATCTCTCTCTCTCTCTCTCTCTCCCAGACCCCTCCCTCTCTCTCTCTCTCTTTCAAAATCAATAAACATATACTTGGGTGAAGATTTTTTTAAAACACAAAACACCAAACACCATCTATTGTCAAGCACTGGGCTAGCTTTTGGGATGTAAAGCTAATCAGTTACCATGATATTTTTTAAAATCCCGCAATACAGTGAGGCCATGATAAGTGAACCGAATATAGAGTGGGACCACTGTATTGTCGCCATTGGACAGGGAAAAGATATCAACAAGGAACAGCGTTACACGTAACCCATAGGTCACTGGCTTCATCAGCCTGTGATAACAAAATAAAACCTAACTTATTTTTTATATACCAAAATTATTTCAGCACCCACCTCACCCACCTAAATTCCAGAAACAGCCTCCTTTAAAGTGTCTCTCCAGTTATTTCTCAGTCTCCTAGAGTAAAGCCTTCTTATCTGGCCAAGAAGGGAAAGGAAAGGCTGAAAAACAGAAAACCAGTCAATCACTACAGAGCAAGCTCTAGAAGCACCTACCATCCCAGCTGGAGGGGAAGCCTGTTTTGGAACTTGGTGTGAAATTGGACAGACTGGGTGCTACTGGGTGAGGCTCACTGGGAGACTTGGAAGGTGGCGAAACATTTCAGAAATTAGTGGCTGAGTAGATGCAGTTTTGACCTGGAATTGGGTTTGTTACCTGGATCCCAACAGGAAAGGGCCCAATTTGCCCCCAAAATGGACCAAGAATGTTGTCAGCACTGCCGGAGAAGAGTTTGGAAGTGAGAAGGGTACCTGTGTGATGTAAGCTGTATATAGCAGACTGTCTCCAAAGCCAGGGACAATCATCGATCTTTCTGTACACCCTGAAATTCTTCTCATTTTTTTCTCCGTGTACTTAAAAATTTTTCTATTTATTGATTTTGGAGAGAGAGAAATGAAGGTAGAGAGAGAGAGAGAGAAACATGAATTCATTGTTCCATTTATTTATGCATTCATTTGTTGATTCTTGTATGTGCCCTCACCGGGGATCAAACTCACAATCTTGGGGTGTTGTGATGACACCCTAACCAACTGAGCAGCCTTCCAGGGCTTGTGTAGTTCTTAACAGAAGTGCGTTGATGGTGCCGTCCTGCTAAGGGTGGCTATAGGAGAAGATGAAGAGAAAGACCATGTCTGAAAGTCCAAGGCTAATGAGAACCAATCTCACCAGAGAACGCCCTACCAGAGGCCACGTCCCAGAGTCTGCTGTTGGAGGTTGCTCCTGGCTGCTGAGTCACATGAGTTGATGAGAAGTGGGACAAGCTATCCTTCCCAAGTTCATGAAACTCAATGGTTAATTAACACAACCTCACTGCCTTGGGCCCTGTCTGCATTTTTCCTACTGGCATTTACTCACTTTCACAGCTCAAACATGAGCCTAAAGGCCAGCATCGCCTCTGATTTCCCTTTCCAGTCCCGGCATGTCTCCTGGGTCCAGATGCTGACCCAGAACAGATGGGATTCCTGCAGCAGAAGTGACCCTGAGGCTCCTTAGTGATCTGGAGGTGGGGTTTTATTTTACTGTTTGCACTGCAAACAGGATGACACAGACTTCATGCACAGCAGAATAATAAACCTCACGGAAATGCCAAGAAGTCCTTGAGGGAGAAAAAGAACCTTAATTCTGGGAGAAAAGGCGAAATTGTAATAACGATTCCACCCCCAAAGAAACCACTTAGAGAAGTCAGATGATTTTCTGACACAGAGATGCTCAAGCAAAGCGCTGCCAAGCAGAATGAATGCCAAAAGGAGTCCCTTGAATCAGTCAATATTGCAACATTAATATCCAGATGGCTCTCTCTAGGACAGACAAACGTTATTGGACAAAGAAGTGGGTAGCAGGGAGGGTGAGAGAGACAACAACATTCACACCAGGCAAGGGAAGGGAAGTCTGCATTTAATTTTAAACTGTCCTCCTGGGCTCCCCACTACGTGAGCCCACCAGAGAACAGAGGAAAATAGTGGCATTGTGCTGCTGTGACTGTGTGTGTTCTCGCTCCAGCACTGTTTATCCAGTTCGCCTCAGGGTGGTGTGTTCCAAACGGGGTCCAACCGCTAGTTCTTCTTCAAGATGTTAATCTATGCTATTGCCGGGGACAAGCGGAAGGGATGTCCTGTGATCAAACTATTCCAGAAACACTGGATTTATCAATATTCTAAATGTTGGTTTCCTGCAGGATTTCTGGGCTGCTGTAAGCTGCTAATGGACACTGGGACTTTCCAAACTGGGAAATCGGTGGCATTTCTTAAATTTAGATGAACAGATACTACTCGTGGAGTGCTTTCTGGTCCTCCTGTTCTAAAGACTGCTGCCATAAACCTTTTCAAAAGCAGTATTTTACCCATGTATCTGACCTGGCATTCAGTCCTGAGATCTCTCAGATGTTTCTATTCCTTCCCTTGCCACCCCCACTACCCCAAACCTAGCAGCAGCTTCCTGGCTGGGCTGCCCAGGTCAGGTTCTTCGAGCTGAGTTCTATTCTGTTCACTACTGACTGCCTTACCTTCACCAAGGCCAGTCTAACTCCTCCATCAGCCTTTGAGAACTTACACAATCTGCACCATACACCGTTACTCTTACCCCAAGTAAGAATGAACATTTCTTGAGTTCTCATTACGTGCATAGAATAGTTCAAAGAACTTCATATATTAGCTCATTCAATCCTCCCATGACCTTGTGAAGTAGGAGCATTCTTTTAAGATCTGTCAAATGGGTAAACCAAGATAGAAGTTTAGTAACTAGCCCAAGGTAATATAGCTACTAAGCAGTGGGACTACAGTATTATTGACCCTGAGAAGTAATATACCTGGCCAAAAGGACTCCTTGTGGCTAATTGGGCTCAAATTCATAATCAGAGTCTAGCAGTCATTGCCAATAGAAACTTCTCACAGGCTCTGCATTTCAGGGAAAAGCCACAGATTGAATAGCCCACCTCCTGCACTGTGTTGCTGCTCTCTGAGCCAACCCTTATAAAGGACTTCCTGGAATCATCTTTCAACCAATGGGCTTAGACCTGCCTCATCCAATTGGAACAGTACAGCTATATCTTCATTTGCATCTTTGCTGAACAATCAGAGCAACTCCATAAGGGCAATCAGAATGTGCGATTCTGGCCAATCAGGACAATGCTATTTGAACCAATCAGACTGTGTAAATTTGCATTCCTCATTTGCATAGAAATGGGCCTCCCTTTTTGTTATTGATCTCAAGAGGTTTGCTGCTTGCAGAGAGGTGTTCTATCCAAGAAGAGCCGTGGTTGTCTTTAGGTTGTTTTATTTACCTGCAGCAAGTAAAGGAGATGTGATTCACATCCAAAGCTCTGTCTCCCTGAAGGGAGGCCTAGCCATTGTTTGTATACAATATTTGGTTAATTACATGTTGATTTTTTGTGTTTGCAGTTGGCTACACTTATCTGTTGGGTCCCTGTCAAGCTCATCCTGTTTACAGCTGCGCCTACAAAATGCTGTGCTATTTTAACAAGAATAGCATTTAGTAAGAACTGCCCAGACCTTGAGACCCTTACCCAATTCAACACTTTGTTTCCAAAGAACGTACTTTTAGTCCAAAGACTGCGTTTCCCCATTTTGCAAACTGTTCACCTGAATCAAGTTTCTCCCCTTTCTGCACTCCAAATTGGGGTTTCTGTTGACATCAGATGGTGGCAGCAAACCTTTGTTGACGGTATGTGCTTCTGCAGTCCAGCTGCTGACCAAGACGTTCTCATAGCCACCACTCTGCCGGCCTCTGCAATCTGCCTGTCTGTCTCATTTCTACTTTTGCATGAAGTGCTCCCAGCCTGGCATGTCCTCTCTCCCCTGCCTCCTTCCAATGTGAGTGTGGGAAGACTGGATCAGACCTCCGGGCTTAAGTAAACTATGTGAAGGAGTTTGGACTGTGTCCTGGCGGCAACTGGGAACCACCAGAGGATTTAGGAAGGTGTCTGATGGGATTCGATCTGTGCTGTTGATCTGAGCTGTCTCTAGAGAAAGAGCACAATATAGATTGAGTTAAGTTTGACAACATCAGAGATAGATAGGGGTTAAGGCTAACACATATAGCACGTAAATGAAAGAATTAATTTAATTCTCACAACCCTGTAAAGTCAGTGTACTGCTCTCATCACCCATTTTATAGATGAGGAAACTGAGGTTCAGAGAGATCAAGGCACTTGCTAATGATACCTGGCAAGAAAGTGGTAGCACCAAGATTTGAGCTGAAATTGTTTATTTCTAAAGTGATTCTTTCTTAATATTTCCAAAGTGATCCTTACTACCTTTCCTGAGCATTTTGATACTGTTCTGTCAACTTTTCTCTGTGCTCAAAATTGTCGAGAACTGTCTTTGTTTGGACCAGAAGGGGGCAGACTTGACGCAGTGAACCTGTGAGGAGGCAGCCGCAGGTGAGCCACTTGGGGGAGCCTTCGCGATGGAACGCAGGCAGGTGCAGACAAGTGGCCACATTTGAGAACCATCCAGGACGGGGACTCCACAGGGACTGTTGTTGGAAGAGGTGTGAGGAATAAGGGAGAAAGAAGAACCGGGACTCAGCCCCCGTGTTCGGGTTAGTAGATCGGGTGCCACTCCCAGCTCTCGCTGCTTTGTGCAGGGACTGGTTGGTACAGCCGCCTCCTGGAACCAGTTCTTCAACCTGATTTCTATTCTGCACACTGCGGACGACAGCCTGTCTTTACCAATGAAGAATCAACTTGGAATATTTACAAAGCATCCCATTATTACTTTTCTTTTTCAATAGAAATCTAAATTACCAGGAGATATATACTGTGCACCAAACTCAGGGCTAGGATTAGATACAATGGATGGAGACACGGATAAAGGTATGAACATCAAAACCCGACTCTCAGAAACCCCACCCCACTGACACCTTAGAAGGGCAGTGGGAGGAACAGTTGGTTGCACGGTTGCCTGCTCGTGATCTGAAGAAGAAAGGAATTCTCTCTGCCCCCAAAGAACCCCCTGTTGGTGCCTGAAAATCACCATTTGAGAATCCATAAAACCAGAACTTGGAGCTCATGTAACCAAACATTCTAATTTTTCATGTGAGGACACTGGGCCCAGAGAGATTCTGTGGCTTGTTCAGCACCACACAGCTTATTACTCTCTCTCTCTCTCTCTCTCTCTCTCTCTCTCTCTCTCTCTCTCTCTCTCTCTCTCTCTCTCTCTCTCTCTCATTTTCTTTGATAATGGAAATACTGGAGGGAAGGAGAGGTAATACTCTGACATTCCTAGGACCTTGGAATGAATTCCTGAGAGGTTTTCCTCTTCCCAAAGAAGGATGCATAGAGAGCTTTGCTTCAGAGACCATGGATACCACACAGTGAGAATTCCTTTTTCCATAATGAGCAGCTGGGTTGGTGCTCCTGGTTCTTTCCCAGGTTGCAGAGGGTCATTGTCCTCAGGGACATCATTGATGCTCTGTCCAACTATTTGGGAGACAGTCTGTAGACCTCTTTTAAACATCCAGGGGGTCCAGCTATGCCTTTGTACAAGCAGATGGGCCTCATGTCATTGAGTCATAAATCTTTACCAAGGGGGATCTCAATCTAATCCAGCTCCCTGACATGAAACAAGATTTAATTTTTCCTAGTTTTATAGATAAAGACCTGAATCCCAGAGAAGTAAACCAACTTGCCCCAGGTCATATCACTAGTAAAGAGAACAATCACCTAAGGCTATTACTTACTTAGAATCCTAGAGATATAGAATGTCAGTGCTGAAGTGATCTTGTGGCCATATTTTCAGAGCCCAAAACTAGGGCACTTAGCTTGACAAACCCAAGTGAACTGACAGGGACAGCAAACAGATTATTTGAGTCCGTGCTGCCCCAGAAATGGGGATTCATGGCTGTGGTTCTTAGAGACCAGGCAGTCCAATCTCCCTCGTTTCATAGTTGAGGCAACTGAAGCCCAGAGAGAGGCTCCCTGACTCGCCGGAGGTCGTAGGCAGAAATATTTTCTGTTTTCTCAACTCTCAAGGTTGAGTCAACAGGGTGTAGGAGGCAGACGACAAGAAGGGGCCATTGTTCCAGGCCGCTTTTTCTCGAGTGGACTGACCTAACCCCACAGCCCTGTGCTGGTCCAGAATGGGCGGGGCTGTCCCCTAACCACCAGAAAAACAACAGTAGAAGCCAGATAAAAGTCAGGGCTTCAGCTCCCGCAGACCTGGGTAGCTAGGCCAAGAGGAGACTAGAGAGCTAAAAGTAGTTTTCCTTCAGGGGGGCATCATTCTGTGGAAAGTAGATGATATTTTCTAGGGTTTTCTTTTTCTTTCTTTTCTTCCCTCCGAAACAGGATAGTAAAATGACAAGATATAAGCTAAGAACCCCCTCTGGGTTTCTAAATTCTAGTGTAAATCAAGGAAACCAGTCAGACTGACAAGTACTTAATAGGAATCTACGTAAGCCCTGTAATGAGCGAAGCACTATAAATATTTATTATTAAATCTTCAATCTTCCTCTAACCCCTGCTTCATGTACTGGTTGACCTCTTTTATATTTAGTAAGAGAAAAGAAGAGAGAGCAAAGAATCAGCTCCAGAACTCAGGGCAGGTTCACTTCCAGACAGTTCCTTTGGCCTGGAGGCCCCCAATCTCTGGATCAACACTCCTTCCCACATTCAAAAGTGCATTTCATAGTGTCCTTTGAACACTATAGTTATCCAAATTAGGACTCCAAGTAGCAGATGGAATCCTTCCAACTGTCAGCCTAACCTCTCCTCTATGCAAATGCAGAACTGCTCTGCTGATAGAGAAATTGCTTCCTGGAAAACCAATTTCCTCCTTATTGTCCTGCAGGCGGCTGTGAGACACCCCGCTGTGCGCGCGCTTTTTTGGGGGTGGTGGTGGTGGGGGGTCCAGGCCTCCTTCTTCTACCAAGAGATTAAAATTGCAGAGAACATACTGCTGAGACAGAGATTTAGAAGACATGTTTGAATGGGAGTTGTGTTCCCAAGTCCCTGGTTTAGAAATTGTTTTCCTGATGCTTATTTTCCATTGGTCTAGATGCTCTGCCCTCGCCAAGGCCTGGAGCTAGTCTTCTCAAAGTCTCACTGCCCACGATACACCCGCTATTGTCAGGGTTCAACAATTATTTCATTCATTACTTTGTTCATTCATTTTCTCTCAATTTGTTGCCAAAGAACCGTAACCTGCCATTCAAACCCACCCTCTATTCTGCTGGCAGAGAATCAAGATGGGAGGTGAATGGCCGGACTCCACACTGTGCTCCCCAATCCTCTGTCCAAATTAGGGCACTTTTCTATGTCCACCATCCACCCCAACCTTCAATCTGCCTCGGATGAAAGAGAATGACAGAGAACTTGAGAAGAGCTAATAAAAACCCGATCTCCTCGATAACATCTTCTTTAATTATTTAAAGAAAGGGACAGCCTGTTTAAAAACCCTTCCTGTTCCAGTTCTTTTGTTAAAACCCGCTTAGAATCAGTGACACATTGTGGCGCTGAGAGCAGGAAGGGGCTGGCCGCGCTGAGGGCAAGCGGCAGGGAAGATGCTTTCTGGATGTAAAAAGGAGGGTAAAGTGCAAGACCCTTTGTACAGAGAAAGTTACGCGCATAGATTCTTTGCCAACCAAAAATGTCGGCGAAGACGCCTCCATGTTTTAAAGAGCAGGTTTGAGAAGGCCAAGAGAACAGTCAAGTTTAACCTTCATGGGCTCTGGCTGGCGTCTGTGAGCGCAGTATAGTGAACTTAACCTTCGGACGCAGGTTTAAGGACTATGAACTGTCACGGAGTGGGTGTGTGACCTGGGTTAACTTCTCCAACCTTCAGTTTCTTGGTCGGTAAATAGACATCATACCAGCTACTGTAGAGAAGTGATTTGAAGATGAAACGGGAATAGGGCAGAATGGGAGAACTTAGGGAGTGTCTGCTACATAGTAAACACCGCAAGTGTTGCACAAATGAGCAGAGCACAGGATGAATTGAGAAGAAACAAAGTCAGCCGAGTGACTAACTGGGCTGTTTTCACTTTGTTTCCGGTGGATTTGTTTCCCTTATACCCTCGAATATGCATTTGAATTGCTCACACAACTTTAATAAATATGGACTTAATTAGGATTAGGCATTGTACTCAGTGGAACCTCCGGGTCTTTTAATGAGGGGTCACAAAAGGAAATTCAGAGGGAAGCTGGGCCCAGGAAGAGAGGAGTGAAAGGGGCAGGCAGAGCTGTGGGGTCTGCTCACACGCTTTCATACTCCATGTGGGAAGGTCTGGAACCAGGGGCTGTTCCTCTCTTGAAAGAAAGTCTGGGAGAGACAGAGGGGAGGGATGAAGGAGATGGTTCAGACGGAGGCATCATACCAGCAGGATAAACAAGGAGAAGAAAAAAACTGAAGTACACTACTCACTCCGCCCACAGCCACCTCTGTGAGCGTCTGCCCTGGTCTCGTTTCTGATCCTTGTGTGTACATTGACTGGTGGCAGCAATATTTACGAAAGCACCTACCTGGGCGAGGCAGAGCCCAGGTATTCTGAAAAATGACAGGGTGATAAATTTTATCTAATAACACTTGGACAGAGCTTACTGGGTGCTATGCGCCTTTCTAAAAACTTTATAAATATTAACTTGGTTAATTATTAAAACAACTCAATACAATGGGTATTTTATTATCCCGATTTTACAATGGAGGAAACTGAAGCCCCATCCTAATAGCTACACTTTATGAAGTCTCTACAATGAGGCAGGGCTGTGATGTATCTTAAACATAGTCCTCAGAACCCTATAATGCAGAGTTGTTATTTGTACTTCATAGATGAAGAAACTGAAGTTCTCCGAGGAGCTGGAGAGACTTGCCTGCAGCTCCGCCCACACCAAATCCTCCGATTTCACGGCACTGCACCACCTCCTGAGTCTCCAAGACATGCTCTCTATCCTCAGGAAGCTTAGAGGAAATAAGGGCAACCACATCATAAAAAAACAGATACAAATGTCATGAAATGTAGCAAGAATGTCCTAAGTTTTATCCTTCCTTCCGTTCCCATTACCACCGCCTTCTAGGATTGAAGCCTCCATGTTGCTGTGAGTGGGATGAAAATAATCGCACATACAGAAAAACTAACAGAAAAATTTGAAGTGAGACCCGGTCCTTGACCACCCTCAAAAGTGTCCTCACTCCTGGAGGTTTGATGGCTCTGACTTTCCTGTGCGTCACTGCCACCATTTCGACCCCTGCCCCTTTACCCTACCTCCTAGCCATTCTATATGCCTTCCTCTCTTTTTTATCTCCAGGTCCATGTGATTAAAAGTAATTGTCTCTGGGAAGGGAAGGGATCTCAGTACAGGAGGAGAAGGGGGGCTGGGAACAGTACAAAGGGTGGGGAGCCCTGGCTGGTGCGGTTCAGTTGGTTGGAGTGTCGTCCCATAAACTAGAAGGTCACAGGTTCAATCCCTGGTCAGGGCTCATGCTTGGGTTGTGGTTCGGTCTAGGTCAGGGCCTGGGGCATGAGGAAACCGATCAAATGTTTCTCTCTCATGTCGAATTTTCTCTCCCTCCCTTCCCCTCTCCCTAAAATCAATAAGCATGCCCTGGGGTGAGGATTTAAAAGAAAAAGAAGCGTGGGGATCAGAGGCTCATCCCCTGGGAAGTCCAGCCTGGGCAGAGCAAGGCCACAGCTGACTCTACGAGCAGCCTGAAGCAGCCTCCAGAGCTTGCGCTGGGGATTCGCATAAGCAGATGCCTGCTCCGGGGCAGAAGGGTCTGCGGTTAGGGGCAGAAGGAGCGAGAAGGTGGCCAGGAGCTCTGAGTGGGGCAGTGGCGCTGCCTCTCCCGCTCTCTCCCCTCCAGGCAGTCAGCACAAGGGCGGCATTTGGCCTTTGTCTGCTGAGGGAAACCTGGCCCGTCAGGTTAGTGCCGGGGCGGAGCCCTGAGACTGCCCTGACCCACTGGTTACCTGGAACAGCCAGAGTGGAACCACCGGGAGTCACAGCTGACCCGCTGTTTACATCGCCTTCCCCGGACAGCCGGGGCTAGATCACTGTGGGCGGGCGGGGACAGGGATCCTCTGGGCCAGAGCTTGGGGAGGATGAGATTCAGATGGTGGGAAAGAAGACAGCACACGGCAGCAGGCGGGGAGTAAGCAGGGAGTAGCCCGTCTGGGACAACTGCCTGGAATAAACACTATTGTCTGCCACAGCCTCTTCTGTGCCAGTCTGGGCCTGCTGAGCTGGCCGCGTTTAAAGGGCCAGCTGCCGGACTGACAGCGGCAAGCCGAGATTGGTCCTGGAGGACGGGAGCATAGCAGCCAACCTGAGGTCCATCGCAGGATATGGAGTTAAAGCGCAGGAGCCTGTGGGAGCAGGGAGGTCGGGAGATGAGTTAGAAGTGAGTTAGAGGCAGAGCATGGGCCGGGATAAAGGCCAGGTGACAGTTCACTCTCAATATGTCTGGCTGCCTGAGGTCACCTCGGATTGTTCAGTTTCAAAGAACAAGACGTGACCAGAAACCTAGCAGCCTCTCCCTGGGTGTCTGGGGCTGACTTCACCGCACACCCACTGCTTTTTCATGCCCTGGGACCCAGGTGCCGCCTGCAGCCACCCTGCTGGATCTGTCCCTGCAATCCTTTCCATTCTTTCCCCACCTCCCAAGTGCTATTCTTCCCTGCCACAGGAAACTTGCATCCTTCTATTTATTATCTGCACTCCTCTGAAACCCACACTGTGAAGACAGAGATTCCACCACATGACAATCCACACTTTACCCTAATTTAACCCATAGTGACGTAATCTACTTCCCGGGGGAGTATTTGTGACCTCTGCCCTTCCCTTCGGGCACTGAGCGTTGGGAAACTATTACCTGGATGAAGGGCCCAGTGACACGTGCACTGTGGTTACCTAGAAACAGACCTGCTGGAAAGGTGCCACCCAGATCCCTGACTAGTCCCCTGGGGAACTGGCCCCACACCACCCCTGCCCCAGGATATTTTAAGTCAGGAATGGTAACTCAGGTGTCCTCTAGCAAAGCCCTTTCTAGACGACAGTCAGGGTCAGGTGAGAATCCTTCTGGAGAAAAGAAGGTTCTTTAAGGGAAGACCAAGGAGACTTATTTGTATTGTAAGAGAAAGACATCCCTGGCCAGGGCAGGGGGCCCTCAGTTGGTTGGAGCATTGTTCCATTCATCAGAAAGGTTGAGGGTTCAATTCCCCATCAGGGCACATACCTAGAACATACCTAGGTTACAGGTTTGAGTCCTGGTTCTCTCTCACACCGACGCTTCTCTCTGTCTCTCTTTCAAATCAGTAAACATATCCTTGGATGGGGATTAAAAATAACAGATATGTAAATAAATAAGAGAGAGGCATGATTATCACTTGTATATCTTTGTAGCTTTCACTGCAGAGACAGTTACAGAGAAATAGGAACTAAATAAGGCACCGGCAGGGGGCCATGGGTTATACTTCCTTTTACTTCTTTCCCAGCCAAAGACCATTTGGTCGTTTTATGTATTAGGAAACGTGAATGGTTTGTTCCGCTTCTCCACAGTTCTGCATGTGATGTCAATACATCGTGGGAAAGGCAGCCTGAATGGGTGTTTGTGTTTTCCTGGAAGGCAGGAGCCCACCTACCAAGCCTAACACAGGGCACACAAGCAATTAATAAACATTTCTGATTCGAAGACTTTCCCCTGCTCCCCGAGCTCCTTTCATCTGATTTCACACCAGCCTCTGTTAGGACATTCCTTGGCAGATGCTCAAAAGTCCTACTGGCAAGTCCAGTCTGGAAGCTAAGGAGCAAGTTTCGCAGTTTCCCACCTACGGAGGGAGAGGACTGCCCACAGCGGGGCTGGAGCTCAGGTACCCAGGGACAAGCAACTGCAGACTTTTTGCCGGAAGTTCCAGCAGAAGCAGCCTCCTAAAGGACCCACGTGCTGATGGTTGTACTAAAGTATTGCACTAACGAGAAAAACTAACTATGGGGTTTGATGCCCAAAAAGGCTTTTGCAGAAGTTTTCTCTGCCAGAACTGGAAATTTTCTTGAGGATAGACTCAGCAAATCAGATTTTTGGCTGATGATGTAATGCCCTACAAGGGAGTTTTATTGGTGGGAAAGCTCTTAGGTGTTGTGAGGGTGTAGAGTTTCCACTGCAGCACAGGGAAAATTGTCTGTGGCTTCATTTAAGGTCCTTCTGGATTCCATTGCGCTGATATTTCCAACCAAGCTGAGCTTATATTTGGCACGTGTTTAAAGCTGGGAAATCAGGAAACTTTCTTTGCCTCCAATGTCAAAAGCTGCTGATTCTTCAACGCCCGCTACTTGGCGGTACATATCTTCGACAGAGGCCTTAAGAAGCTGAGCAGCAGAGAATCCGTTGCACTACAGTGGGTAGGACATGCTGTCTGTCACCACAGGTCAGGTTGTATACAGGAATCTCATGGGTGGAGGGGATGTTGGGGAGCAGACTCTGCATGCACAGAGTTCCATCGGGTTTATTCACAGGCACGCACGGGCCTTAGGTTTGCTCTGCACAGAGATGCGGCACTAGAAATAACACAGAGCTTCTTCCCCTCCTTTCGAACGCGTGGTCCCCAGCTCTGGTGTCCTCCCTCCCCCAGGCAGAGCCCTGCTGTCTGCCAGTCTGGGCTGGGGCGCACACACTCGTGTCCGTGCAACTCCGTGCTGCTGATGCAGGCTGGAGCTGGTACAGTTTAGCTCTGGCTCCAGCTGTGTTACTCGGTTACTGGCATCCGGGAGGCTGGGAGTACCCAGCGTTAACCACATATTAAAAGGATGCCATGGAGCGATTCACGCTCTGTTACGTCGGACAGCAGGCTGTTCCTGCCCCCAGCGCCTCTCCACCACACCACAGCCTTGCCCTCTGGATGATCGTCTACACCTCATTCAGGAAACCTGCAGGAGCTCCACCTCCCTGCCATTGCCCCCCACCTTCCAGCCAATCCCTTTCTCCCAACTTTTATCTTTGCCACCCCTCTCCCCAAATATGCCTCAGTTATTTATGGATGTCTCCAACGGTGTTAGTGAGCCATGAATATGTTTATGTATTTCAGCTCTTGGGGCTTCTGTGTACTAACTATATTTGCTTTTCTCCCTCCTGCTCCCGCCTCGTAACATAGTAGAAACAGCAGTGGGCTTTAATTTGAATGCCCTGAAAATAAAAATTGGGATAATAATACTTTACATTTTTTTTACTTATTACTTTGAGAGAGAGAGAAATATTTATTTATTTTCCCACTTATTTATGCATTCATTGGTTGAGTCTTGTATGTGCCCCGACCAGGGATCGAACCCACAACCTTGGCTTGTCGGCACAATGCTCTAACCAACTGAGCTACCCAGCCAGGATTGCAGGAATTTTGTTAGATTAAATAAGCTCTACTTGGTACATTGTAAGAATTTGTGAAATATCAGTTGAATTTGAATCTTAAGACATAAAGTCTTCAGGCATTGTCCTTCTCCTACATATATTTTTCTATTTATCCCAGATCCTAGTTCCTCTGAGGACAGGGACATTTCATAAACACCAACTGACATACGTTTTGGGATCAGGCGTCCTCAGCAAATGGGTAATTGTCACAGGACAGTGACAATGAGATGACACCATACGAAACTGAGCACCTGCCTCCACGGTCCCCATGGGCTGGGAGGGAGAGACCGAACTACTTTCAGTGGCACGTTCGGGGTCAGTCCAAGCACACGAGACGCTCTTCCTTGTCATTCTACAGGCCCTTCTCCCACTATTTCCTGTGAACTCTTCTGACCTCTTCTTGCTTTCAGCGCACATTCAGCTAATTAATTCCAGTGGAGGTGTTAACGGATAAGGCGGGACTGATAAGGCATTAACTGATAAAGGCTTAAGGACCCAGCCTGACTTGATTCCACCAGCCCTCCTATCACAGGAGCCAAGTGGCTCCTAAAACCTGGAAACCCTTTGCAGACCCAAAGGAAATCTTTCACTTGGGATCAGAGATGCGGGAGAGGCATTGAGAGGTGCTGATCACCCCTAAGGCCAGTGATGCGGTGGAACCGTAGGCAAGACTGTGTTTCCTGAGTCTGACCCTCTGGTCCTTACTGACATCTTTTAATCTGCTCCCAGGAGGCCAAACCACACAGACTCAGTCCACTGGGCTTCCCTCAGCCTCCCATCACCTCACTTTCCAGCAGCTCCTGGTAGGGTAATTTTCAGAAATGCATAAAGCCCCGCCCCCTCCTCTTCCATCTTGAGTACAGAGAGGGCTGCCTGTTCTGGAAGGCTCTGGGCTCTTGTTGGGCATGCTTCTCCTTCTTGCCAGTGGGATGCTTGCAAGACCTGGACAGTGAGTGCCCCTGTCAGTCTCACGCCGTGGGCACCTCCTTTGTTCCACCCCAATTCCAGCTCAGCTAAGTTGCTAGATGAGCAGATATGCACATGCGCCTTACTTTTCAACCGCTTTAGGACATTTAACACACATCCCCAACCATCGCTCTGTTGGGGCCTCACCTGAACCCTGTGAGAATTCAGAGTCTCTAATTCCTGGTCCAAAGCGTTTCCTCCATATTGTGCTCTATCCGAACACTCATATGGAGGCATTCACGCACGAGCGACAGATTTAGCTAAAGAGGTAAAAAAAAAAAAAATTAAACTTAAAAAAATGTTTTCTGTGTTTTAACATGTCTTTCAAGAAGATAAAATACGGGATTTTTGATTTTCAGTCAAGGTTACAATAAACCAAAGACAGCAGCTTGATAACTAATGATAGGTTGGCCAGTCCAGAAGCTTTCTCCCAGCTTGCATTCCATCCTTGGGGTCAGTGATTCATGACACCCACCCTGCTGCCCACTGCTTGTCCCAGTAGGAGAGGCTGGGTGGAAGACCCATGCAGCCAGGTACCAGGCTATCTCAGAAAAGCCTTCCTGAACCAGCGCTCAGGTTCTGTTGGTGGATTTGAGTCCAACCTCACCAAACCTGCTTTGCCTCAAGCACTGATGTCTTCTGTGCATAGGCCCAACTCTGCTACATTCTCAAGCCAGTGCACACCAAGGTCAGAGAGTGCACACCAAGGTCAGCAAGAGACAGAGCACCTCACCTTGGTGTCCTAGGCCCGGTATTCACTGCCTCAGAGTGGAGGCTGTGACAACCATGTACCCCAACCTTCAGTCTCTCCTCCTGCTTTATCTTTGTCTACATTTCCTAATTTTCTTATTTTTCTCATTGGTATACCAGTTTTCCTTCTGGGACAATACCTGTTGTGAAGCCCTGTCCCCTGTCAATGTCTCTTGCTAGAACCTCTTGAGGAGTTGGACCCTCCTCTCACTCTCCCCAGCCGCTTGCTGGGGTCCTAGTCCAACCACTCAGGTCCTGACCCACTTGGAGTAACTGCTGTCTTGCTGATGTCAACCACCCATTCCCAGTGTGATTCCACAGCCCACCTCCGTCTGGGTCTGGAATGATGATTGGCTCAGTCTTACTTTTTCCATGCAGCCCTGGCCCTCACTTAGACTGAGGGCTCACCCTGGCCAGGTGGCTCAGCTGGGTGCAGCATCGTTCCCTACGCCAAAGGTTGCGGGTTAGATCTCCAGTTGGGGCACATACGGGAGGCAACCAGTCAATGTTTATCTCTCACTTCAATATTTCTCTTTTTTTCTCTCTCTCTCTTCGTCTCTCCCTTCCTTTCTGTCTTAAATAAATAAACATATCCACAGGTGAGGATTAAAAGAATAAAAATAAAATAAAATAAAAAAATAGACTGTGGCTCCTCTTGCGTGCCATGAGTTGCTTTCTACTGTCTGTCTTAGCCACGGCCGTTGAAATTAAACAGACTACGCATCACAACCGGCTGTTTCTTGAGAGCAAGACTCGAATGGCAGTGCGCATTTGAAGCAAATTGCTCAAACCCCACTTTCATCCCCACCCCACATTCTTGGCTTTCTCTTCTGACTCTGATTCCTGCCTTTGGCACTGCCCAGATTTGGCCGTCTTCCTAACTTTTTCTATCCTATTTGGACCTTGGCTGTCCTTCCCGATTTCTAGCCAACTCACCCTTCGGCCTGGTGTTCCCATTGTCTCAGTGGAGTCCACCTTGTCCTTCTTAGACTGTCAGAAATCCTCGCTCCTTCTCCTGGCCAGTTCTTGCATGACTCAGCCCTTAGGCTTCTCTCTCTCCACTCCAGCCACAGTTGAGACTGGCTTGTAAGCCTGAAAGAGCCTGGAGGGAGGACAGGACACCTTCAGTCTTGGCCGCATCTTTTTCCAGTTTCCTCCCCCTTCCTCACAGCCAAGTCCACGGCCAACTATTTAAAAAACTGTAGCAAGCAACTCTATATTTGTGTGTGTGTGTGTGTGTGTGTGTGTGTGCATATGTGTTTTTAAATCAGTCCTAAAGTCAGTTCTTTATTCGTCATATTATAAATTTTGATTTTTGGATGAGGAAACATAATCACCATATGTATATGGTGCAGACTCAGTGCTCACAGATACTCCAGATACTCCCCTACATTTCCCAGCCTCCCTTGCAGTAAGGTCAGGGCTATGTGCAAGTTCTGACTAATAAACTGTGAATGAAAGTGTCTTCTCTAACCTGCTTTTCCCCAGCATTGGCCTTGATAGTTACACATTGCGATAGACCCCTGAGCTCTTGGGTCTAAAGGTGTCCTTACTGACCCACACTGGATCTTACATAAATAAGAAATACCCCTTTGGTGTGTTAATCACTAAGATTTTTAAGGCTTGTTTGTTATCACAGCAGAGCTTAACATTAGTCTGACTGATGCAATATAGAAAGAAACCTTAACCATGTGTCTGGATTTATTCTTGCTTCTGCCATTATCCCAAATTGCTTTTAAAAATTTTACAATGTATGCAAATTTTAGGTGTCTATTATGGAAAATTGTAAAATACAAATACATAAAAAAGAAAAAAGTAAAAATCCTCTGTAATCATATTAGCCAAAGATAGGTACTGTTAATATTTTGGTGTTTTTATTTAATGTTTATTCTAAGTACATATAGAATAATGTATATTTATATACTGTTCTGGAATCTACTTTTTTATTTGATAAAATTTTCTATACATTTTACCAAAGCAAGAAATATTATTCTAGAACACAATCTTTAATCATTGAAAAGCATTACATTATGGCTATATTATAATCTATATAGTGTTGGAGAGTCTACTCTCTGTCCCTGCCTAAATTGCTTCAGCAGAATTCCTGCTCCTTTCCTACATATTTTATCATTTACTCTCCCTCCCACTCACAGACTGACTCTTAATCATCTATGGTGGCAGAATGCAAACGAGACAATCCAAAAGTAATTCACGTGACCATGAAATTCACAAGGTGATATTTTTGGATAGGGAAGGAAGAAGCAAAGTTTTTGCAATGAATTCATCTTCCTAGTTATTATTATTGTTATTATTACTCTTATTTGCTTGAGAAATCTTAATTTTTATCCTCTGGGTTGTAACAGCCGACTTGGGGGGACAAAGGAGATGTCAGGATGGTTAGTGACAAGAAGCTGTTTTAAGTTAGGATTAGACGAGGCTGCAAGGAACAAAAACAATAACAAACTTAAGCTAATTATAGCTGACACAAGCAGAAATTTATTTCCCTTCATGAAGTATCAAAGACCCAGACTTCTACTTGCTCTCCTCAGCATTGTTTTTCATTCCCAAGGTCACCTCAGAAGGTCCAATGGTTGCTTTAACTCTAGCCATCACATCTACATTCCATCTGGAGGAGAGGACATGAAGGAAGGAGAAGAAAATGCCACTCTTTTATAATGCTTATTTTGGAAGTTGACCATACCATGTCTGCTTAGTCATTGGCCACCTATAGACACAAAAGAGGCTCGGAACGGAGTCATTCTCTTCATTGTCCATGTGCTCAGATAAAAATTGAGTAGTATGCCACTGCCATAGAAGAAGGGAGAATGGATATTGGGGGCAGCCAGATATCTCTGCCATTAGGACCACTAGATGAAACATGTCAAAAATGTTCGAAGGTGAATAATCCAATTATAGGTAGTCTAGTTGGATGTAACCATAAATCTATTTCAGTCTCTCATGGAGGAAGGTTTAACCAAAGGAAAATACAATAGACAACAATAAAATGTAAACAACTCTCACAATGAACAGGTGGGCTAAGTAAATATACATTTAGTGCTTTAATCCCTACTTGATTTCTCTTTCTTTTATTTTATTTATTGATTTGAGGAAGAGAAAGGAAGGGAGAGGTAGAGAAACATCAATTTATTGTTTCACTTATTTGTACATCTATTGATTGCTTCTTGCATGTGCCCTGACCAAGAATGGAACCTACAACCTTGGCATATTGGGATGACACTCTAACAAAATGAACTACTGGGCTAGGGTCTCCCTGCTGGATTTCAGAAGTCAGCCTTCTCCTTCTGAATGGACGTATTCTAAAGGAAAGAACAATTGATAGCTTCCTGAGCATCTTCGTTAGAACCTGGTTTCACCAGAGCGGGGCTCTACAGTATGGTCAGAGCTGAGACCTGCAGATTCCCTGTGGTCTAGTTCTGCAACTCCTCAAATTAAGAAGTGAGGAACGTAGGCTATAAATATAGTGGAAGAAAGCCAGTCACCCTGACACTCTTGTGCCTTTGCTCTTGCTGCTTAAACAGCTTTAAATCCCTCATCCCTTCTCTACGTGATGAAATGTTGCCCTTTTTCATTCTTTAAGGTGCTATTCAAATATTTGCCTCTCAGGATGACTGTCCTTGACTCTTTAGTTTTGTGGTCCGTGTATTTATCCATTCGGCAAATACCAAGTCTATCCCATGCCAGGCACTATACTAGGCACAAGATGGGAAGACTCACTGGTGAACTAGACAAAGCTGTACTCTCAAATAATGTATAACACTAATGAAGTCTATTGTATTTCCCCTCCATGTGCTGGGCTGTCTGTCTAAACAAAGAGCAGAAACCTTGTATTTTAATTAGCAAATACTTAACAGAGCTCTTACTGTGTGCCGGGCACTGTTTGGTTCTATGCGCATTAAGTATATTGCCTGTTTTGAGTCTTATAATAAGTTATATTTGCTTATTACTTTATTTTACGGAAAATGAACTGCAGCATAGAAAGGTTGACTTGCCCAAGGTCACACAGCTAGTAAGTCGGGAAGCTAAAATGGGATCCAGGGAGTCTGGCTCTAGCTTGAATGCTTAAATAACATGCCATGTATCCACTCTATCTGTATTCCTACTTTTTAATATGATAACTGAAATGCAGTAGGTAGTTAACAAACTTGACTAGAAGCTTAACACTAGCCAGGTTATCCTCTCTGAGATGTCATTTCTGCAAAGATAGAGAGACAAAAATGGACTGGAAGACCTCTAAGATCCCTTAAAATTCTAAATTTGTCCCCCATTCATATACTAAAGAATCTTTTAATGTCAGCCTGGAAGAGATCTGAAGGGATTATGGAATGGAGTCCTGGACTTTAGCCAGACTTCATCTACAGCAGATAGGTGAGAATTCTTTTAGTTTGTCAAGTCCTTCAAGATATCCCACCTTTTTGAGGCTAGGGAGTAGATGATTCACAGATATTATGAATAATGTACTGTGGCAGGATAGATAGGATATCTAAAAAGTTCCTCCATAAGGTGGAGACATTAAGTACTTTGCTCTTGCACAGACAGTAGTTTCACAGGAAAGAATATTTTGGTCACATTTCACTTTAATTTTAAGAGGGCTTAGACTATGTTCAGAACTGCTTATGTGTTTGTAATAGAACGCCCCTCAAACCTCTAATCTTTGTAAACTTGGCTACAAACGATACCTACATTACCCTCAATAGCCGGCTCTCAATTACTTTTTCAGATTATGCTATGGCGTGACAGTGCCAGACCTTTGACCAAAGGCCAGCAAAATCCCCATCATCTGTTCGAATGCCAGTTTAGGTCATTACGCTTTGGCCAGTCTTCTCCCTCCCGCAGTGTCACTTGGCTGCATTAGCCTTCGCCACCCTGCCCATGCGGCCTGCTAATCGCTGAATTGGCAGGACTGCCTTCTCTGGTGAGCAATGGTCAGAAAGGAGCACTGGCTTGGGCTGAAACTGACTATGGGGGAGGATCTCGGTGGGGATGAAATTCCCTAAGCTCAAATCAATAGCTGCCTTATCTTCTCTGTAGGGCTGAAGTCAACAGAGAACAGGACTGCATACGCTTGCACCTGAGGACTTAACATACTGTACAAGCTTTTGACTATTTGCTTGTCTCTGAAAGTTCGTGACGTGACGATTTATCATTTTGCTGAAGCAGGAGTGGAACACGGGCACTGTGAGATTGGTGTCAAGTTCACAGTGAGTCCCCTCGCCAGCTAGCGAGCCCAGTCAACCACCTATTCATTCTGAATGTGGCTCCATTTGGGCTTCTAATCGATTTCCTTTGATTTTCTCACAACCCACTGAGATCCTCCTTGTTATTGTAATTACACACAAGAGATAAATACATGTTCTACTGCTATTCACACATTTAAAAATATTGGGAGTCTAAGAATATCTTTTCCCTCAAGGTTTACTTTGTGGGTAGGACAGCTGGCAAAACTGTAGGCACAGAGAGTCAAGTTCATAGCACATATTATCATCAGTGTATGAAGGCTCCTTGCCTGATTGATGGATTGGTTTCTTCCCATTCATTCTCAATCTCTGAATGATGTAATGTTTTGTGTGTATATGTTTTTGCGTGTGTGTATATGCTTTTAATTTACATAAGTGGTATCGTGCTTCTATCTCACTCTCTTCCTTATTTTTTAAACACGAACTACATTTTAAAATATCCATTCATGTCACTAAATGCACATCTAGTCCAATGCTTCAAACTGCAGTGTATTATTCCATAGTATGCATTCTTCACATTTTACTTATCCCTTCCCTTAGGTACGGACACTAACATAATTTCACACACATATGTCGTACTTGTATACGGGGAGTTGATGTGTCATAGCACATATGTGAACCTCAGGAAGCACTGCCAGATGACTTTGGAAGTAATTGTACCTATTTATATTCCCACCAGCAAAGCATATGCATTCTTGATATTATTCATCAAAATTGTATTTCAATTGATTTTTTATTTTCTTACATTTCTGTATGGTTGGACAATGCTTGCAAGCATTAACCAAAGGAAGATGGGGAGAAGCTGGGTGAATTATGGCCTTCCTGGCCCCTCCTCCAGTGATTTGCATCCCCACTCCCCTATCCTCCCCCATTTTCCTTACTCCTTTTGGAGTGCTCCAGAACCTGCTGGAGGAAAATTGCCCTCTGACTTTCCTCCCTGAACCGCTTCCTTCCCTTTTTACTGAGTTTTCACTGCACCTCAACAGAAGGCTCTCCCCAATCTTGGCTTGAAGTATCAAAATTCTTCCCATTTTTAAGGTCTAATTAAGAGCTGGTTGCTTCAGGAAGGCCTCCTAATTATTCTAGCTTACATGTGTCTCTTCTCATTTTGACTATATATAATTTATATTCAGTTTAACTCTCAATTAGGGTCCATGTTGTTTCCAAAAAGAGAGATCAGGCAAATGAAATAATGAAATGTGTACCCCTTGGTCAGCCTCATCCTTCCAGGAGGTCACTAGTTTCAGACCACAGCCTCCATGGGATGTACACTCTCCCAGCTTCTGTGGGAAAAATCAAATATTCCCAGGCGGTTTTACCTGTAAGTCAATCTTCTACAGCATTACAGAACGATGTCCCTCATAGAAGAAATACATAACAGGCACTACTTCTGCCAAGGCTGTGTGCAGGCAGTCTTGCAAAATTCCTCTCTCACTAGTTCTGCATATCTCTGCTGACTCATAGTTTGCAGAGTCAAAAGGCACGAGGCAGTTCCCAGGGGCAGTTTCCAGAGGGCAGTTCTCAGGGGCAGTTCCCAGGGGCATGTGTGGAAGCCCCTGCAGAGTCTTAGCTTGTTCCCAGGGGGGCTGTCATCTGTAACCTTTCAACAACCAACTGCTCATTCTCTGAACAACCAGAGTTCCTAGCAGAAAATGATCTTTTTTTTTTTTTTTCTCTCTCTCTCTCCCATGGAATCTCTGCGCTTCTGCCTTCCATCTCATTCATTTTCTGTGGACGATATGAGATATTACCCAACAGCGTACAGGTTTGTGCAGACTTTCTTCCTTGCTGGTGGAGAGTTCCTCCCATGGCCAAGGCTGAAAATGCCACGTACTTGCTTCCCTAGTCTCCCTTGCATCGATGGTATGAGCATGTGACTTAAGCTTGTCCAAAGAGACCTGGGGGGAAAGCGTCTGGGAAGCTTCTCTAATAAGAAGGGACACATGGAGACAAATGCCTTTTCTTCTTCACCGGAAATGGTGCCTGGATATGCGGAGTCATCTTGTGGTCAGTGACACGACAAGGTGGCAAAGACGTTGATGGAAGCACTTGGGGTCTTTGATATCTCTTCCAGTCACACCACCAATCCCGGACACTGGCTGACTTGGAACATTTGGTTGGTGTTGAGCCCATTTGGAGGATGTTCTGGTACTGGCACTTGAAAGAACTCTAAGGGATGCAGGGGTGTCAGACTAGGGCTGGCTGCCCACTTCAGAGTTGCTAGACCTCTGTCTTTAAATCAAGCTCCTCACTTCCTTCACTGTATATATCTCTGGACAGCCTGCCTGGCTGGTCATCAGACATGTCCAGCGAGGTCTGAATCTGTGAGGAGTGTGGTTCAGGCTTTGTGCTGGGACTCTGTTTTACATGCTCAAAGTAATCCTCATTCTAATTCTTGACCTTTTAGTTTTGCATATTTTAATGCAATAACCACTGTGTGTAGGCTGTTATTGTTTTTAAATAGTAAAACAATTTGGATGCTTGATAATATCTAAAAGTATTTTATAACTTGATTGTTACAAATATAAGAATTGTTCTTAAAAATCCACAAACATGTATTCAAATATGTGGAGTTGCCCTGCCTGGTTTGCTCAGTTGGATGGAGCATTGTCCTGTACACCAAAAAGTTGCAGGTTCGATCCCGGGTCAGGGCATAGACTTAGGTTGCAGATGTGATGTCTGGTTGGGGTTATGTGGGAGGCAATCAATCGATGTTTCTCTCTCACAGTGATGTCTCTCTCTCTCTTTCCTGCCCTCTCTCCCTTCCTGTCTCTCTAAAATAAATAAAAACATACCCTCAGGTGAAGATTTTTTAAAAAAAAATGTGTGGAGTCAAACATAGTCTAACTTTTATGATTTAATTGAAATATCTGAAAATAACTTGCAGGTTTTTAGGAAGAATTAATAGCGTCCAAACAAGACTGCAAAGTACAAATATTTTATTTGTTATATTGGCTCCTAATATATCTCCAGATGAGACATTTGCTCCTAATTAACCTAGTGATATTAATTTGTATTCTAAATCAGATAGAGACCACAGGATAGATAGACTGGATGTTTAATATTTCTAGCCAAACCTTTAAAATACACGCAAATTTTAAATTGTTCTTTGATCTCTCTTCACAGAAGGACAGGAAGTTTGCTTAGTTGGTCAGTTCTACAATGAGCAACTCCAGCTCTATCTACCCGCACAGAACCCTTGGATAGAAAGCGAAAATCTCAGTCAATCACCTGAATGTGTGTTTCAGACTCTCGGGCAATGCATTGGAATGATTGAACTTCTTCTTTCTCATGGAGACTTGGGCAATGGGGAGATACAGTCTTTGTTTTTTTCCTGAAGAAGATACCAAGAGGAAAGCTCTGAATTGTTAGAGTAGGGAAAATAAACCTGTATCTCTGTGTATTACAACTGCATATTGTTATCAAGAATGTTGAGCTTCCTGAATGTCGAAGTGGTATTCCAAGAGGAAAGACTGTTAAATAGAGATTTGGATATTATCTTTTGGAACAGATGAACTAATTTAGTAAGGAAATAGTGGGTTAGGCTAGGGTTCTGCAACAGTTAGAAACTAACCCTGGTCTCAATAAGAATTAGATAAATTCTTTATGTAGCTATTACTAGAGGGTTTGGACACTTCCCCCATTAGGAACAGCCTTTGGTTTTTATTCTGTTATCAAGAACCCTAGGGAAGGGTGACTGGTATCCCTAACCTAACCCCCAATAGTGACACTGTCAATATTAAACAAGAGGCATAGGAGAGTACGTGAAAAACGTAGTCACAGGACTAGAGCAGAAAGAAATCTGAGGAGTCAAATCATTCTAATTTTCACAAATGAGAAAACACGTCCAGGATCTTAATGTTGATGAAATCTCAGATTTCTCGATTCATTCAGTTCCGTGTTCCTTTAGTATACCAAAAGGCTGGTCGGAGACTAAAAAAGAAAAGAAAAGGAGATGCTGCAATGTTGTATATCAGTGATGGATATGAATTTACTTCTAAAAACACAGAAAAATAATAAGGAATTTTTATTGACTTAGAAGACTTCACCAAAAATGCCAAAATACCCCCCAAAATAACAGTCTCACTTAGGTGTGAAGGGCTAATACAAATGTCATGATCAAGATAAGAAACATCCTTCCCTCCCTGACACCTTCAGGGCTCTGGCCAACAGTGTTTAAAGACAAAGAGGTGGGTTAAATGAGCGTTGAAGCATAGCATTACAGTACAGTACGGCAAAATCCCGCGATATACCGAAAAATCCGCGATAAATAATTAAATATAATATTTTTAAAAATCCTGCGATACAGCGAGGCCGTGATAAGTGAACCATCATAATATGATTGCGGGAGAGGGGGTGGGTTGGGTGGGGGAGAGAAATTAGGGGAAAAGGGGACAACTGTAATTGAAAAACCAAAAAAAAAAAAAAAAAAAAATAAGTGAACCATCATATAGAGAGGGACTATTGTACTAGGACTTGAGTGATGACTAGATGGGAAATGGCAGGGCTGGGCAAGAGGGGAATGTCAGCTCCCTTGAGGGAAGGAGTTCTGAGATGAGGGGGTGGGGGAGGGGTGAGAGAGAGAGAGAGAGAGAGAGAGGCAGACAGACATGCAGGAGCAAACATACAGTCCCCAATTTCAAGGCAGGAACTGCTGGTGAAAGTGATGTTAGACTCTGGCGAATTGCGCTGCCTCCTGTCTGTGAGAGCCCTTATTTCAATAGGTATGGCAAATTGCCCTTCCCGTTTTCTTGCCCGCCCCCCCCAAAAAAACATTACGTAGTTTCTCTTGTTTATTCTTTCAATGACCTTTAGAATTTTCAGAAAAATCATCTAAATACTTTTAATGCTGCCTTAGGATTGTATGAAAATGTACATAGTCATTGCTTGCTATTGATTAAAGCTTGAAAACATAATAAAAAATTATTTGTTAAGTTGTACATTTTTATCTGGGAGAGATGCAAATAATTTCTGCCTTGGGAAGCAGACCATCTTTAAAATGATGGCCTATTGGGAATTAATCAGTTTTTTAAATCGAACTTGTTAATCTTACCTAGTATTTATTTGTTAAACTGCTTATATATACTGAATTTTTCATATACTCTTTGAATCACTTTTAACATCTTACTGGTTTCCTTGTTAATGATCTTTGATACATCTTTATTTTGTATTTGCTGGAGAGTTTGATGTTACTTTTTTATAAATTATCTTTTAACAGAATCATTCCTTCCTAGTATCCCTTGAAAAAAATCTCTTAGAGATTTTTAAAATTGGGACATCGGTTAATAGGCTCATAAAGGCTTCAAGGGTACAGTTCTATGATACACGATCTGTATATCGCACGGTGTGCCTACCACCCAAAGTCAAATCATCTTCAACCCCCCACGGCACCCCCCTTCCTTCCCTCTGTGACCACTGCACTATGGTCTGTGTCCATGCGTTTCAGTTTTATATCCCACATATGAGTGAAACCATGGGGTTCCTAGCTGTCTCTGATGGACTTATTTCACTTAGCATGATATTCTCAAGGTCCATCCATGTTTGAAACCTCTCCTTGTCATACTCTTCCAAAAAATTGAAGAAGAGGCAATACTTCTTAACACATTTTATGAGGACAACATAACCCTGAAACCAAAACTGGACAAGGATAACACAAAAAAGGAAAACTACACACCAATATCTCTGATGAACACAGGTGCAAAAATTCTAAACAAAACACTAGTAAGTCAAATGTAATACATTAAAAAAATAATACATCATCATCAAGTGGGGTTCACTCCAGGGGCACAAGGATTGTTCAACATATGCAAATCGATTAATGTAATATACCACATTAACAAAAGAAAGGATAAAATTCAAATGATCTTATCAGTAGATGCAAAAAATTTTGATAATATACAATATCCAGTTATGATTAAAACACTCAATAGAATAGGTATAGAAGGAAAGTACCTCAACATAATAAAGGCCATATATGACAAACCCTCAGCCAATATCATACTCAATGGTAAGAAACTCATTCAGATTTTGATTGGAATTCATCTTATTTATAGATTCCTTTGGGGAGAATTGACATTCTTAAAATACTGAGATTAACTACTCCAAAAGTAGTCTTTTTTAATAATAATAATAATTATTATTATTTTAGTGTTTTATAGTTTTCTTCACTTAGATACTACACATTTCTGTTCAGTTTATTCTTGGGTAATTTATGTTTTTGCTGTTGTTAATGGGAATTGTTTCCATTTTTATTTTCTAACTGGTTATTTTTGAATACAAGACAGCATTTTTTTTTGCATGTGTATTTATGCTATAACCTACCACCTTACTAAATTCTTATATTATTTCTAATAGTTTTTTAGTTTTTCCAGGTATACAACAATGTTATAACCAAATAGTGATCATTTCGCTGTCCCCTTGCCAATATTGTAATTCTTTAATTCTCAAGGAACACATTTAGAGTAGAGTTGAGTGATAAATAAAATTGTGAGCCCTGTTTTTGTTTTGCGTAACACCATCATATTTAGTTCGAGGTGCACTTTTCAAAAGGCACTAGAGACAAAGCCTCTTTTTAGTAAGTGGACTCAAAGTGAAGGTATCTTTAGTTAGCTCAGTCTCTATTTTCACCCAGTCTCCTTCTCCTGTTAATATACCTCGAGCCTTGAATCCTCTGTGTATTGAAGACGAATAAGGTGCTCTGTCTGATACTAACATGGCAACATACCAGCTTATTATTATTCTTAATCAACTCTATATACTGCAACTGTGATGCTCTTTACATTTACATGGCGTCTCAAGCTACCAGAAATGATGCTGCCGCTTTGAGAGGTCAAAGAAGGTGCCTGTTAAGGTTGGAGGTGCACTTAGAGGAAGCGGTGGGAACAGGACGCACCATTCCTGCTGCTTCCCCCCCTGCTCTGGCCAGCTGAAGGGGAGGGGCCCGGCAGACAGCATTCCTGTTTCTGCCAAATGGCTCTGGTCACTGCTTTGGTCTTGCCAAGGGCCGGGCCCCCGCTATAGACTCTGCAGAGCTGAAAGCTGAATACAGAATACTTTTCAATGCCTCTCGCCTGTGCGGCAGGCTTGTCTGGCCCAGATCACACTTGAATAGATGAAAAGAATCCGTTTTTGCCTTGGCCAGAGGCCTGCAGTGGAGGCCACAAAGACTCTTACAGATACACTGGAGTAGGTGGGCAGCAGAGAAAGAGGAGAGAAGACTTATGAAATTTTAAGGAGAAATAAACAAATCCACAAGAACATTTCCAGCTGATGTAGATTATAAGGTATTCAAATGGCATTTGGAGAAATGAGAATTGCAAAGGAACCTGCTCTAGCCTCCTGTTGTTTGCTGGAATCCTATCTCCCAAACTCTTCAAAGAAATCTAGGTAAATAGAAAGTTATCAGCCCCCAAAAGTGGGACCCTAGAAGATGAGAAAACATATTGTGAGCAAGACAAATTTCTCCTGTGCAGTTTGATCCAAGAATTCAAGAGTTTAGCCAACGAGAGAAATGCCTGTTCATGCATGATAATGATATTGGGAAACCTAGCAGTGATTTTTATCAATGTGCTTTGTTTGGTGGGTAATTGTGAGAACTAGTCCTTTTGTTTAAAGATTGTCTTTGGAATTGCTGAAAAGGCAAGTCCTTACTCTCTTTCTACTCTGGTTAGAACGAATGAAATGGGATTCTCACATCTGAGAAATGACAGTGCCTAATGTTCCTGCCCCGAGAGCTTTGTAGAACACAGTCCCAGGGATGTTTGGGGGAGGTCTGTCTGTATCCCTAACCTGGGCCTGAACAAGGGATTAGGGTCCGCAGGACCGAAACTCAGGAAGAAGCTTGCTCTTCTAGTTACCAGATTGTGTACTCTTGGCTATTTTCAAATGACAGGAAACACGTTTTGGGAGATGGTCAGGAATATTTATCCCAGACTAGCAGGTGAAATCTCTTCTACATTTTCCCTCCAATTCATTTTCACCCTTACTCCTATATGTTTGTTTCTGAACTTTGCTCCTGGAGAGCATATTTCCCTTCACCTGGACAGGGTAGTGTTTTGGTATGTCTGGTATGGGGACCTGCACCCCTGTGTCAACACCTGAGGTATGTATTAAAACACAATCCCTGGCCCTGCCCCCAAAACTATTGAGTCAGAATATCTGGGAGGAATGTGCGTATTTAATGATCTCAAGTTTGAGAAGAACTAGGACTCAGAAGACACAAAGACCTGACCTCAAGCCATGGTGTTGCCGGTTACTGTGTGATCTTAGGCAAGTTATTCTACCTTTGTCTCAGTTCTCTGGATGCAAAGCAGGGGTAATTATACCTACTTGATATTGTTGTTGCAAGTATTAAGTAGCATATTTTAAATTAATGTTCACAGTTTAGCATGGAGCAGAGTAAGCATTCAATATATGCTAGTGACCATGTTTGCTATCAACTGGATAAAACTTCTTGAAGGTCAGAGCCTCCCAAGTTGCAGACGAACTCATTTGCCCTTACAGGACAGTCCCCCTTAGCCTTCATCAGCAGGCCTCCCACATGCTCTGCCTCCGTGCAGAGACAGCTGACCTACGCCCTTGTCCCAGGCATCTGCCCAGGACAGACTTCCCTGTAGCTCTTGCCCTTCCTGCTCCCTGCCTTTGTCTTCTTGGCTCTCAGCCCGCAGCTCTGTTCTCTGACTTCCATATCTGCTGCGTTGCTCACCTGGGTGGCCTCTTCGGACTCCTTTTGCTGTCACGTGAAAGGCTGCCTGTCTTTAATCTGCATGTTATCTTTATTTCAGCATTACTCACAATTCTCTGTAAAAGACTCCCTCCTCCATTCCCTTTCCTGTGGGTCTCCCAGGGGTGCATCTAAATCCTCAGTCCCTGGTCAGAGAAAGGGAATCCAGACAAACCACACAGGAAACCCCAATTCTCTGTGAAGAGACACACAGCACAGTAGAAAACAATGAGAGTATTTGCTTAAAAATACTGGCCTCCCAGAGTCAGAACCTTTGGTTCTTACTCCATCTCATGAAAGCCTTTGTATTTCCTTGTAAATGCCATCCCACCCTTTTGCCTTTCAGAGCTGAAACATGGGTTTGCGCTGAGCCCTTTCAGAAAACTAGGTGTGTTCAGTAGGGTGTGTTGGAACAATTAAACCAGCTTTGTGAGCATGACAGCTTCCAACTCAAGGAGTTGGTTGTTAGCTGCTCCAAACTTGAAATGCCAAATACATGTGGCTGTGAGTGGGTGGTTATGATTTCTGTCTCTCTCTTCTCTTGCATGCACTTCTTATACTTGCTAAGCTTCAGCAACTGGGGACTCTTCCCAAGGGAGTACTACAGAAAAGAAATGTTTCTAGCATAGTTGTCCTTCCTTAATGGTTGAGCAACAATACCCGCTATATGAAAGGAGCATGAAGTAATCATGTTCCCACAGAATCTCAAAACACCAAATGTAAACTAATTCACTCGGATGCCTTTGTAATGGAAGGAGTCAGAAAATATTATTGTTCTTGGTGTTCAGGTGTGAGATTGGAGGAATGGGATCATTCAGTCGTTTCCCCGAGGCTGCTCTGTGAATCTCTAGTGGGAAGAGAACTTCAGTAACAGCAGCCATCAGCCCTTCTTAAGTACCCGGCTCCCCTTGACATTGCCGGCCCTTGTTCTCTGGAGGTGGACGCCGGCTCTCATGAGAAGCAATTCTCTCTCTCTGCCTGTCTCTGTCTCTGCCTGTCTCTCTCTCACACATACACAAAATACACTAACACACACGGCTGGGTAGACACAGGAACATTGACTTTCCTTAGACTCTGCTTTTTACAGACTAAACAGTATACTTTGATAACACACCTCAGAGACACACTTATTGGAATGAAGATAGTCCTGGATATGTGAATAAAGAACAAACAAACAACAACGACAACAAAAAAACTATACAATCTCTATGGGAAGAAGAGTGTACCAGACATGAATTTTGGAAACCACCGATCACAATTATATTGCTTGGAAGTAAAATAAATATTGAGGCATCAGTAAGGTTGATACAGTGACTATGAGATAGACTGTAAGGTGAGCAGACTTATATTTACAGGAAACCAAATATAAAATGTAAAAAACATAAGAATAAAATTAGTGAGTATCTGGATCAGGTATTGAGGGAATAAGCTAAGAGTGAGCGTGTTTCCTATAATAAACTAAATTTAGGCAGTAATTAGTGTCAGCCAGCATTCACTGTTTTTCCAACTGCTCAGGATTTTCGTCAATTATAAAAGTGTAACAGTTCTACCCAAGTA
Organism: Furipterus horrens; assembly: GCF_987537825.1. Classification (NCBI taxonomy): domain Eukaryota; kingdom Metazoa; phylum Chordata; class Mammalia; order Chiroptera; family Furipteridae; genus Furipterus; species Furipterus horrens. Next base: position 24,350,256 of record NW_028327181.1, on the reverse strand, counting down.
CATGCGGACATTTGAACTTTTCTGGTTTGAGCAGCCAAGGCCCGGGGCCAAGGGATCCTCCTCAGGACTTCCCAGGGAAAAAGGAGAAATAACTGTTGGATAGTGTCAAAGGAACACCTCTCCTGGGGTTCTCACTCTTCAACTAAATAAAATCCTTAAGCCAAGGGGCTGAGGCACTGAGCATGGGAGTTTGGGTATCAGCTAGTAGGTGAAAAAAGGCGGTTGACTCTCAAAGGTCTGTAATGTGCACACACATTTAGCAACAAGATGACCCTCCAGCAATCACTAATGAGGGAGAAGAAAATCACAGCATGAGAAATACCCAACAAAAGGAAACGGTCATATAAAAATGAGGTAGGTAGCCTTGGCTGGTGTGGCTCAGTGGACTGAGCTTCGGCCTGCAAACAGAAGGGTTGACAGTTCGATTCCCAGTCAGGGCACGTGCCTGGGTTGCAGGCCGGGTACCCAGTTAGGGGCACACGAGAGGCAGCCAATCAGTGTATCTCTCACACATCGATGTTTCTCTCCCTCTCTTTCTCCCTCCCTTCCCCTCTCTCTAAAATGCAATAAATAAAATATATAAAAAATAAAAATGAGGTAGGTAAACATTTATTGACATGAAAATTTTAAAAAATTGTTAACGGAAAAAGCAAATTTGCACACATTTTCAATATAGTATTGTGTCTGATAAAAATTATATAATATATATGAAACATACCAAAATATTGACTATCTCTGAATTGTAGCATTATTGATTTTTTCCATTTTGCCACCATTTCCAGTTTTTTAACAATGAACTTATATCGTTTTATCAACTGTATTGTTTCAAATATTATACAGAATGTCTCTGCATAAAAATAATATTTTAAAAGTATTTAAAAAATATTAAAACTGACTTTAGAGAGACAGAAGAAGGGAGAGAAATAGGAAGAGAGGGAGGGAGAGGGAGAGAGAGAGAGAGAGAGAGAGAGAGAGAGAGAGAGAGAGAGAGAGAGAAACATCGATTTGTTGTTTCAGTTACTTACACATACCTTGGTTGCTTCTTTTATGTGCCCTGACAGGAGATTCAACCTACATACAATCTTGGCGTGTCAGGATGACACCCTAACCAACTGAGCTACCCAGCCAGGGCTACAAATATTTTTGTTTAAAGGCAATTTCACTGTACATTTTTTTTTTTTTAGATTTTTAAATTTATTTACTTTTAGAGAGAGGGGAAGGGAGAGTGAAAGAGAGGGAGAGAAACATCAGTGTGCAAAAGATACACGAACTGATTGCCTCTCACATACCCTAACTGGGCACTTGGCCTACAACCCAGGCATGTGCTCTGACTGGGAATAGAACCAGCGACATTTCAGTTCGCAGGCAGTGCTCAATCCATAGAGCCACACCAACCAAGGCTAAAAAAATATTTTTATTTAAAATAAGCACAAAGGGCCATACTCCCTTTTACCACCTACAGTAAGGAGAGATTCAGGAACAACATAGGAATTCATCAATCATTCACGTCTCCTATGCTCCAGGTGTCAAGTGTAGGAATCCAGGCTGAATCAGGCTGTGCTGCATCCTGGGTTCCTCCATAGAGAAGACAGGAAATTTCCACGGAGCCTGGCCACCCCGCAGAGTTTGCAATAGCAGTCAACTACTGCAGTTCCCTCCGTTTCACCGGGACATGGGTAGAATAGCAAGATGTTCTTTGAGGTAGGACAGTCCTCGTGGCATCTCTCAGGTGACCTCATCGGGTTCCTGCTGTTGGTTCTCTGGGGCGGTCTATGACATTTTAAAACTAGTTACCAACACAGCTCCCTAAAAGTATAGTCTGGCATGTAAAAGCCATTTCAGCCTGAAGACCCTGCTTAGAGGCTGCGCGGGAGCAGACAACGGTTTATATAACAGGTTGTCTTTGTTCCTTTAGCCATCTGTGACCTTTCCACTCCTTCCTGCTGACAACATCCCCAGCAGAAAAATGCAATCTGTTTAGCCTAACAGGCCTCTCGCCCTCCTGAGCCTTAGCAGAGAATAATAACAGCAGCTGCATGAATTTTACTTAATATAAATACTTTATTTACTTTTGTATTTAATTTATGCATCTGTGCACTGTTTGCACAGCTGTTTGATGTCTGTGTGAACCCATAGGTTAGCCTTTGTTGACTTGTTCTATCTTAAACTCTACACATTGAGAAATGAAGGGGCTCCCAGCTCACTTTTCCTTGCCAGCTTCCCGCATGGCACTGGACACGTGAAAACTGGAGAATTAGTCATCTCCTGTAAGATACTTTTCTCCCCTGGTCAAGAAAAGGGCCAGATTTCCTGATCTGCTCAGGGCAAACATGATAGTTGTTTTTGTTTTCCTCATAAAAGGATACCATTATAGTATCAAGGTGATGTTGAGGAGGTTTTGTCTTTCCCCAAAAACTGCCCCAGAGGATTTGGCGAGGTATCGGATGTGAGACCTAGCCCGGAAGCAGGGCTAGTAATTATGGAACAGGTGGGATGGAAACATTGCTCTCTCATGGAGACTGACTTGCCCATCAGAAAACTGAGAAAGGTATGTGAAATGCCAGTGGTTTGGCTAATCGACATACCAAACCTTATCTTGAGTCACAGTATTTGTTTTTGTTTTTGATGCTATCTTTTTGTGGGTGTGAGAAAAGCCAAATGCACTGTGTAGAGTTACTGGTAGAGAGAGGGGGGAGAGGGAGAGAGAGGGAGTAGAGAGAGAGAGAGAGAGAGAGAGAGAGAGAGATTAATTTGTCATTGTTGTTCCACTTATCCATGCATTCATTGATTGGCTTTTGTATGTGACCTGACCAGGGATTGAACCCCCAACCTTGGCATATTGGGACGATACTCTGTCCAACTGAGTTACCCAGCGAGGGCTGACATTATTCTTCAATAACATTTTTGTCCAGTTTTGTGTGACCTAGCCATCAATATATCATTATTAAAAAATAGATAATAAAGATCAGTTACAGGTTGAATTTTACTCAGAATTAAAAAAAAAAAATCTCTCTGTGCCTCAGTTTCCCTGAGTAGTGCCTCAATCTTGTTGATAAAGCCTTAGGTCGACTATGAAAAACTGTGAATTACCTAAATTACAACTTTCTGAGCTGCTGGACCTTTCTATCACGAATTAGGTACTCTTTAACAAAGTCGTCTGTTCCCATGAGTGAAATGGTTGCTGTTTTGTTAAAATCCATCGAGAACAAAAGAGAAGTATTCAGTACTTTTTAAATTAGGTCATGACTCAGGCCAAAAGAAGTGAACCAGTAAGTTTGTTTCTATTATCAGCTCCGCTTAAGACTGGTCTTTTATATCACTCTCAGGGGTGATGCTGTTTGTTTTACATAAGAGACAAAATTGAGTGGGAACAGGGAAATAATATTTTAATAGGGTAGTTTTATTGTTTTTCTGATATATCGTGGCCCCCTTCATCCCCCGTATATCCAAGAATCAGCCATACTTAAAGTTCAATACAAAGGAATGTCCAAAGCCAAGTGCAAGTAACTGATTTTTAAAAAATAATAAAATTGGCATATTGGATTCTCTACTACAGTTCTTCTCGAGTTGCCCAGGAAACCTAGCACCTACTGTGTTTAGTTTCACTTAAGATAGGTAAATTCTCAGCCAACACATATTTTGAATTTAGCAGGAAAACATAGATGTTTTAGATCTTCTGAGCTGCACTAAGTTCTGGAAGCTGGAAGCCATAAAAGAGGAAATTGTGGGAGGGGAATTGCAGCGAGCACCCTGGGAAAGCAGGAGCCCTGGGGTTGAATGACCTCGCTTTGATCTCTTGCTTTCCCAAGTCACTTTCCCATGCACTTCCTTAACAGTGGTTTCAGTTCTTGAGATCCAATAAAAAGGCTTTGGTGTTGGGAGCATCACGAAGCAGCTGAGTGCTGATTCAGGCAGAGCTCTGAGAGAGGAGCGGAGCACTCCCTGTATTTACAGTGAATGTTGTGTGTGTGTGTGTGTGTGTGTGTGTGTGTGTGTGTGTGTGTGTGTGTTTTCTCATGAGAAGTGGCAACATCTCCACAGTGTCACAGCCACCAGTGGGAGACTTAGTATCCTTTAAGTCACCTCACTTAAAGATACTTTTTTATTTTTGCTTAAACAACAGAAATATATTTTCTCACAGTTCTGGAGTCTGGAAGGACAAGATCCCTGTGTCAGCAAGATTAGTTTCTTCTGAAGCTTCCCTCTTTGGCTTGCAAATGGGCGACTTCTTCCTATGCCTTCACACGACCTTCCCTTTGTGTATCAAACATACATTTTATTTTTTTATCCTTACCTGAGGACTTTTCTTTTTTCTTTCATTGCTTTTAGAGAGAGAGGCAGGGGGAAGAGAGAGAGAAACATTAATATGAAAGAGAAACATGAACTGGTTGCCTTCTCAAATGTGCCGTGACTGGGGATCGAACCCATAGCCTGGGTATGTGCTCTGACTGGGAATCGAACCGGTGACCTTTTTGGTGTACAGGACGATGCTCCAACCAACTGAGCTACACTGGCCAAGACTTCTAATATACATTTTAAACAAAGCAGCATGTTTGCTGAGGACATACAGGTTCAGAATGTTCCCTAGACCCAATTCCCTTCCAAATGTTAAGGATCTCATATATAGAAATATTACTGTTGTCTCTGTTAATTCTTTTAGGAGCCTTCAAATAATTTTGCCTGATAAGAAGTGGAATTAATACTTTACACAAAAACTTACATTTCAATATGATTCCTTTCGTATTCTGGTTGAAGTTCACATCTGACTGTAAAATGGATTCTGTGTTGTTTGTGAGGATGCCAGGTATAGACCCCAGGCAGCGGGCAACTTGCTCAGGTGACTGAGGTTGCTTTCCTGCTTCAGACATTTTTTCTGATCATTTTGAAATGCTGAGTGATTTTCATGTCTTTAGTTGATTTCAAAAAATATATTTATTTCTTCCTCATTTTCAAAGTATTAGACGAAGAAGTTTGGGAAACATAAGTATCAGTATTAATTTCCAAATTTTCTTTTTTCCAAAGGTTTTTCATAATAATTAAATTATTCTACTCTGATATCTACAAAAGAAGAAAGAAAGCAGGCCCCTTGTACAGATGGAAACACAGAAATGTTAATTAACTTGTTCAAGGTTACACAGTGGGGCAAGATAAAAAAAAAAAAAAGGACAACTAACATCTAAAGTTTACCAGATTCCTTTCCACGTGGTGATTACTTCATTTGCGAATGAAATATAATTTGGCTTTAACTTTCTGTACCTTTAATTTTTATATATCAAAACCTAATTGCAAGGTTAATCTATGATTTTGCCTTACAGGCATTATATTACTAATTTAACATGTACCCCTCTATGCTGGTTCTTGATCTTTTCTTAAATTTTTGGTATAATTAGTTTTGATTTCCAGTGAATTGCAAATTACATAATTTTATAATTTACAGTAGTCCCCACTTGTAATAAGTATGAAGAAGATACATCCATAGCAATAAGCAACAGCAGAAAATAAATGAGCATAGAGATTCTGTCAGCTGACAGTACTATTTATTTATTCATTTGGCAATGCGGATACAATGGTGAATAAACAAAATCCCTGCCCTCATGGAGCACTTATTTTAGTAAGAGAGGCAAATAATAAATAACCATTTACAAACACAATCATGTAGTGGTAAGGGCTGTAAAAAAAAAAAAGCAGTCAGAGAACAGAAGGCAAAACTATTTTAGCAGTTGAGAAGGTTATTTTTTAATTTTTATACATTTTATTTATTTATTTTTAGAGAGAAGGGAAGGGAGGGAGAAAGAGAAACATCAATGTGTGAGAGACACATCAATCAGTCGCTTCTCCTATGCCCCCATCTGGGGGCCTGACCCACCACCCAGGCATGTACTCTGACTGGGTATCGAGCCTGCAGCCTTTCAGTTGGCAGGCTGGTGCTCAATTCACTGAGCCACGCCAGCCAGGAAGAGAAGGTTATTTTAAAAGCTAGGAAGAAGTGTCCCTTGCTGCTGTAGGAAACAGCTGGAGGCTAGCCCTGGGTAGCTGGGGCAGAATGAATGTTAAGAGGCAGAGACTGGAGAGGTGAACAGGGGCTGAAGGGCTGGCAAGGCTGGGGAAAGGACTTTGAATTTTACCGTAGTGTGATTAGAAGCGTAGAGCACTGAGAGATTGGAGCAAGGAATAGCACATTATCTTACTAGTGTTTTAAAAGAAATTCTCTGGTTGCTGAGTTGAGACCATGGAGGGGAAAGAATGAAAACAAGGAGACCAGTTAGTCACCCAGGAAGGAGATTATGTGGGACAGATGCAGTGTTAGTGGTTAATAGAGAGGAGAGAGATTAGATTCAGTATGTGTTTTGACCGAAGAACTGGAAGGATTTGCTACTAAAAGGAATGTGGTGTTTGAGAGAAAGGGATGTTTTTCTTTTGAGATGGGGAAGAGTTGCAGGAAGCAATTTTAGGTTTTGTTTTTAATACAGAAAACCAAGACTTCTGTTTTGGACCCATTAAGTTTGAGATATCCAAGTGGAGTTGTCAGGAGGCAGCCGGATATTTGAGCCTGGAGTGCTGGGGAGAGGTCAAGGTTAAAGATATACATCAGTGAATGGAGGCCATTTAAAGCCACGGGCTGCAGGGGACTGCCCTGGGAGGGAGAGGAGAAAGAGAATGGGAAAGGCTGAAGGTCAGAACCCCGGGGCAGTCAACATTTAGAATTCTGGAAGAGGAGAGGGACCCTATGGAGGAAATAGAAAAGGAGCTACTGTCTGGCTGAACCATTCAAGAGGGGGCGTGTAGATAAGTACAACTGATGTTAAGATTTAAAGATTGGGAAAAAATACCAAACACAAAACAATTGTGGGAGAACAACTAAAAGTTCTATATTATCGTGATAGAGAATAATGAACCAAAATGTGACCAGGAGAGGAGAGAAGATGGGAAATTGATCATTTCGATGAATGCCCCAGGGATTTGTCACGGAAGCAGAGAATAGGGCTTCTGACCACTTCCTAAAATGTTGCTCAAGAGCAGTTTTTTGTTGCAAAGGGCTCCGTGTGTTGGGAGGCGACTCCATGGGCATCCACATTAGCTAGGAGAATGCCGCACACAGACAACGCGACTTTCTCAAGAATTTATTTTGTTGTTCTGTTTTACCGGGACACAATATGGCACTGGCCCTTGGGGCAGGAAAACAAAAACAAAAACAAGGTAATGTCAAACAGCACTTTGGGAAAATTCTCTGTTAAGCCTGGCCTACTTTCAGCAAGTCAGTTTTCTCAAGCCAGCTGTTGAGCATTCAATCTGAGAACGGGAAGAAGGCTGCTTTCTCTCCCTTGCTTGGTTCCCAGGCTCTCTCTAAAACTCCAGTTTAGGTAAGTGTGTTGCAGTCCTCAGTGTGGCTGCTGTCCTTGCTGGCTCTGCTTGTCTGCACCATGACGCTGCTCAGTGCCTGGAGGGGACTGCAGTGCAACAGATCCGAGATGCCAAGAGTGAGCCCAGATGCTACCCCCGGAAGATGCCAGTGCCAAGGCCGAAAAAGGAGGCCAGACTGAGGCCTCCAGCAGCTTCAGAGAGAGGGGAAATTTGTCTTTTTCTTCCCCATCCTGCCCCTCATCTTGGGAATACTGAATCAAGCCATAACAAATGCAGTTATTGAAATTATTTTACAGCTGGACAGGCTTTTTCTTTTTTTGGGACTGTTACAATTTTTAGGATAAATTGAATCACTAGGGTATTATCAGGTCAGAGATAATTGGTTACAAACATCTGAAACATGAAGTTCGGATGGCTGCAGAATTGCCCAGAAGTCACAACCTTTAGTTTATCTGCAGGTTTAACTATCATAACTATTTATTCATAGGATATTTGAATGCTTCTTTCCAAGGAGACCAAGTGCCGGATCTGAACAACCGTAAGGAGAATCAGCACACTTGAGCTTGCTCAGATACCTCTGACATTTGGGAATCACATCAGGAATCAAATTGTTCTTTCTTTGAACAGGGGAAAAGATACCAAAAATGTTTTGAGACTCTGAAATTAACTATCTGTCATTCAATGTATGCATAGGTCCTAGCTCCTTTATATGTTATTCATCCTTTCTACCAGCTGAACATACACCATTTAACAGCCAGCCAATGCAGCTGAATTTTGGGATGTGATGACGAAACTGGGATGTGAAGGCTCTATCAAAAAAAAAAAAAAAAAAAAAATACGGAATGTCATTATCTTACTTGAGAGTAGTCAAGGGACTAGAGCCTTGGGCAAAACTTGCTTTTCATGATGACTTGGTTTGATGTCCTACACTGACTTCCTCCCGACATTAAAGGAAGTTTTATGTTTCATGTTCACCATTTCCAGGACCCACACAAGCAACTGAATTCCTCTCTGCATACTGGCCTCTCTCTGGCAGAGATAGCTCTCTGTGGTAAAAGCTGAGTCCATGAAATGGTTAGTTTGGAGAAAGTAATTTTTAAACTCTTGGGTTTACGTTGACATTGAAGGTCTCTAGTTTTCCTCATTTACTTTGCTGTGTTGCTAGCACTTAGGAAGTACCCATTAAGAGCGTTATGAATCTTAAGTGCACCTGTTTCCAGTAGTTGTCTATATATTGGGACACATTTATTTAAAGAAGGCTTCTTTAAATTTTCCCACCCCAGTCTGTGCCTCTATGCAAATCTTCTCATTCCCGCCCTTGTTCTGTGCTATAAAACATCTGGAATCTTGGTCCACGTTGAGTATATTGAAGCTGGCAAGAGTGGGATTACTGTCAATGTTCACTGCTTAATTTCTCTCCAGAATGTGGTGAAATCCTGCTTCACATACATGCCCTTAAAATTCTGCTAAGAGTGGTCAAGGCCACGTTGTATATCCAATAACTCCCACTGAAATGACTAAGCGTCGAATGGACCTGAATCACTGCAGTGACATTGGATGATGTAGGACTAAGAGTTACATTATGTAGGTTAACTACCCCTCCCAACATTTAGATATCAGATGGGTCAGAAGGAGTGAAACGTACATATATAAAATAAAAAAAATGAAAATAGAAAACGGTAGAATGTCAAGATATATTATTACACAGATGCAAGTGCTGCGCAGGCTTGAGAGGCTGAACAAAGGAAAAGGGCAAGAAACAAGGTTAGTGCCATCCACAGGCAGGGGGTTTTCTGTAAGCTCCTTCACTCCTTTCCAAAACCTCCTTTCAGTCTACCCACGCACCTTCAGGTTTGTTTTCACCCTTTCTTGTCCTACCTCTCCCCTGCCATGTCACTTCCAATCTCCTGGTCCGTAACTCTAAATCAAGAAGGAAACGGAGGAACTTTTGGACCCCTCATTCCCAATAATGACCGATGCGAGTTGGTTTTAGATCCAAATGCGAAGGAGATGGAGAGACGAGGATCTTCCTGACTTGCGGCAACGCCCCCTTCCCTCTCTCGCTCGGTGACAGTATTCAAGGGTCAGCGGGGAGTGGAGAAGACCCACTGCCGTAGTCTCACCGGAGGTCTCTTCCTGGTGTTATCGCTGCTGCAGCACGTTTTTTATTTTTGTACCGCAGCGCAACGTAGAAGCCGAGGTAGAAGACCGCGCCCGAACCTCCAGGGAAGTGGCTCAGGTCTCCTGACGCTACCGGCCACCCCCTGCGGCCGCCCCCTGCGGCCACACCGCCGTGCACGTGCGCTCCCGGGACAACGGCAGGCGAGGCCTGGGCGCGCCCCCGCCTCCCACGGCTGCGCGCGCGCTCCGCCCGCCCCCCTCGCGCGTACTCGTGCCCGCGGCCGCGGCGGCGCGCCTCTTCTACCCGCTGCGGGCGTCGCGGTGCAGGAGGAGGCGGAGCGCAGGAGGCGGAGGCCGGGCGGGCATCAGGCTCCGGCGGGCGCGCGCCGGCGAGCAAGGCGGGGGCGCGGCGGGGGCGGCTCGAGGGCGGCTGGCAGGGGCTCAGAGCCCGAGGATCGCAGACCCGGGCCGACTCCGCCGGCGCGGGCGATCGTGGCGCGTGACGGAGGTGGGGACTGTGAGGCCGCGGCCGGGAGCCCGGCGTCCCCGCCCCCGAGCCTGACGGGCGGCCGGGCGGGATGAGGCGCTGGCTCGGGGGGCCCCCGGCCGAGCCTCCGCGGCTGCCCTGGGCGGCCAGGCGCTAGGGCTTGCGGCGCGATCGGTGATCGGCGGCGAAGACGAGGAGAACGAGGAGGCTGAGGAGGAGACGGCAGCGGGCCCGGCGCCCGCGGAGGGCAGACACGGAGCGGCGAGCGGGGCGCAGCGAGGCCGCAGCGGCGCGGCGGGGCCGCGGGGCTCGGTAAGGCGGGGGCCGCGGGCGGGCCGGGGGCGCCGGTGACGTGGGCAGGCGCCGCGGGGAAGGCTGCGGGGGGCCTTGCTTTCCTTTTTGGAAAAAATTCTTTTTAAAGTAAATGCTCCGGATCGAATGTTCTTAGACCATCTCGGGTTTCCCCCGTCCCTCCGTGCTCAGTGCCCCAGCCTCCCGGGGGCACCCGGCTTCGGGCCGACCGCCTTCCGCGCCAGCATCTCCCCTGGCCCCACGGCCTCGGCAGGCGAGGGGTTCGGGCGCATTTCTGGCCCTCCGTGGAGCTCCAGCCCGAGGAGGTCCGGGCGAGCCCGAGCCGCGCCTCCCAGGGATGGCAGAAGGGCTCCGGGGACACAGCACGCGCAGTGGTCCGGCGCGCGAGCGTTTCCCTCCAGTGCTGCCCCCGGGGTTCGTGGGGGCGGGCTGGGCGGCGTGTCTCAGCTCGCGGGGAGACTCATGTGGAGTTTTCCCTCTCATCTCTAATTGGCTAAAGTTGCTGCTCCATACTGGACGGTGCTGATGACTTAGTGCCCTTTTTCCTCCTTGAACTCCCGCTACCCCCAGATCTTGCTTTTCCCATTTTGTTGACTTTCAATATTTTATGTTGAAGATTTTCGCAAATAGATTACAAGAAACGGTAGGAAGAGGAAGTCAAGCTTGATTTCTTAGTTTTAGTCTACTTCTGGGCCCCTTTTAACTTCACCTTCTCTTGCTGAAGCCTAAAAAAGGAAGAGGGGAGAAGGCGACCCACAGCAGGATGCTTGGGATGCACGTTAATAGTTGGCTTTTAGGAAATAGAATTGGGATAATTACAATTTTGAGCTGCATGCAGAATTGCAGCTTGCTTTTAAAATGCTTGGGGCACTGCATGATGCTACATGGATAGCTGGCAGCTGGGCCACATCGCCTTGTCGTCAGCATCTCTTTTATGTTCCATTCTTTCAGGCTTTTATTTGGCACAGATTTAGACCTTTTAAGCCATTCTGAACAGGGACAACTTCAGATACATCGGTTGCCTTTGTAAACGTTGTCTACGTTTGTATTTCTACTGGAAGAAAAGAAAGCATATGGAGCTGGAGTGCAGTGGCTCTTAGAGTCCAGAAATGTGCTAGTTGGGTCGTGGAATTGGATTTATTGTTGCAATATTTTCGGGTAGCGATGGTTGTGATTCAATGTATTTTCTTCTTACTGGGTAAATTAAAGTCTAACTGGGAATCTTGACATTTGCTCCTTGGGCTCGAGACTGAAGGAAATAGAAGCTTTAATTGCTGCTACAACATGATCTCAAAGTTTTTCAGGAACTCATTGGTGTGGATTCTTTTGATAGGGCTCTTTGTGAGGATGGGGTGTGATGCTGCTGTGATTCCCATTTTCAGGACTATCTGGAGGCTGCTTCATTTTTAAAATTGGTTGTGTGGTGATGCTTAATAGACTAAGTCCAGGGGTTATAGGAGCCTGGAACTGTGCCCCAGCCAGTTATCTCCCTGCCATCGTCTCCATAGCAGGCCATGGAACAAAGCAGCACTTTGGACAGAGGCTTGTCCACACAGAGCTGGGGTGGAAGCCCAGTTTACTGCCCGGCGGTGCACATGGAAGTGGGTGACCTGGTATAAGTGGGCCGGAGAGGAATGTTAGTTGCAAGAATCTTTTTCAGTTACATAACTTTTGTTTTCTAAGGACAGACTAAGCAGCAGCCAGGCAGGCTCAACTGTCATTAGGGTCTTTGATGGGGGTTTGGATTCCAGTAGTTATGTTCCTTTTATGTCCCAATCCGAAGCTATTCTGCAGTTGGGCTGAGACTTTAATGTCAGTACAACCATCGTCTCTTCTCTCTTTCTCTTGTTCTCTGTTTAGATGACTTATTCAGCAGTGTTTCCCCTTTCCACCCTGGCCTGGGTTTGTTGTCTGCATCGTATACATGCATTCATTGTTGACTGTAAATGTGTTTAACAAACGTCAAGGACTAGTAGTTGTTTTCCTCAGAAGACCACGGTAGCAGAAGAAAAATGGCAAGAAATGAACTAAACATTGTTCATTGTTTATTCTTATAAGGAATGAGAATGTGTTAGATCTCTTCTAGTTTTTCAAAACTTTGATTCTATCTCATTCTTAGGAAATCTACAGTTTGGAACTTTTGGAATTTTTCATTATTTTGGAGCAGATGGCAAAGTTTATAGAGACTTTTGAGTTTCATTAAAGCATCTGTTCAAAATATCAAAGGAGGTTACAAGTTCGGATTTGTGAGAAGAGCTGTTTAGTAAACAAGAAAAAAATTATTTTTCTGCATTATTTAGGACAGAAGTTGACAAAACTCAGTCTTTCTCTAAACCTGGCCCACAGCTTGTTTTTTGTACGGCCTATGAACTAAGAATGATAAAAAACTTTAAGTGCTTGAAAAAAATCAAAAGAAGAATAACATTTCATGACATGTGCAAGTTATGTGAAATTCCGATATCAGTGTTCATAAATGACGGGGCTTGGCGCGCAGCCCTGCTCGTTCCTTTATGTGTTGTCTGTGGCTGCATTGGCAGTACGGCAGCAGAGTCGCATTCCTGCAACAGGGATAGTGGTGCCTGTACAGCCTAAACTATTTATTATCTGGCCCTTTACAGAAAAAGTTTGCCCAACTCTGATTTAGGACTTAACATTTTATGCCTTACTTAGCACAAGTGTTATTTTGTATTGTAGCATTATAAGGGTTAAGACTCTGGAAAGGTACTGATTTTTGCTTCGGAGCATAAACTTTGATCCTGGACACACTAACATCTTGGTGCCTCAGGTACGTCCTTTGTAATCAGACAACGACAGTAGAATCTACCTTTGAAGGGTGTAGTGATGATTAAAGGAAACGGTACATGTCAAGTCTTAGTGCAATGTAAGTATATAGTAAGCACTCAGTACGATGTAGATAATGATGATTATAAATTGTAGTCTAAAGATATGCCTAAAATATTGTATATCGCCTTTGCCCCGCTATATTGTATTGTTTTCCTGAGTGATATGCTTACTTGTTATTGACCTTTCAACTTTACTGAAGCCACTAGTTTAGTTAACAGATGATAATTCTAATAATGAGAAAATTTTTAGATGTTATACTGTATTTTTATTGATCACTTATTTAGATGACTAATAATGAGTGGAGGCCGTGGCTCAGTAGCTCAGTTGGTTAGAGTGTTGTGCCGTTATACCAAGGTTTCAGGTTCAATCCCCATTCAGGGCACATACAAGAATCAACCAATGAGTGTATCAATACGTGGAACAACAAATCGGCCTCTCTCTCGCTCTCTCTCCCTCTTTCCCCCTCTCCCTCTTTCCCTCTCTCCCCATCTCCTCTTCTTCCCTTCCCCTTCCCCCCATCCCCCCCAAAAGGGTGGGAAGGTAGTTTTTCTTCTGTTTTCCAGAGATAATTTTTTGATACTGTTCTGTGTTTGCAAATTCAATTTAAATATCAGTTCTATTTTGATACTGGTATTTTTCATTTGTCTGAGAAAGATGTGTGAGAAAAACCTGTTTTAATTAGGCCAGGGTTAGATAACTTTCATTACATGTATATGACACTCTTAAGTCTTCCTTATGATTTGCCTTAGCATCTCTAGAGCATCCTCTTAAAGTTATAATAATAAAAGTTAATATTTTTCTAAAGACCTCGTTTACTATCTAGAAGCTTTAATAGTAAACTGCCTTTTGAAGTTTTTGCTTTAAATTATCTTACAATTGAGAAGTTGGATGTGCTTTTTAACTATGAGTGCTGGTTTATTTAACATTAATCTCAAACTAAGAGTGAGCAAATAAACCAGGCTGTTGTTCTGATTGAGTTAAAGGAAGCAGAACTGGGGTCATTGTGGCTTTTGCAGTCCTACAGATTGTGTAGTTTTCATGTCTTGGGTGATAGATACTTCAATGCGGTGGGATGATCCAAGGGAGGTGGGATGTTCCCACATTGTCCTAGCTGAGCCATTGGGATGCTTGAAGGGAGAGGCCTCCCATAACCGCATAGAGCAGCAGCACCTGGGAAACTAAACTGCGGGCTTCTAATTGTAACACCTTAAGGAAGGTAAAGACCTAAAGAAGACGCAGTATCGTGAGGAGACAGGATTTTCTTTTGAGATTCAACCAACCAACCAACCAGTTTTCTATCTGGAGAGAGAGGAAAGTTGAGAGAGAATATTCCTCAAGGTAGTAAAGATTTGGTTAGACAGCTATTTATAGTCTCACAGTGTACCTGGACAAGAGGGCCTTCCCTGGTATTTAAAGAAGATTGCTTTAGAAACAGGTAAGTGAGACAGAGAAATGAGGTGTTTGGTTTAATTTCTCATGACAAATATATGAACCAGAATGTTCATTGTGGAAGTAGAATTCTGGTTTTCAGAGAGATCCTATTATTCGGCTTATGGCCATATATCCATTTACTACCTTTATGTTTACCCTGGCTGGTTTGGCTCAGTGGATTGAGCGTCGGCCTGCGAGCTAAGTGTCGCTGGTTCGATCTTCCAGTCAGGGCACATCAGAGAAGGAAAACTCTGTCTACAAAAAACCTCTGCTGCCTTGTGGCATACCTCTTCAGGGGAAAGGCTAAGGGAGTAAACCCCGACAGAAAATCCGGAGCCGGAGTCCCTAAGGCGGTTCGACGTTGTAGTCAACACCGGCAACTCCTGCGGCGCACCTGAAGCCAAGCTGTATTGACTCCGTCTTTCCCTTGGACCCTTCAGCTGCGAAGAGAGGGGGGGTCTGCTGCATGGGCAACAGCAGACCCTCCATATCACCCTGCCCAGGCTCTGTAGCTTCAGCTTCACTGGAGAGGACACTCCAGCGTCATCGCAAGATGTCGATTCAACACGGGAGGAGACAGATACCGTGTCACTCCCGAGTTGGACTGCACAGCCATTCTCGGCGGTGCAGATAGACTCTTAAGAAGCTACACCATCGTCTCTCGAGACGGACGGCTGCCGACGACCTTTATGTTATGGATTATAATATTAATATTGGAGTTTGTAGAGATGGAAAGTATGGGAAGGAAAAGCATGTTGACCCCATTATAGTAGTGTTATGGTATGTTTACATTGTCTCTATTAGAGTAGATAGGCACCATGCTCTGGGAAATAACTCTAAAGTAGATATTCAGTTTGTTTGCACTGAAAAATCATACAGTCATTACTATATGGGATTCTGCCTCGTGATCTTGGGCCATTTGACTACATTGTTTTTATTCCCTTGTGTGTGAGATGGAAACTGTAATTCCTGTTCCTTTTTTCATTGGAGAGATACATGGTAAAAGGATACTTTAAGAAGAAGAATAGCATTTTCAACAATTTTGAAGAACATATGTGGAGTTCGATAATTACCTAGTATATTAAGCATAGGCATTAAAGTGAAGTAACCTTTAACAGGAAAAGGAAATTTGAACTTGAAGTCATGGGACCTGGGTTCTTTTTTAGCTCTACTGTAAACTGTGACTCTGGACAAGTGATTCATCTCTGAACTTCATTTTCCTTATATCTATAATGAGGGGTCAGACTAGAGGTAAGATCCTTTCTTGCTCCAAAATTATATGATTCTTTGATTTTTTTTTTTAAACTAGAGACCATTCTCTTGCACTTGCTTAGTTTCCGTTGATCTAGTAGTTGCTTTATCTCCAGTGGTCTTCCAGATTCAATAGCAGTTTTGACTCTAGTAAGATGAGGAAAACCAAATCTCTTTTATCAGTAAAAGTATCCTCTCAGTACATACTATGTATTTTGTACCATGCTAGATATAATGGAAAACAGACATGAAAGAAGGTGGCCTTGACTCCTTGCTCTCAGAAAATGTTCATTTCATTGGGAAGATAAACTACATTATGAAAAAGAATATTATTAATGGGTAGGTAGCGGGACAGTGGGATGATCTCTTACCTGATATTTGAAAGACTTGGGATATATTATTGGAGAGGGTACTTTGTGGCCTTGAACGTTTGTAAAATGAGCTTGGTAGAGTCCCTCCAGGTCTGAAATTGATCATATTCTCTTTGATGGAGAAGCAGCTTCTCTGAATCAGCATATCAGGAGACAAGCCAAGTGAGACGTGCTCAGAGCAGACCAGAGCTTTACACTGATTCTCTGTAATTGCTTGATTTGGTAGATGGGAGGGAAGGCTTACGTTAACCTGCCGGAAATGCATTCAAGGACAACCTTTCTCCTGAGAAGGTAAGCATGTGAGAAGTGAGAGCAGACCACAGTGTCCCTTCAGTTGAGGCAAAAAATTGTGCCCTGCTCACGTTCATTTTTGCCTTAAGGCCTCCACTCCTGCAGTTATTTTCTCTCCTTACTGGATCATCTCTTTCCACATGCAAACGTGCCTTCTATTACCTGCAGCATTGATGATTTAATTGTTTACCAAATGCTGTTCTCTGCGGCTTCCTTTCAGTAAAAGGACCCTCAAATTTTATCTGGGCACATGGTGCCCAACTACACAACATTTCTAGCCTCTCTTACAGCTAGATGTAGTCATGTGACTAAATTTTGGTCAGAAGGATGTGCCCGGAAGTGATACGTGCGGTTTCTGGGTCATGGTCTTAGGAAGCTACTTGCTTTGTGCTTCTCTTTACTCCTTTTTGTTCAATGTCACAGGTGAGAGCAACACTTTAGGAGTCTATGGATCAGTAGGAGGGATTCCTGGATGATCTCGTGGAACAGAGCCAGCTCCTAGCCATGGACCGCTCATTTATCTCTGGATGGTTAAGTGAGAGAACAGTAATATTTTATTTTGTTTGGGCCTCCAATACTTTAACTGAATAAATCTCCTCTCTTAAATCATGCTCTCCTCCTTCTTATGATTCCCTTCAGCTCTTGCCCAATTTCTTTCTTTTCTTTTATAGCAAGAGGTGTTTGTATTTGCTGCACTGACTTCCTCAGGCAGCCATGGCCTGTATCTTGCCAAAGCCAGTGATCAGTGTCTACATCCTTTTGACCTCTCACCAGCATTTCACATCGGATGACTTGGATCTTTGATCCCTCACCTAGTCATTCTGTGTCGTTTTGCAGCTTACCTCTTCAGCAACCCCAGCTCTAAAAATTGGAATGTCCCTGGACTCTGCTCATGTTATTTCATCCATTTCCATGGTTTCAGATGCCATTCATATGCTGGTGAGGGTTAAATTCCCATCTCTCGTGCTGATTTCTTTCCCCCCTTGAGCTCTAGACTCATCTGACTTCATTCCTCCACTTGATGTCTGATGGACACCTCAAATGTAGCATGAACAAAGCTGAACTCTAAATTCCTCTTTCTTTCGTTTATTCCTCCCCTCTCCTCTCCCAGGTCTTCACTGTCTCAGGAAGTGGCGCTGCCTTCTGTGGCGCTGTGCAGGTCATACCCTTGGAGACATCTTCCATTTTTCCCTTCTCATCTCGTGTTAAGTCTTCTCAGCGCCAGCTTCAGAATGTAAACTGGACCTGACTACTTCCAGTTTTTTCGCTATTAAAAGCCTAGGCTAATACCCTTTCTCCTCTGGAAAATTGCCAACAGACTTCCCTGCCGCTGCTCTCAGCTCTGTCCCCCTTACCTGTCCGATACACAGGAACTAAAACTAATGTTCACTGTTAATCTGATCAGATGACCTGCCTACTGGCTTTCTAATAAACTCAGTGCTAAAACTAAAACAAAAGTTGTATCATGGAAACAAAACCTCCACCATGGCCACTTATGAGGCCCTATATCAGTGGGGAAGATTTTGCCCTGAGGGGACATTGGGAATCTCTGGAGACATTTTTGGTTGTCAGGACTGGGGGGGTGGGGGGCATGGGGAGAGAGTGCTACTGGCATCTAGTGAGTAGAGACCTGAGAGGCTGCTAAATATCCTACAGTGCCCGAGACAGCTCCCAATAGCAAAGAATAACATAGTTCAGAATGTCTGGAGTGCAAGATCGGGCTCCTGGCTTCCTCTCCAACGTCATCTTCTTTTCTCTATTTGTTCAGTGGGCTGCAGTCACAATGATGTTCTTTTTCTTTCTTAACAGAGCAGTTTTAGGTTTACAGCATACGTGAGCGGAAGGTACAGGTTTCCAATGCAGGAACAGCCTCTCATTATCAGCATCCTCAGAGTGGTATATTTGTTACAGTTGATGAACCGTTATTTACACAGCATTATCACTTAAACTCCATAGTTTATATTAGAGTTCACTCTTGGTGTTACACATTCTATACAGAGACATTTCACTGCCCTGAATATACCCTATGCTTTCCCTACTCATCCCTTGCTTCTCCTCACCCCCAACCCCTAGCAACCAATGATCTTTTTAATGACTCAGTAGCTTTGCCTTTTCTGGAATTTCATATACTTGGCAGCATACAGTATGTAGCCTTTTCCAATTGGCTTCTGTCACTTAGTTGTATGTATTTAAGTTTCCCCATACCATTTCATGGCTTGGGAGCTCATTACTTTTTAACGCTGAATAATATTCCATTGTCTGGGTGTACGGCAGTTTATCCATTCACTTGCTGAAGGACATCTTGGTTGCTTCCAAGTTTTGGCAGTTATGAATAAAATTGCTTACACATCTGTGTGCAGATGTTTGTAGACATAATTTCCACCTCCTTTGGTTGAATACCAAGGAGTATGATTGCTGAATTGTGTGGTAAGAGCATATTTAGTTATAAGAAACCACCAAACTGTCTTCCAAAGTGACTGTGCCATTTTGCATTCCCACGCACAGCGAATGATGTGTTCCTGCTGGTCTACATCTCTGGCATTTGGTATTGCCAGGGTTCTGGATTTTGGCCCTTCTGATAGGTGTATAGGGGATGTTCTTTTTTTTATCCATTGAACAAGCTAAGCACATATCTTCTTAGGGATTTGCCATTGCTGCTCCTTTTGTTTAGAATGCACTTCCTTCAGATCTCTGCCTTCTTTTTCTTCCCTAGAGAGGCCTTTGTGATTACCTGTAAAAGCACAACATTCCAATTTGTCTTCTACATTATTTCATTTATCTTCTTTCTTTTAGTTTATTATTTAATTGCTCATGTATTTAACTTATAATCCCCTCTCCTCATATGACAAGGTTTTTAGCTCTTTTTTGCAGGCCCATCTCTAACATTTTTGGGACTTGGTGCAAGAATACAAATGGAAGTCCATATACCATATGTCTAAAAATTTACAAGTGCTAAATCAAACTAACTGATAAAGCTGTTCTACTGCCTTCCTTAACAAAATTTCAGAGTCACCTAATCAGAGTCAAGCAGGATTCTCAGACATGTCTGCATTCTGCAACAGGACATGGTCAATTGTAAAGGGCCAGCCCCCAACCTGGGGTCCCTTTCTCACTCCAGGCTCCTTGCACAGGGGACTTTGTGTATGTGAACACTCTAGTTCATATATCTCCCCACACCTTTTATACAGCAGGTCCTTGACTATCCCTTGGGCCTAGGGGTGTAAATACTGATGAGTTCATCTTCCCTTGGGAGGACCAACTCAGGGAAGAGGCCTGAACAGACCATGGTGCTGGGCAAGATGAAGACTGGGGGTTAGGCTGCCAGGTGGGCACACCTTTTAGGCCCTGAGAACAACTGGCCCCACGGTCGAGGGTGTGGCCTGTGGGAAACCAGAGCATGACCTTCCCCAGATCCAGGCCAGGGCAGAGCTCCCTATGGCTTAGCTCCAAGATAGTACTGTTCTATCACTGTCAAACTCTGGTCATGATTGTGTTTGTCAGAGCTAGTTATTGTGGAAAATGTTAAATTTCCTCTTATAGTATTCCAAATTAGACATGGTATTCTAATTAGAGCTTTCTAACTAGTGTGCTAGGCAATGCCCTGAATGTGTTACAGATGGGCCAGAAATCCTGATTTCCTTAGTCCTCAGAGAGTATTGTCAGTCATAGAGTGGCAAGAGCCTCTAGGCTGATCCCTGTTGCCCAGCAACAGCATGGCTTATTTACCCCAGTGTGCCTGCACCTGTACAGTCATTTTCTGTGTGTGCCATGAGTGGAAAAAATTGGGAAGCCCTGCTCCAGACTAATACATGGTGACTATGCAGGCATCATAGTTTAATGTGTTTTACATATAGTTTTAAGATAATTTTTTTTTATCAACATCATTATATGATCTGCCTGACAATGTTAGAGGTGTCAAAGTAGGTTTGTGCCCTTCTTATTAATGAGGATATAGATCCAGGTTAAGTGGCTTAATCTAGCTACATATTCTCACTCAAGTAGGGCAGCTGAAACTAGAACTCCTTTCTTCTGACTCTTATTTTGGCATATTCTCTCTACTAACCCAAATTGTTTTTCTTCTACTTTTTTTTTTTTTTGGGAAGCCTATCATTTCAGGTTCATTTAGGGCATGCAGTCAATTAAAATATTTAGAGTTTTTCTATCCCAGTTTATGCTATATTATTTCTTTATTGTTGCTTTTTAATGTGAAGATTCAGCTTTACATTAATCCCTCCTAATGGTATCATTTTTATGTTAGTCAAACTTGATCCAGCATCTTGAAACTTGATGCTCTGTGTTGATAGCTCTCTTCCGTAGATTAGTGTCATATTGAGTTATTAGAGCGATGTTGTCTGAAACGGTCACCCTGTGTCATTTATAAAAAGTTAGATTACATTAAGACAGAAAAATGCAGTACTTCTAGACATAGCTTTTTAATAAACCAGTTATGATAAAATTTTGGCACTTAAATGTAAATTCCCTTCCCTTTAATTTAGTGCCCACTTTGTATTGATCTTTCCGAATGTTATTTTATGTAAACCTCAGAAAAGTGCATCACGTGCTTAAGTCGCCCAATGGGTGGTAGATTGACTCGGAGTTCAAATCTCGGTCTGTTTGACCTCAGTGTTACTGTCTATGTAAAGTAAAATGACTTACCTTGGGCTGGAAAAGGAATGTTTCCCAGATTTATGTTCTTACACGTAGAGTAACTAATTTTGTAATGTTACTCATGCACAGGACCGTTGCCATGTCCCCCTGCCCCCCAAGAATTATCTGGTGTAAATGTCCGTAGCGTGAGGTTGAGAAACCCTGCTTTAAGGGTTTTGAGAAGTCAAGGTGTGTTTGTGTATTTAGCCGATATCGTGGTGATGGGTATTCGAGTGGATGAGCGATGCGCAACGCCTTGTGCCTCTGTATTTTATGTTCTTAATCGTCTGCCTTCCTCCTCGAAACAGGTTGTCAGCGAGAGCAGCGCATGATGTCTATCCATTTCCATTCTCTATTGCTTCTAGAGAACCTGGGATTCTTATAAAGGTTTTCTAAGTGGTGAAGGTTAGGCTTTTTATGTTTTAATGCTTTTTTAAAGAAAAATTAGGACTTTTGATGGGGGAAAAAAAAAAAACTTAAGAAACATGTACCTAAGCTGGTTTCTGTGTATTGATTTGCTAACCAGCGTGACTTCTATGAGAAGGTGTATTTATTGGGTAAAGCACAAATTTGGAGGAATGGTCGCTTAGCATTCTAGTACAAATTCTTTCTTTTTTCCCTTTTTTTGAATTCCAAGGCATGACCAGAATATCATTGTAGCACTTACCTCATTTCTTCCCAGTAACATTTCCAGACTTGATTTTTGTCTTCCTTTGATCTGTATTGCCATATCCTCCCCCATAAGCTTGTTTCATGGTATCACTCTAGCAGATCAAGAACAGTCAGAGGTTCCTGTTCCTAGTATGTTTAACCCTCTTGCTTGATTTTCAGAGAACACTTTTTTATAATCCTCAACTCAAGATTAAGTTTTGCTAAATGGTAAATATATGTCTCATTAATAATATCATTAGCTACTGTTATTATTATTATTATTATTATTATAATTATTATTGACATGCCAGGAACTATTCATAGCCCCTTACCTATATTATCTGGTTTAATCATCACAATTGCCCCATGAAGTAGTTACCCATACCGATCTTTTTTTTATTGTGGTAACATTTACTTAACAAAATTTACTGTCTAAACTATTTATAGGTGTTGAGTTCTGAAGTGCTAAGTATATTCACACTGTTGTGAAACTGATCTCCAGAACTTTTTCATCTTGGAGAACTACCACTGTGCCCATTAAACAACACTGCTTCATTCCTCCCTCCCTGCAGCCTGGTTCTGTGAATTTGACTACTTTAGATACTTCATGCCAATGGAGTCATAGAGGGTTTTTGTTCTTTGTCTTTTTTGTGTGACTGGCTTAGTTCACTTAGCATAATGCCCTCAAGGTTCATCACATGTAACATGTGACAAGATTTCCTTCCTTTTTAAAGACGAATAGTATCTCATTGTATGTGTGTGTGTGTGTGTGTGTATACACACACACACACACACACACATTGTATGTATATATACACACACACATATATACCTCACGTTTGTTTATCCATTCATCTTTGATGGACACTTGAGTTGCTTCCACCTACTGGTTATTGTGAATAGTGCTGCTATGAACATGGGTGTGCAAATATCTCTTTCATTTCTTGCTTTCAGTTCTTTTGGATATAGACCTAGAAGTAGAATTGCTGAATTATGCAGTAACTGTATTTTTAATTTTTTGAGGACCTGCCATACTGTGTTCCATAGCAGCAGTACCATTTTACATTCCCACCAGCGGTGCACAAGAGTTCCAGTTTCTCCTCATTCCTATCAACACTTGTTATTTTCTGTTTTTGTTTTTTACTAGTAGCCATTCTAATGTGGTTCTGATTTGCATTTGCTCAATAATAGTGATAGTGACCATTTTAAAATATTCTGTTGGTCATTTGTGTATCAGTTTTGGAGAAATGTTCATTCAAGTCTTTGCCTATATTTTGCTCAGGCTGCTTTTTGTTGCTGTAGTTTTTTTATATATTCTGGATATTGATCTCTTTCTTAGCAAATTTATGATTTAAAATAATTTCTCCCATTCTGTGGTTGCCTCTTCACTGTGTTGATAGTATTCTTTAATGCGTGAAGTTTTTAATTTTGATAAAACCCAACTTATCTATTTTGTCTTTTGTTGTCTCTGCTTTTGGTGTCATGTTTAAGAAATTATTCCCAAATCTAGTGTCATGAAGTTTTTCCTCTATGTTTTCTTCTAAGTTTGATAGTTATAGCTCTGTTGTTTGGCTCTTTGATAAGGTTTGGGTTAATTTTTCTATATAGTGTAAAATATGGGCCCAATTTCATTTTTTTTTTGCAAATGGATATCCAGTTTTCCCAATACCTTTGTAGGAAAGACTGTTCTTTTTCAATTTAATGGTCTTGGAACACTTGTTGAAATCAGTATTCATACTGATTTTACAGATGAGGTGATTGGCATTGAGGTGTGGACTGATAGACAATATTAACACATTTTAAAAAGAATTAGTTGCCCTGGCCAGTGTGATTCAGTTGGTTGGAGCATCCTCCCGTAACTGCAAGGCTGCAGATTTGATTCCTTATCAGGACACACACCCAGGTTGCACGTCTGGTCCCCGGTCCTAGCACATTATGATCCTGGGTCCTGGCGCATGCTTCTCTCCCTTCTTCTTTCTCTAAAAGCAATGAGGAAGATGTCCTCGGGTCGGGATAAAAAGATTAAAAAAAAAAAAAAAAGAATTAGTCAGCCTCAAGTAATCTACATTTGGGTAGAGTAAGGTGAAGGTTTTTTTAGGGTTGTGAGGTTTTGTGTGTGTGGGTGTGTTAGTGTGTGTGCATGTGTGTTGTCGTCAAATGTACTGTGCTTTAAAGCTGTAAGCATTACCTAATTGTGCAATGGCATTAAGTAATTTTGCAGAGTCCGAGATGCTTGAAAATTGGTATAGTTGGGTGATACTTTAAATTTAGCAATAATAAGAAGTACTGACTTCTATTCAGAATATATAATATAGGTGTGGGAAAAAGGGTATTTTGATTTATTTTGTTTTGTAAGATGATTTTTTGCCCCTCCCAACTTTATTGAGTTATTATTGACATGTGACATGTAAGTTTAAGATGTATATACTGTGAAATGATTATTACCATAAGGTTAGCTAATATCTTCATCCCCTTCTTCATACCATTCTTTTTGGTGTACTGCTGACATTTAAGATCTACTATCTTAACATCTTTCAAGTGTATAATACAGTATTGTTAAATGTCTTCATCATGCTGTACATAGATCCCCAGAACATAATCATCTCAGCGCTGGAAGTTTGTACCCTTTGACTGAAATTTCTCCATTTTCCCCACCCTTGCCCCTGGCAACCACCATTCTACTCTCTATTTCTGTAAATTTACCTTTTTTTACATTTTACAGATAAGTGAGAACATAGTATTTGTCAATGTCCGTCCATGTTGTTCCAAAAGGAAGGACTTCTTTATTTTTTATGGCTGAATAATACTGCATCGTATAGATGAGTGTACATTGCATTTTCCCGATCCATTCATTCATCCACAGACACGTAGGCCTTTCCATGTATCGGCTGTTGTGAATATGCTGCAGTGAACGTAGAGGTGCAGATAACTCTTTGAGACAGTGATTTCATTTCCTTTGCATACCCAGCAGTGGAATTGCTGGATCATATAGTAGTTCTGTTTCTCATTTTTTGAAGAGTCTCCATACTGTTTTCCACAGTGGCTGCACCAGTCTGCATTCCCACCAAAAGCGCACAAGGGTTCCTTTTCTCCACATTCTCGCCAGCACTTGTCTCTTGTCTTTTTGGTTATAGCCATCCTGACAGGTATGAGAAGATACCTCATTGTATCTTTCATTTGCGTTTCCCTGATGATTAGTGATGTTGGACATCTTTTTGTGTACCTGTTGTCCATTCGTGTATCTTCTTTTGGAAAAAAATTTTACTCAAGTCCTCTGCCCATTTCTTAATCAGGTTTTTTTTAAATGTGCTTTTTCTTTTATTTTTGGTGTAGTTAAAAAGTGTATAATAATTGACTTCTTTGTTGACTCATCTGGGAAAACAAACAGGTTCCCATACATATGTTCAGCCATTCCTCTTGTGGGAATATATTCTGACCTGACATTTTAAAAACTTCCTGAAGTGTATAAAACTGTATTTTGAAATGAATGGTTTTAAAATGGCATTTTTAGCTAGATTTTACAGCTCTTTATTTGTAAGATGGGTTAAACCGATCTC
Source organism: Furipterus horrens (assembly GCF_987537825.1). NCBI lineage: Eukaryota > Metazoa > Chordata > Mammalia > Chiroptera > Furipteridae > Furipterus > Furipterus horrens. Next base: position 24,324,931 of record NW_028327181.1, on the reverse strand, counting down.
AACATTAATTCAGTGACTATTTTCTACCTACCCATTGGAAGTGAATTTGTAGGGGATAAAAAGTAGGGACTTTCTTGATGCCATTTATATTGTTAGAAATTAAAAAGCATAACAGCTAGAATAATTTTCAATATAATATAGTTCAGACTTTTTTAGAAGTTTGGTAAAAATTCAAAGCTTAAAAGTTTATTTTAATTCTATTTTAGTTTATGTCTGGCACGCCCAATTTATTCTTTCCTAAGTAAGCATTGTGAACATTTTGTTAGATTTTCATGTTTTCTCTTAATTTGTATGTGAAGGGCAGACATAATTTTCCTGTTTATATGAGGGTTCATATTCATTTTTCATATGGCAATATGGTAATGGCTAAACATAAACAAGTTTAGTTATCACAATCATCAGAAATTTGAAAAAAATTTTTCTTGCACCAACAATAATACGTAAAAGGAATTTCCGTGTCATTGCTGGTAGCATGTTAATTTCCTGCTAAATAATTTAGATCCTAATATAGTTTTTGCCTTTTTTTATTATACCATTAATAATCTGGGAATCATTTAGCAAAATGTTTAAAGTCTAAATTACTTTGATTAACATAATAAATTGTTTTATCAATTCTGCTTCTGACAGCAGGCAGTTTTCATACATTTATTTGCTTAAGAGTATGTCCTGGAAACTATTTGCTGAATTCCTCATCACCCACTTACTTGGCACAGGAGAGAGGTGGAAAGAGAAAAATGCTTGGTTTTTACTGGCTTTATTTCTTTTAGCATTCTTGCCTAATTAAAACAGGGGCCCCTGCTTCAGCACGTGGAGAACCGAATTCCTGTAGATGGAACTGTTCTCTTATAGGTTAACCTCTTGTAAGGTAGGAAGGGAAGGTCTGAAATAGGAGAAAAGCTTTAGAAAATCTTTCAGATTAGTTTTAGCTAGATTAGTGATTTGAAAAATATTATGATGTTCTTAGTGTTTCAGGGTTATGGATTTTCATAGAAGTAGAAAAAAGAAACTTGATTAAATGAACCTATAAAGACACTACTGGTTTAGAAATATTTCTGAGTTACCAAATTTTATGCAACAAAATCTGTAATAATTTTTTCTTTTTAGTTTCTTTTCCTTCTGTTTAGCCCTGTTCAGAGCCACCCAGTTCTCAGTTTCAACAATAGTTCTGTATTTCTATGGTCTTTGCTGTGTGACTTGTTCTGTTTTGGTTCTTTAAGCTGTATTCCATTTCACTGTGTGCTCATTGAAATTAAAGAAAAAAAAGACTTTGGGTCCATTTCCTCTGAGTGAGGAGCATGGTTTAGCGCAGTGTCGGTGGCTCAGTAAATTTGCGCCAGTATTTGGACCCTCCAGAAGCATGTGCCTTAGTTAGAAACTGTGAAGGGACGTTCTCTGTGCAGAGGGAACGTCTCTGTGCTGGCAGAGACAGTTGCTTTGTGTCTGTTGAGCTCTTCTGCTAAAAGTATTTATTTCAAAAATGCTTATGTAATTTTACTTATCTGCTAATTTTTTAGGGGGAGTAATAATTTTTTAAATTAATTATTCAGCTACAATAACAGTATTTTATTAGAATAGATTTTAGTGGTTGCTCTTAGCATGTGAAAGTAATAGAGATTTATGTAAAAATTGGTGGTTTAAATGGACAGTTTTAACAAGTGTTTTACTTTTATGTTTCAAGAGTTACTAAACTATATAAATAAGGGTGAAATTACTTGTGTTCTAAATTATTATACTGTATATTATTTTAATTATTGTATATTTTAGGCTCTTTTCTATTTTGAAATAAATTTTATACCTGAGATTTCTTATGTACATCATCTTATTTATTTATTTTAAAAAGATTTTATTTATTTAGAGAGAGGGGAAGAGAGCGAGAAAGAAAGGGAAAGAAACATTGATTGGTTGCATGCCTTTTGCATGCCTCCAACTGGGACCTGGCCTGCAACCCAGGCATGTGCCCTGACCGGGAATTGAACCGGTGAACTTTTGGTTTTCAGGACGGTGCCCAACCCACTGAGACACACCAGTCAGGGCTATATTGTCCTATTTTAAAAAGGGACTTTAAGATGTATAATTCTGTATAAAATCCCATAATAATTATTTTTTAAATCATGTATGATTTAAAATAAAGACAACAAGGATGAGAAAGATCCTAAAAAACAAAGTCAAAAAAGCTTTACAGAATAATGTTATATGAACTATGATAATTATGACAAGAAACCATAAGACTATTACTGCCAGTGATGTTCTTTGTGTTTGGCTAGAATTAATATTCATTTATGCCCAGGTAAATAAATTATTTTATTTCACAATAGAGGTTTAATAATTTATGGTTGAAACATAAATGAGATACTATGGCCCTTTGGTTAAGTAATGCACATGCAGGCCTCAGACGAAGGAGTTCACTCTAGTTGTTGCAGCCCATGTCATTGAAGGAATGGGGACAAAAGTTTGTTTGTAACTACCATGGAGCTGAGTATAAAGACGCCAGTGACCTTTGAACTTCTGTGGCTGTGTATCTGAACAAGGAATTGTTTGAGGATGGGAAAAGCTGCCAGAGACTTGGGATATGCTTTCTCCTTGCTTTCTCTGGAATTGTTGAATGACCCTACTCCAGAAAAACGAAAAAGCCAAAAGCAAAAACGAAGAAAAAAACTTAGTTGGAAGAGGCTGTTATTAGTCTCAGAATAATCTTGCATCCATTCAGCTAAACCTCATTAAATATCCATATTCTAAAGTGATAGTTTCTATAAAAATATAGTCACCACTTACAAAAATAGCAATGTTAATTATTGCCGTTTATGCATTGACAAGGCTTACCAGCTTGTGGTTTTTTCCTTTGCAGTTCTGGTATCTTCTTTTTAAAAGTTATCTTCCAGCTCTACTCGTTGAAAAGTCCTGTATCTGGGTCACACTAATTCCTTAGCTTTGTTTTACATTGTTTCAAGGTTGGACATTATTCAGAGAGTGAGACCCATAAATACTTGTGAAATGAATGTGTAAATTAATAAATCCACAGAAAAAAGTGTTGTATTTTGTGTGTGTATGTGTGTGTGAGGAAGTAGGAATAACAGCAATTTTGGTACTTTTTTCCCTTTCTCCCAAGATGATTAAAAAAATCTTGTACCCTCTCTCAATATGAGAATACTATAAATAAAGACACAGAAGAGCTCTTTTGCAGACATAGAGTAGCTCAGTCTTGAGTTTACTTTTGGTTGCACGGGCCAGTGTTCAAACTGGGCTCAGATAACAAGGTTTTATTTCAAATCTGTTGTCCTTGGAAAAACTGACGAATCAATACTACTATTACCATTTCGGAGAAAAGCTGGTTCTGGCTTATATTGTTGATTATATATATGATTAATTGTTGCATAATTACATATGATTAACAGAGCAGGATGTTTGTATTTGAAATTAATGTACCAATTCACCATTAAATAGCGCACATGTTTGGAGGTGGCTCTGTTTCCCATCAATAATGCATTTGTGCATTCATTTTCTTATACTTTTAGGTAGTTCTCTTATCAGTGGTCAGCCCATAAGTTGGTTTACAGTTTATGGTACGTTGCAAAGATCTGAGACTGTATAGCTTAAATGGAGCTGTTGGGATTGAGTCTGTGACCTCATTGGCAGCTTTCTCTGTCTTCGTGAATGACAAGAGATAAGGGGTGAAAAATTAGTGCCGTAGTTACGACAACAAAAACTATTGACTTTTTAGTAACTTTTCTAAATGTGTTTATGTATATATTAAAATACTGATTTACTGGACGTTTAACATAAATTCTTAAATTGATACTTGGAGAGCTTTATTCATCATACTTATACAAAAAATTATTTTGGAAGTTTAGCTTGAGTCTTGATTTATCAGCTACTCTTATGAAATATAACAATTTACTGGCAGAAGTTCTTCAGATTCTTTTTAGGCCCGTCTTAAAGTGCCTCATGTGAGTAGGGCCTCCAGGTGTTTGTGATCCTCCCTGGAGGTAGAAATGTAGGGATAAAAAGAGGGCCATACAAGGTACCAACAGCTGCAGATGAGCAGTGAGGTCCCAGTCTAAGGGAAATGGGAGCCTAGAATCAGAACTAGCACCCGCAGGCGTCAGATGATCTTTATCCAGTATAGGAGACAATCCTTGAATGTTTCAAAGATTAAAAAAATGAAATTCAACTTGGGCAATATACATACACAGATCTTTTATTCCGTTTTAGCTGTGGTTTATTTTAATTACAATCTTTTGGGATATGTATTGAACTTAGTTTAGACTTTAATGTGATAGTTTCAGAGAGCGCAAGCAAACCTTTGCAGAAAATAGAGAATATATTTGAGAAAATTCTATAAAATTGTCATTTAATATTTAGTAAATTGAGTATTTCTTTTAAAAATATTCCTGGAAATATGTTGTTACTATTTAGACTCCATTTTATTAAAATGGATGGTTTATGTGAGGAAAAGATAAAGAGTAGGATTGAAGAATATGGGGAAATACTGGCTAAATATAGCATTATTCACACCTGTTATAGTGAGAAGAAGAGTTTGTGTTTTGATAACTATTATTTCAACAGAAAATTGCCAATTACTTGATTTTGTAAAATGACAAATAATAATAAATTAAAAATAAAAATAAGCCCTGACTGGTGTGGCTCAGTTTGTTGGGCGTCGTTCTGCGAAATGAAAGGTCACTGGTTTGATTCCCGGTCAGGGCACGTGCCTAGGCTGTGGGTTCAATCCCTAGTCGGGGTGTGCACAAGAGGCAACAGATCGATGTTTCTCTCTTGCATTGATATTTCTCTCCCTCTCTTTCTCCCCCCCCTTCCCTTCTCTCTGAAAAGCAAATAAAGAAAATATTTACAAAAGAAAAAAAATTTGGATGAATGCTGAATAATGCTTTAGGTCAAAAAAGGGCACACTGAAATTTCATCATTTATTCTGAAAAAAATTGTCAGGAAATAATTACTCTAGGATTTAGGAGGTTTTATTTTTAACTTACTATGTCTCAAAATGGAGTATTTTAGAAAGCTTTATTCAACTTTTTTGTAATTTTCTTTACAAAATACTAAAACTGAAATACGGAAGGAAAACAGTCTGGACATTGATCTATTGCTGCTAGCTGAAGAAATAGTGGCTGTAACTGGCCTTTTAATATGATAATGACTTCACATTTCTTCCTGTGGTAAATAGTATGAAAGATACTTTGTCAGCTTTGTTGTAAATCAGGTAATCACATAAGTGTGGGTTGTTTCTGCATTCTATTCTGTTCTGTTAGTCACTTTTTCTATCCTTCCGTGAATGCCATACTGTCTTAATTATTATAGCTTTATAACAGATTTTATAACTGTTAGTGTTAGGTTCCTCAGCTCTGTTCTTTAAGATGGCCAGATAGCCGGAGTTAATATTCTTTTGTATGCCTTCTAACTTTTACCGTATAGATCCCTCAACCAACTGACGAAATATTGGCTTAATCCACTTAGCTGTCAAGAGAATCCCGTTAAGACCTCTAACCTCCTAATGACTTTTCAGATTTATTGAGCAAACACATTAATTTCTTGGTGCACACACAATGCATCACATCTGAAATCATTGCTCACTTTTAGCATAAATCACTGCAGTGTGTGCAGTAATCAAATATTTAGTTTAAATGTGCGTATTTAATTGCCCTGATGCTTAATTTTCTCATTTGTAAGTAATCAGCTGTTTTGTTTATGACCAGCTCTGTAGATGCCATGTTTGGGAATTAGTTTGCTTCAAAAAGATGAAACAGGAATAGTGAAATAAAAATAAGTAGAATCCATCTGGAAGAATGAATCATCTGTGCTTGACATTTGAAGGCACTGATCTTCGTTAGTAACAATGTGATATTGTCAACTGGAATAAATTTCTCCCAATATCCTGACTTTCCCCCTTCCATTTCATGTTTATTCAATTGTGGGAAATCATAGGTTTCGAAGTAAAATAATTGTTTTTCTTCAAAATTGATCATTCATGACTTATTTCCTTTGGGGAATGGGGAAAAGGAACGAGGAAGGGAAGTGGCGAGCGTTTTTGGATTCAGTGATTATGTGTTCCAAATTCCTAAATAATACATGTTATCATATATGATGTGTTATTTAAAATTGAGACTATCTTGAGAAATTGAAAATGTGTGATCACTAGAATAACTTTGGGGGAACTTTTTTCTAGTTTTTAAAATAGGGGCCAAATGATCAGAGCATGTGGGTTGCATAGTTTTTTTTTTCCACCTTACAATTAATAAATGGTGAGTTATTGGGTTGGCCAAAAAGTTTGTATGTTTTTTTCTGTAAAATAAAAAACATATTTGCCCTGGCCAGAGTGCTCAGTGGATTGAGCACAGGCCTGCGAACCAAAGGACCACTGGCTTGTTTCCCAGTTGGGGCACATGCCTGGGTTGCAGGCCAGGTCCCCGGCTAGGGGTGTGCGAGAGGCAACCACACACTGATGTTTCTCTCCCACTCTTTCTCCCTCCCTTCCCTCCTCTCTAAATAAATAAATAAATAAAATCTTGAAAGAAAAAAAATAAAAGACTCATTTTCACCAGTAACTATTGATTTGGGTATTCTGAGTATGTCAGCTATCTCCTGTGTGGTAAAACGTTGATTATTCTCAGTTAATGTTATGATTTGATCACTATCAACGTCAACTGGTCTACCCAACCGTGGAGCATCATCCAGTGGGAAGTCTCCAGCACCAGACTTCGCAAACCGCTTCTGACACACTCGATCAGCCACAGCACCTTCCCTGTACCCTGCACCAATCTTGTGCGTTCCAGTTGTGTTTTTACTTTTCTTGAAATAATAAAGCATAATGTGCCGAAAATGTTGCTTATTCCATCTTTAATTAAAATGGCTACACAAAAATGCACCAGTTTTGGTAAGTATTCCTTTGTAAATTCACCCTGATAGGACAGCTGTCACAATACAATCTAACAAAATTGTTTTGAGTGAAGTTAAAGACAAGTAAGCACGACTAGAGTCATCTTAATGGACAAAACCAAATGAACTTTTTGGTTAACCCAGTACAAGGGTTCATGTTTGCTTCAGAAATTGGAACTGAATGTGATTTAGGCATATAAGTCTCCAAATACACCTATTTGCTTTTAGTGACACATTTACCATTTTATTTATTGAAATGTTAATGTAAACTGTTCAAGTGACTAACTTGTTAGTTCAATGACTAACCAACTCCGATTCGCTTTCATATCTGGCAGTAGTCCCTTTGTACAAGCATACGCTGGGCAGAAATTCTCCTGTTTTAATGAGTCAGGTGCATTTTTGCTTAAGGATCTCAGTGGCAGTATTTCTCTAACAGGTATTGAGTGCGTATTGATTTTTCAAATACTTTATAAGCACGAAATCCTAAAGATGAGCAAAATCACACACTGATGTTTGTGATTTTGATGATCTTTCGACTGGAGTTGTACGCCTCAGGTTTATGACTTGGTGTATTTGCATACTGGTAACAATAAATACCCCCCCCCCCAGCTTTGTGGAATTATAACTGACATAAAATATCATGGAAGTTTAAGTTGTATAATGTGATGGTTTGACCTTTGTATCTGTTGGGAAATGATTACCACCTAAGGTTAGTTCACCTCTCATAATTACAATTTTAGCAACTTTCAAGTATACAGTCGTCGTCGTCGGCAGCCGTCCGTCTCGAGAGACGATGGTGTAGCTTCCTAAGAGTCCATCTGCACCGCCGAAAATGGCTGTGCAGTCCGACTCGGGAGTGACACGGTATCTGTCTCCTCCCGTGTTGAATCGACATCTTGCGATGACGCTGAAGCTACAGAGCCTGGGCAGGGTAATATGGAGGGTCTGCTGTTGCCCATGCAGCAGACCCCCCCCTCTCTTCGCAGCTGAAGGGTCCAAGGGAAAGACGGAGTCAATACAGCTTGGCTTCAGGTGCGCCGCAGGAGTTGCCGGTGTTGACTACAACGTCAAACCGCCTTAGGGACTCCGGCTCCGGATTTTCTGTCGGGGTTTACTCCCTTAGCCTTTCCCCTGAAGAGGTATGCCGCAAGGCAGCGGAGGTTTTTTGGAGTCAGAGTTTTCCTTCTCTGATGTACCCTGACTGGAAGATCGAACCAGCGACACTTAGCTCGCAGGCCAACGCTCAATCCACTGAGCTAAACCAGCCAGGGCCCAAGTATACAGTACAGCATCGTTAACTGTAGTCACCAGCATGGTGGCCTTAGATCCCCAGAATTTCCCCGGCTTATAACTGGAATTGTGTGCCCCTCAACGCACACCTCAGTTTCCCCAACTCCCCAACTCCCTAGCCCCCGGCAACCACCAGTCTGCTCACTTTCTGAGTAAATCCTTTTCGCTTTCCCTGGGAGTATTCAGGCTTTCTACTCTCGTCAAGTATAAAGTTTCTAGTACAATGTGTTAGTATCAGATTTTCACTTATTGGCTATTGGCACTCTCTCTGTGGAGCATATTGTGTCTGAAAGTATTAGGCTCTGTTTCATGAGTGCTCGTGGCAACAAGCATCCAAAACGAATGTGCGTTGCATGTTCCTTATATATCACATTTCCTGTCTTCTTCTTCTTCTTCTTCTTCTTCTTCTTCCTTCTTCTTTCTTCCTTCTTCTTTCTTCTTCTTCTTTTTTATTTTTTATTTTTTTTTTTGCTTGGATTGGAAAATGACAAGAATGTGTGGACCTACCTGTGCATACACTAGGGCCAAGTTTGGTAAAACAGAGCATGTCCTTATTTATAGAAGTGATTTGTCTACTTGTATCACTAAGTCCTTGTTTAAGAAGCAAAGCAAGATAAAGAACAGCTTGTTACTGTTAACATTTTCCTGGAATATTTGGTGTATAGAAATAACTAATTTGTAATGGTGTGATATCAGTATTTTGCCCAGTTCATCAAATATCTTTTCCAGTTAAGCTGGAAAGCAGTACATTAGCTTAGGCGCATCCTAAAACAGTAGTCAGCACAGGTACTATCTCCTAATCAGCTTGCCTCTTAACCAGTTTTTTTTCACAGTAGATCCTAGTGGAATTATTTTCCTTCATTGATAATCAGAGATTAAATATGACTACAGCCCAGAGTAAAGCTGTTAAGCTGGAAATAGACCAATTAGTGTAGGTGATGGTTAAGGTGTTCACGATGATAAGAGTGCACTGCAGATGTAAAGTCAATGTTAGTGTAGAATTGGTTCTAAACTATACATCGTCTTCTTATCTGTGGTGGTGACAAACTGGGCGTGCCCGTGATAATGGTCCTTTACCGTTGTGTTTAACCTTCAGCATTTTCTGCTCTATTTAATAATATTTCAGTTATAAATATGTGTAATTCATATATTGATCTGTTTCAGTAAGATTATTAGGCAAATTTCTCTAATTTTAAAATATAGTTGCATTTAAGCATTGAGCTTAAGCAAATTAGATGTCATTTTCTGTTTTCATATATAGTCCACTTATTTTTGAAAGTTTACTGTTTTCTGTTGTGTGTTTTTTACATTCAGAGGCACATTTTCTTAGTAAAATGTTGCCAAGGTTTTGTGACATAGGCTGATGGAAAAATAATTCATTTAACAGGATTCTGTTCTACCATAAAGGTTATTGGAGCACGTCATATTTCATTAAGGGAGGTCTATAAACCAGATAAGATACTATCTTATCACCATCACCTTTGGAGCTACTTAGTGGTGCCTCATCAAGATAGGATCAATTACTTTGTCCGCTGTTTTAGAATTCTCTTAACCAGCATCTAAAAAATCACAACTTGATGGTTTAAATGATAATGTGGGATCTAAACAAAATTGGAGGTTGGATCTTAGCATTCAGTGTAACTTCTAAAAATCTGTTTTTTGAATAAATAACTTTCAATAGCAAAACTAATGTAATGGAATTTGTACACTGTTGTGGGTGAGTTAAATGGTGTGGTTTTTTTTCAGGGGCAATTCAGGAATATGTATCAAGAGACTTGGAATGTTACTATTGACCTAGTAATTCCACTATTGGATCTTACTCTAAGAAAACGGTATAAAATTTAGAAAGATTTAACCAAAGATACTCATTGTATTACATCTGATGGTGAAAATTTGATAAATCATAATGTCTAATAAGGAATAGTTAATTGTGGTGTTTCCATGTAGAGGAATATTACTTACCTATTATAGAGTTTGCTTCTGAAGACTGTTTAATAACAAGGAAAAATGATGACCTAAAAGTGAGAAAAGTTATGAGGAACTCTATAAGAAGTTGAGCTCTTAACACGTAACAGATAGCAATGAAAAACTCAAATCAGACCTGTATATATAGACCTGGAAAGATCAAGTACAATTAAATGCAGAAAAGCAAGGTGTAGAATAATACACATGTAAGTGCACATGCACAGAAAGTAAGAGACTTATAAAAGTACATTAATGAGTCGTATTTCTATTCATATATGGGCATGTACAGGCATAGAAAAGTCTGTTTAGTCTCAGTATTAATAGCAGTGACTAGAATTGGAGACAGGAAAAGGTGCACTTGACTCCTGCTTGAATTTTAACAATGAGAGAGTACTCATATATTAAAGTTTATAAAGTAAAGAATTAAAAAAAGAACCTCTCACACTTAAGATTCTATTTTGTAAAGAAACAAATTTATTAAGATATATAAGCACTGGTTTTCTTTGGAAGGTAGGAGTTCAGATAGTTCTTAATTTTCTTTGTATTTTTCTGTATCTGCCCAGAATTTTGGCAATTAACAGGTATTATTTTTATCAGAAAAAGCAATAAGATTTTTTAAAAAAGCTGTTATCACAGGTAGTAGCAGTGTAGTCTGGAGTGCAGATTGCTCTGATTTGTATCCTGGCCCCACCGTTGACCACATGTGTGACTTGTGGGGGGAGGGAGGGGACTGTGTTACTTTTCTCACAGGCTTTCTTTGATGATTAAATGAGACACGACTTCTGTAGTTTAGTTTTTACATCGTCTGATACACATTTGGTGCTTAATATACATTAATTTCCTTCTTGTTTTTGTCTCTAATGACATAATAGTTAAAACTCTTCAAAACATGAAAGATAGAAAACTATTTACAAAAACACATGTATTAAAAAAGTAGAAAGTTGAAGAGCTTATGACGTGATAGTTTCAGAAATAATTCTGCTACAGGGTAGAAAGAGAATATTCATTAGAGCAAAACAAAGAGGTGTGGTATTTCACTTCTCATGGCAGGGCTGAAGCATCACTGTACTTTATGAACCAGTTGTTAGTAACAACATGGTTTCCTGAGCATAGTTTAAAAAATTCTCAGGTTCAACCTGATAACTTTTAAAAAGAATGCCATGTTGTAGTTTTTGCTATTTTTATTCATCACGACTGTTAATATGAAGAACTAAAAGTATTCAGGATTTCAGGATAGAAGTCGTGTAGTAGTAATTCAATATGTAAAATGAGACCTCTTCATTCATTTCAGAGGTTGTATTTCAGTGGCATAAGATAAGGAGGGAAAATAGACACCAACATAAAATCCTCAAAGCAGTTAACAATCATATTCCTCTTACACATGTTTATCAGAAGTACAATGGGAAATAGAGACATTTCGCTCTTTGCAGAGAGGTGTCACGGGCTTGCAAAGGAAGATCACTTGATAGCAAACAGCCAGTGAGAGGCAACGTAGGAATCTAATTCTAGATACATTGGACTTCAGAAACACTAATGTTGTCTCCAGTATTGCTGCCTCTAGATGTTTTCATAAAAAGAAACATTTTTTTTTGAAGTTTTGGTGGTTATCAAGTATTTCTATTATTCCATTTGTTTCCTTATTTAGTCACATTTCTTGAATGAATACTTTTGATGCCATTTATATTTCTTCTTATTATAGCCTTTCTTGTGAGTTGCAGCCCTTCAGGAATGCCACATATTGAAAACCAGCTTGGGATAGATTCTGCTGCGGTAGGAAATGAGTGTACTGTGGGAAACTGCCTTGGTGAGCGACTCTGAGTCAGCCGCGGGGTCTCAGCTAGTCGCCTGCAGCCGTGACCTGGCCTGAGCACCTCTCCTCTTGGGTTACTAACAATAACAATCTCAGGACTACTTTGTCAACTCACTGCTTTTCATAAATATGTAAAATCCTTCAAAATCCATCCCTCGGAGCTCATTTCCACTCTGGCATATTTATTTTTCTTCATTGCGTATGATTTCTTTTTCCTAAAAGCCAAAAATCTCTTGCATATACTGTCCTTTCAGGGAAACCCTATCTTCTTTACTTTGTAGATTGGTCAGTGGTCAGTGTCTTATGTGCCTCGACAGTAGCTTTATATTTTTAACTTGCCACATAGCTGCTTGACTAACCATACGGTAGCTAAGAAATTTTCTGCTATTTTTAATGAATTTCAAAATGGTTCTCTTTTGACTGTGTCCCTTATCTTATGGAAACCGATCAATCTCCTTATCTAGTTTAGAATATTACTGTTATCTTTTTTGCACGACATCATTTGTTGTAAGAGCTAATCTGTGGGACTCTGTGTTGTCCTTTTGTCCTGGTTTCCTCAGTGACCATGTGAGAGAGGACGTGGTCTCCCAGCTCCCTGGGGGCAGGGAAGACATCAGCTTTGGTCACTGCACGCGGCGCGTGTGCCGTATCTGGCGCGGCGCCTGGTGAACAGTCTGCACAGAGTAAAGCTGAGTACGTGAGGGTGTGGCTGAAGCCCAGATGCAGCAGAACCTGTGGGGTTATAGCGAAGTGGGGCCTGAATCATCAATATTTTTCTTGCAGAGCACAGGAAAAAGAGGAGAGGGAAAATGCAACCAGGTTTTTGGAAGTTGGTTGGGAAACATAATATTTATAACAATATTTTTGAAGGCATATTCCAGCCTGTGCTGTGAGCTCTATGTAGTGTTTTGTTTCATGTAGTGAGTATGAACAACAACGACACGACAGAAGAAATAATCGGAAGGAGAAACATGTTCTGGTTATTAGCCTCGGCAGAGGGACGGTAGGGATGAGTTAGATACAGGTACCACTTGTAAGGATTTTTTTTTTTTTTTTTGAGAGTGAGGTTGAGGGTAGGAGAGAGAGTGGGGAGAAACGTGGATGTGTGAGAGAAACATCGATGGGTTGCCCCTCCCACGCTCCCCACCCAGGTACCAGCCTGCCACCCAGGCTTGTGCCCTGACCGGGAATTGAACCAGTGAGCTTTTGCTTTGTGGGGTGACACTCAGCCAACTGAATCCTGCCAGTCAGGACTATAAAAATTTTTTTTTTACAGGAGCTGTTGAGGTGTTGGTGGAACACAGTAGGATGATTTTCAATTAGAGTTAGGTTAGAAGTTAATTTAAAAACTTTGAAATAATACTGTAATCCAAACATTGAGAACCAAGACATAAATAAAAAACACCCTGGGTCTCACCCCCACGAGTCGTCTTGGTGTAGAATTCTGCGAGGTGGATGTGATGGAATGTTAGGCTTACACAGACGCTGGAAGAAAACAGGCCCTCCCTAGGTGGTCTGATAGGCTGGGATAGGCTTTCAGGGTTTCTTTTCATTCGGGTTCTATGGCTTGATCAGATTGCATGTAAGTCGTTTTGAAGGCAGATGTTTGGTTTCTCCATTTGCCTTTTATTAGACAAATTTAGGGTTAACTTAAAGTGAAGATAACACAAAGGATTAAGAGAAAACTGCTCAGTGGCTCGGTTTCAGTTTAGAAGTGGTGAGTCCTTTGCGTCGCCCTCCCACAAATACTGGGAATCACAACATGAAATTCTTTTCCTGTTGTGCTGTTGCAAGCGTTTTTATCGACCAGAAAGCATCTTTGCCAGCATGCAAAGGTTGTGCTTATCAATTTTGCAGTGTTTTAATCTGTTAAAAATTGCCTTCAAAAGATGGATGGAAATTGCTGCATCATATCTTTGTAGGTTGTAAAAGAAAGCCTTTTTCTTCAGTTAAGTAGGACAGGAAGATGAAATTAATTGATCTTTTTAGGTAAATTTCTTTGAAGGCAGCTTAATAAAATTTGGGGCCTTTTGTCTTCTGGAGGAAATATTTTCAGAATAGTTGTAGTTTTCTCCTCCTTTGATGCATGTTGTTTGTGAGGGCTCCTTAAAATCCTTTAAAAAGACTCCTAGGTTACTTTGAAATCACCAGACAGGAAGTGTGAATGCATGAGAAAATAAACCTATGACTGACTTTAATTAATCAGTTAAAAATCTTATGACTACTGGCAACTGCCCTCATCCAGCTTTCAATGATGAATAGAGCTAGGTCTGCACATCATTTAAACTTCTAACGTACAAACACCCTTAGTCTTTAACCCTGGGTTGTTGACATGACGGTGTGATAATTTTCCACCCACTTCTGAGAGTTGCGGAATAAACATTTTATTGCTGTTTTTAATCCGTTTGGTGCACATCATTAACCCTTTATTCGATGCAAAGTAGTGTGGCCTTGTAGGAGGAATGATGAATAAAAATCAGTGGTAGCATATCAGTATTTACTGTAGAATGTGGAAGGTAGACCTGGGTAAGAAAAAAAAGGAGGGGGCCACTGCGTGGGAGTAATGCTCCTTTTGAGCTGATGAGGAAGTTAGCCACCATCAAGTTCCAATTTGCAACATTGGTGTTATGGGATACATCTTTTAAAAGACCCATTTCATTGGTATGGTTGGTGGCAGAGATGAGCTTGAGAGGAGAACAAGATGAAGGATAGGCCCCTTTAAAATCTCGTCTTGGTATTATGATTGATCACCCTGGCAAATTAGTTTGAAATGCCTATGGAGCCAGAGGGTTGAATTAGAAATTGCTAGAATAGATCAGAGTAAAGGTTTAATCTCAATATTTGATTGCCACTGGTGACCTCCAGTTAAAAATAGATTTTACTGCTATGGTAGAGCATGCTTTTCATCTCAGTGCCTGAAAGTTTAAATATTGCCCTGTTTTTTTGAGTATGATTTATAGCTTTGTCTTAGTCTTTTCCACAGAGAAGGAAAACTCTGACTCCAAAAAACCTCTGCTGCCTTGCGGCATACCTCTTCAGGGGAAAGGCTAAGGGAGTAAACCCCGACAGAAAATCCGGAGCCGGAGTCCCTAAGGCGGTTTGACGTTGTAGTCAACACCGGCAACTCCTGCGGCGCACCTGAACCCAAGCTGTATCGACTCCGTCTTTCCCTTGGACCCTTCATCTGCGAAGAGAGGGGGGGTCTGCTGCATGGGCAACAGCAGACCCTCCATATTACCCTGCCCAGGCTCTGTAGCTTCAGCGTCATCGCACTTGATTCAACACGGGAGGAGACAGATACCATGTCACTCCCGAGTCAGACTGCACAACCATTTTCGGCGGTGCAGATAGACTCTGAGGAAGCTACACCATCGTCTCTCGAGACGGACGGCTGCCGACGACGAGTCTTTTCCAGGAACTTTGTGTTGGTTTTATACCTCTGTGCATTACAATTTGAGGTATGGATTTTCATGATTTTGTTTAATATTACAGGAAATAGAACTTAAACCTTTTTGTTATCTTCTTCCTCATCAAAGGATGCTCCCAAATTGATGGTTTTGGATTTGATGAACTCACATCTGTGGGCCATCTATGCTCTCACAGGTGGTTTTCTCCCCGCCGTTACCTTTTCTACCCGAAGACTTTAATTTTTGGACTCCCTTTACTTTAGTTGATACTTCAGTTCAACTTCTTTGCCCCTATATTAGTCTGTCACATCTGGGTGAGATTTAAACACTTCCAATTGGAATCAGTACTAAAACTGACTTGAGAGCTACCCCTCTTTAAGTCATTTTCTAATCCGTGAACCTGCTCATTCAAGCATGAGTCTGATGTTTAAAAAACTGTGATCCCTTTAAAGGCAGGGGCTGTATTTTATTGATTCATACCCAGGGACTACTATAGAATCAGATCCTGGTAGGCTGTTAATAAAGGCTTGTTGAATAAATGAATGAGTGCAACATTGTCAAAGGTTTCATGAATATCTGAGTAAAGATTAAGTGCTTGATTTTCTTTTATCTATGCAAATACTATGAAATAAGACCTAATAAGTTGTTCAGGCATAACATCTCTCAAAATATCATTTGTGACAATAGCAATAACCACCCCAGAACAGTGGTCATAAACCTCAAATGTACTGTACTATTTAAGATCAAGAATTATGCATATCATTTGTTGCCTACTTGAACTAGGAGAAGGGGAAAATAATGGTGATAATTAGGCTGACAGGGAGGCAGTAAAATTGTTACCCTCATTCTTTGTTGGTGGCTTTGTAAAATGGTTAATCCTTTTAGAAAAGATTTTAAAAAGTAAGTACGAGAGCCATCAAAACATCTATATTATTTGACTCAAGGTTTTAATTTTTAGAGTCTAATGAAGTAGTCCAAATAAGGAGCTAGCTGTACATAGATGTTAATTGTAGAGTTATTTATACAATTGCAGAATATTACAGTGTTGCATCTTGAGTAAGTTAATTACCCCTCTGCCTCATTTTCTTATCTGTGAAGTGGAGATAATAATAGTACCTTCCTCATGTTGTTGTGAGGAGTAAATGAAGTGTCAGAGTAGTAGCTGGTATATATAAAGTGCTCAGATTTGGCTGCTACTGCTGTTGTATTTTATTATTATTATTGATACATAGGTCTCTTGTTTCCAGGAGACTTTTATGTAATTGTGCCAGGCATTATGTTAGGTACAGTGGGAGATAAATAAAGATGTGGTTCTTATTTACAAGGAAACGTAAAATTTATTTGGTGGTGAATACAGTATATTTACAAATGACTTTAATTACAAATGAGTATGTGGTAAGTGGCGTCGGGAAGTTACACAATGCTGTGAGCTCTAACGCAGGGAAGCTCGCAGATTACTTTGGGTTTGTGGAAGTGGAAAGGTGACGATTTTACTGTGCTTTGAAGGATAAATAGAATTTTGAGAAGTAAAACTATGAGATGCTATTTCCTGAGGCACACGAGCAAGACACAGAGGTTGGAAAATAGAGCACATGTGGAGTGGCATAGAATTACGGGCGGTAGCGCTGAGGAGAGGGGAAAAGCTGCACGTTGGAATGGTTTGAATGCTAAGTGGAGGAGTTTTTATTTTATTCATGTGACGTTGGTAAGGGATGGCTTTGTGGCCCGATAAGGGCTGTGTTGTGGGAAGCTTGAATCACTGTGAAACGATGTGGTGGAGATAGGAGAGGTGGGAAGTGGGAAGACCTGTGGTTTTGTGTTTTTGTTAAATGTATTCATTCATTCCAAAACCACTTGTCGCTTGCCTGTTCTTGACCGTGTTTCATGTTTGCGTTGAGGATAATAAGCTGTACCGTGTTTACTCGGTCTATGATGGTTAGTGGTATTTAAGAACATAGATAACCAAGACTGAGACTAGTGTGGTGTTGGTAGGAAAGACAGATTAGAGGTCAAGTCCATTCCAGAGGTGGGATGACAGCCTTGGTGATTTTACGGATGGGCCAGGGAGAGGTAGCAGCTAAAGACAACTTTTAGGTTTTAAACCCAAGTGACTTGGGACTTATCGCACTTATTCTTACTGCGTATTGGGAAATGAAGAGGCCGTCATCCTAGTGTGTGTGGGCAAAATATCGCTATTTTGTTTGACCTGCCAGTGACATATTTAATTGGTGCTTTCTAGGAGGCCGTTGGCAATGGGGAGTTGCAAGTTGGGGGAGCCAGGGACTAGAGATTAGAGTTATTAAGAATACAGATTTGTAAATTGTATCCAAAGAGGTGGAGATGAAGCCTGAAGTGAATGAAGTCATGTGGGAGAAAGTGTGTGTGTGTGTGTGTGTGTGTGTGTGTGTGTGTGCTGGGGGCGTGGGGAACTTAACATTTTTATTAAAAAAAAAATCATTACAAAATGATACATGTCCATTCCCATTGTTAAAAAACTATGGTGGTGCAGAAGGTATATCCAAAATCTCACTACCCAGAAAAATCTTACTACCCAGAAATCACTATCATTAATATTCAGGAAGATCATTCTAGGTTTCTTCTTATACATATTTGTAGATAGTTAGAAATAATTTTAGGAAATCTATTATGTATTGAACAGTGTGTTTTATTTTATATCATGACTGACTATAAGAGCCCTAATCGCTTAGTAGTTTGTTTATGACATTTGAATTCCTAAAGCACTAGCCCCGAATCGGCTGGAGGAGGGCCCTCGAATTGGCTGTTGTGTGCAAGTGCTTGCCCGGGACTGAGGCCTCCGAAAATTTGGTGTCCTCACCCTAGCCCTGGCCCTGCTTGAAAAAGGATTATAATGATAAACATTCTTTCACAATTAGTTTGCACTTCTATTAAATAATGAACCTAATTTTTGTAAGTTATACTGCCATGAGACTTTTAAAGGAAATCAACAGTCTCCTGACCCTATCCTATCCCATCTAGCTCTGACTCATCTTGCCTCCTGTTCCCATAGTTCTACATATTATATTTTTTCCAGATACTTCTTTATTTATCATATTTTGATATTATCTAAATTCATTTAGGCACCCTTGAATACTTTTTTATTTTATCATTTCTTAGAAAGACAGCCATGGATTTCACTTGTCACTAGGCTTTTTATGTTGAATAATTTAGTCAGAATTATCTTGCTCTGACTTTGAAAGGCTTCTCTGAAAGAGCTTGTTACATAGACCTTATTTTTACTAAATTCAGCAGAATAGACAATTTATTTGTTCAGTTGAGTGTCAATATTGACTACTTAACACTTTCTGTGATTTCATTTTTTCTTACCTTTTCATACAAAAGAAAATCTTAATGAAGTTTTAATGAAGTATAAGTTATTGTGTGTCCCTTAATTAAAATTAAAAATTTAAAAATGTTTGTTTATTGAATGTAAGCTATATACCAGGAACTGACCTTTGTTTTTTGTACATATGATTTCATTTATTAATGGCAATGAATGCTAGTATTCCCATTTTACAAGTAAGGAAACAAAGAGAGAAATAATTTGCCTGTAGCTGCAGTGGTGGCAAATAGTGGAGCCAGAATTTAAACCCTGTGTCTTAAATACATATTCTTAACTCCTAAGTTGAACTATTCTCTCTTCTTCTGGCTTCCTAGATTTCTCCAAGAATATTCCTTTCTACATCTTCTGCTGAAATGTTGCTTTTAAGTATGGTCTTCAAAATTTACACAAAATTGGCTTTTGCAGACTCAATTTTTTTTCAGTTTATATTATTAAAGGTAGGAAAGATTTGAACAGTGGCTTCTTATGATTATAATGACTAAAAATATAAAAGAAAATGTAAATCTCACGTTCAAGCATTTAGGGCTTGGGAGAAGGAAGAGGAGAAATTAATATAATTAGATAGATTACTTATGTCTTGCTTGGTTCACAGATATTCAGTGCTTAAGGCCCTGTGTTATGTGTCTCAAGAAATTTAGAGATAAATCAAATAGCCTCTGCCCTCATGGATAATTCAGCTAAAAATATAAAGCAATATTAATATCCTTTAAGAAGAGTAAGTTAAGCATTATGGGAATTTATTGAAGATATAAGGAAAACTTGCAGAAAAGGAAATAATTTGCAATCGCCTGCTGAAGGGTGGATAGTGCAATTATGGAATGATCATTTCAGTAGAAATTTACAGAGGCAGGAAATTTGGGGGATATGTTTATGAACCATCAAAGAGTTTAGTTTGATTCGAGTTTCTTTTCCAAGTTCACACAGCTAGCAAGTGCTTGAAATGGAATTGGAATCCCAGGCAGTCTGACTCCAAAGTCTGCAATCATAGCCGTTGTGGTAAATTGCAGCACCCTCACCTACAAAATTGTCTAGTAATCCCGAAGGCTAGAGTTGGGGAGTGTTCTGTGAAGTGGTTGAGCATTTAGGGAAATAATTCACGGTGGAGCAAGTTTCTTGAAGGATCAATGGAAGGAGATGAGAAGGTAGGCAGCAGAGGGAGACTAAGCTAAAGGAGAGGAGCACACGAAGAGGGGTTCACTTGGGTGTCAGCAATCAGGAGAGGTTGGCAGGAATGTGACACCTGATGGAATTGGCCTCAGGGCTCCGAGTGGAGCTGTGGCGTGTTGGGTCAAAGATGACTTGATATTTAAAAATTTTTGCTACTCTTTAAAGGAGGCGTTTAAATTATACTGAGAAAAATTTCTTCTGTCAGATCATTTAAAAAGTTACTTCTGATCGTACTTAGTGAATTTAAGTGGTAATTCAAGGTTAGTTTATCATTGATATAAAAATTATTTGGTATTACAAAAAACTAGATTGCTATCACTGCAATTCTTGTCTTTAAACCGTATTGCACAGCTACATTTTCAACACTAGATTTTTTCATACATGGAAAAAATAGAGAAGACTTAAAATTAGATCTGTAAAGAAATAGTTTATGAACTTTTAATGGTGTACAGCAAGCAAGAGTTTGATATTGTTGGCTAGCCATAAATATGCTTACAGTTTAGGAACTAAGTAACTTGGTTAAATATTTTATGGGTTTTAGTTATCTGAAAGTCAATTTGTAAGATAGGATCATTGCCCAACAAAACTTAGGTTTTATAACTTAAAGTACAGCACATACCTAAAACTTAAAAATTTAAGTTTCATGCCCAGTTTTAATTCTGTAAACATTTTATGTGCAGTTAATATGTAGGAAATGACGATTACAAGAACCAGTCCCTTCCTTGGAATTTATGATCTGAGAGGCCAGAGAAGACATCTGTGCATGCGAGACAAAATGACAGTTGCTTAGAAACTACAAAGTGCTATGGGGTCTCCAAGTGGGAAACATCTATTAAAAAAATATGTGTATATCTTGTTGGTGTTTGGAAAATACTTTCATGAAGAGTGGCATTTGAGCTGGATTTGAGAGAAACGGCTTGGTTTCATCAGATGGATGGGTGAAAGCAAGAATAGATACAGGTGGAATAGTATAGAACATATGTGGGAAATGGCCAGCATTCTATGTTGTTGGCAGTAATGCGGGGAGTGGGGCGGATTCATTGGAGATGATGTTATGGCTAACATGCTGTGGAGTTTGGACTCTATTTTGTAGGTCTTGGAAAACACTTGTAAGTACTGTATCTGAGCAGGAACTGATAGAACTTAACTTATATTTTAGGAGGGTTATCCTAGGTGGACTGAGAGGTAGTTAGTGTAAGGGTAGGAGAATGAGCGTTAGCGTTTTCAGTCCTGGGACACCTGGCTCTGTCACTCTTGCTGATAGGATCAATTATGAGTTTACTCCTCTGCGAAATAAGGGTAATGATAGAATTTATAGAACTGTTGTGATGAATAAATGAGATTATGCAGTGGAGTGTATATTGCATGTGCTAACACAGAGTCTTACATACACACAGTGTTAGTTATAGACAATATCATTCTGGAAAAGGGCAAAGTCTAGAGGTAGAAACACCACACAGGATATAGGAAAGTCAGTCTGTACTATTTAATAAGGTAAATAACATGCTAGGACTTCTCTTATTGTGGAGAAAACATTTATCGCACTATCGAAAAATCTTAATTGTATTTGTTAGGGGTGTGTGGGTGTGTATGAGTTAAAATAAGTTCTGTGAAAAGGCAATTGGTTATTTTGAATTTCCTCAGTCTGTGTATAAGAGTATTCTTAAATGTGTGTGAAATCACCTGTCAAGTGACAGTTATAGATCTGCAGAGGTGTCGGGGGAGCATGTAATGATTAGTAAGCCCAACTGCCTGGGACATCATTGATTGAGGAGTGACCATCAGTGGCGTTTTCACTCTGTGCCTCCTCACTTCGCAGCCTTTTTTTCTTTCTGGATCATGAGAATTGAGAAGAGGGTGAGAGGGACTGAGCGCCATTGATGTGAGTTATGGTTAGGAAGTGTTGCCGAGAGGGTATAAAAGGTAGGAGGAAGAATCCTTTAACTTAAAGGTGCTCCCTGTCCTCAGAGTTGGCAGAGGCTATACATACATTTCATAATCATTTGGCTTCTGAGATGGTAGATTCAGGTTGAATTGGTTTTATCCGAACTTAGAGGAAACCTTAGGATTAGTCATAACTATAATTGAGAAAATTGAAAATGACTTTGAGTCATCAAAAACCTTGGCATCAACTGTGACTCTGCTTTTTCTCTGGCTCATCTCCCCTGTATCAGCAAACTTCGTTGTCCCTGCTTTCAAAACGTGCCTTGAACCTGGCCCCTTCGCTCTTCCTGTCACTGGCACTCTAGTGTAAACCATCGCGTTGGCTGGAGCAAGGCACAGTCCCAGACCAGTCTCCTTTGATTGGTGCCCTGCCCCGGTCTTACATTCGCCCACGTTGGTCCTTTTTAATAGAAGCAAGGTCATGTTCGTCTTTTACAAAAACTGCTCAGTTGCTCCCGATTTCAGGGCTCCTTAGCACCACGTGAAGAGCCCTGCATGGTCTCACCCTGTTTCTGGGGTCTTGTCTCCTGTCACGCCACCCACCTGCCTGCTGAACTGCACTGGCCACGGAGCTGCTGTTGCCCCGAGGTCTTTGCGCTTACGGGCACCCTGCCTGCACGGTCCTCCTTTCCACGGAGACCCACGAAGTTCACTCTGTTTATTCAGGTCTCCGATCACAAGTCCGTTCCTTCCAGAAGCTTCTCTGATTACCCCCGTAAAGCCGCAGTCCCAGGCATCCTCCGCTCCCTGCGCCGGTGCTTAACGTGCTTACTATCACTGTCCAACCAAGACATCTTTTAAGAGCACTTGTCTTCCCCAGTAGAATGTAAACTCCAGGAGAGCAGGGATTTTCTGAAGCATGCCCACCAGCCGGGACATAATAAATGGCCAGTAAATACTTGTTGAGTGGATGAATGATTTAGAAACAAAGGGAGATTTTTATTTCTTTACATCTGCAATTTACTATTCTCATCAATATTTTATTTATTTTCATGTGGGCAGTGGAGCAGGTAAAATGGAAATAGGAAGTATTGAAGAAAAGGAACAACTAGGAAAACTGAAGGATTATAATTTGATAGCCAAGAAAGTTTTGCTTCAGATACTACTTGGTAGTATGGAGGCTGGATTCTTTAGATGTTTCTTTGTCTGTGGCTGTAAACCATCTGTCTTATGACGTTGTCTGTGCTAAACTGGAGGGCTGGAAAAAATGGTTTGATTCTTACTGATTTTTTTAGTATTTGATTGATTTTGTAACTCTGGTTAACAGTGTGGTCTTAATCTTGTGCTTTTTTATTTTATTTTTTCAAAATTAGGTCCCACAATATCTATTTAGAAGTTTTCAGTCTTAAAGCTGTGAAAAATGACATGAAAGGAGCCATTTTAAGATGGAGCCAGAGCAGCCTTTCCAGGGAAAGTGCGTTGCCCTTTCTGTGAAACTCGGGTCGGGGCCAGGCCTTGGGGCTGGGCTGAGCCACGGCTGTTTCACAAGTAATTGTGGGGAAGTCGGCAGGACCGTGGGCGTCCTGGTCACAAGGACCGATGAGTGTGGACCTTCTCTCTGAAGGCCCAGCTCGTGAGCGCCAGTAGGGGTTTTTCTTTTTACTGTGTTGGGATGATCTCTCTCCTTTTTCTCGTCAAAGCTCCTTGCTTTCACCCTATAGTCAGGACATTATCTGGGTTTCTGACTGAGTCTGTACTGCCTGAATTGCAATTTTTTTGATCTCAAACAAACTTTTTGCTTCTCACTTCCTGCTTTTTAAACTTCAAGCTAAAGTACCAAATTTGAGCTCTAGACCAAGTTTTGACAAAGGTTTAGAATCTCAGTTCCAAATACCAGAGAATTGTATTGAACCTTAAATGTCTAAGTTCACACATAGCAAATGTCTAAAAACACACATAGCAAATGTTATGGAACAAAAGGAGTTTGTCCACCCGGCACTAGCACATCTGAACACTAAACCGAGAATTGCATGGGGAAGGACTGACTGATTTATCATGAGGCACCACTCAGGAGCGGGGGATGCTGATGCTCTAAAGCCAAACTCCCCAATGTGTAGGTTGCAGATTACGTGGAATTTGGGTTCATGTTGGAGTTGATTGTTCAGAGGTAAGGTAAGGATAATAAATCATTCCTTTGGGCCTTGAGGATCGTTCTGAGGTCTGTTGGCAGGTGTCTCTCTGTCAGTTTAGTGGAAAAGTAGCCAGGGGGGAGTTATTACACCTAAAGGCTCAGAAGCTGTAACTTAACTTAGATCAAGATGTTATCTGTAGTTTAAAAGAAACCCATACCTTGTGACCCTTAGTCAAGGCTTGGCCATTGTTTCTAGCCCTCAGGGCGTTAATGACTAGTAAGAGAAAGGGCTAAGGCCTACAGCACGTGCTATGCAGAAACGGAGTAGAGCGCCGGGGCTACATAGTAAATTAAAATCATAAATTAAATCAGAACCCTCGGTTTCACAAATACTAGGACCTTTGGGATTATTAGGAAACCCAGCATAAAACAAGGGTCTTAGATTTGTCATTCTTAAATATGAATTCTTTCTTACAAGTAATGAGACTTCGGACAAGTTATTTAACCTTTCTTGAGTTTATTTTTCTAATGAGCAAAATGGGTATATTGTTACCGAGCTACTGTATAGGGTTGATGTATGAATTAAATAAAATATTTGTATCTCGTAGCTGGTATAATAAATGGTAGATACTATTATATCATAATTTTATACGCATGGACTCCCAGGTGCATACCTTTTTATATTTTGGTAGTTGTGATATATTATTTCTAATTTTCCAAAGGTATCTGACAATATTAGCTGATATATTTGTAAATCCATTCAATTGTCATGAAATCGAGTTAATTTGTTTTACAGTTTTAACTTTAAAAAGCAGGTATGTTTTGCATTAATGCTACTTAAAACAGTATTAGAAGTTATTAATATGAGAAAGTGAGATAATTTCTGCTTTTAAAGTTTAAAAAGATTTCAGATCTATGTTAGTAAAGCTCTGTACCTGAAATTTAAAATTGTACCATGGATGTGCTTGGCCATCTCATTAATGTTAGTGTAAGCTAAGTGCACAATATGGCTTAGTAAAATAAAATTACATATTGAAATTTTTGAGATGCAGATATCAACTTTATTAGATCATCTTTTCATGATTCTTTTTCTGGTTAACATTTCATGGTGTAGTTTTACTCCTGAGATGCTTTTATAATCTTGCATCTCAGGTGAGATAACTAGCTTCATTCTATGAAATATAGATTTTCATGACAGTAAAAAAAAAAATTATTTCTCCTGAGTCCTCTGAATATGATTTAAGAAGGCAATAAGGTGTACATAATGGGCTTGTAAAAACAACATAGCAATAATGACTGATTAAAAAATATTGAGTTGTTTGTAACTTATTTGATATAGCACTTACTGGCACTGTTGTGGTCATTACCCATAGAAAATACATAGAAACATCTTTTGCCTCTTTTTGGATATCTTACCCCTCTCCAGCTGTGCAGAGAAATATAAAAACACATGTATGGTTAAGCAGAGTCATTGGGTGAAAAATGGAATTATCATTCAGGAAATAACTTAGAGGCAATTAACTTGAAAGTTGCCTTGGAATAAGCTGGATGTACAATGTAGGAATTTTGTCACTAAGATTTGTGCAAATGTGAATGCAAATACTGGGTCCTTCTGATATTTTGCTCTTTTAAGTACGGTGCACAGAGGTATGTACCCTGCTGGAGGCTACCCCAACAGGTTTACCATTTGAGATACAGTGTTGTATAAAAATACACAGCACTGGAAAATAGTAGCAGGGACGCAGTCTATCTAGTAGGGAGCAGCCGGTGTTTGCATAGGGGATGTCCTTGGAAAAAATTTGACTAAAAGAAATAGAGGTTACAGATGTAGCTTTCTTGCAGACTGTGCTTTATCTGTGTGGAAATGATCTATCATTCTTTAATTGGATTTCTGTAAATACAGATATAAACGTGGTTGGTCACCAGTGCTGTTTTTAAGGCATTAAGAATAGGGACCTTGTGTTCTTATTCTGTATCGCGAGTTATGCTTGTGTGTAAATGTGCTGCACTGAAGAGGACACCAGCAGTTATTATAAAGAAGGGGCAGAATGAAAAGCCCACACAGACTCAAAAGCATCGTATTTAAAGGAACTTGGAGGTAGTAAGCAAGGAAAACTTATCCATTATAGCAAAACAGCAGAAGGTTAGTCTGTCCGTTTTTGTATTACACCCTGCTGAATATTACATATGCTGTATTGTCAAGTAAGTAAATATGTCATCACCATTTAGTGCTAATTCAGACATCAAGGGCCTAATGAGAACTGATAACCAAATAATCAGGAATATTTTGGAAAGCGCTAATCAGTTGGTCTGTTATCTTAACGTTTTTCAAAATAAATGCAAACTTCTGGGAAAAAATAGGGTCCTGATTTCTTATTTGTACACCTCTTAACTAAACTACCAGCTGATGGTAGGTTAGTAAGTCACAAACTTTCTGTCAAGGTACACTTAATGTCAAATGAGCTAAGGAGCTCTAAGTTTCTTTGAAATTTCATACTTATCTTAAAAATCCACATGACTTTTGCAGTGCAC
The DNA here is from genome assembly GCF_987537825.1 of Furipterus horrens. Taxonomy (NCBI): domain Eukaryota; kingdom Metazoa; phylum Chordata; class Mammalia; order Chiroptera; family Furipteridae; genus Furipterus; species Furipterus horrens. The sequence goes on along the minus strand of NW_028327181.1, from coordinate 24,298,496 downwards.
ACAGCATTCAAAATTATATAAATATGACAGTGTTTAAAATTGACTCCCCCAAAACACTGTTCCATTTTAACTTACCGTATTCCTTGTTAGTTGGCTATAGTACTTCCAGTTTGAGAAATAAGGTGCTGATGGTCAGTTTTGATTTAATTATCTGTTATAAAATTGAATATTTTGACATGTCAAACACTAGGAAGTATAGCCAGCATTTATTTCACTTTTAAACACATGCTTTTGTAGTATGTGGTGTGTACAAAGGCAATTGCAGATTAATGTAGGTATAAATACTTAGTTATCTAACACTAAGGGGAAAAAAAGCCCCTACAGTTCTTTTTTTTAAAAAAATTATTTATTTGTTTATTTATTTATTTATTTTTAGAGAGAGGGGAAAGGAGAGAGGGAGAGAAACATCACTGTGTGGTTGCCTCTCACTCACGCCCCCTACTGGGGACCTGACGTGCAACCTAGTCATGTGCCCTGACTGGGAATCGAACCAGCGACACTGGCTCTCAGGCCGACGCTCAATCCCCTGAGCCACAGCAGCCAGGGCTAAGCCCCTACAATTCTTATCCAAGAGCAAATAAGGCCAATTTTTTTTTTTCTAGTTAAAAATAGGAACTAATTTAGTGATTCAAAAATAGACATGAGTTGATGCTGGTTGTTGGTACAGTTTTGGTAATAGTAGATATAAATCTTTCTCAAGTTGAAAAAAGATATAAACTGATTTAATTTATATATAGGTAAGAAACAGCATTCAAAATGTGAAAAGAGTTGTTAACTCACTTGATGAAACGTAATTAAAAATTCTTAGAAAGCTTCAAATCAGATCTGTCAGAACCTCTGAACAATGCGCTGTTTTCTCTATAGACAATATTCTTGTCATTCAGACTGAGTTTGAAAAATTAAGATAATAAGAGTAACTACCATGGAAGTAGTTTCTGTTTGAACAAAATACCACATAAAACTAATCAGTACTCTTCAGAATATATTTGTTCTTCATTGTAGTCTTTTTTATTATTTTAAATTTTAGAATTTATTTTTAAATAATAAATACATTTAGATGTTCAAAATTGAAAAGAAATAGAAGAATTTGCAATATTTACTCCTTGTGTGGCCTAGAGATTTTTAAGCATTTGGCAGTATTAATATAATTATTATGCACATTTCACCCTGGCTGGTTTGGCTCAGTGGATTGAGCGTCGGCCTGCGAGCTAAGTGTCGCTGGTTCGATCTTCCAGTCAGGGCACATCAGAGAAGGAAAACTCTGACTCCAAAAAACCTCCGCTGCCTTGCGGCATACCTCTTCAGGGGAAAGGCTAAGGGAGTAAACCCCGACAGAAAATCCGGAGCCGGAGTCCCTAAGGCGGTTTGACGTTGTAGTCAACACCGGCAACTCCTGCGGCGCACCTGAAGCCAAGCTGTATTGACTCCGTCTTTCCCTTGGACCCTTCAGCTGCGAAGAGAGGGGGGGTCTGCTGCATGGGCAACAGCAGACCCTCCATATCACCCTGCCCAGGCTCTGTAGCTTCAGCTTCACTGGAGAGGACACTCCAGCGTCATCGCAAGATGTCGATTCAACACGGGAGGAGACAGATAACGTGTCACTCCCGAGTCGGACTGCACAGCCATTCTCGGCGGTGCAGATAGACTCTTAAGAAGCTACACCATCATCTCTCGAGATGGACGGCTGCCGACGACGATTATGCACATTTCTTTCCCCTCCTTTAAACTGAAATTATAGCACATTTACATGTGTTCTGTTCCTTGGAAAAAAGTTTTTTTGTGTAACAGATGATTCTGTATCATTAAGTAAAGTTCCTTCTTCATTTCTTTTTTATGACTGCCTGGTATTCCCATGAATGGCTGTATCTTAGTTTTTCTAATCATTGCCTCCTGTTACACTTTTAGGTTGTTGCATTATTGTCTTAACTCTATAAAGTATTTTAGTGTTGAAGATCATTGTTTCTTGCTTTTAGACTGAAACATTGCAGAGTTATGAAAAGAATAAAGAGTGTTGACAGCTGGGTGAGGAAGGGTAGACTTTAGCTAGTTTTTGTTTGAGGCAAAGAGTTCATATAAAGACTTTTTTCCTATTTAAAATTAGTTTCTTAGAGCCAGAGATTTAAGTTTATATTTCTGCTGAACTGGGAATGTGGGCAGGCCTGAAATTCTCAAGTGACTGTATCTTTTTTACTTTACCCTTTTAAAATTGTTTTTGTAATAATAATAAAAAAGTTGTACATAGTTTAAGCAGTGGTTCCTATGTTCAATATCTTTTTGCTTTTTAATATAGTTTTACTACATCTATATATTCAAAGTATATTTTACTTTTTCAAAAACTGGTTTAAAAAATTCCTTTAAAGATTTTATTTATTAATTTTAGAGGGAGGGGAAGAGAGGGAGAGAAACATCAATGTGCGGTTGCCTTAGGCACGCCCCCAACTGGGGGACCTGGCCTGCAACCTAGATATGGGAACCCTTTGATTTGCAGGCCAGCACTCAACCCACTGAGCCACACCAGGGAGGGCTGGTTTTAAATTTTATAAAAAGATTATGATGCTCTATCTAATCTTTGGAATTTTTTCCACTTAATATTACATTGCTAAAATTCATCTATATTATTACTTGTCACCAAGATTGATCCATCTTATATTGTTATGTTTATTTCATTCTAGGACTATAACCAGAATTTAATTATTTGGTCCTCTGTTTACTGGCATTTGGACTGTTTCTCCCAGTTTTTATTAGGAATAGTGCTTCTACAAGCATATTCTTACACTTGTTTTCCATTGTACATGTACAAGAGTTTCTCTCAGTTACATACCTAGGAAATGAGTTGCTAGGTTATAGTGTATGTGAATTTTCCACTTCAGGAAACAATGTCAGCCTTTTTACCAAAGTGCTTGTCCTGTAACAAATAAGTTTCTGCTTCTGTTTGTTGTGAATACAGGTGGAGTTTCTAGCCTCATAGTTCTAATTTTAGAGCTATTGCAGTGTTATCCAAAGGACAGACGGGCTGTTGGGAGCTGGGTGATGGATGATCTTTATCCAGTTTCTAATCGTGAGAGGTAAAGAGTGACTGGAGAGGCTGTTTTAGTTCGTGTGATTGTGGAAGGCCTCAGGGAGGGACATTTGAGGTGAGATCTGAAGAGACAGATGTATCAGACTCAGGGACTCCAGGGGTAGGGAGCACAGAGGCACTGGGGAGGGAATGAACAGGGTCTGCAGCAGTGAGTAAGGTGGGCGCGGCCAAAGTCTGAGTGCGTTGAAGAGCCATCAGAAATTGAAATAGGGGAGGGATGTGAGCTTACTTAGATTTTGAAGTGATCGCTCTGGCCACTCTTTCAGTAATGAATGCCAGACGAGATGGGCAGGAATGGAAACGGGGAGATCGATTGGAAGCAATCGCTAGTCTAGGTGGAAGGCGGTGTTAGACCAAGGCGGCAGTGGAGAGGAGGGAACTAATGAGATTCTGTGATAGCGCGGCAGCGTTTGCCAATAAATTAGTTTTGGATAAAGGGACAGGATTGGCTGACCAATTACTTTTGGATTTTTAGCAAGATATAACATTTTAATTTCTAAAACATGCCCCTTAATGGTGGAAAAAATTTAAAAGTAGCATGTTATTTAAGAAGCTTTGTCTCTGATTTAAATAATTTGCTTAGTGATTTTAGTAGTGTAAACTGATTTTTACGCATCCATTTTAATCTGTTTTCTGGGACGTTTCAGCAAATGTGAAAGCTAATTCCAGGGTCCAGCTCCAGTCCTTTCTTGTACATTTTCTGTCACTGCTCGTTGTTTTGTGGCCCTAAATCCTGGTCTTTCCTCTCATAGCCCCTTGACTGGCCCCTGTTGGGGACATCTGCCCTTGTTCTGCCAGTCATTTCTTGATGTTTGCCCTGCATTCTTGCCTCGGTACTTTCCTTTGCCGGCATCTGTAGGGTCAGAGCTACGCCATTCACACCTGAAGCTGTGCACGATAGGTTGGGTCAGAACATCCTGAGGCCTTGGGTATTGGAGATGAGGCAAGTAGTTGAATCTTATATATCAGCATTTCTGTATAACTCAGCTACTCTCACTTCTGTATAATTAGAATTGGTAAGATACAACCGATTCATAAATTGATGTTAAGTTTAACCACATCTATTAATGCTGCCTTCACATTTTAACCAGATTAATTTTGTAAGTTGTATCATGTTGTACTTGAGCTCAAAAGTCTATAATTTCTTGTGACCAGAGACTCTGTACTCCAATAATAAATATCAGTTAGCTCTCTTTTTGTGTATTACTGCCACCCGGGGACAGAATTCGATTTCCTTTTAACTTGCAGGCCGAGCTCAGTGGTGCCCACACACCTGTAATTGTGCAGTCCTTGAATTCCAGCAGACGACTGAAAAATGGTACAAGCCCACTTTTGCTACAGACGCTGGAAGTTTTGGAATAGATTATACATATTTCCACATACAACATCCAGTGCAGGGACTCAGGAGTGTGGGAAAGAGCACAGAAAACATGGGTTGAAATGCTAGAGCAGGCGGAGTCACGGCAGGTGCTGCTCTCTTAGGTAGCTAGCGGGGAGTGTTTGGGAAGGTGATCCTGTATTAATGTTTTGTGGCTGCTGTAACAGATGACAATGAACTTGGTGGCTTAAAACTGCAGTAATTTATTCTCTCCCAGTTCTGGAAGGCAGAAGTCGGAAACCGTGATATTGGCAAGGCCACACTCCCTGCAAAGGCTCCCGGATTCTTTGGCTCCTCAGCTTTCCGTGGCTCTAGGCTTGTGGCTGCGTAACTCTCCATTCGTGCCTCTGTCTTCACATGGACTTCTTGTGTCCTGGTCTTCTCTTATGTCTCATAAGGACACGTGTTATTGGATTTAGGGCCCACCTGAAGTCCAGGATGATTTCAGCTCAAGATTCCTGACTAATGGCTGCAAAGACCTTTTTCTTAATGAGGTAAAATTCACTGGTCTGGGTGTAAGGATATGGACACATCTTCTTGGGGGCCTCCATTCAACCCAGTACAATGATCCAAACCTGCGAAGTACACCTACAAACCTAGAAAATGAAGGGAACGGTGAAGTGGGAATCAAAGACAGGGACAACTACCTTTGTTGTTTCCCCCCCTAGAATCCAGTTATCCTGACAAAGGCTCCCTTTCAAAGCGTTGTAAAATTCATTAAGCGTGAAGTTCTTATGCTGAGTAGCTCTCCCCACTCCACCCCGGAGAGATGGATTTGCTTGGATATAAGTTGCCAGATTTATTTAGGTAGCAGGCTAAAAATAAGTAAACATTTTTAGTTTTTGAACCACTAGTAAGGAGGTCTTTGGGGAAGAATTTCCTAGAAAGCATTATTTTAAGAACAATCCTTTCTGTACTTATTTCAATTATATTTATTTTTCTTCATTTTATAAAAGGTTTCAGAATATACAGAAAAGCCAGTTACCTAAATTTAATAAAAGTTCACAATTTGCCATACTTATTTAGGATATATGTATTTTAGGAAGAATAATAAAATACAGTAAGGTATTCATTTTACGTATGTATGTTTATAATCTTAAAATTACTTGGCATAATGCTTTGAGCACATTTTAGGGTTTAGTTATTCATAATTCATACTTTCAGAGCATGTGTTATGGTGCTCTTGTCAGCAGGACTTTCTTTTAAATCAAGATTTAACTGGATATTTTGAAGTAATAACGTTTATCATTCTGAAATAGCATAAGTCAACTAGGTAACGTTGAAAATTGATTAAATTGATTCTTAGAAGAAAATCTTATTTAAAAACTTTAATGTTAGATAACTTGTCAGTTATGAAGTAGTAATTTCTCTTGAACTATTGAAATAGCCTTATTTATTTCTGTGTTGTTTTTTAAAAATATTGAAATATTTCAAATAAACAGGAAAGTACAGAGAGGAACTTTAAACCAACATACCAGCTCCATTAATTTCTTATATTTCATCAACTTCAGATGTTTTTTCAAAAAAGAAATCATTACATGCATATTATTTTCTTTCTTTTTACCTAGAAGTAACCATTATCCTGAATTTTGTACATTATCATACTCATTCATGATACCCTTTCTATTAAGTCTAACCAGAAATAATATATAGCATTAATATGCATCAAAACTATATAACAAGTTAATATTATTGAAGTTTTTTTCTCATCATTTTTGGTATACATTCATGTTAATATATGAAGGTACTCATTTTAGCTTTTGTGTATTCATTATCTCATTCAAAGATACTTAGGTTGTTGCAGATGTTTTGCTAATTATGCTGCATTGAACAGTCTTGCATACATTTCCTTGTCCACATGTGTGAGTTCTTTAGGGTATTCTAAAAGCGAGTTGCTGGGTTGAAGAGTGTGCAGCTTTAGTGTTAGATTTAGACAAATTAATCTCTAAAGGGGTTTTACCAGTTTATGCTCAAACCAACTGTGTATTGGAATTTCTGTTATTCTCAATCTATTGCCAAGAGTTGGTAAATATCTTTTTACTATGGACATTTAAGACATACATACAAAAGTAGAGAGGAGAATATGATGAATTCCCATATACCTCTTGTCTTGCTTCAGCAGCCTTTACTATGTGACCCATTTTGTTTTATCCAAAGCCACTCCCACCAGCCAGGATTAGTTTGAAGTAAATATTCGTCATCATATCATTGCATCAGTAACTGTTTCAGTGCATAATGTATATTTACAAAAGATAAGGGCTCTCTTTTAGTAGCATTAATATTTATTTTGCATATTTTAATTGAAGTATAACTTTATACATATAGTAAAATGCATGTCTAAGTAGTGCACAGTTTGATAAGCTTTGACAAATTATCTGTTGGAGTGATTCATACCACAATCACGAACAGTTGTATTCGTCTAGCTGGAAGAGATGCGTGCAGACCTGACTCCTGTGGAGGAGAGAAGGACGCAAAGGAGGGTGCGTAGGAAAAGCCTGCAGCTGTGGAGTAGTTCTCAAAGTTTTGACAAGGCCAGTGAGGAGCCATTGAGTCCTAGTCACCAGCTGGGGAAGCCACATGCGTCCCAGGAGCAGGCTGGCCTTCACATCCCTGCAGCACCCCATCATTGGCACTAGGAGCAGCTCCCGAGAAGTGTGGCAGGCAGAGTTCTAAGGCTGGCCCCTGTCCTGCCCCCAAGGCTATTCAGTCAAACATGAATTCAGGTGCTATTGTGAAGGGATTTCTGCAGATGTAATGCAAGTCCCAAATCATTTGACCTTAAGATAAGTAGATCATCTGGATTCTAAGGACAGAGAACCCTTTAAAAGAGAGTTTTCTCAGGCTGGTGGCAGAAGGAGAAGTCAGAGAGGAGGTGTGCCATTGCTGGCTCAGGGATAGAAGGGGGGACATATAATGAGGAATGTGAGTCTTCGCTAGAAGCTAAGAGTAGCCCTTGGTTGACAGCCAGCAAAGAAATGGGAACCTCAGTCCTACAACTGCAAGGATGTGAATTTGGCCAACAACTTGAATAAGCTTGGAAGCAAAGTCTTCCCAGAGCCGACACATGAGAGCCAAGCCTGGCAGACACTGATTTTGGCCTCTTGAGACACTTAATATAATCACTAATCTCATTAGGAAAGCTGTGAAGCTCACAGTGTCAGACACAAATTTTCCAAAAATTTAACTTTACTTGGACATTCAAATTTTATCATAATAAATAGAATTGTTTTCCTTGAAGTAACAGGCTCATTTCATTTTTGAGAAAATATCTGCTATATATCATAGTTTGACTAACCATAATTTATGTGCTGAACATCTCCAATAAAAAATGTATTCAATGAAATTCTGCTCTGATTTTTATTATTTCTTTCCTTCTCTTGACTTTGGGCCTTGTTTGATTTTTTTTTCCCCTCTAGTTATTTAGGGAATGGTTAGGTTATGTATTTGAAATCTTCCTGTTTTCTTGAGATAGGCCTGTAATGATAAAACTTTTCTCTAATTACCAATTTTGCTATATCCTTCTAATTTTTAAAAAAGATTTTATTTAGTTATCTTTAGAGAGAGGGGAAGGGAGGGAGGAAGAGAGGGAGAGAAACATCGATGTGTGAGAGAAACATTGATCAGTTGCCTCTTGCACACTCCCAACTGGGACCTGGCCTGCAACCTAGGCATGTGCCCTGACTGGGAATGGAACCGGTGACCTTTCGGTTTGCAGGCCGGCACATAATCCACTGAGTCACACCAGCCAGGGCTCCCCCAAATTTTGCTATGTAGTATCATCATTCTCATTTGTCTTTGATCTCTGTATCTTTTGATCTCTTCTTTTATTTATTCTTTGACCCAGTCACTGTTTAGTAGCATGTTGTTTAATCTCCACATATTTGTGGTCTTTCCTGCCTTTTTTTCTTTTGCAGTTAAGTTTCATTTTCAAAGCATTGTGGTCAGAAAATATGCTGGGTATGATTTCAATCTTATTCAATTTGTTGAGGCTAGTTTTGTGCCTCACGCGTGATCTGTCCTTGAGAGTGTTCCCTGTGTGCTAGAGAACAGTATATAATCTGGTGTTCTGGGATGAAAGGCTCTGTAAATACTGGTTATGTCCATTTCGTTTAAAGTGTCAGTTAAGGCTGATATTTCCTTATTGGTTTTCTGTTTGGATGATCTATCCTGGTAGTTGGTGAAAAACGAGGCTTGTTCATCTTGTGTCTTAAGAACTCAAGTGATTTCCTCAAGACAATCATATGTTGTGTTTTGAAGTCTAAAGAGCTTTATGCATACTTCCTATTTCATCACCCAGAATATTAAATAGATACATGAATCAAGATTGAATAAAAATAGGCTTCTGGTCAAGACGACAGAGTAGGTAAATGCAGTACTTGTCTTCTTCCACGATCACATCAGAATTACTACTGAACTATAGAACAGCCTTCATTGAGAACCACCTGAAGTATATCTGTACTCAGGGTATGCAGAAGAAGCCAGGTCCAGACTGGTAGGTGGGGTGGTGATGCAGAACAGGCTACGCCCACACCCAGTGTGGTGGTTAAAGTGGGAGGGTTATCTCAGCTGTAGACGTCTCCCCTGAGGAGTGAGGGATCCCAGCTCCCCAGCCCAGGGTTCCTGTGCTGAGAGCGGAAGTCCCCGTAACTTCTGGCTGTGGAAACCAGTGGAGTTTGTGGCTGAGTCAAACAGAGGGCTTTTGGAGTTGCAGATGCAGACATTCCTCTTAAAGAAGCCCATGCATGGACTTACTTGCTGACAGACTCACTTGCTTGGAGCTCCAGCACTGGGGCAGCAACTCCAAAGGTCCAAGGGACATATGGGGAGGAACTCAATTGTGTGGCTTCAGGACGAGGGCTGGAGGGGCAGCTTTCTCTGAGACAGAAGTGCTGGCAGAATTCATGTTCTTTTGCTGCACCCTCCCGCTGGTGCCATATCTGAATCTCTATTAACTTAGCTAATGCCATTGACCCCACATTGGTGATTCCCTTAGAGCCTGCCCCACTCAACTGCTGGGCCCACCCAAGCCATTTCCAGTGGTTTTCCATATAAACAGCCTTTCCTGGCTCATGCTACAGATATATTTAAAATCTCAAAGGTTCACAAACTTGAAATAAGCATCATCCGGCCTTGGTGTGCCCTGTACCTTTTGCTAGTAAGCAGCCCAAACTGGCAGTAGTGGCCGCTGGCCTCAGTTTGCAGCTTATCCTCTGCCAGGCACACCCAAGCCCAGCACAAGTGGCATACCAGCTGGCCCGGGGCAGGGCACAGGCAGTGTCCGACTTTCGCCTGCACCTCTCAAGAGACCCCAGAATCAGCACACCCAGTGGCTGTCCTCAAACCACACCAGAGCACGACCAAACCACCTCCACAGATGACACACTCAAAGGGCAGACTCAGCAGGGACCAGAGCCCTGCTAAGGTGCATCCTGTTCTGTAGAGTCTGCCCCGGTATAACAGCTCCTCGCCTGTAGTCACAGCCAGTTCTCACAACCAGTTAGCCTGAGGGTCATCTCCTCCCATTGATGTGCCAACAGCAATCAAGGCTTCAAGATTACTGGAAGGCATACACGACCCACGCAAGGGACATACCTGTAGCACATATTTCAAATGGCCAGGCAGACTATGCCACTGGTTCCCACAGGACTTGTACTAGATAAGGCCATTCTACTATGACCAGGAGTCATAGCAGCTCTACCTAATATGTAGAAACAAACACAGGGAGGCAGCTAAAATGCAGAAACAAAGAAACATGTTGCAAATGAAAGGACAGAACAGAACTCCCAAAAAAGAACTAAACAAAATGGAGATAGGCAATCTACCAGATGCAGACTTTAAAACACTGGTGGTAAGGGTGCTCATTGATCTCAGTAAGAACTTCAACAAAGAGTTAGGAAAACATAAAAATGGAGACAGAAAACAAGAGACCCGGTGAGAAGAGAAATGAAGAATACATTAGAGGGAATCAGTAGTGGACTACATAAAGTAGAGGTTTGATTCAGCAACTTGGGAAATAAGGAAGCAGAAAACAGCCAATCAAAACAACAAAAAGAAAAAAGAATCCAAAAAATGAGGATAGTGTAAGGGGCCTCTGGGACAACATGAAGGGTAACAGCATTTGCATCATAGGGGTACCAGAGGAGAAGAAAGGAGCAAGGAATTGAAAACCTATTTGAGGAAATAACGATGGAAAATGTCCCTAACCTGGTAAAGGAAATAGACAAACAATTCCATGAAGACAGAAAACCCCAAACAAGATGAACCCAAAGAGACCCACACCAAGACTCATCATAATTAAAATGTCAAAGGTTAAAGACAAAGAGAGAATCTTAAAAGCAGCAAGGGAAAATCTGTTAGTTAACCACAAGGGAGCTCCCATTAGACTGTTGGCTGATTTCTCAACAGAAACTTTGTAGACCAGAAGGGATTGGCGTGAAATGTTCAAAGTGGTAAAAAACAAGGGCCTCCAACCAAGATTTCTTTACCCAGCAAAGCTATTATTTAGAATCAAAGGACAGGTAAAGAGCTTCCAAGACAAAAGAAAAAAAAAAAAAAAAAAAAGCTAAAGGAGTTCATCACCACCAAATCAGTATTGCAAGAAATGTTAAAGGGTCTTTTTGAAGAAGAAGAAAAAAGAAAGATGTAAAATATGAATAATAAAATGGTAGTAAATACATCTCTATTAACAATTACTTTAAATATAATTGGATTAAATGCTTCAATATAAATAAAAGACATAGGGTGCCCTGGCTGGTGTGGCTAGTGAATTGAGCACTGGCCTGTGAACTGAAAGGTCACTGGTTTGATTCCCAGTCAGGGCACATGCCTGGATTGTGGGCTAGGTCCCTGGTTGTAGGCATGTGAGAGGCAACCAACTGATGTTTCTCTTGTGCATCGATGTTTCTCTCCCTCTCTTTCTCTCTCCCTTTCCCTCTCTCTGAAAATAAATAAATACAATCTTAAATAAAATAGACACAGGGTAGCTGAATAGCTAAGAAAACAAGACCCTTACATATGCTGTCTACAAGAGACTCACTTTCAATTGAAACATATGCTGTCTACAAGAGACTCACTTTCAATTGAAATACACAGACTGAAATTAAAGGGATGGAAAAAGATATTACAAGAAAATAAAAACAAAACAACAAAAAAAATCTGGGGTAGCAATGCTTACACCAGACAAAATAAACTTTAAAACAAAGGCTATAAAAAGTGACAAAGAAGGCAGTTCCACTTCTCGGTATTTATTTGAAGATACCAAAAACACTAAATTGAAAACACATACACAAGGTCAGTCTGGAACAACTCCAACCATTGTTAATATAATGAGAATGGTTTGCATGACATCAATGTAACCTGGCAGCCAAGGAGAGTGGCCTTGAATGAGCATGTGTGAACAACGATGACTTCACTGTACTAGTCCCTGGGGGCGGTAGACACCATTGAGTGAGCATGTGTATTCTGTGGCTGTCACATTCAAAATGACTGAGTGAGAAGAGCAACAGATCTGCATCAAATTTTGCATTAAGCTTGAACATTCTTCCATGGAAACTATTTGATGATTCAGAAAGTCGCAGCTGTGGACAACTGGTGATTGGCAACTCCATCATGACAATGCGCCCGCTCGTGCATCATGTCTTGTGCCGAGTTTTTTGGTGAAACATCAAATCACCCAGGTGACTCAGCCCCGCTACAGCCCAGATTTGGTGCCCTGTGACTTCTGGCTTTTCCCCAAACTAAAATCACCTTTGAAGGGCAAAAGAGAACAGACCATTGATGAGATTCAGGAAAATATGACGAGGCAGCTGATTGTGATTGGGAGAGCTGTGTGAGGTCCCAAGGTGCCTACTTTGAAAGGGATTGAGGTGTCATTGTCCTATATACAATGTTCTTTGTATCTTCTTCAATAAATGTCTCTATATTTCATATTATGTGGCTGGATACCTTCTGGACAGACCTCTTATATCCATATGCTTATTGCATCCTTATTTACAATAGCCAAATATGGAAGCAGCCTAAGTGTTCATCAATAGCTTTGTTCTTCTCCTCACTGCTCTGCTCTGCCCTGCTTTTCTCTACTCGTTTGGTGAGTCGTTTTTGGTGTTTCATCTTCAGTGTTTTAGCTCCAGCTGAGGAAACAGTCAGCTGGTGCAGTAAAGGGAAAGTGTGCTCTGTGAGCCAGAGGGCAGCTGACTTATGTAGACAGAAATCCCTGCTCCCTGGTCCCTGATTGGTCTGTCCTCATGCAAATAAGTGCTTCAAATCCTCGCATTCTGATTGGTCTGAAAGGCATTATCCTGATTTGTCAGAATGGAGCCATCCTGGTTGGTACAGATGCTGATAGGAGTATGGCTGCACAACTCAAATTGTACAGAGAGAGCCTCAGTACTATTGGCCTGGCTCAGATGTTGGGAACAAAGAGCAGGCGGGCAGCTTAGTGCAGGCTTCTCCCTGAAGGACACAGTTTGCATGAGAGGCCCTGTATAGAAATGGCTGTTAGGCTCTGTGGTTTTTTTATAGTGTGTGTGTGTGTGTTTAATTTGAGCCCAGTTAGCTACCAGGAGCACTTAGTAGGTATCTTCTTTCTCAGGGTCTACACTTTTTAATCCAGTTTGGCACTATCTTCATTTTAATTAGAGTGTTTAATGTATATTTAAACTACCTGCTAATTGCAATATCTGAGTTGTTGCATGGTTGGTTTCTGTTGTCAGCCTTTTCTCTTTAGTATGGCCTAGGAATTTTTTGTTATATTCTAATCATTATGGATGATGCATTATAGAGAGCTTATCTTCTGTTATCTTTCTGTTAATTTTCTTCTAGAAGACAGTTAAATTATTGGCTGATCACATTGAACACTTGGTACCTTGATTTTATACTATGTCATGGTGGGTTGGTTTTGTTTTAGCCCAAGAGACCCCTTAATCCTGGGACATAGTCTTTACTTTTAAGGTGTAAAGTCTGAGCTGTTTACCCAGCAGTTTAACTGGGTTTGGCTCAAATAGAACATTCTCTTTTCCCCGTGGTGGTGGGTAGCAGCTGAGACACCTGCTATTGCTTTCACTTAGCTCCATGGAGTCTTTGTGCACATGAGTTAAGGGGATTTGAAGTGAGCTTATTTTAGGGTATAGGTTTCCTCTGTAGCCCCCCTGTTTCTGGGATTTCTGCCCTCAAATTTACACTCACTTTGGTGATTGTAAACTGTCATTTGACACTTCCACAGTGTAAGACTGTGGCTTTCTGCTTGAACTCTAGGCACTGCCACGCTATGGGTTTGTCCTCACAGGGAAAAGCTTAGCAATACGGATCTCACCCATGAGTGTGGTTGTGCTTTAAGTAGTTGAATCCCCGATAGTTTTGCTGGCTTTTTGTTGCTATTGCAGACTCAACAGGACAGAGATGCTTGTGAAGAGTTTATTAGGTTTATTATTGGTATGAACACCTGTGGAAGAAAGGGGAAGAAAAAGGAGGGGAAGAAGGACATGGGTAGAGAAAGTTGGGCTGTGATGAAATCTTAAGAAAGGGCTGAGCTGTAGGGGGTTCTGAAATGGGTTGGCCTTTCAGAGTTGTCTCCAGTTGGGGTATCAGGGCCAAATCTGTATATCCCTTCATTAGATGCATGTGTGTAGTCACTCTTCAGTCTTTTCAAGTACTTGTCTTATATTTTGTCCACAATTGATGGCTCCTAACTTGTTGGAGATACACAACGTGATGGAAGAAATACAAACCATTTCACCATTCCCAAAAGCAGGACTTCCTAGGTTTTTAAAATTGAAAGTTACATATTTTTGGTTTGCTGATGGTATAATATGTTTATATTTGCCAATGGAAATATATTCCAGTTATTTTGGATTTTACTGTGAGATGCTTGCTTGTTAGTATATTTAATTTAACAGAAAAGTGCTATTCTACTGAGGTTTTTTTATCTGTAACCAGAAAACATAATTTTAGCTACATATTTAATAGCTGTCAAAAATAGGGGAGGATTTCTTAATATAAAACAACAACACTGCAGAGCAAATATTTGCACAAGAACCATAAAATATTTATGTGCTCTATAACCATGAAAAATTACTGTATTGATTACTCTATTAAGTTTTAGGCTCATATTTGATAGATTCTTATATTTTACAAGTTAACTAATCATTGAATTGATTTGAAATGGTAATATTTGATACAGTTTCTTTAGAAATAATTTAGCAGACCCTCCATATCACCCCGCCCAGGCTATGTAGCTTCAGCTCCACTGGAGAGGACACTCCAGCGTCATCGCAAGATGTCGATTCAACACGGGAGGAGACAGATACCGTGTCACTCCCGAGTTGGACTGCACAGCCATTCTCGGCGGTGCAGATAGACTCTTAAGAAGCTACACCATCGTCTCTCGAGGCTCTGTAGCTTCAGCTTCACTGGAGAGGACACTCCAGCGTCATCGCAAGATGTCGATTCAACATGGGAGGAGACAGATACCGTGTCACTCCCGAGTCGGACTGCACAACCATTCTCGGCGGTGCAGATAGACTCTTAAGAAGCTACACCATCGTCTCTCGAGACGGACGGCTGCCGATACGATAATTTAGTTTAAAGATAGTTTAATCTTATTTTTTAAAGTTTTACTCTCAGGCACATACTTGTGAACTATTATTGTAAAAATACTTTCTGGTTTAATTTGATGTCTCAGATTTCACTTATAGAGCACAGCACTGCCAAAATTAAACAGTTGTTTACTTTCTTGTCATTTTCTAGCAAAATGCTTTTTCTGAAGATGTTTTGAAGGCAAATTAAAAACAGTAAATAGAACAAACCAGTAAATATGTTACAGAATACAGACAGTTGCATTATTTATTGCATATTTTACTCGGATTTTCACTGTAAACTCAGATGGGAGAGATTAAGGAGAGGGCACACTTTAATCCAGGTCCCAAAATAATTGTATTTTTTAGTAGCATCTGAAGCATTTCCTTAAGGATGTGGATTGTGGGTTTGGGGGAAAAAAAGTTTCTTTTTAAGTATGTTTTAAAATATAATCTGGATTGGCCAAGCAGTATAACGTTAAACTTTAGGTTCCTGTTCTCAGCCTCTGTTACAGTAATTATTTCTTTCACAAGACTGCCACCTGATGTTCCGATTCTTTATTAGCAGCTGGCCCAGTATTGCATTTCGTGTTTTAAAATATTTTTGTTGCTTGTTATTTGGCCATGTATCTCTTAATACGCAGACTGTCTATTCTAGTAAATGTGACAAAAATCGTTAAGTAATGTAACGAATGGCCCCAAACCTTGCTGACAGCCACTCCACTATACTTACTACCTTCTGTGGCCTTGCTGTCTCCGCAGACCTCCAGTCTCCAATGGGTAGCTAATGCAGCAGTCATTGGGGCTGCTCCACGGTGGTAGTGGTGGGGTAGAGTCATGATAATAACACACTGTAAAAGTAATATTAGTTAGCTTTCTAGTAATTCAGAATGTTGGGTACTTGAACCCCTAGTACAAAGTTTAATTAGAAGAACTTTAAAAACTTTTATAATTATTTATGGTAATATTCCTTCTAAATATCTAACATATGAATGATGCCTTAATTACCAATAATTTGTTTTTTTTTTAGTTATATTTTATTGATTGTGCTATTACAGTTGTCCCAGTTTTTGCCCCCTTTCCCCCATCAACCCAGCACTCCCACTTCCAGTCCTCACACCATTGTTCACGTCCATGGGTCATGGGTATCAGTTCTTAAGCTACTCCATATCCTATATTGTACTTTATATCCACATGGCTGTTCTGTAACTACCTATTTGTACTTCTTAATCCCCTCACCTCTTCACCCATTCCACCCTACCCCCTTCCCATCCGGCAACCATCACAATACTCTCAGTATCCATGATTCTGTCTCTGTTCTTGTTTGCTTAATTTGTTTTTTAGATTCAGTTGTTGATAGATACGTATTTATTGCCATTTTATTATTCCTAGTTTTGATCTTCTTTTTCTTAAATAAGTCCCTTTAACATTTTATATAATAATGGTTTGGAGATGATGAATTTCTTTAGTTTCTTCTTGTCTGGGAAGCTCTTTATCTGCCCTTTCATTCTAAATGGTAGCTTTGCTGAGTAGAGCAGCCTTGCCTGCAGGTCCCTGCTTTTCATCACTTTGAATATTTCTTGCCAAACCCTTCCAGCCTGCAAGTCTCTTTTGAGAAATCAGCTGATAGTCTTATGGGAACTCCCTGTAACTAACTGCTTTTCTCTTGCTGTTTTTAAGATTCTCTCTTTATCTTTAACCTTTGGCACTTTAATTATGATGTGTCTTGGAGTGGGCCTCTTTACATTCAACTTGCTTGGGACTCTGTGCTTCCTGGACTTGCATGTCTATTTCTTTCACCAAATTAGGGAAGTTTTCTTTCATTAGTTTTTCAAATACATTTCTAAATTCTTGCTCTTTCTCTTCTTCAGATATTCCTATGGTGCAAATGCTGGAACACTTGAAATTATCCCAAAGGCTGCTTACACTATCCTTGTTTTGGGGGTTCTTTTTTTCTTCTTTTTATTCTGTGTTTTTGTTCTTTGCTTCCTTATGTTCTAAATCATTGATTTGATTCCTAGTTTCATCCACTGTACTGTTGTTTCTCTGTAAGTTGTTATTTCAATTAGTGTTTCCTTCGCTTCTGAATGGATCTTTTTTACGCTGTTGAGGTCCTCACTAAGTTCTTTGAGCATCCTTATAACCAGTGTTTTGAACTCTGCATCTGACAGATTGCTTACCTTTATTTTGTTTTGTTCTTTTCCTGGAGTTTTGATCTGTTCTTTCATTTGGGCCATGTTTCTTTGTCTCCTCATTTTGGCAGCCTCCCTATGTTTGTTTCTATGTTTTAGGTGGAGCTGCTATGACTTCCTGTCTTGGTACCATGGCATAATGTAGTAGGTATCCTATACGGTCCAGTGGCACAGCCTCCCCTATCACCCAAGCTGGGTACTCGAGGTGTACCCTTTATGTTGGCTGAGTACTCCCGCCTCTTGTAATTGAGCCTTGATTGCTCATGGTATGTCAATGGGAGGGATTTACCCAGGCCAGTCAGCTGCAAGGACCAGCTGTGACCACTGACTGCCAACCTCTTGCCCTCCGTGGAGGATCAGCTGTGCTGGGGCAAGGTGGTTGTGCTTTGATGGGGTCTGTAGCTTCCCACTGGCTGTGCAGGCTCTGGGGTTTACTGGGTGGTGTAGGCCGAGGCCAGCCCACACCTGTGTTCTGCCTGTGGCCACCCTGCATGAGCTATTAAGCAAGCTGAGATGTTTGCTACTTGTGCTGGGCTTGGAGATTCTCAGTCGAAGCCAAGCTATGAATCTAGGCTGGCTGCTGCTAGTGCCCGGCCTGGGGCCACTTAGCAAGAGGTTTGGGGGCTGGGGGAAGACTGAGGCTGACTGTTGAAGATTTAGAAAGTTGTGAGACATAAGCCAAGACAGCTGTTCAAATGGAAAAGTCACTGGGGTGGGCAAATAAGTTGGATGGGACTGAGTCTCAGGGAATCTCCATGGTGGGGCAAATGGTGTTAGCCAGGTTAATGGAGTCTCAAATATGGTACCCGCCTGCTGGCTCTGTGGTTCTTTGGGGGGAAGGGTTCAGAAAAGGGACAGTGGCCTCTGCCCACCTTTCTATCTGTAAGACAGCTCTCACCCAGCTTTTACCTTGATGCCAGACACTTCAGTTCCTCCCGTATGCCATTCGTGCCTTGCAAGCTGCTACCCCAGTGCTGGAGCTCAGAGGGATTAAGTCTGAGTGAGTCTGTGTGTGGGTTCTTTAAGAGGAACTGCTTGGGACTCCATAAGTTTCTTCCATTGACTCAACCCCCACTAGCTTTTGCAGCCAGAAGTTTTGGGGACTTATCTTCCTGGCACTGGAACCCTGACTGGGGGCCCTGGTGTGGTGGGACTGGGACTCCTCACTCCTGAGATATTCTTCCCCAAATTTTATCCACCACACATGGATGTGGGACCAGCCCGTTTGGCATCTCTGCCCCTCCTACCAGTCTGGATGGATGTGGTTTCTTTAATTCCGTAGTTGTCAGACTTCCATCCGACTCAATTTCTGATGGTTGTTCTATGTTTCAGTTGTAATTTTGATGTGGTTGTGCGAGGAGATGAGCCATGTTTACCTATGCTGCCATCTTGACTGGAAGTCCACCAATAATTTGCATCTGTTCATTTATACTGATTTGCTAAGGCCTTCTATCAGTACATTTCTGAGCATGAGTAAGTTGATAATGACTGTTTTTGCAATAATGCCCAGTTTAAGCCAAAATAACACTAATTAAAAGCCTTTATTTTATAAAGGTAAGAAATTACTACAATTGTGTTTTTAAAAAATACTTTATAGATTTTAGATTTTCATAAATTCAAATCTGGTAATGTAAGGAACACATGGCTAAAATTTTAACTTCTACCTTACAGCAGAGAAGCAGAGAAGAAAAATGATGCAATAACCACAACCTCACTTTATGTATGTGTGAATTGTGCATCGGCAAATGAACCATGTTGTGAGTGTTAAATAAAATTACATGCATTACATAACAGTATGTGGCCAGTAGTAGTTTAGGATTGGTCAGTTTTGTTGATTTTTCTAAAGGAGTAAGTTTTTGTTTTGTCAGTTTTTCTCTTTCTTTCTGTTCTCTACTTATTTAGATTTAGGCATCTTTACTGTTTCTCTTTGCTTGCTTTGGGTTTACTTTGTTCTTGTTCTTTTACTAGGACCTTAAGGTAGTAAGTTTAGGTTATTGACTTGATATTTTATAGCATTAACTGCTATAAATTGCCTCTAATCACTGCTTTCACTGCATCCCATTAGTTTTGGTTGTTGTATTTGTGTTTTTATTTGTCCCAAAATATTTTCTAATTTCTCTTGTGAATTCTTCTTTGACCTATTTGTTATTTAGGATTGTGCTGTTTAATTTTCAGTTACATGCGCATTTCTCACATTTCTTTCTGTTATTAATTTCCAATTTCATTCTATTGTGTTTAGAGAGCATACTTTCAGAATACTTGTAGTCCTTTTAAATTAATCAAGACTTGGTTCACGGCCTAACATGATTTATCCTGGAGAATGTTCCATGGGTACTCGAGCAGAATGTGTATTCTGGTGGTGTAGGTGAAACATCCTATGGATGTCTCTGTTGGGTCAGTTTAGTGTATGATGTCGTTGCAGTCTTCTGTCCCCTATTAATCTTTTAATTGTTTTATCCATTATTTAAAGTGGGGTATTGAAGTTTCCAACTCTTACTGTTGCATTCCCTATCACCTCTCAATTCTGGCAACTTCATGTATTTTGGGACTCTCTTTTTAAGTACATGTATATTTGTAGCTGTTCCATCTTATTGACAGATTGACCATTTTATCATTATGAAATGCTCTTTGTCTTTAGAAACAATTTTTTTCTTAAAATCTTATTTTTTAGTATTAGGTAGCCACTCCAGCTGTTTTTGTTAGTCTGCATGCAATCCTTTTTCCGTCCTTTCAGTTTGTATTTTAAAGTATATCTCTTTGTAGACAGCATATAGGTTGATCATGTTTTTTTTTTAAAACCATTCTGCCAATGGAATGTTCAGTTGAAGTATTTATTTCATGTACATTTGATATAATTACTGATAAGATAGAATTTATGCCTGTCATTTTGCTATTTATTTTCTTTTTTTAAGTATACTTTATTGATTATATTGTTACAATAGTTTCAATTTTTTCCCCTTTGCTCCCCTCTGCCCAGCACCACTCCTTCCCCAGCATTCCCACCACCCGCTAGTCCATGCCCATGGGTCATACATACAAGTTCTCCAGCTTCACCCTTTCCTATATTATTCTTTAAAAAAATAATTAATCAATTTTTTTAACAATAAAAAATAACAATCCTCCCCTCTCAGACTTTAGACCCTTTATAATCTTATAAAGGACAATGGGCGAAGGTCTCAAGCTCCTCTAGCTGCTTCAAGCTGGACATGGTCATTGTCCTACCTACCCTTGGGTCCAGAAATCCCTAATAAGAGTGGGGGTGTGGAGGGGAGGGTGGCCTTCCCACATGGGGAAGGATTGTGCAGACTCCAGGTCACTTGGCTGTCCCCGCTATTTATTTTCTATATGTCTTATGCCTTTTCTGTTTTTCTGTCCCTCCATTATGGCATTCTTTTCTATTAGGTATTTTCTAGTACACCATTTTAATTTCTGTGTCTTTTATTATATTTTTGAGTTATTTTGTTAGGATTACCTTGGATATTATAATTTAAAATAATGTTTTAATTTGTAACAGTGTAGTTTGAATTAATATCAATTCAATTTCAATTGTATATAAAAACCTGTATAGCTTCTTTCTCTTTTCCGTTGTGCTGTCATTTCTTACAAATTACTCTTTATACATTTGTAATTCCTTATGCAACTACCTTATCACCACAGGTTTGTAATTATTACAGGTAACAAAAAAAAAAAGAGTTGTAAATAGTAATACACTTACACTGTTTCTCATACTTCCACAGTTAGCCTTAATGATGCTTTTTATTTCTTCATCCATGTTTGAGTTGCAGTTTGTTTTTTTTCCATTTCAGCCTGAATTAATTTATTTAGTTCTTATTTGAGAATGTTTTGATTTCTTCTTCCTTTTTGGAGAGTATATAGTTTTGATAGATACAGAAGTCTTGGTTAACTCTTCAGTTTACGAATTAGTATAATGATTTTCTCTGGAAAGCCTTTCAAAAAGTGTTCTAAGCCAGAAAGTTCGAACTCCTTACGATAAGACTTTATGGTTTTGCATAGACTTTTTGGTAAGCAATGTGATTAAAAATCTTACTTATATGATATTGAGAAAAGTATCCTCATTTTTTAGAAGTTTTATATTTTATTTTCTGTATATCTTTTCTTTCTCTACTTAGACTGTATAGCATCATTTGAATCAATATTTATTTATTAAAAAAATTACATTTGATGTATAATATTAGTTTCAGGTGTAAACCCTATGATCAGACATATATATATAACTTATAAAGTGATTGCCTTGATAAATCTAGTACCCATCTGACACCATTCATAGTTATTACAATGTTATTGACTGTATTCTCTACGCTGTACTTGACACCCCAGTGGCTATTATATAACTACCAATCTGTGCTTGACATCCCCATGACTGTCTGTAACTACCAATTTGTACTTCTTAATCCCTTCACCTTCTTCGCCTATTCCCCCAACCCCCCTCCCACCTGGCAACCATCAGTTTGTTCTCCGTATTTATGAGTTTGTTTCTGTTCTGTTTGTTTTGGTTTTAAGTTAAAACATCTGGCATTAGTCTTTCTCTGTCTGACTCATTTCATTCCGCACAATACGTTCTAGGTCCATCCATGTTGTTGCACATGGCAAGATTTCATTATTTTTTTATGGCTCAGTCATACTCTATTGTATCATATATATGCACCACTTCTTCTTGCCCATTCATCTATTGCTGGACACTTAGGTTGCTTCCATATCTCGGCTATTGTAAATGCTGCAATAAGTATATAGGTGTATATATCTTTTTGACACAATGTTTTGGGTTTCTTTGGATAAGTGCCCAGAAGTGGGATTGCTGGGCCATCTTTGTCTCTTGTTATAGTCTTTGTTTTAAAGTCTATTCATCTGGTATAAGTATTGCTACCCCAGATATATTTTTTTCCATTTCCATTTTCATGAAAATATCTTTTTTCATCCCTTTACTTTTAATCTATATGTGTCATTCTATCTGAAGTGAGTCTCTTGCAGACAGTATATGTGAGGGTGTTTTGTTAATCCATTTAGCCACAGTATATCTTGGTTGGAATATTTTAATTCATTTGCATTTAAAGTAATCGTTCCTAGGTAAGTATTTATTGTCACTTATTATTCAGATTTTGGAGCTTATTTTCTCCTCCCCCTCCTCATTATCATCATTCCTTTTCACTGTCGATGCGTTTTAGGTTAAAAGATGTTTTTGGGAATGGGATTGCCAGGAATTTTTTTTTTTTTCATGACAAAGTGGTTATGGATTCCTGTTTGAGGTAAATTCAGTTATGTGAGGTTGAGAAGGAGCATTGTGTGTGTGAAAGTGACTATTACTAATATCTGAATTTTAGGTACTTCTTCTTTGTAGGTGAAAACACATCTCTATCTTTTTCTCTTTTTCACTCTGGGACACACAATATTAATAGTGTGGCAGAAACAAAGTTGTGATCTGATCTGAGAAAGTTTGAGGCAAGTCTTAGTAATATTATTTTTTACAAATAATATGTTGCTATTGAAATTACCTGTCAAAATATCGGAAAAGTTTGGAAATTATCAGATACATGATATTTCTAGGCCAGAGAAATAGTGATTTTGGCCAGCTAGTATGACAAATTGCCTAAGAACGTGTTCTCTGCTGGTGTGTGAAACTTTACGTCCCTACTCTTTCGTGCGTCCTGTGTCGTGTAGATGCACAACGGACCTCAGAAACGTTTAGCTGAAAAGGAGGCTTACACTTTCTTGTTTATCATTTGGAGGATAGGAACACCAGAAAAGTTATAGGAAAGATACCTGAACTTGAACTCAATAAAACATAAGAAAAAAAGGAAAAGATATGCTTTGCTTGTAAATCTTGAACCATTTTTATATTTGATAATTATAAAATATCGTGGATCAAGTATGAGCAAACAGTTTTTGTGTATGTATTTCTCTGTACATAATAACTGAAATTTGCATTTATTTCTGGTAGGAAAAAGTATAGCTTTAAAAATAAAGCTATTTCTACTTGAATGCCACAAATAAAAGGTTAAAAAACTCAGCTATCAAGTTCTCAAGAGCATAATCTGAGCTTGAAATCTAGTTGGGGTATGTTTGTGAATTCAGGACCCCTCCTCAGTGGTTGATATAGGGTGCAAAGAAAGGGCCATCCTTGTCCTTCCTCAGCTCTGAGGGGCCATGTGAATGCTCCCCAAGGGCTTGGCTCAGGATCCCATTGGGTTGGCAGTGAAGGCCACTTCTTCTTTTGCTTAATGCGGGTTTCTTCTCCTCTTCATTATAGGATGTCCATCTCTCTGGTACTTCCCAGTAAACATTTTACATTCCAAATGTGTTGGAGTCTGCCTCTTGGAGAATCCAACCTGCAATACCCTCTTTGTGTTATTATTAGGTCTTAAATTTTCATTGCCTAGGGATTATAATCCTGAATAGTTTTTATTATTTGGCATTAAGTGAGGGTTCCTCTTGTAGTTCAGATGCATGCCTTCAGAAACTATTTTCCTCAAGCCCTTTCTCTGCAATCTGTCTTTCCTTTCATATGTGTTTTTCCTTCTCCTTTCTCTGTCATCTTTCTTGCCTTGCTTTATAATTCTTTTATCGCCATTTATATTTATATACATTTACAGTGTTCCCTCACTTATTGTGGGTATTACATACGTTCTAGACCCCCCTCCCCCGCGATAGGTGAAAATCCACGAAGTAGGAAACTTATGTTTATTTTAGTATTTATATATATTTTAAGGCTTTATAAACCTTCCCCCACACTTATAAACTGTTCCCAGTCCCTTATTAACCTCTCCCACTCCCTTATTAACCTTTTCCACACTTTTATAAACACTACTTATGTTCTTAAACATATTCTACACTCTTAAACCTACGTAACTTTAACAACATACGTATACAGTACTGCAAAATCCCGCAATATAGTGAAAAATCCACGATAAATAATTAAATATAATATTTTTAAAAATCCTGTGATACAGTGAGGCCACGATAAGTGAACCGCGATATAGAGGGGGACTGCCGTGTATCTGAGGAGGTCAGGGAAGACTTCTTAAAGGAGGTGATATGAGTTTATTTAGAAGGACGAGTAGAGTTTTGCCAGTTATGTGCTGGTGTGAGGACGTGCGGGTATAGTTGTGATGGAAGATGGAGTGTGTTAAAGGTATAGGGAGCCACCTCTGTGAAGAACCTGGAGCGGTGTGATAAGGGTGGAGAACTATGAATAGCTGCCGTGGCTGACTGGCCGAAGATGCTGTGATACCAGACAGATAAAAGGAGATTTGCAATCCATTCTTTAACAATGGGGGATACCATGGATAAGTTTGTCTATATTTTCAGTAACAGCTTTATAGTAAGTGGATATTAAATATCTACTTTATAATAAAGTAGATATTTAATTCTTCATAGTGCATTTAAAGTTATGTAATGACGCTAATCAGAATTTGAATCATCTTCAGGTTAATGCCTCTTCAGTGTGGGCACAGCTTAAAAATAGGTGTAAGTCAGAGTCTGCACAAAAACAATTCACAAGCACTTATTATACAGTAGGTATTTCATCAAGTCTGTTGAATACATTGTCACAGTTAATCCTAGCAGTGTCTAGGTGGTGGTAATTCTATTTTGCATGTCAGGAAATTGAGGCTTAAGTTAAATAGTTTGCTCTAGGTCCCATGGTAATCACAGAGGCGGAAGTTTGAGCTCAGGTTTGACTCCCCAAGTTAGTGCTTTTTTATTTTTAAACTTCACCTGAGGACATGCTTATTGACTTTAGAGAGGGTGAAGGGAGGGAGAGAAACATTGAAATGAGAGAGAAGAAACATCAATTGGTTGCCTCTTGTACACTCCCAACTGGGGACTGAACCCATAACCCAGGCATGTGCCTTGACCAGGGTTCAAATCCAGGATGTTTTGGTTTATGGGACAACACTCCAACCAGCTGAACTACACCACCCAGGACCAAGCTAGTTCTTTTAACCACTGGGCAAGGCTGTTAAGTATATTCCTGTTTCTCCGACAAGACTACATATTTAAAAGGTCAGGATAATCCTTGAGACTATACAGTCTTTTCTAAATTAAAATAAGAAATGGTATAGATAGTATTGAAATTTTTTCCTTTTTCTTTCTTTTTTTTTTTTTTGAGTATACAGTGTATTTCTAGTGAAGATAGGCATCTCAGAAGCAATTGTTATGTGATTCATGACATATAAAATGCATTAGGAAATGTTCATAGATGGGAGCTGTCTTTTATACTGAACTTTAAAGACATTAATGGTGCCCAGGGTTTAACATTTTCTTACTTCTTATGCCGTGTGAATTTGGCAAGGCATAACCTTCGGCATGACATGGCTCTGAGCGCGCCCTGAATTGTACCACTGTTCTATACCAGTGTCTTCCTTACCCTTGAAGGTGGACAGTGTTCCTCTCTCGTGGCGGCATTGTTTCCAGGCACAGAAGAGAGTTTTCTGGGTTACCTGAAGCAGTAGCTAACAGAAGGGGATATAGGTTCTGATGTCAGACGGGGTCGAATTCATGACAGGAAGGATTAAAAGAGACACAAAAGGTTTACAGTGACCAAGAAAATACATC
This sequence comes from Furipterus horrens, assembly GCF_987537825.1. Lineage (NCBI taxonomy): Eukaryota > Metazoa > Chordata > Mammalia > Chiroptera > Furipteridae > Furipterus > Furipterus horrens. The sequence goes on along the minus strand of NW_028327181.1, from coordinate 24,272,705 downwards.
AATTATTTATGTATCAAATAACAGCATTAACAAAGTCAAAACTATAGGAAATAAGGAAAAACAGAAACATGTTGGAAATAGTAGCAGTAGACAAAAAAAAATACTTAGAAAAATTTAATTAACATAATGTAAATCTAATTAAAATATATTGAACTTTATACTCTAAAAACAGAACACACCTTTTCAAGTTCTCTTAGAACATTACAAAACTGGTCATATATTTGGCTGTTAAAAAACACCCAAGAAGAACCTCTAAATAGAAATAGTTGAGGCTGTGTTACTGATCACATTGCAATAAATGTACAAACTAATGATTTTTAAAAATACAAAATACAAAATGCAAAAATACTATCACTTGAAAAATTAAAATGCTTTAACTACAGCTACCTTGTATGTATTTGTCAAAAATCTTGTGGTTTCACGAATCATGCACTAAAAATAAAAGGTCTGGTAAAAATAGGGTTGCCCAAATTAACTCAAAATCTGTACAGCTTTGTATCCAGAGAACTAATAAAAGCAGTAGCAGTGTTAATCATTGTGGACCCAGCAAAAGAATTACCTACCAAGAAGGACTCTTGGTGGCTAACTGGACTCAAAATGAAAAACAAAACAAAACAAAACAGAACCTAGCAGCCATTTCTACATGGGGGCCTCTCATGCAAAATGCACTTGAGGGAGAAGCCTGCAGCAAGCTGCCTGCACTGTGGTCCTGCCGTTGAGCCAGGCCTTATAAAGGAGTTCCTGGACTCCTGTTTCAACCAAGAGGACCACCTTTCCTGTGCAGCTAGAGCTATGCAGCTCTATTCCCCAGCGGCATCTTCATCCACCAGTCAGAGTCATTGTAGTCTGACAATCGAGTAGAAGTGCTTCTTGGACCAATCAAACTGCAGGAATTTGGAGTCCTCATATGCATGAGCGTGAACCACTCAAGGACTGGAGGCCGGAACTTCTGTCTGTGTCAGTCAGTCCCGCTCTGGCTCAGAGAGCCCAATTTTCCTTTCCACCTGAGAACGAAGACTATGTTTTCCTGGCTGGAACGGAAACACTGGAGAGGGAACACCAAAGATGTCTCACTGGCCCAGAGCAGAGAAGAGCAGGCAGGGCGGGGCAGGCAGGGCAGAGCAGAGCTGGGCAGAGCAGAACTGAGCGGAGCGGCCGGCCCAGCGTGGAGCAGAGCGGCGCGGAGCTGTGTGGCCCACGAGGGGCCCCCTCACAGCCAGGCTGCTGTGTGATTGCCCTGCGGCACCATCGAGCTCTTCCCCAGCTGTGCTCTGTCGCTGCTGAGCTGTGCGCACTGTGGGGTAGAAGAAAGGAACCCGGAATTTTTAGAGTTTAGTTGACTGACTTCAGGATAGACGGTCTTCAAGATTTCTTCTAACTGTAGAATTATTTGAATCTCTGAAATTTCTGTAAGTGCTAATGGTTGTTTCAAGTTCTTCATGTTCTCTGACACAAATATTTCTCTGGCCCTTCATTTATTTTAGCAGTAAATAGCCACTGGCCAGATTCTTCACTATCATAGACATTTTGCACGGGATATTTAGGCAAACATTCCTAGTTTCAGAGGTGATAGCTTAACAAAAATGTCAGCGACTGCATAGGAATTGCCCCCATATTGCTTCACAACCAGGGGCCGTGCAGTCGATCATTGTGTCACCTGGTGTCATTTACAGTGTCTTGAGGAACAGTATTGGCACCTTTACTGATATCCCCCAGCCATTCTGGTTAATGATTTATGTCTGTTTCATCTGTGAGTTTTTAAGGAGCTAACACAAAGTTTACTTTTTGCCTTCTTCCTGTTTTTTCTCATATTGTCCCTAGCTGACCAGAGACTTGTTTCATCCAGTTCTTCTTCCCTTCCCATCCCTCTGTAAAAATAACTTCATTAAGTTCTAATTAAAATAATTTCACCTTAAGGTTTGAAGGCGCAACAAGCTTGACACTCTCAAAGATAATGTGCTTTTTAAATTGTTGTTAATCAAAATAAATCTGTAAATAGGTTATGAGTCATTGTTACTAATGAGTGTGTGCATATTCCTGAACTTTTGGGGGGCAGAAAAAAAGATTGAGAATCTGTTTTAAAGCCACATTTGAAGAAACAGCCTTAGTTTTTTTCTTTGGAAAACAATGGTGCAAGTGACCGTGCTTTCTCATTGTAGACTCATTTCCTGGAACGTGTCCCACCTGTTTTTATTATTAAGCTCTTTAATGTGAGACTGTGTAGTTATTGAAAGATTATAATGAATTCAATTCTTAATGCTTTTTTCTCTTGAAAGTTTAGTTCCCTAAAATCTGTATTTTGGATGCAAAATTCCCACCCTTGGTTTAATTTCTCTTTGTCACTTGTCATTTGCTTTGAAATACGTCAGAGTGCTTTGAAAATAGGAAACTGCTGTACTATTCTAAGGCAGTATTTTTATTACTGGCTGGTTGGTTGATGCTGGCACAGAAACCAGTGCACGATGAATTGTCTTTTCCTTGTGTTCATATGAAAACTCCTTGCTGGTTTGTGGATATAGTTGCCACTGTTGGAACTGTTCTTTGACTTGGAGATTCTGATGTGCTGACCAAATAGTAACAGTATTTTGGGGTTTGGAGGAGAAGATTGTCTACTTCTCCTTGGCAGATCTATGACACTTGGTACTACCATGCTGGATTTCCAAGCTCATGAAGGTTTATTAATGTTTATCCCTCTGTGTTGCATGGTATCATGAATCCATGTTTTCTCAGCCATGAGCCTGTTACAGGTAAGTCTTCGACCTCCTGATTCCTACAACCATTTGCTCTCAAGTATTTAGGAGCTGGTGAGCTAAGTCTAGTATACCAGAATGGGATGTTCCTGCATGTCAACTTTTTTCGTGTAATGGAACCTTTATTCTGGGATATCAGTTGGTTTTCCCTGGCCAAGTAGGATTGATTTATAATGTGTCTGTCCTCTACTTGAAGAATAATCCATAGTTCACATAGCTTTTGTGTGTGTTTTTTTCAATGATAGGAACTAATTAGTGACAAACGTACTGAGTAGAACCTTAATGTTAGTCATAGATTGTTCAGATGTGTGCGGGTATTGCCATTGTCTGCTGTAGATCGTGTAGGAGGACATAGCAATGCCGTAGATGGCAGCAGAGGGTGCAAGAGCCCATTTAGGTGGAAAGTCATACAACACTTGGAACCTCTTAATATGCTGTACCATGGATAGCTGCCCCGCTCTTTACTTGGTTCCGAGTCCTTGCAAGATTACTTATGGCCCTTTGATTATTTTATTCTTTGTACTTTCTATTGTTTTTACCATTCTGCTCTTTATTTGATGGATATATTTTTTAGAAGGCTGGAAGATAAGGCAGAAAACATAAACTACAGCATACAGTATAGCTTTTAAGAATTAATACCATAAAAGAAATACAACCATTAGAGGAGCCTTTAGAACAACATTATTGGAATATAATCAGCAAGATCCAGAATGTTAGAGAAATCATAGGACCTGGTTTCTTCAAAAAATATATGACAGAAAAAGGAAGGGGAACCTTTAAATCACAATAGGGGGACCCCAAAACACCAGAGTTATCTTCTGGGGTAGGGGCTTGTAGTACAGGCTTCTCCCGCCAGGTGAGTGTTCTAGGAACCCACCTGTATCAGGTACCAGCTGGTGTTGTGAGAGGCTGCGTTCAGCTTCAGTGTGCTACTTTTGAAGTCTCTTTCAAGCGCGTTTGTCCATTTCATGATGGGTGATTTAGGAGCAACTTGCCCACGTCCTGCTGAGTGTTCAGCAGTTTTTGTTCAAAAATGGCATGCCCCCCATGCCCCCTCTCACCCATTCACCAGATCTTGTTCCAAGCAACGTTTTCTTTGTTTCCCTGGATGAAAAAAGTCCTTAAAGGGAAACGTTTTGCCAATATGGGAGAAGTGAAATAAAAAACAGCAAAAGCACTAAAAGGCATCAAAATTGATGAGTTCAAAAACTGTTTTGAGCAGCTGAAAGAATGTCTCCATAGGTGTATTGCATCAAATGGAGAGGACTTTGAAGGTGACTGAAACATGTAAGAATAAATACACAATTTTTTATAACTAAATTCTGGGTTTCTTTTTTGGTCCCCCTTCATATAGTTAAAATATCACGTGTAGACTTTCCGATTTAAACAAACCAACTGTTAAAAAAATGATTCCTGGCAATTGGAAAACTTTGTACACGGACTGGGTAACTGTGATATTGAGGGATTATTGGTTAATATCTTTAAGTGAGATAATGATATTTTAGTAATTTCAAGAAGAGCTATGAGAATTTTGATTCCTCATTTAAAGGAGTTAAACATGTTTTAGTAGATTCAAAACCTAGATTCACGAAACATCTTTCTTGAGTTTTCTCAGCATCTATTAATTATAAATATTGTGTTACATAGGTACTTTATATGTACTGTTTCATTTGATTACTTTGATTGCAGTATGATTAGGCACAGTTACTATGTTCAGATGAGGAAATTTAACTTCAGAGATCTTTTTTGTTGGTGGTGTTTCATGATTTCAGAACTTTTTATTTGCCTACTGAACCCCAAGGAGGTACCCCGCTTCTGTTGCCTTAATGCCTCAGAACTTTGGTGTCGACCTCAGATATCACTTTGCTGTGCAGTCCTGCGGGTGGTAGTATTCTGGATGGATTGCATGGAGTTGCTGTTGTCCATGGAGTCACCAAGATCGAAGTCCTCCCTGTCTCCCAGGGGGCGGTGGTAGGTGATGATGTCAGCTTCCATGTTGACCTTGATGTTCAGCTGGGCCACATAATCCTAGGGCACCTCTGACTCCAGGTGCAGTAGGATCTCATTGAGCTGTTCCATCTGCATGGGATAGCCTGTCTCCACCTCCCTCAGGCTGTTCTCCAGTGGGACCTGCAGATTTCTCATGGAGTCCAGGTTCATCTCCAAGGGCGGGACTTAGCTCCATGAGTGTCATCTCAATATCTCTCTAAGTGGTCTGCTAGGTGACTTGTGATGCTCTCCTCAGTCTGCTGGGTCCAGTACTCGTCTAGCTCCTCTAGGTTCTTTCAGGCCAGCTTGTCATACTGGACCTGGCTGTCTGCCATGATCTTGCTGAGGTTCTGAGAGTTGGGGGCACCCTACTCCACGGTCAATCCAGAGTTGGTAGTCTGGGTTAGTAGACCACTTACTTCCTCCTTGTGGTTCTTCTTCATTAAGGGCAACTAGTCCTTGAGAGCCTCAATCTCTGTCTCCAGCTGCAGCAGAGTGATATTGGTGTCATCAGTGACCTTTCAGAGCCCAGTGATGCCACTCTTCACAGACTGGCCCGTGATCAGCTCCATCTCATGCTTGATTCTGAAGTCATCAGCAGCAAGACAAGCATTGTCCACAGAACTTGGCAAAGATCTGAGCCCTCAGGCCCTCAATAGTCTTGAAGTAATACCCTCACTCTCTGACCTGGAGTCCTTTTTCTCCAGGTGTTCTTGGATTTTGCTCTCCAGTCGGTGATTATCACCTTCCTGGCTCCTCCCCCTCTCCAGGTAGGAGGCCAGGTGGTCATTCAGGCATTGCATAGTCTTTCTCTCTCTCTGGATGTCCCATATACCCTCAGACATGTGGCCACCCCTGCAGCCAGGCCCCTGAGCCCCCAGCTGCACCAGATGCTGGTGGAGTAGGACACGGATCTGGGGACCTGAGCCCCTGGTGTCTGCGTGGATGCTGGCCCTGCTGTTGTGTGGCTGGGCTGGCGGTGAGGCATCTGCACAGAGCCAGGGTCTGGCAGTTGGTGGAGAAGCCGGAGTGGGTGATGAAGCTCATGTTGTTCAGGGAGGATGGCAAGAAGCTCAGACAGAGGTTCAGGCTGCTGATTGAACTTCAGAAATCTTAAGTAACTTACTAAAGGTAGTAAGTGGCACAGAAGGAATTTGAATCATTTGAGCTTCATTAAATTAAAAAATCTTAACAGTATTTCCAAAATGAAAGACATGGATACTCAAAGGTACTACTGTTGTTTTCAATTCCTTTGTATATTTAACCGGAATACTACTTACAACAGTGAAACAGTAGCAAAAGCATTGCATACCCAGTTAGTCATGAGCTAGCTTCTAAACCTTATCTTATCACAAGAGAATAGTAACACTGTAACTTGAAGATTCTGAATTGAAACTTTAAAAATAGCTTTATTATTTTGCCAGTTCTGTTGGAGACATCACAAAATGTGCTTTGCATTCATTATGTCTTTGGAAAATGTCAGATGTAAAGCACCATTGATAATGACATTAATATCTGGCTCCAGGAAAATCAGAAATAGGCAGATATTCAATTCTTAAATAATGTATCATTCAAATTTAAATATAAGTCTGTATGTTTTTAAAGAGCTTTCTGTATTAGCTTCCTTTTACTTTTCTATTATATTCTTCAAAAGTTTCACATTATTATTATTTTTACAATTGGTAATATTTACTAGAACAAATTTCTGTAACAGAAGATAATGGGGGAAATGCCTGTTGCCTGAAATAAATTTAAGTGAGCTGGTAGTAACTTAATTCTCCTTACTAGGAAAATAAAACTGAAGAATTATGAATACTGGCAGAAGCTGTCTTCTTTTTCTTCCCCTTCTCCACCTCCTTCTCTTTCTCCTCCTTCTCCTCCTCTCCCTCCTCTTCCTCCTGCTCCTCCACCTCCACCAGCACCACCACCACCACCACCACCACAGAAGTATATACTTATTTTTAAATTATTATTATTAGTAATAATTTATTTAGTTTTACATTGTTGCTATTCAGAACTTCTTGGGAACAAAAGAATGAATACCAGTCAATTTCCCTGGTTTAAATTTAATCGTCTTAAAACATGTGTCTTGTAACGTGAACATTTATGATATACCTGGATTTAGCAGAAAGCAAAATCATATAGAAAGCCAGAAACTTCATTAATACATCTAGGCAGACGTTTGCTTGTAGTTTTTGTCAACCAAAGCGTTTTTTCCCCCACACACTGCACAGTTGCCCGTTTTGTAGGCACAGCCCTGACAAGTAATGAGCGCCTGGCAGGTTCACAGAACTGTTTCCGATATTCTGCAAGTGGAAAACTTATTCTCTCCATATGGATCGAACCTGGCTTTTTTTAAAGGCCAAAGCTTTATTTTCATTCAGCTTTCTCCCCCCACTTCCTGTCACTGCCTTTCCATGGATCTGCAGTGATAACATTACCAAGTTTCTTGCACATTTTTCGCATACCATACTTCCGCCGTGGTTCCTGTGCCTGCAGAAGCAACAGTGGCTTGAAAACATCAGTCAGAAATGTACTTATTTTAAATCAGAATAATGTAGCTCAGATTAATGTTTAGCTTCTATTGCTTGAGGATGGGATGAGTGTGATTTAAGAAAAGTGCTTGTAATTTTATAAGTAGTTGAGTGTTCTCTGAAACTTTTAAGTGACTAGTTAACTGTTGACTCCCACTTTTAGTCTTGCCATCCCCTGTCGGGGTAGCTGGGGAGCAGGCAAGCAGGCAGAACAAGATGAACAGCAAGCTGCTAAAATTATTTCAGTTTCAAATAAACATGTTATTACTACTACAAAGATGCTTAATATAAATGTAATGAATAATAATCAGGGGAGGAACCAAATGATCATCTCAGGGGAAGATCTGGGGAGAGCATTGAGCTTTCTAGGTATAGGTAAAACAGTGCATTAAAACATTTGATTTATTGACATTTTTCAAGTAGTTGAGGGAGAAATGCTAATAAGTTTATACAGTACCCTGAGCTTTTCAGGTATGCAAGCTTAGTACAACTCATTTTTCTATTTATCTATCTGTTTATCATCATTCCTTCCTTCCTTCCTTCCTTCCTTCCTTCCTTATTTACTTATAACTTACCCCTAGTGATTTCATTCTAGTCCCTCCCAGACCTCTCCCCAGATCTTCCCCTGAGATGATCATTTGGTTCCTCCCCTGATTATTATTCATTACATTTATATTTAGCATCTTCGTAGCAGTATTTTTATTTATTTATTTGTTTGTTTGCTTGTTTTTATTTATTTTTAGAGAGAAGGCAAAGGAGAAAGAAAGGAAGAGAAACATCACTGTGTGGTTGCCTCTCACTCGCGCCACCAACTGGGGACCTGAGGTGCAGCCTAGTCATGTGCCCTGACTGAATCGAACCAGTGACACTTGGTTCACAGGCCGACGCTCAGTCCACTGAGCCACAGCAGCCAGGGCCTTTGTAGCAGTATTAACATTAGGAGGAGGTCCAGGTACAGTGGCAACTAGAAGTACTATACGCCAAGACCATAAATTTCTAGCCATAAATTTATAGAAGTTGTAGCCTTCTAGCTCTATAGCTCACAGACTGTGGCATATTCCGTCAGAATTCTAACTCGGGAAATATTTCCTTTAATTGAGCATTGTATTAAAGGATACTCAGCCTTCATGATCTTCACAAGACCTTTTACCAAATCAGTTGTGGCATAATTAATTCATAATTTTCAGCACTATACTTTTACATTAATTAACTATGACCCACTTTCTTCCTTTAGACCTATAGATTTACTCAGAAATATTGTTTTAGTATAGAATGGTCATTTACAAAGACGGTTGATTCTGTTAAATGTTATTTATTACTTTTTGCCAGTGTTTTCATTTAACCACTGTTTGTAGATGTTGTATTTTTGTGGTCTTTAACTCGTTGCTTCAAGAATTATAACTTGTTTCAGACTTTATATGCTAACAATTATATAGTTTTGATTTGTTTTATCTGTAGATTGAAAGCAAAAATACAGATCGCTTGTTGTATGTGTCCATGGCTAGGTACTTGTTTGAGTTGTTCTCTGTAGCCTCTGGCTACTTTAATTTCATTTGGTAGAATATGTTAATGTTGATACCATGTTCTTTACCATGTTCTTTTTTTTCCCTTGGGTAAGAGCACCTTGAGCCTCCTGAGTGTTGGAGCAAAGTGTTACCGGGTTGGATTTTCTGAACTTTTGTAAAGCGAAACAGTGAAAGAAAGTGATGTGGCTTATGAGTTTGACAGTAAGTAGATGCACTCTCTGCACTTACATAGGATGGACATTGGGTTTCTTTATTAATGAGGTGCAAATACCAAGGATTTTGGTTCTTCATAGGTTGGGGTGGGAAGTACACAGAGAAAGGATTAAATTCATATTAACTCCTGATGATCAGGTTGTAAGCCAGTCAGGAAAAGCAATCATGTGGTCTTCAGAAATGGGGCCCCACTTTGAACTTCATAGCTTCAGTGATGATCGGATTGACTCTGCTTTGTTTCTTTCCTGCTTCCTGCTATTCAGTACCTTTTGTTTGTGCTAGATTTTCACAAGCTACTGAAGAAGGGAAAAGAAAATGGAACACACATTGGTTTTAAAGTTAGAAACAGTCTTGAAAACTTCTAATAGCAGAGTCAAAACTGTGAGAACAAATCTTGGAAGGTCTGCCTTGGTGCATGTCATGTCAGATTGGTAGGGGACATTGGTCAGACTGCCCTCAGTGTTCTGTGCAAAAATAGTGCCTCCCGTCCACTTTCTGGTGTTAGAAAGGGCTCGAGGAAGTGAGGTCAACTAGCCACCAGAATGAAAGAGCAGAAGAAATGATTTAAAAGGAAAAGTAAATAGGATTAATAGAAACATATTAAAGGAGTTGAAATTGTTTAGAAGAAAAAGATGACCAAGATGCTTAAAATAATGTTGAGAAATCTGATTCTTTTCTGAGGGATATAAAAGGTTATATTTAAAATTAGTTATTTATTTTTGCAAAGGGTATGTGTGCACAGTATAGTGGAAAACTGTCTCCCTGTCATAACTCTTCTCTAGCGGAGTTGTTTCCTTGGGAGACAGCAGCGGTCACTGCTGCTGTCCCTCTGTCAATATTCTGCGCACCCATGGTCACCATGTTTCTTCTTCCTCTTCTCCGAAAATGTGAACTGCAGGGTTTCATATATGTACTATCCTGTGCCTTCACCTCTTTCTCCTTTGCCTTAAAGTGTACCTTAGGGTTTGTTCCATGTCATGACCCTGTGTCGTGTTTGCCTGTGCTTCTCACTCATTCCACTGCACAGCATTCCGTTCCATGAATAGTCCACAAATGACCTGGTTTTCGTTAATCGGCAAGTTAAGTTGTTTTTGCTATTCTGTTTTGTGATTATAAAGTTGACTGCAATGACTATTTCCATTCATCTCTTATTTCCACATGTGAAAATAAGATAATTTCCTAGAAGGGGAATTGCTGGGTCAAAAATTTTTGCATTTTGAATTTTGGTAGGTTTTGCAAAATTACCTTGCACAGAGGTCATATCATTTTATATTTCCATCAACAGTGTGTGTGTTTATTTTCCCACATCTTGTTTCAAACAGTTTGTTAAAAACCTTTAAAAATGTTTTCCCTGTTAAAAAAAGGCATTTTATTGTAGCTTTTTACATTTCCCTTTTGAGCGTAATTAAATACTTATTGTGTTTTAAGGTTATTTTATATTTTGCATTATTCTATTTATATTCTTTGCTTGTCTATCTTCTGGATTGTTGAGTCTTACCGATATCTAGGAATGCTTTATATGTTAAGGAAATTAACCCTGGGTGATATGTTCCTAATATTTTTTCTCAATTATGTACTTTTGACTGGACTTCCCCATATATATATGGGGAAGATATTAAAATTTATAAAATTTTAAAATGTATCAGATTTTTGAGAGGCAACCAATCAATGTTTCTCTCCTTCTCTTCCCCTCTCTCTAAATATAAATAAATAAGGTCTTTAAAAAAATGTATCAGATTTTTATTATTTCAGGGATTCTTAAAATTATACTTTGAAAGGACTTTTCCACAGTGAGATGATAAAGCTTTTCTGTGATTTTCTTCTATAGTTTTATTTCTATGTTTAAATTTTTGATTCGTTGGGAATTTATTTTGATGGATGGAGGGAGGGATTAAATTCCATCTCTTCAGAATCTGGAATTTGATAGGGGATTTATAGCATAGAGAGATTTCAATAATCCTTTAATTTTTAAAATTGGTTATTCAAGCGAAAATTTGCTATGAATTTGTCTCGAGTGGAAATTATTGAACTAGGTTGTAAGATAGCTCTCAGTGTGTGAATTGTCCATGAGTTTTTTCCAGATTTACTGCTATCAAGAGCAGTTTGATTTCTAAATCTATTCCCAAGCTTGGCAACAAATTTTGCTTTTTAACAGAAATGCATTTAATGACCCCAGTGAGCAGATTAAAATTACACAGAGTTTTGAAGCAGCAATATTAAAACAATAACACATAATGTAAGTTATAATTTTACAGGAAGGAAAAAAGTGTTGTATAAATGAAGTCGGCTAGAAAGTTCCTTTTCCTTATTTTCAAGTTCAAAAATTCAAGGGTATTCCAGTAGATGCCTTTAATAAAAAAAAAAAAAAATCTGCTCAGATTTAATAGAAAATCTGGGCTCAGGGGTTTGCTGCTACTCAGTTACGAGGCGGATACCTACAACTATCTGATGTGCCAGTGGATGGCACCAACGGGACCCTTCTCTAAGTGACAGTTGTATTGTTGCCAGTGTTGTAGAGGCTGTACTTGCCACTCAGTTCCCAGAAAGTCATTTTATTGCTGCTCTTAGCATCTGTAGTTTAAATTATTTGTAAAAGTGTTACATGCTCTTTATTTGATATGATTTTCAGCGTATTTGAACTTAGGATGCTTTTTTTTCCCCTTAAGTCCATGGACAAGCCTGGCTCTGACTGTCCTTCTTTGGATACCTGAGCAAAGGTGCATGTAACAGCCATTACTGAAGGGAAGGAAAGAGGGGTGTGTGGTATTAGCAGGCATGAAGTTGGGCAGGTTCTTACACTTACGTTCTCTATAAATTGTGACCCTTCTTACCTGTGAGGTCTGTGACTGCGCCTTTCATCATGGCTGTACCAGGAGAACTTGACATACAGTGTTGTCTTTTCTAATTTTCTGTTGGTTTTTCTAAAGTCTGAATAACAAAAGGATATAAATAAGAAAAGCCTGCATTTTGAAAACATCTGCTTTCAACTTAACTGCTTACTATGAGAAGATAAAAATAGTGATTAAAGAAATAATAAGTAACTACTGAAAAAAAAATCACCTTCATTTGGGTTCTGCATTTGGTTATGTAGGTCACGGAGCCTGAGGTGGTGGGAGGGGTCGGGATGTCACAGGGGCAGCAGGCAGAGGCAGTGAGTGTGCCGTGTGGGATTTCCTGCCGTCATGCCGGCTGTAATTAAGCCAGTGCGTCAGAGGCCGGCCCGGCCCGCTCACATATCACTGGCGTATCGGCCACACACCTGAGTGTACATAAACAGAGCTCACCAACCTGGACATAGGTGTTCTTTATCCCATGCCTCGAGGTTTAGATTTTTAAGTATAAGATGGAGACTGAGAGTGAGAACAGCACTTTAGGGGATGACACTGTCTTCTGGTTGGATCCCGAAGTTCTCAGACAGGTGACTGACAGTGAAGTGGGAGAAAGGGAAGAAAATTTCAGGTAATTATGGAATTCTCAGCTCTCGCTCTCTCCCTTTTGTTTCTGTTCACCCCCACCACCCCCTTCCCCTCCTCTGTGTTTTGATCTCTTTCCAGTAAGACTGTTTTTCCCCCATCTGAGGGGAGGTTTGGTGCTGAACAGGACAGGCTTCTAGTTGTACATAGCAGCCTCCATTCCACAGCTCGCCCTGAGCTTGTAAAAGGCGTTCTAAATGACTTGTTAGAACACCAGGAAGAGAAGGTGTTAGGCAGGTTTTATAGTGGCATTTCAGGAATTTCAAGTAGAGACTCAGTGAACTACGACCCCTTCCTGTACCTCATCTGTATCTGATAGATGTGATCTGAATTTGAATATAATAGGTTTTTCTTTCTCATTTTCTTGGAATGTGTGTGTGGGGGTGTGTGTGGCTGCTGTTGTTGCCTTATTCATGTGCATGAAACCTTTTGTTTAAGTACAAATTCATTATTTCATGGCTTTGATCCTCACTGGTCTCTGACCTCCTACCTCACTCCCCACTCCCCCCTTCTACTTCCCCAGTCGTCCTTGGTTTGGCATCTCTAGCTGTAACTTCATAACTGAAGTTCTTAGAGAATGCCTTCTGACTAATCAGCTCTCAAAGTTCAGTGGTATTGGGGGAGAAAGAAGTCTTACCCAGCTTGTGGAAATAGTGCCATTTGTTTATTAATTCTTTTGTAATGTTACAGATTTTTGGAGGCTTTATTTTTGTCTTTTCTTTTTCACATAGGGTTAGCAAATTAATTTTTTCAGAGGCATTAACAAAATCTCCTGAAGAAGTTTTAGTATACATTATCACTGCCACCCACATGGGCAATTAAACATCTTTTATAATTTCACCTGTGAGCACTTGGGTAGGTGAACTTACCATTATTTTCATCAGATCTTATCTTTATGTTTAATGTCTAAAAAAAGTGTCTCCCTTTCTCAAGTTAAAGGAGTTCTTTAGCCATAGATTTTATTTTTAAAGTCTAGATTAAATGACAAAAGGCATTGACTATCAGGAACTCTTGAGAATCCACACTGAATTTGCTAATCCGTGGTCACAATGAATGAGAAGGGTTTTAAATTTTAAAGAATATTTACTGTTTAAAGGAACTATTATATTAACATGTGAAATTTTTGTGCCAACGTTCTCATTCTCTCCATAAGGTTATTAAGCCTTTCTTTTTTGAGTAAGCCACTTTTCTCCCAAGGTATGCCGAGGTTACTCAGGTTCCTTAGTTTTCAATTTGGTCAGTCTCACGAACAATTAGTAGGAATAAAGTACTTATTTTGTTTGTATCTGTTTGACCTGGTACTAAAATTGTGGAAGTTATTTGGGGGTGTGTGTCAAAGGGAGAAACAATGTAGACTTCGTTGTTGTATGTTGTAATAGAGTTGGGACTGTAATCCTTGATTAACTTGTTAGGCAACAGGAGCCTTCCTGGAATGTTCTTCTGGCAATAAAACTGAAAAGCAGATCTGTGCAAGACGGAGCTGCTCTTGTCCTCAGGCCCCTGTGACGGCAGTCTCCTCCTGAGAAACTGACGTCCTATATGCATCGTTTTAGGAAACCATGATTCCATAGGGTACTTGTCCTGTTTACAGTGGTATTTCATCTCTGCATATCATCATGGCTCTCCCAGACCAATTATGTCTTTGAGGTTTGGTCTTATTTTATTTATAAAAGCAGCAGAGAGATCAGGAGGTCAGCCCGCATTGCACGTGGTGTGTCTCCCCTGTTCTGCCGTAAGACAGGAAGGAGTGGGGCGCCAGGTGCTTTCACAACAGTCACGGCATGGTTCCAGCTGGGGTGCCCAGCAGGAAAAAATGTGTGTGGGCATCAAAGGTGAAGGGTCAGACAGTAGGAGCTGTAGCTGTGACTTTGGGAGAACCAAATAGCAGACTCAGTATAGTACATGAGAGTTGTCTGTAAAATCAACTTAATAATTTAATAATTTAAAAAAGATACAGAAAAGTCTATGCTAATACACATTAAACCAATCATTATTAATTTCCACTCATACACGCACATATACAACGAGAGCAAAAGACTATGCATTATTCCTTTCCTCTTACAGCTTCTAAACTAGATTTTAAATTCATTCTTAAAGAAGGGCATTGTGTCCTTGAGACACCATGGCAAAGAGCATCGAGACATGCTACTCCTGGAATGTACGTTCTGGTCCTTCCGGCTAATGCAGAAGGGCGTTAACGTTTTTCCAGTAGCTTTTAGAATAGCATTTATTTTTGAACTTGGTTGGAGGAAAGGATGCTTTTTCTTTACAATCTATCACTGTAGGAAGTTGCCCAGTCTCCTTTATGGCAGTAGTTTAAACATGTCTATTACTGAGTCACAAATCTCTCATTTTCTGATTTCTAATTTGTAGAGTGAAGTTAACAGCTACCTTATCACTGTGGTAAAATAGTTCCCAGAATGAATACTTAGCGTGCCTTAGAGTCCTTGGAATAGAATAGTCCTTAGGGATTATTAGATGAACCCATCTGTAAATCAGAAGGGGAAATGTGAGGCAGACAAGGAAAAACAAATGTTTTAATTCCTTTAAGAAAGAAAATTTTATTTAGGAGTTGTTAAATGCAGTGTACTAAGCCAAATATGTTATATTCAATATATCAGTTATCTACCTATCAGTACTATATAATAAGTCCTATTTTTCTTATTTTCCAAATGAAGAAATTATGGCTCACAGAGCTGATTGACCATGTTGTCAGAATATAGTAGAGTAAAAAAATTGAACTCAGGTATAATTGATGTTGAAAGTGAAAAACTTTAGTTTTACGAAAGATCTTTGACATATCTGCTGCTAGATTTATTCTCCAGTAAGTAAAGAACCTTTAGACTGTAGCTGATAATCTCAGTTCTGCAATTCCTTCTTTGAGGAGTTTTTGAGCACCTGTGATGTATAGATTATTCAGTCAACATAAAAATGAATTAATGCATACAATAATGTGACCCTTTAAAGTATGACCTCTAGGACACCTAGGAATTATTAGCAACTCACAATCATGAAAGGTTCTAGTTCTTTGGCATCTGAGGGTAAAAATGTTTATTATATAATCTTTCTTAGTCTTCTCTAATATTACGTTATTGGCAGATAACAGTAGCCTGGCAAGTATGACATGTAGTTTGAAACAGTTACAGAGATGATATTCATATAGTGCATAAATGAACCACCTTTTTAGAACTTGTATATCTTTAAAATCAGAGTCTACAGGTGCCAGATCACTCAGTCGGGTCTTCATTTGTATCTCCCTTGTAAGGCAATTCACTTTAAGTGAGATAAGAAACTTCTGACGTTAGTTAAACTAGATGATTTGGTGAATATATTTTAATTTTCTTGGAATGTCTATTGGTTCATAGCATCCCAGGACTAATATAGTTCGGGCACCTGATTGGTTAGTTGATCGCTTTATTCAGTCTCTGCTTTATTTAAAATGATGCTGTGACTTTGAAGATGTTGCAGCAATCCAAATAGGTAACAAGGGCTGGGAATGTGGTATTATATTGCTTCTCATTCTTGTTTTTAGTCACATCTAGGACAATTTACTTTAATGGCTAAATTATTCTAGAAGCCCACAGAGCTATCTCACAATTTTCTGCTTTTAAAACCATGACTGTTTCTTTGTCTTTGGTAGAAATTCTTGATTTGGGGATTCTCAAATCAGCTTTTATGAGCCTGTAAGGATAGAGAGGTAACATTAACAATTAACCATCGACGTATATACCAATATCATGCCCATACCTACATTACAATCTGTGACTTCTCATAGGCATCTCGTCCTTAACAATCTATTATGTGCAATACCAAAAAAAAAAAAGATGTGTATTTTTAAAATCCTCACCTGAAGAAATGTTCATTAATTTTTAAAGAGAAGAAGGGGGAGAGATAGAGAGGGATGGGGAGAAACATCAATGTGAGGGAGAAAATCAGTTCGTTGCCTCCCATGTGTGCTGCGACCAGGAATCGAACCTGCAACCTGGGTATGTGCCCTGACCATGGATTTAACCCACAACCTTTTGGTGTACGAGATGATGCTCCAACCAACTGAGCCACCTGGCCAGGGCAAAAAAAAAAAAAAAAAAAAAAAAAAGATTATATAACTTTGTAACCTTTTATGTGTGATCTGGAGTATAGTTTAGCCCCCACATATTCTTTTAATATTAAATATAATTTTCACCTAACATACTCCTACCAGTGTCACAAAAATAATGAATGTAATTGTAATCAGCAGAGGCTGTTGTGAGCATCGCTTAATCTCAGAAAATTTTATGACTGTCTTTATAATCTGGGAAGTGAATCTGTTAATCCAAGGCATGCTAGCACAAGATTTTCTTGGCATTTCAGTTATTAAACTCTTTGCAGTGGAATCCAGGTGAGCCTTTCTTACATCTGTCTGTATAAGGTTTTTGAAGTTCAAGAAGGGACTTAGAGCACAGAAACTGTATAAAACTTTATAAAAGTTCCTAGTTATTAAGTTAGGTACGGTTAAAAGTTTAAAAACCTACTCAGAAATGAACTTAATAAGACCTATATAAAAATGTAAAACATTACTGAGAGACATAAAAAAGAAGTTTAGAACAAATGAAAAGATATACCTTGTTTATAGGTGGGAATATTCAGTGTCATGAAGATGTCAATTTATTATAAATTTAATGTGATGAGAATGCTTTTAAAAAACCTAGATAAATTGATCTTGAAATAAATTGATCTTGGCTTAATAACTTAGTCAAGAACCCTTTGGGGGGAAATTTAAAAATCAAGGATGGTAGATAGGACTACTACCACCACTTATACTTAGAAAGTCTCAATAATTAAAACCTTGTTGTATTGTCATGAGTAGGAGATATAATGGGGTAGAATGGAAAGCCTAGAAATATACTCAAACACATAGACATATTTAGATATGGTAAAGATGTCTTCTCAAAAACCAATGGGACAAAATGTACCCAGATGTGCATCTGTAGAAAACAAAATTGGAGTTCTACCTCATACGAAGGATAAAAATCCAAATGATTAAAGACGTAAGTATATTAAATGAAGCCATAAAAATTTTTAAAGAAAACATGGGAAAAATTTAAAAGTTATTTGGGATCACGGTAGTAGGCATTTTGAGCCATGATTTAAAATGCAAACCAATAAAAGAAAGGGGTGTGAAATTCAGCTATATAAAAACAAGACATGCATTATAAAAAACAAAATAAGCAAAAACAAATGATAACCTGGAAAAATACTTGAAATTCATAATACAGATAAAGGACTAATCTGTTTAATATGCATATAAAGAACTAAGAATAGATAAGAAAAAGACCAACAACCCAGTAGAAAAATGGGCTAATGCATGAAAATATATTTTTCATTGATGAGAATTTGTTTTTCAGCTATACTTATACATGTGTAGAAGTGACATATTTACAGCCTTATTGTTGCATTGTTTGTAATAGCAGAAGTTTGGCAATAATTCAGGCATTCATCAGTAGGGCACTGGTCAAATAAATTATGGGATATCCACTCAGTGGAAACAACAAAGAAGCTCTTTGTATACTAACATGGAAAGTTCTCCAGAATATATTAGAAAAGTATGCAACAGTGTGTAGACATAATTTTTATGTGAAAAGTAGGGTGGTAACAGAGGGAAAAAACTTACTTTCATTTTTTTTTTTTTTACATAAAGAGCAGTGTATGTATACATCACTTTCACATTTTGCTTTGTGGGAATATGTTCTTTAATATATATGAAAAACATATATATGAATATATGTATATATACAGGCATACTTCATTAATTACACTTTGCTGATACTGTTTTCTTTTTATAAATTGAAGGTAAGACCATCAACAAAAGGATTATGACTCACTGAAGGCTGAGATGATGGTTAGCGTTTTTTAGCAATAAAGTATTTTTAAAATTAAGGTATGTAAATTTTTTAGACATACACTTAATAGACTATGCTTAGTAGACTACAGTATGGTATAAACGTAACTTTTGTATGTACCAGGAAACCAAAAATTGGTGTGATTCAGATTATTGTGACGTTCACTTTTTGCAGTCGTATGGAACTGAACCCACAATATCTGAGGTATGTGTGTATTTATAAAGAAATTCTGGAAGAATATATAAAATGGGGAGATTTTATTTGTTTGTTTATTTGAGAGAGGAGGAGGGAGGGAGACAGAGAGGGAAAGAAACATTGATTGGTTGCCTCTCGCACACCCTCAAGGACTTGGCTGGCAACCCACACATGTGTCCTGACTGGCAATTGAACCTACAACCTTTTGGTTTGTGAGGCAACTCCCAACTCACTGAGCCACACCAGTCAGGGCTTAAGGTGGGAAGTTTAATGGGTAGGAATTGGGCAGATTGGAAACAGGGAAGGAAGGAAGATTTTTCAAGACATACTTTTTTATACCGTTTGATTTTTGCATGATAAAATGATAATACCTATTAATAATTATAGTATATCAAGCATTTTCAGTAGGAGGTGACCAAAACTCAATTCTACTCGATTCAGCAAACCTCTCCTGTTTTCACTACCAATACAGCTAACTCTATTAGTGTTAGAATTCAGTCTATTTTCTGGGGATTCTGGGAATATTAGATTTATGTAAGCATGTCGTCTATAAATCAACCAGAATGGAGCTCTTATAATTTAAGGGACCTTATAATCTCATTTATTGATGTCCTCTGAAAGTAGGAAAATATATTATTCCTTATGTTGAAAGGTAATGATTTCTATCAGTTACAGACCACATGACCCCTTCCAGCTTCAAAATAAACAGAGGACACCAGACCTCAGATATCTCAAAGAGCTATTCATCTTTCCAGTGGAATTGAGACATTCTTACTAACAAGCCAAATTCTCTGACAAATAGTTGCCTGTCTCTATGTGTCAACTACCACCACATGGTCAGACCATAAAAAAGACTTCCCAGCTATTCCCCATACCAGTGGCGAATAACTTACTGGCCTCAGGTGTTGCAGAACTAGAACCAAACTTGGTCAAGAACCAGAAATAATCAAAAAGAAAGATTAAGAGAATAAAACAAGAAAGGTAAAGTTCTGTTGCTGCTTGGAATTTTTACTGCAGGGATCAAGAAAATATATCCCTGAGACAAAGCAGTCCCCTTGGTACATATCCTGATATTTTGTCACTTGGACTTCTCGGTGCAAATTTAACACTATTAAGTATAATTTCCATAACTTATGAATAAAAGTTCATACAAATATAAAATGAATATGTGTTAAAGGTTTAGATAGTTTTGAATGAGGGAAGCAGCAAGATAGTAAGGTTGGTCCCCACAACTTGAAGAATGTGTGCCCCCCCCAGCTTATTCTTTTTATTAAAAATGTCCATGTTCAAATCTAAAGGTACCTTACAGAAAATTCTTGTAAATATAGAATTAGATTCTTCAGGTTTTTATGGCTGGTAATCTTAACATTGTATCTTTTCTGTTAGATACATAAAACTATAATCTCTTTAAGGGTAAAATCTGTCCATAATTTACAGAGAACAACTGAGTCAATTAAATAAATAGGTACTAAGCGTTTATGGAATTGATGCACTGTCACATGATACAATGTATATAACAATTTTTATAGCTTTTTAAATAATGTGTAATATTTGTCGGTAAACTTTCATTTCACTTTTACTGAGGTATAACTTGCATGTCATGAAGTCCACAGATTTTAAATGTATATAGCTTGAAGAATTTATTTAAATGCATATACTCATGTAATCACAACCCAGTCAAGGTATAAATTATTTCCAGCACCCCTTAAAACCCTTGCCCCTCCTAGTCAGTACCTCTCCCAAAGGTACATTAATCTGACTTCTGTCACAATAGATTAGTTCTGCTTGTCTTTGAACTTCATGTAAATAAAGTTATATAATAGATACTCTTTCCAACTTTGTTGAGGTGTAACGGACATGTAAGTTTGAGGTGTACAGCGTGATGATTTGATGCATGAATATATTGGAATCATTATGTACTCATGTCTGGCTTTGGTTTCTCAGCATTTATGAGATTCACCTACTTGTTGCAAGTTGATGAATCTTGCAATAATTCTTTTTCACTTCTATGTAGTAATCTATTACATGGAAAATTGTCCAAATTATTTATCTATTGCTTTTTAATGAAGTTTTTTGACTTAATAAATAATTGGATCATATTGGTATATATAAATACATCTGATTTTTGCATTTGACCTTATATCCTGCAATCTTGCTAACTTATTAATTCTAATTGTTTTTTAATGCTTAGATTGTGTACACATTATGTCATCTTCAATTTTTATGCCATTTACTTTTTTTACTTGCCTTTAAAAAAGGCTGAATTAAGACCTCAAGTGCAATGTTGAATACAAGACCTTCTTGTCTTGTTCAGGACCTTGTTGGCCTTGGTTGTCAGTGGGGAAGCTTCACCATTAAGTGTGATGTTAGCTCTGTGTGTGTATGCCTTCATAAACTTTATTAATACACACACACACACACACACACACATATTTTTCGCACTATAAGATGCACCTGACCATAAGACACGCCTAAGTTTAGAGGAGGAAAACAAGAAAAAAAAATATTCTGAACCAAATGTTGTACTAAAATATTTAATAAAATATAACAGAATAATATTTCAACCATGTAAAGTGAACAGCAGTCAACAGCAGTATTAAGAACCATAATCACTGTCATTAGCAAATGAGGAGAGACTTTAAGGTTCTGTTGATTTCCTGTATTTAAATTTTTTTCTTTCTACTTTTCCTGAGTTAATTTTATCAAATTATTTTTCTAGTTTTTTGTGATGGTAGCTTAGAACATTTATTTTTTTAAAGTTGTTTTATTTTCAGTACTATGCATTTCCCTGTCTTAGTTGCATCCACACATTTTAATCTGTATATTTATTATCATTTGGTTCAAAATATTTTATAATTTCCATGGTGATATTGTGTATTTGACTCATGAGTTAGTCAGAGAGGTGTTTCTTAATTTCCAAATATTTGGGACAATTTGTAGTTATCGTTCAGTATTTGATTTTTAGTATAATTCTGTGATGGTCATAGACACTTCATTCATAACTTAAATCCTTTGTTGAGATTTACTTCACTGTCTATGTATGGTCTTTTGGTAAATGTTTCATATGTACTTGGAAAAATGCATATTCTGTAGTTGTTGGGTTTAATGTCCTATGTTAGTTCAGGTTAATATATTAGTTTCAAATGTTCTAAATACTTACTACTTTTCTGTCTGATTATTCTGTAAGTTACTGAGAAATGTTTGTTAAAATTTGCAACTCTAATTGTGGATTTATCTCTTTTTCTTTTAGTTCTTTCAGATTGGCTTTGTGTATTTTGGAGCTGTGTTATTTGTTGCATACAGATTTTATTATATCTCCCTGTTGGTTTGAATACTTTTATTATTATGAAATATGCTCCTTTATCTATTTTAATGTATTTTTTAGTTCATTTACTTGCTTTTTGAGATATAACTCACATAAGTGGTTTTTAGTATATTCACAAAGTTTTATAACTACTACGTCTGTCTAATTTTTAAACATTCCAGAGAGAAGTCCATTGCCCACTAGTAGTAAAACTATGTCTTCATACCCCGAGTCCCTGGCAGCCATCAATATACTTTCTGTCTCTATGGATTTACTAATGTGGACATTTTGTATATATGGAATCATATAATATGTGGCCTTTTGTGTCTGACTTATTTCATTTCACATAATGCTTTTACTACTCATCCATGTAGTAGTGTGAATCAGCACTTGATCCTTTATTTTAACAGCTGGAAAATATTTTATTGTATGGACCTGGTACATTTTGTTTGTTCATTTTTCAGTTGTAGGGCATTTCGGTTGTTTACATTTTTTTGGCTAATGTGATAAATAATATTGGTATGAATAGCCATGTACAAGTTCTTGGTGGATATATTTTTATTTCTCTTGGTAATATACCTAGAAATGGAATTGCTGGGTCATATGGTATTTGTATGTGTCACATTTTGAGAAACTGCCAAACTGTTTTCTACAGTGGCTGCAACATTTAAATTTTTACCAGCAATGAGTGAGGGTTCCAGTTTCTCTACATGCTTACCTACTATTCCATTCATTTAAAAATTTATAGTGATATACTTGGATTGAAGTTTACCATCTTCATTTTTTATTTGCCTTGTTTATTCATTTTGCCTTTATTCTTTCTTGCTTTCTTTTGGATTAATCAAGTATGTCTTATTTTTCAAAAATTTCCCTTCTATCAGCATTTAGTTATACATCTATTTGTTGTTCTTTCAGTGGTTACCATAGGGATTGCAACTTTTATCTTTGACTTATTGCAGTCTTTAAAATTGGGCTTATTTCACTTCCCCAACAACAGAGAACTCCTAAACTATTGGCATGTACTTTTCCTATCCTCTGTGCTTTTTGCTTACTATAAACTTCATAGGATGTTATATTTGTGTGTACATTAGTTTTTATATCAATATTTACTTAAATTTTTTTATATTTTGTCCTTTTTATGCTCTATTCATTTCTGTAGTTATGGAATCAGTTTCTTGCAGTGGGAAGAATGCTGTTATTTTGCAGGTCTCCTGGGGCAATTTTGTTCATATTTTGTTTGAAAATAGCTTATTTTACCTGCTTTTAAAATGTATAACTTTGTGTGGAAGACGAGTCTAGGTCGGCAGTATCTTTTACTTTTATTAAGTTGAAAATTTTTTCCATTTTCTCATTTCCATTGAAATGTTCTTTTACATTGTTACTACTGCCCCTTTGAAGTCAACTTGTCATTTATTTTCTGGCTGTTTTGAAGAATTTCTTAGTTTTCTAAAAATTAGTAGTGTGAGTATAGTATAACTAGGTGTTGTTGTTTTTTTTTTTTTTAATCCTGCTCAAGGACTTTTTGAATCTGTAGTTTGATGACTTTCATCAGTTTTGAAAAGTTTCCAGCCATTATTTTCCAAATACTGCTTTTGTCCCTTTCTTTCTTATTTCTAATCTCTGAGTAGCTAGTTGAGACATATTTGAGACCTTTTACCAAGTCTATTGTATGTTATGCTGTTTTGTATATCTGTTGTAGTTTCGCTGTTCTTCAATGTGAATATTTTCTGCTGAATGATTATCTTCTAGTTTATTAATCCTCTCTTTAGCCATGTCCATTGTTCTGTTAAACCTATCCATTTTCTTCATGTTTTTCCCCCTTTGCTTCCCTTGGCCCAGTATATCCATTGACTTCTTAATTTCAGGTATTTTATTTTTCATTTTTAGGATGAACATTTGATTGTTTTTTATAATTACAATTTTCTGTTGAAGTTCTTTATCTTTTTATCTTTTTTGTATGAACATATATTTTCTGAACATATTAATTATAAATATTTTTAGCAGCTTGATAAGAAGTTAACTGGATTTTTCTTAGCAGCTTGTTGATCTCTCTTCTACTCCTTCCTTAACTTGGGCAAGTTATTGCTTGTGATTTAGATCATCATGGATATTCCTGTCTTTCCTTAGTTTATTTAGGCCAGTGATTGGTTGCCTGCGAGCTCAGTTTTCTTATGGATTCAAGAAAGGTTATGATTTCATATATGTTCTGTCTTGTTGCAAGGCTTGGAGTGATGCTTTCTACAGCTCACTACATCACACCCAAAAGCCAGAAATCCATTATAGCCATTTTTAACTCCCTTAATGAAAATTCTAAAATACAAGTCAAATGTGAGTGTGAGTCATGCTTTGTTTTGACTACATTTTTTTCCAATTTTTATTCATTTATTCCTGATGTTTTAAAGCATGCCTTATTATGTTTATTGGATACCAGACAAGGTGAATGAAACATTTGCAAGTGGTCTGTAGAATGTGATTTTCCTCTGAAGAGAGTTAATTTTCTACTGGCAGTTCTGATCTGTCAAGGCTTGGGTTAGGCTTTGTCTGAGCTTGTCTGTTGCTCTTTTGTCCTTAGTTGTAAGGCATGGCTTCTCTGGAGTCTCTGTTGAGAGTCCAGTTTTTGTTTGTTTGTTGGTTTTTCAGTGCCCCTGTCCATTCTGGGCAGTGCTTGCTTGCCAACCTCCATTCCTCAGCATGGTGAGGCTGGAAAATATCTGTTTGGCTTGTTAATTGCCCATCAGCTGTTTTTGATAAGTTTCTTGGCATCTTGTCCTACATACATGTAAGCTGAGGAATTGGTTAACAGTTTGAGGGAAATTTCTGTGTAGATTTTTGGTATTTTTTACCGAGTCCCCATCTGCTTTGGCAACCCCAACATCCAGCCTCTACCTCTTCAGCCTACGTAGACTACAATATTATGCTTGACCTCTAGTTTCCATCATTGATTTAGAATGTCTATTACACAAAAAGAATGATTAAATATGGAATTTGCTTCATGGCTTTTCTTTTTTCAAAGATGTAGTCCCAGAAATTCTATTTGTATTGATTGCTTTCTTGAGCCTCAGACAAGTAATTTTATGTTTTGCCTAATATTCACAGCTGTTCTCCCTGAGAGGACTAATTTAATGCACTTCCTCCATAAATTGGAAAGAGGAGTACTGCATCTCTTCCTTCCTCCTGGAATTTTAGTAATGCTTAATATTGATGGCTGTTACAAATCTTTTCAAGGTTCCAACTGTGTTGAGCTGCTAAAATCAGTCCTTCTATAATAATTACCTCAGACCATACAGGTAACTAGTTATGAACCTTAGTTTTATCTTCTGGAATAAAAGTAGTGTTTGGTACTTAGGAAAGATCTCTGAAAACTAGAGTAGAAAGGAAGAAATAGTAATAGCCACCAGTGCTCTCTCAACTAAACTTTAAATCGCCCATAATTTTCTGTTCTTTGAATTGTAGTCATTGGAAAGTTTTTATAGAAATATAAATTCTTATCAAAATTTTCATGTTTTGATTTGTAGGAAGATGAAGTCCTCGGTACATTCTGAAGAGGATGATTTTGTTCCCGAACTGCACAGAAACGTACACCCTCGAGAGCGGCCTGATTGGGAGGAAACACTTAGTGCAATGGTAAATCTTTTTTTTTTTTTTTAAAGATTTTATTTATTTATTTTTAGAGAGAAGGTATGAGAAGGAGAAAAGGAGGGAAAGAAACAAGATGTGATAGAGAAACAGCAAGCAGTTGCCTCTCGTATGTGCTTTGACCAGGAACCAAACTCGCAACTCAAGCATGTGCCCTGACTGGGAACTGAACCTACAGCTTTCGCTGTGCGGAATGTCGCCCACCCAACTGAGCCATGCTGGTCAGGGTGGTAAATCAGTTTTATGCATATGTATATATATAAATTTTACTTATATAAGGAAAAGGACCTGAAGAAGCATTATTTACAGAAAAAATTATTTTTGTTGTTGCTTTATTTATTGAGGATCTAATTATTGAGCGAATAGTTTATTCCAGGCACTGTTTTAGACTCTATGGGTAGAATCCTGAATAAAACTCACAAATTTGCTGCCTTTGTGGAGCTTATATTTTAATGGGGTAGAAGAAAAAGCAATTAATTAAATATTAGGTTGGCCAAAAAATTTGTTTAGTTTTTTTGTATGATGGCCTAGTAGTGCTTAGTTGTCTTCAACTTGATTAGAAACAGTGTTGTTAGATTGTATTGTGACAGGTGTCTTATCAGCGTGCATTTAAAAAAAGTTTCAAAATTGGTGAATTTTTGTGCAGCCATTTTAATATTGAAGATACAAGAAGATATGCAACTTTTTCAGTGTGTTTTGCTTTATTATTTTAAGAAAGGTAAAAACACAACTGAAACGCACAAAACGATTTGTGCTGTGTATAGAGAAGGTGCTGTGACTGATCAGACGTGTCAAAAGTGGTTTGCAACGTTTCTTGGTACTATTTGACATTTTGGCCAAATAATTCTTTGCTGTGAGGCTGTCTTATGCATTGGAAGATGTTTGGCAGCACCCCCGACTCTGCCCATTAGAGTCCAGTAGGAGGAGGTAGCCGATGTACCCAAAATATCTAAATCAATAAAGTTATTGGTGAAAGTGAAAAATGTGTTTTCTGTTTTATGGAAAAACTAAATGGACTTTTTGGCTGACTTAATATGTAGTATGTCAAGCGGTGGCGCATGCTATGATAGCAAATTAATACGGAGTAGTAGGGTCACAGAGTGGCAGGGCAGAGTGTGACAGGACAGTTGCTGGCTGCACAGGGTGGCCACCGGTGGCCTCTGGGAGCTGATTTATCTGGAAACAGATCATTTTAGGCTGCGAGACAAGTTAAATAGTGCAGCGAAGGATTAAGAAGTGTTGGGGAAAAAACACAAAAATAGGACATGTGGCTGAAATTGAGCCAGGGGAAGTAGAAGGAGACGAGGTCAGAGAAGTGGTTTGGGTGGATGGAGAGCAGGTACCGTAGTTTCCTGTAGGGCTTTAGTTTTTTATGCTGAGTGGGATGGGAAAACACTGGAGAATTTTTGGCTGAGAAGTGACATGATCTGGCTTAAAATTTTAAAGGGCATCTCTGGCTGCTGTGAACAGATGAAATGGGGAGGTGAAAGAGGAAGTTAAGAGGACCAGTTAGAAGGTGCACAATGATGACCGCTTCAACCAGGACGGTAGATATGGGAACATGGTTAGCGTTAGGGTATAGTTATACAGATAAAGCCAACTGGTTTTGCTGATGAATGGAATATAGAAAGTGAGGGAAAGAGAAGTCAAGGGCGACTTCAGGAGTTTTGGCTTCATCAACCTGAAGAATGGGGTTTACAGTCACTGAGGTATGGAAAACGCCATTATTTTTGGGAGTAACTCCCCACGTAGTATAGTTTTCCACACGTTTAAAATACCCATTTAATCTATTACAACAACCCTATGTAATTCAGGTCTCTTCATAAGAACAATGAACTCTTTTTTTGTGAAAAATAACATTTTATTTAATCATAGCTAGAAGTGTTCCTTATCACCAAAATTGAATGCAAATATTCATCTGTCAATGCTTATCTGTAATGAGATTTTACATATTTCATTTTTGAAAATGCCTTTTCTCCCCGATATGTACTGCCAGATATCGACATCAGTTTGTGAGCATATGATTTTAATTGAGCATATTCATTGCTTTGAAGACATTTTCAGAATTCTGTTAGATTTTTCTTTTAGTATTTGCCTTTTAGCATAACATTGCTGACTTCCAATGGAAGGTTAGATAGAAGCTTCTCAGTTGCACAGTTAAGTGGTTTTGCAAAATGGAAATTTTCTTCCCATTTGTATTGTGAACTGAAAAAGCCTGCTGGAACTGTAGTTGGAGCTTAGAAAATACATTCACTGCCAATTTATATGGTGATGGAGATCTCCTTTCTTGTTTTAATGCCTGGCAGTTGGGAAGTCTGTATAGGAGCTCATGATTACTTGCAATTTTGACAGTATTATCCCAGTATAGGTGTCTCACATATGTTACGTCTTGCCTTGCAATGTTAGGGAAAATTCATTAAGAACTAGCACCGCCATGCTGTAGGTAATCCCTGAGCTTAGGTCACCTACCCTACCCCCACCCCACCTCACCTGCCCGCGTCCCTAGAAGTGAAGCCACCAAGGTGAAGCAGTGGGGCTGGAGCCACCAGGCTGGGGTGGCGGGCTCGCCGTTCCTGTCAGGATTGGGAGCTACAGGCCTTCCTCAACCTTCTGGAGCACAGTTTTCTCCAGGAATTCCTCTCCAGAGATTCCCTGTTTCCAGATTTCAGCTCGGTGGCCAGGTACCTTGCAAATGACACAGAGGAGGACCTGGAGGAGGCCAGATGTGTGCTTTTTCTGTGGGCCCTGGACAAAGATTGGCATAGTCAGAAGTAGACTTCCTGTGTCGGGACAAGCTGTGGGCAAGGATGGGCCTCCAGGCTGTTGGAAGCTGCCGGTGCTGAGAAGAGGTCACAGCCAAGGAGCTGTCCCATGGGGCTTGGATTCAGGAGTGGCATCCCCACCATGTTGGGGCTCAGAGGAGCTGCCCAAAGGCCCAGGTCCCCCTCCCCCTGGGGCCCCAGCCTCTCACCACCCCACTGTTCCTTGCCCCTCTCTATAGCCACTGCTGCCAACAACTCCACCCCTTGCCATCTTCCCCAAGTGTCCTTTCCCAAACCCTGAGTGGTACCGCCCTCTTTCCCATGCCTGTATCCTAGAGGCTCAAGACCTCTGGCGTGGGGGCTTCCTCATGGTCATGCCCCCAAATCTGTATCTGGAGCCAGGTGCCAACACCCTCTCCATCCTCCCAAAGCCTCTGCCAATGCCCTAGGTGCTGGCACTCGCAGGGGAAGAGCAGCCCGCCTGCTTGCCCACTGACCCGACGCTCAACTGCCTGTGGCTCCCTGGCCTCTTGTCTTGTTGGCCTCAGGCTTACAGTGCTGCTCCAGCCCCTGCCTCCTCCCAACCTGCAGCTTGTACCCACTGTGACTCTGGCACCCCTCTGATATACCACAGGACACCAGCTGTGCTTAAAAAGAAAGAAATAGCACCAAATTCGCAGCAAAAACTAATTATAAAAGCTATTTAGTGTTCAGTCACAGAGGTTGCTAGCCTTTTTCTGTTCCACACGTATTTTTTTGCCAAAATCAGTTATAATGTATTGTAGTAGATTCCAGGTTATACTGAATTAATGTTTGGGGAGGATATTGTCACGCATAGTTGCCCCACGCAGACTGTACATAGGAGGTAATTCTTGAGCCCCTGGAAATGCCGCATTGACTCCTCAACAACTGAGCAATATTGGTTACATTCATTGATTCATCAAGAGTCAAGGAAAACCAATTGGAATCATTTGCCTTGTTTTTAAATTTATTATTGATTTTGCTCCCAGTAACCTCAACTCTTCAAACAACTGTTCTCACCAAAAGGCTAATAACCTTAACGGTTTGTTTTCTCTGGATGCATTTCTTTGGCTGCTTAGGTCTAAAACACTTTAAGTGACTCATTGTTGGTCAACAGTAAATGACTTCCCTTGCTTGGCTAACGAATCAGCTTCCTGGAAATTTACTTTGGATGCAGTCTTGTTTCTATTTTCATGAAGAAATTCAATGTGATGATATATCTTTTAGAACTTTTGCGTTTTCCTGGGAGTTGAGAATACTGTGATGAGTGTGGAGTTTGGTGATACTGATGTGCATTCTCTTCTTTTAGTGCAACTGTATAGTCGCTGCATGATAAACACAGTGTTTGCCGTCTAATTTGATAAAAAAGCCATACTCTTCTGTGCCATAAAAGCATGACATTTGACGTCCACTTAGCACTTCTTTGCTTATTTTTACATGATCTGTACAAATTTGTAATTTAAAAATGTGGTACAGTGATGCCTGTGGAACTTAAAATGCTGTTGAATTATAACTCAGTACTGCAATTTATGGTGTGCCGAAAAGCAGTGTGAATTGATGAGTGTCACACAAGGTTGCTTACTGCCGCTTAGCACTGTCATTGGAATGTGGGAGCAGCCATAGATAACACATAAACGAATGTGGCTGTGTTCCAGGAAATGTTCCTAGTGGACACTGATATTTGAATTGTCACGTAATTTTCACGTATCATTAGATAATCATGCTTCTTTTGATCATTTTCCCCCAAACATTTAAAAATGTTAAAATTACTTTTCGCTCATGGTTTGTATAGAAACAGGCAGTGGGCTGGATTGGCCTTAGTTTTTTTTTTATTCCTCTCTGCATTATTATATAATTGTAACTTAAGATGTAAGGCTTTCTTCAACCTTCCAGATAGAAAATGATTTTATTTTACTTCTTATTTGTTGTTCATATCCCTATCGTAATACTAAATCTCATTCTAGTTGGCTATGAATGTATTTATCTCGCTTACTATATTGTGAGCTCTCTGAGGAGGCATAGGGCTCATTTTGCATTTATTTTACTGAAGGATAAATTTTAGAGGAAGATATAATCATGCTCTCATAAAAACATAAAATGAACACATACTAAAGATATTTAACTCAATAATTAATGAAGGGATCAGTCAAGTGTTACAACTGGTTCAAAGGAGAATTCAAAGTCCTTTACTGTTCCAGATCAATCATGCTAACATTGATGCAAATGGGTGTGAGACTGGCAAAGCTGTTCCATCCCACTGGACGTAGTTTGAATTTTTATGGTCTGAAATGATTTGTGCTGTGAGTTTTTTACAGTTAACTTTTCTGCAGAGGTGTAAAATACCCTAGGCAAACACAAGCAAGCCACCTACCCCTGTTGAATCAGTTAATCCCCAGAGTTGCCAGCATTCCATTAAAAGGATATTCAATAATCTCTTTTACCCATTTTTAAATCTTCCACATTTTTTCGCTCGTTCTTATAACGAGCAGCATAAACCACTCTACCTCGCCTTTATCGACCTCACGAAGGCGTTTGATCTGGTCAGTCGAAGCGGACTCTTCAGCTTGCTACGGAAGATTGGCTGTCCACCACATCTGCTTGCTGTGGTCATGTCCTTTCACGACAACATGCACAGCACGGTGTCCTACAACGGCGCAACCTCTGAGGCCTTCCCAGTCAGCAGCGGAGTAAAGCAGGGCTGCGTCCTCGCGCCTACGCTGTTCGGAATCTTCTTCTCCATGCTCCTCCAATACGCCTTTAAGGACTGCAGCGAGGGTGTCTTCATTCACACCAGATCCGATGGCAAGCTCTACAACCTGGCCCGTCTACGAGCCAAGACCAAAGTCAAAGAGGTGCTCATCCGTGAGATGCTCTTCGCCGACGACGCAGCTTTGACATCACACTCCGAAGAGGGACTCCAGCAGCTAGTCACTTGCCTTTCCCACGCATGCAAGGAGTTCGGACTAGCCATCAGCCTGACGAAGACGAACGTTATGGCTCAAGGCACGGGGACTCCCCCATGCATCACCATCGACGGATACACCCTGGAGGTTGTCAACGACTTCACTTACCTCGGGTCCACCATCTCGAGCTCTCTGTCAGTCGACTTGGAGGTCAACCGGAGAATCGCCAGGGCAGCCACAGTTATGGCCAGACTGAACCGGCGAGCGTGGAACAATTCCAGCCTCACTGAGAAAACCAGACTGCGCATCTACCAAGCCTGCGTACTCAGCACTCTCCTCTATGGCAGCGAGACGTGGACCACCTACGCAAGGCACGAAAGGAAACTCAACAGCTTCCACATGAGGTGCCTGCGACGCGTCCTGCATGTCGCCTGGCAGGATAAGGTCCCCAACACCGAGGTGCTGAAGCGAGCCAATATGAGCAGTTTGCATGCAGTTCTTAGCGAGAGACGCCTCAGGTGGCTCGGCCATGTCAAAAGAATGGATGCAGGCCGTATCCCCAAAGACCTCCTCTACGGCGAGCTAGCAGAAGGCAAGAGGATGACAGGGCGCCCAAAACTGCGGTTCAAAGACATCTGCAAAAAGGACATGACACAATGCTCCATCAATCTCAACACATGGGAAGTTCAAGCAGATGACCGCCTAGCCTGGAGGCTCGCGGTCAGGCAAGGTACGTCACGCGCGGAGGCTGCGCGCAACGAGGAGGCGGTCCAGAAAAGATCGAGGCGGAAGCAGCGTCAGCAGCAGCAACAACAGCCATCTGCCTTCACCTGTACCAAGTGCAGCAGGGATTGTCACTCCCGAATCGGACTGCACAGCCATTCTCAGCGGTGCAGATAGACTCTCAAGAAGCTACGCCATCGTCTCTCGAGACGGACGGCTGCCGACGACGACGACGACTTATAACGTCCAAGAAATCTGCATTGAATTTATCAAATGGGAAGAAAGTGGTATTTGTTATCATATGGTGGGTTATATTAAAATGTCACAGGCTGTATACAAGGTCTGTCCAGAAAGTATCCAGCCATACACTATGAAAAATAGAGAGACATTTATTGAAGCAGATACAAGATACAAGAAACATTGTACACAGGACAAGGACGCCTCAGTCCCCTTCCGAGCAGGCACCTTGGGACCTCACACAGCTCTCCCAAGTGCCATGAGCTGCCCTGTCGTATTTTCATGAATCTCATTGATGGTCTGATATCTCTTCCCTTTCAAAGCTGATTTTAGTTTTGGGAAAAGCCAGAAGTCACAGGGTGCCAAATATGGGCTGTAGAGGGGCTGAGTCACCTGAGTGATTTGGGGTTTTGCAAAAAAACTGCATGAGATGTGATGCATGAGTGGGCATGTTGTGATGAAGCAGCTAATCACCAGTTGCCCGTAGCTGCGGCCTTCTGAGTCATCTGAATAGTTTGTGCAGAGGAATGTTCAAGCTTAATGCAAAATCTGATGCAGATTTGTCGCTTTGCTCACTCAGTCATTTTGAATGCAACAGCCACACAGTAGCTCACTCAATGGCATCTACCACCTCCACTAACTAGTACAGTAAAGTCGTCATTGTTCACACATTTGCATTCTAGTCTACTGTCCTTGCCTGCCAGGTTACATTGATGTCATGCAAACCGTCCTTGTTATATTAACAATGGTTGGACTTTTCCTGGACAGATCTCACATATCATTTATTAGACCATTTGTTTTGAGGTATAATTTGAATTAATTTAAGTGGACATGATGAGGAAAAGTCACAAAGCAAGCAATTAATTTTTTCTGCCTTTGAATAACAAGGGGTTTGGGATGGATCCAAATTTATAAAGAGCAGTCCTGATTTTATGTTCAGTTATCTAATGGAAAGATAGCCATGCTTTTATATTATTTGCTCATGCTGTATTTCATAGGCATTATATACTCAAAAGTTATTTTCAATTATTGTATATTCTTGGCTCATTTCTCATAAATTAATTGACTACATTTATGTGGATTTTTTCCTGGGCTCACTAGTCTAGTTCATTGATTTATGTGTTTTTTGTTTTTTGTTTTAACGCCACCACTGTAAGGTTTTGATTACTAGAGTTTTGTAATGTAGTTTGAAATCAGGAGGCGTGATATCTCCAGCTTTGTACTTCTTCATCAAGATTGCTTTGGCTGTTTGATTGGTGTGTTTGTGTGTTTCCATACAAAAAGGTTGTTTCTTCTACCTGTGAAAAGTGCCTTTGGAATTTTGATAGAGGGTGCACTGAATCTGTAGATTGCATTAGATTTGGGCATTTTAACAGTATTTTTTCAATCCATGGGCATGGAATATCTTTTCATTTTTTTGGTGTCTTCTTCAATTTCCTTCATCAGTGACATAGTTTTCAGTGTTCAGGTCTCTCACCTTCTTGGTTAAATTTACTCCTAGATATTTTATTCTTTTTGATGTAATTGGGATTATTTTCTTAATTTCTCTTTCGGATAGTTTGTTATTAGTGAAGAGAAGCACAACTGATTTTTGTGCGATGACTTTGTATCCTCCAGATTTGAATTTATTTATTAGTTTTTACAGTTCTTTGATGTTACCTTTAAGGTTTCCTATATGTCATCTGCAAATAGTGGCAGTTTTATTTCTTCCTTGTCAAACTGGATGCCTTTTATTTCTTCTTTCTTGCCTAATTATTCTGGCTAGGACTTCCAGTACCATGTTGAATAGATGCAGTGAGAGAAAGTGGGCACCCTTGTCTTGCTCCTGATTTTGGAGGAAAAGCTTTTAGTTTTCATTTTTGAATGTGATGTTAACTGGGCTTGTCATATGTGGCCTTTATTATGTTGAAGTACCTTCTCTCTATACCCACCTTATTGAAAGCTTTTATGGTAAATGTATGTTGAATTTTGTCAAATGCTTCTGCTGCATCTATTGAGATGATCCCATGATTTTTATCCTTCATTTTGTTACTGTGGTGTTCCACATTCATTGGTCTGTGGATATTAATCTCTTTTTGAATCTATGCATTAAATCCCATTTGTTCATGGTGTATGATCCTTTTAATGTACTCTTGAATTCAATTTGCTAATATTTTGTTCCGAATTTTTGCATCTGTGCTTATCAGGGGTATTGGCTTGTAATATTCATATGGCTTCTTTGTCTGCTTTTAGTATCAGGGAAATTCTGGCCTTAAAAGTGACTTTGGAAGTGTTCCCTCTTACTTTTTGGAAGATTTTGAGAAGGATTGATACTAACTCTTCTTTAAATGTTTGTTAGAATTTATCAATGAAACTATCTGGTCCTGGAGCTCTTTTTTACTTTTTTAGTCCCCTTTTTAGTGTTTGGTCTGTTCTAATGAGTCATTTTTAAATCAAAAACAAAAAGAACAAAACCTAAAATAGAGCTCTCCTTTTCTGATGTAACAAAATAACTAAGTGTCTTAAGAAATATGATAAGAAATTAGGTTCTTAAAAATTAAGAGTAAACTATTTATTTGTAGTAATTTAACAATAAATTATAGTAAATATTAGGATCTTTTAAAATAAAAGATGTAAATAGAGGAAATCTTTTACCATTTTTGATCAACATACTTCCTAGTGTTTCTTCCCTCATTTTATTTTTAGCATTCATCGTTTCAATGTTCTCAGAATATATCTTGTTATTTCTCAAATTTCCTTTGTTATGAACAGTTTCTCACTTGTTGTCTTTTCTATTAAAATTAATATGTTCAAAGCTCAGGGCTAAAGTAGGTCATGTTGTAACAAATGAAATTGTTATTGATAAAATAAAATCAGTGGTCCTGGGTGAAAGTGCTCACATCTACTAACAACTAGAGTCATCAAAATTAAAACAGGATACATTTTGAACTTCCAAAATGCTGAAACATTTCAGGAGATAAGAAATTAGTCCTTGGTGTTCTCAACACTGTGTGTGTATCCATGCACACGCTCTCCCCTTTCTGCCTCCTTTCTGCCTCCTTTTCTCCCCCTTCCTCTCACCGACATATCCTGGTGCGTGAGCCAGCACACGCACCCGCTCTCTCTTACACTCTCTCTCTCTCTCTCTCTCTCTCTCAGAGATTCACTCCTGAAGCTCTTTTCCTCTGTCTCTCTTCTTCCCACCTGCTAAAAGCAGGCATGCACCGGGGTCTGTACTTATGTCTCTTTACACGTGTTTCCTCCCAGTTCTCTGAACTGCCCCTGCAGATTTGAGTGCTGTCCCTATCCTGATGACTTCCATGTCCCTATCTCTAGCCTGTAAGAACTCATTTCCCAGCTGAAGGTCCAGTAGAAACCGTGCGCCATAGATTGGCACTAAATATCATCTTTCCTACTCCTTGAAGTGAGCATCTTTTTAACTTTACAGATAGTGTTTATAACATTAAGTTTATTTCAGTCCCCCAGGTTTAAAACCTTGTATTTATTGCAAATGAAGTGTTTTCAATGAATTTTCCGTGAAAGACAAAAGCCTGCCTTACTTGATCATTTTGCTCCATTTACATTTGACCTCTTTACTGTTGATTTCTTGAAGATGCCATGTGTTCTCCCACTCTGGGTGTTTATATTCTTTTTTTCTGAAAGTGCTTTCCCTGCATGATTTGACAAAGTTGGTTTCTTGCTTCTGTTCTCTCTTCAAATGCTACAGGTAAGTTCTGCCTGTCCTCACTGTCTTCAATGAAATAATAACCCAGCCCTCTTCTCTCTGTCTAATGCTGCTTTAGTTTTCTCCATACTGAATATTTGTGTGAATATTGTCTTTTATTTCCATTAGATTGTAGGTTCCTTGAATATTGGCACTTTGTCACTTACATTTACTGTTCTGTCACCTGTGCCTGGCATAGTATAGTCTTGGTAACTATTTTGCGAATGAATGAAATTGTCATTCTCTGGACAGATTGAACAACTTGTTTTTCCTTAAGGATGCCCTGAATTTTCTTGCTTTTATTTATCTCATTTGTTGGCTGTTAATATGAATTTTCTTTTTTCTTCTTGTTTTTTCCCCTTCTCTCTTGTCTTTCCCTTTTAAAACAAAAGGGAGACCATTACATTTTTCTTAGACTTTTCAAAAGTACCCTTTGTAAATGGATCATTTCCCCCCTCTGTCGCCTGCTTTCTAAAGAGGACTGAGGACTGATTATTCTTCCTGAATAATCTTGAAGAGGTAATCTTGGAAGAGGTGAATATTTTGTGTATTGCTCCTTGGATTGATAGCTGTCCATTCCCTATCCTTACACTGAGTTCTTTTATCCATCAGTTATAAAAACAGTTGCAACTTGAATAAAAGAAAAATAGTCTTTGCACATTCTCTTTCAATGAATTTCTTTAGCTCTTTATTACTGTGTGGTTTAACTTTATTTTGACTGATGGGTGAATTTTACTTATAATTCAGAGACGCTGATGATGTTTATTATTTCACAGTCTTTAAAAACTGAATCTTTTATTTAGTATTGCTTTGTGAACAATCACAAATGCAACCGTTGATTAACATGCAAAGCCCAGATTTTGAATTTTTGCCAGTATATTATACAAAGCTCTTTAATAAACAACTCTAAGCCCACTCCATTACATGGTTATTCTGTTCTGGCTGAAGATTGGGGGAATTCTCTGGCATGAATTAAATGGTGTTAACTATTGAAGATAATTAATGCACTACTGGGGATTCTGGAATATATATTAGGTTGAATTGTATGAAATTGTTAATTTTATATATTAAAAAGTGTTGAAAACCGGTAGTTTTATAAGGGTACACCTAAAATCTTTTGAACTGGTGAAGTGATCTTAAACCCAGCATTTTATTATTAATTATTAAACTAAAAACTACATTGTGCTATTTAACACTTTTACAGATAGAATTTATTACATGGCTTTTCAAAAATTTTTTAAACAAAATATTTGAGAAAAGTACAGTTAGAAGAATAATTATTGTTACAGATCTGAACTGGAGGGTCTTGGATAGTCTAGAATCTTGCCCTGTCTTCCTTTAATTGAAAATTTTCAATTAAGTGCTTTGTGGCTCTTTGTTCTCCCTTCTATCCTTCTTCTAGTCATTGCCCGGCCTATTCCAGAAAGAATTTATAGTTTATGTTTTTATACTCTGTTTTAAAACATTGTATGCACATTTTTATGATAAGATCTTGTGTACAAAATTCAAGTATAGGAACAGACCATTTCTAATAGTACAGAAGAATAGCACTAATTTTCCTGAATAAAGTACCTATTAAGTTAATTGTAGGCTGTTTTTAGGTTTTCCTAGGAACATTTTTATAAAATGTTTTGTAAAATTATATACAACAAACAAACCCCATATTTTCAGCAGAGTAAATACCTGCTGAATCAGTAGGATTATATTTAATGATTGGGGCAGGTAGAAGTGAGAAGAAGGACTAGATGAATGTCCATTATAGAAAAATAGAAACTTCAGAAATTTAAAAATTTTACTGATATGTCAGTATGTTAATTTTTAAGTTGATTATCTGGCTGTTGCCTAACAGAGAATTTGTAATTATTACATTAATGGCACTTGCTAATTTTTCCTAAGTTATTTTGAACATTTCTCTTGAATAATTTTTTTCCCAGATGTTGCATGATTCTCTCTGAGGACATATTTTCTAATAAAAGTAAACTTTAAAGGTGATGT
The DNA here is from genome assembly GCF_987537825.1 of Furipterus horrens. Classification (NCBI taxonomy): domain Eukaryota; kingdom Metazoa; phylum Chordata; class Mammalia; order Chiroptera; family Furipteridae; genus Furipterus; species Furipterus horrens. Next base: position 24,234,862 of record NW_028327181.1, on the reverse strand, counting down.
CGTTGCTGCAAAAGAACTAGTTTTATAATCAGTTTCAGAAATCTTTTTTTTTTTTTGCTTTAGTGTTCTATCCTAATGTTCCCCATCAGAATTAAATAGGAATAACTATATTGTTTTTTAAATCTAGCTGTGCCCTTCTTTGCTTCCTATTTCTGCTTTTTAGCACTTGCACATTGGGAATTCCAGGTACTGTATTATATTGGAGGAATTAAATAAAGAAAACTGTTTTGTAATATGTTTTTAACATCAAGGGGATTTTGCTGCATCAAAACGGTTTGAAAATACATAGATGACTTAGTTAATTGAATTTCTTTGAGATGTACTTATTTTTTTAAGAACCACTTTAGTGATAATGTGATATACGGTAGGTTTAATAAATTTAGCTTTTCTGTTGTATTGGGATGGTTATTATTACATTTTACCCCATTGTCTCTTGTTCATTGGTAAGAAAGGGAATAATACTTAGACTAATTAAAATTCTGTAAACATGTTTCATTAAAGATATTTGTTGCATTTATTTACTATGATTAAACTGTGTTTGCATTTGGAAACTGGCAGTCCTGTTTGCCTTCCTTGACAGAACGAGTTTCGCATTCAAATACCTCATTTTCAGGTGATCGTGTGTATGCGTATCATATATACAGCCCTGCTGCCATTAAGGCAACTCCTGCAATTTTTTTCTAAGAGGCCAAAGATTTCCCCCTTGACTACTGTATTTTAAAGCAGAGATTTTATTTTTATCGTTATCAAGAAGTATTATTTATAACAGCTGAATGCTGTTGTGTTCTTCAAATTCTGAGTACAAATAATAAAGGGAATATAATAAATAAGACTTGAGTCTGTTAAAGAGAAGAACAGTGAAAAGTGGAGGAAAGTCACCATTTTCTCCCTTTTTATTTCCAGATATTTTTTGTTAGCCTTTTACGAAGAGAAGGTTTTGATCCAGACTTTCTTTCCCCATGCATATTTTTAAAAATGTTTTTTAGAGAGGAAGTAGGGGAAAGAGGTAGAGATAGAGAGAAGATGGGGTGGGGAAGAGAGAGAAAAGGGGGTAGGAGAGAGAATGAATTTGTTGTTCCCCTTATTTATGTACTCATTAGTTGATTCTTATATGTGCCCTGACCAGGGATCAAACCCACAGCCTTGGCATATTGGATGACGCTCTAACTGAGCTACCTGGTTAGGGCCCCTATGAGTGTTGTGTTGGTTTTTTTGTTCCATGAAGAAAGGGACATTTCCTGGGCCACTTTAATAGTAGTATATTCTGACCTGGCTGGTGTGGCTCAATGGATTGTCGGCCTGCAAACCAAAGGGTTACCAGTTCGATTCCCAGTCAGGGCACATGCCTGGGTTGTAGGCCAGGTCCCCACTTGGGGGCGCATGAGAGGCAACCACATATTGATGTTTCTCTCCCTCTCTTTCTCCCTCCTTTCCTCTCTTTCTAAAAATAAATAAATGAAATCTTTAAAAAAATGTATGTTCTTACATCGATTGCATTTTCATGTCCTTTGTGAATGCTTATCGAGTGATGTTATTGTAGATTTTTCTATAATGACTTCAGATCCACCTTTATTGTTCTGAAGTATTAACTACTCATTTTGCTTAGTTTGTCTTTATTCACAATACAAATTTAGTATCACAATCTTGTTTATTCAGGTGATTGTATATATGTATGTGTACACATATGTGCTTATGTGCATATATGTGTGTATGTATATGTTATTTGGCTGCTGCACCATTTCAAAGTATGAAGACATTTTATATAAAACAACGTATATTTTAAATGATTGGTATTATACTATATATACAATTATATCTTCATTGTTTAGTAATGACGGACACGGACCTAGGGTTGGAATGTTTCTGCCCTGGAGCTTTGCTCTCTATTGCAGGAGGCTTATCCCTGCAAACTGCATTTCCTGGGCCCCTTCCTAGCAGAAATCTGCCTGGGTTTGGCTAATGAGAGGCACTGGTACTTTCTCCCTCTCTTTTCTGCTTTGATTGGTGTCTCTACTGTGGTTCTAACTTGTACCAGATACTTCATAATTTGGCTCAATGTTAGTAAAAAATCCATTTTTTAACCATAACATGGGTACATCCCATCATTGTTCTTGTTCTTCCCTAAATGTGAATACCTAGTTTTGCCCATTACAGTTATACAGACTATATCATCTCATTTGTTTATGACGGTTTCTTACGCCTTTGAAAACTGTTGCTGTAAGGTAGGTTGCATGCAGAGGTGGAAAAAGATAGCTAGCTTGCTTTCTCTTTTTCTGACTTACGTCATAAAGCCTTCTCCCTCTTCTATAAAAACAAAACATGCTTATATAGAAAAGGCAGGAAAAAAAGAGACTGTCACCCCAAGTCCCATTTCCCACCATAGTGAAATTATTTTGCAATATTTCTTTCACGATTTTTTACAATGCAGAGTTTTAAATTTAACATCATATAAACATGATTATCTTACATAAAACTCTCCAAATTGTTACTTTCAAATAATTATTCTTTGTTGATGTATTCTTTCCCATCACGCCCGGAAATGTGATTTCTAATTGTAAACCATGTACAATTTTATTTCTTCTTTCCTTCCCACTTAACTTAGGCATTCTACTTTATTATTAAAGTGCTGCATTTAAGAGAAAATTGAATATTTTCCACTGTACATTATGGGAAGTGTCACTGGAAGGAAAAGATCTCTGAAAATGACTAGCTTGTGGACATAGTGTAGGGACACCTGTGAAGGGGGATTAAATAACAGTGTTGTGAGGAGGGAAAGGAATTAAGTTTCCCTTTGGAGAAAATAGTGAGGGTTTTGAGATCTGCAAAACGAGATATGGAACAGATTGCGGCGTGCACAGTGAAATACGTGGTGGCCAGGGAGAGGGAGAGATGTCTGTTGTGCTGACTCAGCTCTGTGCTTTCCACCAGTGACCTGCCCCACCTACAGAATCTGCACTTAATTCTCCACCTGCAGAACTTGCTCCTAACTCTAGGGCTTGCCTTCTCAGGGACAGCACGCTCCTGGGAGAGATGCTTCAGCAGGAGCCCTGGGAGACTACGGAAGTAGGGCTCCTCAGATAATTTTCCTATTTTAAGATCAACTGACCTGGAACTTTAATTATATCTGAACTATCTCTTTCCCAGCATTACTCAAGTTCATGTTTGAATAGCCAGAAGGTACGAATCTTGTTGGGGTTTCTCTTTAGAATTTTTCTTTCCATGGCGTTATACAGTTTCTCTCTGTTATTTATACTTCATAATATAGTTAACATATGTGATAACATTAGTTGATGGAAATAACAAATATTTCAGAAATTTTAAAACCACTGATATTTCATAAAACTTGCCCGGGAGAAATTTATGTATACAATGTATTGTAATTGGTGTTAAATGAAAAAATCGTAATAAACAATACAGGATGTATTGTTGCTGTTTCATTAATTGATGGGACTTTGAGTTTGTTTTATATTCTTCACTTTGATAAATATCTTTATGATGAATTTTGCCTTTTTTTTTACTATAGAGAATTATCTAAAGAATATAAAAGGATTTTGTTAATTCATATTCTAGGCAGTAATGTGTAGTGTCTTTTGTGCCATATCTTTTTAATCAAACATTTTTAGTCTTTCATATTTTGATAGGATATATATATATCATTGTAATCTTTTCATTAAAAATTTGATAGCCTTTGAACTTCTTTTTTTGCACAATCCTAACATATTAGATATAGTCGTTTCTGTGATAAGAATTTAATTTTAGAACTGTGACTAGACCCATTGCTTCTTCCTTCTTGATCTCAGTTTCCGCTTTGCAGTGGAAGAGCTGAGTGATATTTCGTTCAGTTCTGTGGTTGTATGTTCAGCATCTTCCAATGTTGTATTTTTTCCTTAGGTAAAAATCTTAATATCCACTAGCATTTTGCTCACACCTGTTAAGGTGGATTTTATAGTCTTTTGGAGAAGGCGGTCACACACATAGGTGATACAAACGGGGTGGGCACGGTGGCGGGTGACTGTGGAAGTAGCCAGCTCAGTGGCGGTGTATCAGGACGCAGTGTTACGCTGCTGTTCATCATTTCCCAGGGACCCAGTCAGGGTTATGTCTTCCCTTGGATTTGGGGTCCAGAGAATAGGCATTGAAAGATTCTTCAAAGATCTGTACCAGTGGCAGGAATGGTAGAATATTTTTGTGGATTTAGTGAGCGGTGAAGCAGACGGGATTTAATCTTGCCAGTTCTTGTTTTTGCAGATTTCAATGTCAAATTGTTTTCCTGAAATGGATGAACTGACCTCTATGTGGTTTAATAGTTCAAATTATGGAGAAACAAATACTTGCCTTGTTATACTTGTTAAACACTTGACACAGTTTTCAGACTGCTGTAGCTTTTTTTTTTTTTTTAATCAGTGATGATATACTTTTGACTTACATTTAGCTTGTGCTAAACTAGAGGCTTTTGATCTTGCTACTTGAATTTTTGTCAAACAAAGTATTCTCCCCACCATACTTATATGATTGAGTTTTGAATATAAATTCAGGGCTTTAATTTTTATTCTTGGTGAACTTCATAATCATTTTAGTTTGTCTTTGCAGCCTGTTAAAATAAAATCACTTTGAATTCTGTCATTAGAGTATTAATACCCTTTTAATTTATCTTCTATCCATAAATTTGATGAATGTCATATTCTTGTCTTTTATGAAAACTTTGAGAAATTTAGGAACGAAAGAGCCCTATGAGCTGCTGCCTTCCTGTTGCAGAGTAATTTGCAGTGTAATTGACACTTGCTAAACATTCTTGAGTATTTAATCAGCTTCAAATAAGTCTAACTGTATTAATACTGAATTTCCACTTTAAAATCCTAACAATGGGTATATCACAAAATACTCAGCTTTTGGCTTGTCCAATGAGTCTGTTTAGTTTTTTCTTAAAATACAAGATAATACATTTTTCATTTTTCTAATAACTTTACTGATTTGGATATTTTGAGTATGTTGCCTGTCTCTTGCTCTTGGCTTCTAACTGGGTAGAGGCCAGGGGACACTGCTAAACATCTTCCAATGCATAAGACAGCCCCACAGCAAAGAATTAGTGAATTAGTTGGCCAGAATGTCAATAGTACCTAGAAACTTCACAGAACACTTCTGGCACATTTGATCAGTCACAGTACCTTCTCTATTCACTGCGCAAATCTTTTTTTTTTTTTGCATTTCAGTTGCATTTTTACTGTTTCTTGAAATAATAAAGCATAATATACCAAAAATGTTGCATATCTTCTATCTTCAGTATTAAAATGGCTGCACAACAACTCACCAATTTTGATGTTTTTTTTTTAATGCACACTGATGTGACAGCTGTCACAATACAGTCTAATTGAGTTGTTTCTAAGGAAGTTAAAGACAACTAAGCACTAGAGCCATCCTACAGAAAAGAGTAAATGAACCTTTTGGCCAGCGCAATATATGCTGTGCTGTAACTTAAGTTTCAGTAGGCCTTCTGCATTAGTTTTGTCATTCTAGCAGCCTCATAGTAAGTACACCCCACTACTCGCCAGCCCCCCACAAAGGAAGCGAGTAAGGTTTCTACTTGGTCTTTTGATTTATGTTTGTATAAATACAAACCTTGGGTTTTGACATTAACATTAGCTAGCTTTAATCGTTAACATTTTAATAGTTTCAAAATAGCAGTGCAAATATTAGTGAAAACAGTTTGCTTCCTTTCACCTCTAGGTTTTATCCCTCTTGTGATCTTTTACTTTGCACTGCTCTCTTTTGAAGTCATTGCTCTATGTGATTAAGCCTCCAGTTTAAACTGATTAGGTTCACTTGTTTTATTTGGCTTTTTTGATTTATAGCAAATATAATATTTGATTGTTCAGATGACCAAAATACATTTCTCATGTATATTTGGTCTTTGTCCTGTTGGCATAAGAAATGTCCAAACCTGTAAGAATTTTTATGAATTTATTTGAGCCAAACTGACAACAGTTGCTGGGAAGCAAAATCTTAAACAATTGAGAAAATGCTCCAGACAGTTCTGCAGCACCTCATGTGATACATCAGAATCTAAGGAGAAGACATAAGGGGGTCACATGAAATCCATTGGTGGTAGATTAGGGAGGCGGGAGAGAGCACAGTGGGGGAATCCCTGAGATCGGATAAAAAGTAAGACAGAGATACGTACGCCTTTTACACTGGTGGGAATAGGAGAGTTAACAATTAACATTTAAAGCATCTAGGGATGGTATGTGGGAGAACAAGATACACATCGAAAAGAGACTGGGACTGAAGCGGCTCTGCCCTGGCACGGTCTGGAACGTGTGCGCTCTTGACTTCATGCAGGAAGAATTTCACAACACAATCCGGGTGACTTTGAGAGCACGTTTCCTAGAGCTGGAGACAGTGAAGCAGGGAAGGGCTTAAGAGAGAAAAGGCAAGATCACAGCAGCAGGAGTGAGCCGAGGTGGAGCTCCCTTTTGACTCACTGAAAAGTCAGGCAAGTGAAGGGCCCTTGGAGACAGATTCAGGGGCTTAGCCCCGGATGAGCTGCTGCCGCCCGTTCCTTCCCTGGTTGCAAGTCTCCTCGGGGCCCTTAGAGCTTAGGCAAAGGAGAACAAAGATACACATCTGAGGAAGGAAGGCGGGAAAGGCACAGGTGAGCTCTAGGCACACTGTCGCCTTTGTCTTAAGGGTTTTTATCTCTTTCCCAAAGGCAAGAATTTTAGGGGAGTTCTTAGGGGAGAGTCTCAATAGAATATTCATCAGCTTTTCAGGCATGTCCTTTAATACGTTGATGCATCAAAATGAGTGTCTAGAGGGGTCAGAGTCATTCTCTGGTTCAAGAGTGTCACTGCAGAGAGAGCAGATCTGCCCCAGCAAGGTCTGGAATGTGTAAACCTAGGTGTCCTTGGTTAGGGAAGATAAGACCTTGTGACTTATTATCTGGCTGTGAATTGCTTGGCCATTTAATTGTCTCAGTTTCCCCATTCCACTTCCCAAGGAATTTTCATAGCAGCTTCTTACTATCCTGCCTCAGTTCTGTGGTCTCATGTTTTAGTGGGAAATTGAGCCCTGAGGGGTATGGAAAAAGGGGATTACTCTGACATTCCAAAGGCATTCTATTGTAGATGCAAAACAACAATGGACAGGCTCAGGTAAGGTAAAGATGGACTTCTGTCAAGGAAGATACCAGTCTAGGGCATGCCTACTTGTCATGACTACCTTTTAGTTAGTAAGTTTTCATTTCAGATCAAACTATGTGGTTACTTTAGGTCTCTTGAGTTTGTAAGGCTTGCCATGCAATTGAGTAATTTTAAAGATCTAATTGGCTTTTTGAATGCTTTGTGACTGGGCAGCATGCCACCAAGTAAGTAGGAAAGAGTGTTGAGGTGCTGTATAAAAAGTAGGGCTTTTACAGGCCAACGGGAAAGAGAGAGAGAAAGAAGGGATTAATTAATCTTCCTTTGGTGGATGGAAAGGGTTTATGTGGTGGATCACCTCAATGGTGCTGACCAGAAAATCCCAAACTCACTGGTTAAGATTACTTTCCTGGGAGAGACTGAATGTGCAATAAGGTTCCATATTAAGGCTCAGTTTGGGCCTGTGGTTTTAGCACAAGTGACTCCATTTTGGCTTGTTGTCTCTCTTTTTCACAGTTACTAGAGGTAGTCCTGAAAAGAATTACTTTAATGTGGCACTTTTTACTTCTGCCAATATAAGAACAAAATGATAAAATTAAAAAATACTATTTTGGTAATATTTGTTTGAGAGCAGAGATAAATGTGTCTTTACTATTTTCAGTGAGAAGTCTTACTAGATGTTGTTGTCATGAATAGGTTTTGAGTTTTAGCAGATAATTTCCTGCATCTTTTTGCAACAATCTAATATGTTTTTCTAATTAATTTTAATTATTACTGATAATACATTCTATATTGTTAATCTGTCCTTGCATTCCTGGGATAAATTCAGTTGGGTTATGATATTTTTCTAAAAATTAATACAATGATAGATTTGGATTGCTATTTTGTTTAGTGTGTTTTTATGCATCTTTGTTTAATAATGCACCTATAATTTTCTATTTTCATGTTGTCTGGTTTTTTTCACATTTTTTTTTTTCCTATCAATTGTCATTGTGGTATAACTAACAATGACAAAGAAGTCACAAATCTTACGTGTAGAGCTTGATGAGTTTTCACTTTTGCTTTTCCCATGTGACCACCATACAGATTTAAAGGTACAACTTTTCCTGAAATTCAGAACGTTCCCTTGCATGCCTCTCAAGTAGTTTCCCACCAGAGGCAACCATTGTTCCTACACATGACATCCTACGATATGTACTTTCTGTGCCTGCATTCTGTTGTGTATGTAAAAGAATGTCATTGTGGTTTTTATTGGTGTTTCTATGATGATGATTTATGTTGAGCACCATTTCATTTGTATATTGGCCATTGAAATGTCTTTTTCGGTGATATGTTCATTCAAGTCATGCATTTTTCTTCTGTTGGGTTGCCTGTCTTAAAAAATTGAATTTTGGAAGTTCTTTATAAATTATTTATGGGTACTAGTCCTTTACAGAGAAGGAAAACTCTGATTCCAAAAAACCTCCGCTGCCTTGCGGCATACCTCTTCAGGGGAAAGGCTAAGGGAGTAAACCCCGACAGAAAATCCGGAGCCGGAGTCCCTAAGGCGGTTTGACGTTGTAGTCAACACCGGCAACTCCTGCGGCGCACCTGAAGCCAAGCTGTATTGACTCCGTCTTTCCCTTGGATCCTTCAGCTGCGAAGAGAGGGGGGGTCTGCTGCATGGGCAACAGCAGACCCTCCATATCACCCTGCCCAGGCTCTGTAGCTTCAGCTTCACTGGAGAGGACACTCCAGCGTCATCGCAAGATGTCGATTCAACATGGGAGGAGACAGATACCGTGTCACTCCCGAGTCGGACTGCACAGCCATTCTCGGCGGTGCAGATAGACTCTTAAGAAGCTACACCATCGTCTCTCGAGACGGACGGCTGCCGACGACTAGTCCTTTATCATATATATATATATATATATATATATATATATATATATCACACATATTTCTTTCAGATTCTGACTTGCCTTTTCACATGCGTAGCTTTAGTGAAGTCCCAATTTCTTAAAAATTTATTTCATTATAATTAGTATTTTTTCTTTGATTATAATTATTATTTTAAAGAAATCTTTGCCCACTCCAAAGTTATGAAGGTATTGTATAGAAGAACATGTTTACTTTTGGGGGGGGCAGTCTATGAGCTAATTTAAAATTGAATTTTGTGTGATATGAGATAGGGAATCAACATTCACTTTTATTCTTTAGAAGTTTGATTGACTTAGTACATATATTAAAATGACTGTCTCTCCTTCTGACTTAATTGGAATGTTGCCTTTGTCATGAATCTGATGACCATATTATTGGCTGCTGCCTGAATTTTTGTATGGACTCCATTGGTCCATTTTTCTATTCTAGGGCAAATACCATACTGTCTTAGTTATAATTTTGTAGTAAATCTTGATACCTGGTAGAGCAAGTCTTCCAGCTCTGCTCTCCTTGACTTGGCATGTCCATGTTTTTTGCATTTCCATATAAATTTTTAGAATTAGCTTGCTAATTTACACAGATAAATCGCTAGATAATTCAGGGGAGAACTGGCACCCTGACAGTATTGTATCATTTGATCTATGCGAATGAGGTGTATATATGTGTGTAATGTGTTAATTTACATTTTCTTAAGTTTTGAAAAATGTTTGTAGTTTTTAGTGTAAAGGTCTTTTATATATTTTATTATATATGTTCCTAGGTATTTGATGTTTTCTTAATGTTATTATATTGCTATTGTTTTAAAATTTTATTTTCTGCTTGTTTGTGGCTAGGCACTCTAGAATGATGTTGAATAGATGTGGTAATTGCATACATCCTTGCTGATAGTGAGGGGGAACTTTAAATATTTTCCCATTCAGTATCATGTTTTCTTTAGTTTTTTTCTTGATACTTTTTAAATGCTACATTAAGGATGTTCTCTTCTATTTTTAGTTTACTGATGTTTGGTTTGGAATTTTTTAAAATGTGTTTACTTTCTAAGAGATGATCACATGATTATTTTCTCTCTCTCTCTCTCTCTCTGGCTCTGTCTCTCTCTTTCTCTCTCTCTGTCTCTCTCTCTCTCTTTCTTGTGATGAACTGTTATTTTGTTTTCAGGTGTTGCATTCCTAGGATAATCTACCTGGTCAGGGTGTTTTATCCTTTTCTGTATTGTTTTCTAAATTTTTATATTCTACTTAAAACTAATTTTACACCTGAATTGGACTATGGCCACCTTGCCACCATGTAGGTACCTTTATTTTCCCCTTTATGTTGTAGTTTTTCTAAGTATCATATCTATATTTATCAAACAGTGCTGTAATATTTTCTTTGAACTGGCACATGTGTTTTAAAGAAATTAAGAGGATATTCATGATTTGTTACATTTATCTGATTAATTACCCATTCCTGTTGCCCTTCCTTTAAACCTGAAGGTTCAAGTTCTACCCTGGTATCATTCTCCTTTACAGGGAAAACTTCCTCAAGCATTTCTTTTAGGGCCTGTCTTTTGGTGATAAATTCCTTTTCACCTGAGTATGTTCTTATTTTTACTTCAATTTTGAAAGATATTTTCACTTGATTTAGTTTTTTGGATTGAGTGTTCTTTCAGCATTTTATAAGTGTTGAGAAATCCAGTCATTTAAATTACTGAACTATATGAAGTATGTCTCACCCCCGCCTCCCCCTGCTCTGGTTGCTCTCAAAAGATCATTCTTTTATATTTGGTTTCAAGAGCTTGATTATTATGTTTTGGTTTTGTGGTTTTCTTTTTTTTATCTTGAATCTGTAGATATATTTCAATAAATTTGTAATGTTTTCAGGAATTATTTCTTTAAATAGTTTTGTTCTCCTATGCTAATATATTTCTTCTCTATAGGTATCTATGGGTCCATTCATATTTTTGAATCTTTAAAAAAAATTTTAGCTATCTTTTCAGATTGGATACTTTCTTTGGTCTAATGCCAGGTACTGTCATCTTCATTCTGCTATTGAGCCAAGCCAATATTTTTTTATTTCAGATACACTTTTCAGTTGTAAAATTTTCATGTTGTTACTGAACGCAAGGAGTTTGCTGCTTGGGGTGTTCTATTCAAGACGGAGATGTGGTTGTTGCAAGCAGGGTTTGTTTCTTTGCAGTAGGTAAAGGAGACAACCAGATTCAAACAGAGCTTTGTTTCCTCAAAGGAAGGTTAGCCATTGCTTATAGACACTATTTGGTTCATTTCGTGTTAATTTCTTCTTCTCCTTCTCCTCCTCCTTCTTCCTCTCCTTCTTCTTTCTTCTCCTCCTTCTCCTTTTCTTCTTTCTTCTTCTTTCTCCTTTCTTCTTCTTCTTCTTCCTTCTTCTTCCTTCTTTTTTCTTCTTCCTCCTTTCTTCTTCTTCGTCTTTTGTTGGCTACATTTTATCAGGTTGAGTTTTTGACAAGCTCATCCTGTTTACAGCTGCATCCGCAAAACACTACTACATTTTACCATTTAGCAACAATAGCATTCAGCAAGAACCCTCAGACCTTGAGACCCTTGTTCTATCTAACAATTTGGTATTTTTGTGAAGGTTACAATGTTCATAAAGGAATTTTTGTCTTTCCACTGGTTTCAGTATCTAATGCTTCATGTTTATAATATATGTTTTAAAGTCTTTGTTAAGTCCAACATCTTTTTCATCTCATAGTTGGTATTTGATTATCTTTTGGGGGGAAATTGTTCATATTTTCCTGGTTTTTGGTTTATCCAGTAATTTTTCATTGTGCTGTGGACATTTTGATTATTATGTTGTGGGACCGACTCCTAATGAACTCCTCTGGAGAATCTTGGCTTTTCTGTCTTTATCAAGCAAACCTGGTGGGGCTCACGTGTTGAAGGTTCTATCTGGACTTGTTTGGGTGGTGATTTCAACATCAGTTCAGTTTCGATTTTGTATACACTCTCTGCTTTTTTTGATTTCTCTGGCTGGAAGAAGGAGTTCTCCAGGAGTTTTAGTCTCTGTAACACATTTTTTCCTGACTGGGGCTGATATCAGGCCTAAATAGTGAGAGAAGAAAAAGAAAAAATAACAAGGATTTTCCCTCCAGTACTTACACAGCAGGGTCTTCTCTTATTGTTTCTCTATTCAGAAGAATGGGTTTGCACTGAGGGTCTTAGATGCCGATGCTACAGCTGAAATATTGCTCTCACATCCATTCTTAGGCCAGGTTGGAAGAGAAAAGGGAAAAAAAGAAATCTCTTGGTTATTTTTCCATAGTCAAGGGGCATTTTTGAAGTCCTGTGGCCAGAAATTGTATTTCCCTAAGTGTTTTGCTGGCCATGCTTGTTGCTTCTGTCATGACTCAGCTTCTCCTTGGGCAACTCCAAGAGGTGATGGGGTGGGTGGACACGGAATCGGGAGGCATCGGGAAGCACGCTGCCACTGTATCATGAGTCACTCTTCAAGGTTTGACTTTGCTTTCCAACCCACTTCCTCTCATTAAACCTTTTAGAATTCTCAGGTAGTTGCTTGTTATTATTTTCTTTCATTTTGTTTTCTGTGGAGTTTTTATTTTAAACAGTGGAAGAGACTAGAATCCTCACATTCTTCTTTTGAAATAAACTTTGCTGGATATAGAATTCTGTAATGACTGTTTTAAAAAGGAACTGAAAGAACTCAATCCAAGTGTTCTGCTTTTCTCATATGTAGCTCTGTGAATGTAATGTGTGTCTGTGCTCGTTTTTCCTGGCTGCTAGTAAGATTTTCTCTTTGCCAGGGGTTTGGCTGAGTATGGAGTTCACCGTATGTGATTTTGTTTCTCCCAAAGATCATAGCCTCTTAGGTCTTCTCTGTGTGGTTCTACTTTAGTGCTTAAAACAGTTGGTTTGTACATTTATACAGCTTTTCTGATTGTCTTCATCTTGTCCTTGCTGGTGTCCTGAAGTCTCTTCAGTGGTTTTGGTGTCTGTTAACTTACTATAAGTTAGAAAATAGTCTTCTGTTCTTTTCTCATTCCTCATTGTCTTCTCAGTTATAGCTATTTTAGACAAATGTAGAACCAGCTTAAGTGTCATAAAAATTTGTATTGATAAATTTTTCTGTTAATTTTTAGTTAAATCTCAACACACACACTTTCACATCCTGTAGTAATGGCTAGATTTATTCATGTTGTTTAGTACATTAGTATCTTTTTCAAACACAACATTCCATTGCATAAATATACCATAATTTATTCAGGCAGTCCCCTGCTTTTGTGTATTTGTGTTGTTTCCATTTTCTGGTGATTATACAAAAGCTCTTATAAATGTTTATGTACATGTATATTTGTGTACCTATTGAGTAGTTTTTGGATCTACATTTGGGAGTGTAGTTGCAGGATCATGGGGGTAGTTGTATGTTTAATTTAGTAGGAATTATCAAACAATTTTCCAAAGAGGTTATTACTTCTATCAGCAATAAGTGAGAGAGTTTTAGTGCTCCATGTTTTATTGCCAACTTGGGTATTATGATTTAAAAAATTTTGCCCTTTGGATAGTGTGCAGTATTATCCCATTATGATTTTATTCTGCATTCTTGATGAGCAATGGCATTGAGTATCTACAATTACTGGCCATTTAGTATCATTTTTATGAAGTACCTGTTTAGATTTTTTGGCATTTAAAAAATTGGGTTGTTAGTTTATATTTTATTATAAGAAGTGTTTTAATATATGACTTATTTGTTTTTAATTTGGATGTAATCAAATTCATTTTTTCTTATAAGTAGTACTTTTTTGTTTCCTGTTTAAGGCATTTTTATTTATGTTGATTTGTTCTTTTGTGTTTAATTTTAGAAGCATTAAATCTTCACATTGAATGACTTTCCACCTTGAATGGCTTTTTGTGTGTATTGTTGAGAGAAGACTCAAGGTTTATTCAAATTTTGCATACTTTAAAAAAGTGCACTGATCTTATTTATTGACACAGCACGATTCTTTTGAGTTGCATTGTTAGTTTTGTCACAAGTCAAGTTTTGTTGTCATATGTGGGCTTTGACCAGATTTTCTGTTACATTTATTTAATTTGTACATCTCAGTCTAATACCACACTGACTTAAATTACTGTGGCCTTATAGTAAGTCTTGAAATCAAGAGGTATAAGGACTAGACTTTCCATGTTTATAATTTTCATGACAAACTATTAAATATCTTGATATTTATGTATCAGACAAATATTTCTACCTTTGACTTAAAAAATGTTTTCTTTGAAAAATCTAAAAAAAGAGAATCTAAAACTGAGTATATATACAGAGTGATACAGATGTCCACTAAAAATGTGAAACTATATTTAATTATTTTACTTAATTTAATTAGAAAACAAAACTAAGGAGGTAATCCTATCAGATGACAAAGGTGAAGACTGATAATATTTGGTGTTTGTGAGGTTGTGAGAAAACAGGCATCCATGCAAATGGTTGGTGGCACTGAAAATTGGGACAGTGTTTCTGGAGGATAATTTAGCATGTGAATCGAAATAGTAATAGTAAAATGTTTTTACTCATAAAAATAGAGCTGTTAAAATGCGGGATTTTATTTTGTTAACTATATACTTTCACAGATACTGCTTATTAGCCAGGAAGATTAAAAGATGAGAGGTAAAAGTCTTGATTTGCTTTTCTAGGGTAGTTAGCAATACTGGGTTGCTTTGAGTGTTTTCCCTGAATGCTATTAATTTTTTTTTTTGAATGCTGTTAAATTTCAGTGTTGTCATGAGGGTTGAGGATGTCAGATATTAATTAAGAATGTACGTTATCACTCCATTAGCTCTCATTCAAGGAAGTTATCCTCTTGATGGATGGAAAAAATTGATAAAGAGAAAGAGACAAAACAATTTTCATTAAAATATGAGTAATAATATAATAAAATGCTTCAACTTGCTGTATAGAGGGTGAGTCCTATGGGAGATTAATAAAAGAAAGTATCAACATTTGGGTAAGTTATTGGGATAGGCTTAAGTGAAGTAGGTACACAACATGATTATTTGTATACATTGCAAAATAGTCACCACACTAAGTCTAGTTAACGTTCATACTGTGCATATGACAATTTTTTCTTTTTTGTGTGCGATAAAAACTTTTAAGATGTACTCTCTGAGCCACATTCAAATATGCAATACGGTATTATTAACTAGAGTCACCACAGGCCATTGCATCCCCGAGTTCTTTATTTTACAATGTAAAGTTGGTACATTTTGACCCCATTCAACCATTTGGCTCACTCCCTACCCCCCTGCTCTGTGAAACACCAGTCTCTTTGCTGTTTTTATGAGCTTGTTTTTTGTTTCTGTTTTGTTTTGAATTTTTAGATGCCACATATAAGTGAGAACATATGGAGTTTGTCTTCCTTTTTCTGACTTATTTTACTTAATGTAATGCCCTGAAGGTCCAGTCATGTTGTCACGAATGGGAAGATTTCATTCTTCTATGGCTGAATAGTATTCCATTGTATATATTGAACACATTTTTTGTGTCTTTCTCCTCTTAACTCAGTGTAACTGCTCAGCCCATGTTATTCTCCCCCGTTGCATCATGTGACATTGACTATGATAATTAAGGTTACAGTACAGATCTTGTATCATAGAAATGTACATCTGAAACCTATATATATGATCCTATTAACCAGTGGCATACCAATAAATTCAATTTAAAGAATCGTGGATAATATATCATAAATATGTTTTTAAAAATGGATTTTTGGATTTGCTGTTTACTTTGTTCAGAGTGTGGAGAACCTTGCAGTTGAATGTGCCACTAGAGTTAAAAAAAATCGCCACATGAAAACTGTGGCAGATAAAGGAATAAGTTTGGAAATGTCGCTTTCAAATTTTGGTATGAGAAATACATGTTGTGAGCTCCTAACTTTGTTCATAGTGCCATTTTACCTTTTATTAAGCATTGTAACCAAGGTTACTTTATTCTACCAACTCCCTGGGGAGATTTAAGTTTGTGCCAAGACCCAGAATAGCTGATTTTGAAATTTGAGTATAAGAGCATGAAAATTCTTATCACAGAAAATTTTTCCTTGTAACAGTGAAGTTATATATTTAATTTAGGTGAATTTTTTTCTTATTCTTAATTAAAACTCAGCAAGTTATAATTTTAAGAAGAGATTATTAAGTTAATATGTATTGCTCTTGGTAGAGTCAGCAGAACCATTAAAACTAACTATATAGTTGCTTTTTAAAACTTATTCATACTAAAGTAATAGTCATACATATTTTGTTTTTATTGTTTTGAAGGCAAGAGGAGCAGACGTTCCTGAGATTCCTGGAGACCTTGGTCTTAAGACGTGTGGTAGTACGGCCAGTATGAAGGTCAAACATGTGAAAAAGTAAGTATAGTTCTACAGTGGTTCTTAAATAAATTCCTATGAATGGAAATCAGTCCTTTAGTTCTCTTAAAACTTTTAGTTAATTTCTTAACTAAATAAGCTCTTGCTGTCCATACATTAAATTATACTGGTAAGCCTTAAAGTATGACTCAACAGTTAGTGGAATAGGTCTGAAGATTATCACTGGTCTATAAATATGCTGTAATTTTGACCCTGCAACTTCCTGTCATTGTCTGTTAGGTTGCATGTGTGCAACAGGAGCAACCCAAGTGTGCCCTTCTAGGTGTCTGTAATACATGTTCTCATTCAAATAGAAAAATCAAGTGTATGGTTTGAGTTGAGAGAGTCGCTGTGCCTCAGCTTTGCCTTCGAGGGGGCCTGAAATGGGTGCCAGTAGCTGACACTTAACGTCAAACATCTGAAAGTGCCTGCTTCAGTTTTAAACAGAAAAACCATCTTCTCACTTGGTGGAGGGTTAGGTAGCTATGTCTTCATTGCGAGTATAGAAAAGACAAGGATAAAAAGATGTTCATTCTGCATCCAGACCCACCAACCCAGGACTGATGGGCTGCGACAACATTCACAGGTAAAACCTGGCTTTGCCTTTTGTCGTGGGGTTGCTGCTTCCGGCGGCAGCTGGCTGCTCTCGGTCTCCATAACATCCGCCGAAAGCGTCGTTCTTCCACGAGCATTGACTTGGGTCATGATTAGGAGAGTATAGTGATGCTTTTTAGTTCTTGCGTTTTGTTTCGTTTTGTTTTTTGACCTGTGCACTAAATGTAATTTTCATTTGATTCAGTTTATTTCTGAAAAGGTTTGTGCGGGTATCTGTGTGCTCATGAGCATGTGCTTATTAAGTAGTTCTGCTTGCATGGGCGCTTACACCCATTTTATTTTCTTCTTAGGCTAGTAATTTTCACTCTTTCCGGGTCTCATATCTCACCTATTTGTTTCATGTGCTTCAGGTTACCCTTCACGAAAGGTCACTTTCCGAAGATGGCTGAGTGTGCACATTTCCATTATGAGAATGTTGAATTTGGCAGCATACAGGTATACTTGCAATTTTTCCTTCGTACTGAATTAAGATTATATTTATTGTACATCAACATGTACATCTACCTGTATCCATGCCCATGTATCTGACTGATGATAAAGTATTTTTTTTCTATTGATGTGTTATTGGTTGATGTGAAAACTTTTATTTTATGTTTACTAATAATGTTCAGTAACTCCTAATTCAGTTGGAGACAATAGTAGAATTAATGTAAATCCCAAAATTCTTGTTAGATTCCTAGACAGACTTTGCCACTGTCTTACAGCATAAACTATTCTAGCTGTTACCTGACTTGTGTTGGGTCATAGTAATGATAAGTCATAGTTGAGGTCAAGTGCAGTAGGGCTCAGGGGAAGAAGTGCTAATGGAGTTTATTGTGATGTGTATCATGCGTATGTATATACACGTGTGCATACATACATACACACATACACACTGGGGTGGGCAAAAGTAGATGAAAAATAACCTCTGTACCAAACTGTGCTTCAGTATAGCAGGTAGACTACAAGAATGTGTAAATAATGAAGGCTGGCAATTTGGGCACTTAAGAGATTATATTTAAGTGCACTGTTCCATTGTGACATTCTTCTGAGTTAATAAAGCTATTGTAATAATCAGAATCTGCATGTGTTTTTCCATATGAACAACTATAAACCTACTTTTGCCCACCCCTTTGTGCGATTGTGTATATGTATGTATACATATATACACATGCACAGTATATCCATATACGTGCACATTTGAAAGCCCAGGTTAAGAGGGAGAAATTTTCTGCATCCTTGCTGTGTTGCATTTACCTTCCCTACCCCAGAGGTTACTTACAGCATGACTTTTATGATATTCATTATCTTACATTTCTTATTGTTTACTATCTGTATGCATCCTTAATTAATATGGTGTTTAGATTTACCTGTTTTTGAACTTTATACCATTGGAATTATTTAGTCCATTCAGCAAATGTTTACAGAGCAAGGACTGTACTAGGTACCGGGCACAGTTGTATGTGCTTGAGCTACATTAGTGAGCAACAAAAATCAAAGACCCATGTGTAAAGCACATGGAGGATGGCCAAGAAGATAAGAGCTGTGGTAAAACAAACCAAAAGGAGTTGAGCAGGAGAAGGATCCTGGGCTACGGGTGGGGAACATCAAAGCAGGGTCCACTTCATTCGAGAAAGTACTCTTTCTTCTTTCATTTAACTTTGTGAAATGTATCCCTGTACATGTATGCAGTCATAGTTTTCTCAGTTCACTGCTGTGTGTTATTTCATATCATGCATATGTCATGAGTAATTTATCCTTTCTCTTTTTGTTTGAAATTTGGGTTGTCGCCAGTTTGGGACTGTTTTTAAACAGCCTCTGTGTGAATGTCGTTGTACATGAATCCTGGTGCACACATGCAGGAGTTTCTCACGGTTATACCCGCGAGTGGGATTGCAGGGTTGTAGCGTTCCCACATGCCAGCTTTACTCTGTAAAGCCAAACTGCTTTTTAAAGGGAACGACAAATGTATCCTCCTGCAAGCGGTAAATGAGCGTTGTTGTTTTACGTCCTTCCCGACCCTTAGTTGTTTGGTACTTGCTATCTCACCAGTCTGATGGAGGTGTACTTCTCTCTCGCTGTATCTTCATTTTCAGCCCCTTGTTTATAACGCAGGTGAGCATCTGTTCAAACGTTATTCAGCAGTTGAGATTCCTAATTCTTAAACTCCAGATCAAGTCTTTTGCTCATGTTGCTGTATAGGTTTGTTTGTATTTTTTCTTATTTATTCATGGTAACACTTCACATGTTTTGGATGTTAATCCTTACATGTTGCATCTAGTCCTTGATTAGGAATAATTAGATGTTCAGAAGTAGGAATGGGTCATGTAAATTACAGACTATTCACACAGGAAAATCTTATGCAGCACTCTTAATCATATAGAATATTGACAGAAGTGGAAACAATGTTCATGTTATATTGATAAGTTAAAAAGAGCTCCAGAAAAAGCAAGATGCTGTTTCTATAAAAAATTATATGTAAGTATAAAAATACTTGGAAGAACTTGTATGAAAAAGATAATTATACTTTTGGAAGGAATACCTTTGATGGTCAGAAAAATGACTTGTTTAGAGATTAGAAAAAAGCAGTATGATATTTTTTCATACATGGTTTTGTAAAACAGAATTTTTCTTCCTTATTCTGAAGGACAGATTATTCCACCCTTGAGGGCAGACCCAGCACTGAGTATCCTTGCGTATTTCTTTGTTTCTAATTTAACCACTACCTGGGGGAGTAATTCCCAGGCCTGTGTATATTTTTTCTGGTGAATCAGCAACACATATGCTTTATTGTGCACAGATGTGTTTAAATTCTGTATCAGCTCATTTCTAGCACACTTGAGCCAAACCATCTGACTTCCCTGTTGTAACATGTGGTATAAGATGGCATTGCCTTGTGGCAGAGAAATGACATTGGTGTGCCGTGGAGTTGGTGCGGCCAGCTGCTAGTGTGTCCTCGTGGTGGCACACACACACACACTCTTGATTACTAGAGAGATTGTCCGTTCATCCTGATCTTCTTTTTCTCATCTTCATACTGAAAAGGAAGTGTGGTTCCCAGATGCACTAGAGCACAGGTGACAGCTACTCTTCCTTCTACCTAAGACGTTGTAGGTGAACTGAGCTGTGATTAGATGAGCTGCGGATATGACAAGGTGAAGAGGAAAATACAGTAGAGGCTGTACCATGTCACGTTCTTATTTTATTCCACTTTTATAGGGCACGAGTAAACTGTCTTTAAAAATTAGTGCAAAGAATTACTCTGGTCATAGGAAAAGATTGTTGAAACATCTTTATATTCCCTGGGCATGCTGCCTTAGGTTAAATATTTTAAAAATTAATTTTTCTTTCTTTTTTTTACTCTATTAAGGCTTGATGATTTTTGCATCTGCGTTCACCAGTGATGTTGATCTTCATGCTGTACTTGTCCACTAGCTGAGTTAGGGGGATTTCACAGCCCCCCCCACCCCCTTTTAACAGTGCATTCCCTGGAATATTGTGTAGAAATTGGAATTACCTGCATTTTGAAGGTTTAGTAGAATTTCCTTTAAAACCTTGGGGCCTGCTTCCCATTTGAGGGCTTAATCTTTAATTACCATTTTAACTTAGGATTTGATTATTGGTCTAGTCAAGTTCTTTCATGTTTCTTTAGGTC
Source organism: Furipterus horrens (assembly GCF_987537825.1). Classification (NCBI taxonomy): domain Eukaryota; kingdom Metazoa; phylum Chordata; class Mammalia; order Chiroptera; family Furipteridae; genus Furipterus; species Furipterus horrens. Next base: position 24,214,188 of record NW_028327181.1, on the reverse strand, counting down.
AATTTTTATCATTTACATTTTCTTAGAAAATTGCCCATTTAATGTAGGTTTTAAAATGTATTACAGTAAGTTGTTCACAATGCATTCTTAAATTTGGTCTTTTTTAGAAACCAGCGTGTGATTTCATTGACCACCTGGAGCCTGCTGGCCTTTCCTCTTGCCTCTTTTCTTCCCTGTCTCCCTCCCTTTTGACCTCCTTCTCCTTATACTAATAACTTTTAACCATAATTTTTTCCATTCTAGTGTTTTGGTGTTTGTTACTTTGTCTAATTTTGTTTGTTTCTTGGATTCAAAATTTAGTTCTTTTTTTTCCCCCCTGAAACTTGTGAATAGCAACCTACTTGCTGGTCAAAAACTAGCTTTATCATAAAATCAACCTTGTCAAATATTGTTATTCTATACAGGTTTTTCAAAAGTTTGTCTAATCCCATTTCCTGTTATGCCACTTGGCTTTTACAAAAGACCTACATCAGTACCTGTGTTCACTAACAGAAAGAAATCCGAAAAGGATTTTTAACTTTTATGAAAGAAGGCGACAAGTGAAAACAGCCTTCAGCATTTGCCCCGCACGGGCTGTTACAGAGGCGGTGGGTGCGCGCCCCGAGCGGTGGGCATGGCCGCACCGGTCGCCTTTCTTGGGAACGGCCTTCAGCATCTCAGCGTCCAGCTGCCAGAGCTTGGGTCTTTGTCTGAGCATCTGCGCTTTATCTCGATTTGTTCTGTGCACCTGTAAGCAAGAGATGTCCTTGGGTCTCTGGAAAGTCTAAGAGAGCTTAGTGTAAAACTGGACAGAATTAAGCGTTTCTGTTGTGGTGAGTGAAATAAAAACATTGTGCACGTGTTAAATTTTGGGTTTGAGAACATTCAGAATTTTTTCTTATAAATTAACAGTAGTTTCTTCTTTTCTTTATGCCATTTCCGCTTATGGAAGTTTTTATAGGAACGCTTTACTTTTGGATACTGAGGGAAACCTGTATATGCTTCTCTTCTTTAGAGAAATCAATTCTATAGGTACTGTTGATATTCTATTCATTTTCAGTTATTTTTTAAAGATAATTTTTATTTTTCAATTACAGTGAATATTATTTTAGTATTATATATACATTATACTAATATAATATTAGTTTAAGATATACAAACATAGTGATTAGACATTTATACAACTTAGAAAGTGATCACCCTAATAAATCTAGTACGCATCTGCCACCATACATAGTTACAATATTATTTGACTGTTTTTTAATAACTGCATCTAAGTTTAGAAATTTTCCTCCTGAATAGTCCTCTGTAGGTTTTGACATATAGTGTTCTATTATGTTTTGTTTAGAGAATTTGAAACCTCGGGCAGCAGGCGAGATAATTCCTAGAAAGGACTTCTTGTTTTACTAGTTTTAGATTTTGTAAATTTGGTATCTTTATTCCACTTCTCTCTGATGTATCATCTCCATTGTTTGAAAACAAAGATTTATTCAAATTTCAAAAAATATATTTTTCAGTGAGAAGGAAAAAAAATCTCTTGCAATATGCAAAGATGTAATCAGTGCATTGTGTTTTATCCTCTGAGGCCTCGCCCTCTTTCTGCTGTGCCTACGTGGTGCCACCATCTAGTGCGTGGGGCACTAAAATATTTGTGTGGTTTACGTTTTCTCTTATCAGTTGCTTATCTGAAACTGCGAATTAATGTTTCTCTTTATCTGATTTCATTTAAAGCATCAAGTTCAATTACCCTGAATGCAAGAGATCAGGTTTTAACTGAAATAAAGGCAAAGGAAAGGTATAAACTTAATACCTATTTCTTGAGCATTCTCTGCTAACATTACTGGGTAAGGGCCTTGGGAACACTACTGTTGCTTTCTGTAATCAGATGTACTCTTGCCTTGATGCTAGAAATGTGGAAAGAGGTTGTTATGTATGATGTGAGTGTGAAAGTGTTGAGGAATAATAGCATAAAATAAAAATCCCAAGTTCTCCTTTTAAATGAAGTTTTCAGACTAGTAAATGAATACAAGCCAGTATTTATTGAGTGCTTCCTGTGAGCTAGATATTATACTAAGTACTATTTGTATACTGTCTGATTTAGTCTTCACAGCAGTTTCATAGGAGGGAATTGAGGTAAAAAGAGTTTAAGAACTTACCTAAGAGCACAGCTGGTCAGTGGTGGAGTCTGTGTTTGAATCAAGGCCATAAAGCCATTCTGCATGTCCTTTGGTAGTGCTAGAAAGGAATAAATTTGACAAAACGACTATTTTCAACTCTAAGGAATAAACCATAGTTTTGAAATGTCCTACACATTTAATGTAGTTAAAGGTAAATGAGCATGATGCATAATAGTGCAGTGTGATCTTAAATAAATTCCTTAACTTCTCTGGTCCATTAAAGTTATAGAGAAATGTATCAGCAAAAAATTCTGGTACATGTCTGTGAGACTTTCAATCATTAATAGATATTAATTAAACCAATGAAAAGGTTATTTCTTCCATTTTGTTAATGCTACTTTCAGTCTCAAGTTTAACTTGTAGATAATTCCAGTTTTAAAAATACCTTATATAGAAATACATGTGTGTATAACCATTTGAAACAAAAGCTGTGATAATTTTACTATTCTCACTCCTCCCGAAAGTTGTTTTCCTCAAACCAAACCAACTAAAAATTTAAGCCCTACTTTTTTTGCACATTCTGCAGCAATTAATACTAGCTCTTAGGCCAAGAACTCATTGTTGTTTGAGAGGTGAATTTGAAATTAAAAGTTTGTGTGGTGAGTTAATTGTGTTTCTGTCACCTAAGTATCTCATTGGAGATTATCCCATCCGAGAGACAGGTGCATAAAATGGGTTGAACAATGAAAAAATAGATTACATATCAGAGTCACATTACACATCTAATTTACTTCCAAGAATTTGACTGAATATGCTCTGTAAAGCAGTATTTTTGAATCTGAAACTGTCAAGGGTCTGATATTTTACTCTCCTTATAAGCTAACTGGTGAGATTGCTACAGTTGGAGACAACACACACTCACACTCTAAAAAACATGAGGTCTCTAGGTCCGCAGTCAGACCTTTTATTGTGCTGGTTCCCTGTGCCCCAGTTTCCTTGGGGTGATGCATGAGAACCAGACACCTTAGTCATAGTGAGTGCCATATTGTACCGCAAGAGACAGATTCTGAAACTAGGAAACTTGGAGCTCATATAGGCTAGCTGGCACTCTGTCCATCTGCCTCTCTGGGTATGGAGAGAGAGACCTTTGCTCTGGAATATAGACAGATCCTCTGGAAGGTGGGAGGAGAAGGAAAGGTCTCTGTTTCATAAACACCCTGGGATGTAGACATACGGCTCTGGGGAGAGAGAAGGCTTTTCTGTCTCTGGAGGGCTCCATTTTTAGGGTTGCTATTCAATCATCCTTTAACCCTGGTACCGAAGCTGTGTACTCCAGAATTCCTGACCATACAGAAGTGCGAAAATACCCGTGAAATATCATTCTGGAGCGAGCATCTCTGAGATGGGAGATGTGATTCTGTTGATGCTCCTTTTAATCTCATTTCCCAGATGTTCCTCATGCTGCGGGCATCCCTTTGCACTGAGGGTGATTCTAGTGTCTGAAGGTGAGCAAACCAGTCACTTAACCTGGTATTCAGCCCAGGAAACAGCGCTCTGTGCCAGGCCTCAAGGATACAGACTATTAGGCTTATTAAGATGCATGCAGATCTCTAGCTTTTTCCACTGAAATTTGAAGTGAAATTTTGTCTATTACTGATTTTTGCCTTATGTGTTGAAATTAGAACTTGGTTCACTTATTACTCACTTAAGATGGAACTCTATAGTACAGAGTTACTCTTCCACCTGAAATTCTCAAGAGTTTTAAAGCAGTATTTTCACTGTTATGTCCTAGGATGTTGATGGTGGCATGAGTAGACCACATAATATTGTGAAACAAATTATTTTTTGTGTTTCCACATCTACTATAGGCTACAGGGAGGCAGGAAACTGTTTACAAACTCCAAGGTATGTCACAGTGAAATTGCAACTGTAATAGAACTCAATAGAAGATGAATAAAGGAAGAGAACTCTTTCTGTGCCCCATTTGTAATCTGTTGATTAGGCTTCTTTGATGAATAGTTTTCTTATGTGGGTGGGGCAGTGTATGGTAATTATTTACAACTGATTTCCATGCTCCATGTAGAGAGAAGACTTCTCTCAATATTTGAAGGCTTTCTGAGTTGAGTTTTATTTTTAAAGATTCTAACAACATTAATTGCAGATTTGTTTCCATGGTGATAGAAAAGTGACTTCAATATAGGAAAAATAACTCCAAAAATAGATTTGTAAGGAATCCAGAAGTATGGGATTTGAAGTTGTGTTTTCAATTTCTTATAGACAAAGCATTGAGAGATCTATCGTTAAGTTGAAGGAAATAAAATAATTTAAATTAATATGTTAATGTATTCTATAGGCAAATGTAACCTAATCATTCATAGTGTATACTCCTGGGACGTGTGGTTTCGGTACTGGATGAAACATTGCTGTTCCAACTTGTGCATAGGATGTCTTAAAACCCACAGACAGTTCATTCAGAATGGTTTTATTGTAAGAGCTTCTTTCCTCAGGGGAAACAAGCAGTATACCAATAAACTTAAGAATAATGTAATACATGTTGTAAGAGTGCTTATTGGTATTCAAAGGCAAGAGGAGTTATTCCCTGTGGCATTCAAGGAAGGCTTTATTGAAAACAGAATAGATTTTGGATATGCAAAGATAGAGGTGAAGTGCATTTAGACAAAGAAAATTAGCTTAGACAAAGGTACCTGGGAAGGAAGCCGATGAATGGGTTAGAGTGGTTATGGGGAAATGTGGTTTAGGAGATATTTGGAGGAATGCCATTCTTCAAAGCTCATCTAAGGTTTTGGACTTTGCATTTAAATTACTTTCTTAGTAGGAATTGAGAAAGCATTGAGAGATTTTTGAGAAGTACTGTGATCAGTGTTTAAGGGAAATGGGAGACCAGTTGAAAGACTAGTGTGATCATCCAGCCAGCAGTTGTCTAGACTGTCCAGGTACCGTGAGGCGCAGAACCAGGGAAGCAGCAGTGGGAAATGGAAAGAAAGGAACAGGTGCGAGAGGCAGGTTCAGGGAGACAGGAGTCATGAAGGAATCAAAGGTTGAGATTAGTTCTTGACCCTGGGAGTATAAATAGAAAAGTTGTGTGGGAGGTGGAGAGGTAGAGGAATCCAGGGTGATTAGGTTGGTTATGCTGTTTATCTACTTGGGGAAATAAGGAGGAAGAAAAGACTGTGCAAGGAAAAATAATGAATTTAGTTTTGAAATGAGTATCATATGCCAATGAGACAGTGTTTGTTTATTCAGTCGTTCATCAAATAATCCTTACTTAAATTCCAGATACTTTTCTAAATGTTCGGGTTAGGCATGCGCCTGTCTCGTTATTTCCTTATGTACAGTGGTGGGCCAAAGTAGTTTTGTAGTTGCAATACAGGTAAATAATCGTCGGCAGCCGTCCGTCTCGAGAGACGATGGTGTAGCTTCTTAAGAGTCTATCTGCACCGCCGAGAATGGCTGTGCAGTCCGACTCGGGAGTGACAGGGTATCTGTCTCCTCCCGTGTTGAATCGACATCTTGCGATGACGCTGGAGTGTCCTCTCCAGTGAAGCTGAAGCTACAGAGCCTGGGCAGGGTGATATGGAGGGTCTGCTGTTGCCCATGCAGCAGACCCCCCCTCTCTTCGCAGCTGAAGGGTCCAAGGGAAAGACGGAGTCAATACAGCTTGGCTTCAGGTGCGCCGCAGGAGTTGCCGGTGTTGACTACAACATCAAACCGCCTTAGGGACTCCGGCTCCGGATTTTCTGTCGGGGTTTACTCCCTTAGCCTTTCCCCTGAAGAGGTATGCCGCAAGGCAGCGGAGGTTTTTTGGAGTCAGAGTTTTCCTTCTCTGATGTGCCCTGACTGGAAGATCGAACCAGCGACACTTAGCTCGCAGGCCGACGCTCAATCCACTGAGCCAAACCAGCCAGGGGAGGTAAATAATACAATAATTAATAAATAATATACAAGAAGAAACTTTCACATACTCATACCTGTAAACCTACTTTGCCAACTCCCATATTGTGGTTAAAAAACCTGCCAAATGTATATTGCAAATATTTTTACCCCAGTTTGTAACTCATTGTTTCACTTGGTTTATGGTGTTCTTTTTGTAATAACTTTAAAATTTTTGATGTAGTCAGTTTTATCAGTCTTTTATTTTGCCCTATTCGTGTTTTAGCCAAGAAGGTCTTCCCTGTCCTCTGGGCATAAAGATACTTTCTTATATCTTTATTATTGATTTATGTTTTAAATGTTTGATTTTCACACATAAGTGTTTAAGTCACCTGGAAATATTGTAAGTTATATTAGACCATTGACTAATATTCATAGTATTTCTGTTTCCCAGTAGTTTATAAGGTCCAGTCAGTCATATATTGACGTCCAAATATGTGTGTGAGTTATCTGACTGTGACATCTGATCCAGAGCTGCTCCTTTGCCAGTATTCCTGTCTCTTAATGAATAGATTTCTGTTTGCTCTTGTTGTATAACAAACAGCTCAAAACTTCAGCGTGGTCATTTCTAGGGGGGGAATGGAAAAAAAAGAATTTTAGACTGTTGGAATTTCAGTTTGTAAAAATGCAACAAGTCTCTCTAAAGAATAGCCAAATATAAAATAAGTAAACCTTTGCTTCCTGGGAAATTAAGTTCCACTGTCGAAATTTTGCAGGCAGTGGAGGGAGGGTGTCTATAGAGAACACCCTTCTTCCCGGCCCAAGTTCAGGATCAACTGAAAGACAAAGAGGTTAGTTAGACAGATATTCTTCAAATATGGTAAAATTGTAATTAGGAATCTGGGTGAGGGGAATGTAAATGTCCTTTGTACTGTATCTAAAATTTTTCTGAAGGTTTGAAGATAAATTTAAATTTATTTTTAATAAATAAAATAAGGTAATTTATCAATTTCAAAAAACAACTTAATGACAGGCGTATTATTATTTCATGATTCCTTGGATTGACTCAGATGGGCAGTTAGTTCCCTGTTGGTCTCCCTTGATTCTCTCATGCAACTGCGGTCATGGGCTGGATGTTTGGCACGTCAGTGTTTCTCTGTGGAGTCTTTCTGTCTACATGGTACATCTTTCAGGGCCCTTTTCTGTGCTGTTTGTCCAGTTGACTCAGCAGCTTCGCGCTTTAAAAGTAAGTAAGCAGGAGCTGTTAGATCTACTGATCACTAGTCTTGGAAGTTCAAGGACATTGGTCTCTCCACATTTTATTGGTTCAAAGAGTCATACGTGTGGCATAAATTTAAAAGGAGGGAAAAAAAGCTTCTACCTCTTGATGGGAGGAATAGCAAGTTCATACAGAGAGGCACTGAACTGTAGCCTTAAAATAAGTCTTGATATCTGGTAGGGAAAATCTCCTGATTTCATCAAAATTACCTTGGTTATTTTGGGCCATTGCTTTTTTTCCCATATACATTTTAGGTTCGTTCTGACCAATCCTGTGAAGAAAAAGACAAGTTACTGACTTGTTAATAAGAATTGCATGTTTAATTGAGGGATAATTATTTCATTTACCATACTTAATTTTTTAAAAAAATTTGATGTATTTATATCTTATTTCACATTTTTCAATAATATTTAGTGATTTTCTCTGATATGGTACACTTTTTGTTTGGTTAATTTTAGGTACCTTACAGTTTTTATTGATAATGTGAATGAGATATTTTTTAAATTTCATTTTAAAAGTAGATTCTATCAATTATTGAAATGCTAGTGACTTTTTCACATCAGAAACACTTTTAAGAAGATTTATTGAGGTATAACTCATATACCATAAATTCACCATATATTAAAGAATTATAAATTTATTTTTTTAGTCAGCTATATTCACAATGTTGTGCAACCATCACCAAGTCTAACTTTAGAATATTTTCTTCACCCCAAAAAACATCCCATACCCATTATCAGTCATTACCTTTTCCTTCCAAACCTCTGGGCCCCCTTCCTCCCATGTAGCTCTGGTAACCACTGATCTGCTTTCTGTCGTTACGGATTTGCTGATTCTGGACATTTCCCATATGTGGAATCATACAATATACTGTCCTTTGTGACGGGCTTTTTCATTTAGCATCCTGTTTCCAAAGTTGACCTAAGATATAGCATGCCTCAGCACTTCATTGCTTCAATCATTAAATAACGTCCCATTGACTTCACATTGTATTTTCTGCCTTTTTAAGTTTACATTTTAAATTCAATACTTCTGAGAGGCTTCTGCTTTGGGGAAGATGGAGTAGACATGCTAATTCTTCTGGTTTTTTTTTTTTTTTTACCATTTTACATGTACAGCTCAGTGACATTAAGTACATTAACATTGTTGTGCAAGAATCACCATTGCTTATCTCCAGAATTTTTCATTAGCACAAACTAAGGAATAAGGGGATGATTCAACATATGAAACAATCAATCAGTGTAATCCACTACATTAACTGAATGAAAGAAAACAAAACACATTTATCTCTGTTGACGCGGAAAAAACATTTGACAAATTTAGCACCCTATCATGATAAAACCACTCAACAAACCAGGAGAACAAATATGAAAAACCGATAGCTAACATGATGCCAGTGGTAGAAAACTGAAAGCATTTCCCCTAACATCAGGAGCAAGATAAGAATGCCTGCTTTCACCACTTCTATTCAGCGAGGTATTGGAAGTCCTAGGCAGAGCGATTAGGTAAGAAAAAGAAATTGGAAAGAAAGAAGCAAAATTATCTGTTTACAAATGAAATGATGATATATGTAGAAAATCATAAAGATTTTATAAGAAAACTCTTAGAAATAATAAATAAATTCAATAGAGTTGCATAATGTAAACTGAACAATCATATATCAGTTATGTTTCTATACACTTAACAAGGAACAATCTGAAAAAGAAAATTAAGAAAATAATTCCACTTATAATACCATCCAGAACAATAAAAGACTTAGGGATAAACTTAAGAAAGAAGGTGAAAGTATTGTATACAGAAAGCTACAACATGTTGCTGGAAGAATTTAGACAAATCTGAATAAATGTAAAGACATCCCAATTTCATGGATTGAAAGATTTCATATTGTTAAGCTGATAGTACTGTGCAAAGTGATTCACAGTTGTAGTGCAGTCTGTCAGAATTCCAGTGGCATTTATTTTGCAGAAATAGGAAAACCCATCTTAAAATTACGTGCATTCTCAAGGAACTCTAAATAGCCAAAACAATCTTGAAGAACAGAGTTGAAGGACTCACACCTTTAAATATCAGAGCTTGCCATAAAGTCATTAAAACAGTGTGGCACTGATATAAGACAGACGCATGTAGACCAACAGAATAGAAGAGAGCCCCAAGGTAAACATTTACATTTACGGCCTGTTGATTTGCAGTGAGATTGCCAAGTCCATATAATGAAGGAAACAACGAAGTTTAAACAGATGTGCTGAGAAACTGGAAATACACATGCCAAAGAATGATGTTGGACTCTTACTTTAAACCATAATGTAAAAATGAACTAAAATGGATTTAAGACCTAAATTTGAAAACAAAAACTATAAAACTTAGAATACATATCAGGTAATATTCATGACATTGGATTCGGCAAGATTTCTTGGTATGGTACCCAAAGTAAAGGCAAAAAAGAAAAGAAGGTAAATTGAATTTTATCAAAACTGAAAACATTTGTACATTGAAGAACATTATTGAGAGGGAAAGGCAGCCTAGGATTGCTTTTTCTTTTTCTGTTAAAATTATGATTTTTATCCTTCATTGTGGTGTATCACATTTACTGATTTGTGTATGTTGAGCCATCTGTGCATCTTGATCATAGTGTGAGATTTTTTAAATGTGCTGTTGCATTTGGTTTGCTAGTATTTTGTTGAGAATTTTTATAATCATGATAATCAGGGATATTGGTCTGTAATTTTCTTGCAGTGCCCTTAATGGCTTTAATATCAGGGCAATGCTAGCTTCTAAAGTAGGTTTGTTAAGTGTTCTCTCCAGTTCATTTTTATGGAAGAGTTTACCAGTGATTGGTGTTAATTCATCTTTAAAAGTTTGGTAAAAGTCACTACTGAATTCATTAGTTGAGAAACTTTTCTTTTGGCGTGAGGTTTTCGAGTACTGATTCAATTTTCTTACTTGTTCAGAATTTCTATTTTTTCATGATTCAGTCTTGGTAGTTTATATGTTTCTAAACATTTATTCTTTTTGTTGAGGTTATCCAATGTGTTGATGTACGAGAAACTGTTGGTAGTGATCTCGCGATCTGTTGTATTTCTTTAGTGTCAGTTGTAATTTTTCCTTTTTCATTTATAATTCTGAGTCTTGTCTTTTTTTCTTAGCCTAGTTAAAGTCTGTCAGTTTTATTTATCTTTTCATAAAACCAACTCTTAGTTTTACTGGTTGTTTTTATTGTTTTTCTAGTCTCTGGTTTTATTTATTTCAGCTGTGGTCATTGATATTTCTTTTCTCCTCCTAACTTTGGGTTTGGTTTGTTCATTGTTTTCTAGTTCTTTGAGGTGTAAAAGATAGGTTGTTTATTTGAGATCCTTTAAAAAAAAATTTTTTTATTTAGGGTTCTATTGCTATATACTTCTCTCTTCGAACTGTTTTTGTACCTTCCCATATGTTTTGGTATGTTATGTTTCCATTTTTTTTTCTAGATTTTTAAATTTCCCTTTGACTTCTTATTTGATCCATTGGTAGTTCATGAGTGTGTTGTTTAATTTTCACATATTTGTGAATTTTCTAGTTTCTCTCCTGTTACTGATTCTAGTTTCATACCAATGGAAAATATACCTGGTATGAGGTCGGTCTTCTTAAATTTCCTAAGACTTATTTTGTGATTTAACCTGTGATCCATCTAGAGAATGTTACATGTGCATTTGAGAAGCATGTGTATGGTGCTGTTGTTAGATGGAATGTTCTGTATGTACCTGTTAGTTCCTTTTCATCTGTAGCAGCAATTTTCCATTGGTGTGCTGTGAGAATTTTTAAAACATGTAATGCCTCACTAGTTAGTTATGAGCACTGACCTGTTTTATTTTAGGTGGTCAAATAAAAAAATGACAACAGCCAACACAACAATATCTGCTCAGTGTGAATTAATCAAAATTATACCTTTTTTTTTGTGTGTGTGTCAGATTGGCAGAAAATATATTTTTTTGGTGTGCCATAGAATTTTAGTAATTAGTTTATGTGTGCCATGAGATGAAAAAGGCTGAAAATTACTGATTTACAGTATAGTTCAAATCCAATGTTTCCTTGTTGATTTTCTGTCTGGATGATCTGTCCATTGTTGAGAGTGGGATAGTAAAGTCCCTCAGTATTACTGTGTTGCTGTTTATTTCTTCTTTCATTTCTGTTAGTATTTGCTTTATGTATTTAGGTGCCAAATGTAGGGAGCATACACATTTACTATTTATTGATATCTATCATCTTGATGAATTGACCCTTTTGTCTTCATATAATACCCTCACTCGTCTATTGTGACAGTTTTTGACTGAACGTCTACTTTGTCATATAAGTGTAGCCATCTCTCCAGCCTTGTGGTTTACATGGACTGTCCATCCCTGTCCCTTTACTTTCAGCCTGTATATGCCCTTAGAGCTAAAACGATTCTCTTTTAGACACCTTACAGTTGAGTTTTGTTTTTTATCTATTTAGTCACTGTATTTTTGACTCAGGAATTTAATGCATTTACATTTAAAGTAATTATTAATAGGTCAGAACTTAACTAGTGCCATTTCGTTAGTTGTTTTCAGTTTGACTTTTAGTTTCTTGGTTACCTTCCTCATCTCTTGCTGTCTTCCTTGGTGATTTGATGACTAGTTGTGGCATTATGCTTTGATTTCTTTCTTTTTCTCCTGTGTGTGTCTTATGCAGGTTCTTCCTTTGTGATTACTATGAGGTTTACATAAAATCTTACAGTTATAGCATCCTATTTTAAGCTGATAAGTTAAGTTCCATTGAATAGGAAAACTATACTTCTTTTCTCTCTCATGCATTTTAGGTTATTGATATTACAGGTTATATCTTTTTTATATTGTATATCCATTTTAAAATTATTGCAGCTATAGCTATTATGTTTATTTTTAATATTTATAGTAGAGGCTAAAGTGTTGTATGCACCACTGTTACATTATTAGAGTATTCTGAATTTGACTATTGAGTCACCTTTACCAGTGATTTTTATTTATTTATGTTTTTATCTTGTTACTTAGTACATTTTTATTTCAGTTTGAAGAACTTTCTTTACATTTTCTTGTAATGCAGATTTAGTGGTCAGCTTCCTCAGCTTTTATTTGTTTGAGTGTCTTTATTTCTTCTTCCTCTTTGACAGGCGGCTTTGCCATGTATTGTATTTTTGTTTCGCAGTTTTTTTCTTTCAAGATTTTGAACATCTCTCTCTCTTTGCCTATGAAGTTTCTGCTGATAGCCGTGTTGGGTTGCCTTGTATATGAAGAGTTTTTTCTCTTGCTGCTTTCAGAATTCTGTCTTATTTTTGATAGTTTGATTGTGATGTATCATGGTGAACTCCTATTTGGATTATATATGGTTGGGGACATTTGGATGTTCATATTTTTTAAATTTGTGATGTTTTCAGCCATTTTTTTTCTCTCAATATGTTTTCTGCCCCCTTTTCTCCCTCTTAACTTTTCAGGGTTTCTAGTAATGCATGCCTGTCATTTACTGGTTCCCTCTTTCATTCATTTTTCTTTTTGTTCCTCTGATTGGATAATTGTGAATGACTTGCCTTTGCGTTCATTGGTTCTTCCTGTTACGTGATTGAGTCTACTATTGAAACTATCAATTGTATTTTTTGGTTTAGTCATCATGCTTTTTAGCTCTATAATTTGTATTTTTTAACGATTTTTGTTCCTTTGTTCAACTTCTTGCTTTGTGTGTTGTTTTCTTAATTTCCTTTAGTTGTCTGTGTTTTCTTGTATTTTCTTGGACTACTTTAAGGTGAGTATCCTGAATTCTTTGTCAGCTCACAGAGCTCCACGTTTTAGGATCTGTTATTGGGTTTTTATTTGTTACCTTTGCTAGTGTCATGTTTCCTTGGTCTGTCATTATCTTTGGGTGCCTGCCTTAGTGCCTGTGCATTTGCAGAAGTGGTCACCTCTTTTTTCCAGTCCTTACAGGCTGGTTTTGGAAGAGAAAGACTTGCACTAGGCAGCCCAGTTTGTAATTTTGAGCGGGCCACTTGGTAGTTTTACTGGACAGGCATTGGCCCAGAGCAGGTCTGCCTGAGGCCGGCCGGTAGTGTGTGGGTTCTTGACCTTGTGCAGGAAAGATTTCACAATGTGAGCCCAGGTGATTTTCAGAGGACATTTATTAAAGCTGGGGACAGTGAAACAGGAAAGACTTAGGGCAGAAGAAGCAACAGGAGAGAGCTTAGGCAGGGCTCTGCTTTGGCTCCCTAGAAAAGTCATAGGAAAGGACTGAGCCAAGGTGGGGTTGCTGTTAGCTCACCGGGAAGTCAGAGAAAAGTGGAGCCCTGGAGACAGGATCGGGGGTAAGCCCAGGTGGAGCTGCCACTGCCTGCTGCTCCGCTGGCTACGAGTCTCCTTGGGACCCTTAGAATTTAGGAGGAAATTAAAGGTTCATGCCCAGTAAGGGGCATGGATGTGCTCTAGAGCGAATCTGCACTGAGTCTGTGTCATGAGGACTTTTGAATCTTTTTCTTTTTTTTTCTGTAGATGAGAATCTTAGGGGAGGGTTTCAGCAGAATATTCATCAGCTTTACAGGTACATTTTAAATATGCTGATACATAGGGGGTTTGGGGACTATTCTTTGGTTCGCGATCATGGTTTTCTTTTAATCTTGAGTCTGCCTGGCTTTTAATGGGGTTTTTGTTACTTGTTTCCCTGACTTCATCTGTCCTTGGATTTAGCTGGCACAAATGCCATTAATTGGGTCCTTGTTCTCTTATCTGCCAGACCAGGAAGATGTAAGCTATGTATTCTTTGGTTAGGGAGGAGAGGTACGAGCCGTTTGCTCCGAGTGTCCTAGATTAGGGAGAGAGAAGTTCATGTGATTCACCAGCTGCCTGTAAGTTGCCCGAACTGTTGGGCCTTGTTTTATTTTTTTGTCTCAGCCTCCCCATTCCACTTGCCCAGGAGTTTTCCTGGCTTCTGACTACCCCGCCTCAGTAGTGTCTGCAGAAAAGTGGGCTCGCTGCTGGGGTCTTCGGTGGATGGGGCTGCTGCTTATTGTCTGAGTTCAGGTGGCGTTGCTGGCTGGACATCACCCTGAGGCAGCCCCCTTGCTGGGCTCCATGACTGGGCAGTGCTAGCTGCTGGGCATGTATGACCACTGGTCAGGTGTGGCTGCAGACTGTACTCCCTAATCAGTTGGTGATCCTCACCGAGTTGGTGTTCAGGTGGAGCCGAAGGCTGTTCTGTGCACGTGGGTGGGATTACAAGTTGGCTTTGCAGTGGTGGGTTGGTGCACGTAGGTCTTACCATTCAATGGTGTGGGATAATTTGCTGGATTCCCCATCTAGGCGGGGCTGCTGGTCAAGAGTGATCGCTAACTGGGTTCCTGGGTTGGGCAGGGCCAAAAGCAGTGCCTTGCAGTTGGGTGTGGCTGTAGTTTGGACTCCACAGTTGGTTAGGATCACTGACGATGCTCAGTGGTTGACAGGTCTATCGATTGGAGACTCCAGTTGAGCAGACTGATGATTGTGCCCCCAGCCTTACATGGCCACCATTTCAGCTCTGTGGTTGGGTAGAGCTGTTGGCTGGATGCTCTTGTTGGGCAGTGTCACCAACAGAGACATGGTACCACCTCCAAGATCCATTCAACGGTTGCTGTATGCCCCATTTGCCTTCTTTGTCACTAGGTGACTTCAGGTGACATATCCGCCATTTCCTCAGTGTTCCCTGAGGCAAGACAGAGGACTTGACATTTGCTCTCAAATACCAGGGAAGCTGGATGTCTGCCTTGGGCTCCCTCCATCCCGTACTGGAGTAGCCATGTTCCCTGGGAATCCCTCAGTGTGATTCTCTGCTGGCCTGGGAGAGGGGCAGGGCGGTCAAAGTGAAACCACTTCTCTTACCTTTGTACTGAGGCTTCTCTCAAATTTTTGCTCCAAGGTTTTGCTTTGGCTTCACCCCTGGCTTCTAGTATTTTCACAAAGGCATTCTTATCAGTGGGTAGTTGTTAATCCTTATTTTTATGAAGAGGCTCTAAATTTGACATTCTCCTATTCCTCCATATTGGTTCTTTTTTTTTTTTTTTCCCAGTCCTCACCGAAGGACATTTTTTCATTGTTTTTTAGCAATGAGAGGGGAAGGGGGTGGATGGTGGAGAGAGAGAGACAGACAGACAGACAGACAGACAAACATCAATGTCAGAGAGAAACATCCTTCTGGTACATACCCTGACCAGGGATTGAAGCTGCATCTTGGGTATGTGCCCTGCCTGGGGATCGAAACCACGACCTTTCAGTCTATGGGACAGTGCTCTAATCAACTGAGCAACACCTGCCAGGACAAGTTTTGGTCCTTTTGATGATGTCCTACAGCTCCCTTAGGCACTTATCACTTTAAAAAATTCCTTTTTCTTTTTGTCCTTTGGACTATATAATTTTATTTGTACTTTCTTTAAATAAGTTGATTTTTCTTCCTGCCCAGATCTGCTGTTGATCCCTTAGGGGAAATTTTTGTTTTAGTAAGTGATTTGTCATCTCTCAAATTTGTGTTTGATTCTCTCTTTTTTAGTTCATTGTTTTCCTGCTGTCCTTTAGTTCTTTGTGGTTGCTTTGAGCTCTTTGAGTGTATTGTAGATAGTTCATGTTAAATCTACTTAAAGTCCTATATCTGGACTTCTCAGAGACAGTATCTGTTGTTTTATTTTTCTTTTTATTGACAATGACCCCTGCCGTCATCGGTGTTTTTTTTTCTGTATATGTTGTGATTTTTTGTTGTTGTTCTGTCCTGGACATTTGAATAAGATAATGTGGTAATACTGGGAGTCAGATTCCACAGTTTTCTGTAGTTTTGTTGATTTTATTCACGAAGGCTGTAGTCGTCTGTCTGTTTAGTAACTTTTCCAGATTGGGTTTGTGGGGACTGTATTCTCTGTCATGACTTCTCAGTCAGGTCTCTTTTTTTAGCTCGTGTTCAGGTACTCTTTTTTTTTTTTCCCAGGGAATTCCTTGAATGCCAGGGGCTAAAAATAAACAAAACAAACACTTTCTCCAGCCTTTGCACATTTTCTGTGTGCTAGGGCACGCATTCAACGCTGAGGATGAGTTAGAGGTCCAAGGTCAGGACATTCTTCTATCTCCTGTATGCATGTGTTCTCCCCTGGACTTGTTCATGGGACTCTGAATGCCCTGATTTCACAAACAGCCTCTCTGCTCAGCTTTTCCTCCTGGGTTTTCAACGATTTTACGTCTTAACTATAATCTTTTGCTCCAGGTGGCTGCAGATTTCTGGTTGACTTTACAATATTTTTGAACAACACTGCTGCTTATTGTCTGTGAGGCAGTTCCAGGTCTAATGAAACAGGGGTTTGTGTCTTGCCTCAGTTCTTCAGGTAGACACCAGACAGATGGGGACAGATGAACACAATAGTTTGCTAATCGTGTCCTTACTCCTCCGGGTCCGGGGGCGAGGGTCCCCTAGCTGGGACCTGGAGCGGCCTTCTTCAGGAGTGCTGCTGAGTCGGGAGGAGCTGGAGCAAGGGCAGGTAGAACTGCTGCTGTGCTTTGTACGGTTTTTAAGTTGGCTTTTTCCCGGTGCAGTGCTCTCATGGCTGCTGGAGCCCTTTCACTGTGTTCTAGGGCAGCGGGAAAGCTGGGCCTGAGAGTTTCTAGTTTGCTTTCCCATGTTTCTATGAAGAGGCTAGAGTTTGGAGCCGCCTGCTCCACTGTTCTGTGGGCACCATTTGACCATCTTCCTTTGCTTTTAGTTTTATTCCTTGGCCCCCTCCCCCCGCCCTGCCCTCGTGTCTCCTTGCCTTAATTTGGAAGTTTGTTCTCCCCTCTCCATCTCACTCCTCCTCCTCCACCCAGTTCTGCTTAGGGAGATTGATTTTACTTACATTTTTTATTTCTGTTGTGGTTTTTGACATTTAAAATTCTTACCCTCCTCCTTATGGTTTAGAAATTATGGTTTTTCTGTTCTTTTACTGGCTACTCTTAAATTTTAACTTGAGTACCTGTTTTTCAGCCTAAAGTTTAGCAATATCTACTCCTTCTCTTATAGCAACACCAGTACTTAGCAATGTTTTAACTGGGATCATTCTTTCTTGTCTTCCATGCTGTGTAGTCCAGGATTATAATTTCATCTCTTTATCTTCTATAATATTATTTTTGTTATACATAACATTTGTTCAGATAAAATACTTATTTGCTAAATTCTTTGCCCAGTATTTCAACTTTCCATCTTAGTTCTTTTTCCTGAAGTCTCTTTCTTTTTCTTTCTTGAGTACATATTTTAGAAGGTTAATTTAGTGAGAATTTGCTGTAGGGAGCTCATTTTTTTATTAATCAGAAAACGCTTTTATTTATGCTCTTTTTCTTCTAGTTTAGGTATGAATATAATCTAGGATAGTTTATTTTCTTTTTTCAGAACTATTAAGATAGTCTCAAACTTCTGTCTGTTCTTGTTGCTAATTAAGGTGTTTTATGTTGACTTAAATATTTACCCCTTCTAGTGTTATTTATTCCTTTCTGCATTTCTGGGTTTTTATCTGGTACTCTTTCCCTTCAGTCTAAGAAGTTGTTTCAGCTTTCTTTCTTGCACAGGCCTGTGGGAGACTGTCAGCTTTTGTAGCAGTTCACTAGCTGCCCTGTGCTCGGAGAGGCTGCATACACTTCTCGGCCTTGTCTGTCTCGGCTGTCCTTCTCTTCCTCCAGCCTTTGGGGTACTGACCTGATACACTTGGTGAACCTCTGTGGGAGTCTGTTGATGGGTGGGTGTGGACTCTCTTTTACAGGTGTCAGAATTTTAGTTTATTGCTCCAGTCCCCATGCAGTCGTTGAGGGTTTGGCTGGTTTCTCCCTCCCCTGTAAGGCAGATTCTTTATCTTCCTGGGTCTTTCCAAGCATTGCAACACATCGATTTATCTCTTTTGTCTTATGAAAGGTCTTGTCACTTTCTGCAACTTAATTCATTTAGGTTTCATTTCACCCTTAACTTTTTTACTTAAAAGGTTTTTGTGGTTTATCTAGCTTATATTGGATAGTGTGTGAATGATCATTATCTCCTGTAAAATTCTCTTACTTAATACCAGGAGGTATTTTTTTTTAATTCTTCCTGTGACACTGCTTTCAAAAACAGAGTATATTTTCATCAACCTTACATTTCTTATAACATTAAGGGTAATGTTCGGTAACATAAAGTACCCACTGAGTACTTTAAATGCAGTATCTCATTTAATACTCACAAACTTGAGAATAGGTATTATTATATCATCTCCATGTTCCAGACAAGAGATTAAGTGGGAAGGTCAATATTGTACAACAAGATAGTGACACTTTTGAACTCAGGGGTGTCTGTTTTTGGAGCAGAGTTTGCAAATTCACATTTCCAGTTAAGGCGGGAATGTAAGATAAGTGCAGTGAGCTGGGTATAAAAAACGACAAAGCAGGCAGCACAATGCATGGCAGTTAACGTTCATCTAGGCACTGGTGAGCATGAAGAGTCATCGATTCTGTGGCCTAGTCTCTTGGAGAACACATTCAAAGGGGCCGGTCACTTATCAGCTCCAGCTGATTTTTCAGTAGAAGCCAGAAATCTGTACGTTTCATTTGAAAGCACTCAGTTTCTAAATGCTGACTGGTGGTTCAAATAAAAATATCATGAGATGAAATGCAGTGTGCAGACCTACATGGTGTTCTAAAATACAACATAACCTTGTTTCCTGGGCAGCCAGTTCCCAATCCCTGCAACGGAACCTGAGCTCCATTTGCCACCCACGCTGTCTCTCGGGGGCCACCTTGAGGCCTTCCTTTCACCCGTGTGCTATATATTAAGGCAGTGAAGACCTGCTCTTGAATGAATGTATTTTATTTACTGCTAATAGGAGAGTTTTAAAAAATCCTGAATTCTTTATCTGCCTTAAAGTAGTAGAGTTCTATTATAAGGCATAGCTTCCATGAAGGTGATGTCAGAATCCAAGTGTTACTGAATATTTAGTTTATTCTTGTTCATCAATGACGACACTCTCTCTCTCTTCTGCCCTTCTCTGACATAGCTTTCACTTTCAGAAGAACAGAATGACATAACGAAAAATGGCTGCGAATCGAAAGAGCTGGTCTACCTCGTGCACATTGCTTGTCAGGTAAGTTTGTGGATGTGTTTTCCCTTTCACATGAAATTTAATAAGAATTATTTTGAGGGACTATCAAATTTCTTTCTGTAATGAGTTTCTCACATTGTCTAATAGAATCCACAGAAAAGTACTTGCACAGTATTGAAATGAAATTGCACTACGAATGACTTTTGTTAAGAAAAGAAATGGTATCCTTTTAAAAGAGAAGTAATGTGTTCATGCAGTACTAAGTGGGATGCAGTTTGGTGCCGCAACTTGCATATCTTCTCTCTGCATTTTCAGAAAGACTTTTTTTTAAGGTTTTAGACTTCAGAAAAAATAAAAATGAATGGGATAACACAGATGTTTTATTTTATTCTAGTCATTTTGGTATTTCTATTTGTGCTTAGAGTTGAAACAGTCAATTTAAAATAATCAGTTCTATAGATATTTAATTTATAAACTTAAATGGAAATTCTTGTAAGAGTAAGGAACATATATCGTTATGGTAAGGTAGTAAGAGCACATATAACAAGAGAGCAGACTAAGTTGTCTTTGCCTCAGTTGCTCACTCTTCTCACCAAGGTGTTAAGTCCCACTGTGGTGTATCAGTACGACGTGTGTGTGTTTTAGAAGTGTGCTGTACAGTGGTCCCTCTCTACATCGCGGTTCACTCATCGCAGCCTCGCTGTATCGCGGGATTTTTAAAAATAATTTATTTAATTATTTATCGCGTATTTTTCGCTATATCACGGGATTTTGCGGTACTGTATATGTATGTTGTTAAAGTTACGTAGGTTTAAGAGTGTAGATTATGTTTAAGAACATACGTAGTGTTTATAGAAGTGTGGAAAAGGTTAATAAGGGACTGGGAAAGGTTAATAAGGGACTGGGAATGGTTTATAAGTGTGTGGGAAGGGTTTATGAAACCTTAAAATATGTATAAATACTAAAGTAAATGTAAGCTTCCTACTTCACATTTTCACCTATTGCGGGGGTCTAGAACGTAATACCTGCGGTAAGTGAGGGAATACTGTATCTTGACGTTTAGTATTAGAACTTTTTTGAGGGTAATTACCATGACTTGCTTTTATTTTTTATTTTATTATTATTTTTTAATCCTTACCCAAGGATATGTTTATCGATTTTAGAGAAAGAGGAAGGGAAAGAAACATTGACGTTAGAGAGAAACATCGATCGGTTGCCTCCTGTACTTGCCCTGACTGGGGATCGAACCCACAACCTAGGTATGTGCCCTGACTGGCAATCGAACCTGCAACCTTTTGGTGTATGGGACAATGCTCCAACCAACTGAGCCACCTGGCCAGGGCACCGTGACTTGCTTTTAATGAGACTTAAATTATGTCTTATGTAGCATTGATTATTTCCTCCATCAAAGTAATCAGTTACAGTTTAGTCTATGTTCATTGAGCTTTCTTCCTGTTTTTGAATTAGCCATTGTAAAGCAAGTGTTTTCAAGGAAAACTTTCTTATATACAAAGATTTTAATTTTCTTTGGGAAAGAGTAAGATAGGGGCATTTATTATGGGTTTTTCTCCAAAAAGTATTATTCATGTACAAGAAGTTAAAAATTAAATAACCTGGAAAAGTGTAATGCTTATCTCATAGGAGAAATAGTCTTGGTGACCTTAAGGAAAACCTTTTATAATTAAGTGTTTTCATTTATAGGTGTCAGAATGTGATATTGGAAATTGATTTTGCTTTTATATAAGTAAAATGCCCCAAATCACATATTGTTTATCCATATTTTATTGTATATTATTTTGGTTCCCTTGAGGAAGTAGGCAGCTCTGAATCACTGAGTTTCATGTCCTATTTCATAAAATTTTTCTATTTTGTGAGTTAATTTTTAAGTGAAACTATTAAGTGGTCTTATGATGAACCTTTACTAGCAGATGAATATCCTTCTTCATCTAGAGTTCATGGTTGGCATGTCATAATGAATTTCGTAATCCCTCTGCAGCCTAACACCTTTTATATCTTTTCTTCTCACTATTAATTTCCATATGTTCTGGCAATGCAGATATTTTTCTCATAAGCAAAACACAATGTCACAAATATTTGTGTCATTTTTTTAAAAAATGACCTTCAGAAGTTATCCGTGGTATTTTGATGCCATACATTAGGATGTATAATTGTTATTTGGTTATGCTCCCATGAATAGTGACCTAGATAGTTAGGCTATTTCCTGGTTGTACATATCTTGTCAGGCTGCTTATCAGATTTTAGGCTACTTGGTACACTATTTATTACATCCAAGTAGCAATTTACTGCATTGTAACAATGCCAATCACACTTCTCTGCCTCTCCATAAATAGTCACTGATGTGTTCCCACGGCTTACCTTCTGTATCTTTGTCATATGTCAGTCATAAATCATATCAAATATGATTTATCAAATAAGAACCATATATTTTTTGTAACGAAAAGAGACCTACAATCAAACTCTCTAATTTCACAAGTGAGGAAATTGAGGCCCAGATTACTGAAGTGGCTTTCCTAAGCTATATGGCATCTCAGCAGGAGCTACTAAGGACTTCAGTTTTCTCATTGCCAGTTTTTCTTGCATCTCCTTGGAATTTGCAGACAACAGAGCTGAGAGATTGTTCAGTCTTCAGATAAGATCACTACAACTGATGTAATCTGTCCATCCCAGATGCTGTTTATGCATGTATTTCATATCTTTGCTAATTTCTGATTTTAATAATGTGCTCTTGAAATTCTTTTTATTTAACCAAAATTCTTGGTCCTTCAGGTTAACCCACTTTCTTCCCTTGTTCTTTGATATTAGAAAATGGCCAATTAAATCGTGATTATTTTCTCGTTCCAGAAGTGAAGTGATACTGATTCTTTTAGGTCTTATCTTTGAACCTTCTAATTTTGTCTTTGCCTCTGCCCTTTAAAGGTTTGAATTCTTTGTAAATTGTGAACTCAGAAATGTAAACTATGTTTTTCGTAATGAGTTGCTCCAGATTTCGTAGACATTTTTGATCACCTGTGTGTAGTACACAGGTATTATGACATGCAGTATATTATTTAATTCTTACAACAGCCTGTGAGGTAGATAGTCTGGTTTTCATTTTACAGATGATGAATGTTTTTTCTTGTTCTTTCACCATTTTCTTATATGATGTGTATTTGGTTGGCTACTCTGAAATTTGGGGGCATATCCCAAATGTTAATAAAGAATTATAAAAAGCACTGAAACTGACCATCTGAGTTTCTTTAAAAAAATTTTTTTTTTAAATTTATTGATTTGAGAGAGGGGGAGAGAGAAACATTGATTTGTTGTTCTATTTATTTATGCACTCACTGGTTGATTCTTGTATGTCCTCTGACTGGGGATCAAACCCACAACCTCATTGTATCAGCATGATGCTCTAAACGACTTAGCTACCTGCGCAAGGCCCCATCTCAGTTTCTTTGCATGATTTAAATGGACAGGGCCTAGGTAGCATTTATATACAAGGTACTTATATATAAAGATACTTACAGAGAGAACTTTAAGTGGAAGTCTCAAATCAAGAGCTTATGAGGGAGAGCCTAGGCCAACTGGGTTTAATCCCAGGCCAAAAGATTATATAGTATGAGTGATAGTATAAATATTTAGCAGCTGTCGTAGCCTGGGCCCAGATACCTGTCACACAAGCCTCAGTTATCCCTATTGGTGTGTGCCAGCTGAATATTAACCAGGGGTAAAACAACTCTCCTGGATGCCTTGAAGAATAGATTTTTTTAATGCCCTGCCTGAGCCCTCAACTTCCTCCTTCTTATGCTAATTATTATTTAGAATAAGTTGTCTTAACCTATATAGGCATGTTGTACTTTAGATATTGCCTCCCTTATCTTTTTATTCTCTTCTCCAGTTAAATAAACTGGTAAAAAAGTGTCATGTAGAAAAAACAAGTTAGCTAGTGTGTACGAAGAAACACGTTCCAGTCATAACTAATTTTTTCCTCTGTGTTTCCCCTACTTTCCAGGAAGCAATGTATTCACTTTGAAAACAATGAAAGTTAATATAAATCTTAGGAAATTCAGAATAGGGTAAACTTTTATTGTCTGAAAGGTTGAAAATTCAGTAATTAAAAAAAGACCAAAATTAGATAAACCCTGCCAGTAATTATACTGGGCCCCCACTACACAGAGTAAAGCATTTATAAGTGTAATGACAATGGTAGTGAGTCTTAAAAACATTCTATATCCTGTGTTTTTATTCTTTAGCAAATAAGCAAACATCAGCTTTTAAGGGTTAATTTTCAAATAACAATTTTAAACCTAGCTGTTGCGAGAATTTAACATGTGCTCTAATGAAAATCCTGTTCTCATCTTTCCCTGCTTTAAGTATAGTTTTGTTACTGTAAGAATAATTGTTGCTTCCTAAAATATGTAATCTTTTGAGTAGTTGAAATTAATGTTTCTTTCTGCAGTTGGATTGTATTAACTACCTCTGTATTTTAACCAGCGTTAATCAACATAATAGTTTTTGTTTCCTGAAGATCAAGTGTTTTAGAAATATTTACAGTAATATAAAGGCTCTGTGATGTCCCCATTGGCGAGGGTAAACAGTTGGTTTTAGGGGACCACTCCTCTACGCCAAAATACCTCCTGTATTTTGATGCTTGAAATTCCGTCATGAGAAATGCATTCCTTGGTATTAAATATCTCCTCCACTCTGTCCATTTAGAAAATGCTGTTACTAAGGGGGCAGGGTTGCATATTAACATTTGTAGAGCACCTGTATAAACAAAGCATATGGGCTGATTGCAAACATTGTTATTTAAACCTCATGCCTCTTCTGTGCAATGTAGGTGTTGCTATTCCCATGCTACAGATGAGTAAACTGCTGCCCAGAGGTGTTAAGTAACTTGTGTGAGTCCTGTGTCTAGGAGAAGGCCTGGCTGAGGTTTCAATTGGGTCTCTCTCTTTTTACTGAACTTTATTATATGGTTAAAGGCACATTCATAGCATTCACTTTCCCATGATAAAGACACTTCCAAGGACAAGGGTGAAAACTATTCTTCTCAGGAAGAACAGCAATTAATCTTGAATTTGACTTTCTCTTCCTGTCTCTGTTACTATTACCAAGCTAGCACAAGCTGCTCTCTCTCGTTGAGCTAGTGTGATAGCATCTGTGTTTGCACTGTATAATTGAATATAAACCTCTGCCAAAGTGGTGCAAAGTGCACATTGAAACATGTTACTCTTCTGGTTAAAGCTCTACACTAGATCTTCACTGCGTTTAGAACTAAACCCAAACTACTACTTAGCAAGGCCTGTGAGGACCCTGCACCATACGGATGTCCTATATCTTTTACACCATGTCATGACAGTCTTCTCACTCCTACGCGTTGGTCACTCTAGCGTTAGGCAGTTCTTAGAAGACCCTAAGCTTCTTACAACACGGCATTGAACTTTGATCAGCCCGTAACTATTCACACTGAGCACTTGCTGTGTTGGGTGCTTTCTCACTTCTCAGGACACAGTTCAGCTAGCACATCCTCAGAAAGGCTTTTCCTGACCCCAAAGGAAGTAGGTTCTTGCTTATTTCTTTATAGTATAAAACTGTCATTATTTCCTTTATGTATTTATTTGCTTTAAAAAGTATTTGTTTTCTCACTAGAAATAAATTCTAAGAAGTCAGAAGTTTGATGGTCCTTTCTCTGTTGCATCTGTAATGCTTACTTCAGTGCTTAGTATTACTTAGCTGCTCTGTAAATATCTGGTGAATAAATGAGAGAAAGAAGAACAGATTTTTGTCTTAGAAATATGGTCCTATACTCATTGGGTTATTCTCTTTCTCTCATTCTTATTTTTAAGCCTTATCAAGAATTGTTGATTTTTGTTACCCATGAATAACAATAATTACTTAATAGTAGTAATTGTTGAGGATAGAAATTAGCAGCAAATTACAATTTAGGCAGATGTATATAATGAGTTTTGTTCTATTTTTGTTTTCTTTTTATACAATAATTGAACTTCTAAAATACTCTGATCATTTACTTTATTCAGTCTGGAAACTGGATGATTAAGACTTTTTTTACATATGAAATTTTTAAAAGTCCTTTCATAGCTACTGAAAATATGAGATATTTTACTATTTTTACAATTTACTTGGTGACTTTAATGTAGTTTTAGATGATGTACAAATTATGTGTTACGGTTTTAATTTGTGAATGAAAATCTTTATAAAAAGCAGACTTTTGCTGGCAAAGACATTTTTTAAAAATTGAAAGAAATAAGAAATCAATTCACTTATATACAAAGAAATGAATTTTGAAATCCAGGCCCCAGCATTTTCTTTTTGAGACTCTAAAGGTTACTGCATTTATGTGGTTGATTGTTGCTATTCATTTCTGTGAGCAAGACTGCTTAGATGGAAGAGAACATGATTACTTTTTTAAATTAATGAACTTTGTTTTTTAGAGCAATTTTAGATTCCCAGCAAGACTGAGTAGAAAGTACATAGTTCCCACATATGGACCACCTCCTCCACTGTGACATTCCCCACCAACATGGTACATTTCTTACAACTATGAACCTGCATTGACATACCATTGTCCTCAAGGGCTCACTCATGGTGGTGCACATTCTATGTTGGGATACATTTATGATGACATGAATGGAATTCCCTCAAGAAACTAAAAATTAAACTGCCTTTTGATCCAGTGATTCCACTGTTGGGATTATACCCAAACAATCCTGAAACACCAATTCAAAAGAACCTATGCACCTCTGTGTTCATAGAAGAGCTATTTACAATAGCCAAGTGCTCGAAACAGCTTAAGTGAGTTCCCGTCAGTGGATGAGTGGATCAAAAAGCTGTGGTGCATTTACACAATGAAATACTATGCAGCAGAAAGAAGGAAGGAACCCCTACCTTTTGCAATAGCGTGGTTGGAAACTGGAGAGTGTTATGCTAAGTGAAATAAGCCAGGTGGCGCCAGACAAAGACCATATGATCTCACCTAATACAGGAACCTAATGAACAAAACAAGCAAGATAGAACCAGAGGCATGGAAATGAGGAACAGACTGACAGTGACCAGAGAGGTGAAGAGGGAGGGAGAAGAGGGGGAACAATGGGAAAGATCTAGTCAAGGAACATGTATAAATGATCCATGGACACGGACAACAGGGTGGGGATTGACTGTGGGAGAGGGGGGAGGGGTGGGCAAGGTAGGGGAGAGCGATGGGGGAAAAATGGGCCAGCTGTAATAGAACAAGGATAAAAAAGGAAATTTAAAAAAAATAGTGACATATATCCACCATTATAGTATCATACAGAAGAGTTTCACGGCCCTAAAAATTTTCTGTGCCCCACCTATTCATGTCTCACTTCCCACTCACTCCTGGTAATCGCTGATCTTTTTATTGTCTTCATAGTTCTGGCTTTTCCAGAACGTGGCTTGTATTTTTATTTTCTTGACAGTGTCTTTGTCAGAGTGGGAAATTTTAATTTCAGTGAAGTTCAGCTTATCAGTTCTTCCATGGATCGTGCCTTTGGTATTGTATCTGAAAAGAGTCATCACCAAACCAAAATTCATCCATATTTTCTCCTGTTATCTTCTAGGAGTTTTATTGTTTTGCATTTTACATTAAGGTCTGTAATCCATTTTGAGGTAGTTTGTGTGAAAGCTGTAAAGTCTATATCTAGATTTTTTGGAGGGTGGGGGTGGGGGCTCTGGATGTCCAGTTGTTGCAACACCATTTGTTAAAAGCCTGTCTTCTCTCCATTTTATTGTTTTTGCTCCTTTGTTGAAGATCAGCAGACTGTGTTAGTGGGTCTGTTTGGTTCCATGGATCTATTTGTTTCTTTGTCAGTGTCACACTTTATGGTAAATCTTGAAGTAAGATAGCGTCAGTCCTCCAGCTTGTCCTTCTTCATCAATATTGTGTTAGATATACTGGTCTTTTGCCTCTTCAGATAAAATTTCGAATCAGTTTGTTGACATTCACACACACACACACACACACACACACACACACAAACTTGCTGGGGCTTCGGTTGTGATAGCACTGTGAATGTAATAGATGAAGTTGGGAAGAAGTGATATCTTCACAATATTAAGTCTTTCTATCTATGAAAATGGCATATCTCTCCATTTATTTAGTTCTTTGCTTTCTTCCATTAGAGTTTTGTAGTTTTCCTCATATAGATGTTGTACATATTTTGTTAGATTTATACCTAAGTATTTCATGTTAATATAACGGTATTGTGTTTTTAATTTCAAATTTCACTTACTCATTGCTCTATGTAGGAAAGCAATTGACTTTTGTACATTAACCTTGAGTTTTATTGTTTTACTATAATCACTTATTTCAGAAGGTTTTTTTTGTCATTTTTTTGCATATTTTGCCTAGATGATCATGTCATCTGTGTATAAAGGCAGTTTTATTTTTTCCTTCCCAATCTGTATCTTTTGTTTCTTTTTCTTGTCTTATTGCATTAGTTAGTAATTTCAGTACAGTGTTGAAAAGCGTTGGTGAAAGAGGACATCTTGGCCTTACTCCTGATCTTAATCAGAAAACTTAAAGTTTTTCAACATTAACTGTGATATTAACTGTAGGTTTTAATAGGTATTCTTTATCAGCTTGAGGAAATTCTCTTGTATTCTTAGTTTATTGAGAGATTTTATCATGAATGTGTGTTGGATTTTGTCAGACACCTTTCTATATCTGTTGATGGGATCCTGAGATGTTTTTTCCTCTGACAACATCATGGATTACATTAATTGACTTTTGAATGTTGAACCAGCCTTTCATACCTGGGATAGATTCCATGTGATTGTGGTGTATAATTATTTTTATATGTTGTTAGATTCTAGTAGCTAAAATTTTATTGAGGATTTTTACTTTGATATTCACAAGAGATATTGATCTGTATTTTTCTTTCTTGTTCTAGCCTCAGAATGAATTAGGAAGTATTCCCTCTGCTTTAATCTTTTGAAAGAGATTATAAGGAATTGGTATAATTTCTTCTTTAAATGTTTGTTATAATTCACCAATAAATCCATCTTGGCCTGGTGCTTTCTCTTTTGGAAGTTTATTAATTATTTATTAAATTTATTTAACAGACATAAACCTACTCAGATTGCCCATTTCTTGTGTGAGTTTGGACAGATTGTGGCTTTCAAGGTACTGGTCCATTTCATCTTGGTTATGAAACTTGTGGTCATATAATTATTTATAGTATAGTATTCCTTTATATGTTTATAGGATCTGTTGTGATATCCCCTTTTCATTTCTGATCATAGTAATTTTTCTCCTCTCCTTTTTTTCCCATACTTATCCTGACTAGAGTTTTATGATTTCACTGAGCTTTTCAAAGAATCACCTTTGGTTTTATTGATCATCTAACTTGATTTTCTATTACCAAGTTCATTGACTTCTGCTTTTGTTTTTCTTTTATTCTCTTTATTTTGGTTTTGATTTATTCTTCTTTCTCTATTTTCCTAAGATGTAATTTTAGATAATTGAATTTGGATCCTCCTTCTTTTCTAATACATGCATTCAGTGCTATCAGTAATCCTGCTAAGCAGTGCTTTTGCTGCAGCTCACACATTTTGTTATATAGTATTTTAATTTTTAAAATTTCTCCTGGGATTTTTTCTTGGACCCATGTGTTATTTAGAAATGTTTTGCTTAATCTTGCCAGTACTTAGGGACTTTCTTGCTATCTTTTTGATTTCTAGTTAAATTGCATCATGGTTTGAGAACAGACCTTTTACGAGAATTTTAAATTTGTTAACATTTGTCTTTTGGCCCAGAATGTGGTCTCTCTTGGCAGTGATCCATGTGAGCTTGAGAGGGATGTTTTTTGGATGAAGTAATCTATAGATGTTTATTATATGCAGTTAATTGATGGTGTTGTTAAGTTCAAATACCTCCTTACTGATTTCCTGGCTGCTGGATCTGTCCATTTTTGTTAGAGGGATGTTGAAGTCTCCAACTGTAAGAGTGGATTCACCTATTTCCTCTTATGGCTCTGTCAGTTTTTACTTCACATGTTTTGATGCTCTATTGTAGGCACTAAGAATTGTTATATATCTTTTTGGAGAATTATCCCCTGTGTTATTATGTAATACCTTTCTTCCCTGATAACTTCCCTTGATCTGAGTTCAGCTCTGTGTGAAATTAATGAAGCTGCTCCTGCTTTCTTTTGATTAGTGTCAGCGTTACAACTTCTGCCATTAAATTTATAAAATTTATAAAATTCTTTATATTAAATTTAAGATTTCACTTTCCAAAGTTGAAGCAGATAATTCAGCCCATATGGAAAACCACAATTTTGACCCTGAGGATATATTAACTCTTCCCTGGTTGAAACCCTGATATGCGTAACGGTGACTGATAAGAATATTCTTGTTTGTCTTTTTTGTTGCTGAGCTTGGTGACCAGTCATTTGTTCTGCTAAGTGCCATGAGGTTTTATTTGGAAACTTTGTTCCCTAATTCTGATATGTTCAGCTCAGAAAGTTTCTTATTTAAACAAGCCACTTCTGGTACTGTGCTAAGCACTTCATATTCATGTACTTCATGTAATTCTTAATCAGCCAGCATTTACTGGGACATCCTAGAGTTTTTGGCTTTTTTAAACTTTTTTATTTCAGTAGTTGATAAACCTGTATGGCTTCAGAATCTATGCAGGTGATATAAATAAGAAAAATGGCTTGGTGTGGTAATTACTTTGGCAAATTAACTCATGCTGTCCTGGACCTAAAGGTATTCATATACAATTTTTAAAACATTGCACGCCAAACTCAAATCAGAAGACAGAATGGATAAACTTAAAATACTTGGATGAGGGCAGCTAGACCTTATCCAAATGCAAATTTAAATTATTTTATTTGACACTTATTTTAATGCCTGTTCTTTCACACATATCAATAAGTAAAAGTCATCATTTTAATGGAGAAGATGAGTAGATTTTTGGTTAGGAATATGCAATTCACACCGAATTGGTATTATCGCTTTGGAGGCCAGTTTGGCAAATTTAAAATAAAGTTGACGATGGTAATATGTTATGACCCAGCAGTTCTACTTGCTGATAGCTCCTGTGGAGAATCTCTCCCAAATGTGTAGGACGAGATGGGAACATGCTCATTGTGGTACTACATGCAAAGATGCCAAGCATGAAATACTTACTCCCCTTCCACACGGGAATGGAAAAGTAATCTAGGGTTTTATTGCTCTAATAAATTGCACTTTAGCATTTGTGTAATAATAGAGCTGTCTATATCAACATGGAAAGATCTCAACATGCTGTTGAGGGAAAACTCCATGTTCCAAAAAGATGTGAATTATATGAGATTCAAAACAATAAAACACATTCGTCGTCGGCAGCCGTCCGTCTCGAGAGACAATGGTGTAGCTTCTTAAGAGTCTTATCTGCACCGCCGAGAATGGCTGTGCAGTCCGACTCGGGAGTGACACGGTATCTGTCTCCTCCCGTGTTGAATCGACATCTTGCGATGACGCTGGAGTGTCCTCTCCAGTGAAGCTGAAGCTACAGAGCCTGGGCAGGGTGATATGGAGGGTCTGCTGTTGCCCATGCAGCAGACCCCCCCTCTCTTCGCAGCTGAAGGGTCCAAGGGAAAGACGGAGTCAATACAGCTTGGCTTCAGGTGCGCCGCAGGAGTTGCCGGTGTTGACTACAACGTCAAACCGCCTTAGGGACTCCGGCTCTGGATTTTCTGTCGGGGTTTACTCCCTTAGCCTTTCCCCTGAAGAGGTATGCCGCAAGGCAGCGGAGGTTTTTTGGAGTCAGAGTTTTCCTTCTCTGATGTGCCCTGACTGGAAGATCGAACCAGCGACACATAGCTCGCAGGCCGACGCTCAATCCACTGAGCCAAACCAGCCAGGGGATAAAACACATTACTTATGGATATATTAATATATAGTAAAGATATAAAGCATGTATTTATGCATGATAACAATGCACAGTAACTCCAGTCCTTACCTTTAGAAAGAACACAGGAGAGAATAGGGCTTTACATCTGTAATAATTGGCTCTTTAAAAAATATCCAGAGCTTTGAAATGGGAGTCAACAATGTATTTATAATATCTGTGATAGAGACATAGATGGATATTGTCATTTTTTTTGTACTTTTGTGATATTTGAAGTGTTGGATAATTTTTAATATGTGTGTAAGTATGAAAGATCAAATGTTGCAACTCTGTGAAAAGAAGTTTGTCTCTGTTTTTCTACCTTTGTTGTGTATTTTTATGTTTTCCTTTGGCCATCCCAAAGGGAGAGTATTTACTCTCC
Organism: Furipterus horrens; assembly: GCF_987537825.1. NCBI lineage: Eukaryota > Metazoa > Chordata > Mammalia > Chiroptera > Furipteridae > Furipterus > Furipterus horrens. The sequence continues at coordinate 24,182,562 of NW_028327181.1, read as the reverse complement.
TGTGGTCATTTTGGAAAGTGTTGGGTAGCAGGCATCTGTTGAACTAAGCAAACAAAGGAGCTTACTTGGTTGAGCAAGGAGTGAAAGAGTGACTTTCCATGGCAGAAGGAATAGCACTTAAGAATCATAGAGGCAAGAAAGGGAGGACATCTTATAAAATGAAGGAATGGAAGTAGTAGCTGGAAGCAAAGAAAGGGCCTGGGTGAGTGGTGAGCGAGATAATGGAAGTTCTGACACAGGCAAATATATTTGGACTTAATCCTGTGGATCAGTGGTTTTCAGTTCAGACTGATCATCAGAATTAACCGGACCCCATTCCAGAGCGATTGTGCCTGCATTTCGTAGAATAGGGACTAGAACATGTAGGATACTGTTCTTTAAAAGTGGTTGCCACATCTGTTACTCTTAACTTCTAACAACTGTCTGAAAGAGGACATATATGTAAAGGAGAATTATAGTCCACAGTAGAATTAGACAAGTTTGTCATGTTAGTTTTTGACAAACCTGTGTTTAAAATTCGGCACCTCCCCTGTGAAGTGATACCTTCTGTTTCTGCCCCATTTGGCTGAAGATAATGGAGAAGGGCGACACGAAAAAGGTCGTCTTTCGTTTTGAGATGACTGGTTACTGTGGAGGCTTATTCTAGTTCCTCCAGATTTTTATGAGATGTAAGTCTCCATATAAAATTAGATTAAATTGAAAAACTAGATGGTATGCAGTCAGGACCTGTTCATCATTGCTGGCCACACTGCTTTTTAAGGACTTTTGGCAGTGTGACCTGATAAGCTTTGTGTTTTGCATTAGTGGGGAGTAGAGTGAGGCAGGAGATCATAGGCAAGGAGCGTTAGCAATATTCTAGGCAGGAAATGATGTCAGTCCTTACTAAAGCTATGGCTATAGGAAGTGATAGATTCAAGATAAAATTAGAAGACAGTAGGTAATAAAAATGCTCTATGAGTAGATTTTTATTTTAATGAGTTTGTGAGATTGGTCAAGGAAAGAAGAAAGCCTGAGAAGTGGGGAGAGATCATGGATTCCAGGTAATATATGCGTATTGAATCATTATAGAAGAAAACTTAATTTTAATTTTAGTGTATTTCCAATCTCAGTCACAGAAAATGTTGGTGGTAACTAATCAGTAACCTGGTTTTATTTTTCTTTAATTTTTAGTAGTTTTCTCTCACTTAAAATTAGTTTATGGTTCTTTTTGCAGGGTTAGGGTCACATGGTGTCTTAACCATCTAACAGTTATTTTCCCAGAGAGAGCCAGTGGACTTTGATCAGTGGTAGGAAGAGGGTTAGTGGGTGTTCGGTCTTATTGTCCATTATGGACCTTCTAATGTAATGTAACTCACTAGATGGTTTTGGAGTTTAACTTTTTATTAGTGGGTTAATAGAAGCTTTTCATTAGAAAATATAAAATCCCCTGAATGAAATAACACTTTAGAATAAGTCCTGGTTCATAAGGATTTCCTAATTTTTTTCTTACCCATAGGGCAAAAGTTGGATTGTTAAAAGAAGCTATGAAGATTTTCGAGTACTTGACAAACATCTTCATCTGTGTATTTATGACCGCCGGTTCTCCCAGCTCACAGAGCTCCCCCGTTCAGACGCCCTGAAGGACAGCCCGGAGGTAATTACTGTCTATACATGAGCAGACAGTTGTGCTTGTATACTGAATTAAAGCTTATATTGAACACTCAGGATGATTCCTGGGATTATTTAATTATTTTATGACTGAAAAATTAGTAATGCTATGTAGGATGGTTAGCAAAATAGGTTCAATGTGTAATTTTAAAACAAGAAAACCTCATATTGTAATAATATATCAACGAGAAGTGTATAGAAGCAGATATTCTCCAAAGAGAATATAAACTATGGAAGCAAAAATGTGAAAGAGATAGACTTCAGTAATAGATAAATGCATATGAAAACAGTGCTGTTTGCTTAGTTTATGACCCCAGGCTGTGTCTGCATCCACCTCCATTCCTGCCAAATGGTTCTAGTAAAAATACAAACAATTTGTAGTGTTTTAAAAGGGGAGAGATTCTTTTATAACATCAGAAAATGAAAAGAACCACAGGGAATAAAAGATTGTGAAGAATGTTTTAAAGCAGATAGAATAAGACTTAGGAGGGCAAGAAAATATAACATAAAATACATGTGCAAGAAAACTGCAGAAGACAGATAACTAGAATCCTATAGGTAAAAATAGCCTGCAGCTATGTGCTGCATGACAGTGCTTTGCTCAACAATGGACCGCATATATGGCAGAGGTTCCGTAGGATTATAATGGAGCTGAACATCTATGTCCTGGTGACGTGGATCCCATAATGCCATAGTGCAACGCATTACTCAAGTGCTCATGTGTTTATGGTGATACGAGTGTCAACCAACCTACTGTGCTGCCAGTTACATGAAAGTATGGCATGTACAATTATGTACAGTACATAATATCTGATAATGATAATGCATGACTGTGATGCTGGTTTATGTGTCTTTTATAACATACTTCATATCATTGTTTTAGTGTCCTCTTTTTACTTAAAAAAATATTTGCCTTACAACAATATGCCGTATTATGCTGGCAGCAGTCACATTCATCCCAGATTTATTATGTCTCTTGATGGCATCATTTTCTCTTGTGCATGATTTAATCTCATGTTGGTTTGCACAGTAACATGCTGTACAGGTTTGTAAGAGCAATAGGCTATTCCATATAGCTCAGGTGTATAGTAGACTGTGCCATGTGGATTTTGTGTATGTGCACTCTGTGATGTTCACACATGATGAAATCCCCTAAGGCTGCGTCTCTCAGAACATAGAGTGCATGACTGTAAACAAAATAGCAGGAAAGCAAACAGAGGGCCTTGAGGAGCATGATTATTATATTCAGAAAGGAAAGCAATCACATTCATAGGAAAAGAGCAGAAGTTTACAAAAATAAAACAATCAGATATCTTAGAAATAAACATGTGGTCATTTAAATTAATTTTAATGATAGCAAACCTGAGTAACTGGGCTGCATAAGCAATTGACATAGATGAGTAGAGAATTAGTGACCTGAAAGATCAGCTTTATAAGAATACAGCCCCCAAAGGTGTAAAAGTTGTGAGAGAGTAGTTGGGAGACATGGAGAATAGATTGAGAAATCCCTACTTTCTTCTCATTGGAATTAACTGAAAATTGATATAAGACAATTACCTAAAGTTGAAAAAGGCATGTTTTCAAATTAAATGGTCCCAAAGACACACATCTAGAAACAGGGAGTGAAATTTCAAAATGCCAAAACAGAGAAAAGCAGAAAGGCTTCTAGAGAGCAAACAACAGATTTTCTCAAAAGAATAATAATCGTATTAGCATTAGACTCCTTGGCAGCCACAGTGGATGCTCAAAAACAGTGCAAAATATCTTCCAAGTCCTGATGGGAGGCCATTTCAATTCTATAATTAATTCCAGGCCAATTAAGTATATAGGGCAAAGTAGCAACATCATCAATCATGTAAGAACTAACACTACAGCAGATTCCTGGGACCATCTGAAAGCACAGATTTTTTTGTATCAAAGAAAACCTAGAAGTCCCGATCGCCATTTCGCATTTCTGTCTATCCGTTGCATAATTTTCTCTCTCATTCTGTCTCAGAACATGGTCACTGCCAGCAGGTCCTGGGTTTTCATCTATTTTAAGACAGCAGCCAGAGCGAGCTGAAATTTTGTATCATAATTCCTAATTCCTGCAATAACCCGTGTTAGGCCAGGTCCAGTCGCATCACATTCCTGGACCACTCAGCTGACCCAGGGGGCAGGATCATGTGTGAACACGCTGTCCTGCTGTAGCTCGAGAATTACAATAGGTCACGGGGAAGAGTTTCAGGGAGGCTGGGAGAAGGTGGGCAGAAAAGCCAGGTATGTCCTTACTGTCATTATCTTTTAACGTTTCCATACAAAAATAGAGAGAAAAAGCAATGAATTTAGAAGCTAAAAAATAGTCTGTCCCCTGATGTTGAGGGGCTAAGTGTTAAAGTTCTATACAAGACAGGGGCTTGCTAGGTAAGTGCCCATAGTTTCAGTTCAAGGAACTGTGAAGCCTCTGGGAAGAACCCTCTGGAACTATTACAGTGCCAAAAAATCTGCAGATTTGCTTTTTCTCTAGCAACAATCAAGTTACAATACTTCCTCTGTCACAGAGTGTAGTGTCTTTACCCTGAGTTACCACTGAATCTTCTCTTTCTTTTCAGTCAGTCACGCAGATGCTCATGGCTTACCTGTCCCGCCTTTCAGCTATTGCAGGCAACAAGATCAACTGCGGACCTGCCCTTACTTGGATGGAGGTAGTATTGAATTCATTCTCACTGAAGTTTATTTTCAAATGTTCTACTTAAGAAATTAAATATTAGTTTAATGTTGATAGCCATTGAGTTTTAGGAATCAAAAACTGGAGTTTCTTCTGTGTTTTAGAGGATATATATGACACATTGAGTATTTTTCATCTCATATCTTTCTTTGATAATCCAGGAAACTAATTTTAATATTGTTTTATAATTCATAATGATATCTGGTATTTTGGTGTTTAATATGTTAATGTATATGTTTATAAAGGTATGTATCTATTTTCAGTTAACTTAGTAATTGGAAATTTTTTCTGTTATTTATGAACAAGAGACAACCTTTTAAAGGATCTGATTTAAGAATAAGTCTTGGGTGACTTTTGGTCAGTGAGACAGATTAGGTAAACTCTGTGCTCCCCTCTTCCCATGACCATATCAAAATTTCAGCTGAATTATAGAACAACCATTATTGAGAACCATTTGAATACTAGCTGAAAAGAATTCCTATGACTAAGGATATAGAAAAGAAGCCATGTTGAGACTGGTAGGAAGGGCGGAGATGTGGAGCAAGCAGGTCCCAGCCCATGGTGTGGCAGTTAAGAATTGGGAGGGGTATCTCAGCTCTGCAGGTCTCCCCTTAAGAGCAAGTGGTCCCAGCCCCATATCAGGCTCCCCAGCCCAGGGTTTCAGTGCCAGGTAGAAAAGTCCCCACAGCAGTTTTCTGTGAAAACCAGCAGGGATGGCATCTGTGAAAGAAAAAGGGATGTTAGAGACCAAGGTGCTCCTCTTAAAGGGCCCATGCCTAGTCGTTCACTCACAAACTTACTTGCACTAAGCTCTTGCACAGGAGCTCAAAAAGTGCCAGGCACATACAGGGAGGAAATAAATTTATTAACTTCAGGGTAGGGGCTGTCGTGACAGAGGTTGGGGCAATTCTGTCCAGGGACAGAAGTGCTAGCAGGCAGCATGGTTACCTTGTTGAACTCTCCTTCCACCCAGCCAGCCCAATACACCAAATATGAACTCTCCATTAACCTGGCTCACACAGTTCACCCCACCCTAGTGAGTCCCTGAGGGATCCCCCCCTACCCCGCAACTTGCCCACCCAACTCAGGCAGCATCTTTACACAAGTGACCTGCTTTAGCTCATGCTATGGACTTTCCCAAAATATCTCAAACTTCTCCCATCCCTAAACAAGCAGCTGCTGGCCTCAGGATGCTTGGTAGTTATTGCTAAGTGGCCCCAAGGTCAGCACAAGCAGCGACAGGTCTCAGTTTGTGTTGTGACTCCTGTCAGTTGGCTCCATGCATGGCCCGTGGCGGCCAGTTTTAGACTGGAAACTAGCTTCAGTTAAGTGGCCCACAAGCCCAATACAAATGGTGGCCGGTCTCAGCTCACATTGTGGTGCCCACCAAAGGGTCACAAGCCCAGCGCAAGTGCCAGCCAACTTCAGTACACAGTGTAGCCTCTCCCAAGTACCTCCAAGCCCAACACAAGTGGCAGCCAACCCCAGATCACTTTGCACCTTCAACCAAGAGGCTCCAAGAACAGTGCAAATGATGGCTGACCTTGATCTGCACCAGAGTTCCTCCTAAGAGGTCCAGAAACAACACACCTAGCAACCAGCTTCAGAGGACACCAGAGCACCACCACGCAACTCTGCAGATGACGTACTCGAAGGATGGACTCAGCAGGTACCCACGCCCTGCTACAGCTGCTCCCTTTCTGTGCAGTCAGCTCCCACACAACAGCTCATTCACTGTAGTCACAACCAGCCCTCACAGGCAGTGATCCTGAGAGTTAGCCCCACCCACTGGCCTGCAAACAGCAATCAAGGCTTAAATGCAACAGGAGGGCACACGCAACCCACACAGGGGACAGATCTGGAGCACTTGGATTGTATGACTAAGGAAGCTGCATCACTGGGTGCCACAGGACACATTCTATGTAAGGCCACTGCTAAAACTGGGGGACATAGAAGATCTACCTGATACTTAAAAATAAACACAAGGAGTGAGCCAAAATGAGGAGACCAGAAAAAAAAAATGTCTCAAATAAAAGAATAGGACAAAACTTCAGAAAAAGAACTAAATGAAACGAGACAAGCAATTTGCCAGATACAGAGTTCAGAACATTAGTTATAAGGATGCTCAGTGAATGTAGGGGGAGAATAGATGGACTCCGTGAGGACTTCAACAAAGAGATAAAAACCACACAAAAAAAATGAGATAAAAACCATAAAAGACAACTAGTCAGAAATGAAAAATACAATAACTGAAATAAAGACTACATTAGAAGAAACCAATAGCAGATTAGATGAAGCAGAGGATTGAATCGGTGATTTGAAAGACAAGGTGGCAAAAAAACACCCAATTTTAACAGCAAAGAGAAAAAAATTAAAAATGAGGATAGTTTAAAGGACCTCCGGTACAACATTGAATGTACCAACATTTGTGTCATAGGGCTACCAAAAGGTGAAAAGATAAGAGCAAGGGACTAAAAACCTATTTGAAGAAATAATGACTGAAAAATCCTCTTTTCTGGTAATGGAAATAAACATACAAATCCAGGAAGCACAAAGGGTCCCCAACAAGAGGGCCACATTAAGACACGTCATAATTAAAATGCTAAAGGTTAAAAACAGAGAAAATCTTAGAAGCAGAAAAAGGAAAAGAATTAGTCACCTACAAGGGAGTTCCCATAAGACTGTCAGCTGATTTCTCAACAGAAACCCTGCAGGCCAGAAGGGATTGTCAAGAAATACTCAAAGTGATGAAAAGTAAAGACCTACAACCAAGATTGCTCTACCCAGCAAGGTTATCATTTAGAATGGAAAAAGAGATAAAGAATTTACAAGAGAAGAAAAAACTAAAAGTTCATCACCACTAAACCATTATTACATGAAATGTTAAAAGGGCTTCTTTAAATAGAAAAGATAAAAATATGAATAAGAAAATATAGGAAAGAAAAAATCTCAGTGACAAAAGCAAACAGTAGAAACAGTGAATCAACCAACTATAATGCTAGTACAAAGGTTAAAAGGCAAAAGTAGGAAGGTCATGTGTAATTGGAACAACAGATTAAGGGATGCACACAAACACATACATGAAATAAGAAGAAAACAATGACAAAAATGTAAATGTGGAAGGGATGAATAAAAATTGTAGTGATTATAGAATGTGTTTGAACTTAAGCTACTATCAACTTAAAATAGACTGTTACAGTCCCTGACTGGTGTGGCTCAGTTGGTTGGGCATTGTCTCCAAAGCGAAAGGTCACTGGTTAGATTTCTTGTCAGGGCAGGTGTTTGGGTTGTGGGTTTGGTCTCTGGTTGCGGCGCATACAGGAGGCAGCCGATTGATGTTTCTCCGTTACGTAGATGTTTCTCTCCCTCTTTTTCTCCCTCACTTCTCCTCTCTCTAAAAAATTAAATTAAATTAAATTAAAAACTAGACTGCTAAAAGCATAGCTTGGTTTATATGAAGTACAGAGTAACCTCAAACCTCAAATCTATAAAAGATATACAAGAATAAAAGAGATTGGAATCTAAACATAACAATAGAATCTCATCAGCATACAAGAGAAGATAGCAGGAGAGTAAGAAAGGAACAGAAAACTACAAAAACAATCAGAAAACAGTTCATAAAAATGGATAAACAAAATACCTATCAGTAATTACTTTTCATGTAAATGGACTCCAATAAAAATACATAGGGTGGCTGGCTGAGTGCAGAAGAAATATGACCTGAGCGTATACTGCCTACAAGAGACCCACTTCAGATCATAAAACACACACAGGAAGCAAAGGGATGGAAAAAGATATTGCATCAAGGATAAAAGAGAGAGGGCCCAGATAAGTAATATCATAAATGAAGGAAAAGTGACAACTGATACCACAGAAATACAAAGAATTATAAGAAAGTATCACAAACAATATATACCAATAAATTGGATAGCCTGGAAGAAATGGAAAAATTTCTAGAAACATACAGTTATCCAAGACTGAATCAGGAAGAAACAGAACCGACTGCTACCTAATATTAAAATTGAATGAATAATCAGAAAGCTGCCAGCAAACAAGTATTAGACCAGATGACTTGTTAGGAGAATTTTAACAAACATTCAAAGAAGAATTAACACTCGTCCTTCTCAAATTATTCCAAAATGTTGAGGAGGAGGGAAAGGTCCTAAACTAATTTTACAAGGCTAATATTATCCTGATATCAAAATCAGACAAAGACACTAGAAAAGAAGAAAATTAGAGACCAATATCCCCTATGAACATATATTCAAAAGTCCTCAACAAAATATTAGCAAACCAAGTTTAGCAATACTTAAAAAGTTCATATGCCATAATCAAATGGAATTTGTTCTGGGATGCAAGGTTAGTTCAATATCTGCAAAATAATGTGATACACCACATAAACAAAATGAGGGATAAAAAGCATGTGATCATCATATCAGTAGATACAGACAAAGTATTTGGCAAAATACAACATCCATTTATGATAAAAACTCTCAGCAAAGTAGGGATAGAGGGAATGAACATACCTTTACATAATAAAGGCCATATGACAAACCTACAGCCAACATCATACTCAATAGTGCAAAGCTGGAAGCTTTTCTTTAAAATTAGGAACCAGACAAGGATGTCCACCTTCACTACTTATAGTCATCATAGTATGGGATATACTAACCACAATAATTAGACATAATAAAGAAATAAAAGACATTCCAGATTGTAAGGGAAGAAGTAAAACTGTCCTTACTTGCAGCTGACATGATGCCATATACAAAGAACCCTAAAGAGTCCACCAAGAAATTATTTAGAACTAATAAGTGAATTCAGTAAAGTTGTAAAATATAAAATTAATATTCAAAAATTGGTTGCATTTTAATACACTAATAACTATCAGAAAGAGAAAGTAAGAAAGCAATCCTATTTACAGTTGCATCAAATACAGTAAAATACTTATGAATAAATTTAACCAAAGAGATAAAAAAGACCTGTACTTGGAAAACTATAAGACATTGAAGAAAGAAATTCAAGAAGATACAAATAAATGGAAGCATATACCGTGTTCACGGATAGGAATAAGTAACATTGTTAAAATGTCCACACTACCCAAAGCAACCTATAAATTTAGTACAATTCTTAATCAAAATGCCAATGGCATTTTTCACAGAACTAGAACAAATAAGCCTAAAGTTTATATGGGGCCAAAAAGAATAACAAATTTGGAGGTTACACTACCTGACATCAAACAATTCTACAAGACTCTAGTAATCAAAACAGAATTTTTGCTGGTGTGAATAGGGGCTCGTAGATCAATGGAATAAAATAGAGATCCTAGAAATAAACCCATGTCTATATGGTCAACCAATCCATGACAAAGGAGACAAAAATATACAGTGGGATAAAGACAGTCTCCTCAATAAGTGGCACTGGGAGAACTCTATAGATAGCATACAAAGAAAGAAAGGAAAAAAGAAACTAGACAGCTTTCTTACACCATATAGAACAATAAACTCAAAATCAGTTAAAAACTTAACTATAAGACCTGAGACCATAAAACTCAAAGAAGAAAACATCGACAGTAAGCTTTTTGCCATTGTTCTTAGCAATATTTTGGGGGCATGTTTTCTTGGGATAGGGAAGCAATAGAAAAATAAACAACTGGATCTACGTCAAACTAAAAAGTATTTGCACAGCGAAGGAAAGCATCAGCAAAGTGAAAAGACAACCTAATGAACAGGAGAAGGTATTTGCCAACCATATAACATATTATGTCCAAAATATATCAGGAATTATATATGTTAACAGAAAATGTGCTCCAATTAAAAAGTTGGCAGAGGACCTGAATAAACATTTCTCATACAGTTGGCCAGTAGACATATGAAAAGATGCTCAACATTCTTAATCATTAAGGAAATGCAGATTAAAGCCATAATGAGATATCACCTCACACCTGTGAAAATGTCTATAAATAAATCAAGAAACAAATATAGGCAAGGATGTTGAGAAAAGGGAACTCATGGTGCTCTGTTGGTGGGATTGTAAATTGGTACAGCCACTATGGAAAACAGTATGGAGGTTCCTTGGAAAATTAAGGATAGGACTTTTATATGACCCAGCAATTCCATTCCTGGGTATTTATCTGGAGAATCCCACCCAAAACACTAATTAGAAAAGTTATATGCACCCTTATGGTCATTGCAGCATTATTTTTAATAGCCAAGATATGGAAGCAACTTCAGTATCCATCGCTAGCTGAATGGATAAAGAAATGGTGCATATATACAGGAATATTACAGGCCATAAAAGAGAATGAAATCTTACCATTTTTGACAACATGGATGAGCATAGAAAGTACAATGGTATGTGAAATAAGTCAGGCAGAGAAATACAAATATCATATGAATTCGCTTGTATGTGGATCCTAAAAAACAGAATAAACAAACACAGTAGAAAAAAAGAATAAATCTTGGGTGATCCTCTATCCAGTAAATATGTTAGGTATTTTTCCTTAATTTGTGTATGCAAAGTTATATTATTCCTTTCTCACTGGAAATTGGGAAGCAGGATGGAAAATAGAAAGGTTGTAGAAGTGAGTCAAGCCAACTTGCATTGAGATCTTGGCTCTTTTATCATTGGCTGTGTGATCCTGGAGGAATTATTTAATCTGTTGCAAATTATATAACCTCTTTTCACCTTTAGCATCTTCATCTTTAAATAATGATGATGATGATTAGTATCTTTTAGAGTTAGGGGGATTAAATTAAACCATATGTCATATGTACAGCACAGTGACCTGCATACATTAAGTATTCAATAGATAATAGTATGTTTTTTAAAAAGATTCTTTTGGTTACAGTTTGCCTAAATCAAACTGAATGTCAAAGAACTTCTGCAAGGCTCGTGTCTTTCACCATCTCATACTACATTTTGTTGTTGTTGTTATAGATCGATAATAAGGGCAATCACCTTCTAGTACATGAAGAATCGTCCATTAACACACCTGCTGTTGGTGCCGCCCACGTTATCAAGAGGTACACTGCTCGGGCCCCTGATGAACTGACCTTAGAGGTAAATGCCTGAAATTGTGGTTCATCCTTAATGTTTTAATTATTTTTTAATTAAAAGCACCACGTTTTCATACCCCATTATCTTTTAGCCTGGCATGCCATCTATTTTTACTCAAATGACTGTACTTCCCTTTGAAAATTTAAACTTCAATGTCTCCCATTTCTTCTGGAAAGTAATTCTTCATGTCCTTTCCCTACTCCATGCAAATAGCGCCCCCACCCCACCCCGTAAGTCTGGATTGAATATCATTTGGAACCATTCATGGCTTATCACTGACATATCACTTAAGTACATTCAATCATAATTTTTCTCCTGTTTGCAAGCCAGGTCTCAGTCTTTTTTTTCTCTTTTTCTTGGTGTTTTTAGTGCCTAAAAATGATACCCCAGTGATACTTTTTTTCTCATTATTTGTTCAAAGATTGAGCTAATGGGAAAGTGAGAAGAGGAATAAAAATCTCTTGCTTTCAGATGCAAAAGGAGTGGAATTAAATTTCTTCCTTTAATATTGGCCGAAGAGAGAGAAAAACCAAAATGCTGACATTTACTCAGTTTAAGAAAAAGCAGTCTAAGTTTTTACTGTGTAGAATTTGAACTGTTCTCAAACTCAGCTTTTAGGTTCTCTACCCAAAGGACTGTGGATTATGGAAGACGCCAAGTCTGTTAGCAAATATGGCTTTGGGAAGGTCACTCTTTCCTGACCTCAAAAATTGTGAATATGAAAGAAAAGTTCTTAAAGCAACATTGTATACATTAGAGTAACATTACTCTGAGGTACTTAACTTTGTTCTATCACAGAGATCATCATTTACTTTGGTCAAAGAGTATAACTGCCATTCTGTGTTATCAAAAACTATTATTGCGATTTTACACTTACGATTTTGTAAAAATTTATATAAACTCACTAGTTTTCTTTTAGGGTGAAAGAAGTAAGCTATGTACCATCTCTTGAAAGAAGTATGATTACCATCAAATTTTATGCTTACTAAGAATAACCCAGCCTGTGAACCAAGTGTCACTGGTTCGATTCCCAGTCAGGGCATATGACTAGGTTGCACGTCAGGTCCCCAGTTGGGGGTGTGAGTAAGAGGCAACCACACAGTGATGTCTCTCTCCCTCTCTTTCTCCTTTCCCCTCTCTCTAAAAATAAGCAAGCAAACAAACAAATAAATTATAAAAAATAAATACTAAAATATAGTTTAAAAAAAAAGAATAACCCAGTAATTGTAGACATTTTAGGCCTTCCTTAGATGATTAAATAAGTTAATGTCAAGTGCTTAGCACAGTGCCTGGCACATGGTAAGTACTCACTATTAATAGAAGCTGGTGTTGCTCGGAGTGTTTGTATCTGTCTTTTATAGGTGAATCTGGTCACTTTCACTAACAGCAGTAATAGTGTTTTAAGAGAAGTATTGATGATGGTATGATGCCTAGCCTTCAAAAATCTTATGCTGTAAATCTGGCTTTCTGAAGTCACTGCTCATGTTATAACTGGCTCACAGCCTGTGTGCTGCGTCACTTTCTGCAGCCCCCTCCTTAACAAATGGTTAAGGTTATTAAATTCTTTTCAGAAAGAAGTGTTAGTTTTTTCAGAAACAATTACCCTGAGAGTAAGGTAGTCGTTTACCTTTTGGTTACAGTTCAGATTAAATTCTAGATGTTAACAACTGATTTGAAATTTGACTAAAAACATTTCGCTTACATTTTTTTCTCTTAGGTGGGCGACATTGTTTCTGTTATTGACATGCCCCCCAAAGTGTTAAGCACGTGGTGGAGAGGCAAGCATGGATTTCAGGTAGGCAATGGGCAATCAGGTGGGGAAAAGTCCAAGGAAAAGTTTTTCTTGCTTCTTCAGTGATACTTCAGGTTACAGCTTGTACTGGCAATAGACTTCATGTCAGAAATTCTCTCTGCAGTGATAGGAAAGTATAGCTGATATTAGACTTGGATTTTCTTCTCCTGTTCCTATTGTGGTTACTTTTAACTCCTTTTTAAATGGTGATGTAGCCAAAGTGTGAGCAGAACCACAGGCCTGATGATGACTCAGAGATTATCAGGCCTGTGACTCTGCGTTGCTTCTAATACTGGTTTTAAATCATGATTCACAGATATTTTCTCTCCAGAATTAAGTCAGTTTGATCAAATTTTTTTTTAAATACACATATAACTGTTAATGTGAACACTATTTATTGGAAACAACAACAGAACCTAAAGCATTCTCACTTTTCATGTGTGGCTAAATAATTTTAGGCATGATAACAATAGCATTTTGGTTCACTAGCACTGATTTCCATAGTATAGATAGGTTTTCTTTAATCTTTTAAAACTATCACTATAAGAGTATCTAAAAATGCCTTAAGATTGTATTCTTAATATATAACCTTTGCTTTTTGTGGTGTATTTATGAAAATGTTCCTCAAGTCCTACATAAATAAAATACTTATGCTATATAGTTGAAAATATTAATAACTATCATAAATATTGAACTTTAACTACATATTAAATAAAAATAATTATTAGGTTTTTATAAAATGTATTGTATTAAAAAATAATCATACAGTGGTTAATAACATGGGCTCTGGTGCTGTGTTCTCTTGAGCACGTTATTTAACTTATCTGTGCTTTAGTTTCTTTATTTGTAAAGTAGGGATTGTACGGTGTTTCTTTACCTTATAAGATTGTTGTAAAGATTAAGTCTGTGAGGATAAAATATGTAAAGTACTTAGATCAGGCCTGATGCATATTTTTCACTCAATAAATGTTAATTTTAAAATTTAAATAATTGTTTTATTTTACAAATTTTATTTTATGTATCTCTTTATTATAGTATATTGATACTAATTCAATGTAATGATTAAGACCAGGAAAATTATATCCATATTACTCCACAAGTTATTTGTTTGTACAGCTGGGGCCCGCCTTTATCTGTGCTCTGATTTCTTAGTTGCTGTGAATAATTGGAACCTTTGATTAAATATAAGAGTAAATAGAAGACTGGGGTTATCTTTTTTCTATTAAGGGGTCAATTCTCCATGGAAATGAGATAAAAACTTTAGGGTCTCAAAGATGATCAAAAAATATATTTGGCTTTAAAATGATAGTTCTATTTTGGTCTTGATATTGTTACCTTTCTTATAATTTCAGACAAATCACTTACTTTCTTTGGACTTTAGTTTCTTCTTAATTAGAGAGTTCCACTTATAATCTGTCTAGTTCTTAACATTTCAGTTCTATGATTGTAAAAATATTAGCAGATTTTTCCTTCTTTCAGGTAACACAAGTATGTTAAATACTGAGTCTGTGCTAGGTATAGATTTATCTTCCTAACTTTTATTTAGAGTCACACGAATTAGTTTATTACCTAAACAAAGTGTTTTTTAAAAAATTAGAATAAAATAACTAGTTAAAATTCATTTATTGCCAAAAAATTATTTAAAATAAATACAGGATTTTTAAACTTCCAGAATTGATTTATAATTGCTAATGACAGGTTTTTCATATATAAATGCTCTTTTTTATCCTGATCTGTCTTGGAAAGACAGACACATTTGTTTAGATCATGTTGGAATGTGCCTGTGATTTGGATTGGTAGGGCACCCATAAAACCAGGAGCAGGTCTTAAATGTCACTGTCAAAACTTCATTTAAAAAAGGAATCTGCACAATTCACTCTTCCTCACTCTTTCTAAACAATATCTATTTGTAAGTACACCTTATTATGGGTTATTGCAGGGAGCTGTGAGTGAGAGGGCAGGTATTAAAGCCTCTGTTATGTGCAAAGGATTGCGAAGCACTTTATACACGTTTTCTTTAATCTTTGCAAAACTTCATGGTAGTTATTGTCCTCCGTTTTATGGAGAGGATAGTTTGGGAAGGTTAATAAAAAGCCGAGATGCCATTTCAGTAAGTGATGGAGTAGGGACTCAAATCGGGGCTGCTCAGTTGCTTCACCTGAAGAGCATTAAGCATGATTTCTACGTTTACTCTCATATTACTCACTTTCTGCACCTCAGTTTTCTGCCACGTAGAAAGGAACATCTTTTCTTTACAGCCAACGAGGAATGCTATAAATATTAAGCAACTGTGGCCTGCAAAGCATTCAGGTTTACTGGTGGAATCATTGCTGTTACCACGTGTTACATTTTTATGTGATGATTAATACATCGTATCTGGGCAAAACTCTGCTTCAGGCTATTTGTGACAGTCTTTACCCTTTTTTGGATATTTTTAAATTGTAAGCATATGCCTGTCTCTCCTCAAATATTCTGTTGAAAGAGGGAGATAATGATAATTTACTCCATGTTCAGTAAGCCCTCGCCTCATATGGTCAGTAGGTCCAACGACTTTAAGTGAAACAATGTATAACAAAGCTGGTTCTGCCATAGGCTAATTGATGTAAACAGAGTTGCATTCCTATGACATCTCATCAACTTCACAACAAAATGAAGTGACATTGAAGGAAATGGTGTTATTCCAGGGCCTGCTGTATATGATCATTGTAGATCAGATCCCTGTAATATCCTGATTTTTAAGTTTGAAATAACTGAAATAATGGCTTAGTCCATTGGTTGTCATAACGAAAAACAACAACAACAAAAAAAATCCAGTGGAATTTTTAATCAGACAGAACTTAGATCTAACTTCAGTGTGAGAAAATGTACCAGTGGAGCTGCCCTGGTTGGCTTAGTCAGGGACCCTGGCCCTTATGTCCCATGGAACACGCCTGGTTGACATCTCTTCAACTTCTGCAACATCCCAGAAAGGACTCAGTGGGGTGTGTACAAGTAACACTGCTGGAAAACCACTAGTTCAGGTTGTTAGTAGACCTTGTTTTATGTAGTAATGTATATACAAGGTGTGTCCGGAAAAAGTCCAGCCGTTGTTAACATGAATGGTTTGTGCGACATCGATGTAACCTGACAGCCAAGGAAAGTGGACTGGAATGCACATGCGTGAACAGTGATGACTTCACTGTACTAGTCAGTGGGGGCGGTAGATGCCGTTGAGTGAGCATGTGTACTGTGTGGCCCTCACATTCAAAATGACTGAATGAGTAGAGCAGCGAATGTGCATCACATTTTGCATTAAGCTTGAACATTCATCCATGGAAACTATTCAGATGACTCAGAAGGCCGCAGCTGTGGGCAGCTGGTGATTGGCAGCTTCTTCACGACAGTGCACCTGCTCATACATCAAATCTTGTGCAGAATTTTTGGCGAAACATCAAATCACCCAGGTGACTCAGCCCCGCTACAGCCCAGATTTGGTGCCCTGTGACTTCTGGCTTTTCCCCAAACTATAATCACCTTTGAAGGGAAAGAGATTTCAGACCATTGATGAGATTTAGGAAACTACGATGGGGCGGCTGATAGCGATTGGGAGAGCTGTGTGAGCTCCCAGGGTGCCTGCTTTGAAGGGGACTGAAGCACCATTTTCCTGTGTACAGTGTTTCTTGTATCTTATATCTTCTTCAATAAATGTCTCTATTTTTCTTATTGTGTGGTTGGATACTTTCTGGACAGACCTCATATTACATCAAAGGCTATTTTATCATTTGATCTTTTAAAAGCCAGGTAACATGTTAAAGGTATTAAAGAAACTTGTTCTTTATATAAGAATATTTTTTATGTGACTCCTTTTACAAGGATAATAATATGTTGTTGATTTTAAAATTTAACATAAATTATATCTGAATTCCTTGTATTTCATGTACTCTGGTGTAGGTGGGTGGTAGAACTTTAGAATGAGAATAATAATCATCTTTTTTGTGAGATTTTTTTTTTTCTGTTACTGAGTTGTGCTGTTTCTAAGGCTTGTCTATTTCTTCACTTGACTGTTAGGTGATATATCAGTTTTCTAGGGCTGCCATAACCACATACTACCGACTGTACGACTTAACAGAAATTGACTTGCTCAGCATTCTGAAGGCTGGAAGTCCAAGATCAAGGTGTTGCCAGGGCTGGTTTCCTCTGAATCCTCTGCTTGGCTTGCAGGTGGCAGCCTTTGTACTGTGTCCTCACAGGCTTTTTTCCCTGTGTGCACATTCTCAGTGTCTTTGTCCCTGTGACCTACTTTCTTTTTATAAAGACAGCAGTCAGATTAGAATAGGCACAGTATATGACCTTATTTAACCTTAACTGCCTCTTTAAAGGCCCTGTCTTCAAATAACATTTTGTGATACTGGGTATTGGGGCTTTAAAATGCGAATAGGTTTCAGCCAGTCCTGGATGGCGAGGTGGTGGGGGTCACCCTTAGGGCTGGCTTGAAGGCTGTTCAGGGACTCTCTCGTGCAGACTTGATAAGCAGCAGGGCCCCACCTGAGCCAGGCTGGCCCTAGGCTGAGGGCAGACACAGAGCTTAGGGACCGTGGCCATGACAGCTCAAGAGGAAGCACTCTTAGGAATGTCTGCCCCGTGGGTGCTCTGCCCTCCTCTGCTGTCCTCAGGCACGAAGGAAGCTGGGCAGCATCTGAGAAAGTGCCACCTTGAACTCACAGGCTGGTATCAGGCCTTCATTTCATTCATGGAAGAGGGCCCTGTAGGCGTTGGGCACTGTGCCCTGAGGCAGGACAAAGAGAGGCAGGCCTGACTGCTCTTCAGATGGTCTCTCAGATCAGTGGGAAGTTCGGAGCCCAGAAGGCTCCCTGTAAGGTCTAGGAGGGATTCCTGGAAGTGGCTTTTCATAGTCTTCTGAGGAGAGGATGTCCACATGACCCGGGTGGACAGGCCAGACATGGCATAGCCGTGTGGCTGGTTAGCCAGCCTGACTGGTTCTGGTCACACAGATGGACTCTGTGAACTGGGCTTTGTGAGCAGACCATGAAGGAAGGAAGCACAGAGGCAGGAAGCCTGTCTTACCTAACAGTGCAGGAGATGAGGGCTTGGATTGGCCAGGGGTCTTCCTGGGGATCAAGACCATTTAGAGCAGACCATTCTCAAGAGAGAGTGGATGGGAACAAGGATACGGGCTGCTGCTTCCCAGGATGGAGGCCAGCTCCCAAGAGTGATGCTCTGCACGCCGCTGGAAGGCTTTCTGACAGGGTATGTGCACCTGCAGGTCTGCTCCACTTGGGGTGTTTGCTATTTTACATGGACCCCACCTTTTTCTCGTCTTGGTCACATGTTTGCTTATTGTCTCCTTTCCGGCCCGCTGGCAGGGCATGACTAGGTGCCGGTTTCACGGTGGAGGCCTTCCCTTTATATTGCTGGGAACTGATGCTGTGCAGTGCTGGGATGTGACTTTGTTTTATTTTATTATTACTTAAAAAAATAAATAACAGACCTTAGTTTTTAGTACAAATTTATAGAGTAATTGAGTAGATAGTTCACGGAATTTCATATAATATCCCCCCCACCCACACACACAGAGTGTCTCCTAGTATTAACATCTTGCTTTATAATTCATTGAATAGAATTGACAAGATTCTCATGTTTATCAACCACCAGCTGATTTGCAAAGTTCCTGGAGGCATGGTCTGAGGAACACCTGGCCCAGAATCACAAGGACAAGAATTGTGTTAGTTGTACCTCTTACTCCACAATGATTGAAACAATTTGGGGGCTTACTTTTTGTTGCAGTTAATGAACCAATATTCCTCCATTACTAGTAACCATAGTCCATTATTTACATTCAAGTTCACGCTTTGTGATGCATAGTTCTAAGGATTTTAACAAGTGCATAATGACATATTTTCATCATTACACTTTCATATGAGAGTAGTTTCACTACCTAAGAATGGCCTGTGCTCCACTTATTTATCCCTCTCCTAACCTGGAAAACCACCGATCAGTTACTGTCTGCGTCGTATAGTTGGAATCCTACAGTATGGAGCCTTTTCAGACTTAGCAATATGCATTTAAGGTTCCTTCATGTCTTTTCATGGTTTGATAGACCTTTTAAAAAAAAAAATTTTTTTTTTTAGATTTTTACTTATTTATTTTTAGAGCAAGTGGAGGGGAGGGAGAAAGAAAGGGACAGGAACATCAATGTGTGGTTACCTCTCGCACACCCCCAACTGGGGACCTGGCCCACAACCCAGGCATGTGCCCTGACTGGGACTCAGACTGGTGACCCTTTGGTTCATAGGCTGGCACTCAATCCACTGAGCCACACCAGCCTTTTTTAATCACTGACTAATATTCTTTGTTATGGATGTGCCACAGTTTATTTTTCCATTTGCTTACTAAAGATCTTGGTTTCTTCCAGTTTTTTGGCATTTATGAGTAATGTTGCTATAACTGTAAACACCCATGTGCAGGGTTTTGTGTGGATATGTTTCCAGCTTTTGGGGGGTAGATACCAAGGAGTGCAATTGCTAGATCTCATCAGAAGCCTTTGTTTAGCTTTGTAAGAAGCCAGACTGTCTCTCAAAGTGGTTGTACCATTTTGCACTTGGACCAGCATTGATATGGATGCTGCTCTGCATTCTCACCAGTATTTGATAGTTCTCAGGTTTTGTTTGCTTTTGAGTTTTAGCCATTCAAATGCTGTGTAATGGGATTGCAATGTTATCTCAATTTGCAAATAAACTCTGTTCAACGAAAAGCATTTACTAATGATATTAGGGGTGCTACTATCTTTATACTTCTGTTACCAATAATTCTTTCTATTCTCCCTTCACCAGCTGCTCAGACTTCAGTGTATTTAAGAATTACCAGGGGAACATGTTAAAATATAAAATCCCAGGACCTAATCCCCCAAATTCTGTTTCAGTGGTTGTGGGATAGGATGAGACTGTTTTTATACATGTGATTCTGGTCTGGGTGTTTCTCAGACCACTCTTGTAGAAACGGTGCTTACTGAGTGCTGTAGGTAAACTTCTGTGGTCAAGGTGGTGGTTGATCAAGATCAGCATTTGCCAAGTTCTACTCTGAGTATTGTTTTAACCTGAACTATAGTTTAGTTGTGTGAACAGAAGGATTAGTTCATCCGTGTGTTTAAATTATACCATGACTCTGTTTCTTTTCTTAAACTTCTGGGAGTGGGAAGTGTTAAATTATATTAACTGTAGTAATTTTAAATTCTGAAATCTGTTCTTTATTTTTTGTCTCCTAAAGAGTATTGAATCTTTTGCTTTCTGAGGTATTTCATCATATAATGTACTTTAGCCAAAAAAATATATATATATACTCTTTGCTTTTTAAATCTTTTTAAAACTAAATGGCATCAGCTTTTGTGCCTGTCTGTAGACTTTTGTTGGGAATGGGAGGTGAGGTGGGTGGAAGCCTTTTCTTCTTAGGTTAAAGGTGGCATGCAGATACACAGTGCTGCTGTCTTTAAGGATTATTTGTTGAGTGCAGTGTTTCTCTGAGTTTTATGTGGGAGCCACAAGCATCAGAAGGAGCTGCGGAACATGTTAAAACTGGATACTGCTCCTCAGAATCGTGGGGGATGAGAACAGGAATCAGATTATTAAGAGCAAAATGTGAGAGCCACCGATGTAGCCTCCCGTTGTGTAACATGTACACAGATAAAAGAAAGTAAACAGTTCAGTGAGGGTCGCCCTGCCCCCAGAAAATTTTCCTTAAAACGCATTGGGCATGTTAATGTAATGGAGAAAATACCATTTAGAGATTGGGAGAGTTTTATACAGCTCACATTCTCTTAGTTCTCCACAAGCTGATCAAGATCAACTATCTTATTTTTCACAGTTAACCACAGATTGTTTTGTAAGTGTTTTCATGCACGAGTATCAAAGAAGCAATTCTTGGACAATAAAAAGTTTCTTCATTCCAAATAACTTATTTTCAGAAAAGTATTCTTTTTGCAAAATGGAAGATATTCAGAACCTTGTCCATTGTAGTAGTTTAATAGAAGAAGGTAATTTATCTGGTTATTTATATAAAGACCATCATATTTTTGTGTGGAATCCAGAGCTGCATCTTTTTTATTACTCAAAATTAAAAAGAGCAAAATATTTCCTCTCTAGTTCATTAGCAGGAAATCATGTACTGTAAAGTTTCATCTGTAATGTTATATAATTTCAAGGGGAGAGAAAGCATTCAGTATGTGATGCTACAAATAGAAGTAATCTGTGGCATTTCCTGCGTGTGCTGTTCTTAGTGTTTTAACCTCTAATTCTCACAACTCTGAGTAAGGTACCGTTATTACCTCTGGTTTACTGATGCGGAAACAAAAGCAGACGGTTGAAAAACTAGCCCAGCATTACTCTGCTGTTTGGTGTCATCAGAGCTTAGAAACCTAGGAGTTCTGGACAAAGAACAGGTCACAGAAGTAACTTAACGAACTAGTTGTGGCTTCTACTTGTCTGCTTGTGAGAGTCATGGGTTTCTGTAGTGGAGAAGATGATAGTGAATCATCGGGGCCTAAACTTTCATTTTAGAATTCTAGAATTCTCGACAGAAAGGCATTTAGATAATTGTTCAGACTCACAAAGACAGTAAGCAATGGTGTTACCAGGGTCAGAACACAAGGTTGGTAAATTTCAATTGTGCTGCCCCCTTGCCTCACAAAAATATGTAAATTTCCTTAAATTATCTTTTGTGTTTCTTGTTGCTGTTTTTAGTTTTCTTATTAGTGCAGTTAGCAGTTGCCATTGATGTTTAGAGATAAGTTTGTTCCTTGATAGCTTTTTGTTAATTTATAACATCAGAATATATCCTACCAAATGATGCTTAACATTCAATTTCATGAGCATTATTGACTAAATGACTCTGAGCAATAGTTCTTAAAATCATCAATTTTTATAACCTCTTGTTATGCTAAATATTTTCTAAACTCTTTAATATTCTGAAGTGAAATTTATAAATGGTATGAATTTACAAATGAAATCGCCTACAAACACTGTTTTAAAAAAAGTCAGTATAGTTTTCCACATAATATAAAGGAGAAAAAGGAAAGTGATTTATGAATTTAAAGTACACAATATATGTTTAAAATATAAATACTTGGGACAACTGTGTGAGGATCTTCTTACTTTAAATGTAGTCCACAGATGAGCCAGCATTAATGTCAGTCAGAATATATCATAAGACTTAGGGATATATTTGAAAAAAGATATGAAAAATCTGTGTACTGAAAACTATAAAACAGTTCTGAGAAGTCAAAGATTATCCAAATAAATGGAGAGATATATCCTGTGTATGGGTTGTATGTCTTTATATTGCTAAGCTGTCACTTCTCCCTGAATTGATCCCAGTCAAAATCTCAGCAAACTTCTTCTGTAGAAATTGATAAACAGGTTAAATAATCTGTATGGAAATATAAAGGACCTAGAATAGAACAACCAAAACAGATTTGAAAAAGAAAAAGTTGGAGAGCTAACACTAATTGAAGAATCACTATAAAATAGCTACATTATCAAGAGTGTGGTTTTACTGGACAGATAGAGAAGTGGAACAGAATATGAGTCCACATATAAACCTGTACACATGCCAACTAATCTCCAGCAAGGGTTCAAAGTCATTTTTCTTGAAGAAAACATGGTCCATTTTACAAATGGTATGGGAACAGTTGTATATCTATATGATTTATTTCTTGTGCCCTCTTCAAAAATTAACTCAAAATGAACCCTGGCTGATGTGGCTCAATGGATTGAGCATTGGTCTGCGAACTGAAAGGTCACTGGTTGCATTCCCAGTCAGGTGCCTGGGTTGCAGGCCAGTACACAATTGGAGGTGTGCAAGAGGCAACCAGTGTTTCTCTTGCACATATATGTTTGTCTCCCTCACTTTTCCTCTCTCTAAAAATAAATTTAAAAATAAAATTTTTTAAAATTAACTAAAAATTGATCATATACACAAATATAAAACTTAAACTATAAAGTATCTAGAAGAAAAATAGGAGAAAACTTTTTGTTGACTTTGGGTTGAGCAAAGACTTCTTAGAGGTAACATCAAAAGAATGATGTATAAAGTAATAAATTAAATTTCACCAAAATTTAAAACTTCTGCTCTTTGAAGACATTACTAACAAGAGTATAAAAAAGACAAGCCAGAGACTGGAAAAATATTTCCAATAATTATATCTGATAGTATTCATAACATATAAAGAACGTGCAAAACTTATATACTCATATTCATATACTCTTCTTTATTCTTCATGCCACTTCCGCACTATAGGCTTTTACTATTTCTTTTCTAGTCTATCTTTGTAAATTTCTAAGGTGGTCTTCTGCTTCTTGTCTCCTCCCTTCCTTCTACTCTGAAAGGTATTAGACTTTTCTTCCTGTTCTTGTCCCTGTTCTCCTCAGAATTTATCACTTTCATTTCATTCAGAAGAAACTTCAGACTCCTTGTCATGATATATAAGACCGTCCATAATTTCCCACCTCATTATTACTCTTACTCTCTGCTACTCTAGTTTTATAAATTCAGTCTTCCAGACTGATTTAACTTTCATTTCCTCCCCGTTACACAGGCTTCTCTTTCCATCTCCCTGTCCTTCACTTATAATGCCTTCCCTATCCTCTTCTTGCTCCTTCCAAGGAGGAAAGGTAAGGCAAAGTCATTAAAGTTTTAAAGCAGGTGTAATTTTGTCTTATTTAATATTTCATTGGGTTAACTGGGAACAGAAATTTAATCTCATTTGTTAGTTACGTTCTGTTTAATAAGCAGTTATGCTCAGTACTCATTCTCAGTATTATTCCATTGGCCCCTCGGGGTCCTGCCTTCACCCACTTCCTGCCTTCACTGGCCTTCTTATCCAGCTTAGATTCTAGAACCATCATCCTTACATTCACCTGTCACAAATAGGTCCTTTACCCTTGGTTTCTTCTCTTGCATCAGGTGGTCTCTGGCTTAATGCAAAGAATGGATACTTCACTGAAACTCCTCTTACGGTACTTTAACCCTCATCGATGTCCGATTTATCTTTTTCTGACCTGTTCTTCTCTTGACAGACATGACACAACACTCTTAGAGTTCCTCCTATCTTCTCAGTCTTTTACACCCCGTCCTCCTCTGCTAGACCTGAAAGTTTGGGCTGGACTACCTTCTCATGCTACCTTCTCTGTCCTAGGCTACCTTATTGACTTCTTAGCATAAAATGCCTTATGTATGCTCAGCTCCCAAATGTATATCCTGATCCCTGACCTTGTTTCTGAGTCTCAAACCAGCATATCCTACTGCAAGAGTGATGTTTTTAAAAGTGGAGATTAGGGAGCTGGCATTTAAGGTTCAGTAGAAGTATAAATCAGGCGGAGAAACCAGAAGCAGTGTGGTATTTCGGGGGCAGTTAGTGGGGGAGTGAGGAGAGGGAGAGATATAAATAGGAATATTTTTAAAAAACCCAGTGCAAGAATGATTGGGCCACAAGTAAATGGAACCAGAAACTGGGAAGTAAGGAATTTAGGGAATTTGCTTCCACTTTTTTGCTTCGTAGCAATGGCTGCTTCTTTATCACATCCTCTTCTTTGTTTTTTTTTTTTTAAATAACTTACAAGTTATAACAACTCAATGGAGATGATTAAAGGTTCTAACATAATTCAGAAGTCTTAGGAGACAGACGAATTGACTGGTTAACTTGTGGTCTGATCAGCTGTCCTGGACTTGGCAGGGGCACGGAGGTCGGGCTGGGCAGAGACCCTAAGAGGAGTGGTCCTCTGAGAAACTTTGGGGAGTGGAGAGAAATAATTGGCATTTTTAGGTGACAGAGTATGAATTAGTCTTGCTTTGAATCTCCTCAGTGATGTGATTTTTGTCCGTATACTGACTCGCTTTTCTCGCTTTTGGTTTGCTGGATTGGTTTGGCAGAAAGTTAATACTGCAAGGAAATTAAGGGTACTGATTTTTTTAAATCTTCACATAGTGAATCACAGAGTTCATACTGGGTATTAGAAAAAGAGATTGGAAGGAAGATAGGTATCTGAGGGGGAAAATACAGGAAGGCAGGGGATGCGACACCTCTGAATTTGAACTTCACTCATTGTGGAATATGAACACTAGAGACTGTGGGGCGCAGATAGGAAGTTGTAGTCAGAAAATGAAGAAATTGGAAACTGAGGCCAGGTCATTTCAACTGATGGAAACTGTGGTCTATCCCTAGGAGTAAGAGTGGTACTTTACTAAGCTTAATTAAAATTTCACTAGCCATAAATTAAATAAATAAACCATTAAAATAGGAATTTCTTAAAAAGTTAGTGGTGAACACATACCCTGTTGAAACTCGTCTTTAGATTTTGATTGGTTACCTCAAAGAGACCTTGGTTAGTATAAGGCTTCATCCTTCAGCAGTGGTTCCTTAACATTCTCGCTGCTGCTGAAGCTCTTGGCTATTTTATTGCAGTAGCTTCGTAGCTAACATTTCCTCTTAAGTTGTACTAAAAATCTTCGGTACATTCATTTCAGTAGCCAAACTTCTTTTCTTACGGTGTGAGCGTATCCTCAAGGTAGAAGAAGATCAGAACCAGATTGCAGTCTGTTCCTTTTAGATCTGTCCTCATGCACAGAGAGCCGTGTTCTTGTCAGGCTGCTATAAACCTGTTTCTAGAAATATTAGAGGCGGGACAGGCACAGGCCCTGGGAGCAGGATTAGATTGGTGGTGAGCTGGGGCCGGCTGTGTAATTTTTAGGAATCTTGTAGGCTGGTTATGAAACACAGCCATTATTAAACATTAAGGCATATACATTTATAATCAAATAAATAATTATTGAAAACAAAGGTAGTAAATACTGAAAACTTTTTAAAAATATTTGACTATTACCTATGCTGTGGAGTTACTTCCACCTGTGCACTGCGTGGTGTTCTGCATTCAGTTGTGTTACCTTGATAGCTCGAAACCAGCCAAGGTGCAAATGTTTACACTGTATAAACAACTAGCGAACTATAAATCCAGGCCTTTCATTCTGAGGAGCCAGTTAAATATTTACCAGCTTATCACAGGCTATAATAGCATTTCTGGCTGCTTCTTAATTTTAAAACTCCAAGACTTGGGGGAAAACTACCAAATCGAATGTCCTTGCCTTCTAAGCCCATCCTTAACTTGTTCTAGCCTTATCTTTATACTGTCCTTTTTCTTCTGTTACTATATTTTGCTGTGTTTTTATTACCTATTTACTCCTCTACCGCAATGGGTCCTACATGCTGGTCTTCTCTCCCTTGTTGATCTTCCTAGAGTTGAATCTCATTTTGCCTGTTGCAAATATACCCAATTCCCTTCATGCTTCCCAGACATATAAATTAGAGTTTTAGAAATTGCCACTGCTTAAGAAAGAATAATGTGTAAAACAGGACGGCGTAATTCATAGATTGTATTGCCAGAGTTCCGATTATTTTTAATGTTTGCCATTTTGAGTTTACCAGAATTATTTATATTTGTTGGAATATTAGCTTAAAGTGTCATCAAAAAGTATCACTGTTTATTGACTATATTTTAGGGTTATTCTTGTGTATATATTCAAAAGAAAATAGTTTCATTTTTATGGTGGCTTTTTTTAGTCATACACTTCATTTCTAAAATTAAATTTATTGAAGTAGCATTGGCTACCATATATTTGATCCCCTTTTACCAATTTCACTCTACCCCACCCCCTTTCCCTCCGGTAATCACCATTTTGTCTGTACCTGTGAGTTACTTTTTAAAAATATTCTGCATTTGAGGGAAATCATGGTTTTTGTCCTTTTCTGACTTATTTTACTTAGCACGATACTGATTGTATTTGATCCATCCATGTTGTTGCAAATGGCCATCTTTCTTTCTTTGTTTGTTTCTTTCTTTCTTTCTTTCTTTCTTTTTTTTTAATGGCTGAGAGGTATTCCATTGTGTATATGTACTAAAGCTTCTTTATCCAATCACCCACTGATGGGCACATCGGTTGATTCCAAGTCTTGGCTATTGTAATTAATGTTGCAATGAAGAAAGGGAGTACACATATCTTTATGAATTAGTATTTTTATCTTTTTTTTTTCAGGTAAATACCCAGATTAGGAATTGCTGGGTCATATGATATTTCTATTCTTAATTTTTTAAGGAACCTTCATACTGTTTTCCATAGTGGCTGTGCCAATATACATTCCCACTAACAGCATAAAAGAGTTCCCTTTTCTCCAAATCCTTTCTGACCCTTGTTATTTCTTATTTGTTTGTTTTTTAAAATAATAGCCATTTTAATAGGCGTGAGGTGATTTCTCATTGTGGTTTTGATATGCAATTTCCTAATAATTAGTGGTGATGTGTCGTGGATTCCAACCAGCGGTGTCCAGGGTGTTGTGGATGCGACGAACAAAATCACGCGCACCGCACTGATCCGGTGGAGAAAAGGGACAGAACGGCCACTCTAATAAATCAGTGAGAGCACCATGACCCTTGCCTGGACAGGCTTTTATTCCTTTCTGGGCAGATCGCATCAAACAAAGTTACAAACCTCTTTGCTAAGGTTGCTTTAGATGGTTGTTGTTTACCGATAATAAAGAAAAGAATGTTGTGCATGCAAGGAAACGATAAGGATGGGAGATCTGGCCACATCCTCTCCTTAAAACAGTTCAGAATAGACCTTGAGAAGTTACGTTAAAGCTATACATTAAGCATCTACTGTTTTTCAGCTCAGGGTGAGGAATTTTTTTTATCAAAAGCAAGCTTTTAAGCAGTATAGGTACAATGCAGGCCTGATTTCCATGGGAAGCCGATCTGTGGGCCTGGCTCCTCTGTGCCGCCTCGTGCCTGTTGGTGTTCCGAACCAGGGCTGAGTTACATTCGCCATTGCCACACAGACCGGTTCCCTATAATGTTGAACATCTTTTTATATGTAGAGTGGCCATATGGATGTCTTCCTTAGAAAAATATTTGTTCATATCCTCTGCCTATTTTTTAATTGGATTGCTCTTTTGTTGTTGTTGATGCGTATGAGCTCTTTACATATTTTGGATGTTAATCCCTTATTGGAATTATTATTTACAAATATCTTTTTCCATTAGGTTGGCTGCGTTTTGTTTCCTTGATAGTTTTTTAAAAGTATTTTTATGTATTTGTTTTTTTAATACTTACCCGAGGATATGTTTATTGATTTTAGAGAGATAGGAAAGAGAGAGCATGGAAGAGGGAGAAACATTGATGTGAGAGAGAAACAGTGGTCGGTTGCATCCTGTACTCACCCCAACCAGGTTTTGAACCTGCAACATTTTGGTGTACAGGACAACAATTCAACTAAGCAATTCAACAATTCAACTGGCCAGGACTCACTGATGGTTTCTTTTGTTGTGCAGAAAATTTTTACTTTGCATATTTTCAGCTCCTTTCTCATAAATTACTTTCCCTTATATGTGTAGGTTTATTCCGGAACTCTCAATTCTGTTCCATTGGTCTGTCAGTTTTTCTGCCAAGACCACACTGTTTTGATTACTATAGGTTTATAGTATAGTTTTATTTCTTCTTTTTTAAAAATCTTCACCTGAAGATATGTTTATTGAATTTTTTTTTTTTTTTTTTTTTAGAGCGTGAGAAAGGGTTGAGGGTGAGAAAGAGAGAGGGAGGGAAGGAGAGAGAGAAACATTGACGTGAGAGAGAAATATCAGTTGGTTGCCTCCCATACCTGCCCTGGCTGGGACTGAACCCACAACCTAGGCTTGTGCCTTGACTGGGAATCAAACGCACAGCCTTTTGGTGTATGGGACGGTTCTCCAACCAACTGAGCCACCTGGCCAGGGCTATAGTGTAGTTTGAAATCAGGTTATGTGATAATTCCAGACTTTTTTTCCCCCTTCTGGATTGCTTTGGCAGTGTTGGGTCTTTGGGAGTTTCATACAAATTTGAGAATTTTTGGTTTATTTCTGTGAAAAATGCCATTGGAATTTTGATAGGAATTGCATTGAATCTGTATATTCTGTTAAGTAATATGGACATTTTAACATTGTTTAGTCTTCCAATCCATGAATATAGAATATCTTTCCATTTTTTTGTGTCTTTAATTTCTTTCAACAATGACATTGAAAACTATTGCTAGGTAATTTATTCTTTAATTGTGATTGTAAATGGTATTGTTCTCTAATACTTATGTAGAAATGCAGCAGATTTTTGTATGTTATTTTGTATCCTGTAATTTTACTGTAATATTTTATTATTTCTAATAATTTTTGGTCAAATCTTTAGGGTTTTTTAATGCATAAAATCATTTCATCTGCAAATAATGACATTTTTTACTTCTTTTTCAAATTGGATGCCTTTTATTCATTCTTTTCTCAGCTAATTGCTCTGGTTAGTACTTCCAGTACTATGTTGAATAACAGTGGTGAGAGTGGGCATCCCTGTCTTGTTCATATTATAGGAAAAGCTTTCAGTTTTTTACCATTGTGTATGATGTTAGCTGAGGGTTTGTTATGTTGAGGTGCATTTCTTTTATACTTACTGAGAGTTATTATAAATGGATGTTATATCTCTTCAGATGCTTTTAATGCATCTGTTGAGATCATATGATTTTTATCTTTTATTTTGTCATTGTGGTGTGTCATATTTATTGATTTGCAGATGTTGAATCATCCTTGCATCCCTGGAATGAATCCCACTTGATTGTGGTGTATGATACCTTTAATGTATTGTTGTATTCTGTTTGTGTATCTGTGTTTATTGGAGATACTGGCCTGTTGTGTGTGTGTGTGTGTGTGTGTGTGTGTGTGTGTGTATTGCCCTTGCCTGCTTTTGCTATCAGGTTAATCTTGGCCTTGTAAAATGAATTGGCAAGTATTCCTTCCTTTTCAATTTTTTGGGAGAGTTTGAGAAGGAAATATATGAAATCTTTTTTGAATGCTTTGTATAATAGAATTCAACAGTTAAAGCCATCTGGTCCTGGATTTTTGTGTTTTAGGAAGTTTTTGAATACTGTTTTAATTTTGTTAACTAGTGATGAGTCTATTCAGGTTTTCCAATTCTTCATGGTTCAATCTAGAAAGTTTGTGTGCTTCTAAGAATTTGTCCATTTCTTCTAAGTTTTTAATTTAGTGACCTATAGCTTTTCATAGTATCCTTATATAATCCTTTGTATTTCTGTAGTATTGTAACTTCAACTCTTTTATTTCTGATTTTATTTATTGGAGTCTTCTCTCTTTTTTCCTTAGTGAGTTAAGCTAGAGGTTTGTCAGTTTTATTAATCTTTCCAAAGAACCCCTTGGTTTATGAATTATTTCTATTGTCTTTTAAATTTTCTTTAACTTTTTTTTGCTCTGATTTTTATTATTTCCTTTCTTCTACTAACTTTGGGCTTTGTTTGTTCTTTTTATTTTCTAGCTCCTTAAGGTGTAGTATTAGATTTTTTATTTGTATATTCCTTCTTAGTACTGCTTTTGTCGCATTCCAGAAATTATAGTATGTCATATTTTCATTTTCATTTGTCTATATGTATCTTTTGAATTCTGCTTTTACTTCTTTGACTCAATAGATGTTCAGTAACATGTTGTTTAATCTCCACATATTTGCAATTTTTCCAGCTTCCTTTCTAGAGTTGATTTCTAGTATCATACCACTTTGGTTAGAGTAGATGCTTGTTAGGATTTCAGTTTTCTTAAATTTATTGAGACTTGTTTTCTGTCCCAACATACAGTCTATACTTGAGAATGTTTCATGTGCACTTGAGAAAAGCATGTATTCTGTTGTTTTGGGTGGAAAGTTCTAATATATCTTCTAAGTCCATCTGCTTCATGTCATTTAAAGCCAATATGTCCTTGTAGACTATCTAGATGGTTTACCCATTAATGTAAGTGGGGTATTATTGTCAGTCCCTCCCTATAAGTCTGTTAATAATTGCTTTATACATATTCTTGCTCCTAGGTTGGGTGCTTATATATTAATAAAATGTCTGTCTTCTTGGTGGATTGCCCCCTCTATCATCATAAAATATTCATATTTGTCTCTTTTATTTATTTATTTTTGTTTGATATAACTCTATCTTCTTTTCTCTGGATACCATTTGCTTGGAGTATCATCTTTGACCCCTTACATTGAGCCTCTGTTTGGTTTTGTAGTGGAGATGGGCCTCCTGAAGGCAGCATATAGTTGGGTCTAGTTTTTTAATCTATTCTGGTACTCTGTCTGTTGGTTGGTGAATTCAGTCCATTCATATTTAGGGTAATTTTGATATATAAGGACTTACTACAGACATTTTATCTTGCTTAATCCTAAATTCAGATCTTTCAAACAAAACTGATAATTGTTAATAACCCCTTTTTAGCTCATGATAACTGGTTACATCTTTATAATTTTAAGAACTACCATAGAATATGGATCCAGAAATTGAAATAATACTATAGCAAATGAGTATATGAAAATAATCCTACACAGATGGAAATTATACATCTCAGAACTCCATGATGAATCATACTCTTGGAAGACTATTGCATTCTTCCCCAGAGTCTGTCAACAGAGAGATGTACAAAGTGATGTAATTTTCATGTTTTAGCTTTAACATCTGCTGCATGGCAGCTCGATTATATTCCTATTAAAGAAACATCTATAAATATTGGAAAGATTTTCTTTTTACTTTTGTTCCCAGGCTGTTTATCTCTGTAGTCATTCTGTTGGCTGCACTGGACAGTCTCTGGGTGATTCTGTGCTCAGTGTTCTCCTAAGATTGGACCTTCTTAGGACTTGACCTATGCCATGAGTGACCCCACCAGGTCAGAGGGGTGTGTTTTGCAAAGCCAGATGCTGAGATTGGTTCTTCTCTCTCTCTTGCTTTCCCACTTACTCATGCACTACTAGCTCCTTAACAAAAGTAAGAACCAGGATTTTAAATGAGAGTTATTTAACCAATTTATTTTAGTTTTGTCATTTTTCATGAAACCTGTGGAAGAATGAAGAGAAAGTTTTTAAAATCTGAATGTGGCTTACTGTAGGTTTTTAAAAAATTATAGAGATGATACAAATATGAAAATTGACAGTAGAGATAGTAACACAACTAGAATGAAATTTCAGCAGAGTAAATATATTGAGTGGTAAAAATTATACCGACTACATGCATAGGTTGGTATCAGTTTAAATATTTTAGTTAGTGTAAAAATGTTTGAGAAATCAAAAGCTAAAAGTTTAAAAACAGATTTAAATATTTGGATAATTAAAACACATAACTCTATATACCCATAGCAACAGATTGTTTCGTTATTTGTTTGTGTAATTGGCATTGTCTGTGCTTTAGAGTCTTGGAATAACAGACTCATTGGGAGGGACATTACTGGAATTGAATTGGCATTGTTCACACTGGTCTGTTCTCTGGTTGAGAACCCTCTCTTTGCTGCCTTTCTTAGGTGGGACTCTTCCCTGGACATTGTGTTGAGCTGATTAATCAGAAAGTTCCCCAGTCAGTGACCAACTCAGTGCCAAAACCAGGTGAGTACACTTTTTTGTTGGTGTGACTGGTTGTTTTATCAACTGTTTACTGATACAGATTTTCTCTTCTGGCCACACAGCTTGTTTTGCTGTTCCTTGTATTTATTGACTTACTATGCATTCTTAATTTTATGTGGTTTTGATATTAAGAAATTTTTATTTCTCTATTGATCATTTCCCAAAGAAAGGTTTACATGCACTCAAAATTTTAGACAATTTTAGAGAACTGTTTGCTCCATTAAGCTTTATCATTATTTGTTTTTGCAATTATATAGTAGGAATATAGCTTATTAATGAAGAAAATGATAAAGTTTTAAAGAACTGACATGGAGATAGTACGATTAGCTGGAAATTAATAAATGAAGGGAATATGTGTTTTATCGGTGTTTGTGAATTTCAAAACTTTTAAACAGTGATTCTTGCTTATATACTATATTTACAGTGCTGTATAAAGATGTGGAGGACTTTACAAATAATTAAAGCAGTGTTAAATTTTTGTTATTGGGGTGGCTTAATCTTGGCAAATACTATAAAGTATATAGTCTCGAATTTTTCTAATGTGATGTAAATTTTTCAAAAGATAAAAAAAGGCTAAAAGATTTTTAAGAGAATAAGAGGTAATCAAATGTATTTTTCCTGGTGTACATTCCCTCTGCGCTTCCCTGCCCTAACGCTAGCACTCGCCGCCAATAAAAGAGAAGGAAAAAATTCTCAGAAATTTGTATTGTTTACCTTAATGTATTTTCTAGTTTTAGGTTCCTTGTGTAAAATTGGGGGGAGGAGTGGGCAGTTTATTCTTTAGTTATTTAATATTTTCCCACTTCTGCCTATAAAGCATATATCAAAACACCCTTGCTTATGAAGTATTCAAGTGAAGGTAAAGGATAATAACCTCTTTCAAAACTTATTTCTTTATAGAAGGTTAAGGAGTCAATGTTTCAGTTTTTCTCATAGTAATTTTAAAATTTTAAACAGACCACATTTATTGTTTAGTCTTGAAAAATAGTCTTTAAAACAGTGTTTTCTGCAGTTTTACTTGAGTCAGCGTTCTGTCTTTTTTCAAGGCATTTTTATCCTCTGTTAAGTCCCCTTTAGTTGGTAAACTTATTTAAAAGATTTCTTTGGTGGGTACTTGGTCAGTCAATGTTCATTAGTGGTTCTGATGACTGTCGGTTTATTTCCTTTTTAAAGCGCATCAGTAACTTAAAAAAAGGGTGCCACACCCCCTAGCAGGCATTGCCCCAATTCCTCCCTCCAAGTCAAGGCAGCTACTAATCTACTTTCTGTCTCTATTGATTTCCCTATTCTAGACATTTCACGTAAACAAAATCATAATATGTGCTCTTTTGTGTTTGGCTTCTTTCACTTAGCACAATGTTTTTAAGGTTCATTCATGTGCCAGTATTTCATTTTTTATGGCTAAATAATATTCCACTGTCTGGATAAACCATATTATACTTATCCATTCATTTTGGGTTGTTTCCATTTTTGGCTATTATGAATAATGCTGCTATGAACATTTGTGTACAAATTTTGTGTGTATATATATAGAATTGCTAGATAATGTGGTAACTCTGTTTAACCTTTTGAGGAACTGCTGGAGTGCTTTACAAAGTAGCTGTACCATTTTACAATACCACCAGCAATGTATGAGACTTACAGTTACTCTATATCTTTGTTATTGTTTTTTCTTTTGTTGTTGTTGTTATTGCCATTTGAGAGGGTATGAAGTACAATATCTTTGTGGTTTTGATTTGCATTTTCCTGATGGCTAATAATATCAAGCATCTTTCTGTGTACTTACTGCCCATTTGTATATCTTTGGTGAGATGTCTACTCAGATCCTTTGACCATTTTTTAATTAGGTTATTTGTCTTTTTATTATTGAGGTATAAGTGTTCTTTATATATTTGATAACAACTTTTTTTATCAGGTAATATGGTTTGCAAATACAGGTAATCCCCGTATAACACGGTTGTTAGGTTCCTAACAAATGCCGTGTTATGAGAATCTGTGTTATACGAAACAAAGAACTAGTACAGAAAGGGGGTTGGGTTCCAGAAATAAAAAAAAACATACTGTTATATTTTTGTAATTAAGAGAAATGTCTTTATTAAAGCAATTTTCATTTTTTTTTTTTGCCCAACTGCTTTAGCAAGAACCTCTAATATAATGTTGATTAGAAGTTTTATTTTATTTTTTAATATATTTTATTGATTTTGCTATTACAGTCATCCCAGTTTTTCTTCCTTTGCCCCCCTCAGCCCAGTATCCCCATTCCCTCCAGAGATCCCCTCCCCTAGTTCATGTCCATGGGTCGTGCTTAGACGTTCTTTGGCTTCTCCATTTCCTGTACTATTCTTAACATCCCCCTGTCTATTTTGTACCTACCAATTATGCTTCTTAATCCCTGCGCCTTTTCCCCGTTCTTCTCCCTCCTTACCCCTCCTTCCCCTCCCATCTGATAGCCCTCTAAATGATCTCCATATCTATGATTCTGCTCCCGTTCTGCTTGTTTGCTTAGTTTGTTTTTTAGATTCAGTTGTTGATAGTTGTGCATTTGTTGATATTTTAATGTTTATAGTTTTGATCTTCTTTTTCTTATATAGTTCCCTTTAACATTTCATAGAGTAATGGCTTGGTAGATGATGAACTCGTTTAATTCTACCTTCTCTGGGAAGCAGTTTTTCTGCCCTTTTATTCTAAATGGTAGCTTTCCTGGATAGACTAATCTAGGTTGTAAATCCTTGCTTTTCATCACTTTGAATACTTCTCACCAGTGCCTTCTAGCCTGCAAAGTTTCTTTTGAGAAATCAGTTGACAGTCTTATGGGAACTCCTTTGTAGGTAACTCTCTTCTTTTCTCTTGCTGCTTTTAAGATTCTCTCTTTATCTTTGGCCTTCGGCATTGTAATTATGGTGTGTCTTGGTGTGGTCCTTTTTGGAACTCTCTGGTTCCTGGACTTGTATGTCTATTTCCGTCACCAAATTAGTTCTTTCATTATTTTTTCAAAGAAGTTTATAATTTTTTGCTCTTCCTCTTCTCTTTCTGGCACCCCTATGGTTTGTGTGTTGGTACATTTGGAGATGTCCCAGAAGCTCCTTATTCTACTCTCTTTTTTTTTTAATAATTTTTTTCTTGCTGTTCTGATTGAATGCTTTTTTTCTGCCCCTGTTCCAAATTGTTGATGTGAATCTCAGCTTCATCCCCTCCACTGATGCTTCTCTGTTGATTTTCTTTATTTCACTTAATGCAATTTTTATTTCTGCCTGGGTCTTTTTTATGCTGTTGCATTACCCAGTGATTTCTTTGAGCATCCTGATAACCAGTGTTTTGAACTCTGATCTAATAGGTTGCTTATCTCCATTTCATTTAGTTCTTTTCTTGGAATTTTGTTCTGTTCTTTCATTTGGGCCATATTTCTTTGTCTCCTCAACTTGGCAGCCTCCCTGTGTTTGTTTCTGTGTATTGGGTAAAGCTGCTTTTACTCCCTGTCTTAGTAATGTGGCTTATTGTAGAAAAGGCACCCATCTGGGTGAATGTGGCTTCTTTAAACCCTTGGCTGTCGGACTTCTATATAGCTTGATTTTCTGATGAATCTGGGTGATGTTTGTTTTGTAGTTAATTGTAATTTTTGCTGTAGTTGTGCGTGGAGGAAAAGCATGTTTACCTACATCTCCATCTTGGCCAGAAGTTTCTTAATCTGCCTGCAGTCTGCCCAGTAGTCCAGGTGGTGGCCCCTCCCGTGCCTGAATAGAAGATTTAAGAATAGGCACCCTTGTCTTGTGTTTAATCCTAGGAGAAAGCATCTAGTCATGACTTAGAATTTAGCTGTGGGTTTTTATAGCTGCCTTTTAGCAGGTTGAGAAAGTACACTTTGATTCTTAGTTTGTTGAGTGATTTTCTCATAAAAGGGTGTTGACTCAAATACTTTTTATCTATCTGTTGAGTTGATCATGACTATTTGTGATCAGTACTTTGAAGTTATTAAAATTTAACATCAAAATTTATTGTGATTCCTTGTGCATTATTTTTATACATTTCTGCTGTAAAACTTAACTTTTATTAGCTATTAAGCCTCATCTTTGATCATTTTGCCTCAGATATACTGTAAATAGAATATTTTTAAAATTAGCTTGATATTGGTATTAAACTTTATCAGTCAAATACTTTCTCTTGTATGGGATGAGAAGGTGAGATTTCTAATTGTGATAACCTCCAGATGCTTTTGAAACTTGAGAATGTTAGTCAGTTATTGATATTTCTGGAAATTAGACATGTATGGCATTGTTAATTCTAAATTAGTAATGACGTAGAATGACAGCACCCCTTCAAAAACTAATTATTTTATTTTTTTGTGGGCAGCACTGCAGGGTTCTCGTAGGGAAATGTGCATTCTTAATACATTTTGGAAAGGATGATGTGAATTCTATCAGCCTGAGGCTTGTTTCACACGTTAAAACTGTCTTTGCCTACAGTATAAGCAACTTGAATGTTCCATTTATTTTTAACATTGCCATCTGTCACTGTTAGATGCCAAATCTGAAAGATGTAGCTATAGTTTGAGACTGAAATTTAAATCTCCCGATATTATTACACAACAAGGGCAACAGGAAGAAAAATTCTCTTCGGAGCACTTGTTAATGTTCTCAGTTTGTGCGAATTATTTGTGTATGTAGAAATGAAATTAATGAGTCATGATACCCTGGTTGGAGTTTACTGAGCAATTGGATCTTTTTATTGATTTCTTTCTTTAAGTTCTTAATGTTCTCAGCCATTATCCCTTCAGTCATTTCTTCTGTGCAGTGCTCTGCCCCGCCTTTCCTGCATACATCAGCTACACTCTATGATATTGTCTCCCACATCCTCTCTTTCCAGTTGGGATACTTTCCAGTGACCTAGCTCAGAGTTCGCTGACTGTTCCCTCTGTGTAGGCATCTCTTAAGGCCATCTCATAAGTTCTTAAATTCTCATGTATTTTATTTTTAGGATCAACATTGGGTGTTTTGTGTTGTTGTTTCTTTTATAGTTTCCAAGGTGGAATTCTCCATTTCTGATATGATTTACCTTTTCCTCTAGAAAGTAAGAAAGAGAGGGGTGGGGGAAGGAGGAAGAGACAGAGGACTCTGGGGAGAAAGGATGAGGACAAAAAAATAAAGTATTTAAAAAAGGTGAAGAGAGAAGAAAAGCAAAACTTACTCTGGAGGCATAAACTAAAAATGAAGGATGAGAGAATTTAGACAGACCTTCCCTCTGAGAAAAGTTAGAAAACTTGGACAGAAATGAAAGTATCTCTATGAAGCATCTGAGAATTAACAAGGCAGTAAACAGTAACTAAGTAAGACTAAGCAGAAGGAAACCCAGTGGGGTGAGACCTGGTCAGTCGATGGAGACATCACTCCCCTGGGTCACCTGCTGACGCTATAGGAAATGACAGTTCAGAACCCAACAGGGAAGAGCGACTGATGAATGCCCCAAGTTCTGAGTTGGAATTTTTTGTGGAAATTGACAACTGATTCTAAAATTTATATGGAACTGCAGATCCAAAAGCACTGAAGACAATTTTGAAGAACAAAAAAAGAGGGAAACTTACTACAATAGATATCAAGATTCATTGTTAAAACTTCATTAATTAAGATACTGGTGTTGACGCAGGACAGACAGGTAGCTCAGTGAAACAGGATGGGTTCAGAAACCAACTGTGTATATTCAGATCCTTGATTTATGATAAAAATGACCTTGCAGAGCATCGTCCAAAAGGCAGTCATTTCAGTGAATGATGTTGGATTTCCTGGACAAATTATTATCTGATCCTTATTTAACCCTATGTACAAAGTCCTTTCCAGGGGAATTATAGATCTGTATGTGGAAGATAAAACTTCTAAAAGATAATATAGAATAGCCTCATGACATATTTTCATGATCTTAGGTTAGGCATAAAGCAGTAATCATAATTGTAAGCCTTAATGATGAAAATTAAAGTTCAGAACACTATCATAATATGCTATGACGATAATGAAAAATGCAAATCAGAGATTGAAAACATATTTGCAGTAAACATATCTGAGAAAGGTCAGGCAACCAAACTATGTAAAGAAGCAAATAAGATAACAACAGATAAAATTATTTTTTAATTGATTGAAAACTTGAGCAGATACTTCACAACAAATATCCAAAATGCTCAATAAGCATGTGATAAGATATTCAACATTATTAGTCTTTAAGGAAATGCAAATTGAAACCTTACTGATCCAATACACACCCACTAGAATGGTTAAAATTTAAGAGTAACAGTACCAAAAGTTGGTAAGTATATAAATCAGTGGGATCCTCATACACTGCTCATGGGGAGCACAATGCGGGACAAGCGTTCTTCATACACTCTTAGGTATATCTATGATGTTCCTAATTGTCAAAAAACTAGAAAAACTCAAAGATATATCCATAATGGAATGGGTACATAAAGCCCTGTTCTTTCCGTTGGATTTCTCTGCACCAGTGGAAATGAAATGGGTTATGGCTGTATGTAACAACATAGATGAATCTCATAGAAATAAATGCTGGTAGAAGAAGCCTGATATACATACATACTTACACCTTACACTGTAAAATTCCATATAAACAAAGAGAGTTCAAAGTTAGGATAGCAGTTACCATCTGAGAGGAGAGAGAGGGCAGGCAATTGGGATGGTTAGGAGAGAGGATTTCCACGTGACCGGTAGTGTTCTTTTGTGACCCAGGTGGTAATTATACGGAAATATGATGTTGAATGTCTTTTCATGTGGTAATTGGCCATTTGTATTTCTCCTTTGGAGAAATGCCTATTCAAGTCCTTTGTCATTTTTTGGATTGGTCACTTGGTATTTTTAAAATATACCTCCCATCCAGATGATTATTCTTTGCAGTATTACTTTAAAATACAAATGTTGGAAATCACATTTTCAAAATAGATTTGGTACTTCCATACTCTGAAATACTCTGCAACTGTCCAAAAGAAGGAGTGGAGGCATATGTGCTAATCCGTGGTGTATTTTTAATTGAAAAAGAAAATTACAGAACAGTATAATCCCATTGTAAATCCATAGCAGAGGATCTGGAAGGATGCCTACCTAACTGAAAAGAATAGGGTTAGGGACGTAGCAAGAGACCTTTTTTTTTCTGTTTGCTTTGGTATAAGTCCTTTAATATGAACATGTATTATTTTATGAAATATGAAAACAGACAGATGGTGGGCTCCCCTTTACTCCGGTCTGTCCAAATAGGTAATTTCTAAGCATCCTTCATAATGCACCCATCCCATAAAAGAGATATTTTTGACTTTAAGTTTCATGTAGATATTTTCTTTAATTTACATGTCTGTGTCAAAAGCAGCACAATTGAATGGACAACGAGCACAGGCTCTAACCTTGAGTTTTAACCCCTGTGCCACGTTTTTAGTGCCTATGTGGACATCACTTGGCTTCCCTGATTTCTCATTTCCTTATCTGAAAAGTGAGGCAAGATTCTTTTAGGGATAAGGCATTGAAAGCCCCTGGATACTTAATAATGTCAGCTATTATTATTTACTGCTTTATGTGTATTTGCTGTGCTATGTCATTGAAAGTCCAAGTGTCAGAAACGAGGTCCGTTTGGTTTATGCAGATCCTTAGTTAACATATTATCTGTTGGTGTAATCTGTTTACCAGCATCTCCAGGTGAGCTGCAGTAGTCGTCATGGGCCTGTGGTGGGGAACGGAGCCTCTTCGGCCGATTGCTCTACCAGAGTGTGCGTCGTAAGCCTTTGTCTTCTCTCTGGATGACAGCTGCATTTGTTGGTTAGGCAGGAGTAGCCGCGGCTTTCATTTTGTCGTGTTCTCTTAGGAAACTGGTCCTCTAATAGCTGGCCTTCTTGTCGTGTTACTTGCAGTTTTGCTTAATTATAGTGTTTTAACCTCTGTTTTCATTTGCTCGCTTCTGGATTGTTTCTGGGTTTTGTTGTTGTTTGTTTCTTTTTGTTATGCATTTCTAGCACCTGGCTCTTCTGTAATCGTATTTCTTTACATGTCACTTCAGTGTGAAGTGGTTAAACATTCTATATCACGTAAAATAGGTCCAGGCTTTTACTTATTTTGTGTGGGGGATGTTGTACTGAATAGTCTTCCCATTGAACATGTGCTTGCTGGTATTCTGGAGGCTAATACTTTCAGCATCAGATTATTAAAATCCGTATCCTAGGAGGCATTGCTTTAAGATTGAAAGGAGTACCAAAGTGCTAGCATGCCCAGGGAAATGTTCTCCTAATACATTGCAAGGCACGGCTCAAGATACTCTTTGTCTGTCACTTTGCATCAGGGAAAAACAGTTAGAAAATGTATAATGCCACACATCTGTAAAGTGTGCTAGAGTTTATGATACTTGTATTTACATTGTTTAAATTGGAATTTGAATCTTGATATATTTCTATCTCCGCGTCACATTCCTTTTTTTAACAAATAGAGCACCAGAGACCCAGAAAGGTTAAACGACCTGGCTGAGGTTTCCCAGCTAGGACTTAGTGGAATCTGCCGTCTGATGGTACAGTAACCATAGCCAGCACGTGCGCAGTAATACTGTATGCTGGGCGCCGTGCCAGACTCGACGGAAATTAACTCCTTCGTGATTAATTAACTCAAAACCCAGAATTCTTCCCACTATACACCGTTGAATAGAGAGAAAGTTTATTGTCCTTTCTCTCAAAACAAATATTTAATACCTTTTGCTTTTACTGCAACAGGAGTAAATAAAGATGTATTTGAACTTCCACTGGCCTTTATGAACAGCACAGAGCAGAAACAGGGGAAAAGTGCTGGTAGGAACCTATTTAATTTGCTGATCTGTTTCAGCTCTCATCTTCCTGATGCCTCTCTAATTCAAAAAATAATTTTCAATCTTTCTTCTTCATATATAAAAGATAACTGCAGAGTCTGTTTCATACGGCCTTTCAGCCGCCCTCCTCTTCCATCCTCCCTCCTCTTCCATCCTCCTGTGCTGGGCTCTCTCCCTGTGTGCCCTGCTGGGCTCTCACTGCTCCCCTGTTCTCTGAACACGCCGTGCGGGGCCGTAGCTCTCCTCTGCTCCGCCCGTT
This sequence comes from Furipterus horrens, assembly GCF_987537825.1. Classification (NCBI taxonomy): domain Eukaryota; kingdom Metazoa; phylum Chordata; class Mammalia; order Chiroptera; family Furipteridae; genus Furipterus; species Furipterus horrens. The sequence goes on along the minus strand of NW_028327181.1, from coordinate 24,140,779 downwards.
CCTGCGGACGAGTGCCCCCTGCCCCTGCTGCCCAGTGGAAATCCTTCTTGTATTTCAAGACTCAGGCCATAGTCTGCTTCGTCCGTGAAAGCTCCCCGGACCCACCTTCCTCTAACCCCGTCTCCCGTTTACCCCTAGTCAAATCTAATAGCAGCTGTTCCACTTGCTCACTGAACTGCGGTGTCCTCACCGGCGACGAGTGTGTCTCATTCATCTTTATCTTCCCCGAAGGCTGCGTGTACAGGGGATGTCCGGCGAGGGCCCGTTGCGTTGCTCTGCCTTGACACTGACTACTGAAATAAGGTTTTTAAACACAACTTGGATTTGGTTCCTGACGTGGGGAGATAAGGGACTACCCATTTCAGGCTACAGTCGCTGTTGATCGTATCACTCATTCAGAAATAGAGTATGGCAGTGAATTTCATATTATTTTGTTTTGTTTGTGTGCAGATATTCTATTATAGTAATTTGTATCCTTTACACATAACCTTTAGTCCAAAAGAGTTGATGGATAAGCATGAGCAGTTCCACTATCGTTATCAAGAGTGTTTCTCGAACTCCCGTGTACCCTGCAGCCATTGCCAGGAGCAGGCCCCTCATCAGGCTCCTCCTTGCCCCAAGTAAAGCAGCTTTTCCATTTGGGCTCATTCCCAGCATTCATTTATTCATCGATTAGAAGTGTATTGAGTGCCTAATATGTACTAGGGCTAAAGCAGTCAGCATTGCGGCAATACTGTCATTTCGGTGTTTGTATTCGAGTGTGATGCGAGGGAGCGCGAACGGTGAACAGATGAAATACACAGTGTGATAGAGGAAGCTATGGAGGAAAAATGGGCCCTAGAAGGGGCTTTCGGGGGAGAGGAGGTGCCGGTGCTGGTGTGCGGTTCACGTCGGGTTCTGCTTAAAAGCAGACGGAGTGGTCAGGGAAGGGCTTACTGGAAGGTTCTTTTGAGCAAGAGTTGAAGGAGATGAGGGCGGGGAGGGGCGCACATCCCTGGGGGAGAGCTTTCCAGAGAGGGAACTGTGAGTGTAAGGATACCTGTTGCCAGTAGAAACCAGCCCCTTCCCCGAGATGTGAGAAGAGCACTTCACGGCCCAGCGCACGGGAGACTGTGGGGTGCCCCGTGTCTCATCTCTGTCTGTCCCGCCGTGGACGAAGTCCAGCTGCGTCCTCCGCAAGGACACGTTTCATATTAAAGCTTAGTCCTCTGGACCCCGCGGGGTCTGCTGTGGGCCCCACACGGCAGCTTGACCCACGTGGCTGCGTGTGTTCCTGGGTGAGAGAGAACGCGCGTGAACAAACGGGCCAAGTCCCAGTCCCTGAGCAGCGAGAGCGTCCTTGTTCCCCTGGAGTTATAACCGGGTGCTTTTTCAAAATAACCGAGTGCTTTTTCAAAATAACCGATCAACTTCCCAAGCTTTTGTGGGCTTCTGATAGGTCCACCCCGAGGTCAGACTGACAGGCCTCTACGTCCAAGCACCTCCCCCTGTGCTCCCCAACAACTCGGCGCTGGAGTGGGAAGGGGAAGGGCAGTGTTAATCCGCTTGGCAGAGAAATGCTGTGATCCCCTGTAGTGTGGGAAGCTGTAGCTTCCTGGCTGAACAAACAAGCTTACGCGCCCCAGTTTATTAAGCTCAACGTCTAAGTCCCTTTGCCCCCTTCCCTATTAATAATTAGCAAGCTGCCTGTGGTAACATGCTGAGCTGGGTGTGTGTCTGGCTTGCTTACGGATCTGCAGGAAAGCCAGTGTGACTAGATCAGTGAGTGGGGTCATGAGGTGAGGTCTAGAGGTGAGAGCATCGTACTCTTCAGGGCCTGGGAGCCACTGTCCATTTTGGCTTCGTTTAAAATCAGACGGGAAGACACTAGAAGGTTTTGAGCAGTTGCTGTTTGACCCAGCTGTCCCTCACGGAGCACTCTGGTTGCTGAGTTAAGGATAGGACAGGATATGGGGAGGAGACGGAGATTGGCAGTGGCTTGGAAACAGAGCGGGAAGGGATCCCCAAGGTCCCCACAGGCCACCGTTTGGGGGATGGGAAAGGAGATAATACAGCTTTTAAGATGCTTTGCATATCTGTGGCAAGCTGACCTAGATAATAGCTGTGCTACTGCTCCAGGGCAAAAGGTGGACTGACTTCCAGGATTTAAAAGGAAGGGCCTGCAGCTTTGAAAAAGAGCATTGTGATGGAGGAGTGCCAGGATGGAGGAGCATGCTGGAGGAGCGTGATGGGGCAGCAGGCTGTAGCAGCCATGTGGGAAGAAGCAGCCATGCAGTTTGGAGTCAGGATTCGGCCCCGCGGCCTGGGCTAGTAGGAAAGCAGGCAGGCTGCTCTTTGATCGTGCCCGCTCCAGCTGACTCCGAAGCCCCCAAGGACTCTGCCTTGCAGTCCTGGACCCTTATCTGGATTCTCGGAATTCAGGAAGGATGAAAAGGACACTCAGGGCTTGTGCCTTTCCTGGACTTCACCACAGTGTAACACAGTACATGCTTTCCCGGACTACAATACAGAGGTTGAAGACAACATACCCCAGACCCTGAGGGAGAGCTGACAGATAGGGGATGGGGAACTATTGGGCTTGGTTTTAGTTTATAGCCTTTTGGGGAGCAAGGGACGTGCTGGGTGTCATGAGAGAACGGGGTTCAGAGCAGGAGCGCTCCCAACCCTCCGCCCCCCAGGATTGGAATATTGTGAATAAAGACCTGTTTTTCTGAGCACTCATTGTTGGGTCATGCACGGAGGCACCACGGGAACGGCCTCGCTTTGCTCCGTGACGGCTTTCGGAATGAGACTGACAGGAAGTGGTGGCGGCTTAGACCAGGGGTCGGCTCCGCAGGTGCTGAGAGGTGATGGTTCTGGATATATTTTTGGCTGTTAAGCTGGTAGCATTTGTAGACATACTGTGACGGGTTTGAAAATCAGGCAGCTTTTATCATAGAACGATGGCAATATCTTTTTATTGCCTTTCCAGTGAATTCTCTTGCCCCAGCCCTCTCTTCCGCACAGATACACACAGGCCTTCCCAGGAGAACCCCCACACATTTTGTTAAATATGAGCCAAAACTAATGGGTGAGCCCTCCTATGCCATTAGCAGTCATTAGAAGACAAAGCATAATGCTTTTCAGTCAGCCCTATTTTTTAGCTTTTTATTTTGAATTAATCATGGTCTCAGAAGTTGGAAAACAGCAAGCACAGGTGTCCCGTATATTCAAAAAACTCTTCTCCCAGTTGTAACTTCTTGCATAGCCGTGCAGTACATTACCCAAGCCAGAAGGCCGACACGGTTAAAGCACTGCTGAACGAGATTATGGACCCGACTGCAATTTCACCAGCTTTTGCACACCCTCATTTTGCCTACTGTGTATTTCTATATGGCATTGAGGGCAGCCTTTTGGGTTTCAGGTGGAGTTATTGTTACCGAGTAACTCTCCTGCACTCAGGCAAACCATTGTTGGATTTATTTATTCCTCTCCGTGTTTATATGCTAGGTAATACGCGAGGATTATTAGTGGTAAGAAGTGTTCCCACGATGGCTTTTCTGCAGCATGGATTCCCCCCCCTTCTGTATTTTTTCCCCTGTGCTTTCCTTTCTTCTTTCCTTTCTGTGTCTAGTACTGACAAGGAAAGGGTGGGAAGAGGGGTGTTTTAAATTTAAATTTGAACAACAGAAGGGTGGCTTTGAGTTCTCCAGTATGAATAAACTTTAGGAGCCCCATTTCCTACTTAGTAAAACCTATAAATGCAGTTTTTTTCGTTGGTAAAAATAAATGTTTTGTTTCTGTCACATATTAGAATTCTCTTATCGTCATTCATATTTTAAAATCATATCAATTCATTGTTTTTCTTATTGTGGCTTCCCATTTATGGACAATTTTGTATTCAGAGCAGTGTTTAAAGAGAAGGAAAGAATAAATTGGATCAGGAGCAGAAGATTTTGGCAAGGTGCATAATAAATAGTCCCTGCGTATCTTGAATGTGACAATTCCGACCTGTGTGGCCTTGCTTAATTCCTCGGTTTCCCCTCTGAGATGGGAATAATGTAAGAATCAACTTCATAGGGTTATAATAAAGACTATTTGTAAAGTATGTAGAATCGTGTCTGACGCATTGTGACATTACCGTGTTTATTAAAAACAAGTTTCTCAGTGTGGATTTACACTGGTGTTAGTAAAAAGTGGTGTGGAACAGAAAATATGTTAATCTCCTTCAATTCATTTATTTCTTTGAATAACTTTAATAGAGTTAACACAGTACAGTACTGTAATTTAGTATAAATATGGAATCTCTTCGGTATTTATATAGGTAAAGTTACAATTTTAACACTTGGTCAGTGTATAAAGAAGGGGGATATTCTTGGGAAATTTTGTTTAATTCTAGATTTTCAATTCCGAAAACAACTATTCTTTTAATAGATGCTTAAGAAATTGTCATCTCAGGATTTTTTAGAGAGAGGTTGTATAAATTGATAGCTTTTCAATGCGTTACTAGAACAACAGCCACGACTTACTATCAGCAGAGATATTGAAAAGGGTAGGTTTTTAGCCTGTTGCTGCTAGTTTAATGATTCAGACTTTTACTGGTAGTACTCCCTGCATGATTGATTACTTGTCTTATTTATTTGGCCCTTAAGTGCCACCGTTATTATTGGCTACATACAGTGTCTCCCATCTAGATAAGTTTTGAAAAGAGTAAAAACATAACTAAATACCAATTTCATACTGGTGTTTTCTGGGCAGGAAGTTTTCACCTGTGTGGGGCTGGTGGGTGGAGCTAGACTGGGGAAGCCTGTTCTGCAAGTGTGAGCTGGAGCTGGGTGTGTTGCTGTGGTGTTGCAAAGCCGGACGTGCTGGGAAGGCAGGATTTAGCTCCCGACGGCGAGAGCCCTCCCCCCACACAGCCGGCTAGGCTTCATTCAGGACCAGAAGCAGGCCACGGAGACCGCTCATGAGGGTCCTGAACACAGCGTGGGAGCCTGAACGTGCTGTGGAGGTTTGATGTGGAGTTACCCTGTGCCTGAAAAGGGCCGAGCCAGAGAGATTGTGATTCATGCCGTTCGGGTTTGCATGGAAGGCAGAGCTGTTGTATCCTGAGGAGTCAGCTGAGGAATCTGTGCCTAAGTGCCATCGTTTGGAATAATCTTAAGTATCGATCCTAAAACCTGTGCCACAGCAGAAGGTAAGGTACTTCAATCAGTTACTCAAACGTTTACCTCCAGTAACATTCAGAATGTTTCACTGAGACTATCTTTACTTTATATTTGGGCACGTGTGTCTTTGGTTGCTTTTAAGTGAATGGTTAATTTTTGGATTATCCAGAAATTGAATAACTGAGCCTTAATGTATGTAGAGAAATGATCATTTTTTGAAATAGATTGTTCCACATACTTATTGGGCAGTGTATCTCTTTCCTAGTCAGGCATTACTCATTTTTCTGTTTGAAATCTGCTTATTTCTTAATACTTTTCTAGACCTGAGGTTAATGTAGAGAAGTTTTCGAGATTAAAAGAACCTACCTTTCTTTCCTAAGCCACCAGTATATATCATATTATAACTTATTTCCTGGTGGGTTAATATTTCACAGGCAGCACTGATTCACTAAAAAGATCTTGGAAGACTGTTGGAAGAAGCTGTTCAAATTAACATAAGGGAGTAATCCTGCTGTTCCCTTTGAGTGTTGTGTGTTTTTTTTCCTCCTTGACATTAGTGAGGATAACCATCTCTATCCATAAAATATTTGTATTTACTCTTTTTCTTCTTGAAGAGATTTTTTTCACCACTAAGGTAAGTATTCCATATTTATACGGTGCTTCTATAGACCTCATCACTCAGATAACAGGGGCACCAGAATTCTCTCTGAATCACAGATCAGCCCCCTAGCCCCCCTGGCATGTTTGTTCTACTGTTAAGATGATATCAGTATTTTAATTTTCAGAACCATAAATGGGGCAGTTTCCGATTTTACACCTCTTTTTCATTGTCCGCTTAAAAAAGAAAAATAAAAAAGCACATGTAGCTCATCTGTTAATGGTTTGAGACCAGACTTAGCTCTTGAAAGGTATTATGTAGTAATACTTTATATGGTATTCAGTAGAAGAGAGCAGAAATCTAAGGTTTCTTGGGTTAAGTTTACATTTAAGACAATTGCTGGAGGAAGGAGTAGAACGGGATTCTGTGTGTATACCGGTCCTGAGAGACCTCAGCCCTGATTTAGGAGGTACAACCAGATTCACTTGAACCTGCTCTGGAAAGCCAACTCAGGTTGTGGTTAGCTCTATGCCATGGAGGCTTCTAAAAATTTTCAGAGCAAAGGTAAAGAAAAATTATTGTAATAAAAATAACCCCTGTTTATTGACACTTACTGAGTTAGTGTTTGGCATATATATAATCTCATGAAAGCATATAGTAACCCTGAGTGGTATGTATTATTATTGTCATTCTCATTGTATATTTGAGGGAATTGAGACTTAAATAGGCAGTTTGCTCAAGATCTTGCAAACTGGGAAGTGATTAGAGAGTGGACTCAAACCCTGAGGCTTATCTGCCTCAGAAGCCAGCGTTCTTGTTCCTCATGCTAAAGGTCAGGTCTTGCTGTAGGGCAAAATTCTAAGCTGTTTGTTTGCTCTTAATAGTCTTCATCATCCGTTCTGTGCTGTCCAAGTGGAAAAGCATTGCCCTCCAGCTCATGAAAGGGAAAGAAACCAACCCATAGAAGCAAACAAAAGCCACCTGAGATTCTATCAGTGTTCTCCACTGAGCTCCATAGCTTAATAAAGTGCAAAAAATTATATGACATCAAAGTGAACGTGATTACATTTTAATCTAATAAAAAATTTCAAGACGAGTTTTCACACTGTAAAGATTAAGGTTCTAAATTTTCAGATTTCTAGAAATTCATGTAGTACTTTTGATAATCCTCTTACCTTTGATATTACTGAATTCCTAAGAATGCATAATTATTGTATTTTAATTTTTATAAGAGAAAATATATAATTTTTTTCCTGCAATAGTACTAGTTTTTAAACTTTTATCAAACAATACTAGTTCATCTTAGAAAAAGAACCCAAATTATTTTAAAATCCTTAGCAGAGATGCTTTCATAGCTTCTATTTTATAACCATCCCAGCGTGTTAAGAGTCCTTTAGTGTCAGCAATTTATATCCATCCACATCATGCTTCCTCCTACTCTCCTCTGCTAAAATGCAAATCTTTTTGTTCTGTATTTAGAAATGCAATTAGTCAGAGTCTTATATAACTGAGGTGGTAAAGTTACCAAGTTAATTTTTTTTTTTTTACAAAGTTAAGGAACAAAACCAATCACTATTTAAATTTCTAATTTAAATTAAAAAATAAAAATTAGTATCTTATTTTAGCAAGATAAATGTGTGACTTATTTATATCTCCCTAAAATCATGCAAGCTAAATTTGAGCCCTCTTTGATTTCTATTACTGAAGCTTATAGCTCCTGGAAAAGTAAATATATAATGTAAATAATAAGAGTGTCTTATCTCAACCTGGTGACCATTTTCCCAAGGGAACTGTAATGTTTAAGGTCTAAAATATCATGTCCTTTCTAATGTATAACTTTTGGTTTCATTCTTAAGAGGAAGAGATACATTTTTCCTCAAATATCCAAATATTTCAGTTAACCGCAAGCATGTCATGACACATAAGTGTTGTGCTGAATATTCTGAAGAAGCAGTTTGCTGCTTGCTTTCTGCTTCTCTTTTTCCAAGGGAATTGTTCTTATCTTTTCTGTCTGAAAAGCTCTTTAAAATTTAACTACAGATTTATTTTTTAGATCCCTAGTGTCATCTCTTTGCAGTCTGGTTAGTAAAGCCTTTGAAATGCCTCGTCTTCTCTCTCATAAGTAAATGGAAACCAATTTGACTTATGTAACTGTTAGAAGCTTTGTAACTTTCCATCAAGAGCCTTTACTGTCAATGTTATTTTTAGTTTAGCATTGCCTGTACATGACATTTCTCAAATACCTAGGTTGCTTCCTTTGAGGGTGGAATGTTCAGATATCAAACTGTGACATGACAGTCGTCCACATTCTGGAACCTCATCCCTGGGCTGGTCCCAGATATTTTTTCTGGTTGTTTCTTGCAGCTGTTACATGCATCAGTTAGAGACTTGTGTTTTCTCTTCCAAAATTGTTGATGGTCTTTTGATAAAAAATGATTATGTACTTTCTTCCACATATATTCGACAGTGTATTATGATTTAATACTCAGATTTACCTAAAGATTTTCTTGGACATTGTGAGATGGTAAGACGAGATGAAATCCAAGGCTGTAGCTGCTGTAGTCTTGCTTTAAAAATTGGAAGTAAACTCAACAGTTTCTAGAAAGGCAGGGTTTTGCATTTTGATTATCACCCTGGTAGAATATAAGTTTTCAGAAGTTCAGCACCTATCGATACTATTTACCTCTTTTTCTCTTACTAGCGTGAATTCTTAAACGTAGTTCAAAAATCAACCTCTATTAAGGATATGGCATTTTCTAATAAAAAACAGTATTATAAATGACCTTTATACCATTCACCAAGGTTTTCCTAGCAAGTAAATCAAGGAAACAAACAGTATTGTATTATATGATGTGATCAACAACTGTGACTAGCTTTAAAGATAGTACGATTATGCATTAAGTCCTGAAAATAGTTATAAGCATGCTGTATGAGTTAGTTATTAAAGTACCCCTTACTATTCTAAGTTTTCATAGGGAAAAATAAATAATTTAATTTAATTTAATTTTAAAAGTGCTAAGCCTAATGTATTATACATAAAACAATAACATTTAACAATGAGCTTTCTATCTTAAAATTTTATACTAGCCCTTTCAAAATGAATTAGAAAGCCTGATTTCTTTTTTTGGCACTGCTTGCCAATGAAGTTTTAAATGATGTCCTTTTTTTACCTCCTGATAAATTTTCCTAATGCAAAGACATTTCCCCCAGACTTTAGAGCTTTCTTTGCTTTATACTTTCTCATGATTTCATGATTTTTCATGATATCTTAAATATTTTCACTGAAATTTAGAATTCATAAATTACTTGGTTAAACTGTTTTGTTTTGTTTTTTCATATTATTAAACTGTGATCTAAACTGGTTAATTACCTTGTCTAAAATCTTACAAGTTATTGGCAGAATCAGGACTAAAACCTTATCTCCTGATTTTCACTAGCTTATACCTAGCCGATAATAGGCATCATTGGATGGACGACCTTCATCATACTTATCTGTTTTATTATTGGAAAGGCATAAAAGCTTTCAGTTATTAGACCATTGGTTCAAGGATGTATTTCTGAATCTTCAAGTAGAATTGCTAACATTTTATGCTTACTAAATATTTTTACCACATTCAAAGCTCTATTTTTAGATATTACAGGATAGCACCAGATACATTAATAAAAAGGAACTGAAATACATGTATTAAGTCATCTTGACTTAAAGCTGGATAATTAGAGAAGAGAGGAAATGTATAGTGTCATTAATCTGATAACCCTTATTACATTTAGAAGTCATTACATTGAGTGTAATGGGAAGTTAATTAGATTTTATGTAATATACCTGTTCTTATGACAAACTATTACGTACTAAAATCTAGTGATCAGATACTGGTTTACATTTTGAATTTAAAACTAAATTTAGAGTGTGATGGTAACACAAACTGAGTTTAAAATAGCAAACCCATGTAAAGCACTGGAACATAATAAGCTCTCAATAAATGTTAACTAAACTATAATTATTGTTATATTACTGTAGTCTCTGGATTTTCTTTCAATTTTTGTTGGATATCTGGTTTAGGGTTCAAGTTTTCTTTTTCTTCGTCTTGCTTTTGTAGGAGGGAAGGCCGATCTAACACAAGATTGACCAGAAGATTTACAGAGATAAAAATAGACTCAGTGATAGAATTTCTTGCATGTGTCCTTATTTCATCAAATAAAAACTTACTCTGAGTGTGGTTCATAAGAAGTTCCCTTACTCTGATTTGGATGGTGTTTTTCGTAAAGACCAAAAGAACACATTATCAAAATTATTTAGTTGTATTTTCCATTACTGGCTTTAAGAACTTCCTTTATATCATTATTCATCCTCAATGCTTTATTTATATTAAAGCTCTATTATATTGTGAAAGAGGGAAAGGTACAAGATGTTCTATATTTTAGTTACTGGAAAAAGTGTTTTTAGTTCAGTTGTTTAACTAATATTTGAGCCACATGTTAGAATCTTGCTCAACTATATAGAAATTTGTCTTTAGAAGGTTTGTGGATCATAGATTACTTTCTGAGTCCATTTAAACTAATTTGATATACTCAACGCTATAAACCAAGTAAGAGTGATGTCACAGTTGTCTAGCATGAGTGCTGACTGAATGGCTTCAAAAGCTGTATTGCTTAGGTGCCCAGCGATCTTTGTTTTTATGATTGTGTTTTCTTTACTAAAAGTCACTTCTGATATGTGTACCGTATTTCTATGTTTTTCCAGTTTCTAAGGGAATTTTGCCATGGTTTAAGGCTTTAGTTTTTTAATTTGCTACTTGCCTTCTCAGGTCTTCTCTACTCATTTATTCCTTGCAAAGGGCCCAGGGGAAGTAGGAGTCAAGAGGCTGACTCATCATATAAGTAGAAGTGAAGAGGATGACTTACCATATAAGTGTAAAAGCAAGATTTTTAACTGCATATAAATTTAGTTGGCCACATTTAAAATTTAAAAATAAAGAAGACAAAAGAAATGGTCATCTTAATAGTTGCAGAGAAATCATTTGATAACAAGTTCAACACTTGTTCATAAATATCTTAGAAATCAGAACTGGGGAATTTCTTGAAAATGTTTGTACCCCAAAACTTCAAGAAGATTTTATTCTTAGTAATGAGACATAAGAAACAATCTATTTAAAGTCAGGAAGCAGATAATCGTTTATTGGAGGATTAGTGAAATTAGAAAAAAAGAAATAAAAGGATTGGAAAGGAAGAAGCAAATCTATGTTCTTGGCAGATGATTGTCTACAAATCCAAAAGAATCTACAGTCAAATTTTTAGAAGTAATAACAGAATTAAGCAGGGTTGCTGAATAAAAGATAAATAACAATGCCAACAACAGCACTTAACATTTAATAAGCTTTTTCTATCTAGCACTAAGTGTTTTATACTCTTATTTAATCCTCATAACAATCCTATTAGGTGACCTTGGATAAGGAAAAGTATCTAAAAGTATGGAAACCTGTATTTTTTGACATGCAAAATTTTATACAATAAAAGATAAGCCACAAACATGGGGAAGAGGTTTATAACATGTATAATTGACAAAGGATTTATTTTCAGATTAAAGAATTTTTGACTGTCATCAAGAAAAAGACAACCAAATAGTAAAATGGGCAAAGGGTTTGAACAGTTATTCCACTGAAGAGGAAAATTGAATGGCCAGTAAACAGATGAAACAATGCATAACTTATTAGCAAGTACAGAAGAGTTTTGAAAAGGAATAAAACTCCGTACTGATCAGACTGGCAAAAAGGGAAGAGTTCTGATAGAACTAAATAGGACAAGAAATGAAGACTGGTGACCCAGAATATATTCGGTGGGAACATAAGTTGGTAAATCATTTTAGGGACTGTTTTTATGAAATTGAAATATGATTGAAAATTAAATACAACCCAACAGTCCTTCTCCTAAATGTGAATGCCAGAATTCTCTCACTGGTGCCCAGGGAGACACTGCTGACATTTTTTAATGCATTGCTGAATTTAATAATAAAAACTTGGCCCTGGCTGGTGTGGCTCAGTGGATTGAGTGTGGGCCTGTGAATCAGAGGGTCACCGGTTTGATTCCCAGTCAGGGCACATGCCTGGGATGCAGGCCAGGTCCCCAGTTGGGGCTATGGGAGAGACAACCACACATTGGTGTTTCTCTCCCTCTCTTTCTTGCTCTTTTCCCCCCTTCTCTAACAATAAATAAATAAGTAAATGAATAAAATCCTTAAAAATATATTAAAAACTTCGAAACCCTCTAAATGGCAGTCCACAGGAGAATGAAAATATAAGCTGTGGTATATATACTTGTAAGGGAATACTGCAGTGCAGTTAAAATGAATATCCTGAGCCACAATTATATATTCTCAAAATTTATAATTTTGAAGGTTTGATATAGTATTGATTTCATTTCTGCAAATTTTAAAAACATGCAGAAAGATAGAAAATATTATTTATGGCTACATACATGTGAGTTAAAGTATAAAAACATACATGGAAACTTAAATTTGGAATCTAGTTTCTCTAAAGAGAATTGGGGGAAATGCACAAGAGTTTGGCTCTCACTGTAGTGCTTTAATTTTTTTATTTTTAAAAAAGGGAAAATAAATCTGAGAAAGTAGTATGGTTAAATGTTAAGAAGTGAAAAAACTAGATGGGTACATGGATATTTGTCATATTCTCTTAAACTTTTCTTTATAAGCAAAGAATTGAGTAAGTTTTATAAATTTTTTTTACTTTGGGCTTTAACATTTCTGTTAGCTTCTTAGCTCTTGATTACCTAGGATAATCGTGATCCCCAGGCCTATTTCTTCGGGTTGTGTTTTTGAATTAGTTTGTCCTGAAAACAAGCTCTAAGGGCTATATTAGGTCATACAGAGCAAGCGCAAGGTACAGGCCAGTAGCCTTCGCAGTAGTAACCAGGTTAAAACTAAGCATAATACAATAGGATTTTTTGTCTCAGCAGTTTTTTTTCTAAATTCAGTTTTTGGATATTCTTTTGAGAAGATTTTTCTTTTTAATCCTCACCCTAGGACATATTCACTGATTCCAGAGAAAGAGGAAGGGGTGGGGGTTGGGGGGGCAGAGATTTTGAGAGAGAGAGAGAGAAACGAACATTGATGCGAGAGAGAAACATCAATTGCTTGCCTCCCTTACTCGCCCCAACAGGGATCCAATCCGCAGCCCCACTGTGCGCCCCGGCCAGGCTGGGCTGTTGCAGAGGCTGTGCCCTCCCTGCTCCGCTGCACCCTTTTGGCTGGGAATGTGGGCTCCGCGGAGGTGTCTGGGTAGTCAGGGTTGTGGGTTCTGTCTCCTTACCATCCCACCTTCGCCACATGTGCCAACACGCCCACCGTCAGATGTACCACTGTGTGCATCTTTCAGGAATCTGCCCGCTGAGCAGAGGAACCGTAGTTGTGTTATAAGTGTCCTACTAGTTGTAGATTGAAGGGGCTATAGATACAAGGAGGTCTGCTCACTCTACCAAGGTGCTCAAAATATTTCAGAGTATGCAACAGAGACTTAGAATTGGGGTAGCTATAAGAGACCCTTAAATTTCATGTAGTTCAGTGGCCTATACGTCTGTTAAATTTCCACCAAATGGTCATTTAATCTGTGTTTGAAAACTGAGCGAAAAAGAAGGATTTGGGTACAATTGTGAGAATCCATTGGGCGTGCGACAGATTATTACACTCATACTTCATTATATCCTAGGTTTCATCAGGACAAATCCTCAAGTATTATGCTTCCCACCTCTACCCCCGCTTTTTGTCTGATTGACTCTGACTTTATTACAGATCTTAGAATGTGATGCGTGTAATCAAACAAACATAATGCCAAGGCCGCGATCTGGCACAAATCATCTTCCCTTAATTGCCTGAGAAATTAATTCAAACCCAGAGTTTTCTCAATCTAATTTAGGGAGGTTTTTGAGACCCAATTTAGAGAACTCTAGTTTAGGTGAAATATTATGAGAAAGTGAAAATTCTTTTTTTTTTTAATATTGATTTGAGGGAGAGAGAGAGACATCAATTTGTTGTTCCACTTATTCATGCATTCATTAGTTGCTTCTTGTATGTTCCCTGACCCGGGGTGGAACCCACAACTTTGACATACCCACAACTTTGGCATATGGGGACCATGCTCTAACCAACTGAGCTACCAGGCCAGGGCAAAATTCTTTGGTTTTGCTGGAGAAATAATACACTTGTGTAATTGAAAACACCCAGTGCCCACTTTTCTTTTTTTTTTTTAATTTTTTTCTTTTTTTTCTTTTTTTTTTTATGCCCACTTTTCCATGTCAGAGTTCACTAATGGCTTACTGAACTGTATGTTTTTAATGTACCCCTATAAACAGGTTATTGGTGTCGTAAAGATTGGCCTTGCAGATAATAAGTTGTGTCATACTGCTAAAGCCTTTTACTGCTGGAAAGACGAGTTTGGTTGGGTTTGTCTCAGGTTTGCAGACATCAAATCTATGTTGTCTAAATAACATGGAAAAAGTTAACATTGGGGCACATGTGGCATTTTAACTCTAGGGAAATTGAATATAAAATGCTATGATTTGATTTTGTTGAAGTATTGTTTTGTGTTTTATTCTTGATTATTTTATCTGTGGAAATGTCATTGTTATCATTTTCACTTCCCTAATCATTTGGTAGACTTTAACCTTAAGATCCTTAACTGCCGCATTTCAGTGTTCCTCTGTTGAAATGTTTCTGTAAGCACTTAACTGTCTAAAACCAAGCCCCCTTTCTGCCTTCCTCAGTGGGAGCCTTGGGATATTACTGACAGTGTTTCAGACTTCTCTTCCTCAAAAGGTAATTTTACTAACCAGTTTACTCATTTGCTATGAGGCAGTGTGTGAGAGACAGTGTACGTATCTAAAAATAAGCTTATTTTGGCCATTTTATTGTCTTAAGAAATGAAAAGAAAATATAAAATTAAGGCATTAATATGAAGAGACATTTATATTGGAAAGTATATTGGAACATAACTGAATTTAATATTTATATTAGTTTAAGTTTATCTTAGTTTATATTTATAAAGGTTTACATTTCTGATGCAGTGAAATTCATCTATCTTGACAGATAACTGATTAATTATGGATGCCAGAGCTCTTGACCGCAACTGTCTATCAGAGTGGATTAAAATGCCATTTATACAAAATAACAGCAACACAGACTGTACATGCAGCTTAATCTTTCTTTGAAATCTTAGTAATCATGTGAGATTGTATTCTAGTCACCATTATGAATATTAGTTATTACAGTGTCTCAGATTGGGGTATAGATTATTAGGGTGAGACCACACTCACCAAATTCTCGTGACAAGTTTACATTTAAAGTTCCCAGTTTATTTAGTGATGTTTTTGAAAAGGTGACAGAAGCAAGTTGGTTGCACAGAGTAGAAGCCAGGTTTCACATATATCAGCGGTTTCCCAGAACCCTCATTACCGTATGAAGGCACCGAGTTGCTCGTGACACTTTCCGCTGGTCTTAATTTTGTGTCTTATTGGAGCCTTTACTTGAGCCTTACATCATTATTTAGAAAAAAATAAATAGTCTTCACTCGAACAGAAGAGGATAGCCAGGTTTCCTCGTTCTGGAGCCAAACTTAGCACACCACAAGCGGCGCCCGAGCTCCCGGAGTCCTGGGAAGGCCCGCTGTTACCGGGCTGCCCTCTGACCAATGTGCTTCTGTTGTGTATGGGAGTTTGGTTGGCGGAGCATAATTAGAAATCGGCATCCTTACAGTTACCGTGGAATTGTAAATGTGCATATTTCCTGGTTAATGTATAATTAGTTCCAATCAGTAATTCCAGATAAGGTACTGCTAATGGATGTGAAAGAGGCACGCATACCTTTTTCTCTACTAGTGAAGATCCTGTTCACTATGGAAATCTACTCGTGCAGTTATTTAAGTAGCCTGTCTCCATGTGTACTGACAGTCATCACTCCCTTCCTTCTTCTCTTCTGGGGACTGTGGTTACGGACTTACATTTGTTAATTTTTTTACTGTTTCACAATAGGTTATAGTCGCTCTGTGCAGTGTTCGAATCTTTATGATGTCAGAAAGCTGCCCAGTGTTTGTTCAGCTCAGTCCTGCCCGCAGGGCTCCTGATGGGTGTGGTGTTTCCCATGCTTTCTGTCACAACGAAATGTTCAGTCCGACCTTGCTTTTCCTTCTGTCAACTAGCAAAAAAGCATTACTTTAAGGAGTCCCGGTTAATTTTATTGGGGAATATTTAGAAATTCAGATCTGAAACCAAAAGTGTTCATTGCACCTGGGATGTCATTGTTTCAAAGCCTTTTCAGTGGTTAGAGCTTAGGGAAGACGTACCACTTAATGGTGGGGGTACTTCTGAGAAATGCATTGTTAGGCGATTTCATTGTGCAGTTACCCCCACTTACGTGGTACAGTGTAGTGCACTCCACACCAGAAGTGTGTGGGATAGCCTATTGCTCCTGGGATGCAAGCCTGTACAGCATGTTCCTGTGCTGAATACTGTGGACACTTATACAGTGGTATTTCTGTATCTAAACAAAGAAAAGGTACAGTGAGAAGCATGGTATAAAAGAAGAGGATGGTACACCCGTGGAGTGCAGTTACTATGCACAGACTTGGCAGGACTGGAAGTTGCTCTGGGTGAGTGATTGGCAAGTGAATGTGAAGACCTAGGACACTATTGTCCACTACTGTCAACTTCTAAACACTGCACACTTAGGCTACACTAAGTTTATAAAAAGGAATTTTTATTCAATAATAATTGACCTTAGCAAACTGTAACTTTTTTTTACTTTATAAACTTTAAAAAATTTTATATTTCAATTACAGTTTACATTTAATATTACTTTGTATTAGTTTTAGGTGTACAGCACAATGGTTACACGCTCATATACTTTACAAAATGTTCCCGCGTTATCTCAGATACCCACCTGGTACCGTACACAGTTATTACAATATGACTGACTATATTCCCTGTGCTGTCTTGTAATTCTTTATTTGTAGTTCTTAATCCCTTCACCTTTTACACCACCCCCCCAACCATCCTCCTATCTGGCAAGCATCAATTTGTTCTCTAGATGAGTTTATTTCTGTTTTATTTGTTTTTATATTTCATGTATAAATAAAAATCATATGGTATTTGTCTGTTTCACTTAGCATGATACCTTCTAGGTCCATCCATGCTTTTGAAAATAGCAAGATTTCATTCTTTTTATGGCCCAGTAACATTCCACTGTATATATGTGCCATCACTTGCTTTTTATCCATTTTCTGTTGAGCCACACTTGGGCTGCTTCCATAGCTTGGCTATTGTAAATAATACTGCAACGAACATAGGGGCGCTTGTATTCTTTCAAATTAGTGTTTCAGGTTTCTTCAAATATATTCCCAGAGTGGAGTTGCTGGGTTATAAGGCAGTTCCATTTTTAATTTTTTGAGGACCCTCCATACTGTTATCCATGGTAGCTACACCAATTTCCATTCCCATCAGCAGTACATGAGGGTGCCCTTTTCTCCGCATCCTCACCGGCACTTGTTGTTTGTGGATTCGTTGATGATGGCCATTCTGACAGGTGTGGCGTGATAACTCATTGTGTTTAAATCTGCATTTCTCTGATGATTACTGATATTGAGCATCTTTTCATATGTCTATTGGCCATTTGTATGCCCTGTTTGGAGAAGTGTCTACTCAGGTCCTCTGCCCAGTCTTAAGTTAGATTGTTTGGGGTTTTTTGTGTTGTGTGAGTTCTTTATAAATTTTGGATATTAACCTCTTTTTGGATGTATCATCAGCAAATATGATTTTCCATTCAGTTGGTTTTCTTTTAATTTTGTTGATGGTTTCATTTGCTGTGCAAAATCATTTTAGTTTGATGTAGTCCCATAAAAATTTCTTTCCTTTTGTTTTCCTTGCCC
The DNA here is from genome assembly GCF_987537825.1 of Furipterus horrens. NCBI lineage: Eukaryota > Metazoa > Chordata > Mammalia > Chiroptera > Furipteridae > Furipterus > Furipterus horrens. The sequence continues at coordinate 24,123,107 of NW_028327181.1, read as the reverse complement.
AAGGAGATACATCAGAAAAAAAAAATTGCTAAGAAAAATATCAGAGACTTCAGTGCCTATGTTTTCTTCTTTGAGTTTTATGACTTTGTTTCTTACATTTAAGTCTTTAATTCATTTTGAGTTCATTCTATATGGTGTAAGAAGGTGGTCTAGTTTTATTTTTTGCATGTATTTGTCGAATTTGCTCAACACCATTTATTGAATAGACTGTCTTTACCCCACTGCACAATATATTCTTGCCTCCTTTGTCATAGACTAACTGATCATAAAGGCATGGATTTATTTCTGGGCTCTCTGTTCTATTCATTGGTCTCTGTGTACCATGCTGCTTTGATCGCTATAGTCTTGCAGTATAGTTTGATATCAGGTAGTGTAATACCTCCAACCTTGTTCTTCTTTTGCAAGGTTGCTGTATCCTTTTGGAGTCTTGTAGTTCCACATAAATTTTTAGATTATTTGTTCTAGTTCTGTGAAAAATACCATTGGTATTTGGATACGAATTGTGTTGAATCTATAGATTTATTTGGGTAGTATGGACATTTTAATGATGTTAATTCTTCCTATCTATGAGCACGGTATGTGCTTCTATTTATTTGTACCTTCTTCAGTTTCTTTCTTTAGTGTTCTATAACTTCCTGAGTACAGGTCTTTTACCTCCTCAGTTATATTTATTTGTAGGTATTATATTGTTTTGATTCAATTGTAAATGGGGTTGTTTACTTAGCTTTTTTTTTCTGATAATTCATTATAGGTATGTTAAAATGCAACTGATTTCTGAATATTTATTTTGTGTTCTGCTACTTTGCGAAATTCATCGATCATTTCTAGTAGTTTCTTGTTAGAATCTTCAGGGCTCTCTACATACAGTGTCATGTTATCTGCAAATAATGACAGTTTTACTTCCTCTTTTTCAATTTGGATGTTCTATTTTTCCTGAGTGATTGCTGTGGCTAGGACTTCCAGTACTATGTTGAATAAAAGTATTGAACGTGGACATCCTGTCTTGCTCCAGATCTTAAGGGAAACACTTAGATTTTCCCCTTTGAGTGTAATGTTGGGTGTGAGTTAGTCATATATGGCCTTTATTATGTTGAGGCATGTCCCTCTATTCCCACTTTCCTGAGAGTTTTTATTATAAATAGGTGCTGGATTTTGTCAAATGCTTCTTCTGCATCTATTGGTACTATCATATGAATTTTATAATCTGTTTTGTTTACATGGTGTGTCATGTTAATTGATTTGCATGCAGATACAGAACCAACTTTGCATCATAGGAATAAATTTTTCTTGATCGTGGTGTATGACGTATTTAATGTATTGATGACTTTGCATTGTTACAGTAATATTTTGTTGAGGATTTTTGCATCAATGTTTAACAGGGATATTGGCCTATCATTTTCTTTCTTTGTAGTGCTTTATCTGGTTTTGGAATTAGGGTAATGCTGGCCTTGTAAAATGAGCTTGGGCATCATCCCTTCTCTTGAAATTTTTATAGTAGCTTGAAAAGGTTAGGTGTTGGGTTTTTTGTTTTTGTTTTTGTTTTTGTTTTTGTTGTTTTGACAAATGTTTGGTTAAATTCGCCTGTTACACCATCTAGTCCAGGGCTTCTGTTTGTTGGGAATTTTTTTATTACTATGATTTCATTAATTGAAATCATTTTTTTCAGATTTTGTTTTTTCTGTATTTAGTCTTGGGCGTTTGTGTGTTTCTAGGAATTTATTTACTTTCCAGGTTATTTAATTTTGGCATATAATTGTTCATAATACTATCTATTCCTTTGTATTTCTGTGGTATCAGTTGTTACATCCCTTATATTTTATTTTAGGAGGTTCTCTCTTATTTTCTTCATGAGTCTCGTTAAAGGGTTGTCAATTTTGTTTATCTTTTCAAAGAATCACTTCTTTGTTTCATTGATCTTTCATATTTTTTAGTCTTTATTTCATTTATTTCCACTCTGATATTTTTTGTTTTTTTCCTTCAACTCACTTGGGCTTTCATTGTTGTTCTTTTTCTGGTTCCTTTATATGTAAGGGTAGGTTTTTTATTTGAGGTTTTTCTTGTTTCTGGAGGATTGCTATGAATTTCCCTCTAAGGACTGCTTTCACTGTCGTACAGATTTTGGATTGCTGTGTTTTCATTTTCATTTGTCTCAGGATAGCTTCTGATTTCTTCCTTGATCTCTTCGTTAACCCTTTCATTGTCCAGGAATGTGTTTTTTAGCTTTCATGTGTGTGTGTTTTCCAGTTTTTGTCTTGTAATTGATTTCTACTTTCATATCATTGTGGTTGGAGAAGATGCTTCATTTGATTTTAGTCTTCTTAAATTCATTGAAACTTCTTTTGTGTCCTAACATGTGGTCTACCCTGGAAAATATTTTATATCCACTCAGGAAGAATGTATATACTGGGATAAAATTCTCAGACAATATCAAATCTCTCTGCTCAAATGTGTCATTTAAGGCCACTGTTCCTTGTTGGTTTTTTTCTTTGGAAGGTCTAGCCATTGATGTTAATGGGGTGTTAAAGTCTCCTGCTATGATTGTATAACTGTTCATCTTTACCTATATGTCTATCAATATTTCCTTTATATATTTGAGTGCTCCTATGTTGGGTGCATAAACATTTACAAGGATTCTATCCTCTTGTTGTATTGATCATTTTATTATTATATAATATCATTTTTCTCTTTCATTATAATTTTGTTTAATAGTCTATTTTGTCTCATATAAAGTATTGCTACTGCAGCTTTTTTATTCTTTAAAGTTTGCATGAAATATGTTTTTCCAACCCTTTAGTCTGTATGTCTTTCAAGGTGAAGTGAATCTCTTGTAGACAGCATGTGTATGGGTCCTATTTTCTTATCCATTCAACTACCCTATGTCTCTTGATTGGAGTATTTGATCCATTTAAAGTGATTATTGATAGTTATGTATTCATTGCTGTTATTCAACAGATGTATGTTCTTTTTTTTCTTCCTTCTCAAAGAAGTCCCTTTAATATTTTTTGTAATACTGACTTAGCTTTTTCTTTTCTGGGATTGTTTTTATTTCTCCTTCTGTTCTAAGTGATAGCCTTGCTGGATATAGTAGTCCTGGTCGTAGGTCCTTTTTTTCATCACTTTGAATATTTTGTGCCAGTCATTCTGGCCTGATATGTTTCTGTTAAGAAATAGGCTGACAGTCTTATGGGAGCTCTCTTATAGGTAACTCTTTTCTCTTACTGCTTTTAAGATACTCTGTTTTTAATCATTGCCATTTTAATTATGATGTGTGCTGATAAGGGCCATTTGGGGTTCATCTTGTTTGGGACTCTGTGTTTCCTAAACTTGAGTGTTTTTTCTTCACCAGGTTAGGGAAGTTTTTAGTCATTATTTCTTCAAATACGTTCTCAATTCATTGCTTACTCTCTTTATCTTCTGGTACCCCCCGTGACACACATATTGTTACTCTTAATGTTGTTCCAGGTGTCCCTTAAACTGTCTTCAATTAATTTTTTTTTCTTTTTGCTGCTCTTATTGGGTGTTTTCTGCTACTCTGTCTTCCAAATTGCTGATTCAATCCTCTGCTAAGTGTAATCTGGTGTTGATTTATTCTAGTGTATTCTTTTCAGATATTCTAGTCTTCATTTCTGACTGGTTCTTTTTTATGGTTTCTATGTTTTATTTTTATGCTTGTTTTTTTCTTTTATTTTTTTTTGAAGTTTTCATTGAGTTCATTAATTGTTTCCCTAAGTTCCTCGAATATCCATATAACCATCGTTTTGAACTCCATGTCTGGTAGATTGCTAGCCTTTATTTCAGTTAGTTCTTTTTCTTGAAATTTCCCCTGTTCTTTCATTTGGAAGAAGTGTCTTTATCTTGCCATTTTGGCTGCCTCTCCATATTAGTTTTTGTGTTTTAGGTATATCTGTTCTGTCTTGCAGACGTGACAGTATGGCTTTATGTTGTAGGTGTCATGTGAGGCTCAGTGGCCCAGTCTTTCTGATCACCTGAGCACTGTACTGCAAGAGTGCACCTTTGTGCGTTGTGTGAGCCCTCCCGTTAGAGTTGAGTCTGGATTGGTCCTGGCCTGTCTGGGTGGGGTTAACTTCCACGCGACTGATAATTGACCCTGACCACATTGTGTGAGCTGCTTTGTGAGGGCTGGCCCCATGAAGCAGAATTTGCTGCAGCAGGGTCTGGTGCCTGCCAAATCTTCCCTTTGCGTGTGCCTTTTTGGAGCTAATAGGGTCATGCTCTCATGTGGTCTAAAGTCAGCGACTGGGTATGTTTGTTCAGAGCCTTTTGGGAGGGGCTCCAGTGCAAGTCAATGTCAGATGCTGCCTGTGACTGACCCTGGGTTACCTTTTAGGAGCTACAAAGTGATCCACAGTTGGCCACTGCTTTTGCTGGGCCTGGGTGTGCATGAGAGCAGTCAAACTGTGTCCCAGAGTCTCCTTCCACTAGTAACAGGGCTGTCAGCAAAAGAACCAAGGCACCACAAGATCAACTTTTGCCTGCAGGCTGACTGTTAATGCTCAGCTACTGAAGGAGCCTCTGTTGGTACATAACTTGTATGAGCCAGTTTCTCAGTAACTTACCAGGTGTGGGTGAGAGGTATTCCCCAGGTTAACAGAGATAGAAACTTGGTGCCACAGCTGGATCTGAGGCTACTCTGCAAAAGTCTCAGCGTACACCAGTGCCACCTGCTCCCCACCCCCACCCGGCGGCCTTGGGGAGTTGTCAGGGTGCAGCCAGTAGAGCTCACTGGTCTAAAATAGATTAAGGTTTGGTGATGTGCAAGTTGGGCTCTGCACAGAAATAGTAGCGCCTGTCCGGCTTGCAGGGGAAAATAGCCCTCATACTAATACCACGAAACTCAGTCTCTCCCTGTGTGTCTCTGACCCCCGCCCCCCGAGTGTCCTGGGATTTTCTGAGTGCTGTTAAAGCGACACTGCAGCATGGACCCAGGTTGACTGCAGCCAGCAGATTCCTCTGGAGGATGTGAGCTTGGCTAGGTGGGACCTCGGGGAGTTGGGAAGGTGGGGCTAGCACCTGTCCCCAGGCTGAGAGGGGAGTGCCCAACCCAGGAGAGATGGCATCTGTGAGCGGTTGGAAGAGAGACTCAGCACAGGGACACTGGCGGCTGTTCCTCCAGCCTCTCCCTGATGCCATGTAACACAATCTCTGTCCGTGTCACCCCGGGGCAGACAGAAAGCTGGAGCCCGTGGTAAGTGCTCCCGAGTGTGATTTGGGGCGCTAGCCCTTTAATGGGGCACCTAGGTATCCAGCAGTCCCCGTTCTCACCCAGGTGGATGGAATGCCCGCTGATTTTCACACCAGATGTAACATGGGTCATCTTCCCAGTACTGGTGCTTCAGGCTGAGGAGCCCAGCGTGGGGCTGAGACCCCTGCTCCTCAGGGCAGACGTCTGCAGCGGACATATCCCTCCGGGTTCTCAACTGCCGCATGTGGGTGCGCGTCCTGCCCTTTCCGCTTCCTCGCCCGTAGCCGTCTCAGCATGGCTTCTTCGGTGTGTTCTTACCCTTGACTTCTATTCAGTCAGTCCTCAGATGGTTCTCCAGGCTGATCGTTTTATAACTTAATTGTCATTTTGCTGTGGTCTTGGAAGGAGGTGAGTGTAACTGCCCCTACTCTGCCACCGTCTTGGAGTCCCCTGTAAACATTTTAATTTTTTTAAACTTTACAACTTTTTTGTAATATGACTTAGCTTAAAACACAAACATATTGTATAGCTGTACAAAAATATTTTCTTATATCCTTATTGGATAAGCTTTTTTCTACTTTTAAATATTTATTTTTTTACTTTTTGAACCTTGTTAAAATGAAGACAAACACATTATTCCAGGTTTACAGCGACAAGATCACCAATATCGCTGTCTTCCCCTCCACGTCTTGTCCCACTGGAAGGTCTTTGGGGGCACCAGCATGCACAGAGCTGTCATCCGTGATGACAGTGTCACTTTCTGGGATACCTTCTTTAGGACCTGCCTGAGGCTCTTCTTGAGGAGGTGTCGCTTTTTTAAGAAATATGACCATGGTCGTTTGCTTGGTTTTTGTTGGTTTGTTTGTTTGTTTTTTCATCAAAAATTTACATGTACCATTCAGTGTTAGAGGCCACGTTTTCAAACTTTTTAGGGAGCATGTTGAGATCTGCAAAAGCTTCTGTAACTGTTTCACTGTGAATTTTCTTGCGGGTTCTTCTCATGGGACCACTATCGTGTATGTGGCTTGTCATTGGCATGACTGTCTGTATTTTAATTTTGAGTTCGTGTTCACATTTCCAACTCAAAGGTTATATTACCTTCCTTTTTGACTGATACATTGGGGAAATTATGTACTTCATATTGGTAGGGAGAGAAACTACTTTTTTTAAAGCCAAACAGTAATACCTCTCTGCAGGTGTATTATAGTTTATTCAGCCAATTCCCTATTAATGCACATTTGGGTTTCTAATACACATATTGGTTTCGTCGGCAGCCGTCCGTCTCGAGAGACGATGGTGTAGCTTCTTAAGAGTCTATCTGCACCGCCGAGAATGGCTGTGCAGTCCGACTCGGGAGTGACACGGTATCTGTCTCCTCCCGTGTTGAATCGACATCTTGCGATGACGCTGAAGGTACAGAGCCTGGGCAGGGTGATATGGAGGGTCTGCTGTTGCCCATGCAGCAGACCCCCCCTCTCTTCGCAGCTGAAGGGTCCAAGGGAAAGACGGAGTCAATACAGCTTGGCTTCAGGTGCGCCGCAGGAGTTGCCGGTGTTGACTACAACGTCAAACCGCCTTAGGGACTCCGGCTCCGGATTTTCTGTCAGGGTTTACTCCCTTAGCCTTTCCCCTGAAGAGGTATGCCGCAAGGCAGCGGAGGTTTTTTGGAGTCAGAGTTTTCCTTCTCTGATGTACCCTGACTGGAAGATCGAACCAGCGACACTTAGCTCGCAGGCCGACGCTCAATCCACTGAGCTAAACCAGCCAGGGCCACATATTGGTTTATTTTTAAAGAAACCCTTAGAAAAAGTTTAAAGTATTAAGTCAGTGTGTTCTCACTGCATGAAATCCAAACTCTGTATTACGGCCTCCAGCACCTGGCCTTTGTAGACCTCTTCAGCCTCATTTCATACTCCGTACTGTCGTTTTTGCTAATAACTACGCTCCCATGTTCCAGTTCAGATATGACTTCCTCCCATCTCCCTGACCACCCTGTTCAATGTGGGTTTCTTTCCTCTTGTCGCTGTAGCTTCCTTCTATTTCCTTCCTAGCAGTTACCAGCATCCTACCTTGTGGTCTAAACTTGGGCAATATCGTACAGTGGCCAAAGCTTGGGTTTTCAGCTGGACCACCTGATTTCGAGTCCTAGTTATGTGACCTTGGCCATGGTAGTTAGCACTCTGTGGCTGAGTTTCTGTATCAAAATATGGGGATAATAATAGTATTTTCCTTATAGGAGTCTATGAGAAATGAATGATTAGTAAATATAAACACTTGTGTGGTTGCCAGCACTTAGAAATGTAAAATAAATGCTGAGTATTTTAATAGGACTTAATTGTTCATCATCTTTCTCCCCTCAGTGAACTCTGTGACAGCAGGCGACGGTCTCGCTTGCTCCACTCTGTAATCGCGGGAGTTGGAACAGTGCCTGACAGAGTGGGCATGTCCATATTTGTTGCTGAATGAATAATAGTTAAAATTCAATTCCCATTCCTTTGCAACATTCTTGGGAATCTGAGACTAAAAGAATGCTTTCTCATATACATTTCATACGATGCCAGAGGCAACAGATATTTTCATCAAATTCAGCCTCCAAATATGAATGCCTATCATTAACATGGATCTTGGAAATTCTGGACAATTATTACAGTTAGAAAAAGAAATCAGAAATTATTTCTATCAGAAATACCTTGTCCCACATCTGCTTTGATATAGTTACATATCCATGAAACCCAAAAGGATCAACTAAAATCCTTCTGAAAATGCCGAAAGTTTAGGAAATGATTGGATTTGAGCTATACATAAATAAATTCTTTTGTAGCATACTGGTGACCAACAGTTAAAGCCCTAATTGGAAAAAAGTATTATTCTATAAGAGTAGCAAAAATATGTAAAATGCCTACTAATTTCCCTAACAGTACGTATGTGTAATGTATATTTATAAAGAAGATTAGAAAACTTCACCGAGAAATATAAAAGGTTTAGAAAAATGATGACATGCCCCGATTCCAGGTGGAAATATTTTTGAAATTAAAATTCTTCCAAATATATAATTTTAATGTTAATATATTAAAATATGTAAATGTTAAATTATTACAAACCAAATTTTTTGCATTTTTTGTAAATCTTGTCAAAATTATTTTCAAATTTATGTAGGAAATGAGAGTAAACAGAAATGGTTTGATGGCCACTTTTTAACAAAAATTCATAACACACAACCTCCTAGCAGCTAGGGAGAATAAGTCATTCAAGGCCAAAACTTTTAATATAGTAATATGCTATGTGGGACATATTTCTGTAGTTACCCAAGTGTGCTATAATTATCTCACTAGCAGATAAGTGAGCATATTGATTTTATAGCAGGGAACCTCTGATACCAGAGAGATTGTAGTTTACCCAGAATTTCAAAGCATGTCAGAGATAGCATCAAAATTATACTGATGATTATAAGAATATTTTAATAATTGATATACAAAAACTAAATTTCCCACTTAATCTGTGTATAGTCTAGGATGATTGCCTTGTCCCACTTTGCCCAGGACTTTCCTGGTTTTAGCACTTAAAGTCTCTTGTCTCAGGAAACCTCTCAGTTATGGGCAAACTAGTTACAGTTAACTACCTCCGTATAGTTCATAAAAAAAGATGTTTATGTCTGTAAATAGTGTTTCACACAAATGAAGAGAAATTGATGGCAAATGTCTCATCTGGTCCATCTAGGCCACAAGTTACGTTTGGTGACAGAATTTTCGTAGGAGGCTTCATCAGTTCAAGGGATGTAAGATTTGAGTTCGCTCAAGAATCTATAGTAGGATTCAGTAAGGCTCCCAGCAATCATCTGCAGACTGAGTAGGAGGATTGAGGCCATGTGGTTTAGCAACTAATCTCTGAGCTCATGATATTTGTTGTATGATGAATTTTAGAGTGATTTACCCTGTAAGCTGCCCTTAGGGATTTGTTTGCATCCAGTTCTTTCACTGTTATCTTTCTAAAATATCAATCAGTGGAAATATTTTACTTTGTATTCATCTACTTATCTCTTACCTTGATCTACAAAGGATTTAAGGTTATACTGATATTTCGTATACTCTAGATGACTCTTAATAAAGATTTCATTTTTTTTTTATGTACGTGTTTTGTATTTACATAGCAATTAGTTTGACAAGTGTGTTCTGTAACATAATGGGATTGTCTTCTTGATAAAATTAAAAGAGGGCATTGCGTTTTTTGTTTGCTTCACTTTCCAGATTATAAACGCCATGAAAATTTCTAACTACCAAGTAAAATATTTTATAAGTCAGCTAGAAAGGAAAACAACATTTACTCCATATTAAGTCTTACTTATTATGAACATCTCCAAAGTAGTATATTCGAATAAAACTCAGGTGCCAGTCATAATCCTATAGCATCCATAGGTAATTGGAAAAATGGCTGGTTTGCCAAGCTTGATCTAGATGTCACAGATTATAATACTTAGATTTGCTCACACTCCCATGAAGTAAAATCACATACAAGTGAGATGAAAGTGCAAAATCGTGATGTTATTTAAAAGTAACTGTTTCCTAAATTCTGCTGAAAATTTCCTACAGAATGTAAAGTGTGCACCTAATAGGTTATTTTGCAGTCAGCCTGTTGAGATCTTCATTTCTTTTCACACTAAGTAAAAATGTAACCTCTTGTTACAACAAAGATATTTTCTCTTTGTTACTCTTTTTTAGTGTCTAAAAAGCACGGCAAGCTCATTACTTTCTTACGCACATTCATGAAGTCTCGTCCAACGAAACAGAAGCTGAAGCAGCGGGGGATCTTGAAAGAGAGGGTGTTTGGTTGTGACCTGGGGGAACACCTTCTGAATTCTGGTTTTGAAGGTAAAAACTAAATTTATAATCTTATAACTTCAGTTTTTAACCCCTCCATGTTGATGTTATTATAATCGATTATGACATAGATTAGGTAAGTTATATCTGTTTCATTTAGTTACGCACGCATGGAGCATTCTCGGGTACATCTCAGCTCTGGGGATAGCTCAGCGTAAAGAGAGCTAAGAACATACTTCGGCATCAGATATACTTCTGGTGTGTTTAGGAAGAGTAAGCCATTTATATAGAGGGCACAATAGCACTGTCAGTGTGCATTATTTTTGTATCTGTCCCGATGGTTTTCTCAGCCAGCTTTCCCTTCTCACGTTTTATTTTAAAATATTTATTGAATTTCTCTTTTGAAAAATAGAGTCATAGTTTTGAGGCTATAACTTTGATAGCTAAAATATTTAGTTCCCTTCTTCGTAAATCAAATTGGATGGATGAATGGAAGGGTAGGAGGAAAGCAAAAATAGGGCTTTCCTTCGATCTTTAAAAAAAAGCTCTTTCCTCTACCAGTTCTTGTAGAGATGCAAGAATAATATTAAAGAAGTATCTGAAGTACCAATAAATTTTGTTAAGTACCAGAAATAGATGATTTGTAAAATTCTGAATCCTGATGGGTAATACCCATTGTACTTTTTAAGACTGTTGATGAAAACCAGTGTAAATACCAATAAATACCAAGTTCAGATTAAGGCCTTACTGAATGCTTAATAAATACCAGTATACTTGTAACGTGAATTTCATGCAGCCTATGCCATGTTGCTTGAGAGAAAACAAAAAAAGTTGTCATTCCCAAACCACTGATAACGCATTACAGTTACAAAAAAAGGGGGGTACAAGAAACCCTGAGGATTATTTTTGCAATTAGTTAAGTACACATTGAAAAATAAGCCAATGAGCTCAGCAAAGAGCGTAGTTAGGGGGGGAATTGGTGACAGGATATGGGACATAAAAGCTTTACCAGATCCTGAAAACATTATTCAGGACTAGAATGTTGCTGCTGTAGAGAACGAGGTATGAAGAAAACAGCGCACAGTGTGCAGAAGTCATCCTTACTGTAGATAAGAACCCACCATTATGAAGTACAGGTTTAAAAACATCATGAGGAGGGAATGGCTCCTTATTAAATTTATTTTGAGATAAATAGGAATTTTGAAAAACAATTCTCACTTCATCACACTGAAAATTCCAGATATATAAATGAGTTAACTCTTTTAAGCTTGTAGAAATGCTAACATGTTATGGTTTTGTTTTGAGATCAAAGAGGAATAATAGCTTTCTCATATTAAAAAAATATAAAGGAAGAGGTGGCCTCAAATATGTAATTTCCATGTAATGAAAATAGCAAACGTAAAGGAAAAGTACCACGGACAGGGAAAATCATCCTTTTCTGGATATGATGAAATGCTTCTAATATAGTGCATGGGAATGTCGTTCAGATTTGTGAGAAAATTGAGGCCCTAAGTAGAAGACTGAAGAAAAATAAAAACATATAATTTCCACAAGGAGTTGGGTAGTAAACAAATTACAGAAAAGTGTTTAGGCTCATTTGTTGTAATCATGGAAATGTATCTTTAAGTAATTTTGAGATACCATTTTATATTGATAATATAATAAAGCTGCATTTCTAAATTATGATAATATTAATCATAATCAAATAGACAGCTAGATATTTCTCCAGCAAAAATGGGTTTATTTAGAAACAACAAAGAACTGCAATTCAGGACAAAGGAGGAGGATGCTTTTTTAATGGACTCGGGAGGGGCTGTCAAAAACCTAGTCTCCTGGAGGAAACTAAAAGCATGAATGAAGCGTAGTGACTCAGCATTGTCTGAGGTCTGGCCGTCTGCCCTGGGCTGCACTGTTACTGGGAAAGCAGGAGTCTTCCGCCTGCTGAGTTAGTCAGGTATCACTTCCTGTGATGGAAAAAAAAGTCACTTTTTGTTGGAGGTGCAAGGTATGTTTCTTCCCATTGGGGTCAGTATGTGTGTTAAGTGGCAGGTGCGTGAGAGTTTTCTCTCCTAGCCTCCTGACTTCGTGTTAAACAATAATTCTGTTTGTTAATTTTCACAATACCCAGTACTATTAAAAAACAGCAGCAGTTTTATCAATAGATAAAAATTGTTGGTTTGGGGTAGCTCTGTGAATCCCCCATAGGGATTTATCCAAAGGTTATATTTCAATAAAAACAAAAATTTTCATTATAATGAACATTTTTTGCACTATGTATGAAAGCAAAAAGATGGAATACTCACTTTTAGGGTAATTCTCTTCAAATTATAAAGTGTTAAAATTGTAAATTTAAATATAGCGTGGAAATTTGAAAAATGTTATCTATAAACAGTAAATTTACCTTTTTAAAAGTATGGATAATTAGGCAATAGTAAAAAGAATATAATTATGGTGGAGTATTATATGTAAAGACTTTGCAATTTTTTTCTTAGCTTTCCTGCTTTTTTTAATTAAAAAGAAGGAAAAATAGAAGAATATTAGACATTAATTTGTAGTCTTAAAGAGAACTCTCTTGCTAAAGGCTGATCCAGAGGTGAGTCTATTCAAGTGATTAGAAAAGAAAAAAGAAAAAAATGTTAATTTGTGACATGAGAGTGTAATTGTAATTTGATAAACCTTGAAGACTGAGGTCAGATACATTCTAGTTAGCATATTAAAATAATTTGCTTTTTGGAGATGGTAAAAAGTGAATAATAAATATTCATGTGAAGGATATCATTTGAATAGTCAAAGACTAAATTAACACAAAAAGAGAAACCTTTGAAGTTTATCAACTAAAATTTTAATTAGGAGAGAAAATGGTTTTTAATATTAAATTGACTTATTAGTTTGTCTTTGATGTCATAAATGTGTGAGAATTTGAATTTTTTAAGATTTTGAGACTATACACTATATAGATTGTAACTACAGTCATACCGTGTGTGTGCGCGTGTGTGTGTGGAGAAAGAGAGAGACTATTTCAAAGTCTAAATTAAAACAAGTAGAATTGAATATGTATTATATATGATATTTCAAAGTCTAAGTGAGAACAACTAGAATAATCCTGAGGAGAAAAAATGATATATCAGGATTATATATATAATTATAAGAAGAGAGGAGATATAAATATGGATAAGTGAATAATGTTTATAATCATTCTTTATGATTACCCTGTTTTAGTAGGGACTTTAAAATATAAATACAGTAGTCCCTCTCTATATCGCGGTTCACTTATCGCGGCCTCACTGTATTGCGGGATTTTTTAAAATGTATTTAATTATTTATCGCAGATTTTTCGCTATATCATGGGATTTTGCGGTACTGTGTACGTATGTTGTTAAAGTTACGTAGGTTTAAGAGTGTAGAATAAATGTAAGGTTCCCACTTCACGGGGGGGGGGGTCTAGAACATAATACCCGCAATAAGTGAGGGAATACTGTAAATAAATATATAAAATAGATTTTGTACCAGAGTTTTCTAAGAAGAAAGCCCATATCAGTATGGTTTTGTATGTGACTCATTCTCTGAATTGTATTTCTAATGAATAATGTTAAACTTTCCAAACTTTTGGGCGCCTCCCTGTTGGAGCAAAGACAGACCTGACCTGTTTCTTCTATACAGAGTGCTGTAAGGAGGCATGTAGGAGCCTGACAAGGCATTTTAAAAACTTTTTTTTTGTGACCTCTGGTACCAGAATACACTCAGGATGATCTTAACAGTGTCTCAGCTACCACAAATCACCATGCTTATAATTGAGTTGATTAAAGGTTTTATATCAGTTATTTACAGAATCAAGTTTTTTAAAAAATCCCCTACACGGCACCTTTTTGTGGATAGATCAGACTAATTTGTCATTTACTTGGGCATCCTTAATTATAGAGTCAAACACTTTTGTTTCTTTTTCTTTCTGTATATCTTTTTCCTTTTGTATTTCTTGTGGTTTAAGCTTGCTTGAATGAGATCATTAATATGAGGGAGTGTTTTCCAGTGTGTCTGCCATGCTCATTAGCTTTCACACACCAATTCAGCAAGTTTTAGTTGTACTCAGCGTTGCTGGTGCGTGTCCATTCTTAGTGAGTTTGATGGAGGGTGGATGCCAAGATTTAAAAACAAAACAGGTTTAATATCTGCAGCATTCATGCATTCCATAACTATGATAAGATCTATTGTAGTGGAACAAAGAGGTTCAGATGTCATCAATTTTTTTATAGGACTTGTTTTTATTTGTTGCACATATTTGAAACTGAATTTCCTGTAAATGAAATTTCAAATGAGTTTGCTTTAAAACAAAGCAAGTACTTTATAGAAAACTAGGTAAAAGTATATTTGATACAAAATATAAAATATATTTTAAAGCTCAAGGTGAGGAAACTCGGTAGCCTGAATTTATTTCTGTGTTTGAGGGTTTTTTTTAAAAATTCTTGTTTTACAAAATTTGTTTTACCATAGTTAAATGGGGATTTTATAATCAGAGCACACTGGAAAAAAAACAATGCCCAAATAATCTCCTTTAGTTAATCATATTTTCTTATCCAAGAACCATGATGTGCATTCCAGTATGTAACATTTCACTAAGGTGCTCCTGGCCTGGAAGCCACCACGTGAAACTCGGCTTTTTCATCTGTATTAAGGGAGACAGTTTCCTCCCTGTAAACTGGAGGTAGAGATAGGCCTTCTCCCATGAAATTTGTGAGAACTAGTGAGGGTATTTATGATAAAGTACTTAGCCTGGTACATATTACATGTTCAATAATAGAGCTGCTTAACAAAATTATTCAAAGGTAAGGAGTTTGTTTTAAACGTAAGTTATAGAATCTGACAATTTAAAAGATAGGATGCAGGAAGGACAACAAAAAGCAGGAAAACCAAGGAAAAGCCTGCAGAGTAATAATAAAGGACTGATACACAGCAAGTCCTAGAATAACATCATTTCTTTTAGCGTCATTTTGTTACAATGTTGGTGAGGTATGGCTGTAGGAACCTAACTCTTCTTTGTGACAGTCAGCCTGTGGTAAAACTGGTTTCATTATATGTCATTTCACTTAAAGTTGCAGAACCTCTTAACATTGAGGACTTACTGTACGCTATAAGTGAGATATATTAGCTAAAATGATCTGATTAAAATATTCACCACTCTGGATGTTTTATAAAACCCTGGTATAGTGGTAGTTCTTTGCAGACCAACTAATGTTTGTCCAATACTTCTTTTCAGTGATTTTAACGAATACTATCAAATGAACAGTTACTAAGAATTTATCAGCCTATATTGCAAACAAGTAGTTCATTTTCAGCTGTTATACATTTTTAATTATCATACATTTTTTAATCATATAGTTTGAATGTTCTTTTCTAGACTGTAGGCCTTGAATAGCTGTCTGTTTGTGTCAGATTATTTAGTGAAGTAACCAGAGAGAGGACCCTTCTTTCTACTTATTATTAGAGTGCTTTTTATAATAAGACAATAATATTAAGGCAAAAAGTCAGTAATTATAATGTAAAGATAGTAAGGAAATTACGATTTTATCTACTTGAAATGACTTTGACCTTTGCATTTTGTTGGTGTTTTGTTTATTGGCTAAAATTAGAACTGGCATTAGCTATGAAAAGATAAAAAAATTTTTTTAAGTGAAAAATTTCAGCACTTACAGGCAATTATCTTGTTAGGAGAAGCATATAACTTTATATCCATTTGCTATATATGAAATTAAGCTGAACAGCTATATTTTTTAAAGATCTGGTATGGTGTTAGGACAAATCAGTTCACTTTACTCTTACAACATAATCTAAATGTCTGCTGCAGAAAACCTTAGAGAGACCATTCCTGATAACGTATGAACTCTTTTACTACCTAAATGTGACGAGACAGAGCCAGTCTCGATCATTAGGAAGCAGTTACCTGGCTGAGGTGTGAAATTAAGTAAACATGCCCTCGTCATTTTTTGTGACAGATTAACTCCACCCCTTACACCTTTAATTCAAAATTTAAATTTTATTTGTGAGAACTAAGGCATTCTCATTTTTTGGTGACTTTGTTTCTGCTGAATACTCCCAGTTTAATCCATGTCTTTCAAAATTCTCCTTAGTGCCCCAGGTCCTTCAGAGCTGTACGGCGTTCATTGAGAGATATGGCATCGTGGATGGGATATATCGTCTCTCTGGGGTCGCCTCCAACATCCAAAGGCTACGGTACCTTCCATGGCATTTTCTTTTTCATTCCTGTTGTAATTCATTGAAATGAAATTATTTCAGATTTAAATCTCTTACATTGATAACCATAATTTTCAATAAGATAGTTTAGAAAAAGTAGGAAATAATATCCATATTGTTCTCTGGATATATTTTCCTAAATGCCATTTATAGCATCAGGAAACTCTGTCCCCTTCACCTCTTCAGTCCTTGTATTTTGCCTTAGAACGTTTGAAGGTTTTAGCAAATTGAGTTTGAACCTGTGACAACCGTGCAGATGAAATTTTACATTATAATAGACTTAACCTTTAGTTCTTAATTAAAATTGATGAGGGAAATGTTTTCTAATGGCCTTCGATGCTGGTTCTATAGTATATGCTCAAGTATGCATGTATTGTTACACACTTCACATCCTCTCTCACTGTCTCTTCATACAAAAAACATGGTGTCCTTCACACCAGCAACAGAAATTTTGTTTTTGTTCAATCTCTTAGATTCTAGTCTATTCTTAATGTGTTTTTTGTCTTCAATTTTCACTGTGGTACATGGAAACTGCCATTCTGTAGGGGTTTTAATATTCTAATTGACCACAGAGCTCATCTCTGTTTTCAGGAACACATATTGGAAAAGACTTAAATTGATCCTTGTATTAAAGAACATGTCAGTCTTGACTTTCACGTGCAGCAAATCTCATATTGGTTAATAAATCCACACACACTAATCCTCTAGGTTAAGAGGTCTCATGCCTGTAGATTAATATTAATTAACATCCTGGAGAGTGAGCTTAATCTGCCTTAGCATTCTGAGCATAACTTTTATTTTATTCGCTTTAATGCTACAGATTTTACCATCTGTTAAAATTTGGTATTAGCTGAGAATTGATTTACATTGTTTCTGGCTTTCTTATCCCTCTTTAATAAATCATTTCTGAACCATACTTATTATATCTGAGGGATTTCTATGCATGGTTCTTCATGGACCAGCTGCCATTCAATCCTGATTTTTTGTTAATTGCCAAAATATCAGATATTCAAACCATTAGGAATTAAGAGTCCTGTTTTCCGATCTATGTATTAAGAGCTGCTCATTCATATGTATTTCACAGCTTGCTATCCATTTTAATATTAAAGTTATGCCCTTAATTTTCACATACAGAAGCACTTGTCATGTGATCAAACATCCAATTACTGCTGAAGTCCAAATATAATCATTTGAAAAAATATTCATTCACTGAGGTAGTGGTTGTTGACACTTTGGGCCTTTGCTTTCTGTTTTGAAGTCATATTCTTGCTTTTCCTTTAATAAAATAATTTTGTCCCTCTGCTATCTTTGCTAGCCATGAATTTGACTCTGAACATGTCCCCGACTTGACAAAAGAACCGTATGTTCAAGACATCCATTCTGTGGGTTCTCTGTGTAAGCTCTATTTTCGAGAGCTCCCAAACCCTCTGCTCACCTACCAGCTATATGAGAAATTTTCAGTGAGTACAGTCCCTTTTAAATCAAGTCCTGTTTGGAGTTTTGTTGTGGTTTTGTTCAAAATGTGTAAAAATTGTTTTGGTCATGTAAGAAATAGTTCCGTGACTAAAATGGCTCCTTCGAAGGAAACAGAAAAACAAAAAGTGGTCATTGCTAGCTAGTTCATAGTCTTTGCTGATTTCACATTTTCATTCTTTCAGTTTCTGCCTTTCAGCCACTACTCTTATCACACTTAATACTGGTTACCATAAAGTCTTCTAAGAATTATCTTTTAATAGATTTCAATGTCCACAAAAGGTGGAAAAACGTTTACTTCCTTGATACTCTATGGTGTTTCCTCGTTGTTCTGCATCAAAGAGTAGATAGAGTGATTTCTCTCAGAGTGAAAAGTAAATTGGAAATGAAGAACTTTCATTCATACCAGCAAAGCCCACTAGTTTATTTTGCATGATGATTGTTACAGGATGCTGTTTCAGCAGCAACAGATGAAGAAAGGCTGATCAAAATTCATGATGTCATCCAGCAGCTCCCGCCTCCACACTACAGGTAAACTACGTGTAAAATACCAGCCAAAAAGCAGAAGTGAGTTGAGGTAGAAAAGTGCTTTCTTTCTTTGCATTTCTAACTATTTAAATTTTCTGGAAGTTCCAACTATTTAAACTGCCATTTGTCCATACATTTATATTTTTTGTCCACGTATCCCCAGGGCCTCGCACAGTGCTTGGCATCCGTTAGGCATTTAATAGGCCCTGGTTGGTGTGGCTCAGTGGATTGAGCGCTGGGCTGCAAACTGAAAGGTCATTAATTTGATTCCCAGTCGGGGCACATGCTGATCTCTCACATCAATGTTTCTCTTCCTCTCTGTCCCCCTCCCTTCCCTTCTCTCTAAAAATCAATACATAAAATCTTTTTTTAATCTCAAAAACAAGAAAGAAAACATGTAGGCATTTAATAAATGCTGAATGAACAAATGCATGGATGAGTAAATGGATGGTTGACTAAGCCTCTTCATCTCTGTGTTTGTTTTGAAACACGGAGAGATATTGCTAAAGGTGTGGCACCGGGGTGTGTGAGCACAGGGGTGCATATTCGACTTGTGAATTTCTTGAACTCCAAATACAGACATGTGGCTGGGTGCCTGTTTGTTTCCTTTTTTCCAACTCTCTTCTGTTTTTTAAAATGTGTCCACGGCATGTGGAACCACAAAATCTACTTGTTGTCTTAGAATTCTCCTTCATGGGACTCTTGATGACCAGTTAGCTTGTTTTGCATTTTGGTTTGTTTTAGGTTTTGTTGTTCTTGCTACTTTTTAAAACCCAATTTAATCCGTATGGTAGTTTGGTCTCTCAAATATTTTTGCCTATACCCAAGAAGACCAGAACAAAGTTGGTGAAAGAAAGAAAATAGCATAAATCAAGGATTATAGTATGCATAAAAGTAAAAATAAAAAAAATTCCATTTTAGTTATTGACAAAAAGTTAAATTCAGTAGATGTTTTAATAATACACAAATTAAGTAATTTAGTGCTAATTCTGAAAAATGACATTGTTCATATGCATATTTAAAAGCAGCATTAAATTTGATACAAAATCAACACTAAAATTTTTAACCAATGTTAAAAATCACATTTTTTGTCAACATTGCAGCTATCAACCCGTGGTAGTCAAGAGCCAGAAGGTAGCTTAGCATTGACTCATTTTCGTATTCATGCATCCTTTGAGGAGATTAAAGACGTCTAAAGGATCCATGAGGAGTGAAACCTCCTCCCCCCCCCAAGAGCTTTTGTAAAGCCAGCTCAAGAAGTTGAGGTATTTGGCCCTGAAAAAGAAGGCTGAGGAGACACAACTGATCACTACACAGTTTCTGAGGACTATCTTTAAGGGGAAGGGGCCTTTGGTAACTTAACAGGAAAAGGAGCCTTGTACAATAAAGGAATGTGGACTTTGATAGATAAACTGTAGTTTGAATTTGCAACTCATCACTTACAAGCATCAATCTTCACAACTGGGAAAAGAGTACAAGTAATACCTTTGTTTTATTTTTTCCCCATAACATGCCACAATTTTTATTGCAGTGTGGCCCTTTTGTGAGGGTGGGGAGTTTGATCTCAAAAACATTCCATTTAAGGCTCTTTTATACAGAAATTGCCATCATGGCTGATAAAACATCTTTAGTGTTGCAAGACTTACATGGTAAACTCCTGCAGTTACTCAGTAGTGTACACTCAATGGAAAGCAAAAGGCAATAATAACAGCTAGTTCAAGAAGATATGCAGGTAACAGAAGTGAACACTGAGGTGCTAGGATAAGTTGATGACAGTTAACACAACTTAATTGGCATCCCTTTTCGGGGTGAGGAATTAAACTCAATACAAAAAAAGTGCTCTTAATGCATAGTGTTATATCCATGCTGCCATGTCACAGAAATAGCCTTGTCAGGGCAGGTGAGGTGTATGAATGACAGAGTCTCACAGAAATGCAATCGAGTGCAACTATAAATAATGCTGAATAAAATTTACCATCTGAACAGTGGATAACACTTTCAGGACATTCAGTTGGCTCACCCTTTGCAGTATTCTAAACTATTCACATTGACAGTCACGTTCATTGTCGTGCTTGCTGCGAGGGAGGCAGTTGTTCTGGCTAAAAATCAGGGGCAGGCGTCCCTTGGGTCCACCATCAAAGCAACGGTATAAACAGTCCAATGGCAATCGCTGGCAGGCTGCTTGCATGAATGATATCTCCTTCATTCATTTGTGTTGGAAGATCCAGATACTTCTCAGAATATGTAGATATTTTCCCTACTAATTACATCTATAGCTCCCTTGATATCTATTTTATCTTTTCTGTTGAACATTACATGTCTTTTCCTGCCGTGCTGTGCATATATCCTACTACGTGCTTTTTATTCGTACTGTGTTGCCCATTTTATATACAGCCCCTCTAATACACAAACTACTTGAGGCCATGAATTGTCTTGTTTATCACTGTATTCTCAGAATAGAATTTGGCACATAGTAAATGTTCAATAATACATATTGCATATACATTTTATATATTCAAACACTATTTTAGAGCTTGCTGATATATGTATGTGTATATCCTAATATTATCTCTTTAACTCCTCATATATATTATTTACCAGGTATGCCCACCTGTTTTATATATATTACTACGTACTCATCTCCTCTACATTATGTATAATTCCTTGTTACATATCTCCTGCTGTGTTATGTGTTTTATATTCTAGCTGCTTTTAAATAAATTGTGTATCTCCTACTTAATATATCTTTTTTGATCCATATTTTTGAAAGATTTTAACATTCGTAGTTCCTGAGTCCCGAAATGTTTTTGGAAAACATGACTTTTAATGGTGTTCTCTATTGCAGATGGGCTGTATGTTTTTTCCCCTTTTCCCTAATTTGGCTGTTTACCTGATGGGGTTTTTCTCCCCAGTTTTGAACATGACTTTGAGGGCCACTCATTTACATGAATCTTTTTGGGAACCTAGATTATTTATTTAGGATAAAGACTTGACAGTGGAGCTCTTAGAAATCAAAAGATAGTTAAATTGTCTTCTAACATAGAGCAGTTTCCAAATTGTATTCCTTAAAGGTTTGTGCAATTTGTACTCTGCTAAATATGAAAACGCTCATTTATGAAATTCTGGCTAAAATTCTCCATTAGCTCTTTAAAACATCTTTATAATTATATGTGTGAATTAAATGGTATCTTTGGTTGTTTTACTTTGCATTCCTTGTAAAATACATTTCTGAAGTACCTGAATCTTCCCCTTCCTTCACTTACCGCCCCCACCAAATAATGAAATTTTACATTGTTTTGTACACACATTTCTCAAGCCTCTCAGCTCTACATTGTCTCCAGGCCATCCTCACTCTGTATGTCTGTCTGTCTTTACTTAACTATATACAAGAGGGACAGAGAATTATGTTTTTACTGTACAGCAGCTTCAGTGGGTTCTGCTGAGTGAGCAGAGACTTGGGAGAGATGCTAACCCTGATCTGAACCCCAGCACTGGTGTCTGTGTATCTGGGCAAACCTTGGCTTAGCCCTCCCTGAATGAGGAATGGTGACATGTGCTAGGTGGCTGGGCTGTCGGGAACTGGATGAGCTTCCCTGTCAAAGTGCCTTGAATAGTGCCTCCAGCGGTTGTTACCTTCCTTTTCGTCTCAGGTTCATGCTGGGCTCATCTGAATGTTTGAGGCTCATATGTTTACCAAAATTAACTTCCTTTACTGTTTCAAGTAATAGTCTTGAACTGCTGTCTCCCATTCATTGTCTTTAACAGTTTTGATTCTTATCCACTTAGATAGGAACACTTTGAGAGATGTGGTAGCTGCTAGATAATATCTATGTGTGTTTATGTGATTTAACTTACATTTAAGCTAATCGTGCTTTATTTCCAAAAATACTTTGCCCTGTTGTTTTATATCTATCTACATCCCCTCCCTCTCTTTCTATATAGAAAAATATTTAAATATCTATATGTAATATATACCTATATATTATATTTTATTTATGTAATATATAGATTATATCATACTATATGTAGAAGAGACATTTTTATATAAATTGTTTAAATAAAGCAAACTTAGAATATATGAGATAAGCCAGGATACTTAGGTTTTAGAGTAGGCTCTCTGTTTTCCAGATTGCTCTACGCATTAAAGATATTGTTTAGAACTGAAAGGCAGATACAGACAAGAAAAAAAACTAAGAGTTCATTATCACTAAACTATTATTACATAAAATGTTAAAGGGACTTATTTAAGAAAAAAAAGATCAAAACTATGAACAATAAAATGGCAATAAATACATATCTATCAACAATGGCAATAAAGATGTATCTATCAACAATTGAATCTAAAAAACAACCTAAGCAAATGAGAACAGAGACAGGAGCATGAATAGGGAGAGCATTTTGATGACTGCCAGGTGGGAGGGGGCTGTGGGGAATGGGTGAAGAGGTGAGGGGATTAAGAAGTACAAACAGGTAGTCACAGAATAGCCATGGGGATGTAAGGTACAGTATAGGAAATGGAGAAGTGGAGTAGCCAAAGAAAGGCCTTATACTCATGATTCATGGACATGAACAATGGAGAGGGGATTGCCTGAGGGAGTGGGGGTGCTGGGTGAAGGGGGGGGCAAAGGGGATAAATTGGGACAGCTCTAACAGCATAATTTGTAAAATACAATTTTTAAAAAACACATTTGCTCAAATATTCTTATCTTGGTACCCACTGGAATTTTTATTTTTAACTCCTTTTTAGGCTTGTGAAACACTGTCGTTTCTTTCATAGAGGAAAGTTTAAATCCTTTCCTGTTAGCATGTCTGCTACAAGTAGAATAGTGTAACTCCACGAAATCATTTGTATATAAACTGGAGTGGAGGATTCATTTCACTGGTATCTTGAAACTAGATTGACAGCCAGGAGCAAATATTTTTCCGGTGGTTCTGTAGGAATAATATTCAAACCCAGTAAGCAGCACAGAATTTGCTGGGGTTTGTATGGTTTTTTTTGTTTTGTTTTGTTTTTTGCCATCAGAAACTTACTAGTGGGGCTTTTATACTCCCCACTGCTACATAATGGTTTTTGTTGTTGTTGTTAATACGTTATATTCCATTTTCCAGAACACTGGAGTTCCTGATGCGACACTTGTCACTCCTAGCTGACTATTGTTCCGTCACAAATATGCATGCAAAAAACCTAGCAATTGTCTGGGCGCCAAACCTGCTCAGGTAAGTTGCATTTCACATGTGACCTCAAGTAGAACCAGTCACCTTAAATGAAAGTCTAATTCATCAGTGTTTCTTAAGGACAATTTCTAAAAGTAAAATTAATCTGTGGTTTTGTGAGTATCTCTGCAATGCAAGCCATTGGCCCTTAGCTAAGTCACTGGGAAAGTATGCTCTCTTACTCTGGTTTCTCTGTGGTTTACATGTTTTTGTTTTTGTTTTTTTTAATGTCCTTTAAGAGTCCTCTTTCTGCGACTCTCTGATGGGAATACTGTGTTTATCCACAGATCAAAGCAGATAGAATCTGCCTGCTTCAGCGGGACGGCAGCCTTCATGGAAGTGCGGATTCAGTCTGTGGTGGTCGAGTTCATCCTCAATCATGTGGACGTCCTCTTCAGTGGGAAGCTCAGCGCGGCCATTCAGGAAGGCGCAGGTGGGGTTCGCACGGGTGGGAACAGCCTCTGAGCTTCGGAAGGAATGGGGAACTGCATTCCTTACCTCGGTTTTTATCTGTCTGTGGTAGAAAGCGGCTAATTTATGCCCACGTCCCAAAATGCACAGTTTAACAGTTATTCTTTGTGTGCTTAATGAAAACTACATGTTAGACATCTTGTGATCTAAGTTCATGACACATTAAAAAATATTTCATGTTACTTCCTATTGGTGTATATAAAGGTGTACTATGGAGCAGCAGCAGCAAAATTCCTTACAAAACTAAAAATGTCTGAGTGATAACAGGCAAGGCCTTAGGAAAGGAAAACAGTTAAATTACTTAAGAATTCTAAATGTGTGTGTGTGATTGTTAATAACCTGGCATGTTACCTTCTAGTCCTCATTTAGTATAAAGCCTTATTGATTTTGCCATTTAAAAAAACTTAAGAAAATTTAAAATAAGACAGATGAGCAGATAGATGGACACACACTCACACATATTTACATTTTTTCCCCACGCAGAAAGGTTTGACTGTCTTTATTGTTTTTCTTTCTTCCCAAAGCTTCTCTATCAAGACCCAAATCCCTGATGGTGTCCTCTCCGTCCACCAAGCTGCTGACATTGGAGGAAGCCCAGGCAAGGACACAAGCGCAGGTCAATTCTCCAATTGTGACTGAAAATAAATATATCGAAGTAGGAGAAGGACCTGCTGCACTTCAGGGAAAATTTCATACCATCATTGAGTTCCCACTTGAAAGGTAAAGTTCATTAAATCCTCATGAATGTGACTTCAGGGCTATGTGTTCTTTTTTATTTTACTTTACTTTTGTTTTTTAGTGTTACTGTATTGAATCTGAGCCAGTCCCTGGAAAACCTGTTCTTTTGACTATGGATGATACTTCATAGGGAATAATAAAATGATTCAAAAGCATTGCAACACCATGTCATTTTAAATAAGAAAGTCAAGTGTATAGAGAAAATTGTTAGGAAAAATGATACACTTCTACTATATAGGGAGTGATTTTTCTCTCTGAGATACATTGTTTTGAAATTTGTTCAGAAATAAGTCATGTTTGAATAGTTTATTCATAAAGTGGTAACTGGATAATGACTTGACATTGGCTCCACGTTAAGTTTAGAACAGAGCAGTGCTTCTTGCAGCGGGAACTCCCAGGTAGCAGCACCGGCAGCACCTGGGAGTCACCAGAGCTGCTAATTCTCTGACCCACTGAGCCAGAAACTCAGGGGCAGGGAATGGGGTCCAGCCCCAAGTCTGTCACCCAGCCTTCTGGTGGCCCTGATGTGGCTAAAGTGAGAACTATGCAGTTTACTACTGCGTCCCTTCCAGCTCTGAAATTCTGTTTCTGTCAAGTAATGATGTGAGTGTTTTTTGTTTTTACTAAAATATAGTATTCCTACTAATGGATGTAAGTTAATTTTGGTTATCTACGTTACTCCTTTGGCTCTTACACACGGAAGTCAGGATTTCTCAACTTCCTGGATTGGATAACACTAATAAAACTTGAGAGTTTATTCTTTCCATTTTTTCTTTTTTTAGCAAACTTCTCTAACTTCCTTTCACTTTCCATGACTAAAAATGTCCTAAGAACAGAAAGCTAGAGCATACTATTACTTTGTCATTCTGAATTTGTCTTCGGTGTCTTGAATGTATGTTTTAGCTTCATAATGTTCTCAAAAGTCTCTTTCTAGAGTAGTAACCAAGAGAGTAGATACTGCAATACAGAGAGACCTGGCTTCCAACCCTGACTCCATCATTCACTCGTTTTACAACATTAAGGAAGTTAACTAAATGTCTTAATGTTGTAATTTCCTTATTTGTAAAATGAGAAGGAAAGTATCTACCTCGTGCCGTTATATGTAATTTAAGGGAGGTATTACATACGAGGCACTCAATCTGTGGTAGTTACTATTCTTAATACTTTTCTTCATTTTCGGCTTAATTTGCTTTACTCACAACTAAAATCATTTCCTTTAACTCTGTTTTTGGAGTTTTAATATTTCCTATTCCCAAATACGTCCTACACTTTTTTCCCAGGCTGTGAGGTTAGATCTAAAAGTGACCATTTGTATAAAAACTGTCTTTGTGAAGCCAACTACTGATACTAAAAGCCATGCAGTTACTTTCCGTTCTGCGCTTGGCTGTGCGGTTTAGCTGCACTGTGTAGCGGGTGCTTCACGGCCGGTGGGCGTTTGGTTCTTTCCATCAGTTGTTCATTTTTTCTAGACGTAAAGATAACCCCTGGGATACCTTAGCACTGGTTCTTTTCTCTCTCATAGGAGGAGGCCTCAAAATAAAATGAAAAAATCTCCTGTGGGCAGCTGGCGTTCCTTTTTCAACCTGGGGAAGTCATCATCTGTTTCTAAACGGAAGCTGCAGCGTAACGAGAGTGAGCCTTCCGAGATGAAAGCGATGGCGCTGAAAGGTTGGTGCCCCACCCCCACCCACTGGTGCTGCCACTGGGTGCTGGGCGAGCAGTCGGCCCGTCAGTTCGCACGTTTCACGCTACGGTGGCAGCTCTTTCTTACTCTGGATACGTGCGCACTGCGGTGTTCTAATGGGCTTCAGTAGGGACATTCCCCAGTTGTGTTGCTACATGGGAATTGTCGTCTTTACCCAACTCTTATCCCAAAAAAACAAATTATATGTTAATATGTAGAATACGTAATTTCTTAGGGAGACGATACAGATTATATATTTTGTGAATGGTTAAAAATTTGCAACTTATTTGTAACATAGTTTGTTTAGTGTTGGTAATTAAAAATAACTGCTGTGGTGTTTAAATTTATTAATCTGTATTTTTAAAGGTATAAAAAAATGACAAAACCATGTTTCAACATACCTTTCAAATTTATAACTTTAATTACCAAAAGGAACTATCTTTTCACTAGAGGACTGATTGATGCGAGTATCTTAGGGGGTCAAATAAATCTGTTATTGTTGTTGAAAAGACTACTCTTTTAGAAATAGTTTAAAACCCATGTGCTATTGATACTAACAGCATCTAAACCTAGGAAAGATCATAGTGCTTTCTTCTCGGGTAATGTTAGAAGTACTTTCGGTTCAGTTAACCCCGCATTTATTCAATTTGCGATCGGGTACTGAGCACGTGCCAGATGTTTTGATAGCAGCTTCTGCAGATAGAAAATTAAGACGCTGCCTCTGCCTTCACAGTCTTACTTGAAACGTCATATATGTAAGAAAATAAATTTCACGCATAGCTATTGAAATAAAGGTTTGCGTAAGATAGTTACGGTAGGAATTATTGATTCATGTGGGGAGAGGAACTGGCGGCCAGAAAATACAGCCTTTGATTTGGGGTTTGAAGAATAAGTAGGGATCCCACCATTCAGGAAACGGGAGTGACGTGTGAGCTTGTGTGTGAAACGGGGAACTTGGAAGGACTTGGCTGCCCAGTGTGGTACAAAAAGGGGTTGAGATCATTGTATGCTTGCCAAAGAGTTTTGGTTGTGTCCTGCATTTTTGGGGAGTTATTGAATGGCTTCAATATGTAACATGATCAAGTTTGGATTTAAGAAGGATTACTTTGGCAGCGGTGTCAGGAATAAATGGGAAGAGAATTAAGACTGGAGACTAGACAGTGAGTCAGGGGACAGTTACCGTCATGCAAGCAAGAAACGACAAGTGTCTGGAATAAGCAGTGGCACCCGGAGTGGGAAATAGATAAGGGGGACATTTGGGAAGCAGCCTCTACAGTGCTGGGTGACTGAGTGATTGTGAAGGAGGAGCAGAAGGCAGGAACAAAGATAATTCTCAGGTTTTGATAAAATGGGAAGGGAGAGGAGAAAAAACACTGTGTTTGTTGTGGGTATAGTGAGTTTGACACGCCCAAGGGATGATAGTCGTGTGGGTCTGGAATTCAGTAAGGGTGTTTAATACAGGTGGCCCTACAGGCTTGAAAGTCATCAGCACCCTCTGAGGGTGAGAATCCTAGAGATAGATTTTATGGCCCACGGAGAGCCTTTTGGGTGAGAGAAGTAGGTTCGGGGATGATCCTGGAGAAAAGCAGCGTGGAAAGGACTGGAAGAGTCAGTGTTGTCATGAAAGGAGAGTGAGAAGTAATGGCTAGGAGGGTAGGCGAAGAGCAAGAGATGAGCGCTATCCTAAGAAATGATGGGGGAGGGGCTTGAGAAGAAAGTGTCAGCAGTATTGAGTGTGCCAAGAGGTGAAAGAGGAGGAAGATGTTTAATAAATCAGATTCAACAGGTATACAGTACCTGTATAGTTTCCTAGGGCTGCTACAACAAATTGGGTGGCTTAAAACAACAACAAATTATTTCCTTAAAGTGCTGGAGACCTAAAAGTAAAATCAAGGTGTCAACAGGGCCTTGTCCCACTGAAGAATCCAGGGACGAATTCCCCTTGCCTCTTCCAGCTTCTGGGGTCATCTGGCATCCTTGGCTTGTGGTGGCATCACTCCAGTCTCTACCTCATTCTTCACATGGCATTCTCCCCTCTCTCTCTGCATCGATTCTTCTTAAAAAGACACAACCCCAGTCATTGGATTTAGGGCCTACCCTAAATCCAGTATAGCATCATACTGGTCTTTAGGAAATGTAAAAGGAAGACATTTTAAAATTCATCTTTTTTTCTCAAGTTCATAACCCTTTAGAAAAAAAGATTTTTCATGGAGGCAACCATTTGAGAACAATACATCATATAATATGATGCCAAATTGAATATGATTGTCAGTGTACAATTGAGCACTCTTGGAAGTTGAAGTACATATGGAGAAAAACACTGCTCCCTTTCACTACATATGTAACAATGAATAAAACATCACACTATTTGGTTTTGATTTTTAAGGTGGCAGAGCAGAAGGAACCCTCCGTTCAGCTAAAAGTGAAGAGTCTCTTACTTCTCTCCATGCAGTCGATGGTAAGATCAAAAGCATCAATCGCTTTATTCTGTATTTCATAAAAGAACACAATAGAGTATATTTTATAAATATATGCTTAACTAATAGGCTGTAGACAGACCATCATTTTGTAAGAATACTAGTATGTTTTGTATTGTCCATTGATGTTTAAATACGGTGCCAGCCTTTAATTTCTTTATTTTTGACATAATTGCTATTCAATTTGTATAAAAATAAGTGAAACAGTTCAGGTTAACCATTTATAATTATTAATGCCCAGTGAAAAATTGTATTACTAGTATTTCTTTGTATTTCACAGTGAGAGTACAATGTATCAAAATATAAAATTAATACTTTTGATATCCAGACCAGTACTCTTTGATCTTGAAAACGGCTAACCTAATGTTAAATTTCATAGGTAAAACCGATTACTAGCCGTCCACATTATCTTAAGCATAGTTAGTACCAGGAGAAGTGAATCCGCTTAAACTGGGGGCCAGTATTTTATGCTAAATAATGCAAAAAGGTTTGATTA
This sequence comes from Furipterus horrens, assembly GCF_987537825.1. Taxonomy (NCBI): domain Eukaryota; kingdom Metazoa; phylum Chordata; class Mammalia; order Chiroptera; family Furipteridae; genus Furipterus; species Furipterus horrens. The sequence continues at coordinate 24,093,763 of NW_028327181.1, read as the reverse complement.
TAACTTGAAAAATAAAACAAAAACATTATGAAAATAAGTTTTAGCTTCTATCTAGCCAAGTCGGGTGATTGTTGCAACTGTACTAATTTTTAGAATGAACAAAGGAATGCTTCAGTGTTGCCTGGGAAGGAAATAAGACTTTTTTGACAAAACCATGTAATAGCAAGTAGGACATCCTTTACTTCAGTTTTGGTTTGTGCAGCGGAATTGTAAAGAAGGCCCCTTTTACAAAAATAACCAAGAGCTACACTTATTTCCTGAGGGCTTTTCTTGATCTGTTGATGTTCAAATCATGCTCTTCTGAAGTGTCCTGGATGCCATTGTCCCGGTCTGCTTCCTCGCCTGCAGTTACTAACTGTTCTAATGGTGGTGTCCTTGTTGACTATGACCGCTTATGATTCCAGGCCTTCTCACAAGGCCCGTCAGCTGGTATCTGACCTCTTACTGGTTTTCCAAGGTTTCCCATTTCCCTTAGTTAAGAGAATGCTTTACAGAACAATGAGGTGGGCTGGGTAGATGCTAGTATTAACTAGAAAACAACATTTGAGTGGGGATCAATTTTACATGTGGCCAATACATTAGTGAATGTTTTACATTAAGACGATATCTGCCTTTTTGTAGTACATTTTTACGATGGCAATTCTAGTAGCTGTAATCAGATGCTGAGATAGAGGACTTCTATCAGCTGGGTGTTCGGCAATGGCATAAAATCGTGTGATTTTAAAAGTCCTCTGCCGCTTTTGAGGACTGATTCTGCCTGAGAAACTTAAAGCCTATTCTTAAGGGGGGAAAAAAAGAAATTATTTTTGTTTAAGTATCTGAAAAGAATCCCTTACCAAATACATGCTAATACTTATGAGATTGTAGAGATTTTTTTAGAAGGTTTTTGTTTGATTTTTTTTAGAAATTTGGGTGTCAGGGGGACATTTTCCCATCAAAAACAAAGCAAAACAAAAGCCTCTTTTGCTGCCATATATCTAAAGTACCATTGAAAGTGATTCGTTCTGCCCCACAGGTCATGCGTGAGGTCTGTCATAAAATAAGACAAAAAGAAATTAAAAACTTGCCTGAAGTCACAGCGAGAGTCAGTGCTGGACTAGGAGTAGACTCTAGGAGCTTGGAGCCCTTTTTCCTACTGAAGCCGTCCACTGCTGCGTTCTCCCTCTGATTCCGTCAGAGGTGCTCGTGACGTAGCCTTTGGTTTGGGTGGAAATGAGAAGCCACACTATCCTTCCCCGTGTGTACTAAGGAGGTGGCTTGTGGTATTGTGCTGTTGTGACATCTGTACTTAGATATTGTTATCCATTTTACCAGGTGACTCCAAGCTGTTTCGACCCAGGAGACCCAGGTCTAGCAGTGACGCGCTGAGTGCCTCCTTTAACGGGGACATGCTGGGGAACCGCTGTAATTCCTACGATAATCTGCCCCACGACAATGCGAGCGAGGAGGACGTGGGGCTGCTTCATATCCCAGCCCTGGTGTCTCCTCATTCAGCTGAGGATGTCGATTTGAGCCCCCCGGACATTGGAGTCGCCAGCCTGGATTTTGATCCAATGTCATTTCAATGCAGTCCTCCTAAGGCCGAATCGGAATGTCTGGAGAGCAGTGCTTCCTTTTTAGATTCCTTAGGATTCTCCAAGGAGAAACCAAGTGCAAATAAAAAGGATACGGAAGCAGGCGGGAGTCAGTCTCAGACTCCAGGAAGCACTGCAAGTTCTGAACCTGTGTCTCCTCTTCAGGAGAAACTGAGTCCATTCTTCACCCTGGACTTGAGCCCAAGCGAAGAGAAATCCTCAAAGCCATCCTCATTCACTGAAAAGGTTGTCTATGCTTTCTCTCCAAATATTGGACGGAAATTGAGCAAGTCACCTTCTCTGAACATCTCTGAGCCGATTTCAGTGACTCTGCCCACGCGGGTGTCAGAAGTGATGGGTACAGCCCCCACCCCAGCGGCCCCGACTGCGTCTTCTCCAACCTGGAGCACCAGTGGTGACGCAAGTGCTGTCGTAAATAGGTCCCCTACCCAGGTAGGAAAGATGATGGCTAACGAGAGAGAGGCCCAGGAAGGGCGCGAGCCGGAAGCCCAGCCCCTGGAGCAGGGGGCCGCCGCGGAAGCAGAATCGCCGGGAGAGGAGGAGCAGTCCGCCCCCGGCAGTCAGAGTAAGGCTGTACCTTCTGGACAGGCTCAGACAGGTACCATTTGTTTTCCTCCATTCTTTCTGTAAGCTAGGAGGGATCGTCAGTTCTGTGTACCACCTGTGCCTTGTAAGAGAGAAATTTGCTCTCCACCTACCCTTTAATCAAAGAGAATGTGTTTCTGGGTGGTGCTGACGGCTCAAAGCCTTAAATTAGAATCAAACAAAAATGGCCCAAAGGGCCAGTGGTCCTGCTTCTGAGCTCCATAAAGTCCCCTGTTCTCTTTGGACAGTCACAATTCGTGGATATTTTTTGCACAACTTCGTAGCTCTTGATTCTGTTTCCTCTTCTCATAAAATACCTATATTTTAGCCTAACGTGTTAACCAGCCAGCCTACACATCAAATGTAAAAACTGTTCTAAACCATCTCAAGCACTTGAAGCTTGTTTTTTAAGCGATCTTTTCTGAGCCAGATGAGGGACCTGCTTTTTTTACCCCCATCTCTGTAGCAATTCAAGAGGAGATTGCAGTCCTTAAACACGTTTGCTTTAGTTTTCCTCCTGAACCAGATGTGTTTTCTCCAGCATTTGCATGTGGGATAGAAGATCATGGATTGCCATTTTGAAATATGGAAGGCATCTATTTTTTTAGTGATCAAATGGGGAGTGTGGCGTTCCGTATACAGGGTAATACAAGCTACCTTTTCACTCTCGTTCTTTTTCCTGATTTCCCACCAGGAGCAGTTACCCATGACCCCCCTCAGGATTCCATTCCTGTCAGTTCAGTCTCTCTTATCCCACCCCCGCCGCCTCCGAAAAACGTTGCCCGCCTCTTGGCGCTGGCGTTAGCTGAGTCTGCGCAGCAAGCCTCAACTCAGTCCTTGAAGAGACCAGGGACTTCCCAGTCTGCTCGTGCAAACTACGGAGACGTAGCGGTGGCTGCAGCTGAAGATAAACTGCCTAGCTCCTACTCCCATGTCACTGTAGATAAAGCCTATGCCCCAGCAGACAGGCCTGCAGAGCAGTTTCTCCTCCAGAGCAATGCATCTGGGAACTGTGACCCGCTTATACCAGACACGGCAGCTACCAGGGGTCGTACCCATTGCAACGCTACAGAATCTGGGGAGCAGCTCCACCAGGTGGACTTCCCACCCCATCGAACCTACTTACCTGGGGACCCAGAAAAGGCCAGAATCACTTCAGTCCCCTTAACAAAGTCTAAGTCTGACGATCACCTCGGTTTCCCTGAAGACCAGTCTGGGAAGAGCATCGTGCCAACTGTCTCCTTTGCAGATCAGGACCAAACTCAAGTTTATTTCTTTAGTGGAGATCAGCCTCCTTCTCATCTCGGTGCGACTGTGGATAAGCCCCATCACCCCTCACAGCTTGCGGACAAGTCTTTCACGCCTTCTGATTTGTCTAGGGACAAGCAGTACCCTCCCCCTGGGTCCCCTGAAGAGAATACCAACGCAGCCAGCCTGGCATACATGACAATTGCTCCGGCAACAGCTGAAATCAGCACCAGGGACGCCCACTGGGATGGAGCCGAACAGCCCACCTCCGTGGATTTTGCTGCCGCCACCCTTCAGCGTCCTCACAGAGCCAGCCGTCCCCTTCCCCCACCCCCGTCCCAAAGAGCAGCGGAGCAGCCACCAGCTGCGGTGCAGGTACAAGCCACCGGCAGCATGGGACCAAGTAACTCACACAAGGTAAGGCAGGGAGAAGGTCAGTGGGCACATGCGTTTTTTTCAAAGGTATGTCCCATTGCTGCATCACGCGTTACCTTTAAGTCAGACAAAGTCCTCTGGCAGGTTTTCCTGAGACATCTCCTGGGGGAGGTTTTTCCCTGAGAAAGGAGCAGTTACGCAATGATTATCGTTTAACTAGATCTGCTACCTGCTACCTTCCTAAAGCATGTAGGTAGTTTCTTCATAGTAATACAAGGAGATAATAATCAAATGAGTCAAACTGGGCTTTAAAAAGTATCAAGGTTACAAGGGTTTTTTTCCCCAACACCATCGCTGACTCATTGTGACTTTGGACAAGTCGTGTCTGCCAGTTACTCACCTCTGCCTAATAAAAGGGCCTTATTCTCAAGACATTTGTAGACTCTCTGCCTTGCAGACTTTTCAGAAGTGTGAGATCACAGGACTTTTTGTTATTTTCTCAACACCAACCAGCAGAGTCTGTCGGCAAGCAGCTGTTTTGATAGAGTGTTGTATGCAAAATGCTGAGGGTGCTTCCCGGTTTTCTCATATTTTAAAAAAGTGCCCCCGGCTCTTTGTGGTCACCTTGCACTAATAGTATTTGAGTATTTATCTTTAGTGAAGGACACTACTTCTGGCAGCTGCTGCTCAAAGATGGCGCATTTATAGTTTGGCCGCTGGTGCCACACACCAGGGTGGGTACACGGCCAGGGACAGGCAGTGACTGATGGAGTTGAGCGCCACCTTAAGTCAGGCCAGGGACAGGCAGTGACTGATGGAGTTGAGCGCCACCTTAAGTCACTTTATTGCCCTTCTCCAGATTTGGGGGCTTAAAACTGCTCACTCTACAACTGGGAGTCCCTTCAAAAATGTCTCCAGGGAGAATCAACTGTTTCTGTTTAACAGAGTGTTCCCGGTGTAAAGCCTGAGCTAGACAGGTAGACTGCATATATATTTTTAAGCTTGACTCTTACTTGATGAAACCTCTGTTTTGGCCTGCACCTTAAGATAATGTCATAGGCAACCTCATCTCACATTTAATACCTGTCATAAATTAGAATGGTCCTCAGGGTGATAATGGCTATTACACCACATGGCCATGCAGGCCATTTTCTGGCTGTGGGGGCAGGTCGGCCTACTGTCCTGGCCAGTGTGACCACATGGCCCGGGAAATTGCAAGCTCCTACCCAAATAGCCTCAACTCCTGAGTTACAAATTGAATAGTGTTTGATTCCGCAGAGGGGAGCATAGCAAACAAACTCATAATATTATAATTTTTCAATAGGTTCAAGGAGTAGTTCCAGTTCCAGAGAGGCCACCTGAACCCAGAGCCATGGGTGACCCCGCTCCTGTCCTTGTGGGTGACGGCCTTGCAGCTGCGCAGTGTCCCGTCGCTGCGCCCGCTCTCCAGCCGGGCCTTCCTGAAAAGGTGCGGGAAGGTCCCAGGGCCCCGCCGCTGCACCTGCGCGCCGAGTCTCTCCCGGGGCACGCCCCCTGTGGCTTCATGGCCCCAGGTCCCCCCACCAGGACAACGGAGGGTAAAGCGGCTGCCGGCGTGCACCCCGGCGGTGCAGATGCGGCCGGCAGTTCCAGCTATTGTCCCTTTGTCACTGCTTCCTCGGCCTCTGTAGAAGACGCTCTGCCGGGGCCACTTCCGGGCCCACAGCCTAAGCACGCACCTCAGAAAGCCCCGTACTCCACCTTTGTCAGGCCTGATGTCGCCATTGAACCCTTTGGTCCAGAAAACTGTTTGCATTTCAGTATGACGCCCAACTGCCAGTACCGGCCCCAGAGTGTGCCCCCACACCACAACAGAGCGGAGCAGCACCCGGTGTATGCGTCCAGATCCGAGCCCCCGGCCTCCGTGGGCCCTCGGTACAACACGTATGTGGCGCCGGGAAGAAGCGCGTCGGGACACCTCTCCAAGCCATGTAGCCGGGTCGAGTACATGTCTTCTTTGAGCTCGTCTGTTAGGAGCGGTTGTTACCCTGAAGATATCCCCCCGTACCCTACCATCCGGAGGGTGCAGTCTCTCCATGCCGCTCCCTCCGCCATGATTCGCTCTGTTCCCATTTCACGGACAGAAGTCCCCCCCGATGATGAGCCCGCCTACTGCACCAGACCCCTGTATCAGTATAAGCCATATCAGTCCTCCCAGGCCCGCTCGGATTACCACGTCACCCAGCTTCAGCCTTACTTCGAGAACGGGCGGGTCCACTACCGGTACAGCCCCTATTCCAGCTCCCCGAGTCCCGCCTACGGCCCCGACGGGGCGCTGTGCGACGTGGACGCGTACGGCACGGTCCAGCTGCGGCCCCTGCACCGCGTGCCGGGGCGCGACTTCGCCTTCTGCAACCCCCGGCTGCAAGGGAAGAGCGCGTACGGCTACGCGGGACTGCCGCCCCGGCCGCGGGCTGCCGCCACGGGCTACTTCTCCGGTGGTGACCATAACGTAGTCAACCTGCCTCCAACGGCTGATGGGAAGCACACGTACACCTCATGGGATTTCGAGGACATGGAAAAATACCGCATGCAGTCCATCCGGAGGGAGAGCCGCGCTCGGCAGAAGGTGAAAGGGCCTGTCATGTCCCAGTACGACAACATGACCCCGGCCATGCAGGATGACTTGGGTGGCATCTACGTCATTCACCTCCGCAGCAAATCCGATCCTGGGAAAACTGGACTTCTCTCGGTGGCAGAGGGGAAGGAGGGGCGGCACCCGGCCAAGGCCGTCAGTCCCGAGGGCGGCGACCGCTTCTACAGGAAGCACCCGGAGTCCGAGTTCGACAGAGCCCACCACCACGGAGGACATGGCAACGGGCAGGCCGAGAGACCGTGCCTCCCACAGAAGCAGAGCAGCCTCAGGAACCGGAAGCTTCATGACATGGGCTGCAGTCTCCCCGAGCACAGGGCACATCAGGAGGCAAGCCATAGGCAACTGTGTGAATCCAAAAACGGACCACCTTACCCCCAGGGAGCTGGCCAGTTAGATTATGGCTCCAAGGGGATTCCAGATGCTTCTGAGCCCGTCAGCTACCATAACTCTGGAGGGAAGTATATTGCAGCAGGGCAGGAGTCTCTAAGGCTGAACCACAAAGAGGTGCGGCTCTCCAAAGAGCTGGAGAGGCCTCCTCGGGCGAGGCAGCCTCCTGCCCCAGACAAACACCCCAGAGACTGCTACAAGGAGGAGGAACACCTTAGCCAGTCCACGGTCCCACCCCCGAAACCGGAGAGGAGTCATAGCCTGAAGCTGCATCATACCCAGAACGTGGAGAGGGACCCTGGTGTGCTGTTCCAGTACCAAGTGCACAGCAAGCGCCAGAGCGGCATGACTGCCATGTCCCAGTATGACAACCTGGAGGGCTACCACTCCCCGCCGCAGCCCCAGCGGGGAGCCTTTGGAGCAGGAGCCGTGGGGGCCTACGTGCCCATGCCCCCTGGCTATCCCCACGCACAGAGCAGGACATACGCCACAGCTTTGGGGCAGGGGGCCTTCCTGCCCACGGAGCTGGCCTTGCAGCATCCTGAAACACAGGTCCATGCGGAATGAGCCCCGAGAGCAATAGAGTTGAAGCAGCCTCTGCTGGACAGTGGACTGTTTTATTTTTTTCAGTAACCAAAAAGATTAAAAAAGAAAAAAAGCTACAAATCCCCAGACCACATTTGAAAAAAAAACATAGTAAGAAAAATAAATCACTATCTTTTTTCCCTTGCTCTTTCATTCCCACCTCTCCCATCGATAGACTCATTTTTGTCATTGAGAGAGATCTGAACGAGTGTGAAGCGCTGTATTGAAAACCTAGTAAAGAAATGTGTCACGGAGCATACTTGCCATATCGAGCTGATTTGTAAGCGCCTAAGGACTGCCTTTACCGGAATTTGAATTTGACTTTGTCCTTCTTAGTATTTGCTGTATAGCTCAGAGCAGTTTGTGTCTTATTTCCTGGGAAGCTTTTGCATTTTCTTTTGCATTCCTACTGACTTTTTCAGTAGCCACATTGCTTGCCCAGACTGATATTCAGTTTTTCTAATGTCATTGTCCCTGCCTTTTGTGTTAAATTAGAACAGAGAAAAACTTTTCCCTGATCCTTCAGATAAGTCTATTGAACATTTAGCAAATTGTAATTAAGAAATAAAGGAATTAAGACTTAAGCATTTAATAGAGTCATCCTGAAATGTCAAACCATTTAGACCCAGGCTGAACCATATTCTTCACATCCTTATTTTTCATAGCTGCTCCTCACAGTTCCATGCACAGGCTCAGATCACTGTAGGGGAGAGAGTTAAAAATCAGAATTAAAGACACTTCTCAGGTGGAAGTCAGTGAACACTGTCAGCACCAGAAAACTATATCAATGCTTCTGCTGTGTTGCCTGCCTTCAGTTATTTTTTTCTCTCAATAATATTTGGTAAATTGTAATCCTACTAAAACATTTCTCGCCATTTGCTTCCCTAAAGCAACTTTTTTCATTAAAAACCCAGCATGGTTTGACTAGTTTATCATGATTATAAATCAACGTGTTTATTTCTGTTTCTAAACCAGACTGCAGATTTCCTGGGAATTCTTAAAGTAGCTACTACGTATTACCTGTCAGTAAAACTGCAATAACCGTTCAGTATCCAGCCCCGTTTTACCTGCTGGAATTCTGGGCTGTTACCGTTTCTGTCCTACGGCATTAGCACGCTGTTTGCTCACAAGTTCTGCGATCACAGTTTACTGTAATTACCATCTACACCAGCATTTCAGGTACAGTTCTGTAAACTCTGTAGACGTGTTCAACGTGTTCAGGACCCCAGGACTTTCTTCTGAAAGTTGCATTCTTGATGAGGGTTGGACTAGGCACCTCTAGCCCAGCACAATTCCGTTTCCTCAGCTCACCCCAAAACATACGTGCCAGACTAAGCAAGGCAGTCCTGTATTTACAAAACAAGTTTAAATGGTCACTTCATTCCATGACTTTTAATAGTACTTGATTTTTATACATTCACAAGTTTTACATGCTCTGTTTTTAGAAGACATTAGGGGATTTTCATTCCATTTACTGGATGGTTGCTGCTCTGGCTTTTTAAAACTTGGAATTAACTTTTATTTAGAGCAAAGGAAGAGATCTTTTAAGAGGCTAAACCTATGCTGCTATTATTGCTGTGAATTTGTATAAAGATGAGTCATGCCAGGTTTTTTTTTTTTAATTTAAAAAATGTGATTGCATTTTAAGGGTTTATATTTAGAAAAAGAAATAAAGTTTTAAGAACACATTTATATGTGAAAATACTCTGTAAGGTTTTCTTTTGTTCCCCCAGAATTGATCCAACGCATTCAATAAAGATCATGGTAGAAATCCTGAAATACTGTGGAAATTTAGCCTTTACATTAAAAGTGCAGGCCAAACCAGTATGTAGTCACAATGCTAGGAAGCCTGGTAGGCCACTTCCTTTGGGTGCTGTGTGCTGGAGTTTGGGCTTTGGTGACTCCACACAGCACTGATTTTACTTTTTCTATACCTTAACCATCTTTTTATCGAGAAGGCAACCTGATGCCCTTTTGCGATCACACAGCCCTGTAAGTTCCCACCAGCAGCACAGCCATTAGAAAGAGGTGCTGATGTGACAAGGACATACAGATGGCCTTAGGAACAGGTTTCTTTTCTCAATGTTGGGTACATTGTAATCCTAGTGAAACATTTCACACCATTTGTTCTCCTAATGCAATTTCTTTTGCATTAAAAGAAAAGGAACTTAGAAGGATGTGAGGGTCCAGAAGGGTGTTGCTGAAGAAGTCCTGTCCACCAGTAACATTTGTGGATTTGTCGTCACTCATGTTTACTCCTGAAACTGAAGTCTATTTTATAAATACTAGGGTAATTCCTCAAAGCAATTACTTTATCAATGTTCTATGGGCTTAGAAATATCAGGTAAATATTTTGATTACAGAATAATGACTCAAATTACTGGTATGAGTGAAACACAAGCTTTAGTTAAAATCTAGAGTGGTTTCACTGCATGTGTGTAGATACAGCCTTAACTTTGGAGTTTGTTATTTGAAGGACTTTGCCTGTATCTTTCCCTGTCTGATATTGTAGAGTAGAACTCGGATGGCAAATCACTGTGAGCCAGGTTACCTCAGTAGAGTTCACCCTGGGTGACTTCACAAGTAGGGTAATTCACCATGATTACTTTCAAACGTTGACATGGAGCATTATGGTCCAGGAAATGGAGCTGCCTTATGCATTAAACCCATAATTCTACTGGTATTTTCATATTCATGTCTCCAGATTTTTTTCTTTGGCAAAATTCTGCTGCCACAGTGTGGTGTGATTGAAATAAATATTCCCCGGGTGTCTGGCCAGAGATTTTGCTAACAGCCCCAGAGGCGCCATTTTTTTATTACTAAATTTCATCTGAGCCTTTTGCTTACTGTATTCAGTTTCCTTTTTAAACGCAATCCCTGGATGGTTCCAAGGATAGGCCTGCACATTTTTCTAATGACAAAGCATTTTTAAACGTTAGGGTCAGGTTGAAAAATTCTAGGACTAATTCTGTAAAGAAGAGGGACCATTGATGTGAGTGGGGGTAGAGAGCAGGTTATACTTTGGAAGTGGTAACAGATGCAGACGATGTAAATGTGCAATTTGCCCCTTGAGTCAACAAATGAACCTGCCAAGGTTCTCTGTCTGTTCCCAGCCCTGTCGACCACCCATCCAATATCTCGGCAAAGGATTTTCTGAGCAGTGTGTAAGGAAATACTAATGAAAGCAAAAGTATGTTGGAAAGTTACTTCCAGTGGTTAGAGGCATGTGAATTTCAGTACTGTGTGTTATGGGAATGTCAGGAATGGTCTATTTTACCTGTGCAAGAGGATGTCAGTGTGCACAGAGGCTCCTTTTTCCTTTTCTGATTAAGTACTGTTAGTGTTTAAAATTTTTAATGGTTGTTTTACAGTTTAGCTTCTAAGGTAGCAAAACCTGATTTTTCAACCATGACCTGCATGAGAGAAGCATCCTAGAACGTCTTAGACCATACTTCTGAGTTCTTAATTTTAATTTATATAGTGTTTTTTTATGTTTTAATATTTTTTTGTGAACTGGTGTAAATTGTTAATGCATATACGCTTGTGTATTTTTGTAAATAGTTTCGTGATTTATTTCTTGATCCATATGTAAATATTTAAGAGTCTCATTTCTTTAAAACTTATTTGAAACTGCGTTGTGGGGTTGGGGTTTTGTTTGTTTCTTTGTTTTGGTTGGGGTTGGGGGGGAAGCCGGGATTTTGTACTCTGATAATCCAGATGGAGAATTCTGTGATTTAAAGCAAATGTCCCACTGAAAGCAATTCAAATATCAACAAAATTATTTCAGGTTAAAACAGACTTCTTTGTGTGTGTTTCCTTTTTAACCTACTATGAATGATAACAAACCAGATGGGGTGATTGGCTGGGCACATTCAGACCAAGGCACACAGATGATTAGGCCAAGTGGTATGTGAGTTCACAGAAGAGGCTTAATAGCTCTTGTTGATATCTATTTGGCCAAAATTGTCCCGAGGCCACACAGTGTCTTAGAACCGCAGGGCTCTCTCCTCACGGGGAAGCTGACAGGCAGACCTGCCACCCTGGGGCTGCCCTAGGGGACGAGGGGTCACAGGCACCGCTGCCACCCCTGGGTCCAGAGCCTGTGGTCCCCAGGAAGGAGTTGGCTTCTTTGCTCTGGATCCTCCAGAAGGGGATTTTGAATAACGACAATATTTCTAACGATTCCCACAAAGCATCTCGGACATCCTGTTTACTTACCAGAGTGTAATGACGGGGAAAAAAAAATCATCTCTTACTCTTAGTCACCTGAGGCAAGCTGGTTTGAGGCAAACCCAGATTAAGTATTTCATTCAGACAAGGGACCAGATAAAGCGCAGACCCTGGTAAACTATTTCCATCAGAAAAGAGCTGCAAATAACCCAGCAGCCTGACGGCATCTTGAGGGTATTCCTGGGTCAAGTTCTCAAAAAGAAACATTGCAATGCCAACCAGGGTATTTTGAAGGGGAAAAAAAAAAAAAAAACCCCACTCCAATATTAAGCTATTGAACTCCTAGTTTTCTCCCTGGAAGTCATCAGTTGCACACCATTCCTCATTCTGAAATATTAGAGTGTTTCCCTTTTGCCAGAAATAGGGGAAGTTGCCCGGTTAGCGCAGATGGCCCTGGTGAGCCAGCTGTCCTGTATACCTCATGCCACACTCCAGACCGGAAGCAGAGATAGAGCATCTGCTTTCAATAAACATGCCCAGATCTCAACAAGCGTTTCCATGGAAACTGCTCAGGTGGAAGAAAGAAAACGCGTGTGTGACATTTCCACTGTCTTCTACTTAGTTTTCTGGGACTCTGGTTTCCTTATCAGCTGTCATCACTAAATGCCCTTCCTGCATGCTGACGAGAGTATAGTACCTACCTCTTAAGATGTGCACCATGGAGTAATTGGTGGCATACATTGGTGGTGTTTGAGAATTTAATCATCTGTAGTTCCATGCGAAAAGGCACAGTTTAAAGTAGCACTGATCCCCCGTTATGATAAAACTGGGCATCCACAAATGCCTGAAATGAGACATTTTAGTTGGTCGCGTTTCTCACATAGTGGAGAGTGTACCTCTTAAAGCTGTGAGGCTCAATTTTTATGTCAAGTATTTTAATTAAAATGTTTCCAGAATATATTTCAAACCATCAACTTTGCTGTCAGCGCACCTAGAAGTTCATTACACCTGTGGATTACTGTAACATACGATTCGCTCAGGGACACGCTGAGCTAAAAGGAATGTTGCTTCTATACCAAATCCTCTACCAGCACTGTCCTTTTATGTTCTTGTGGTATTATTTTTAAATCTCTTATATCCTCCTTTCTTCTGTCACTCCTTGCTATTGTCAATGAACTACCTGTAACCCTTCTTCCTCTAAATAAACATTAAAAATAAATAAGCTCGTTGACATGGTGAGCAGAAGTAGTTTTGAGCTGGGCCCCAGAAGATTCGGACTTCGTATCATCTGTTTTCCCTTACACCCAGCTTCTCTTCTAGCCGTTCTGGGTGGCCACGTTTCAGAAGGTGGGGTATTCTTGTATTTGATGCTTAGAAGGGAAAATGAAACAAAGACTCCACAAGTTCTCCCTGCATTTGATGTTTTGTGAGGAAGCCGTGTAATTAGACACAGTGGCATTTGCCATGTTAGTGGCTGCAAAGTATTTCCCACGTGAAATGCTCGTTCACATTGGGCATCCACCTAACTCCAGTGGGAAGAAAGGAAGGCGTGTCATGCACACGTAAGCTTCACCTGTGGCGCTGTCCAATTAGTGCCCTAAAAACACTTCGAACACCAGCTCAAGGTTTCTCAGCCACCGGTTCTTGTTCTAAAGAGGACAGGTGGTTCTCACACTTCAGAATTCCTATCAAGCACCTGGAGAGCCAGATAAACATACGGTAACCTGAGCAGCCGCTGGACAGTCCGATTCAGAGGGTCTGGGGATGGAGTCAGCAATCCACAATTTCAGCCGCCACCGCACGTGAGTTTGGTGGACATGGTTGAGAAATACTGACCTAGACAGCTTATTTCATAGGCCTCTCTCAAAGGAAAACCATCTCTAGTTCACTTAACTTTACTACTTTTTTCATCTGTGCCTTGGTTCTACATCACTATAGCAGTACTAGAACAGAAGTTTATTAATTTCCCTATCCCCAGTGTTTAACTATTAAGCCCAAATTCAATTACTTAAAACAATGACAAATTAGGACTGAGCTTATGAGCGATATAAGAAAACAATTCAACATTCCCTAAAATGTAAGAAAACATACTGAATACTGTCTATACTATTGGCTTCAATTACATACTTACGTCATTACGTCTTTCAGATGCGAGATGTGCAGGCCGCTTAGGAAGTGTAGTTAGTGCGTATTCATCGCTTAGGCAGTCAGCTATTGGGTTGGCCAAAAAGTTTACTTAGTTTCTTCCACTCGATGGCTCTAATAGTGCTTAGTTGTCTGTACTGTGACAGATGTCGTATCAGTGTGCATTAAACAAACGAGTTTTTGTGCAGCTGTTTTAATAATTGAAGATGAAAGAAGATACACATTTTCAGCATATTATGCTTTATTATTCAAGAAAGATAAAACACAGCTGAAATGCAAAAAAAAAAAAAAATCTGTGCGGTGTATGGAGAAGGTGCTGTGACTGATCAAATGTGTCAGAAGTGGTTTGCTAAATTTCTTGGTACTGTTGACATTTTGGCCAAATAACTCTTTGCTGTGGGGATGTCTTACGCATTGGAAGGTGTTCAGCAGCATCCTGGCCTCTACCCACTAGAAACAAGTAGCAGGATATAACCGGCCTACTCAAAATACCCAAATCAATAGTTATTGGTGAAAATGAAAAATGTGTCTTTTATGGAAAAAACTAAACGGACTTTTTGGCCAACCCAGTATTTGAAATACTGTATTCATGGAAAACAGAAATAGCTCTTAGAACCAACTGACAGCCCCTCCTTTCTCCCTGCAACCTTGACAAGAACCATGAGCACATAATTAGCTTATTTGACTTTCGTTTTGAGTATTTTTATCAGTTGCAGGCCGCAGGAAAGCAGTGTTTTTAACAGCTGCTGCTAACTGCTAACACTGCTTGCTCTACTCCAGTGCCAGTCACTGTTGGAAGCGTTTTCCACCGACGAACTCATTTGCTTCCCATAACCTGTCCAGAGGCCAAGCTGCCCACAGGGCCCCGTCTTTGCCACTGTGCTGGAGCTGAGGTCCAGACCCAAGCGTGCTGGGCCCAAGTTTGGGCTCTAACAAAAGAGGGCTTTAATGTTGGATAAGTGAGTTCCAACTGTTACTTACTAATTGTGAAGCGCTGTCTGAATGAGACACCCTTTGACACTGTTTCTAAAACTTACTAGGCCATGGGATTTTTATCTGTAAAGTTGGAATAACAATAGTACCTGCTGCTGAGCGTTGCTTGGATGCCTACATTAGTTATTACATGTTTCTAAAGGCTTACCGGGAGAGCATGCACCCAATAAAAGTTATCCAGGATGCTTCCTTTGAAATGATGCGAGACCACACAGCAGTTAGAGAAAAAGGGTTATATTATGCTTATTCACTTACATCATTAAGAATGTAATCAGTTGGGTCACCCTTGCTGAAAAACAAGGTTCACATAGTTGACACACTTTGCAGGAAGAGAGCCCTGGCAGGTAGAAATGCGAGGCGCGATTTCGTGGTTAAAATGAAACTTCACAGGGAAGCGCGGAGCGTGGCGTGGTAGAGGAGACGCCCTTGCTTCCTAGCAGTATTTTGCAGGCTCTCGGTGGAAACCTGGGCAACAGTCCCTGTGTGTTCACTCAGCTGAGGGGGGCTCCCCCATCTGTGAGCTACATCATCTGAAACGCATGTTCCTGGGATAGAATGGCGGGAAGAGAGCCCCGGACGGTCTTGTGGAAAATGTAGTTCAGAAGTAATACAAGTTGTCCCGGCTCCTCGCTCATGAGCCAGAACTAGTCTGGAGGCGGCGCCCCACCGCAGGAGGGACGGCACGTTTAGCGTGGTCTTCCGTGTGCTGGGAGGACAGCTGCCCCAGGGGGCGGGGGGCAGCACTCAACGTCTGCCAGGTCACTGAGCGCTCTGCTCAGATTGTTCCACTTGCCTCAACTACTGGCCATCATATTGCAGCCCGGGAAAACTGCTAAAGCCCCTGAGACAGGGTCAAGGAATGACAGTACCCCCCACCCCGCAAATCAAGGGGCAGCATGGGGCTGGCAGATTACCTGGTGAGGTGTCACTTTTGGGCGTCCCACAATGGAGGCAAGATATTGGCCCTGCATCCACACACTTCTGATCACAGATTGGAGACAGGCTTCTGGACGTCAGAGAGGGTGTGCTCTGCTCCAGTCCCAGGAAATGGGGGAAGGCTCACTGAGGGGTCAGGGTGCTCCGTGAATACTGTTTGAGGGTCAGATACCCCACTGTCCCTCCCTGTCACTCTGGCCCCGCTGATCTCATCCGTTCATAAATGCAGCAACTGCGCGTCATCCCAGCTGTCGCACTGGCTGACAGTCCTCCCCGCAGGTGCGGGCCCGCCTTTCCCTCCGTGTTCCTCAGGTAGCAGGAGTTCTACACTGATTACGGTGGGGGAGGGAGATGGTTCTCTCCCTGCCAGCGTCTATGATTATTAACATGCCGAAGGCTATCTTGACTCCTTAGATTTTGATGACCCTTCTCTAAGAAAAAACTAATGAAAACATGTAGGAGGAGTAGCATCCTAGGGGCTAGGCAGAAGCATCTGATGTTGGACTAAAAACTGTTTTTGCTCCACTTGTAACAAATGAGTGTCCCAGGAGAGCATACTAATGCCATGGATATCCTTCTTTAAGGCGGTCCTTCTGGCTTTCTGGGAGGTTTCCACCTCACAGAGATGGACATCGTTGGTCCCCCTATCTTAGACAATGTGACACTTGTCCAAAGACCTCCTTACCACCTAGGAAGGTACCTGGTCACCTACTCTGACTCCTCAGCAACACAGTCAGCGACGGCGAAGAGGGGAGACGTGGGAGGGGGGCCATGAGCATGAGAGGCGGCTTCAGTACATGCAGAACTCTCAGAAGAAAAGGATTTAGGCCTGTTATGATGGATCCCAATGGTGGAAACAACCAAAAATGAGCAACAGTGAATAAGGAGGGACTGGATCATTAGCTGTGTCATTGGAGCATACTGTGAAGTTCCTCCTGCCCTGAGGTGGTGTTGTATTTGTGAAATGCTAAGGACTGATGGCCTGTGCCCTGTGGGTCATTGGGGAGCTACCTGCTCTACTGCCGACTGAGGATGCTGTTCTCCCCACCTGGGGTTCTTGTCTTCCCTCTTGGCATCTACCTCATCCAGACACTTCCAATGGCGCTTAAACCTAAACTCTTCAATCTAGCCCTGACTTCCCTCTGTTCTCCCTCGCTCATTACAATCTAGGCGACGGTGGCCTTTTCTTTTCTCAAATGTGTTCCTATCCCAAGTTGTCTCTAATGGGAGACCACGACTCTTCACTAAGAGCTCACTGCCACAGGCCTGCCTTGGTGGTCCAGTCTCAGGAAGCCACTTGATCGCATCACCCTCTTAATTCTATAAATAGTACCACTCAGAAATTATTTTTACTCATTGGTTTATCTATTAGTTGTCTCTATTTCTTCACTACTTTGTAAACTCCATGAGAGCTTGACACATGGTATGTTCTCAAATAATTTTGTTGAGTGAGTGAACAGTGTATGATGTTTAAGAAAGAGTAGGGGACTGGGTGAAAAAGGTGACGGGATTGAGAAGTACCAACGGGTAGTTACAGAATAGTCACAGAGATATATATTACCATGCAGGGAATATAGTCAGTATTAATGTGAAGACTGTAGGGGGCCAGGCGGGTACTGGAAATATCGGGGTGATCATTCTGTAAAGTACATGACTGTCTAATTAGTACATACACTGTATATCTGAAACTAATACAGAATAATATTGAATGTAAACTGTAGTTGAAAAAATAAAAAAAGAAAGAGGTTATGGGAACAATAACTTTAGAAAACTTGGTTATTTTGTTTAGGTTCAACCGTACGTGAAAGGGCTGGCTTTTGTAACCGCGAGGAGACTTGACGTGCCTACTACATAGCAATTAGCTTATTTCGAAAAATCCACCAGGTGGCGCCATTGACACACTTTTTATCTCAAGTGCTCGGCTTATTGAAAGGTGCACTTCGGCCTCCAAATGTGATTCAATGGGCAGCAGCTTCCTCATCAGGGCAGTGGCCTGGCCGCGCATACCGGGGTCCGGTATAAAGAACGAAGCGGGGTAAGGTTTGAACAGGGACACGCAGCACCTGGGTAAAAATGCCATCTGTCCGAAGAACTCGAATCGGGCTTTGCTTTCATTCCAAGGACGATTTCATGTTTCTAAATTCTCAAGGATTGTTTATTGCTCTTTTAAGGAAATAGTATAAAATAGTCTGACTTCTCTACTTCTATGTGCTAAGGCCAGGCAGGCTTCTGAACCTCCGCAGAATTTCCCAACTGATATGCGCATCAAAACTCCCTGCAGGGCTTTTTAAAAATATACATTTGTATGTGGCACTACCTTGTCTCTGATGACCAGAGAACTAGCACTTTTGGAAGGAACTCCCCAGAAGGTTCAGGGTCATCCATGATTTAGGAGCCACTGTCCCTGGAGCAGAGCTCTCTCTCCAGTCCTCCTTCTAGAACCTTCCAGTTTCATCCACCACTCCTCCACTTGCCTGGAGCTTAATGGGCCATCTGAGTTTTGTTTCATGATCTTCGTTGTTAGTGAGAATCTTTCCATTCCCAAGACTGCATGAACTCAAGGATTAGAAAGTAGAAGATGAGCGAGGATTGTTTGTTTATCTGCAGAATTTCTTTGAGATCCACACTACACCCCAGTCCATTACAGCCTTTTAGAAGGAGCATTTACTGTTGGGTTGCAGAACACTTTCGTTCACAGAGCGTAAACATTGTCTCGTTGAATGTGGTCTGAACTAGGTGTCAGGAATTTTGGGTGGTGGTCACAGCTTCTTTATTCATAACAACATGACCAACTTATTTATACCCACCCGATTCCACACCACATTTGAGGAAACTGGCCAAGTGACCTGCTAAGGTATTCCATCCTTGAAGCCTTCCTTGCCTTGTCTGTAGATGGGGGTAGTGATTGTTGTCATGACCGACTCAGAACTGTTGGGGGACAAAGGAAGTGACACCTGAGAAAAGTGTACAGCAAGAAGGAAGAAGCACAGGGTGAAAGGTGGCAGTATGTCTAGCGGGATGTCAGAATGACCCCACTCGCCCCATAGAGTTAAAGGTTTTCAAGCTAGCCTGGAAATTTATACCATTATTATAATAGCTGTCATCTGTAAAACAAATTTTCTGCAATGAAAAGCATTCCAGTAATTCATTTTGAAAGTCAAATAAGATCACAAGGCTTATAATAAAGCCTCAGTTCCCATTCATTTTCTGATTTTTACTGCTCAGGGACTTTCAACTCTTCCAGGTGTCTTTTCTGGTATTCACCGCCCCGTATCTCAATAATGTACTATTTCTTGATCTTTCCATTTTAATCACTGTGTGTTGACTTCCCACCAAGGAACGATCCTCTTTTGCTGGCATTGTGCCCAGTCCCTGCTCTACCCCTGTCCTGACAACATCGATACCCAACTCCCATTTTCACTTGTCTTTCTAATTACAGCACAGAGTCCTTTAATCAACAGCTAATATTTTTTATTTACCTGTTAATTCATCCACAGCCTCAGCTGTGGAACTGTCGATTTCCTCTCAATATGGCTCAACACATCAGATAATCTATTTCTGCGTGTGTTTCTCTTTGGATGCAGGGAATGGCAAGCGCTCTCCTCCTGCTGCTAAATCTAGAGTGGGGGTCTGGGGTGCACTTCACAGCTGTGAATGCTGTGGGAACACCCTTAGCCTCTCTGGGAGATCCCTTTGTTCCTGGTTCCCATCTTCCTGTCTTATTTTATTCCCTCTTTGTGATGAAAAACGGGGTAGGGGAAGTAATTTCTGTAACCTTGCATGTCTGAAAAAAATCTTTTTTTCCTACTCTTACATTATTTGATGGTTAGGATTAGTATAGGATTCGAGTCTGAAAATCAATTCCTTTTATGTTTTGGATGGTATTTCTTTTTATCTTCTGTGGCCAATCTAGCTGTTGAGAAGTCTGAGCCCACCTTGTTCCTTGATCCTTATCTGTGAAGTATATTCCTCTGAAAACTTAGGATCTTTTCCCTGGTGTTCTGAATTTTAATGATGATGTGCATTCACAGTAGGGGGGGGTGTCTTTTTTCTTTTTTTTAATCAGTTGTGCTGGGCACTCAGTGTCCCTTGCAATCGGGAAATATATAGTCGTCAGTTTGGGAGATCTAAATACTCTTTATTTGATATTTTCTTCTCAGTTATGTCTCCAAACACATATTATTTGGATGTTGGACCTTGTGGATTGATCTTTGCTTTCTCTTATCTTTTCTCTCCTGTGGTTCCTATCTGACATGTTGTTTTCCTTTGTGGTATATTTACTCACTTAAAAATTAACACTTATATTGAATTTATTGACTTTTTTTTTTTAATTTTCAAGAGTTTTTTCTTGTCCTTTGAGTGTTCTTCTCTTTTATGTCTTTTGTTCTTATTTAATGAATCCAGGTGGGACTTTTCTCCCTGAAATATTAGAAGACTTTTCATTATTTTTCTTCTGTCTCCTGCATCCCTTTCACCCCTCATTTCCTTTCATTTGCTTATTTTTGTTTGTGTTTCTTGTTAGAAATTTTCCTCACATTTCTGACAATCAGTGGCCACCGGTGCAGATGTGAATGAAGTGTGTGACTGTGTGCATACACGTGTGCATACGCACACACGCTGATTACAGGATGTGTTGCGTGGGCAAGGCTAGTTACTAGTGAAGCACTACAGTAGGCAGAATGATGACGCCCCAAAGATGCTCATGTTCTAATCCCCAGAATGTGTGAATATGTTAGGTTACGTGGCAAAGGAGAATTCAGGTTACACATCCTTAGAGAGATTCTCTGTGGGCCCAGTGTAATCACGAGAGTCCTCAAAGTGGAAGACGAAGGCAGAGGAAGAGTCAGAGAGGGAGAGGTGACAATGGAAGCCGGTTTGAAGGGATGTGATGTGAGAAATGCAGCTTGCCCTTGCTGCCTCTGAAGATGGAAGATGGGGCCATGAGCCAAGGGATGCGGGCAGCCTCTAGAAGCTGGACAAGGTAAGAAGGTGACCTCTATTTAAAGCCTTCAGAAAGGAACACAGCCCTGATGACAACTCAGTTTTAGCTCAGTGAGACTCATATCAGACTTCTGAACTTTGGAATTACAAGACAGTTTTGTGTTTTTTAAGCTATGAAGTTTTTGGTAATTTGTTACAGCAACTATAGAAAATTAATAAAGACCCATGCATTTAGTTGGGGGACACACAACTATTACATATAAGGAAGTAGGGAGAGTCAAAACAGCCAAGAAAATGTTCTTGAGACTTGTGATGGGGAGGAACAAGAAGTCTCTGGACTTCAGCTCACTCCATGATGCCTGCCATGAGCATCCAGAGAATTCTGCTGCCCTCTCAGTAGCCACAATAGTACCCACTTGGAGAAGAATTTGGGGATTTCTAGTGTAATGCTGAACACACCTGACTTCTTTTTCCAATAATTTTTTTCATGGCTTGCCTTAGGCCTAAGGACACTTGAGAATCCACATGTGTGCAATCTCCTTAACTCTTTCTTTAGTTTGGGTGACTGAGATACTGAATGGTGGCCCTGACCTAACCCCACCAGGTTTTCCTGGGATTCTTATGGGTTTGGATTAGGAAACAGAGTCCACAGGTTTTCCCATCGTGAGCTGAGCTCTTAGATTGAGCCACAGGCTAAAAACATGACTGTGATCTTGTCGGGTGGTCCCAGCTTTGTCACAACCCAGCTAGATCCAGGCCAAGAACCATGACATGGGACTCATCATGCCACTCCTTTAGTGATCTCTTTTGAGAAACAAAGTCTTAATTTCAGTGTAGTCAGATGTATCTCTTTTTTTCATCTATGATTGGTGAATTTTATATCCTGCTTGAAAGTCATTCTTTACCCAAAGGTCATGAATATGGAAGCTTTATTGTTTTGCCTTTACACTTTGACCCACAATTCCACCTGAACTTTTCCACATAGTGTGAGATGGGGTCAAATTTCATATTTTTTAACATGGATATCTAATTGTCTGACACAAATTATTGAAAAAAATCCTTTTCCCTAAGTTAATAAATGCCATACTTTTTTTATTAATCCAATGTTCAGATATTTGTTTAGATTTACTCATCTATTTATCACTTTCATTGCTCTTCATTCCTTACTATATGTTTGAACTTCAGTGTGGAGTCATGTCCTTCTGTCTGAATAGCTTCTTTTACTATTTTCTTTAGTGTGGATCTGCTATTAATTAATTAACTTAGTTTTTGTTTATTTGAAAATGGTTCTATTTCACCTTCATGTTTGAAGGCCATTGTCACTGCATACAGCAGACTATTATTTTCTTTCCATTATCGTCTGACTTCCATTGTTTCTATTAAGAAGTAAGTTTTATCTGTACAGGAGGGTCACTGAGATATCGTCCTAATTAAATCAAATCCACTGCAACATAAGCCTCTTAGGGAAGCTTGATGTCTCTGAGAAGGAGCA
The DNA here is from genome assembly GCF_987537825.1 of Furipterus horrens. Taxonomy (NCBI): domain Eukaryota; kingdom Metazoa; phylum Chordata; class Mammalia; order Chiroptera; family Furipteridae; genus Furipterus; species Furipterus horrens. The sequence goes on along the minus strand of NW_028327181.1, from coordinate 24,071,676 downwards.
ACCTGAATTCAGCATAATAAGCTCCCAGTTCTAGAAAAGTTTTAGGTTTCAAAGAATTACAATTTGAGAATAAAGTGCCTAGTGCATTAGGAATGTTGAGAGAGAATACATTAAAATCAAAAAGTTGGAAGAAAGTCTGAAGACTCTTCAAAGATACCATCATTGAGGCTGAGATTCAGTGGATTCTTTCCGTGAGCAAGGAAGATTCCATCCTGAGACGTAAGCAGCGTGTTCCAGAGAAGGCGGATGGGGAGAGAAGAGAAGGTGGGAAGGAAAGGAAGGTCTTTCCTAGTGGTTCCTTTGATCTTGTTAGCTCCCTCATGAGACCTCAGGATGCCTTGGAAGCAGCTTAAGAATATTTATCTACCTTTGATATTTGTTCTCAGCAACAAGGTTGTTCTAAATGACGTACTTCTCCATAAGCAGGAGCAGAAGTCTTCTTAGGATTTTCTTCACAGGGGCTCTAACCACTAGGATTTATTCTTTAACATTTAATATCACCTGTTGTCCAGGAAGCTGAGTCTGAGAATACCCTTGATGAAGAGGGAGAGGAAGGAGGGATGGACAGAGAGAGAGAGAGAAAAAGAGAGAGAGAGGCATTCAGGATGTGGCCACAATAAATGGGAGGTAACTTTGAACAACAATCAGCCTTCGGCTGCAGCCCTTTGGTTCAGAGATTGACTCAGGCAAGAAATTTTGTTCTTTTCTTTAAAAAAAAGGTGCGAGGGCTCTTAATACTATGGATCTCATGGAGTCCTTTCAAAATATATTGTGACTATATCGATACATTTCCTTTGAAGTTATATGAATGCATTTAAAATATCTTTTAAAGGAGAAATAAATATGAATCCCTAAAAGTTATTTTAGATTTAGATTTCCCAACTCAGGGCATTTAGAAAATAACTAAAAATATCTTTACGAGGAAAAGAAGCTTTTCCGAGCTCCCCATCATCACCCAGCTCATCCATTTAAAATGCATCCCTGGGCTCGTGCTGCTTCCCTGCGCCAGAGCTCTGAATATTGGAAGCACGCACAGTCTCCGAGGATCTATAATCTAGCTGAAACCAGACAGGTGAAAATCATCTGAAGTGATACATATGCATAAGATCATGTAATGAAATGCACATATATTACAGAGCCTAATAGCAGGAAAGAACATTTATGAGGTATTTTGCTTCACTGATTTTAAGTCGTAAACCCCCATGGCAATCCGTAGTTCTGACTGTCATGGGCTTCCCTCTGAGAAAATAAAATGTACCTGTGTAATCTAAACAGCTTCATTTATTAATAGCCACTAGGACCTATGAACTGAAAGTGTCATAAAATAATAGGCAAGGGGGCAGGGGCAGGGGCAGACTTCCTGGACGTGACATCTTACTAGTCGGGTGACCTTGGTTGATCGTTTGACCTCTCTACCATGCCACTCTTTTCCTTTCCTGGAAAATAAGGATAATAGTACCTACTACTTCACAACATGCCTGTACAGTACAAATGAGTGTTACCTGGCTGGTTTGGCTCAGTGGATTGAGCGTCGGCCTGCGAGCTAAGTGTCGCTGGTTCGATCTTCCAGTCAGGGCACATCAGAGAAGGAAAACTCTGACTCCAAAAAACCTCCGCTGCCTTGCGGCATACCTCTTCAGGGGAAAGGCTAAGGGAGTAAACCCCGACAGAAAATCCGGAGCCCGAGTCCCTAAGGCGGTTTGACGTTGTAGTCAACACCGGCTACTCCTGCGGCGCACCTGAAGCCAAGCTGTATTGACTCCGTCTTTCCCTTGGACCCTTCAGCTGCGAAGAGAGGGGGGGTCTGCTGCATGGGCAACAGCAGACCCTCCATATCACCCTGCCCAGGCTCTGTAGCTTCAGCTTCACTGGAGAGGACACTCCAGCGTCATCGCAAGATGTCGATTCAACACAGGAGGAGACAGATACCGTGTCACTCCCGAGTCGGACTGCACAGCCATTCTCGGCGGTGCAGATAGACTCTTAAGAAGCTACACCATCGTTTCTCGAGACGGACGGCTGCCGACGACGACGACAAATGAGTGGCAATCAACAACGCACTTAGAACAAATTCTGGGCATGGTAAAGCACTCAGTGTAAGTTCTTATATATTTTTTTTTATCCTCACCTGAGGACATTCTTTTCATTGCTCTCAGAGAGAGAGGAAGGGAGAGAGAAACACCAGTGTGAGAGAGAAGCACAGATTGGTTGCCTCCCACACACGCCTGCACTGGGGATCGTATGAGGCCTGAGCAGGAATCGAACCCGCTGCCTTTCAGTTATGGTATGACACCCCAACCAACGGAGCCACAGCAGTCAGGGAAGTTATTTTCCTTAAGGTGCAATTGTGGGGAAACATTTACTTGGGGGAACTGAACTGTAAAAAGGAAAATATTTCGTGAATTCTTAGCAACCACGTACACCTAGAGGAGGAATGGGGAAAATCCATTTTGTTCCCAACCAAGAAACATTTAAATAAATATCCTTCCTGTTCCCATTCAAATGCAAGGTGTAGAAAAGCCATTTCCGCTTGTTCTTTCAAAATACCTTTTTGTTTTTTCTTGTACTCATGCTTGAAAGGATTGGCTAGTGATATTTCTTACCAAAGTCAATTCTGCTGAAAGAATTTTTACTTTCCCAGCATGCACTGGCTGCAGCCTCAGTGAAGAGGGTTTGCTTGAGCCAGATCACATGAATCTCACCGACAATTCAGCTGTTCTCTCCCACCCAACTCCGGCCTCTCCCCCTCCTGCTTCTAACGGGAGCACTTAATTGTGTTTATTGCATTCATGCTATTTTGATGATTGAGTATATTTATTCACTAGCCTGGGATGATACTTAAATAGAACTGTATTTACCAATCACGACCCACCAAAACATTGTCTTGTTAAAATTTAAATGTATCTGTGATGGACACACGAAAAGTACTTTCCCTAATGGGAGGCTCCATTCACCGGGGAACTGCTCCTCTGCCCAGCTCTCTCCTGCTGCTCTACCCGCAGAGCTGCTCTGGCACTTTTCTCGGCTCTCACATTCTTCCTGGGAAATCTCAGACCTGCCCAGGATCCCCTTTGCTCCCTATTTGTGTCTTTTGCTCAGAGCTTTCTCCTGAGCTCCGACCTTCCGTCCCACTTCTTCCTGGACGTTCCCATCTGGATGTCCCAGAGGCCCCTCACACTCCACAGACAGCTGATGTGTTCCCTCTTCAAATTACATTCCTTTGCAAGTCCTCTAGCTTTGTGCAGGCTGAACCCCACCCCAAACACAGCCAGGACCACACCCCCTCCGTGCTCAGTTACCTCTCCTTCCCGACGGGAAACAGAAGGAGAATAAAGGTTGCTTTCACAGGAAAACTATAATTTCTGAGCCAAGTGTGAGCTGGACACTTGGTTTACACAGCCGGCTGCAGGGAGAACAACAGGGTTCTCCCAAAACAGCAGCGGTCCTTTCGTTGCATGGAGGCACCATGTTCTGGGGGACAGTTTGGGTGTCCTGACCGATGGCCTTGAAGTAAAGTGGGTCTTAGCAGCACCTCTTAGAACCCAGACAGTTCTGGGCAAGGTTGGGTCTCGATTCTGAGGACACACATCCACAGGTGGCCCCTGAGGCGGTCACTGCTCCTCTACAGCTGACACCTGGCAGAGGACCGGACAACTCGAAATGAACTCTGGGGACTCTTGTCCTCAGTAGCTGGCAGATGGGACAGAGGTGCCAGCTCAAGCTCTTAGCTCCTGGCCTCTCCCCTGCAGACCCTGGTGGGCCACCCAGGCTATCTGCCCTGATCAATCCATCGATCAGGAGGTGGGCAGCTGCGTTGCCTGCAGCAGGAGTGAGGACGGGATGGCAAGTGCCGCTGTCCTGGGGACAGCCCTTCAGAGCGGCACTTTCTCATCACTGACCTGCCGGAGCCCCAGGGTGCAGAGACTTTGGGGGCTGCACTACCTCCCCCAAAATACGTGGGAGATGGAGCCTCACTTGTGGAAAGAACATGACCTTTGAACTCTGTCCTGGCATTGATCCCCACTTCTCTCACATTTTCCCAATGTGTGGCACTGAGCAGACTCCCTCTGAGTTTGGTTATTTCTTAATCAAATTGGGAAAGAACTTCCTGAGATTGCAGGGAGGATTCTAAGAAAGGACGCACTTAACTGTGTTCGCCTGTTGGGCGTAGCAGCAAGTTTGTCGGACTGGAAACGGGGAGGGTAGGAAACGCAGAACCTGCCCCCCAAGCTTTTCAGCCTGAGGCGTGTGGTTCTCTGGCTCAGCTCTGGCCTGGACTGCAGGTCCGGCTCTGGCTTCTGCGGGGCCTTCGCGGCCCTCACTGGCCTCTTCTCTCAGCCCTGTGGCTGCAGAGCTTCTGCCCCGCTGGCCTCTGGAGGTCATGGCCACTGGGCACGGATGTCCAGAAGGAGGCTCTCCGTGGAGGGTCTGGTTCCCGCTGATGCTCTCCGCCCCAGGCCTGGGTGACCCACTGGGGGCTCGTGGGGAGAACCCGCAGGGGCAGGGGGAGGCACAGGAGGGGCTAACTTCCCTGGGCTGGAGACACCACCCAGAGGACAGCAGAGGACAGGGACAGAGGCTGGAGAAGCCCTGGGCATCTTGCCCCCCCCCCCCATTCAGGCCCAGGACAGTGTTGTGTGAGGTTCTCCCCTGTGACAGGACCCTGTCTGCCCCTCAGACTGGGAGTTTTTAATGGAGGTGCTCAGAAAAGTCAGGCCCGGGGGGAGTGGCTACTCTCCCCCCAGCTCAGAGCACATCTATTTATCGGTGACCCCTGACTTTAAGGTGCATGTGTAGCACTGGGGTCAGGGACAAGGGCACAGTTGGGATCTTTTCTTCTTTTTATTTAGAATTCTCACCTGAAGATATGTTTATTGATTTTAGAGAGAGAGGAAGAGGGCTAAGAGAGAGAGACACTGATCTGAGAAAGAAACATCGATTGGTGTTCCCTACATGCCCTGACCAGGGAGGGGTTCGGCCAGTGGAAGAGCTGCCGATCAAAAGGTGAAGGAGGACGTGAGAGCCGTGTGTGCTGGGTCCTGGCTGGTGGGCTGCCCCATCCTGAGGTCTACCAGCTTCAGGTCACTGTCCCTCCCCTTGACTTTCCAGTTCCAGAGACTGGAACTGCGGGAGGGGCCCTTCTCTTGGACTCCGTCACTTACCCTGTTTGAAGGGCCATCTGTTTGTAGCTGGGATCCAGACTAATAACGGGGTGCACCTTTCCCAGAATTCTCAAGGACTTTCTGGGCCCTGTTCCTGTTACACATATGGATTCTGAAGCCAGACGGTTGGGATCAGAATCCTGTCTCACCCCCGCTCCCCAGCTGTGACTCTGGGCACATGGATCGCTTCTCTAAGCCTCATGTATGAAATGGCCTAACAGCCTGTCTGTGGTGGCTTGTCACACGGATTGAACCAAGGGGCACAGGTGAGTGCTGTCCCCGCGGGCTCCTGTCTCCTCTGCTCCCAGCAGGACCCCGCCCTCACGTCCTGCGGCTCAGTTTCTGGGTAGACATGCAGGGAGTTCTGGTTGGCCCAGGCAGCTCTCAGCTCTCCTCCTGGGCCCCGAGGATCAATGAATGCTAATCATTAACACGATTTCCCTCAGCAGAGTCATAAGATTTTGCCGCTGAAAGAAGCCTTAAAGAATCATGGTGGGCCACACTTCGCGACTGTGGAAACAGAGGGGTTGTTGTCTTCCCTAACATCACCTGGCGAGTTACCTACTGGGCTCCTGGTGCTGCCCCCACCATCCGGCCCGTCCTCCAAATCACGTACAAATGGCCTTCAGTTTGAGTTTATAAAAGCATCTGTAAGGTGTGAGACTACAGCCCAGCCCTGCTCTGGCACACTGGGTGGACAGACTTCTCCCTTGCTGATCCAGGAAAAGCTGCAAAAGCAATCGTCGGCAGCCGTCCGTCTCGAGAGACGATGGTGTAGCTTCTTAAGAGTCTATCTGCACCGCCAAGAATGGCTGTGCAGTCCGACTCGGGAGTGACACAGTATCTGTCTCCTCCCATGTTAACTCGACATCTTGCAATGACGCTGGAGTGTCCTCTCCAGTGAAGCTGAAGCTACAGAGCCTGGGCAGGGTGATATGGAGGGTCTGCTGTTGCCCATGCAGCAGACCCCCCCTCTCTTCGAAGCTGAAGGGTCCAAGGGAAAGACGGAGTCAATACAGCTTGGCTTCAGGTGCGCCGCAGGAGTAGCCGGTGTTGACTACAACGTCAAACCGCCTTAGGGACTCGGGCTCCGGATTTTCTGTCGGGGTTTACTCCCTTAGCCTTTCCCCTGAAGAGGTATGCCGCAAGGCAGCGGAGGTTTTTTGGAGTCAGAGTTTTCCTTCTCTGATGTGCCCTGACTGGAAGATCGAACCAGCGAGCTCGCAGGCCGACGCTCAATCCACTGAGCCAAACCAGCCAGGGCTTGCAAAAGCAATAAACCACCCCTAACAGTAGCGAGAATCCTTACTGTGCGGTTCTGCAGACAAAATCTCCCCAGGGGGTGGGCTCAGCTAGGCAAGCTGCAGGCAGTGGGTCAGGCTGGTGGAATCCCCAGTGCCCCGCGGGGCTGCCTCAGCAAGGGCAGTGCCCAGGTGTCCCTGCCCTACTGGAGAGGCACCTGGCACAACTTGGGTCCTAACGAAACCAGAGGAACTCGCTGAGCTTGTGTTTGCTGGTCACCAGGGAAGGACTCGGTTCTCTTGGAAGTCGCTGAGTCATTGAGGTCTGTACCTGACTTCCAGCCTCACCGGGGTTCAGGGGCAGGTCCTCGAGGTTTGGCGACTTGTATGCACCCTGGGGCTGGACAGGGCTGGGGGTGTATAGCCCCATCAACAGCTCCCAGGGGGTGGTCAGCCTCCTCGGACTCCTGGTGGCTGGAAGGCAGGAAGGTCTTTTCTTGAGAAGTGGTCTGGGCCTTTGGGAGGAAGGACAAGCTCATGGCTGGTGTTAAGCACAGAAGAGCTAACGGAGAAGCTGCGCAGAGGGACATGTGGTGGGGAGCGTGCGGACGGGGGCAGAGGAGGGGGTGGCTGGGGCTCTGTCTCTGTCACAACTCTGCTTTCTGAGCTGAAGACCCTCGGAGAAGCAGCCCTTGACTCCAAGAAGCCTTTCCTCAAAGCTGGGAATGAGGATGACGCCCTGGAAGCTTTATGGTTCCGAGGAGGGAAAGGCATGTGGGACATTCATTCATTCCCAAAACATGTAGTATGTTTCCGGGGGCCCAGATGTGGGGCTGAGGCAGGCACGCCCAGTCCCCCCAGCCTGGTCACTGGGCCAGGGGCTGGCCAGTTCCCCACTTTCCTGAAGGCACGGGCTTCCCTCCTCACAGATGTACACATTGCAGCCCCAGAGGTCTGGAGGCCCCAGCTTTGGGGGCTGATGGAGGGCACATGCTTCGGTGAGACAGGAAGGGAGGGTACCAGTTATTCGCTGTCTCTGTCTCCACTCTCCTTTGCTCTGATGACCTTGAAGAGCCTTTTGTTTCTCCTGTCTTAGTTCGGTTTCCATGGGAACCAGAGTGGCAGTGTCATCCCTGTGCTGAGGTGAAATGCCCCCAGGACACCATGAATACCTAGGGGAGAAACTACCAGAGAATAAGCCATCCCAGAAATTGCCCTGCGGGGCACTTCCTGACACTCTGCTTCCGTTTTCACCTAAGTTTTAGGAGCTTGGTTTTGTGTCCCCAAGTTCGTAGAGGCTGCAGGGGACAGGTTCTGTCTTCCTCTTCAGCTGCCCTTTGGTCCCCAGGGAGCATCCCAGTCTCAGTCCCTGGATGGTATATGATAATTGCTTACTGAGGGAGTTCCTGCGCCTGGGCTGCTATCAAATGAAGTAATTCGATGTCCTCTTAATAAATTCAGGTACCCACTCAGGGATCTTGGAGTTTTGGCCTCTCACCAGATATGCTGTCTGACAAAGTGACTTCACGACAGAGTCATGAACTGCTGTAGATATATTTTACTGAACTTCTCAAAAAAGCTAGTGGTACATCGAAGTGTGGCCCCTTTCAGACAAGCCATTGAATGTTCTGGAATGGACTTTAGGCTGTTCAGCAGGACACAAGACAATGGGACAGATTTGGAATGAGCAGTCTACTGATTTTTGTCCTTATAAGAGCTGTTGAAAGCATGGACTCTGGAGCCAGTCTGCCCAGGTTCAAGTCTCAGTTCCTCCACTTGGGAGCTGCATGAGCCCAGCTTATCTGAGTCTCAGTGTCCTCATCCATAAAATGGGCCAGCAGCAGCTTCTATCTCATGAATTTGGTGTGACCACTACATACATGAACACATGTTAAGTGCTCAGAACAGTATTCACTCCTAATAAGTCCTGGACATCTTGTTATTACTATTATTATCCTATGTTACTTATTTCGAGATTTATTTTATCCTGTTTGGACATCTCTGAAATCTGAAGATAAAAAAAAACTTCTTGGTACGTAAAATGTAGTATGCCTTACAATGGATTATATTTTAGATTCAATTGCATTCATTCTTATAGTTGTTATTAACTCTAGCACATCTGGTCAGATGCAGAGACTCCGCATGCTTTTGGAAAGACTCACTTCTCTCCCTCCGATGAGTCTCTAGGCCTCCCGTTCCTGAGGTCATAGCGCCTTGGAGATCGTCAGCATGGGATCGGCAATGTTCAGAGCAGCTCAGCCAGGCAGCCAAACAGCCACTGATACTGGACGTGTGGTCATCTCGTTTCCTTCTCCTTAGCCTTCAGTTCAGACATTCCGTCCGGCTGGCTCTTCAGGGTTAGGTAGATGGGCTGTTCCATTTTGCATCATCCTGACAACAGAGGGAGTTTTGTGTCTCTGTGAGAGCTCTCCAGAGAAACAGAACCAATAGAATGTGCATTGTGTATGTCTCTCTATACGTATTTATAATAATATATACACACATATAAATATATACATATTACATATATATATTTAAGGAAGTGGATCATGTGATTACGGGGTGGCAAGTGGAAAATCTGCAGGACGCGCTAGCAGGCTGGAGACCCAGGAGTGAGCTGTTAGTGGGGTGTTTGCTCCTTGCCCAGGGAGGCAGTCTCTCGTCCTGTTCCGGTCTTCAGCCGACTGGCTGAGGCCCACCACACCACAGAGGCAGCCTGCTTGACTCAGGGTCCGCTGATCAAAATGTTAATCTCATCCAAAACTTCCTCACAGAAACAACCAGAATAGTGTTTGAACAAATACCTGGGCACCTTGGCCCAACCAAGTTGACATCTAAGCTCAGCATCACAGGGCCTTACGGGGAGGCTTCCTGGAGTGAAGGGGTTGCATCTGTGGAAGGCCGTCCTTACCTGGGGAGGTTTCTCACAGGGGAGCCCTGCTGGGCCGAGCTGAACTTGACACTAGCCTTTTATATTACCCCCATGACACCGACTACTCTGTGCGATAAGCAGGAGTATTTTTATTTTTCAAGTGAAGAAACAGAAATCGGTTGAAATGACTCATTAGCAGTTAATTGGAAAAAAACTAGGAGATATATTTTTCAAGTCCAAGTGTGTCTGTCTTTAGGTCTTGCTTGTTTTGGACAGCAATTATTATTGATGTTTTTTTTTTTTTTTAATATTTTTTTATAAAGATTTTAGTTTTATTTCTTTTTAGAGAGAGGAGAAGAGAGCGAGAAAGAGAGGGAAACATCAATATGTGGTTGCCTCTCACATGTCCCCAACTGGGGACGTGGCCTGCAACCGAGGCATGTGCCCTGATTGGGAATCGAACTGATGACTTTTCAGTTCTCAAGCCACCGCTCAATCCACTGAGCCACACCAGCCAGGGCTTATTGCTGTTGTTTTATTGTTATATTTAACACTCATGCTTACTAGGCTTCAGGCAATGTTCCAAGCACTTTACAAATATCAACTTTGCTGATGAACTCAGTATCCTAACCATCCCCTGGAAGGCTGAAGACAGAGGGATAAACAAGTTATCTGCAGGAGGGAAATGGCTGCAGTTAGCAGTGTTTGGGCAGGACAGCCGGGCGACCTGTGCTGCCGGGACTGGCTCTCCCTCTCCTACCTGCCAATCTTCTCCCCTGCTATTTTTACTGAGCACTGATTAACGCTGGTCAGGGGGTGGGTGCTCCCTCCCTGGTGTTCACGCCTCATCAGTTCTTAGCTCCTTCTCGAGGCTTCGGAGATTAGCTCCTGTGTTTGTTTGACACCTTTGATGAGGACAGAAGGACATGTACAGGAACCAGAAACGCTGTCACCGCCCCAGGTTCTCCTAGGCACACCATCCTGAACCTGCGTTTTGCACCTTTTCTTAATTGCCAGTAGTAGCTCAGCTCTCCCATCCCGAGATATGTGGACCTTGTCATAGCAGGACACCTGCCTGTCTCTGAGCGTCCCCTCAGGGGCCAAGTCGTGGGGTGCACCCTGACTCCTCCATGGAGGTAGCTTTGCAGTAAAAGCTCATTTCTTTTTCTTTCTTTTTTTCATTCAAGAAATATTTATTGAGAATCAGTTAGATGCCAGCCAGTGTGCCAGGCACTATAACAGCAGTGAATAGGTACTACCCCTTTGCTCTTGGTGCTTAAACTATTGGGAAAGACAGGATAATATTAAACAGTGATGATGTATTATGCATGTTAAAATAGGGTAATATTGTGCTTTCATTGCTAAAACTATGGTTTTTAATCTTTTTGGGGGGTAGTCATAGACCTTAAATTTGATCGTCATTGACCCTTGCCTTAGAAAACAAACATACCCCTGAAAACTTGCCAATTGCCCTGCCAGTGTGGCCCAGTTGGTTGGAGAGTTGTCCCATAACTGAAAGGATGTGGGTTCAATTCCTGACCAGGGCGCAACCTGGGCTTCTGGTTCAATCCCCGTTGGGGTGCAGATGATCTGGGCATGTGCAGGAGGTAACCAATGGATGCTTCTCTCCTGAATTGATGTTTCTCCCTTCCTGTTTCTTTTAGTAACTAGTAGGAAAGGGCAGCTTCATTATTTTGTCTTCGAGTCTTACCTATTTTCTTACGTTGCTGTATTGACTTATTCATAATTCCTGGGCTCAAGCAGAGGGAGGGCAAAGAGGATTGGAGATGCCTGGGGAGAGTTTGGGGTGGTGGCTTTGAGGGGAGAACTGAGGGGCAGCTGGCTGGGTCCTGGTGCTGACTCATTCCCGTTTATTTTTCTTGCCTGGCCAGGGCTGCATGCTGAGGGAGTCACAGTGAAAGAAGGGACACGCTACCGTGACTGACCAGCTAATCGGTGGGTGAGATTGTGGGCACATCCAGAGGACGTGGGTCATTGTTTGGTGAGAGCAACGAGCGCTGCTGCTAAGACTGCGCACTTGTGGTGACTCAAGGAACCCCAAGGCTTGGGTTGGGCTGGGTAAGAAGGAAAAGGGGTGTTGACTTCATCTGGGTGACGAAGGGCAAATAGGATTTTAAAGAAGCAAAAAGGAAGGGCGAGGAAGTCAACGCAGAGAACCAGGGAGGAGTGAAAGCTTCCCCAGCGGCGTCTGCCATGGCGGTCCGGACAGTGTGCTCTGCAGCCCAGCCTCCCATTTCCTCTGGGCTCCTCTGTTGAGGGCGCCTCTCCTGCTGAGCATCTTCTGCTTTCTCCCGTCTGGTTAGGATTTCCCATCAGCACTACGATGCCACCTCTCTCGCATCCTAAATCAGCAGCACCCGACCCAAACTCTAACGCCATCTCCCCTTTCTCTCCAGACCCCCACCTGGTTCTCTCCTCTGCTTCCGAGCCCGTCTTCCAGCAGGAGTAGTGTGTTGTCTGACCTCACACAGTCCTCAACCCGCTGCACGCTGACCTCCAGGCCCACGCTCCCCCGAGACACTTCCCAGTCCTCATCGCATGTCTTAGCAGCACGTGACAGTGTTCACCACTCTCTGCTTCTTGAGTGCTCTTTCCTTTGTTCCTGGGGACCCCAGACAGATTCCACTGGTTTGTCTCCTTCTTTTAAAGTGCTGTCCCATGCAGGTTCTTCCCCAACACCGCATGTTCATGGACAGGTACCACAGGTACGTCACATCCAACATGGAAAAAGTGAGATCGAGTTGTTTTCCAAGTCTGCTTCTTCTGCACTATTTTCTCTTGTAAATGTTATCACCATTCATCCAGTTGCTCAAGCCCAAAAACAAGGGAGTCAGTCTTCATGTCTGGCCCTACTCTGTCCTTTTGCTCTCCAGGGCTGTCAATTTTACCTCCTAAAAATCACCTGAAGCTGCCCACTTCTTACTTTAAACATTATGATGGTTAATTTTACGTGTCAATGGGATTGGCCACAGAGTACTCAGATTAAATATAGTTTCTGGGTCTGAAATTAGCATTTGGAACAAAGGACTTAGTAAAGCAGATTGCCCTCCTGGGGGGTACAGTAGGGGCTGTCATCCAATCCATTGGGGACCTGAATAGAACAAAAAGCAGAAGAGGGAAGAATTTATCTTTTTCTTCCTGGGACTTATACTTTGGGCTCCTTCGGTTCTCAGGCATTCAGACTCGGACTCAATGACACCACCCTTTTCCTGGGTCTTCAGCTTGCAGGTGGTAAATGGTGAAACTTCTGGGCTTCCATCACTAATGAGCCAATTCCTCCAAATAAAGAAAGAAGGAAATGCTCCTACTGGTTCTGTTTCTCTGGAGAACCATAACTACTACAAATTTTGTTTCTGATTATGATTTTGGAGGAATAGAATGTTAAGGATGAGTTTTCGGAATTGGTTCCGGGGTTTCTGGAAATGGCCCTCTGATCTAATTAGATTTGAAGATGCTAATGATTCTGTTTCCAGTAGTGAAGAGAGCACAGATTGTCCTGGACATGAACTATTTATAGAGAGTTGCAAAATATCTGCACTGGGTACTCCCCCAAGGAGGCAAGATGCCGGGGGACTAGGCACATGATACTTTTGAACATTTTGGGAATACTAATGACTGTTACATTGGTTAGTTGCTCCTCACATTACTGGAGAAGGTGGTTAAAGAACAGGACAAGCTCAGTGTTTTGAATTTCCAGCTCAAGCCCCACTTAAACGACTTAAGGGCTCCTACAGGTGCCCTGATGAGACCCTTAACTTCCGGGTGCTATGGGCTGAAGTGACTGAAAATCAAATGCAGAATCTCACCTTTTGCATGGCTGGCTAACAATGCAAGGTGGACCCCCAGCTGTGCAGGGTATCTACCATTGAAGTGAGGGCATTGGCTAGGAAGGAATGGGATCCTGTCCATTGGAATGGGAACATAGGGGACGACTTTGATGAAGCTGACGATGTTAAGCCCCTGAATTCTGATGAGTCTTTACCAGTGGAAGAGGACTCCTCATCCCTAGGGGCAGTGGCAATCCCACTCCCCAGGGGTAGCAGCTACCCCACCCCCAGGGGTAGTAGCCCCTATAACCGCTTCTGAGGGGATTAACCTTGCATTGCCTGAGAAAAGTATATTGGCTTCCCTTGGGACAGTTACATGCGAGACACTGTTGACTCCTCTCAGGACCTACCCCACCAGCCCTCTTTGCTTCTTGACCTATAACTGGACTAAAGTCCCAGTTGGCTCCTAGAAGTGAGGCACAAAGTGTGACCATGCGGAGGGGCACTAGATGCCAAGAGAAGTACGTAAATTTTCTAATTTATACAGACAGAAGTCTGGTGAGCATGTGCAAGAATGGCTATTAAAGGTGTGGGATAATGGTGGAAGGAACATAAAGTTGGATCAGGCCACCATTATGGGCATGAGCTCATTAAGCAGAGATTCTGCATTTCCTGTTGCAGATCGGAGGTTAGAAAGTGCTCTAAGAGACTGTTTGGTTGGCTGGCTGAAACATGGATGGAAAAGTGGCCCACCATGAGCAAATGGAAATGCCAGGCATTTGGTTTAATGTCGAGGAAGGGATTCAACGGTTGAGGGAGATTGGAATTTTTGAGTGGATTGTCATTTACAACCCACTCATGCGCACTGGGAAGGGCCAGTAGACATACTTTTCATCATCACTGTGAGGAATAAATGTGGGTGGGGGAAAGCCTTGGCATTTTTGAAAAGCTCTGTGATCATTCTTCTCTACAGGACAGACCTCCCGGTGGGAACTGCACTCAGTGACTTGGGAAACCTAAATGCTACAGGGATAATTGGATCCCAGGTGGCAGGGGCCAGGTGGAGGCAACCACCGAATGCAAAATGGGCATTATTACCATAATGGACAGTGGAGTCAAAGCAGCAATCCTAATACTCTGACCTCTGCAGAACTATGGACTTGGCTAATTAATTGTGGTATTCCTAGCAGCAAAATAAATAAGATGCTACTAAATTTTTAATTGATTTATATAAGGCTAAAAGTTCTAAATCAAGTGAACAGCAATCTAACCCAAATCATACAAAGAGAGCCACAGCCCCTGGGTGAACCCCCAGACTTGGGCCAATTCACAGACCCCCCTGAATGAAGGGGAAACTGGATCTCATACTGTCATGACAACCAAATGCTGCCAGGAATATAAGCACCTAAGTTTGCAAAGCGTTGGTTTGATATCCTTCAAAGAAGATGCTGCTGAAGCCCAAACCCCTCCCCTTGGTCCACCTCTGGGTTTTCCACAGATGCAGAGGGCAGTCTCTGTTCTTGCTGACCAGTTCCCACCTCATTCACTTAAGGGCTTTTTTTTTCTTTTACTGCCCTCAGCCTGAGAACAGGGCAGCTCAGCTCTGAAATTTTGGGGATTTAAAAACTCCAGGGCAACCCTCAAGAGATGAGCGAAGAGAGTTGGTGTATAAACCCGCCAGCTTCCCTTGGTGGGCCGATTATGGGCCAGCTGGGTCTTTCAGGAAGACTATGCCAAGACATAGCTGATGTGCAAGAGATGTATAGAGGGTGAAAGATGAATGGGAGACTAAGCAGAGTGGATGGAGGGAGAATTCAGGTCACAGTGCAGGTCTGACTTCTATGAAAGGAGGAGGAAGAAGAAGAGAGTGGGGTGGGAGGATCTTCAGGCTACAGTAGAGCTTTGAGAAACTCAGTGAATCCAGGGAGGGTTCCAACACAAAATGGCCCAGAGAGGATGCTAGTCGCCGGCTGGCGTTGCTTGAAAAGCACGTGGTCTCAGCTTTGAAAGCTAAGGCACAGCTCAAAGGCACAGAGACTGTCAGCTAACTGTATTCTTGTGGTTGGTTCTTGCATGAAGGAAAATTCTTATCTCCTTTTGTGGAGGAGGTTAAGTAACCGACACTAGGTCTTGGGCAAGCTGTGGATCCCAGCTTGATTCCAGGTCACTGGGTTCCAGGATCCATACTCTTCATTGCTAACCGATGTGGCCTTGGAGAAGTGGTCATGCCGTCAGACATGAGGAGAAAACAGAGCAAGATTGGGTTCTTGATAATAGCAGAAGTTAGGGTGCGACTTGAATTCTTGGCTGCACCTGTACCAGCACCAATAGCCTAAAAAGGCCAGGCGGGCTCCTAATGGTCACGAGAATGGCAAGATGACAGTCCCATAGTACATCCGCAACAGGCACCCTGAGGACCACGGGGGACAAGAGCTGTCCTGATCGTGGCTGAGTCCGTGGTGCCTGCTCCTGCTTCCGGCGCACAGAAGGTGCTCAGTATTTGTTGAATGAAGGCACTTGTAGGAAACATGTGACAAGGAGAAGCCAGAGACCCTTGGAACAGCGTGCGGAGTGCCTGCGCTTTCCGCCACCGGGGGCTGGCTGTGAGAGTGCCTGACAAAGGTCCAGCGGGCCTGGGGGGGTGGTCAGGCTGGTGGCCGTTGGTTGGACTTATGGCCGGGTTCTCCTGCTACCGGGGTCCTACTTGGGTTTCTAGGAGACAACAAAGAGGAACAGCTCCATCATTTGATGTAACAGGATTCTCTTCTTTTACATGAAAAGGCCACGAGGACCCCTGATGATGGGCAGAACTCCAGTCTGGCACTTCACTTGGCGAGGAACAGGGAGAAGGGCCCCCCCAGGTGGCAGCCCTGTTTCTATCCATCGGCGTGCGGTCTGGGTTCAGCAAGCACTTCCCCTCCTGCCCATCTGCTCCATGGACCAGCCCAGCTGGCCTCTTCCTCTTTCAGGGGAACAGATGGTGGGTGAATTCCTGAGTGACCATGGCCGATCCCTTCTTCAGGGTCAGAGAGTAAAGCATCGCTGCTGTGGATGTTGCTGTCACACAGAGCTGACTGCGGTCTTCCCCGTGAGCATGTTTATCCAAGAGGCAATTTGGGATGTGACAAGGACATTCAGCATGTGCCCACAAAGGGATCCTAAATGCACGTGCCTATTACCCACTTCCTCACCCCGCTCAGCCTTCAATGTCACCACGAAGGGTTCTGCCACCAGGTAGAAGAATGAAGCTCAGTGCCACATGCTGATGTCCTCACCTTCTTGTTACTTCCCTGGGATGTAGGATTTCTGCCTCAGCAAAGGGAGGCCAGGTCATTTCAGCAGCAGCTCGTTAGGGTAAAAGTAAATAGTCCCTTAGAGGAAAAAGTCAGCAATATTCCTGCTTCTGCAGCTCCTCCCTAGACTTTTATTTGCCATCAAGAAGTCAACACACTTTATGACCGGCATCGTGCAGGGTCTATAGAGACATTCCGGGAGTGCGTTTCAGGCTGGCCCTTTTGGGCCAGGGCAGTTTGCTGAGGTAATGATCAGATGTATGCTTTTTATTAGAAATGCATGTCTAGTTCTCCTTCTCCACATTGCAATCCAGGCTTGACCAGCAAATGTGTCCACAGAGGGGTGCCCCCTCTTGCCTCTGTCTCAGTGTCTCCCTTCTGATCCTGAAGGGTCTTTGGACTGCAATCCACATCCAAGAGGCTCTCCCCACTCCCCACCCCCGCCCCCCGCAGGCAAGCAGCCAGCCATTCCCAGAGCCTCATGTCCGTTTTTATTTTATGTGACCACCATGAAGACAACTTCACCCTCAGTATTACCAGGTCCTTTTGCCAAGGGCTGACTTAGAGGCCCTGCGCCTGCTGTGGCCTGGGTCACAGGCACTGATCCGCTTATCCTCGCTATAGACTGAATGTGTGTGTCCGCCCAAAACTGAAACCCTAACCTCTCATGTGGTGGTATTAGGGGGTGGAGCCTCTACTGAGTAGGTCCCCAGGGTAAAGCCCTCATGGGTGGGATTAGCACCTCTTATAAAACAGGCCCTAGCCCCGGTGGGGCAGCTCAGTTGGTTGGCGTGTCGACCCAATGCACTGAGGTTGTGGGTTCCGTATCAGGTCAGGACACATACAAGAAGCAACCAATGGATGAGTAAATAAGCGGAACAGCACATTGATGTGTTTCTTTGTCTCCGTCCCTAACCCCATCTGTCTAAAAATAAATAAATTAATTAAAATTAAAAGAGTCCCAGAGAGCTCGCACACCCCTTCCATCACGTGAAGACACTGGGAGAAGACGGCCACCTGAGAACCGGGATGCAGGCCTTCCCGCCCCAGGCACAGGATTGGCTGGTACCTTGATCTTGTCTCCCAGCCGCCAGAACTGTAAGAAATGAAGGTTTGCTGTTTCACCCCCCAAGTCCGTGGGATGTCTGTGATAGCCGCCCCAATGGGCTAAGGCACGCTGGGTGCCATGGGCCAGGCACGGGAAACCTCCCATGCATGTCGGGCCCACGCTGCCCCTCGCAGCTCAAAATACTGCTTCTCGGTGTGTGTCCAAGCCCTGGTGAGCTGCTTTATCCTTTCGGGATGATTTGAGTGAGAGATCTTCGGTTAACCTCTTCTGTAAATCTGACTGTTCAACCCCATTGGGTCGACTAGAGCAGAAGAGAAGCCAGTCTGAAATCCCTCACTACTAACGTCATTTTCAACAGAGACTTTGGGCTTTAACTTGCGAATTCCTGGAGGCCTTTGCCAATACTAAACATCCCAGCTTCCTCTACACTCTCCACACAGTACGGTCACACTGACCGTTTTGCTAGTCAATGCCATGAATGCTGACTGCCAGTCCAGTGGCTCTCTAAGGCGGGGATTTTTATTTACTTCATTACTTATGCAATGTAGATCTGAATATTTAACATTAAAGAATGTGTGGAAATTGCTTGGGGGCAACGGATGAATGAGCAAAACTGAGAATCCACATGGTTCATGTTCTCTGCGTTTCTGGCTTTCTTGCCTGCACTTTGCCCACTGAGCCCTGACTCCTGGTCCAGCCCCTTTGTTATGTTTCTTCCTCCCCACCTTCACCCACGCTGTCACCCCAACACTGGTCTAGACGTTGCTGCTGAGTTTTTAGACTGATGCAAACAAACTTTATTGCTTCAACTGGCAATAAACTTCAATGGGAGGACCATGGTCACCTATTTAGACGAGAAAGAGTCCGGTAAGTCAAATCCACTTTATTGGATAAATTTTTAGCAGTACGGTGGGGTTCTTTTTAATAAGAAGACTGGCAAATCCTACACAGGGAGAAAGATTTGACATATGAGTTTAAGGAGACGTCATGAGCAAAAACCGAGCCAAGCAGAACTGGCTTCTTCCTCAAGCAGTAAGTCCCCACTTAATCTCTCGTCACAGCTCATTAGTTCTCTAGGAATCAGAGAAAGGGGTTTCCCAACTGTGCTGCCACAGGAGCACCTGCTGGTGGGGGGGAAGCTGATGCTCTACAGCACAGCATGCAACCCGATGGCCCGAAGGGGGGCGGGGGTGTGTGTGTCCTTATTCCTGCTGCCAAACTCACAAGATGCCCCGGATGTGGGTGCAAAGCAGGATGATGGCCCATCTGTGTTTGTTTGGGAGGCACCTGGCACTGTCATTATCTGTGTGGCCTTGAGCAAACTAATTAACCTCTCTGAATCTCTGTTTTCTCATTGGTAACGAGGGGTTTCTAAGGGCTTCTCTGCAGTGTTTTGAGAATTAAATGCAGTCACCAGGTGAAGTGCCCAGCCCACTGCTGGGCACATAATAGTGCTCCGTAAATGGTGTGTAGGCAGAGATGTATTTAGAGCATATTCTTAAAAGACAACAGGCCAACTGTTTTTGTTTTGGGCAACGTCAATACAAAAAATTCAAGTTTTTGTGGCTCCCGACTCACAGACACAAGACTAGTGTGAAGGAAGGTGTCCAGTTGTTACAGATCGTTGGAGGGAGGGCTCTCCCCAGAGAGACAAGGGCTCTTTCTCCTTGGTCAAGGTCAATGGCTGCAGCCATGATCTCAAAGCAGAAGAATGAAATGGCAAGAAGGGGGCTCTGATGGCACAGCTGGGGTGACGTCTGAGTCAAGGGCAATGCCCATTCTACCTGGCCTGGGAACAGGGTCTTTTGGGTAAACATGTCAACACCTGTCAGGTGCCAGATTGATTGGGGGAGGAGAACCAGGGGAAACTTACCTTCCTCTGGGACTTGGGGCCTTTCCCTTACAGGGGATATTTGTTCTCAGAGATGAAGGACGTAGATGCTAAGGCAGGAGTTAGTTCCCAATGCTTCCAGGCTCTGACCTGGGAGATGGTGAGGCCCGTGGGAATTACCAGTGGCCCTGCCTCACAGCCTGGCTCAGCTCTCTGCGACCCGTCAGAAGTAATGGTGGACTCCCAGCCATGAACCTCAGGGCTATGACCCACAGGGACTGGTGGGCAGGCACAATGTTTTTAAAGTGACTCACCGAAGCTCTGGCCGTCACCAGACTTTATTTACATTTGGTAAGTCCATGTTTATACAAGAACTTCCTTAACATGATCTGAAGAACTTTTCAAGCTTTAGTTGGATCAATGGGCCATGGAGGAGGATTTCCTAGGGATATGAATGGCAGTCTTGCTTCTGTGTTTCCACGACAGAAAGCACTAATATGCATTCAGATTAGCATGTGACTACTCCCCGTACACATGGGCTCTGCTCTACAGGGAGCTTTAGCATAGGACAGCGCTGCTCTCTTCCTCTTCCGTAACCTTCGCAGCTTCTGTGGCTGGCAGAAGAGATGTGATTTGGGTGCATAGAGGCCGCTGCAGAGACCAAGAACTGGGAAGCATCTCGCTGGGCCAGTTGGAGACGTTTAGAATCATCAGGGAAGGAAGCAGGTGAGAAAGGCCCCTGCCCGTCTGGCTACAAGGCTGCTTTCACCTGTGGTCTCCTGTCCTTGCTTAGCTGCCGCAAGGATGGCTGGGGCCAAGGCTGGTAGTAGATCTGGCGTGGGCAAGGAAGTGGTCCTGCTGTGTAAGCCCTGGATCCGGTGAGCCCGGGGTCAGCACTCGCACCGGGAGTTCCAGCTGCAGCATTTCTCACCTGAAGACCGCCAATCTTCATCACAGCCTCCCGGCCTTAGACTCCTAACTGAAGGCTGTTCCCACAGTTGGGGAAGGGAGAGCAGGCCGGGGGGGGGGGGGGGACGCTGCAGGCTGCTTGCTTCCGTTTCCCACTGAGGGTAGGATTCCAGCCCATTCATTGCAAGACCTGCTTCACCTCGGAAGGGTACCCGGAGCCCTGACTCAGTGCTATGCCCCTGGGGAAGGACCCTGCTTGCTCACTGCTTCCCTGTGCCCACCTCTCAAGATCCAGCTCCGTGTGCCCAAGCACAGGGATTGCCCTGCCCTGAGGGTGGCAGCTGCTACCCACCCTCCTAACCTGTCCCAGGACCTTGAAGCCCCTGCCACAGGGGACCAGGGCCTGAGATCCAAGCGGAATTCTCTCTGCTCTGCCTTAACTTTCTGCTTCACGGCAGCTTTGCTCTCGTTCCTGGGGAAGGCGCTTCACGTGTGGGGCAGGAGAATGCTTCTATTTTCAAAGGCCAGTTGAGAGCTGTGAAAATTGTAGCTGAGGCCTGGCTGGTATGGCTCAGTTGGTTGGAGCTTTGTCCCATAAAACTGGAAGGTTGCAGGTTCGATTCCCAGTCAGAGCACGTGCCTGGGTTGCCCGTTTGGTTTCCAGTTGGGGCATATACGAGAGACAACTGATTGACATTTCTCACTTACATCAGTGTTTCTCTCCCTTTCTTTCTCCCTCCCTCCCTCTCTCTCTAAAATCAATCATGTCCTTGGGTGAAGATTAAAAAACAATTCTGGGTGAGGTCTCCACAATTCTGTGACGTGACTGGGGAACATTTGAAATCTCTCTCCAGGTCTAGGTCAGCTAATCAGAAGTCTGTCTGTCTCAACATATACCAGACAGGCTCCATCCATTGGCAGGACAATCGCACTGTCGGTCTCGGGCTGTCTGTCCTTCCGTCCTCTATCTGTGCCATCCATACTGGGAAAGAAAAGCCCTCCGAGTCTGTCAGCTTTAAGGCTCTTCTCTGCTCTTTCCTCTCTTCATGTTCACCCAGGCCTTATTCTCCCAGGGTCCCCCTCCCCCATGTTTGCAAGGTGGGAGGAGGCGGCCCTCCCCCGCCCTCCCTGGGCGTCATCCCTGCTCTCCCAGCCCAGCCTCCTCCGCAGGGTCCTGGCTGCGGGAGGGCGGGCCTGGGGGCTTGGGCACCCCCTGAGAGTTGCTCCAACCTGGACCTGCAGGGGAACACCTCTCCTTTTTGCCCCCCACCCCCTAATTCACTGGTTAACAGAGATGTGCCAAGTCCTGAAGTCACGTACCTCAGCAACAATTGGTGCTGATGCTTAATTTAAAATTCTAGTCACCTGCCTTTCTCTGTTTTTCTTTCCTCTCACCCTCCCTGTCTTGTCCTCTGAAACTCAGCCCTCTCTCTCCCTGGATCTGCCACAGGCTCTCTGAGATTTTGAAAGAAAGTCACAGTGAAGGTTAGAAGCACTTTGAGATTCTTGGACTGAAGGTACAAAAAAGAACCAACGTCGGGTTCTCCCGTAGCGGGAGGCGCAGGGTGCAGTGTGGTCAGGGATGGCCTGGCGGTGGCGGGGGCAGCGTGCATGTGCACTCAGGGGTGCCATGTCCCAGGCCATCTTCTGAGTCGCTCTATGGAGATCAGTTGCTCAGGAGGCTCTGTCTGATGAGCAGAGCCCATTGGAAGACGGACACACACCCTTCAACACCCTTTGCAGAGAACCAGAGAGGTCGCCTGGGCCTGTCCTCTGCAGCTCCCAAGGTGACATCCTTGGTCTCGCTGTGAAGGGAAACGCCTGTATGACTGGGGTTGAGCCTAACCCAGGAGGTCTGGGACCTCAGTGCAGGATGGGCATCGGAGCTTCCAGGAGGGCAGAGTCTTTCCTCCTTGCATCCATGACAGCCTTAGGCTGGTAGGAATGGGGGGCAGGGGGTGACCGCCCTCTCCTAGTGTCAGCCCCTGGGGGAGGGGTGCCAGTTGGTCTGTGAGACCCGAGAAGGGAGGTGACTCGGGGCCAGCTGGTGAAGAGAGGTGTGCAAGGACAGAGGCCACCCTGCAACTTCCATTGTGGAGAGACCCGTCTTGGCCTGGCCCTTAGCCAGCACTGGCAGAGGATGGGAGAGAAGAGTCAGGTTTGCGGTGGGGGCCCAGGCAACAGGCCCTGTTTGCAGAGGCCCTGAGCTGGGAGGTCCCGGGACTGGATACACTATTCCTCCCACAGAGTCTTGATGGCTCCTGGGCTCCCCAAACTGCACACTCCGCTAGTTTACCCCTCCCTGCCCCTGGCTCTGCAGCATCTGAGCCCACAGGAGCCAGTGAAGGAGGCTGTGGGGCGGGTGCAGCCCTTACACCAAAGCCCTCGTCTCCTGGGACCCATTCAGCCCCTCGGGCTCAGCCTCTGCATCCTGCTCAGCCTCGGCCTCCAACTCTGCTTTAGCCCAGCCTCCCGGCAGCGGGGTGCTGGGGGGGCACTGGAAGGGCTGGCCATCCCGCTTCATCTCTGCCAGCTCCTTGGCACAGCAGCTGGGAGTGTTGGTCTCATAGGTGTCATGGAAGGTGTTGTAGTCCACCTCGTAGAACCCTTTTTCCAAGGTGAGGACCGGTGTGAACCGGTGGCCCCAGAGCACCTCTGTATCCATGTAGGAGCTTCGCGCTTGGCAAGTCATGCCTGCGGGCCAGAGGGTACATGTATTAGGACTGGTCACAGCCACTCATCCCTCTAACCACCCAATTATCCATCCATCCATCATCCATCCATCTAGCATCCAGCTATCCATCCACCTGGCATAGGTCCCTGGAGACTGGAGGGCATAATTCTGGAATAGCCAGAACTAGGGACATGGTTCCTGAAAACACCATTAAGGTCTAGAAGACTGAGCAGGAAGCAGGAAAAGAATGTGAACAAAGATAAATTCAGAGTGAATGAGCACAGGGAAGCTGACAGGCACTTAGAACACATGGGGGTTGTTTGGGGTAGACACATATGGGCAGAGAATGTTCCCCCTTCCCCTCCCTTCCCTTCCCCTCCCTTCCCTTCCTCCTCTCTCCCCACCCCCCTCCCCCCACCCCTCACACACGTATGCACACACGCATGCACACATGCACACACAGAGCTTGGTTCCTTGATTTGAGCATGCCCCAATGCCTCCGTTCCCGGTCCACTCAGCCCTGGCATGCCTGTTATTTTTAGGTGTTGCTTTCTCTCTGGGGGCGGGAGGGGCAGCTTTGTTTATGGATGAGGAAGCCTCTGTGCTTAGAGTAGCAAGAACATAGCTTCCTGACATTTAGTCCTCTGGCCAAGGAAGGCATGAGCAAGGGCTCTTTGGGAACTGACGGGGAAGCCAGCTCCGGCTCCAGCCTTTCTCTGGAGGGGGTCTCATACACACCTGTCAGGTCAAAGGCTGCTTCCCACCAGTCTGTGCTCCATGTTGGGTGACCCCAGTTTACCACACGCACTTCGGGCTCCTGGCCTGCTCTCTGTTCTGGAGGTGGTGGTGGGGCTGCCTGGCTCAGGCCCTGCCATTTCGCACCCTCGTTGCCCAACCCCCAGTGTCAGCAGAGCTGTGGAGGCCTGAGTTGGGTGCCCATCCGCCTAGATGCAGTGAGCTCAGAGCTCTGCAGGTTCTGGGCCTCAGGGAAGATGGTCAGACAGGACCTCCAGGGGAACCCAGGGACCAAGCCTCTGTGGCTCTTCCTGATCCTCTCTGCCCCCTTTCCTGGGTGGCCTGTGGGGGACCCTGAAGCTAGAGATCCCACCTGTGCTCCTGGCAGTCACTTCCAGTGCATTTGGAAAGGACAGGAGCTCCTCCAAGTGCCAGGCACCAAGCCTTAGATGTTATTTCATATAATCATTCAACTCGCCAGCGACACCGTGAGGTTTTTTAGACAAGTCACAGGCAGGTATGGCCGAGCTGTGCTGGTCAGACCTGGGCCTGCACTCATAGCCCATGAGCTCCATACGTGTGGCCATCAAGCCATTCAAGTCACTGAGATCAGGACAGACGTGGGCGGAGGTCTCCTTCCTTTCTCTCCTTGGTCTCCCTGCCGTCCCAAGAACAGCAGCGGGGATAACCCAGGTGACCAGAGGGGAGACGGCCACCCAGAGAGAGCAAAGCCACTGCAGCCGCTGACTTGGAAGGAGAAGAGATGCAGAAAGCCAGCTGGGTGGGCTCCAAACCCACCGTCCCCCACCCCCGCTTCAGGGGGCAGTGAGGGTGGCCGGGACAGTGGTAAGGCAATGCCTTCCTGTTTGTCCCCAGGTGTCTCATCTGACCCCTCGTTTGTGGCCTTGGAGTTGAGCTCTCCTCCAGAAATTTGGCCTGTGATCTGACCCTGAGCCCAGCGTCAGAGCAGCATGACCTCTGAGCCCCCCAGCCCCCCCGCTGGAGGAGGCTTCCAGCACCCCTCTGTCCTCAGCCCCAGGGACTCCCGAGTGCCACTGTGTGCTGACTGCAGGCTGGTGGCCACGGCCTGGCTGCCCTAGCCCCTGGAGCCCATGTGCACCCCCTGCCAGGTCCCACCGGCTGCACATGGGTAGGTCTGTGGCTGCCCCATCCAGCCCCCCACCCAGCAACCAGGTTTCTGCAAGGCGAGGAAGTCTCCTTTGGCCAACTGTGTGACCGACTGGTCCCTAATAGTTAAGGGGCAGTGTGGTGTGGTAGGCGGAAGCCCTAGATTTGTAAGTGAAAGGGCTGGCTGCGCCCACTTCCTGTCTGCGCACGCTGCCCCTGCAGATTCCACATCAGCGAAATGGGATTGGAGCCTGCCCTGCGGTGTTGTTGCAAAAAATTAGACAATTTTTTCTACAAGTGAGTTTTCTGTAAGTGCGCAGTCTACTCAGTGGGAAAAAAAGAGAAAGGGGACCAGAGGAGGGGTGGGAATAAGAAGCCGGGTGCGGAGTTTGCTGGAGGGCTCCTCACCCCAGGAGGGCCGGCCAGTGGTGGGAGTGGGGACTTGGACTCCTTGGGCCTGGAGCTCCCTGGGGGCTCTGCCGTGACTGAGGGGTGATGGGTGCACTGGGCTGCCAGATGCCTGTCGGAGTCCAGGGCTGAGCAGGGAGGTGCCAGGCTGGCTGTGAAGAGGGCACGGTTTGCGCAGGCCTGGGTGTGGCTACAGTTTTCTGCACACCCAATGTTTGCTGAGCTGGAAGTGGGTGGGGGGGTGGGGGTGGGCAGGCTGCTGGAGTGGGGGATGGCATAAGCCAAAAGGGCCCCTCCCATAGGTCTGGGGCATAGGATTCTGAGACATGGGGAGTTATTGAGTTTGGGAAACGCTGCTCGCTCTCCTCTGCTCACGAAGCAACTCACCGTCGCATCCTGCTGTTAAGACCCAGATCCCCTTTGTTTAACCTCACGGTTTCCAAAATTATTGGATTACACAGCTCTTTTTGGGGAGACACCTGCTCCAGGGTGGGAGGAAGCAAGCACTATAGTTTGTTGGAAGCTAGTGATACTTTTGGGGTCCCTGCCTCAATGGGCATCCTGGCCCTACAATTCAGTGGCACTTTTCTGGGACAAATAACTTGCCTGTCTGTGCCCCTGTTCCTTAGTCTGTGATGTAAGAAACACTAGCTCATAGGGTGTGGGCGGGTGTGAGTGAGTCTTCCATGTTTAAAGTTTGCAGCCATGTCTGGGGGTCGGGAGGGTTCAATGATCATTAGCTGTTGTCATTACTCTATGCTGAGCAATGATACTCCTCACATCACAATTTAGGGATCAGGCGGGTTGGCTGTGTCCTCTCAGGATTCTCGGACATGAACTCGCATCTTCTGGAATCTCAGTGGCCTACGCTCTTGGGCGTGGTAAGGGCCAGAGATGGTGAAGTGTCTTACCTGTGGCCTCCACCATCCCTTCTAGAATGACCACAATTTCAAACTCCTCTTGATTCAGCTGGGCCCGAGACATCTCCCAGAAAGGGCTCTTCTCATTGATCTCGTGGGAGATGATGAGGGGCGACACCAGGAAAAGACGGTCATCGCCCGTGTCAAAGCCCACATTGATGTCCGTCTGGTTCAAGGGGATGAATTCCCCCTCCTTGGTCTGCCGGGACTTAATGAGCTTGGCGCGGATAGAGGCCTCCACGATGTGGGAGTTTCTCAGGTCCCCCACCCGGAACATCAGGCAGAGCTTCTCGTCGCGCATGGAGATGACCGCGTGGTTGGAAAACATGAGGGTTTCCGCTCTCTTCTTCGGCTGACTGATCTTGACAAACATGCAGCCCACCATGAAGGCGTTGACGATGGAGCCCAGGATGGCCTGCACCATGAGGAGCACGATGCCCTCCGGACACGTCTCCGTGATCACCCGGAAGCCGTACCCGATGGTGGTTTCAGTCTCGATGGAGAACAGGAAGGCAGACACGAAGCCACTGAGGTTTTCGACGCAAGGAATCCACTCTTTGTCACTGACGTGGTCCAGGTCACCCCGGATATAAGCGATGAGCCACCAAAGGAAACCGAAGAACAGCCAGGTGATGGTGTAGACCATCGTTAAGACCAGCAGGTTGAAGCGCCACTTGAGGTCCACCAGCGTGGTGAAGAGGTCGCTCAGGTAGCGGTAGGTTTCCTGGACGTTGCCATGGTGAACGTTGCACTTGCCGCTCTTTTCCATGTAGCGCTGGCGGGGCTTCTTGCCTTCCGCCAGCAGGCGGGTGTGGTCTGTGGTCACCGGGAGGTCGTCACGAGCCTGTTTGGGAATCTTCCGAGGGTCCCTCAGAGTGACTCCAATCTCCATATTCTGGTTCATAGCATTCCTAGAATCTCCAGCCATAGCTGGGGTACCTGAGTTAAAAAAGACGTCATCAGTGAAGTGGGCTGTTCTGATTCCTAGAGACACAGACTTCAAGCTCCCTCTGGCCTCTGGGCCCTCAGAGCCTCTCAACTAGCGTACAGTAGACCAGGGGTTTAACGTAGTGAAAGAAGTCTGGGAGCGATTTTAAAAACAATTGCAACGATTTGTTAAATTCTTACCGTAGTCCATGTATTATATGTGGACTATCACTTGTATCCGCTAGAGCAACCCATCGGAGTGAGATCCCTCATCACCATCATACAAGGACTAGCCACATCGTTTGCTTATGCATCGTGTTTATTTCCAATAGTCTCTCTCCCTGCGTCAGAATATAAGCCCCACAAGGGTACCATTGTGTGTCTGATTTGTTCCCAGTACCCAGATCACAGCCTGGCGTATTCTCTGCACTCAAAAAGTGCTTGTTGAAGAAATGGATAAGTGAGTGAGAAAACCCCCAAAGAGGCTGAGTGACACCTGGGCCACCAGACAAGTAAGAGGCAGAACTAATATTTGGGTTCTTGCTCGTCAGGCCCAAACCTTTATACCTCCCCATCTCCTTTCCTTTTATCTGAGATCTTAGCAGCAGACAGAAAGGAAAAGGCAGCGGGTGTCTTGTCTGACTCACCACGTGGCCACCCTCGCTGTCTGAGTGGAGAGTCTGTGGCTGTCTGGGCGCTTACTAATATGACAGACTGCCATTAAAATTGTGTGACAGTCATTCCTTGCCCTCCAAGAAACTGAGGTGGGCACATTATCAATGCTCCAAGATTTTCAAAAGGCTGTAAAATTTAATAATAAAACCAATCTCACTGGCACAGAGATTGGTTTTCTGTATCAGAAACAGACTGGTTGGTGCCAGAGGCTGTGTGTGTGTGTGTGTGTGTGTGTGTGTGTGTGTGTGTGTCTGTGTGTGAGTAAAATGGGTGAAAGGTTGAAAAGGTATAAACTTTAGTTCTCAGTCCTGAGGATGTCTATGATTAACAATGCTGCGTTTTGTACTTGAAAGTTGCTAAGAGAGTAGATCTTAAAGGTTCTCATCACAAGAAAATACATATTGTAACTCTGTGGTGAAGGATGTTACCTAGACTTATTGTGGTGATCATTTTATAATATATACATATATCGAACCATTATATTGTACACCTAAAACTAATACAATGATATATGTCCATTATATTTTAAGAAACAATACATTTTTAAAGGCTGTAAGATGGTTTTGGAGTATATGTTGCACTTTAAAGGAATACCCAGAAACCTGGAGCCCTTGGCCTCTCTTTCTGAAAACCCACTCCCACCTGTTTAAGATGCTTTAAGACACTAATGAGGCTGAGAGACAGCATGAGAATCTCTGCGGCTAAGAACAGCAGGTTACATTTCTGAGCACGTGTGATCCAGGCACTATGCTGGGAGATGCATGCCCATTAGCTCATTTCTGATCCTCACCACGCGCTATTAGACTAGTGCTCTTATTATCTTGCAGCCTTCAGATGAGGGAAATGCAGCTACAGCAGCGAATGGCTGAGGCGGGTTTGTGTCTCGGTTTCTTCAGCTACAGCCCAAGAGCTCAGGACGTCCACCCCACATGGCCTGCAGAGCAGATGTGCACGGCTCATGCTCAGACCCATGAGCTGCTCCCTCCAGAAAGTTCTCTGAGCGTCTGATACTGGGAGAAGTCACCTCTGGGGATTCTATCCTTCAGCCCTTCTTCACCTTTATAAATAAGCTTTTCCTGATTTCCCAGGTTCTCGCCTTCCCCAGAAACAACCTGTTCCCGATAGAACAACCTGGATGGTTGTTCTCTGCACCCTCGAGCCAACTGCCTCACTGACTACACGAGGAAGTGTTCTCCCACCGCGGAAAGTCAGGTGAGGCCGGCAGACCTTTTCCTCTGCTGCCCGGGGTGGGGGCGGGGGCGGGGGCAGGGGGGTCGCAGCACTTCAAGATAACCTTTACACTACCCCACGGAGGACCACGGGAAGGGCTGTTTGTCTCAGACGTCGCTGCCCATTTCCCACTCTGCCCAGGGCCCCCTGCTCCCTGCTTCGCCATGACAGTCACAAAGATAAATGTGGATGTGCTCAGTGTTGCTTTGCAGAGTCCCAGGCCGATTTTGCTCTGGCTCTGGGTAGGGGACCTTTCACGGAAAACTTCACAGAAACAGTGAGACATGCGGTGAATCCCAAGCCCTGTGTGGCCCCGGGGACCTCAGCTGTTGGGACCCAGGTGAGAACTGAGGGGAGCGCTGCTGGGACCGCCAGGCCCCCATGCCAGGCAGGGCAGCGCAGTGCCAACAAGAGCCAGCCGCTGGCCAGGGGACCGGGGAAAGCACGTTCTCCTACCCTCAGCTCTTTCGGGAAAACAGCTCTGCTGATTTTCTGCACTGTTTCCTTCTTTCTTTTTAAACACACTTCTGTACGTTCTTGTAGGAGAAGGCCTTGTGCTGTCCTGGAAACAGAAAAAGGCTTTCTAGGACGCCTCAGCCCAGGTTGGAGAACCTTTGTGTCCAGCAGAGAAGAAAAGGAGGTTTACTTCCAACTTAGCGTTGGGAAGCGTTCTCCAAGTGGGCTGGAGTCCTCTGCAGAAGAAATTTCTCGCTCAGCCCAGGGGAGATCTGGGTTCTTGCTCAGCTTCCAACAGACTTGCTCTGCTCCAAAGACACAGGCCTGCGCTGTCTTTGCCTCCGTTTACTGCTATGAAGTGCGATTACTATTTTCTGCCTGTCCAGCCCCAGGTGCATTATGAAGATTCAGGGAAAGAATGTCTGACTGCAAATATATATATTCATCAACTGTCCTTGAATTGAGATTTAATGCAATATTCCATTAACTCCATTTTAAAGATGAAGAAAGAGGCCTAAGCTTCTAGGTCAAGTGTAGAAAGCACCTCCCAGTGGACGATTTGCAGGGCCGGCTTGGAGCTGAAAGGCTTGGAGCTTCTACTACTCAGATGTCTTCAAAGAACATGTGAAATGCCCATTTGAGAAATCTTAAGCTCCAGTACTGCAGGCCCATCAAGTGAAGAGGATATGCAGGGACAATGGAGATTCTTCTGTAAGAGTTTCAAGATCCGTTCTATTAATGTATGCATCTGTTCAGCTAACGTTAGCTGAGGAACCACGGTAGCCCATCTCCTGTGCTGAGGACTGGAGATAAAGCAGTGAAGAAGGTAAATGCGGACTCTAAGCCTCGCTTACTTTATCTGTCACATGGGGGTGATAATGGTGCCAAGCAAAGAGGGCTGCTGTGAAGATTAAATGCAAGATGCTATGTGCAGGGCCTGACTTATAGAAGCTCTCTTAAGTGGTGGCTATTATTATTATTATTATTATTATTATTATTATTATTACTTTCTATCCAGGGGTAGGGTTGGGAGAGTAGAGGACAGGCCCACCCAGTGCTTCAAGCCATTCAAGGACGAGGAAGGACCCTCAGACCCCCAGTGCCCACTGTCAGCATCACTCTTCCGTGGCTTCATGTCATTTGCCCCTACAAGAGAGTGACTGTCTTATTTCACCAACAGGGAAACGTGAACAGAGCTTTCATAACTTGCCTGGTCACACACTATTGCCTCAGAGCTGAGCTCCACGCACAGCTCCAGACCTGAGGCAGCTTCACGGAGAAGCGTTGCCCCTGCGGCCCCTGCTCGGAGACGAGGTCTTGCTGCTCCTTCTCTCTGGGAACCTCGTTGGGAGTCCCTTGCTCCCTTTCCCCAAGAAGTTGGGCCTGAAACACTTTCCAAGAACTTCTGATTTGGTGCTGCCACCCTGAGGCACACGGTTCTGGTGCTCAGATGCGGGGCGTTTCTCCTGCTTCCCAGCGGCCTCCTCCCTGCGGGGCCTGCTGGTGGGTGTCCTCTCCTCTGCTCCCAGCTTCCTGGGTCCCCACAAGCCCCTCCCCCACAGCAGAGTGCGGGGAAGAGAAGGGGAAGTGACTGATGGGACTGCGGCCTGGGCTCCCCAAGCGCAGCAGCAGGAACTGGGGAGCCCCAGGAGAGCCTGGCTGGGACCAGGAGCTCCCAATGCTGCAGGGGACAAGGGAGCCCCAAGGGAGGTGGGACTGGGGTTCCCTGAGCACAGCGGCCTGGATCAGGGGTCCCCAGGCCCCCAACCATGAGCCCGGCTTTCCTTGACCCCCTTCTTTCAGCAGGCTGTTCTGGGACAAGTGCCCCCTGGGTTGGAAAGAGCAGCTCTAGCAGCTTCTCTGCTTCTCGTTCCAGAACAGCCACTGCCAGCTTGGGGAAAAGGACCAGGCACGGAGCTCCCTCCTACCCCTCCCTGGCCCTGGGCCCCGGACAGACACAGCGATGAGAGGGCCCGGGAGGGGCCAGTGAGCAGACCCAGGGGACCAAGCCCGGAAGCCAGCATCTGAGCCCCTCTTAGCCAGAGGGGTCAGGCAACGGCTTCAGCCACCCAGAGCCCGCTGCCGCGCGTCCGAGCTACACTGATGGGCTGGCACCTCCCCGGGGCCAGACTTGGTTTTGGGCTGCACCATCACCACGCTTGAGACAATAGCCACTGACTGCCCCGCTGTTTAGTGCACTCTGAGGTTTAATGGGAGAGAGCTCGGTAGTAACAAATGCTTAAAAACCCATCCGGTGTTTTATCAACTCAGGTGGGCATCTATGCTTTAATTCTTGGATGCTTTCTGCTTTTCTTTTTTGAACTTGGGTTCAAAAATTATCTTGGTGATAACACAGGAGACATTAAGTGCGGGAGCCCATCAGAAACCACAACACCCAGATTCAGTCAGTCAGCCAGTGAACCCCCAGAACAGCCTCTGATAGCCAGCACTGTGCCAGGCCCTGGGGCTGGGAGGAAGGGGAGCAGCACCTCACCAGCCTTCCTTTGCTTCTTGTGAAATGGAGATTCCGATTCCGTAGGTCTGGGAGCCCTGTGTGGATGAAAAAGATGCCGCATACTAAACCTCAGGGGAGGCCTGCACAGTGGGCCCTACCAGCTGGGAGAGCACATAGGAAGGTCTGAATATCAAAATTCCTTAACAAAAGCAAGTCAGGGAAGGTAGTCACGTCCTAGGCCTGTATCTTCCTTGACAAAGAGCAAGTGCCCATCAGTAGATGAGTGGATAAAACGGCTGTGGTACGTTTACACAATGGAATACTATGCGGTCGTAAAAGAAGAAGGAAATCTTACCCTTTGCAACAGCATGGAAGGACCTGGAGAGCATTATGCTGAGTGAAATAAGCCAGTCAGAGAAAGACAAGTGATGTATGATTTCACTTTTATGTGCAATCTAATGAGCAAAATACACTAACAAGCAACATAGAAACAGGCTCATAGGTAGAGGGCAGGCTGACCGCTGTCAGAGGGGAGGGTGTTGGGGTTTGGGAGAAAAGGGTGAGGGGATTCAGCAGAAAAAGAGAAAAACCTCACAGATGGACAAGAGTCTGGTGATCACATGCTCTGGTCTTGGAGGTAGAAGAGGGTAAAGCGGGGACAAACAGTGGTGGAAGGATGCTTGGGATGATAAACACCCAATACAATATACACATGATGTATTATAGATCAGTACCCCTGAAACCTGTATAATTTTATTGACCGATGTCACCCCCATACATTTTTTAGAAGATCAGTCTTTACCTTCAGTGAGCCTGTCTAATGTCTGCGCATCTAAGATAACAGACCTTTGAGATGTCAGAGAAATCTCCTTTTCCAGACCCCTCGGGCACGAGACCACAGAACCCCCCATTGTCCCCTTGCTGCCCCCATGCCATCTGTGTGCTGTGAATGTCATTCTGAACTATCCCGTGCCCACCCGTGTGAAAGAAGCATGCGTTCCTCCATTTTGCCTTTTTATCCAGCCCCAGAGACTTCCCCCCTTTGCTTCCTTCCGCTCCCTCAACCTGCCGCCGATGGATGCCTGTAGCCCTCCTCACACACTCTCCTTTGATTCTGACGTGTAAAATGAACTGCAAAACTGCCGTTCTCTGGAGCGTTTTCTTTCCAGTCCATTGAGCGATTGTTTCACAGCAATTATCAATTGGGCTCAAATAAACTCACAGTAAATCTCTACAGGTTTTGACGTTTCTTATGTCAACAGCTGAGTCTGCATTTTTTCAGGGAGCTGCCAGGGATGGAGGTGCCACTGGCCCTCAGTCCAGTCCCCGCCCTGGACGCAGGTTGTCCATCAGCTTTGAGCTGGCCGCCAGGCTGTGGCCTGTGTCCCAGGCGACTCTAACAGGCAAACTAGACTGGGGACCCGGGCTCTACTTTCTGCCTTCAAGGGACTCATGTCATGGCCGGGAACACACAGGCAGGAATGGGTGCAGCAGAGCGTGACGGAGACCCTGAGGAGCAGCTCTGCATTCTGCTTGGCCAGGGTGGTAAGGACGGGTCGGGAAAGCCTTTGGTGGTGGAGGGGGAGGGCAGCCTTCTTGGCCTGAGAAACCAGGGTGTGGACAATACTATACTCATAGCTTACACATGCAGCACCCACTAGGGGCCGTCACTGGGCTGGGTGCTTTTAGGCACCGTCTTATTAAATACTTAAATGAATCCATCAAGTCGGCCTTAGCGGCCCCATTTCCAGATCACCAAGGCGGAGGGATTCAGTAACCTGCTGAAGGCCACTCAGTTATTAGGTGACACGCCCGGGTATGTCTGACTCCAAAGGCAGCCAGCGCTGCCCCTGAGGTAGCTTCTCCTTGACCTCTGGGGTCTGACTGGGTCACCAGTGGTTCTGGGCCTCAGTGGGGCTCAGACCCCAAGACACATGGCCCAGGAGGCAGCCTGATGGCACATGGTGATCTGTGCCAGGAAACTGGTTTATGATTTCCGGTTCTGTGCCTGTGGTGCTCAGGCTGAGCTGTGGCACTCAGGCCTGCCCCCACCCTCCTGCGGGGCTGCACCCCCTACCCACCCTCCTGCTCTTCTGTGAAGCTAAAAGCCCCCCTTCATGCTTACAGCTGCTCCCTGACTTTTTCTAACAACAGCAATATGTACTCCCACGGGTCCCTAATTGATTCAAGGAGACAGGCTGTCCACGTGTCCCAGCTAACATCTATTGTTCTGGAATAATCACCAAGTGCCCCACTAACTCCCAGAAGTATCTCTGTTGGAACAATATGGCCCCTTATAAGGGAAAGACCACTAACTAGCAGCCACTGATTTCATTTGTAACAACTCAGGGCTGGATTTCACTCGATCTGAGGTGTGTCTGCCTCTCTCAGGAGTGCGGGCGAATACTTTGTCAGTCCTGAATATTTTAACCAGGTGGGCTGTGCATGCTGTGGTAACCAGGCCCCTGGGGTTGGTACCAAACTCTGCCACTTACATAGGCAGACAAGTGAGGCCAATGAACAGAGCTGCTGCTTCTTTTAACACAGACACCCTGCAGATGCTTATTTATCAGAGGATACACTTTTTCTTATTTTATTCAAATATAAGTTCTTCTCAGACTTTTTGTTTTCATGTTTTAGATAAAGAAAAAGATTTTAGAAGGTGTTATTCTCTTTATTTTATGATATGAACACATGGTAAATGCAACCAAAACTTACTCTGGGTTTTGGGGACAATAGGGAGTGGTGGGGACTGGGGTAAGCTGAACACACATGAAGTTCTCAAGGGGCCACAGCTAATCAGCTCTCAGTGTGGAAGCTCTTTCTATGCAAGAATATGGGGCTGGTGCTGCAAGATCTGCCACTTTCCTTTTCCAGAAAAGCTAAAAAAAAGACTTTTAAACATGAAATCCCATTTAAAAAAATGTTGAGAACTCATTCATGAGTTTTTGAAACAAAAAGCTAGCCTGAAAAATATATCTGGGCATCAGACACAGTCTGTCGGCTACCAATCTATGCTTCTGGGCTCCTGAGTCAGAAGGGCCTCTCCTCACCTGTGCACGTTGAGTTCAACTGTGAGTTATGCTGAGCATGGTGTTAAGAGTCATGGTAACGTCAATAAATTCTCCACCCAGATTTCCTGTTGCCCTTATGAGTCTGCCACTGTCAGCGCTCAGCACAGAGGAAGCCAGGAGGCGGAGCTGGGGCTCACGCTGTGGCAGAGAGGGGACAAGGGACTGCTCCCTCATTCCCACCATCTTGGTTGCCATGGTCCGAACCAGCCGGCTCTCTGTTCACAGCCTTGCCCCCACCCCGCCCCGCCACAGTCCCCTCCATCACTCAGGTGGCTGCCATGGCCACCCTGCCATCTGCTGCCTCACCGCCTTCTCTACTCCACCTGCGCCCCTGGCAAACGCGCTGCCGAGAGCAGCCCTGGGTAAGCACGCAGCCCTCCATTCCACTGCTGGTAGAAGGGGCTCCCAGTGGGGAGAGATTTCTGACTGCAAGGACTTCACAGAAGGCGGAGGGAGCGCCCTGTCTGGGGGAAGGTGGGTCGGGTCACCTTCAGAGCTGTTGCTGGCTCAGATGCCGTGCACACTGAGGACAGCCGTCGGGGCACCCTGGAAAGATAGGCCTGTGGGGCTGCAAAGAGGGGAGTGGAGCTAAGATCACGTGTACTGCTTTTCTCGTCCAGGATGACGCTCCTTGCTTTCATGGGTTCCCGAGAGCCTGCGGGTGTGTGTTCCTGCTAGCTCTGCTCCAAGCCGGGTGCCTGAGGAAGGGGATTCTGGCCAGGTCTGCCAGAGCCGAGGGGAAGGTTGGCACCACTCTCTGGAATGCAGAAGTGTCCCGTGGCTGTGTGAAGGGGGTGTGTGTGTGCCAGGAACAGGGCAAGGGGCTTTCGGTGGCCCATGGAGCCAGGGACAATGTGGATGGAGGAACAGGCTGTATTCGATGGGGCTCTTCATCACAAGGTGTCCCTGTACTCCATGTTCCTGATTGCAGAGCTGATAGGGCCTCCGCAAGGGAGCCGCTGGGTAAGGCAGGGGACAAGGGCCCTGAGGCTCAGAATGATCTTCCTTGGGGCCTCAGTCTCCCCTCCTCAGGTGCCCTGGGCCTCTGTCCTCAGCATGGGCGGGACTCTTGTTTAGAGCCAAGTCAGGGTGAGGATGTGGCTGCGGGACTTGGCTTGCTCCTAGAGTGACCCAGCTGTCCTGCGTTGCGACTCGGAGCCACCCTGACCAGAGCAAGCTCTTCAGGGCGCACCTCTCCTACCTGTGACACTCTCCTTATGCCCCTCGCATGCTGTCTGCTTTTGGTCTAAACAGTGCCTGGTGTATTTCCTGCAGCAGGTTGTGCTGACTTGTTTTTCTTTGCGAAATGTCACCAGAAGTGACATTCCTGTGTGTGCTACTCTGCACTAGGGGCCTTGCATACGCTAATTCACTTAATCATCTCAGTAACCCTGTGGAGTGAGCACCGTGGGCCCACTGTACAGATGTGGAGACAGAGACTCAGAGGAGCCAGGGAACTGGCCCAAGGTCACACGGCTGGTGAGCGGCAGACTCTGACTTTGAACACCGACCTGACCGCAAGCCCCTGCTCTCCCACTCGATGCCATCCAAGTCCAGAGCACAGAACCAGGTGTCTTTGGTCCTGAGTTACAATTCTGACTCTCCTGGCCCTGAATTACACATTTCTTCATAGGTCCCCACCCCGGGTTTCTATCCTATATATAAAATGGAAATATCCACAGGAATCATAACATCAATGAAATATCTGCTGTTTTACCAGGAAGATCCTACCCTGGCAAATACCAGCAGAATGCACTTGGCCCCTTGTGTGAATTGTCACAGGTTAAGAGCAGGTGTGAGGCATGAAATAATACCAACATTATTATTACATGGAATTACTATGGAACGATTATGGTAATTCACATCTCTGTGGGGTCCTTTCAGAACTCTTGGATTCCTGTAAGACTAGTCCCACCTTACAGCTGAATAGTGTGGCTGCCCAGGGCACACAGGGCTGGCTAACTCCCAAGGTGATGACACCGTAGGCACAGAAACACCGAATGTGGATTTTATGTAATGCAAACACTGAGAGGTCTAACGCTAGATCTAACAGGTGGCCTTGACTTCCAGCTGCACAGGGAAGGGGGCCAGTCGGTGCCAAAGGGTCCGCAGGAGGTGAGCCTGGGGCCTTTGAAGCCCTTGCAGCCCTGACAAGGGGAAGATAATTGGAAGCCCATTAAATTGAAGTAGAAAAACCTTGTGCGTTATTTTATGATATCTGGAGAGAAACATATACCCTTCTAGAAGTGCTGAGGACTAATCCCATGCTTACTTTGTTATTTAAGAAACAAAAATACTGAGAGTTCACAACAAAGATAAAAAGGGGAAAAAGGAGGAGGATTAAATGGTGTTTCACTAAAGGGGTTTTAAAGGAAGACAGAATTCTTGTCTCAAATGGGAGCAGACAGATCTGGCATTGGTCTGAGGAGTTCAGATCTTTGGAGAAAATGATACTGAGACAAGAAATCATTTTGATGGCATTTAAAAGATCCATTTGATTATATCTAAATGAGACCAGATATCTTCAGCAATATTTTTAATCCTCACCTAAGGATATGTTTTTTAAAAAATTGATGAGAGAGAGAGAGAGAAGTATTGATTGGTTGCCTCCTGTACACGCCCTAACTGGGGATGGAACTCACAACCTAGGCGTGAGCCCTGACCGGGAATCTAACCTCCAACCCTTTGGTGTATAGGATGATGACCCAGCCAGCTGAGACACCCAACCACAGCTATTCAGTAATTTGTAAAAGGCCAAAATTAGGTCTAATTCAAGGTATGGAATATTGATTTGAAAGGCTTAATTACATGTAAGTATCTTTCAAGCAATTTAGCATTTCATACGCAGCTCACGGTTGAGTAACGCACCACGGAACAGGCTGTAAGCTTGTGACTAAGGTCCTCAGCTTGTCTGGCTCTCATTCTCTTGGAATGAAATATTTCATTTCCCTCCTTGGCAGGCTGCTCAGGGTCACTCGTGGGGTCATTACATCGACTCATCTTAACACGTACTTAGCCGTGGCTTACTGGCCTCGGTCCAGACGCACTCTCCCGAGTCCCCATAGAAAATGTATACAAAATCATAAATAAAGGCATGAAAATCAAATTAATTCATTTTATATTTTCCCCGGGTTTGTACCTGTTTATCCAGGGCTTTTCCTTTTAAGCCTGTTAGCCTTTTGAAAGTGAGCAGCACAATTATATTACATTCTCTTCATTATAACCCCGCACTGTGGGTACATATTTTGCATTAAATAATAAAGGAGATTAATAATGAAATCAAAATGAAAAACCACTTGTTTCATCTCTATAGCCCAAGGGACAAATTTCCTGGGCTGGTGCCAATTTATCAATGATGATTAGGGAATAAGACATGGGAGTGGTGAAGGGAAGACAGTATCAAGAAAGCAAGGTGGTGTGAATATGAATATACTTATATGCAAATAAAAAAGATGGGATGTGACAGAAGGGAAATGAGACAGTGGGAAAGGACCAGAGACACTGGGAATAACAGCTACAATTCTAATGATTATAGCTGAAGTCTCCCAGAAGCTTACCGTATACTAGATTGTATGTTAAA
The DNA here is from genome assembly GCF_987537825.1 of Furipterus horrens. Taxonomy (NCBI): domain Eukaryota; kingdom Metazoa; phylum Chordata; class Mammalia; order Chiroptera; family Furipteridae; genus Furipterus; species Furipterus horrens. Next base: position 24,033,249 of record NW_028327181.1, on the reverse strand, counting down.
TGCTTTACATGTGTTAAGTCTTTCCATCATTTCAGAAGAGACAGGAGGTAGGTTCTGTTTTTCTTATTTTATAGATAAAGAAACCGGGGCACAAGATACGGTGAGTAAGCTGCTAGTGTTATTGAGCTGGATTTGAACTCGGGGGGACCAGCCCTAGAGTCAAACCCCAAGTTTAAGAAAAACAAGGAAAAGAGCGTGCCCCCAAAGACCCACTGAATAAGAAGGAGACAAATATCATGGGAGAGTGAACGCAACAGGAAAGGCCAGTGAGACAAGAAAAGGCTAAAGTGAAGAGAATTAGAGTAAGGGGTTGAGAAAGAAAGAAAGTTAGGAAAACAAGGAATGAGAAGACAATGAAGAGAGGCGAAAGTGAGTGTGGGCATCGGAGCGAGAGTTGGGAAGAAGAAAAGACTAGATAAGGGATTCAGTTAAAGGGAAATAGTCACTGAACACTTACAGCCAGACACGTCTCATGTGCTGTCTTATTTGACCTTCCCCACGCCATTTCAAGACAGTATCATTATACCTATTTTACAGAAATTAAAATGAGGATCTGAGAAACAACTGAGTAATGTGCCCAAGGGCGCACTATTAGTCATGGCAGAGCCAAAAGAACTGCTGTTAACTCCAAATGCTGATGTAAGAAATAAAAAAATATCCAAATAAGCGGAGAAACAAACTGTGTTTATGGATGGGAAGATGCAGTACAGTAAAGATATCAATTCTCCCAAAATTGACATGTAGATTTAATGTAATTCTGATAAAAATCCCACAAGATTTTTCTGTAGCTATAGGTAAGATTATTCTAAAACCTATATACCCTGGCCGGGTGGCTCAGTTGGTTGGAGCATCATCCCATACACCAAAAGGTTGCAGGTTCTGTCCCCAGTCAGGGCACATACCTTGGTTGCAGGTTCGATCCCCGGTCTAGGCGCATACAGTAGGAGACCGATCCCCGGTCTAGGCGCATACAGTAGGAGACCGATCCCCGGTCTAGGCGCATACAGTAGGAGACCGATCCCCGGTCTAGGCGCATACAGTAGGAGACCGATTGATGTTTCTCTCTTGTCTCTCTCCCTCCTTTCCTCTCTCTCTGGAATCAATGAAAACAAACAAACAAACATATTTTGGGGTGAGGATTAAAAAAATAAAATCTATATAAAAGTCAAAATAACTAGAATAGGTGAAACAATTTTGAAAAAAATAAAATAGACGGAATCGGTCTACTCAATTTTAAAACTTATCGTATAGCTACAGTGGTATGTGGTGTTGGCAGAGGGACAGACACATATATCAATGAAGTGGAACACAGAGCCCAGAAATAGATCTTAACAGACATGCCCAACTGATTTTTGACAAAAGTGCAAAAGGAACTCAGGGGAGGAAAGACAGCCTTTTCAACATATAGTCCTAGAGCGACTGGACATCCTGGGCAAGAAAGTGAACCTTGACCCTTTACGTCCCAGACATAAAATTAACTCACAGTGAATTGTGAACTTCAATGAAAAGGACACAACTATGAAACTTCTAGAAAAAAAATATGGGAGAAATTCTACAAGATCCACAGCCGGCAAAGAGTTCTAGACTGAAAGCCAGATCCATAAAAGAAAAAACAAAAAGCTGATAAATTTGGACCTCATCAAAATTAAAAACATTTGCTCTGTAAAAGGACCTGTTAGAATATGAAAAGACAAGCTACGGAGCAGGAGATAATATTTGCAAACCACATGTTCGACAAGGGCTAGTATCCAGAATATATAAAGAACTCTCAAAATTCTACAGTAAAACAAACAAACAAACAAACAAACAAAAACCCAATTAGAGAACGGGCAAAAGACATAAAGAGATATTTAGCAGAAGAAGATCAACGGCAGGCAAACGAGCACGTGGAAGAGATCCTTAGCCGTTACGGAAATGCGATGCAAAACCACAAGGAGACATCACTGCTCCTCTGTCAGAACGGTTCAAATAAAACAATGACGACAACACCCCGTGTTGGCAAGGATGTGGAGAAACTGGATCACCCACACATTGTTGGTGGGAATGGAACAGCGTACAGCCACTGTGACAAACAGTCTGACAATTTCTTAAAAACAAACAAACCCTAAACATAGAACTACCACATGAATCATCAACTGCACGTGGGCACTTATCCCAGAGAAATGAAAACTTAGGTCCACACAAAAAACAGTACAACTGCTTTATTTGTCAGCACTCCTGACTGGAAGCAATCCAGGAGTCCTCTGGGGGTGAGCGGGGAACGGCACCGTGGCACACCCATGCGGCGGGGTATCACACAGCAATTCACACGTGGCCACACACACCAGCCTGATGTGTCTCCAGAGAACTACACTGAGTGGAAAAGACAGTTCTGAAAGGCTACAGGCTGTGCGATTCTATTTCATACAACATTCTACAAAACTTGTAGTAACAGAGAACAGATTAGTGGTTGCCAGGGATGAAGGAGGAGGTGGCATAGTGGGGAGTGGGTGTGACTATAAAAAAGGCAACAGTGAGAGATCTTGGTGGTGATGAAAATATTGCTTTTTTTCCCCCAAGTCCTCCTCCCCACTCACCTCTGGTAACCACAAATCTGATCCCTTTCTATAAGATTTTTTTAAAAAAATTTCATCTGTAAGTGAGATCATACAGTATTTGTCTTTCCGTCTGGCTTATTTCACCTAGCATAAAATCCTCTAGTCCACTTATGTTGTTGTAAATGGCAGGATTTCACTCTTTTATGGTTGAAGAATATTCCATTATATATATGAGTATGTCAGTATATATATATATATATGAATAACTTAATATTACACATATATTTAATGTATATGTATATATACCGGGTATGTGTGTGTGTTCCATGTCTTGGCCATTGTAAATAATGTTGCTATCAACATGGGGCTGCAGGTATCTCTTTGACATGGTTTTGTTTCCATTCAATGTATTCTCGCAGGAGGAATCACTGGGTCATACGGTCATTCTATTTTTTAATTTTTGAGGAACCTCCATACTGTTTCCCACGGTGGCTGCACCAGTCTGCATTCCCACCAACAGGGCATGAGGCTTCCCTTTTCTACGCATCCTCGCCAGCATTTATTTCTTGTGTTCCTGATAACAGCCACTCTGACAGGTGTCAGGTGAGGGGTAGCTTATTGCGGTTTTCATTTGCATTACCCTAATGATTAGTGATTTTCACATTCCCAGTGACCACTTCTATATCTTCTTTGGGAGAAACGTCTATTCAGTTCCTTTGATCATTTTTTAATTAGATTCTTTAAAAAAAATTTTTTTGCTGTTGAGTCATCTGAGCTCTTTATGTATTTTGGATATAAACTCCTTATCAGATGTGTGGTCTGCCATTTTTCCCCCATTCTTTAGGTTGTCTTTCCAGTTTGTTGCTTTCCTCTTTTTGCTGTGGGAAATGTTTTATGCCAACCTTTTGTGAGTTTTAATATAAAACCTATAGTTTTGCATGGTGTTACCATTGAGAGAAACTGAGTAGATAATACAGCAGAGCTCTGCATTATTTCTTACCCCCAGGGCCCGCTCAGGGCCAGGAGGCGGGGCTCTCCTGGCTCCTCCCTTGGGATCCCCGCTCTCTTCCACCATCCCCACAAACCTCCTGGTTTCCAAGCCCCCTTGGAAGGCCTTTCCTGGTTCTTCCTGGCCCTCCTTCGGTCCTCCCTGCATCCCTTCACTGGCACTTACCCCGATGCTGTGGTGTGTTCACGGGCACATCTGCCTGCCCAGTCGGGGCGGGGAGCTCTCTGAGACTGGACAGGAGGGGGCGGCCTATGACCCATGCATGCTTTTGAAGGAATATAGGAGTGATTTCAAGTCCATGCAATACAAAGGGCAGTTTTCAAAGTGACTGAGGCTACCTGACTTGGGACTGGGCGGCTTACCTACCCTGACATCAGGGGTGTTGTTCTGCCATAGCCCAGGTGAGCTGGCTGTCACTGTCTTGGTTTGTAAGGGTCTCTGGAACCCAGGCACCTGCAGGGTTTATCTATTGTCCCTGCTGGGTGGCAAGCTTCCGGGAGCAGAGGCAGCACCTGGTCCTGGTGCTGTTAGGACCCTCCTCCTGGCCAGCCTTTAGCATCAAGGGCTCAAAAGCACAATCTTGGGAGGGGAGCAGATTCTGAGGACAAGGCACAGGACACAGGTTTGTCCCAGATGGCACTTCTCCGCTCTTGCATTTCCCCTCCACCTCCTTTATAAACAGCAAGAAATAATGTAAGATAATGGCATCAGGGCCAACCTGACTTTTTTTTAATCCTCACCCAAGGACATGCCTACTGACTTTAGAGAGAGGGAAGGGATGGAGAGAGAGGGAGAGAAACATTGATGTGAGAGAGAAACATTAATCGGTTGCCTCTCATATGTACCCTGACCAGACCGAACCTGAAACCTAGGCAGGGAATTGAATCTGCCACCCTTTGGTTTTTAGGATGATGCTCCAACCAACTGAGCTACGCTGGCCAGGGCAGAGCCAACCTGATTTTAAGGTAAGGAGCCTGAAGTGTTACAGCAGACATAGTGGTGGGCAGCACACCCAGCCCCCCAAAAAACCAAGTCACAGGAGATGAGAGAAACTGAAGGCTTGTCAGGATCACGCCTCTCTCTCGCCCTCCATTTCCCTTTTCACCCCCAGCCCAGCCTCTGGCCACCATATGGGCTGACCCTTGGTGACTAGGAAGTGCAGTTGTCACCTGCCAGACTTGTCAGATTATCCCTGACCTTCGTCCCTCAGCCCACTCCGGTTTGGAACGATAATGGAACTTAGCATTTGTGACTCAGCCAAGCTCTCCTCCAGGGTCATGTGTCAAAGATTTGGCCCTGACATTTAACTTGCCACCAAGGGCTGCTGCCAGCCTGCACTCTGGTGACTAGAATAGCTCACTTATCAGAATGTCAGGTAGGAGGAACTAGATAAGCTATGCTGCCCTGGCAGGGCCACTAGGCCATCCCTCGGCAGCCAGGGTGTCAGGAAGGGGAAGCTATCATCCTCTGTGTTAAAATAATTCCAGAGAAAGCCAGTCCGCGAGTATCTTAGAATAATAGATTTAGGTGGGGTCCCTCCTCCCCAAATGTCTCCCTATAATTCTTTGCATCTGAGCTCACATTCTCTTTATCTTGTCTTTAGGAAAAACAAAAAATTCCTCCATGGATGACGACTGTCTGAACAGGCACCTAATGGTGGGCCCCCTCTCTGAAACTCTGCTAGCCCCCGATGGCCTACGTGTGGCTCAGACACAGTGAAAGGGGCTCCTTCCAACTCCAGGATGGATTCCGGGACTCCGCCTCCCTCTCCTGGCCCTCGCCCCCACCCCCACCCTAAATAGGTATTGCTCAGAAAATCCGAGCTTTGGAGAACATTCTCCTAAGTGGAAGGCATAACCCTGCCTTAATTATTCCTGGCACATTATAGGTGATCAAATAAAGGGTTGTTGAACTGACTTAAAAATAAAAACTAGATGCAGACGTGGTTTCTGAGCACGTGAACGCGCAGTATACGCTTTGTGACTTGGAACACAGAAGGTTTCGAGAAGCAGGTCATTTTTAGAGCACACGGGGAGTGGAGAATGGGCCTCTGGTTCTCTTGTGTACTGTAAGTTAACTTCTTCACAGGTGACTGGAGCCCCTTCCGGACAAGAAACCCAGGCAGGCGCTTGCAAAAGCCGCACAAGGACCTCGCTGCAGTCTGCCAGGGGCTGCGAGGCTGAGAGGGTGTTTGTGGCAGTCACACCTCTGCCGGACCACAGAGGAAAGGGCTCTGCACCCCTCAGGCTGCGCCTGCAGCCTCAGGGGCACACATGCTGGGGACCCCATTGGGGCCCAACTTCATCTTTCCCAGAGGAGGCAGCCAGCTTCCTACAGCCCCTTCCCTGCTCATGTCCCCCCCCCCCCCACCCTTGGGGGATGCTGCTCACTCACTCTGTTTAATGCAGGTGTGCCACTTAATGCAGAGACACCACGTGGGAGGAATGCCAGCAGGGAGCAGTGGCTGTGGGAGGGGACAGAGGCGCCTGTGTCTGAGTGATCCCTTTTCTGTTGCTGAGCTAGAGTGAATCTAGAACATGGTCTGGGGAGGATCGGGAACGTGCAGAAAAGTTCTCTGTGTGATCTTTTCTCTTCCAAAGGAGGCTCTGGTGCTGTTCTAATAATTTATGCCACCGTAACAATTTATTATCAATCTCATAATTAATAAACTGAGTCTGACACATAATAAACACTTGATAAATGCCTCCCCCGCCCCCCACACACATACCCAATTCCTTGCAAGGGTAAAGAGTGCTTGTTTTTTCTGGCCTCGGGTTATAAGTCTCTACTTTGTGAACTTAGTTGCAGAGTGTTTGGGTACAGGATGCTCTAGGGGGTTGGGATGAAGTGAGGTAGAGGGGGAAACACTTGAGGTCACATAGTAAACACTCAGTAAGTGACAATTCCTTGGTATTATTGCCAAGAAGCCCACACCCTGCACCCTGACGTCTCTGAGCAGAGTGTAAGACCCCAGTCAGGCTGGCCAAGATTTCTGTCTCAGAGCCCGGCCAAGGGCCTCTTCTCTCCAACCCTGACACCACCGCCTCTGCCTGGTGCTTCCTCCAGACGCTAGGAAGCCCAGGTGGGATTCAGACCTGGGTGTTGAGAAAAGGCATGGACCTGGGAAGGCCAGAACACCTTCTGGGGTGGAAAGACTCTGGATTTGAGGTCAGAGGGCGAGGGTGTAGAAGTTAAGAGCTCTGCCTCTTATTAGTGCTCAGAACTCTCTAAGCTTTGGTGCCGGCTATGAAGCCAGTGAATTAGCTGATGTCTCCCTCAAGACTGGTGCCCAGTACACGTCCTAACAGGGTGTCCAGCTCAGCTCAAGTCCTAACAGTGTGTCCAGCTCAGTACTTGCTGCCATAAAGACTCACTAACCTTCCCACATGCGAAGAGCTCTGTGAACCAGAAAGCCCTTGGATGCTTAGCTTAGTGATGAAAAACAGTGTGTTTTGGAGTCAGACCCAGGTGGGAACCTCATGGTAAGTTGTCTGCAATCCAGAAGTTATACACACGGTCTCACTTAACTGCGACTTTGGGCCTGTAGACTGAGGATGATAATATCTGTTCCACGAAAAGGGGCAGAAGAGAGCCAAGTACCGGCACAGCCTGACACAAGTCCGACCCTCGTGTACCCACTGACCTTCCGGTGTTGCTAAGCTGGCCCTACCTGACCCGCAGTTTGGGGGAGGCCCCGGGCCGCCCAGGGTCAGATGTGGTCCGGGGGCCGCCACCGCAGAAGGCTAGGGAGGAGAGCCCTGTGTGAGGGGAGGCACAGACGGCTGCCCAGGGAGACGCGTGGGTTTGGGAAAATGGGAATAACGACCATGCCCTTCCCTACTCCCTCTCCCTGCCCTTGGAGCTTTGACTCCTGGCCTTTCTGAACAGTTCGAAGATGTTTAAAGAGAGATAGGGAGGCATGCGAGATGTGACCAGGCAGCAAGAGAGCAGAAATAGCAAGGCCATGCAATCCGTTTGGCCAGACTTAAAAGAAAGCAAGATTAAGCGGAGGTTAGTCTAAGACTGATGGAGCTCCCGGCCCCACCCTAGCCCTCTACCCTCCCGCCTTAAGGCAGACCCCATTCCCAGGAGAGTTTGCCCCTCTCCCAATGCCCTGGCCTTTCACACCACTGAGGGGGGCTGGGGGGGGGGCAGGAACCCCTGCTCTAGTACCAGAAGAGCCTTAGTGACCAGTGAATGCCAAACTCGCCAGCTCAAAGCAGCCACGGGCTATCGAGAGCTCAGATTTCCTGGCTGAACTTTGGACCCACCCTAAAGCCTTTGCTGTTCACCCCCCCCCCCCCCTCGCCACGGCTCCCAGATAGGCTGGTTACTGGTAAAAGCTAGTTGCTAGGGACCTCGGGCACCCTGGTAGTGCCGCCCTGCCTTCCGGACCCGGTGAGCCAGCCGGGGGAGGAATGGAGGAGGAAAAGAAGACACTTACTTGTTGCCAGCGTAGCTTCCCAGTGCCACTGACGCTAACTTCTGGGGTGTCCCTTGGAGGCGGGGCAGGGGGCGCTCAGGGCCTTGGAGGGGACTCGGCAGCCCCAGCCATTACCACAGCTCACACCCTGCCTACAGCCTCTTCCTGTCGCGGGTCCTGCTGGCAGAGGCTTCTAAGCCATCCTGTCCCTCCGTCGCGAGCCCCTCAGTCACTCCCTCCTCCAGCGAGAGCAACGGGAGGCGAGTTCTCTCCTCTCTCTCTCTGTCTCTCCCTACCTTTCTCCCTCCCTCCCGCCCCTCCGCCCTCTGCTCCCCCCAATTCTCCTCCCCTTCTGCCCCCAGTAAGGACGGATCTCTGAGTAATACAGTGTACTAACCGATTGAAGGGCCCCCGGCAGAGGCGGCGGGGGTGCGGTGGAGAATGGGGAGGGGCTCCCACGTGACCAGGGGCTACCGTCAGTTCTGAAGGACTCGGATCCCGGGAGGTGGGGAGAGAACCCGAGGGGAGGGCGGCGATCTCCGTCCCCGGCGATCTCCGTCCCCTCCCCCAGGCCCTCGCCACCTCCCGCTACTGGGTGTGCCTCCGGTCCTGCAGCTGCAAAGGACCGAGGTCTGCCCGCGCGCGGGCGCATGTGTGTGCGTGCCCGCGAGAGCAGGTGTAACGTGTCTGTGAGCAGGAGTGTGAGAGCCCGTGCGTGGGTGCCGGTGTGAGCGCCAGCGTGCTTAGGGGGTGCGGTGGAGCCGACCGAAAGAGGGAAGGAACTCCGAGGGCAGAAATCTTGGATCGGAGTCTGGGAGGAGTTGCTCAGCCACTCCGCGGTGCACAGAGACGGTGGCTGGCGAAATTTAGTAGCGTTTCTTTAGCTGGAACAGAGCAGGTGGGGGTTGCCCTGGGGAAGTTGGGGGAGCCACGGTCTGGACGCTGCATCCCCACCCACGTGGCTCTCGGTCCTGTAGGTGGAGTGAGGGTCTGGGCGCCCTGACCCACTGGCTGGAGGTGGAGCCGGCCCGGAGACGGGAAACAAGTCTGGGGCCGCTCCCTGGGGCTGCGCTCCAGCTTTCTGCTCACCTCCTGGCCGGCCTCTCCAGAGACGCGTGGCCTGTGGTGGGGCTGGAATAGCGGGAAATGCTCCCTCCCTCCATTCCAGTCTCTGCGCAGCCCAGAGGCAGGGCCAGAGCTGAACGCGTGTGGGGCTGGGTAAAGCCAGCCCCCGGCCTTTTGGATTCCTGCCTGCCTCGAGGAAAGATGACGGCATGCATTTACTGTTTAATTCCTGTGACTTGTAGGAAAAGGCAGCTGCAGACGTCACAGCTCCTGCAAAGGAAGGGCTGCATCGAGGGTGGAGGGTGGGGGGTGGCTGACAAGCTTCTCTGAGGACTGGTCCATTCAGGGTGGCCCTTTCTAGCTGGTGGGGTTCCCTAGGGCCCCCTTGTCTGTGGTCCAACATTTTGGGTTCAACATACCTGCCCTAGACGCTGAGTGGGTCTCCCCTGGGGATGAGGGTGGGGCAGACACCTGAGTGAGCCTGTGAGACCAGTGTCCACCAGGCAGGGACTGTGACTGTCATGTTCTCTGCCTGTCCCCCATACCCAGCACAGGTGCTAAATGAATATTTATCAGGTGAACACCATCAACAACAGGAAGAAAGCTTTATTCAATTTCGCAGAGATAAATGCTTGTCCCAGGGACTGCGGTAGACCAGGCCTGTCCTCCCCTGTGAGCTCAGCGCCAGGACAGCTATGGGGAAGCTTGCTCTCGTGATGGCAACCTGGGGGCAGAAACGGGTCACATCCTAACCCTGACCAGCTCAGGGGAGGTGGCATGGCAGGCTTACAAACTCAGAGACGGAAAAGTAACCACATGGGGTGGTCTGAACATCAAAATTCCTAGCTCACAGCAGGTCATGGCAGGTACTCCAGTCCTAGGTCTGTGGCTTCCTTGACAAAGGTCAGTCTTGGCCTTCCCTGAGGCTGTCTATTGTCTTTGTGCATCGAAGATAACAGACCTTTGGCATGTCAGGGTAAGCCTCCTTTTCCAGGCCGCTCGGCACAAGACCACAGAACTTCCCATTGTCCTGTTGCTCCCCCCATGCCATCTCTGTGTGCTGAGAATGCTAATTCTGAACTGTCCTGTACTCACCCATGTAAAAGAAGCATTGGTCTCTCCATTTTGCCATCTTATCCAATCCCAGATGATTTCTGTGTTTTGCTTTCTTCCTCCCCCTCAATCTGCCACCAATGGATCCCTGTAACCCTCCTTACATCTATCTTCCCCCTTTCATTCTACTGTGTAAAATAAACAGTAAAACTGCCATTCTCTGGAGCGTGTTTTCAATTCATTGCGATTTGGTTTTGCAACAATCGTCAGTTTGGCTCAAATAAACTCAAAATAAATTTTCTGTGGGTCTGGACACTTCTTATGTTGACACCAGTGTGCACACAGCCCGCGGCCCCTGCACCCTCCACCGGGACAGGGGCAGCAAGGCCCTGACAGGGTTAGCCTCATACACTCCCTCCCCTCTCTCTGTAGAGGGTTCGATCGTTAAATGTGGCTGCAATTGGCCCTGACTAACCAGGAAGTCTATTAGTCCCCTTAGGGCAGCGGTTCTCAACCTATGGGTCGAGACCCCTTTGGGGGTCAAACGACCCTTTCACAGGGGTTGCCTAAGACCATCGGAAAACACACATATAATTACACATTGTTTTTGTGATTAATCACTATGCTTTAATTATGTTCAATTTGTAACAATGAAAATACATCCTGCATATCAGATATTTACATTACAGTTCATAACAGTAGCAAAATTACAGTTATGAAGTAGCAATGAAAATAATTTTATGGTGGGGGGTCACCACAACATGAGGAACTGTATTAAAGGGTCGCGGCCTTAGGAAGGTTGAGAACCACTGACTTAGGGGGTTTAACATGTCTTCTTTCTCAGCCATTACCTGTTGATTTTACAGTTTCACACTCTGAGAAGAAGGTTCTTAATTTTTGAGTTCCTGGGAGAGGTTGTGGCCGGACAGGTCCGTGGTCTGTGAGACACACGCTGCACACATTCCAGGAGTGACAATGACTTGGGATTTAGCACAAAGACCATGGAATTTCCTCTGCCATGATGGGGAGCTGACTTTGAAGCAAAATATAGGGTGATCCGGTAAATGTCATTCTGTCAAATTCTCACAGTGATGGGACCTTGGGCCAGGAGACAGAACACCTGGGTCCAGTTCTTGACCCAGACCTGAAAAAGAAGAAATATGGGGGTTCTAGTCCTAACCATTTTTTGCAAAGTTAGATGAGCCTAACTTTTTTTTCATGCTCTGGGTTCCCAAAGAGCACAGGTGACATTAGAGGGTAGGGACACAATTGAACCACTAGGGGCTTGGGAGATGCCACACGTTCTTCATTGCCTGAAAATTGGTGAGTCAGTGCTGGAAGGCAGAGGAGGATTTGTGTTCCTGTGTTCATTACCACACAGAACCCTTGCCTCCGTCCACCATCATCAGCTTCTCTTACCTTCCTTCATCAGGCAAGTGAGGAATTCACAATTAAGTTTTCTCTGTAGAATATGACACAGAGGAAATTATTGTTCTATTTATAGAAATTCCATTTGCATTCATGAGGCAAGTACTGTCTCATAAATGTTTTCAGCCAGATAAAACATTAATTAAAAGTTCGTGGAGTAATACTCAGAAGTCCTCACCAAAACTCTTCTAAGGCAATTATTTTAAGTATTCTTCTCTCATGTCAGGAGAGTTCCTCATACATCAATTGGATATGTTAATGAATCCATGTACAAACAGCAGATATGAGTCAATTAATAAATATTAATTTGCAACATTTAAGGATACAAAAAGGTGTGAGAAGAGTATAGCAGATAATTGTGAAACTATCACTCAGCTTAAAAAACACAACACAATTTTGCCAGCACCACCGAAGCCGCCCCGGGTGACCTCCTCTCCCTCCAGAGGAACATCAGTTTGGTGTTTCTCTTCCTCATTTCTTTATGCTAAAACTACACACACACACACACACACACATATTTGTTTAATCAGTGAATATTGGCATATATACATATTTTTATACTTACAAACTCTTCTGATTGATTAATTAAGGTCTGCTATATTTGAAACACTTTGATAGGTGCTGGGAAACAAACTAAAAAGTATGATGTTGGGCTTTGATCTAAAATGTCTACAGCCTCATGGGGAGGGTCAGCCTTTGTACAGGAAATGTTAGCAGACACATTTACAACTTGGGATTTTAATTCCTAGGTGGTAATTGGATGCTTTTTTTGGTGTAGAATAGATAATAATGCCAATAGAGCTTGGTGAGTAGCAGCTGGCTGCTGGCCGATGTCTGCCTATAGAGAGAAGAGGCAACTAAGGGAGCCAGGAAGTAGGACGAGGATTTGAATATGAGGGAGCTGGTGTATGAAACAAGGCCTGGAGGGGCAAGGCCAAGTGCTCTCAGGAGCCTGAAGTAAAGGGGGCCGGTGCTGGAAACAAGAGCAGTTGAGCATGAGGAGGGATGGGAGCTGGTGCTGATGAGCTGAGTGCCTACTGCGTGCCGAGCTCTGTTGAGTGCTTCACATAAGAAAACGCTTGTACTCTTCCCAACAACCTGGTGAAGGGGGCAACATTATCACCGTTTTTCAGATGTGGAAACCGTGGCTCACACAAGCAATGAATCCTCTCACTGGCACAGCTTCAGAACCCAGTTTTGTTTGATGCCAAATTGTATTTCTAAATGTTACAAGCTGAGTTGGGTCCCCACCCCCACCCCAGGCCAATCCTCGGATTCACATGTGGAAGCCTTGACCCCCGCACCTCAGAATGTGACTATTTAGAGACAGGACCTTTCAAGAGGTGATCAAGTTAAAATAAGGCTGTATGACAGCCCCTGATCCAATCTGACTGGTTTTTTGTTTAAGAAAAAGAAATTTGGACACGGAGACACTGAGGATGGGTGTGCACAGAAGACGTGAGGACATAGCTGGAAGGAGAGAGGTCTCGGGAGAAACTAAACCTGCCCACACCTTGATCTTGGACTTTTAGCCACCAACTGTCTAAGCCCACTGGTCTGTGGGGCTTGGGGGGGCAGCCTAGTAAACCAATACACTGACCATGGTGGGGGCCCTATGCCTCTCAGAAGCACCTTGTACCCCAGGCCATCGGATGCGGACTTGACTCTGCAGGCAGGAAGTACCTACTGAAGATGTCTGCAGTGGGGAGCATTTTCAGTCATTTTTGTGAAGATTTCCCTGGAGGTAGTTTGTATATTATGCATTCATTTAGTCGTTTCAGTGAATAATCCCTGAGCACCTGTTTTGTGACCTCTGCAATTGCGGGGCCCATATTTGTGCTGTTCGTGTCTGAACACCACTTGCTCTCCATGCTGAACACAGTTTTGGTACATAATAGGTGATCAATAAATCATCAAACAAAAGGAAAGTTACGGGCTAGGTTCTGGTGATAGAAACAATGGCAAGGCAAGCACAAAGGTTGCCCTCAAGACGTGTACAGTCTAGTGAGGATGGCAGGGGGTGTATAACTGGTCCACAAAGTAGCCAGTTTAAGTGCAGAGAGATTAAGCAACATCATCCAATAGAATTTTTGCAATGAAGGAAGTGTTCTAATCTGTTTTGTACGATGTGGCACATGTGGCTATTGAACATATAAAGTGCGGCTACTGAGAATAAGAAAGGGAATTTTAATATTATTTTATTTTAATTTAGTCGCTGCGGCTGGTGGCTAGCATACTGACTGCCCTGTCCAGGATGAGAGGCAGGAACTACATCCATGCGCCATGCACTGGTGCTGGCCCACGCTGATGACTAGGGCAGCAGAGGACAGAGCTCATGACTCACGGCGTGGCCACAGTCCAGTAGCATCAGCGCCAGCCCCTGGGTTCTTGTGAGAAATAAAGGATCTCAGGCTCCACCCTAACCCATGTCAAAGAGAAGCTTCATTTTAACAAGGTCCTTAAGTGATTCCTCTGCGCATGGGCTTTGAGAGAGGGCACGATGGAGAAGACACAGTTGAGAGAGACTCAACGGAACCAAGTGTCTGAAAGCATCTGGGGAACAGGGAGAAGAGGCGGAGACCTGGCTGGCTTGTTGTTGAGCTGCACTGAGCTTCCAGGATTCCCTGGAGATCCCGGGTGTCCACGTTGCTCTTTCCACTTCCTTCCCATCAGCTCTGATCACTGGGTCCTGGGGGTACCATTACTTTCGTCTCTCCTCTACCTGCAGCCTATGAGTGCCTTGAGGGTGGGCCCTTGTTTTTAAAATCCCTTGAATTCCCAGCGTCTGGCATCACACCTTCTTTTCCACAAATGCTTACTGAATGCACACATGCCTGATGACAGAAATGAGAAAATCAGAAAGAAGGGGAACTGGGAAAGGAGGGATGCAGAATCTGATCTTAGACACAGTGCACACTATCTGAAGGCCGGATGCATCACCAAAAAGGAGTTGTCTGAGAAGAGGAGGGAATGGCTCCCTGTGGCTGAGTGCAGAGCGCTGTGGGAGTTTGGAATGCCATCGACTGAACGAGCGGAGAAGCCCGAACCTCTGAGGCTAGTTTAGAGACCTGGAGGAGGGTGAGGAGGGCGGGGAGAGGCCAGAGCTGAGGTCACGCTCATGTCAGGCGGCAAGGCAGGAGGAGGATCCAGAACAGGACATGGAGTTGTGACCAGAATGACCAGAGGATGGCCTGGCCAGTGTATAGTGGCACCATGTTGAAAGGATAAAAGTGACAGGAAGTCAGAGCAGTCCATGTACCAGACTCATTCATCAACAGATATTCAGTTAGTAGTACTTGTCTAATGAAGACCTGTGCTCAGCACAGCGGGGGCCATAGTGCCCGCCCACCACAGGTCCAGAAAAGTCAAGGGAAGTGGAGCTGAGGAAAGAAGCAGCAACAATAGAACACTGAGCAGGCTATCGGGAGGTCCTCAGTAATTGCAGGATGGGTTACACATGCCCGTACCTCTGCTCCTGGGTAGATAAGCACTCCACCTGTCTTGTGAGGATCCCCAAACCACTTTTCACTTAATGTCCCCAATATCTGACTGACATTAGCACTGACAACAGCGTTGACTTTCCTAAAACGAGCTCCCCGTTCCTGCATTTCCTCTTACGCATGACCCCAGACCCAGGTGCCCAAGAGGGACACTTACCACGACTGGCTGAACAGCTGATTTTACTGAATCGACACCTGCGCTTCTAGAAGGCAGGGCACCTGGTGGCTAGAAGACTGGATTTTGTCTCCATGAGTTGAGCTTTCAATTACTGCACCACTAGGGGCAAATGATTTTTCCTTCCTACTTTATGAGGAGGGATACTTAAAAATAAAAGTTAACAACTATATTTCTCCCTAATGTTATTGATAAAAAAAATCTCACTTTTTATTGTTTTATAGAAAACGCCCAGAAATGCTGATCAGCGAGCACTGTTCCTTCCCTGGCAGTTTCCACAAATGGCTAATAGCACCATCTAGTGGTCGAGATTTCTCACTAGGTAGAATGCATTATTCACTCATTCGTTCTTGTTTTTTTTTTTTTAATTTATTGATTTGAGAGAGAGGAAGAGAGAGAGAGAGAGAGCGAGAGAGTGAGGCAGGGTAGAAGCATTGATTTGTTGTTCTACTTATTATGCATCCACTGGTTGATTCTTGTATTTGTCCTGACCAAGGATCGAACCGACAACTGTAGCGAATTGGGACGACAATCTAACCAATTGAGCTACCCGGCCAGGGCCCATTCATTCACTTTTATTTTTCGTTTTTGCTTTATTAAAGTAATATATGCATATATCCAAAGCAGCACATTGGTCTAACTAGTCTGAGAGGGAAACAGTCAGGCCTCCCTCTTCCCCTCTCCCAGTCTCCAGGGCTACCGCTTTCATCTCTTTGGGCTATTTCCCCCACCGTGGTTTTACCACGTATCTTTAGATGCCACACTTGTAGTAATACTTCTAGATGCTTCCGCTTTAGAGACTATTACCGAAGATGGGAACTTAGCTCCCTTTCCTCCCCAACCCCTACCACATATGCGCAGTACCCTTCCCGTTTCCCGTTCTCCAATGGCGCTCTATCATTTTTTTTGTTGTTGTTGTTGGATAAATGTTCATGTTTAACGTTATTTTGCCTACAAAATTCCACTTGTAATTGATTCATGCAGTAAACTAGACTACTTTTGTGGGTCTGCACAACTTTTTGTTTTCCCTGAAGTCACTAATTTTCTTGGTTTTATTTTCTTGGCTTCTTGGGTTTTGTTTTGTTTATTTATCTATCTATCTATTAATTAATTAATTAATTAATTTGTTTATTTTTGCTCTCATCAACAATCTCAACAGAAAGTTTCTGGCGGTCTCAATCCTCTCTCTAGATGTCCAGCTATGTCAGGGCGCCCTAATAATTTCATGTCTTGGAGAACCTCTGCCGGAGGCTCTCCCCGCTGGCGTGGACAGGTTGCCTTCCCCGCCGGGCATGGCTGGCCTCCTGGTGCCCCTTTCCTATCACCTTCTCCTGTGCTACGTCCCCTGCTCCTTGCAACTCCTGTGTGCTTCTCTCTTGCAGGAACACACACTACCGTTGTTTCTTGGGAAAGGGAGCGTGTGAGGTAAAATTTTTTGAGACTTTACATATCTGAAAATATCTCTAGTCTACTTGATTGCCAGTTTAGCCAGGTATAGAATTCTAAATTAGACATCCTTTTCCTTCAGAATATTAAAGAGGTGCCTTTACCTTCTGGACATGTTGAAGATGTCCAAAGCCGATTTCATTCCTCATCTTTATATGTATCTTCTTTTTCCTTTCTGAAAATGAGCAGGAGTTCCTCTTTGCCTGTGGTGTTCTGGAACGTCCCAGGGGTGTGACTTGGTGTGGCCAATGTGTGTCCATTATAAGGTAAACGCTTCTGTCATCGCCTTCCATTCTGGAAAGTTTTCTTGCCACGTTTCCTTGATAATTCCTTCCTCTTATTTTTTCCATTGGCATGTTCTGCAATTCCTGTCACTTAGATATTGAACCTCAGAAACCTTCCTTTACGTCTTTTTCTCTCAATTTCATCTCTTTCGTTTTTGTTCTATGTTCTAGAAGATTTCAAGTTTCCGTTTCATTCCTTCCATTGAGAGTTTTGGTTTTGCTATATATTTTAATTTCCTAGAGCCTCCATTTGTATTCTCTTAAGGTTCCCATTGATTAGTATTTTGGGGTAGTCTCTTTTGCATGTGAAATTTTCTTCTCCCTGCACAGTCTGTTTCCCAGAAGGCACTTTTCTCATGTCTGTGTGTTTTAGCCACTCTGATATCTGATATCGGATAACCAGCAAAAAGAATGCTCTGGGCCAGAGGATGGGGCTTGACCACAGTCTGGTCCCCCAGAGGACACTCTGGCTGGGCCATTTCATGGCAAGGACCCCTGCTAGCACTTTTTCCTGTTTTTGGGGGGAGAGTGGGATTTCTCAGGAGCACCTCTTTCAGTCTCCTGCTTGGAGGGTCAACTCCGGACTGCCCACCTCTGGAATCAGGTTGTGGAGGAGAATTGGGGGCCTTAACATCTACTATGGATGTTTACCTACCCCTCCATTTGGGGGGCTCAAAGGAGAAGCTAGTCCTCAATGGTGCTGTGTGTCCCTCCATCCAGGGCACCTCTGCTTTATCCTCACCAGAGAATAGATCTCCCGTCCTGTGCTGGGAAGGGCCAGGAGAAGTTTGTTGCCTGTGCTGAGCCAGGAAGGGGACCTGGAAGTCTAACTCCTGTCTTTCCTAAACAGACTCCCTGAACTGGCCTTCTTCCAGCTGCTGTGTTCAGCCCCCACTTGCAGAGGTAGACTGTGCTGCAGGGAGCTAAGACTTCAGGGCTTCTGAGGTGTGAATGGTACCGGTTCCTGTTTTGTTTTGTTTTTTCCTGGACAAGCGTAGATTTCACCTGCTTTTTGATTTTTAAAAATGTTACTGTCTCCTGTCCAGTTCTTCTTATCCTTGAAGGTTAATGCTTTTTTTTAAATGGTTATTTTACTGGGATTTTAGGTGAGAGCAAAAGTAGAAGCATTTCTTTAATTTACCCTCTTTGTACTTAAGTCATTCGTTTTTAATCATCCATCTGCAGACGTGTGTTGACCCCTTGCTATGCAGTAGGCCCAGTGCCAGGGTCTAGATGTGCGGTGATGAATACGGGTGCGATCCTAGCCAGCAAGGACACCTACCCTTGTGGTGGAAGTTCAATAAATCGTCATACAAGCTCATATAGAAAGGGCACATGGCTAATAGTGATGATACTGTGTCTCTATAGAGGTCAAACCAGCTGTCTTTCAAGAGACCCCCAGAAGGTGACACAACCTAGAACATTTGCCAAGGTCCTCTTTGCAAACTCAGTCACCTGATTTCAAGCACCATTAACTCCCAAGAGCATGCATTCAAGTCCAGCTTCCCAACACCTGGGCTGCTAGCTCATTGATTTACAGTGAGTGTGCCCGGAACTGGGAATTCACACATGGCCAACACATTTCTCCCTGCAGGGAGAGAGCTAGTTCATGAGTAGAACGTGGCTAGGTGAACCTGGAATCCAGCAAAGGGCATTTATTGTACATTGCCTGGGTGGTTATTGGTCTTGGCTATTAAATAAGAAGGAAGGTCTGTTCAATGGACTGAAATATTGAAGTCTGTTGAATGAGGCTTGTCTTTCCTTAGAAAGTACCTGATTCATGGTGCACCTGGGGCCACTTTTTATTTCAGGTACATCAGTTCAGTCTTTGAGTGAAGACCCAAAGGGGCTGGCCTTCGTCTAGAGGGAGGTCAGACTCTCTCTTCCCCGCAATCCCCTGCTCCCTACCACAGCCACTCAGTTCCTCCCCTGACACTCTGGCACTGTGAGATTTCACTGGTGGGTTCTGAATAAGGTGCCCTAAGTCTGTCTGATGGGGGGCACACCTGCTAGGGGACTGAAGAGTTGTCTGAAGTCTGAGGAGCTCTAGAGGGTTACAGGGAAAGACTGCCCTGCCTCCTTTTATAGTAACATTAGAAAATACTTACCAGGCAGTTGTCCCAGAGACTAAGCTTCCCCTTATCTCCAGAAAACTTGGCAGTCACTTGTCCCAGTCCTTTTGCAAAGGAAAAAGTCTAGCCCCAAAGCTGCTGATGAGAGTGGCCACTGGGATTGCTGGGCACAGGAACGAGCACTCATGGCTTCTGCTTGGCGAGCCAGGGAGGCTGGGAGAGGGCAGGAGGGGCAGGAGGGGTGCACAAATGGGGGTGGGGGGTGGGAACTGCCTATGCCTGTGTCACTTCTGTTTTGATCACAGGGCAGCTGGGCTAACAAGGACAAGAATACTAACCTGACCCAGAGCTGCATGGCCCAAATCATCACTGGCCCTTCTCTACGGCTCTTTTCCCTTGTGTAAGTGACCCCATAAGAAAATGTTCACAGAAGTGTTTTGCAAAGGATGAGGCAGGTAAAGGGAGGTTTGTGTGAGGGTTGTTTTAGAAACAGCGCCAAAACCTTTTCCAAGAGGAGCGTTCACTGCTGGGACTTGCTTGCCTGATGGTGGGCACAGCCCCGCCTCATAGTGCCCAAACCAAGCCCACTCTCCAAAGAGCACCCCAGTCTTCCAACACTTCCTTACCCACATCCCCTGTGGTCCCCAGGGCCACCGGAGGCAACTGTCTCCACCCCTGCATCGCATTAGGGAGGACATGGTCTGACCTCTCCTGTCCAGTGGTAGAGGACTCAGAACTGAAACCACGACTTCCTAGTTCCTGATCTTACTTCTGATCTCACTATTGCAAATAATAATAATAATAGTGATGTTGCTATAGCACTTAGCAACAACAAGGCATTTTACATAGTATTGTGTAAGGCAAGTTGAATTTGTCCCTTTTTCAAATGAGGAAGCTGAGGCTCAGGGATGTAGAAGAACTACCCCAGCAGTGCGCTGCGATGGTTGGCAAAGGCATTCTCAAACCTAGGTTTTTCTGACTCCAAGTACAGTGTTTTTCCTACTACCCAAGCTCCCTGAGGCTGTCACCTTGAAATTTGGGGCCCTTCTGAAGCAGTTTTCCTTCCTCAAATGAAATCCTCATTACCTAGGACCCAGAGTGACAGTGGGGCCCAAGAGTCAGCAGGGATGTTGGCTGGAAGGCCACTGAGACCTGCTGTTTGGGATCCAAGGTTTAGATATTCTGGGAGGGCCTGGGATTCAAGGGTTGTCTTTTAGGGACTCTGGGACTGTCCCATGGCCTTAGGTCTGGGTGGATTTTTGGGCAATGTGGTGGAATGTGGGGCTGGTCAGTCACCACAGAGGGAAAAGGCTACTCACATCAGTTAATGTGGCTGAAAAGGCATCAAATTCAAGGTTGGTGGCACTGGGCTGTGCCATTGCAGAAGCTGGCAATTTCCAGAGCTGGGGTTTGCTGCCCGAGTCAAGAGGTTGACCCTTATGAATATGTGAGCCTGGGCCACAGTCCCTGCCAAGTATCTGCATGAGGGAAATTTGCCACTTGCCACCTCCCCTTTTCCTCATCCCCTGAGTATTCAGTGAGCACAGAGAGTGACCAACTGGGAACGTGTGAACGTATTTGTCTTGACTTCTGCTGTTATGGGGACGTGGTGAGCAACCGAGATTGCAGAACAAAGTGTGTGAGACACTGAGTGAGAAGCCCCAGAAAACCGCCGGCCACGGTTGCTGCAACGTAGAACCAGAGATCTGTGGGGCCGTCCCTCTAGCTTCCTTACCACTCCCAGCATGACTCTCTGGTACTTGCCCTGCTGTGTCCCCACCCCAGGCCAGCTCCCCAACAGACAAGTATGAAGAGCAGAACCATCGGCTGTCCCTTCCTTCTCTGCTTAGCTGTCCTGGCTGGACCTGCGTGTTCTGTGGGGTCCCAGCAAGTCTGGGCATCACTGAAGGAGATGAGAGTGCCTTTCCCAGAGTCCCTTGTAGCCCCAAGGGAAGGACATTGGCCAGACTCTGTGACCAGGTAGCCACCTAGCCATTCTTGGTCTTTGGAGTGGAGGCACGATTATGAGCACCCTGTGGTGGCAGCCACCCAGCATTGTCCTTGGCTCAGGCCTCCATGGGTGCCCATGTTGGCTATGGCCAGGCTGCCTGGGTGACTTTCCAGCAAACAAACCCCCCTCAGGGACAGGTGCTTCCTCTGCTCACTTTTCCATAGCCTGGCACAGCATAGGGACCCCTGTGTGTCACCCACATGCAAGAAAAGCACCCAGTGCTCTGTGGATATGCCACCACCACTGGGGTGCCAGGGCAGCAAAAAAGAAAATCTATAGGCTGCCACCTGGGACTGCACCCTGCTCCTGAGCACACTGGCAAACAACCCTAGAAGAACATTTCTTTTGGTGGCGCTTCCCAGGGGAACAGGCATCCGGCAGTAGCAGGCTGTGCAAGGCCGAGGGAAGAGGAGACCCGATTTCTGCATCACTCATTCACTGGACACGGCATCAAGCTTTGCAGCTTTAGAGCTCAAGGATTTCTGGAGGCAGCAACGATGCACTGGAGGAAGAAGTTACCGCCTGAAAACTTCGAGAAAGCCGTGCGCATGCATGCAATCGGCAGGAAGAGTGCCAGCCAGGGCTGCAAGGGTTAGGGGTGAAAAGCCAGGCTGCTGGCTCAGGGGGTGGGGCCCTGGGCGGAGCAGCGCAGGAAGACAGCCTGCTGGGGGTGGCTTTCTGTCTTCCGTCCTGCTTGCTGGGACAGGCGTCAGGAAAGCAAGCGGTGAGGTGGCGTGTTCAGAATGAAAGCGCGGTTTTGGGGTGGCCCTTGGGCTGTCCTACCTGTGCATAGTCATCACTTCTGTCCCCAGGCAGCCTCTCTCTCTGAAAGGCTAAGGTGACCTATATGCATTTTATCCTCTTCCGAAGATTTATTTTTAGATAGTTGTATTTTTAAAACTTATAGTAAGTTGTCCGCCCACGTTTGCCTTTGTGCGGGAGTTTTCAGGTTGTGATAAAAAAGCAAATATTTCAAAGAGAAAGGAAATGTCAAAGAAGTTTCAAAAAAAGAAAGAAGGGCTCTCTGAGACTGATTTTGTGATTTCACGGTCACTTCCAGCGCACTCGCCCCAGACACTATGAAGAGGAGACTGGGGTCCTCCTTGGGGTTCACCACGTGCCCTGGTCTGGCCTGGATGCTCAAAGATCAGGAAGGATATTGGAGGAGTATGTTGTCTTTGTGATTTGCTTAATTTTGAACGCCTGCCTAGCAAAGTGGAGTTGGAATCTAGGGTCTGAGTTCTGGGCCCTCTCCTTACCATCCGTGTGGTCCTGTGCAAGCCAGCTGGAAACAAGTCCTTCAGGGGCAGGCTGCGAGACGTGTGGATTGCTCAACACTTGTAAACAAAACAAAACAAAACAAAACAAACAAAACAAAACGAAGGTCACCTCTAGCTCAACAAGAATCTCCCTACAAGTTCCCCAGGGGCATTAATAAGAGCATTATGTCTAGAAGGAAGGAGGTGAGGTCCTGCTCCACTCTGGCTGGTCCGAGTGCACCTCTGGAGTGCTGGGCTCCAAGCCCAGGCTTTTAAGAAGACTGGGGGCGGGCGGGGGTGTGTGTGTGTGTGTGTGTCTGGAGGGTTTGGGTGTGTGTCATTGAGGGCAGGGGAAACACAGGAAATGTGGGTCAGCCAGAGAAGACTTCTAAAGTCCCTTTCAGTGCAGGAGTTTTGTGAATCTCTCTTTCCATTCCCAGAAGGCAGCTACCTGGGGAGATGGGGGTACAATGCTCTTCAGATTTCTGGTTTGGCATTTCGTGATCTGATATACTGGTACAGCCAAGTTCACATAGTAAGTAACTAGACCATTCTCAACCCAGATCTAACAACACTAGGGTCCCTGGTGGAAGGGACTTCAAGACCCTGCAGCAATGGATCTTGCCAGGGCGCTGTGTCCTCATCTGTAAAATGAGGATTAGAAAAATGCAACTCGGACGGCCTCCTTCACAGAGACACAGACAAGGAGAACAGCCAGTGCACATGAACTGCAGAGCTGAGAAGAGAGTCTTATTTTTACCTCAGGCCCTCACCCCTGCGTCTCGGCCTCTGCTTTTCCTGAGTGAAACCTGTCAGAGAGAAACCCTCAGCAGAGGGGCTGGGGCTGGAAGAAGATGTGGGTCCAGCTGTCCCGGTCCGGTCTCTTTGAAAGAACTTTCCTGCTTACAGCAGACATCAGGGGTAAAATTCTGCAAGACCGGGGTGGGTGTGGGGTTGGGGGAGGGGAGCGGTTCGGGTCTCAGGGAAACATGTCCAATCCAGTCCTGCTTAGGATGCAGAACTACCTGAAGGAAAGAGCCTGTGGCCACTGATCTCAAAGGGCTGGGACGTGAGGAAAGGCTGCTGCTTATGTAGTATTTGCTTCAGGGAATTGACTGGAATCTCTTTGGTCTCCCAAGCATCTCTGAGTCTAGAAGGCCTGGGGGCACTGCTGAAGGGTGGCATGTCTCTCTAGAAAACCTGGCAGGAGGAGGAACAGGCCCAAGTCTGCAGCTTCGCGGCCTCTCTTCTTTGTTGGTGGCACTTTCTTAACTGGCGTGGGTGGTGGGGCTCCATAAGCAACACACGTGTGTCTCTGCGTGTGAGATCTGGCTTTGCAGGATGAGCCCCCCCCCATGTCAGCAACACACTAGCAATGCCAAAATATGCAGTCATATATGTAAATATGAAAATTTGGGGTAAACATGGCAAAATTCCTTCATATAGAAAATGCAAGACAAAAATCGCAAGCATCATCTTGTGTAGAGACCCATCGCTCTTGCATTTCAAGTGTCTGTCCCCTCCCGCAGAGCCACAGCAGTCCCACACTTGGACACAGATTAAAGGACAAAATACCAAGCATGCTGTCTCCACCTACCCCTCTCCTGGCCCATCTACCAGCATGTCCTCTCTTAAACTAACGTGTCTTCCCTGAGTCTTCCCCACGTCCCAGAGCCTCGTCTGCTCTCCAGCCTTCGAGCTATTTCTCTCCATCTACCCCCCATTTCCCACAGCCACCTGGGGCTATTCAGCCTTTCTGACAGGGTCTAGTCTAAATAGCACCATCTCTGAGAAACTTCCCCAGTTTTCCAGTTAGAAATAACCTCTTCTCCAATGAAATCTTACCTTTGGTGACAGCACAGATGGACCGTATTATGCTAAGTGAAGTCAGTCAGACAGAGAAAGACAAATGCCATAGTATTTCACTTATATGTGAAATTCAAAGAACTAAATAAGCAAACAGAATAGAAACAGACTTATAGATACAGAGAACAGACTGATGGTTTTCAAGGAGAGTGGGGTTAGGGGCTGGAAGGCATTAAGGAGTGCAAATTGGTAGTCACAGAATAGTCAGGGATGCAAACTACAGCAGAGGACACATAGTTGATAATACTATGGGTCAAGCAGGTACTTGAAATATTGGGAGACCACTCTGTAAGGTACCTGATTATCGAATCACTATGCTATACACCTGAAACTAATACAGAATGATATTGAATGTAACCTGCATTTTAAAAAAAAGAAAGAAAGAAAGCTCTTCTTCTAGTCATAACACTTCCCATGCATTTATTCCTTATTGCATTTGAGATGGTCTTTCCTCTACAAAACGTTACTCTCTTGAAGGGAAGGGCAAGAGCCATGTTTTATTCGTCTTCATAAGGAATGGCCTCAACAAGCTTTTAAGGAATTAAATGGAATTATCAAAATCCTCCCTTCATGTAATTCCATTTCTATCTTAAAAGTGTCTTGACCTGGCATTTCTCGCAGAATGATGTGCTTTCTTCTTCAAAGGACGGCTGGGCAGGTTGCAGAGGGAAGCATCTCATCCCTCACCCGGCTGGCTGGTTTCCCCAATGCCTCCCGGGTGCAAGCCCAGGGAAATACTCCTCCCCTTTTGGCATCTTGGTCCCACGAGCCAGTCAGCTGTCCCCCGCAGAAAACACACTCGGATCTTCCACCCCGCTTTCTGCAGACAGTGAGTCTCAAGACAACCACAGCCCACAGCGGAAAGCACATGTTCCAGCCAAGTGCCTCTACCCCATGCCCTGTAGGAGCTGGGAGGCCTGAGGCATGGGGATGTGCTTTGCCTGCGGCAGAATTGCCATGGCTGCCCTTCCCGGGTCATGGAAGGGCTCTCCCAGGAGTTGCCAATGGAGGGGGCAGTGGCCTGGGACACAGGAAATCTCTTCCCTTACCCACAGATGGGAGACCCCGCATAGGCTTGTGGCTAGATAAGTAAAAATTTCAACTTAACGGTGTTTGAAGAACATGTAGTTGGGCTTGTTTTGCAAAGAGCATTAGATTTGGGTGACAAAATCGGGTACTGGTAAGTCTCGAAGTGGACACTGCTTGGCCCTTCGGGTCTGGGTGGGACACACGGGGCTGCAGACAGTGTTGTTCATGTGGCTAAAGAGCCCCTCTCAGGGTCAGGGTCAAGGGGAGGGCAGTACAGTCCAGCAGAAAAGGATCACGACCTCCTGGCCCAAATGTGAGCGCTTGCTTTGTATACGAGGCCCCGGTGCTCAGGCAGACATGGGGAGGGGCTGAGTGGGAGGTGCGCAGTGAGGTGTCCACATGCCCGTGATGGCCAGAGAGTCAATGGAGGGTCCATCCTCCTTTCCTTCCACCCACAAGGCACAAATACACCCAGGTTGCTCAGTGTTGGTTATGGGAACCACTTTCAGATCCTGCAGCTTTGGTAAATGACATTCTTGTAGTATTTACCTCCTTCTTTTCCAATGAAGGGCTTATTCTGCAATATGAGTATATTGCTTTTTCCACATTAGACACTGTTTATTGACATCCTCGTCCGGGAAGTGAGGAGATGGCTTTCCCACACCCTGCTTCTGTTCCATTTTCCTTCTCTCCGTCCTTCCTCTCTACAAAGTTATAGCAAACATTTTATTACCTCAAAACTCAATGTTTATACCTTATGACTCTCTATCATTATTCACATCTGAGCAGAGTGGTGAATTATAAATACATTTTCTCTTACTTTTTAAAATAATTTTTATTGATTTGAGAGAGAGAGGGAAACATTGATCTGTTGTTCCACTTATTGGTGCATTCATTGGTTGATTCCTGTATGTGACCTGACCTGGGATGGAACCCACAACCTTGGTTCATCAGGATGATGCTCTAAACAGCTGAGCTACCTGACCAGGGCCATTTTCTCTTCTTGTAAATGTTTCTATGTAGTGCAGTTAACAGTTTTTTCATTTACCTGGTTCTCTGTAGACCTATCACTGAATTCATTTTGAAAATCTCCTTCAGAACTGTAAAACTTATGGTTCTTAACTTACATCAGGTGACTGTCCCATCTTCTCTGAAAGGCAGCCATCCCCCTGGCCTGGCTGTTCATGGGGCCACTGGACAGATGTCCTCCAGGCTGGCCCATGACCACCACCCTTCATGTCTGCTTGTGCTCATCCTGCATCTGGAATTTCTCTTATCCTTTTTTGGGGGTTTCTTCCCTTTACTTTGGCAAATGCACCTTTGAGTAACTTCCTGGAGAATGGTCCATGAAAAGTAATAGTTGAACCTTCCCTGTCTGAATTGTTCTTATTACACCTGCACGTTTAGTTACAGGTCAGACTAGAATCATCCTCCCCTGACAATGTCAGCTGGGAACTGCTCCACTGCTTTGTAGGATCTTATGTTGCTATTGGGGAGTCAGGTAGCATTTTGGTTCATAATCATTTGTGGGCTAATATACTTTTTTTATCCCCAGTATTTTGAAATTTCATAGAATCACCTCGATGTAGGTGTTTTTACATTTTTTGTTCCGTGTTCTTAATGAACCCTTTCCACTTGGAAACTTATGGCCTTTGATTCTGAGAATTTAATAAAATATATCTTTATTTTATAATTTCTCCCTTCTATTTTTTTTTTCAGCTCTTTCTTTCTAGAACTTTTATGTGAGTTCCCCAAGAAGCAGATGCCAGGGCACAGGATTAAACATGCTAGGACTTTATTAAGGAAGATGGTCTTAAGGGAAATGGGCGGGGGGAGAGGGGGAAGGCTGGGAGGCAAGTTTTCCAATTACTTTATCTGCTCTAATATTTTCAAGTGCTCTTTCTTGTTCTTAGACTCTTTTCTTCTAGCTTCCTGCCCTTATTTCACATCAGCAACTGTCTTCTCTCTCTGGAGATACGTGGAGGTTTGCTGGATTTATTTTGCTCCCTACCTCGTCTCTGTCACTCCAGAGTCCCTGTATGTTTTGTCTTGATCGTCCCCTTTGTGTTGGAGGTTTTCCTTAGGTGTCTGCTCACCTTGGCTGCCTGCCAGCAGGGAAGCTCTGGAGAGGCACCAGCTCGCTCCTTGGGAGCTGCGAGGAGAGGGCAGGGCCTGAGCCTACAGGGAGAAGGGGATGCCCAGGTGTCAGTGTCGGGGATCTTTCTTCTTAGGCCATTGAGTTTTCCTGAGGGAACCCCGCCCTTCTCCCGTGTGGGTGCTGAGTGGAGGCACCTGGGTGCTGAATGGAGGGAGGGGGGAAGGGTCTCCCATTCACACAGCCCCTTCTATTTCCAACAGGGTGCTTCACCCTTGCCCTTGGCTACGTCTGAAGAACCCAACGCCCCATTCTGGTTTTCTCCAGAGTAAACCTCAAACCCTAGGCTTCTGTGTCTGACAAAGACTCTCAACCAGTTTCCATGTCTTGGCCTCACACCTCAGGCCGCTGGCTTCCGCCTGGCAGGCACCTGGGTGCAGCTCCCGCTGCTCCTTTGTTTCCCGGCTCCCTAACCTTTGCAGGAATCCCTGGACTGTATTGTCTCTTTTCCTGTTCGCTTTGTCTTTGTGGATTTTACCTTTTTAAAATATTTTTACTCATTTTTTTTTTTGTTGAGTTCAGGAGGGAGCAAAAACCAGCTTTTGTTTAATTCACCCTATTTTCAACTTTAAAATTCTCTGAAATGTCATTTCCTGATTCCTGAGATGATGAGTTCAGTGCAGAGGCAGGACAGTGACCAAACCTCTGTTTCCTCACGCAGGGAGATGGTGCCCGCCTCATGGGTAACTGATCAGATCAACGAGGTAGCGGCTGGGGGACCCTCCACGCATCACAGGTGGGCCTGGATTTGACTCCCTGCTTGCTGGGCCCAGAGACGGTGTCTCTACCTCGCTGTTGGTACATTGAGGAAAATAAGGCCCATCGCTGAGGTTAGGATGGGCAGAGGTGATGTGTGTGAAGGGCTTTGCCCACCTTGTGCTGTCACCCCTTCTGTCCAGACCAGGGCGGACGCCCCTCGCAGCGTCGCTGTCCCTGGCTGCTCTAGCCCCCGCTGTCCATCCAGCACCCGCTCCTGGGACCCGGAACTCGGTTCCGCTTTGCCAAGTCCTGCTCCCTGGAACTCGTCCCTGTGTGAGTGGAATACCCTGCCTACCGTGTATCCAAAGGGCTCCTGTTGGAATATTTGTCATGGATAGGAGCATGTCTTTGAAATGTTCCAAATTTCTTTAAAGAAAACCGCTCTGTGGACCTGGCCCCGCAGCTCAGGTGCAGAGGTGGGAGGCTCTGGCGCTCTGAGGAGTACGTGCCAGGTGGGCACAGCGCCTGGGAAAGAGGAGGGCACAGACCTCCACGGAGGAGGTCTTGCTCTGTGACAGCAGAGGTGGGGAGCAGCGGCAGACAGGGGGCGCGGGGCGGAATTTCTCCAGGAAGACCTTGGGTAGGAGAGGGCCTCAGAAGATGAACCATGTTGGTTTTACGGAAGGTGCAGGGTTTCACCGGGTCAGGTGTCTTCACAGGCACCTTATAAGCCAGATGTGCGACTGGAAGAAGGAAGGGATCAGTCCTGCCCTTCCAGTTGCTTAGCAACGACCTTCTCATCCTGGCAAGTCCCAAGGGGCTGTTTGAAGGTGGGAGCAAAGGGCGGGGGGGGGGGGGTGCTGAGGTGAGAGAACTACCTGGTCTGCATAATAATGGGCTGTTTGGCCCTGCTGTGCTGGAGCTGCCTGCCTTGCAAATGAATGAGGCGCTTCAGAAAACACTTAAATTCATCATTTTAGGTTTGTTCTGTAGTCTCTGCGAATTAGCATTTACATAGAGAGGTGTGCGTGCGTACATGCGTGCGTGTGTGTGTGTGTGTGTGTGTGTGTCCAGTTCTCTGGAGGATACCCACAAATCACACCCAGAAGTCGTTCTTCTGGGGTCCTGGCTCTGGAAGTTGTCTGGAGCAACCCCGATGTCTCTCCTGCTGAAGTCCCCTGACAGCTCCCATCTGGTCGGCACATCCCAGGGGCCTGTCAGGAGCAGACACAGAGACGGGGTAACAGGGCCTAGACGGGGTGGGAGGGAGGAGGGCAGGGGCTAGCAGAGCCACCGCGGGATTGGGGCCGGCCCTGGGTGAAGGATGGAGGGAGGTGAGGGGCCACATCCTCGCCTCCCCGAGTTTAAGGAGGGTCCACAGAGTTCTCCAGCCAAACTCTCTCTCTGAGGAGCTCCCTCCTCCCAGCACGGGCCTCCAGGTGCTGGCGCCCTGCTCAGCCACTTCTGAGATCGGAGCCAGGGTCTGCACCTGGCTGGGGAAGATGCTCACAGGGGATGAACCTGCGGTTGGGAGGCTGTCCTGAGAGGCGCAGTGGAGTACCTGGAAAGGTAGCAGTGGGTCACACAGTGGCACAGGGAGAGAGGTGTGAGGCGAGGGACAGGGGAGCAAGGGTGCGAACTGGCAACGCTCCCTGGAGGCCTCCCGTGAAGGGGAAGTCACGTTTAGCACAGGCTGTGAGTCGCTCCTCTCCTCCCCCCCCCACCCCCCGGGCTCCCGCTGCTCCCTAGAATAGCTTCGTCACATGGGAAACCCTAACAGAAGCTGTGGTACTTACACCACTCTCTTCTTTTTCCTTTACTGTAACAATGAACTACACTTACACGTGTTCGAACAAAATCTTCTGCATGGTGATTCCCAGAGGGAAGGAGGGGTTGGCGGGGGGGGGGGGGCAGAAGACGGTAAAGGGGGGATAAGTGGTGATGGGAGGAGACCTGACTTATGGTAGTGAACACACAGTGCAGTGTACAGATGATGTGTTATAGAATTGTACCCCTGAAGCCTATAGAACTTTATTAACCAATGGCACCCCAATAAAGTCAATAATAAAATATAAAATAAAAACAAAAGACCAAAACACTCCTCTTCACAAGGTCAAAACAAATGAAATGCTTAAGAATAACTAACAAAGTTAGGGCAAGATTTAGACACTGAAAATTTAAAAATTCCTTTCCCCATGTAATTGGGCATTCCTTCCATGTTATCCTCCCTGTGAACATCACGACGTATTAACGCTGTGCACCGGAGTGGTGTCGGAATCACAGGCACGCTGCAGCTTCTCCCGCTCTTTCAAGCGCGTAGACTCAGGTAGACTGGTCCCTAATACCATCTCGTGCTGTGTTCAGTGGAGGAGACAGACAGTATGGCCTGTTCATACTCACCCCCTGCTACGCCCCGAAGCAGAGCGACAGCTTATTAAGGAGACTGTTTTCTGATGCTCCTGTGGTAACCAGGGATGGCCCATGGGGAGCACCCTCACAGGGAAAGACACTGAAAGACAGCCCCTCAGGAGGGTGAGAGATAAGACCTCTTCCTCTCCAGGCGGATTGGGGCTGTGGGGGGGGGGGGGAGGGTGGCAGAGGAGGAAAGAAACCCAACACTTGGGTTATGTTGACTTTCACAGTGTTTACTCAAGGCCAAGTGTGTGCCAAGTGCATTACATGCATTATCTCGCTCCCCCCTCCCCCGCAGACCTCTGAGAAGCTAGGAACTTGCCCCCAGATGACATGGTTGGTGTGACAGGGCCTTGCTTCCACTCTGCTTGGTTAGACAGGCTTTGCTCCAAAGCCCTACGTTGTGCCGGGGGCCAGGGAGACAGATGAGTGGCCAAAAGTTGGTAGGGTCGGCCTGACCTACGGCCAATAAGTGAGAAACTTTGGAGGGGCTCCCTGGGGACCCATAGTGTCCCTACCTGGGAGCATCTAGCCTAGGTGCACATGTGCTCAACCTCACGCATTTGACTGGGTCACTGTCAGCCTGGGCAAAGTGACCTTCTCGTTCCAAGTCAGGGCTCCATAAACAAATCTTTCTTAATTAGTGCCGGCAACTCAACACCTCTGGTGTATCCAGCCCATTTTGCTGCCACGCCTACTCCTGTTGGATCCAGTTCTAAAGTAAACTAGGTTTTTTGAGAGCTGTTGCATACAGATGAGTAGGCAGCCGGTCTGAGCTGACCCACAGACTCATAAAAACCAACAGGGCCTCGGGCACCCTCGCCCAGGACACCCAATCTCTTGGATCAAAGGTGCAAGGACCCGCTCACATCAACGATCCAGCCGCTTTCTTGGGGACCAAGAAACTGAGTTTTTGTCTCAATATTCACTCTAACAATCCATGAGGTAAGGAGGAGAAATGTCTCAATTCCCCTTTGTAGAAAAAAAGGACTTAATTCTGGTGGAAATCTAGGCTCCGTTTTTGCACCTCAAACCTAAACAGAGTGTCCATCACTCTCCAGGGGATGTGAGTGTGGTTTTAACTCACTCACTTGATGCTCTGGATCTTCTGGTTACATGTGCATTATGAGCTGTGCGCTTCATCCTGCCTTCCCGAGGCCATGCCGCAGCCCTGAGCTGCAGGGCGCCGGCATCCTCCCCTCTTGGTGGTAGACAGGCGTGTAGGCTTGTCTCCGACGGTATCTTCGGGTGCTACAGGACCTTGCCTGATAGTGGAACCTCTTTCAGGCCTCTGCCATCATTAAGGTAGAGGATGTAGGTGCTAGTGAGGTCCAGGATGGAAGAGGCTAAAGCCTCACCTGGGTGAAAGATGTTAGTAAGACATGTCACTTACCTGCCTCAAAATGTCTCTGCTCCGTTTTCTGATTCCCAGGGAATGCATTTGGATTTCTCGACATTTGTTCAGCTCCCTAAATCCTTCTGTGACTAATACTCTGTGCCAGTGAGCGCTACTCTTCCACTCTCTGCTTTAGATGAGCCTGAGAATGAGCAGGTGTGGATCCTCGTTCTCCAAACATCTCTGTCTTGTAGATGCTGCGCATGGTCACTCAAGAGAAGTGTGTCTGTTGCAATGCAAGTTTAAGAGAATGTGTGTGTGGTTTTTTCCTGTAGTGGGGCATGCAAAGTGGAGCAGAACATAGTGACTGTGATAGGGATGCTGTGGTGGACAGGGACTTGCCCTGCCCCACAGCGGTGCCCTTCGGTCATGATCCTGGCTTGGGTTGTCTCACGCTACCTTGTTCTGTGAAAATGTAGCTGCACTGAGTCAACTTAGTTTTTCCAAGAATGATGGTGTGTCTGGGAAGGTATGAACCATCAGTAGAGGGTTCTTTTGTTTTTGTTTTTGATACTTAATGGCATAAAGATGGATTTTCTTGCATGTAGGAAAGCACAGCAAGTCAGTTTGGGTGTAGAGCTGAACTGCAAAGGAGCACAGTGAGTGTATCACTAGTGAACGATTCTCGGCGCTTTGGTGGTGTTGGTGGCATTTGGTTTTCTCTGCTTTTTAAAAATATATAACATGCTATTGTTGCCAAACATCCTTTGCCCTGCAGAGTTGAGGCTCAGAATTTCTCAGGCACACCCCTTTCCTTTTCTCAGCAATTCCTTTTTCTTTGCTGTGTTACAAATCTACCCTGGACCTTTCATAACTCAGTGGCTTCCCAAGGATACCGCTTTGACTCCAGTGTTTTGCCTTTTTCTTGTCCTGTGACCTCCATGGAATGAAGGCTTCCTGACTCCTCTGAGTTATCTGTCTCCGCAGTTTGATTCTGAGTTTGACCCAGCTTTCACTCCTACTGGTTCTACCACTTAAGATGCTAACGATGACTATTGCCTTTCTTCTCTTTATTATAGATAGTCCTTCTCATTAATGTTATTACTATATATTCAGGGTTTCTCAACAAACTTTTAAAGAGCACCCACAATGTTTTGGGAACTGTGCTGGGTCCTGGGCAATGTTGCAAATACCCCTGTTCTCATGGCACTGACAGTCTAGCAGGTCTGTACGTGGGGACAGGCTTGGTCACTGGCAGATAAATGCCATGATGAATAGGGACAATCACATGGCAATGTGGTCATGATATGATCATTGCGCTCATAGGAAGGTCCCCGTGCTTTGCCTACAGAAGACCTCAAAAAAGAATGATCCTAAACTCTTAGGGTAGGCAGGATGGGGCCTGGTGGGGCAGGAGGAAGGGCATTCCAGAACAAGGAAATGGCATTTACCAAAACAAAACAAGACAAAAATGAAGGCCTGAGAGAATGCAAAGGTGGCATGGCTGAGGTAGGTGGGGTGGGGTGGGGTGGAGAAAGCTGAGACAAGGGGACCGTCTTGATGGTAGTGGGAGACCATGCAAGGTCATGTTTTTCAAAGGCTGCTTTGCCTGCCAAGTGCAAGGTAAGAAATTGCCGGGGAAGCTGCTTAGGAGATTGCTCAGAGGCTGAACGTGCAAGGTCTAGTGGCAGAGCGGCTGCTGGGATGAAGGGTGGCTCTGAAATGGGAACCTAAGAGTTGCCTGACCTCATTCAGGAAACTTCTCCAAAGTCCAAGTGGTCACCAAACTTTGAATGGAAAAGAGCATTTTTTTTACATTAACCCCCTCGTCCCCCATACCCACCATGGCCTCAGCCACAGCCAGATGGGTTGGTGGCCCCACATGTCCCTGGGAGGCAGGGACAGTGTGAGGCAGGGGGCTGGTTTCTCAGCTGCCTTTTTCTCAGAAACAGGCCCACAACCACTTGCTTTTCTGCACCTTTGACGCGCACGCATGGCTGGGGAGAAGGAGCATTTTCAGCACCGTGGGAACGCATCTTCCCCTCCTGAGTGCCTGGGCCTTAGGTGAGGCCGAGGTGGCAGCATCTGGGAACACATGACACCCCCTCAGGCACACTGTTGTAGCTCTGGGGTGAGGAAGCAGAGCCAAGTCACACAGGCAGAAAGTGGCAGAGCCGGGCCTCGGACTTGCCTCTGTGGGACTCTGGCTCCTCCCTACGGCTCTCCTCCTTCTACTTGGCAGGGGTGGTAAGAGATCTTAAAATATAAGTGAGGTCACGCAGTTCAGAATATCTGGAAAAATCAGCACTTTGGGGTTTAATTCCTGACCTGCTCACTTCAGACTGGCCACTCTAAGGCACCCTAGGCCTTTTCTCGGTGGAGCTGAAGTCACCCTAGGGTGCTGACAGGGACTCTCGGTGCTTCTGGCTTGGTTGTTTTAAGGTCCAAGAAGAACAGTGTGCCAGCATATGCATTAGGTTGTTGGTTCAAGTCACTGCTGATGAATTTACTGGCACAAAAAAGCCAAGTTTCCCCAATAATTAATTGAGGAAAGTTGACTAAAGTAATTAAAGACTTCTATTTACTGCCTTCTCTTTTCCCCACATCACCTGGGCATTTTCAGAGGTGGAGGTCATGGTAAACTTGAGAAGGGGGTTGCGGGAAAGCCCAAAGTCACTGTCCACTCATACCTCAGGGCCACCAAGATCATTCTGAGGTTGAGGAAAGAAAGTACAGAACTATGATGACTTAGTGTAAAGCCGGGCATGAGAAGGCCCCAGACTTTCCCCCTCTGCTCTGTGTTCTGGAATTTGTGATTCATGAATACTATTCACTCTGCTCTAGAAAGCAAAAGGTGGTTGGCTCAATTATGTAGTCCATAAAGCTTCCTGAACAAGCAGGGAGTGTGTGGAAGTTGGAAAAACAAAACAGAATGAAAAAAAAAAAACAAAACAAACACCTTTAAAAAAAAAGAATGGTCCTGACAGGGTAGCCTAATTGGTTAGGGTGTCGTCCCAATAGGTCAAGGTTGCGGGGAATGTGCAAGAATCAACCAATGAATGCATGCATAAGTGAAACAACAAAGTGATGTCTCTCTCAAATAAATAATAAGTAAATCAAATCAATTTTTAAAAAAAGACGACAGAACATTTAGAGTGAAGTTATATAGCAAGGAGATGCCTAGGAAAGTCAACCATACACAAAATATAACCTAAGGTCAAAGGGTTCACTGGAGTTTGTTCTCTGCTCCCAATGGAATATTCTTGAGCCGTCCTGGTTGGGTTGATTATGAAGGATGTTCAGAGAATGAATGTCACTGTCCTGGTCATTGCTCTGTCAGAATCCATGAGCAAATAAAGGGATTGGTGCCATATACACAGAACTCCCTGGTTCTGTTGAAGAATAGCAGAAAGAAACCAAGAATAATGTAGACTGTGGGCAACCGCAAGACTGTTGGGAATCCAAGTAGCTGCTTCTCAAAAACTCTTGCTAAGCATTCTTGCCGTTAATCTAAAACTCAGTCCAACACCATCACATTAAAAACCAGAACACTGAAATTAACGGTGAGTAATCATTCTAAGGGCGCATCAAATCCGGCTCACCCATTGCACAAATGGAGAAACTGGGGCTTAGAGGAGTGCAATGACTTGCTCAAAGTCTCCAGGAAGAATATAAACCTGAGCTCACCCAGTGTTGCTTTGGACCAATAATTTCCTCACTCAGAGAAGCCTCTTTTTCCCTGAAATCCATCCCCCAGTGTGGAACAGACTGCCTCAATGTGTGTGTGTGTGTGTGTCTGCTCAATACTGTGCCCTGCAGTTATCAAGCCTTGTAAGCATTGCACTTGAGTTAGATGCACTTTGCACACATCTGCTTCTGAGAGAAGATGCTTTTTGAATACTCTGTGAAATTATAAGCTTCAAATTTCTATTTGTTTTAGACTTTCCCAGTGTCCTTGACCCTGCCTCTCCTCTAATTGCACAAACACCAGTGTTTCTCAGCTCGCGTTCAAGAATTGTGTCTACTGGGGCCTATCGACATGCCCCCCTGCCCCCAGGGAGCAGATTTACGTGTGCAACACAATGCGGTCAAAAACAACAGGTTAATCCCGTCCCTGCAGTTAGAACAACCAACGCTCTCTCAGGTGACTACCCTGGGGGAAGACTCATGCTTCGCTGCCCTTGATTAAATTCTTGGGCGCTTTCTGGCTCTGTCCAGATCTGCCATTTGTCCTTGAAGAGTTCAGCAGAACCGGGGAGCTCTGCATCATTGTTGCTAGCCTCTCACAGGAAAAGACTCCCTGAAATTCTGCCCCTTGGAGTGCCAGCCCAGCGATGAGATGTTCGGAGAGATAAGCGCGGTCCCAGTCTTGCGCTGGAGGGTGCGTTCGACCATTGCAGGGACCAGGGTATTCTGGTGCCACCAGGGAGGTGGACCGCTGATGAATTATGCATGGGGTAGAGAGGGCTTGGGTCGGATTCAGAGATAAGTCCCAGGAATGGTCAGGGGGTCACTTAGCAAACCTGCGGGGAAGGCCAGGCTATGCTAACGTGTACAGACACAGTCCCTACCCAACACCAATTTCCATGCCCCAGGAGGACAGGCGCGAGTGACAGGTACATTGTACCCGATGCATCTCTCTGACCCAGTCTGTTTCTCGCAGCCCCGGTGGGATGCAGCAGTTGAGGAGACAAGGCTCAGCTTTTGTCCCTTTAGCTGGAGAGGAGAAGGGGAGTTCTGAGAGACCCTACCTCAGAATGCTTACCTGGGCCAGGTCTCTGAAGCCTTTGTCCAAATCCACTGTGTGTGACTCTGGGATTTTTCTGCAGCCAGTACAGATGTCACCCCTGCGCAGGTGCAGACCAGATGAAGTCCGCTAGGGAAAGCAGGTAGTGGAGAAGTGGAGAAAAATGTGTGCACGATTTGGAGTTTATTCCCCTTCCTATTAATACAGACGTTCCTTTGGCTGGGTGTTTCACAGCCAATGGTGGTGTGTGCAGATTTGGATTTTCATAAAGTTGCTTCTTTATGTGTCTGAGAGAAGGGTGCAGAGAAGGGAGAGGGGGTGGTCCCGCCAGGCTGGTGCTTGGAGTGACCTGACAGGGTGATGCGGCGCTCACAGCGTGAAGTGGGCCAGTTCCTTCCCATGGTCTGACTACAGGCAACGCGAAGCAAAGCAGAGAAATAGGCCTCCATTTGAGAAGGGCGGCCGAGGGTTGTGGGCCAAAATTGCTTTCTAACCTCAGAAGGTCTCGTACCTTCAAGGACAGAATGACAATAGAATCCAATCTCAGCTTAAGGGTGTGGGTTGGATATCAGCACGCAGCTGGGACTGCAGAGGTGCTGAGAGGCAGGGACTGAGTTCAGAGGGAAGCAGGAGGAAGCTGCTGACCATGTTGTTATAGAGACTTGGATGAAGCCTCTGACCATCTCTCTGGAAGGTGGTCTAGGGCTGCCTGTCCACAGGCAAGGGCATGGCTTGGCGCTCTTGGAAGTCTGTCCCCATCCCGGCATCCTGGAATGGGCTTATCGGGAGCCATCATGTTCTTGCACCACGAGGTGAGTCCCCAGGGACCCCACTCTCTCTAAGGCTCAAAAAGAAGAGATACATTTCTAATGACACACAGTGTAAGCTTGGACCAGGGACAGCCCCTTCCAGCTCACCCCTGGTTAAGCCTTTCTGCAGGCTGCCTGGGTCTGCGCCGTATGTGAGCCTCGCAGCTTCCTTTGGGCCTGAGGCCCCAGAGACCCCAGAGGCAGAGGCACCATAAACTCCACGCAACCAACAGGCAAGGCTTTCCCCCTCCTTCTCCTCTGTGCCCTGCCCCCCACCCCCTTGCCCTGTTGCTCAAAGCTCTTGCCTCATCACTCCAGCATGTCTCTGGTTCTGTTCTAAACGCTCCAGCACACTTCAGTACATGGGGCCATCCCAGCTGACCCACCCCTCCGGGCCACCTGTGGCCTGATCATCAGACCTCAGTACCATCTGAGCTGAGAGCTACTCCGGACAGAAGCTGTCCTCTTCAATCAGTCCCCTCGGCTGGCGCCTTGCTGCCAGAAAGGGCCTCTGCCTGCCTTGGTCTGCCTGCTGAGCCACGTGGGTGAGGGGGCCCCCAGCACTCTAACAGGCAGACCTTGGGCAGGGTAATTTCCAAACACAGGTCCCATCAACGCCATGCGTTTACTTTGCTGCCTAGAGAGACCAGATGCTGAGCCTTTTCTAGACCTCGCCTGTGACTGGTGATGAAGGGAAGGCAGGACAAGAACAGAAAGATGCTGGTTTTGTCCCACACAGTTGACTCTCCCTGCCTCAGAGTCAGCAGAAGGCACCCCACACACTGCGCTAGCATGTTTTTGCTTTTCAAACAATTCTGAGCAGGCCCTGGTAATGTAGCCCCCATGTCCCGGACTTGGGGTGGGGGTGCTGTGGGTGCATTCAGTCTGCGGGCTGGTCAGTGGAGAGAGAGCTGGGCCACCTGGTCCCCATGGATCTCTGGTCGATGTCCACCTGGATCTCAGAGCCACCTTGTCTCTCTTTTCCAAGCAGTTCCAGACAAAGTCTTCTTCTTCCTGCTCTCCTTGTGCACTGCCAGCCCCTCCCTGCAGTGAGAGCCTCCAGGCTGCTGTGTCTCCAGGCCCCTTGGTCAAGCTGATGGGAGCCACGAGGACCCACCCTTGCAGTATCAGTGGGTCAGTTTTCAATATTCCAATTGGTGGTACATTTACTTTTCTTCAGAGAGAATCTTCTGGAGTCCCTGACCTAGTACTAGCAGAGGCTTCTCGTGTTCCTTAAGCCATCTCTTCTGCAAGTCATGCCTTTGTTTAAAAACTCACTCATTTCTGCATTTATTCATTCCACACTATGAAGCCTGTGAAATGTCAGGCAGTTATTGCTTCTATTTTAAGTTGTCGATGAAGATAAATTCTTCACTGGAAACCCAATATAGCATCATGTCGTCCTTTTGATAAAAAGTTCCTCCTTATGTCTAACTGAATTCCCTCTTGCTGCAATTCCAACTCACTTTATTTATATAGTTTGTCACTCGTCCACCTGAATTCTCCCAAACACTGCATCATTTAATCTGTACAGTGGCCCTGCAAGGCAGATATTAGTATTGCCATTTGACATGGGAAAACGGCAGCTTGATTTGTGCTCATCCTGGAGTAGAGGCATGCAGCCTTCCCCAGCTCTCCGGGCTTCCTGAGCCTGTCTGGACTCCCACAACTCTGAACAGTGCCCTCTGCGGCACCAGCGACAGCTGCTGCAGGTGGCGAGGGATGCTGCCCATCAGGCCGACAGGCTTGAGAACCCAGGGCAGCGTGAGAACCTGTCCTCTCTCCTTTTGGCATTGCTACCCCCACCATCTTTGGCACCCAGCGCCCTTCTATTTTCTCATACTTTTCAAGGTCACCCTAGTTACTGTGGCTTTAATTACCATGCTCATTTGGTTCCTTTTTATTGTTTGTTTAGCTCTCTCTACTTTTCTGAATCTTGTTAATGCTGTGCCCCCAGAGCCCAGCATGTGCCAGACTCTCAATAAATATTTATTGACTGAAGGACAACAAGGAAGGGAAGAAAGAAAGAAACAAAACTGGGGGCTTGTCCTGTCCCCTAGCCGACTGCTGCTCCTGCCCACCTTCGGTTGGAATTCACCCATCTGGGAGGCAACTCTTTAGGGACTCAGGTAGAAAGACCCAGTACTACTTGGGTTCCCATCCCAGCTCTGCTTCACAGGAGCTATATAACCTCTCTAAGCCTCAGTTTCCTCCCTTGGAAACAGAGATTGTGATACTCATTTCATGGGATCACTATGAGGATTAAATGAAATACTTTCTGCAAAGCCCCTACCAGAGTTTCTGCTTCTTTCCTCTGCAGGAATTCCAGCCCTTCAGCCCCGATCTTGTAAAGCAAAATCTCAAACCCTGCTGGGTGCCTCCAACCACATGGAGCTAGCAATCTTGGCTGGTATAAGGGCCTTTCAGAGACTATACTGCCAGCCCTCCATCTGTGCCCAAGACAGTTCCTTTGGAAGGAATTCATTTTAATGAGTTTCTTCTAATAATTAAACTGAAGATGGACACATATCAAACGAGTTGAAATGACCGTAAGCTGCATTCTAGCTCTCCAGCTCCGTGAACTTGGATCAATACCTTGGCCTCTCTGATCTCTGGTTTTCTCCTCTATACTCTGGGAATAATAATGATGTTGTCTCTGTCATATGTAACCTTTGAGTTTACACATGGAGAGTGCCTGGAACATACTAACATTCATAAATGTTATTGTTGATCCATGGGCTAGAGGGAAAATACCCTTAGACTAACTACCCTCAAGTCAATTTTGTGGTCCCGGCTGGTGTGGCTCAGTGGGTTGGATAGCATCCTGAAAACTGAAAGGTTGCCAGTTCGAGTCCCGGTCAGGGCACACGCCTGGGTTGCAGGTTCGGTCCCTGGTCAGGGTGTATGCAAGGAGCAACAGATTGATATTTCCCTCTCACATTGATGTTTTTTTCTCTCTCTCCCTTATTCTCTCTAAAATATATAAACATATCCCTGGGTGAGGATTTAAAAAAAATAGCAAGTGATTTCTGTCACCAGAGCAAAATTTCCAATGTTATGGACAAATGTGGCCCAGTGGAAATGGAGCGAAGGAGGCAGATTGGTTCTGAATCTATTTGGAGAAAGAGTAGACAAGATTTGTTGATGGTTGGATGTGGGGGTGACAGAATGGAAAGAATCAAGAATGAATCAAGGTTTCTCTTGGAGCTGTGGGTGGTTGTGACACCTTCACAGCTGAGGATGGCCAGAATTCAACAAAACACGTGTCAAATAAGTTGTAGTGAGTGCTGAGAAGGAAAAGAAGAGGGTGCTAAGAAAAAACATCTAGAGAAGGAATTTCAATCCCAGGCGTGCTGCCCTGGTGTGCCGGGGTGGGGGTGCACCTCTTGCACCAGCCCGGAGGTCATGGGACCTGAACCCTACTCCCAGCCCTTAGAGAAAGGATTGTGCCCACGTCAATCACCCAGCCCTGAGCTGCAGCTGCCCCTGGGTCTGGAAGGCTGGTCACGCTAACCTCAGAGGAAATTCAATTGGTCTGGCACAATTGGATCTTCATGGTCTAATCTAATCTCGTCGTTTTATGAGCAATCTTACTCCCTCTGATCCTCAGCCTTTCCCTCCCTTTGTTCATTTTTCCCTAGCAGCCAGACAAACAAAGACTTCTCCCTCTGGGCTTCACGTATACCAAAAATGCTCCTTCCTTGTCCCCTTAAAGCTGCCCAGAGCTTGCTGTGCTTCCTCCCCTAGGTTCTGGGGTGAGAAAGAACCTTCTTGCCGAGCCAGGGAGGACGGGGCTAAGGAGGGAGAGACTGCTTTCCAAGGCCTGGCATGTCCCCAGGCAGGACGCATGCCCTTCCCCGCATTTCCTCTGCAGACCATGAAGGCACTTCCGAGGTTGTCCTTGGGTCTGGTGGCGGGGCAGCTGCCAGCTCACATGCAGACCCGAGTGTCAAAATTACTCCCCATATGCTGCTCACCCTTCAGCTACCATCTCCCCACCTGGGCTCTTCGGCCGCGCTAAGTTAGGAAGGAACCTGACCTTCTGGAAGGTTCCAGGGGTTCTGACACTGGACCCCGGCTCAGTGCCGTGACCCAGGTGTTCTTACCTCCATTTGGATGGACATCGGTCAGGTTAAGAGAAGCAAAGTAATTTATCCTGTTGACAAGTGGAAGGAGTTGGGTCTAAAGCTAGGTCGTTGCAACCACTTTACAGCCTATCCCTTCTCTGCCTTCAGGACGTCTGTGAAACACCACCTTTGCTTGGTCAACCCACTGCTGGCCTTTGTGGGTGATGCTTTCGGTCAGCGCTGCCTGCAGAGCAGACCTCACGCCTCCCAGGTGCTGGCAGGGAGCCAGCATCTTGCCCAATGCTACACCCAATTGTCCGCCTCTTCACAGTTCCTGGGGGGCTTCCTTCCATCTTCTCTTCTCCTCAAGGCCAAGTGCAACCCAGGGAGCCTTAGCAAGATGGACCATGCCAGGCCTGAAAGGACGTGGGGAAAAACCCACCGTCGAAAATGGGTATAGCGATTGGGAGAATGGAAGACAAGAAAAGTGAAATTTTAGGTCTGGGCAGAGCAGCAGGACAGACACTTTCCTCCCCACCACCTTCTCCTCCCCACCCAAAGCAGCAAACATAAACAACTTACAATGAGCTCCAGGATCTTTATTACTCATTAGCTATTCCCAGTGACATCTATGTTATTCTGTTTTCCAGGTTAATCGATTATATTGGGAAATTAGCTCCGTAAAAGCACAGGCGGTCGGCTCAGTCACGCACCAGTCAGCAGCAGAGCTGGAATTCAAGTCAAATTCAGACCACGTGCTTCGGGGCCAGAGACTCTGGGGCGCCTGCACGCATTCCCCAGGTACACTGGCCACGCTTCCTGTCGGAGACAGGGCTGTGTTTTGATTTCTGCCCCCCTAACCCCTTAGTTACTTATGATACTTAGTGAGATCTGGGTCTGGTCCTGCTGGGGTGTCATTACACAGCCATTATGATTTCTGTTCATCCAGGTGAGGGTTTTTTTTAGGTAAGCAACTGAAAATAGAGACGCGGTGGCCTGGTACATTCTTTCTTGCTCTTGACGGCGGCCCTTGTTCAGGAAGGACGCCAGCCCTGCTTTTGAGAAAGGGTCAACCTCTGGCAACACATAGTGGGTGGTTTTCTCTGATTGCTTGAGAGGCCCTGAATGTGGGCTCCACACAGCGCTCTGCCCAGCTGACACCCAAGGAAGCAGTAAGGACCTGCCCACCCCATGCCAGTCATGCTTCCTGTTCCCTCATCTCTCCTTTTCATGAGGGGCAGAGGCAGGAATCATGGGGGCAATGTAGGGCAACGAGGGGTTTGAAATGGTCCTGTGGAATTCTGGTTAGTGTGGGGACTCCAGAAAAGTCTGTTTATATAAGAATTGGGTGATTAATGTTACTGACTCCAGGAGTAGAACAAGGGCTCTGGGCAAGGAACAAAATACTAGAAACAATCAAAATGAAAAACTGTGCTGAGGAGAAGAGACAGAACAGAGTTGAGCTCCCATGAGAAGGTGAGTGAGCAAGTGTGAAAGGTCAAGGTGAGGCTGGGGCTGAAGGCCAAGGCCAGGTGAGTTCCCCCTGCCCCACCTCTGGGCCTTCCTGTCAGCTAGTCCATGAGCCCATGGGCCTGCCATGCTTTGGGGAACTGCTGACTTGGCTCCCAAGCCCATGACCTTAGCCTGACCTCTGGGCCTGGGAGGTGTGAGGGGCGAGCGGGCAGGGCTGAGATGGGGCTTCACCTTGGAGCTGTCAGCTCAGGTGATATTGTGCACGGTGCTCAGTCCTATGGAGCTCAGTGAGGGTGAATGGGTGGGAAGTGTCCACGCTCTGCTCACTGGCTCCACTGCATTACCACCTGGACAGGTGGGGAAGAAGAATTTCTCCCATAGATGCCAGGAGAAGACATGTTTCTTTTTGTGCTAGTAGAGCTTCTGTTTAAGAGTGAGAGTAAGCGCTCTGGCTGGGTGGCTCAGTTGGTTGAGCTCTCTCCCATGCACCAAAATTTGTGTGTTCAATTCCCGGTCAGGGCACATACCTAGGTTGTGGGTTCAATCCCTGGTTGAGGTACATGTGAGAGGCAACTGATCAATGTTTCTCTCTCACATCAATGTTTCTTTCTCTTTCTCTCCCTCCCTTTTTCTCTCTAAAATCAATAAGCATGTCCTTGGGTGAGGATTAAAAAAAAAGTGTGGTATGGAGAAAAGTGCTTTCTGCATTCCCAGGCTTTTGTGACCAACAAAATAATTTTGATGGTGCCTTTAGAATCACAGTAGTCACTTGCTACAGTAGGGAGGTGCCAAGTTCAGCTGAGGGCCCAACAAGGCCTGGGGTTGTGCTTCTGGCTGGTGCTGGAGGAAGAAGTAGAAAGAGAAGAGGAAGAAATGAGAACTGAGAAATGAAGAAGAGGGATGAGGATGAGCAGGGGAGTTTGCTGAGTTCCTTCTAGGCAACAGGCAACTTTACCTGCATACTTTTTCTGTACCAGCTTTATTGAGATATAATTCCCCTGCCGTACAATCCACCCATTAAAATGCAAAATAATGTTGTTTTTAGTATATTCACAAAATTGCACCACCATCATCACAATCAATATTTGAAACATCCATACACATTGGTAGCCATTCCCCATTTGTATTTTTACCCCACACCTTGGCAATTACCAGTCTAACTTCCTGTATCTATTTGCCTATTATAGACATCCGTATAAA
Organism: Furipterus horrens; assembly: GCF_987537825.1. Classification (NCBI taxonomy): domain Eukaryota; kingdom Metazoa; phylum Chordata; class Mammalia; order Chiroptera; family Furipteridae; genus Furipterus; species Furipterus horrens. The sequence continues at coordinate 23,989,194 of NW_028327181.1, read as the reverse complement.
AGGAATAACACAATACCGGGCTTCTTTCACTTAGCACAATGTTTTCAAGGTCTTTCATGTTGCGCGCGTATCGGCACTCATTTTTTATGGCCAAATAATATTCCATTGTGTCTATAGGCTACATTCTATTCCTTGGTTCATCAGTTGATTGACATTTGGGTTGTTTCCACTTTTTGATTATTACTTTATGAATAATCCTGATATAAACATTTGTTTATAAGTTGTTGCATAAACATGCATATTTTCCATTTCATCCTCATAACAAATAGAATTATAATCACCAATTTATTATGAAGACCCATAGCTCAGAGAGGCTAAGTAATATTTTTGAGACAGAAAAGCTTCTTTTGATTTGGTTATGATAGAAGGAAAAATAAAGGGAAATAAAATGGAATTTAATGTCCCCTTTTCCAGGTCACTGTGCACACTATTGAGTAAAAAGAAAGCTGGGACTCAGCGAGGGTCCGTGTTTGCCCTACCCTGGTGTGGCCCTAAGGCCAAGGGTGGTGCCCCCTTGTCCTTCTCGCCCTTCTCATTTCATTGGCAGAGGACTGGTCAAGAGCAGCTCAAGGCAATGGCTGGAGTAGCTTGCCAGCCTTGTGAGGAGCCGGGTGGGAGTCTCTGCAGCAGCATCTCCATGCTGAGAGGGCATCCTGGGTGGGCTCTGTCCTGTGACAAGAAGCACCCCTTTAAGAAAGGAACCCAGCTTGGGTCCAAGTGTGGCTCGATGGCATGGAAAAACAGGGTCACCGAGACTCCTGGCTCTGCTTCCCTCTGCCTCCAGGGCTTTCCCAGAAAGCACTTGGACATGGGAGAGTGGGTGACGTGCCGCCCCATTAATGCACCTGTGATGGCTTGGCAAGACCCAAACCAAAGCTGGTAATCATTGACCCTCAGAAGCTCCCCAGGGCAGAGCAATGGAAGCGATAGGAACACAGGCTCTCCGGCTGACCTCCATGCTTGATCCCGGAGCCTTGCCCTTCTCAGGAACTTTCTGGTACGTGCGGTGCTCCTGCAGCCTGGACACTGGTGCAGAGAAGCCCAGAACTAAGGGCACCACAGATAATGACATGACTGGAGCTCTCATTCAATGCACGGCTGGAACTTGAAGGAGAAGTCAGAGCAGCAGGTGGTACATATTACTGAAGGTGTTAATAGCTCGATCACTCTCCACATCCAGGTGTTGTCTAAACTCTTTCTGCCCATTTATAACATTAGATACGAATGTCCCCAATTTTTGGATAAAAAAATAGGCACACCGAGAGGCTAAGTAGTACCTAGTGTTAGAGCTAGTACGTGGTTGACTTCAGATTCAAACCCCATATACCCGCTTCTTAACTCCCACCTGGTAGGTCACTTGCTGGGGCTCTGACAAGGACACTTCAGACATGAGCTAGAATGCGGGACCAACCAGAAGTCACCCAGAATGCCCTTCAAACGCAAGAACCCGGCGTTCTGTGCCTCCGGCTTTGCACTGACTCAGCTCCTTGTAACCGTGGGGGCAGCAGCATGGATCCTAGCTCCCCAATGCTGATATTTAAGACATTAGCTCCATTTTTCCCCTATTTTATAAATTGCCAAGGCTTGGAATTCTGTCTGTTTCCTTAAAAACAAAGTGTACTTGTTGCAGACACACAGGAAAAGTATATTCAGGACCTGCAGTCCACATGGAATTCATTCATTTCTGGGCTGAAAAGATCGAGTTGATGTAATAACAACCCAAACCACAGAGAACTAGAAGGGTCTCTGCCCACATAATAAATACAACTTTCTGTAAATATTTAAGTTATTTTATTAAACTCCAGTGCCATTTCAGGTGGGTGTTTCAATAGATGAGATTTCAGAATCATTTCATTACAGATGGGTCCAGTCCTCAGAAAAACAAACTTGTCCCCCAACACACATACTTTTACAAGGCAAACAAGTGAAAGGATAAGTATTTTATCTGCAGAAATTATTCTTCACTTTATGAAAGAATTTAGTAAATGATTCCATTAAATATTTAACATCCTAATGTAATGACTCACTGTATGCAAGCAATTTCTGTTGATGTACCATCTTTTGAGAACACCACATATATTGTTTTCAGGATAAGATTATATATTGAGACACATAAAATGATATTTTTAATGTAATGGAGTTGTTTTTAAATATAAATGTAAACAATGGCCATGAGAGTAGGAAAGCCTTTGGATCATCATGTTAAATTAATTTGTGCTCCTCAGTTCATCAGAAACTCGAATTCACCAGGTAAGATCGTGACCCTCGGAGGTCTGGCCTGAGTGGCACATAAGGTCTGGGGACTGGAGTTAAAGTCGGAACCCACCGGAGACTGAACCCACCTCTGTCAGAATGCTTCCTACACGGAGGGGTCCCACCTGTTCCTGGGACAGTCTGATGAAAATGGCACCCAGGAGACAGTAACCAAGTCTGTTGGGTCATCCTGATCTGAGTCTTGACAAAGGCAACTTGGCAAATTCCAAAACCAAAAAAGGGGAATTTCAAACCCAGCAACTCCCATTGGCCCCTCCAAGTTTCACTCACACATGAAGGTTTGCACACCATCTCCTGCACCTCTTCAGACAAAGGCGAGTGGCTGACTGCGCACACTGATATCTCAGAAAACGAGCCAGTGGGTGAGCCAGGCTACAAGAGAGCCCAATAAGGGTTAGGGTATGAGGAGCCCAAGGCCACACGGCCAGAAGGCCATGTAGGCGAAGTGCCCATAACCCAAGTGTGCATCCTCTGCGAGTGCTCAGAGACCTAGTCCCACCGTTGGAGAGGGGTGGTGGGCTCCCTGGCCCTTTCCACAGCCCCTCCTGCAAATCAAGCACTTTGAGGCATTCACGCCTTAGCTGTATTTACTTATTTCTTTGACAAAGATTTATTGAGCATCTACTCTGTGCCTGGCCCTGAGCTCGGTGGACACTGGAGATACAGCCATGGAGCAGATGGATGGGGCCACTGCTCCCAGACCAGCACAGAAGTAAGTTTATTACTTACAAATCACTGTGGATACTACAAATAAAAAGTAAATGGTAGAATACAATATGGTAGCGAGGGAGAAACTTGACTTCAATGGGGAGGGAGGGTGGTCAGGAACTCCTTTCCCTTTGAGGAACTGACATTTCAGTTTCTTTCTGAGAAATGACATTTAAGTTGATACCAAGAAGACAGCCTGCAGGGGAGACTAGAGGGCCAGGTGTTCCCAGCAGGGGAACGAGCATGTGGGGCAGGCTCAGAAGGATGGAGCCACTTGCCCTTGTTTCTACTGGGGGTATGAGGCAGGGCTGGGCCAATGTGTGTCTTCTTGTCTCGGTGCCTCAGTCTGTGGTCTACGCTTGACCTTGGCATTCATGAATATAGCTGAGCTGACTGACTCCACGCTGGAGCAGTGAGTCCCAAGGGTTCAGCTTACCATCCCTGGCAGATGCTCCTTGTCCACTGAGCAGGGGGGAGAGGGGGAGCACCTCCACACTCCCACAGTGGCCATCACCAGCACAACAAACTTCTGACTGTAGGAGATGCAGTAACCACAATGTACCTATCTACAGATGCCCCCAGATGGAAGGTGGCATCCCTGTAACTTCAGGCTGTTGCCTACAATAAGCTCAAGCCAGGACAATCTCTAGAAGCTTCCAATGTAAGCACAGTGCTCAGCAGAACATCATCAGATGCCTCCTCAGTTGCTTCCTAATTACTTCAGCATCCTTACCACTTCTGAACCCCGCCTGGCATTAGAAGGCTCTTCTCCTCCAATGTGCACCCTTGAATCCAATGCAGCCGATTCTGTGCCCTCCCCAAGGGGTCTGCACCCTTCCACATGCCAGGGCTTCCCTCTTCTTTTGGTGCTTTTTCTCATGCTCTTTTTTGTCCCTGGAAACCTGTCCTCTCTCCACTAATCTAGACCCTTACTCTCCTTTCAGGTTCGGTATCTAAAAGAGGGCTGATCTTTTGCCAGCTCTTGCTCTCTTATGAGATCTCTCCATTAAGTAAGGACATATATGGAAAATCACCATTTCTGGTACATAGTAAGTAGGTGCTGAGTAAATGTTTGCCTTCCTTCTACATTGATTATTAACTATTTGAGTATGCCTTAGGGCTTAAAAGCAAGGGCTCCTCAGGCCAATCTAGGTCCTTCTAGATCACTTGCTGTTTTGACTTTCTGCTTTGTGACCTTCTGCAAATTGCTTAACTTCTCTGAATCTCAGTCCCCCATCTCCTCGTGTCGTGAGAATTAAATATGTTAATGCATGTGAGAGATTCTGCCCTTGTGTCTGGCCCCCCCGTAGGCTCCCGGGGAGCCCATCTGCACTGTGCTCTAGGGGGCGCTGTTCACACAGAAAGCACCAGCCTCCTGTTGCTGGGGGCAGGGCACTGAAGCTCTCAGGGGTCGTTTTCATTGCCCCGGCGCGCTCTCCAGAGAGGGTCTTTCTCTTCGTTCATTCTGAAGCGTGCGTCTTCACTTTTGCCTTCGCTTACCCTCACTCTGGCTCAGCCTGGTGCAGAACGCCCGCAGTTCAGAAGAGAAAATTCTTACAAAGTCTCTACAACAGAGGCCAAGTGGATCCAACTCTGAGTTTCTCTTGGTCTCTAGGGGCTCTCACTCTGCTGTCATCCCTTCGGGCGCAGCCCCCGTGAATGTGTTGCTGTCTCCTTAAACTCTGAATCGGGCAGAGATGAAGTACCCCCTTTGGGGCCTTGTTTGCATGAAACACGCTAGCATTTCCAGAATGCTTTCAGAAATAATTATAAAGAACCGTAAGGAAACAGCATTGAAAATACACGCAGAACGAGGGTCAACTTCTAATGCATAGCATGTGCCTGCTGTCCGCAAAGGCTGGTAGGGCCCTGCAGACGTCTGCCTTGCTTGGGTTCAGCTCCACTAGCTCCCAGGCTGGCTGGGCTGGTGGAGACATCACACCCCCTGACACTTCCTATTCGGATCCAATACAGGTGCCATGAAGAGACACAGGTCTCTGCGGTGAGAGGATAATAATCTCAGGATGACCAATGGCCCTGGCAAACAAGTTAGCTAGATAGAATTTAAGACGTGAACTTGAAAATTTTAACTCATTTTCATGACTTTTTATGTTTACATTTGGTGGTTTCCCTGATTCTTTACATCCTGATACAAAATCAAACATAGGTACGAAGTGACTATGTGTGTGTGACTTCTGGAATGAAATTGGTTCTCACCAACTGACGTGGGAAACGGCTTTGAGGAACCTGGGAAACCACACGGAGAGAGTGTTAGAAAGCACTTAAAGAGGATTGGGCTGGCTCCAGGTGATTTGGGGACTATTTAAGGAAGCAATACTTTGCTCTGGGTTGGATGTCAGGAAGTAGGGGTAATTCTATGATTGAGTGTGTTAATAAATCTCATTATCTTGAAGGAGCGAAGACTGGTGTGAAGCCGTAGCCGTTATTGGTGAAGACGCAGTGGTCCGCTCATTATAGCCAGGATGTGGGATATTTGTTTGTGTCTGTGGTTTGGGCCATGTTCACATTTTGTGTGTGTTCAGACATGATTATGGAGCGGCCTTGTCTGATGTTGATGTTCTGTGAAATTGTGTTCAGCAAGAGAACACCAAGGCCTAGCCGTCAGTGCCCGGCTGGCTCCCTGATGCTGGTGCTGCATATCCCTTTTTCAGTGGGTACGAGTCTATTGTCAGTGATGCCACTAAATCCTGGTGATGTCTATGGCAAGAGAAGGACAGCATTGCCCCTTGGCACCACGTCTCTGTTCAGCCTTGCTAGGGAGAATTCTCGCCCTCTCTCCTGTTCTCACCTCTCTAAGATAAGGCGTCTGCCCTGATTATAGACAAATCCTTTACAAAAACACGTTTGCCATTCCCAGGTCTTCTATTCCACATTGGGAGGATGGGCTTGGAGGCCGGTATAGTTCATAGATGTTGATGGATTGTCAGAACCTTGGTTTCTCTCTCCGGGAAGCCCATTCCTTGGTTTGGCTGTCATCTCCAGAACAGCCCATTTGACTCTGCATACTAGACACTAAATGGCCCGGCTCAGCAACTCCTGGTTAGACTGCTACCCAAGCTTCAGTTTCTGAATCAGTAATAACAACTGCTACTGTTTATTGCATAATTACTGTGCTTTAGGAATTTTACATATGCAATTGCATTTAAAACATACTGCCCTGGCTGGTGTGGTTCAGTTGGTTGGAGCATCATCCAGTAAACCAAAAGGTCACAGGTTTGATTCCCGGTCAGGGCGCTGCTTGGGTTGCAGGTTCAGTCCCTATCAGGGTGTGTTCAGGAGGCAATTAATCAATGTTTCTCTCTCTTTCTCTGCCCCCTGTCCTCTCTCTCTGTAATCAATGGGTATACCCTCGGGTAAGGATTTAAAAATACATGAACAAAGTGTTAATAAAAACCCATACTACAGACTTTGAAAATATTATAGCCATTTCACAGGTGAGGAAACTGAGGCTCAGTAAGGCAAAATGGCTTCTTGGGTCACCTGGCCATTAAGTGACAGAACTGAGATTCACATCCATGTTTGTGCTTACTCAAGGTGGGCTGCCTTTTTGTCCCCCACGACCTGTGCCATGAACATCCTGGACCAGGTCGCCCACCCTCTCTTGGTCTGCGTGCATGGCACAGCTCTGTAGTTACTCAGGCGATGCTGCTGGGCCAGCCGGCTCCAGAGGTCCCTGCAGAGCAGAGCATGCCAGGGGAGAGCACCAGCACCTGTAGACCCTGTGATGTCCTGCCTCTGGTTCCCAAACTTGCTTCTCTGGACAGAGTCAGACCCAGGCAGCATTCCCACCTTGGACTCAAGCAAACTTGGGACTTCACGGCGGTGAGAGCCTGTCTAGACACTCACCCCAAAGGTGGGGTATGGCTCAAGTGCATTCCCTAATCTAGCCTGGAAGAGTCCCGAGGTCCAGGTGCCCCTCTACAGGCCCTGGAGGCCAAGAAAAATTGTTTCCACTGGTCTTGCCAAGTTCTATTTAAGCACCCATACTGACCCCACGTGAGCTGCTGGTCAGTGCTAAAGACAGCAGAAGTAACTTCTGTCAGAATTACCAAACAAAAGGGAAACAGTGCCTCTGTCTACAGTAGGTTCTGGATATGAAAAGGGTAGGTTGGGGAGGTAGAGGACTTGAAGCTCCTCGGGGCTCTGAGTGTTTGCAGACCCAGCTGGGTGGCCATCCCCCGATAGCCAGAGACCATTCTCACAGAAAACAGGAAGTCCTCTCAGGTGCATTTGCTGGAGCTTTTAGCAAAGGTGTGTTGAAGGGGATCAGTGTGACACCCAGCTTGGTGGGTCTCCTCTTTGATGGAGGCTTTAAGACCCTGTTCTTAACCCGTTCAGGGCAGCAAGCCTGCTGTGCTGCAGTCAGTGAATTATTATACTTAACCTGGGAGCAATTTGAGAGCAGGGACTGTTATGTCTTTGGTTTCCTAGCTTAGCACCAAATGCATGGGAGATGCTAGATAAATAGAGTGTTTGCTCAAGTATATTGGTTAACAAGACAGAGGCCGTATCCCATAATCCAATCCCAAGCTCACTATGGTTTATTGATCTGATTGGCTGATCTGAAACAAAGCAGTACACTTCCATGAAAACTTGAATTTCTCCTTCACCCCTAAGGCAAAGGGACTACAGGAAATTATCTGACTTCTGCTTTGAGGCCCCATAACACATATTTGCTGCCTCTCACATAAAATCCTGACACTCACAAACTTCCTGAAGGGAACTAAGGCTGTGTATGAGCTTTGAGAGGTCTGACTAAAAGGCACACTATGGTAAGTGTATTTTTACCTACATGGAGAAACAGCAGCCTTTAAAATTCTAAAGAAGAGAACCTCAAAGCAATGCCTCTTTGCCCTCCTCTCGCTGACATAATGGCTGCTGAGCATGCTGGGGAAGAAGGAGGCAGTATGGTGAATGTTAGAGGAAACCCCAAATTCAGAATGGCGTGTTCTCACGTGGATATCTACAAAAGAAAAGCAGCCTCTGGACTGGTTTTGAAAATATCATCAATGGGTATACGCAGTACACGCCTCACATAAAATGAAGAGAGTTTGGTTGATGTGGGTGTTGCATGCCAGTGAAGAGTGAGTTTTTATGCAGAAAATGAGATTGAGGAGGAAAATATTTTTCCAAGAATTGGAAGGGTGGTGAAATGGAAGAGACTTAAGACTCAGAATTGTAATGAGTTGTCTCGGAAGCAGAACTAGACCAGTGTTCCTTCTGCCAGTTTTTCCTCGAGATCTGCAACAAAGTGGCCTCACGTGGCCTACCAAGCGCTGAGTGTGGTGGCCCTTGCTTGCAGGGGCCCCAGCAATGTCATCTATTCCCTGCCTGTCTCTCAGCTCCTGCTCGCCCTCCTTCTGCTGCCTCTGCCTGGGCCACAGTGTGGTCAGTACTATGTGCATAGGAACGCCTCTTCTAATATGTCTCTACAGGGAGGCCCTGACTGGTGTGGCTCAGTGGATTGGGTGTCGTCCCACAAACTGAAAAATTGCCAGTTCAATTCCTGGTCAGGGCACATACCTGGGTTGTGGACCAGGTGCCCAGTTGGGGCATGTGAGAGGCAACCGGTCAATGTTCCTCTCACACATCGATGTTTCTCTCCCTTCACTTCTCTCTAAAAATAAATAAATACAATCTTAAAAACATATCTCTATAGGCAGCCATATACATGACAGCAAACTCATTACATTCATGCATACATTAATTAACTTATCATCAGTTAAAACATATTTATAGAGCTCCTACTAAGTGTGTCTCTAATGCCGTCTTTAGGCTTTGGCCCTGATGGCACCTCTCTGCTGCTGACACAAGGTGCTCCCCAGGACACTCCCACTGTTTGCTATCCTGCTCACTGCCACACAGACTATTTTTCAGGTCACTGCCATTTCCCACTCCCACACTCGACTGGAAGCTTCCTCATGGTGACAAGGACTGTGTCCATTTGGTAAACACCTGCTTTCCTGATGCCTCACATGGTGCCTGGCACATGTACTAGGATCAATATATCAGTCTTGGAGAATAACAGACAAATACATCCATGTACACACAAAGGTAATGAGTTTTTTGTTAGCTGATGTGTTTTCACAGGGGATGGATACCCATCTAATAGAGATCTTCCAGAAAAGATTTTCCTTTGGGAATTAGACAAACCAACCATATTGGAATTGCTAATTTCCTGAGCTCACTTTCTATGTTCGACAGCGAAGCTCCTTGAGAACAGGAACGGAGTTCTATTTGTCTTTGAAATCCTACATAATAAGCATACATTCAACATTTGGAAACTTTCCCAAAAGTTTATTTTAGGAGAATGGATGGTTTAGAGAATGATAATACTGAATTCTTTAGTAATTCACTGGCTTTGCCCGGCCACTAAGAATACCTTGGTAAATATTAGCTAAGATATAGCCCTTTGCTTGCTATTAAGATTTACTGATTTCAATGGAAAGTAACCTAAAAAACTGTGCATGTTACATAACCCAGACACCAGGGCCAGTCTCGAATTGCCCAATCTTTCAAAAAATACATGTTGGCCCTGTCTGTGGTTGGGTTACATGCCATTGTCTAAGCAGAGTTGGATGTGTGCTGTGTATGAAAGGGTGTGCTGTGGGAATGATGAGTTTACCCTTTAGTCTCGCATTCTCTAGGTATAATTCTTCACACTCTTGAGAAAAGTACATTTAGTAAATGCCAGATTTTATCAGACAAATCCCAAAACGAAGGCTGCTTTTAAATCTCAGTTTCTTACATAACAGGGGGTGTTGTAGAGAGAGATTAACGTGGTATCTTGTTTCTTCCTGGTGTGATCTTACTTTCCTCTTACAAATATCTACTTATCTGTGTCTAAATATTCCCCTATGCCTTTGTCAACACTTGGAAATCTCAGCTGGGGAATGATGATAACTAATTGTTTCTGGTGGAAAGGTATTAGGCACGACCTTGAACAAACAGCAGGAGAACCACAGAGCGTGGCAAGGAAAGCAGAGAAATGCTGGGACAGAACAACCCTCGCCTGCTGCCCAGGGACCTCAGCCGGTGGCTTGTCATGTCTTAGCATGACGGTATTCAAGCCATGTGAGGGTTGAAAAGATAAAATACATACCCAGGTTGGGGCTTGGTCTGAGAACAGCCAATTGCCTTGGTTTAAACCACACAACTCCACTATCCAATGAAGTGTTTTCGAGCTAATAGAAATTAGCATCAGTCCACTGACCCAAAGACTAAATTATATTAAGCTGGGTCTAAAAGAAATCAGCTTGCGTACAGAGACCAACTCCCAACACCACTTCCTTGCTTTTCCCAGCCATGGATGCTTCAGGTCGGAACACATTTAGGACGTTGGTAAGTGCGAACCATCCCGGGAAAGCTGTATAAACTGGTTGCTTTTGCCTCAACTCTTTGCAAGGCCAAACAGATGATATTTTCTTAGTAATATAGTGAGGGATGCCCACATTTATCTGAGAAATAAGTCAGAGGGTACTTATTCCCACTACAGAAATAGTCTTCATCTTCAAAAGTGGAATGAATTTAAGAGAGATGGGAGGGAAAGAGTTGGAGGGAGAAAAAACCCTCAGAAGATGGAAAGTTAGGAGCCATTTCTGGAATTACAATGTATGGGAAAGAGAATGTGGATTCAATTGATAATTTTTGGCTTTAGAACTTATTACTTTATGTGAGGGCCCCTCTGTGAAGCACTTTCTAAACAGTGTGAGCTTCTGTGAACCTGGGGAAGGGAGGAAGTCCCAGGGAATGTCAGCAAGGCGAAAGGATGTGTGTGCAGAGAAAGGGGAGCAATTGGGAAACGAGGACCCTCTCTCTCCCTTCATGAGTCTAACTTGGGGCCATCACCGAACACTCTCTGGGGACCTGAGGTCAGTGAGGGTTGGGTCGGGGGAAGGCAGGCCGCTCTGAATATGTGCACTGCTCTTTGCTCTCCTGGTAGCATTTTAAAATACATATATTGAGACCTTGTCCTCAGAATTTCAATCGCCACAACTGGTTTTCTCTTCACCGTGTCTGCTTGGTGTTGACTTCTTGTGTTTTCTCTGGTTCGAGACTTTGAGCAAGAAACTGTGGAATATCAGTTTTGTGTAAAATTTATCACTCAGTTGGTTTCACTTCCTAGTTTGTATGAATAAACACATTTTGGAAGGGGGATTTTGAAATCTATTTTAGAAACATATTTGCATTTAACTAAAAATATGACAAAGACATAGCTACCCGTGCTGAGCAAGATTAGAGTGGGTGGGCACACACACAAGACAAGGCAGTCTCGTGCGTGTGACCCCTCAGTTTCATCAGAGTAACTACTGAGAGTGTAGGTATTATATCTACACACTCTGTGTGTATCAGAGTGACTACAAAGACTGTATGTATTATATCACACACTCTGCATGTATAACAATAACTATAGAGACTCTATGTATTACACCCACACACTGTGTCTGTCACAGTGACTACAGAGAGTGTACATACTATATCCACACTCTCTGTGTGACTCAGAGTAACTACAGAGGTTGTATGTATTACACCCCCATATACTGTGTGTAACAGAGTAACTACAGGGATTGTACATATAACATCCTCACACTTTCTTCATATCATAGTGCCTACAGAGACTGTATGCATTACACCTACACACTCTGTTTATCAGAGTAACTGCAGAGAGGTTGTGTATTACATTTGCACACTCTGCATGTATCAGACTGACTACAAAGACTGTACGCATTACCTCCATGCACTCTGTCTATCAGTGACTAGAGAGAGTGTATTAGTACATCCAAACACACTGTGTGACTCTGAGTGCCGACACAGAGTGTATGTATTACGTTCATACACTTTCTGTGTATCACAGTGACTACAGAGACTGTATGAACAACATCCACAACTCTGTGTGTATCAGAGTGACTGCAGAAAGTGTATGAATTACATCCGCACACTCTTAGTATCAGAGTGGCTACAGAAACTTTATATACTACATCCAAACACTCTGTGTGACTCATACTGACTACAGAGAGTGTATGTATCACATCCACACACTCTGTGTGTACCAGAGGAACTACAAGACAGTATGTATTATATCCACAGATGCTGTGATTATTAGAGTGCCCAAAAAGCCTCTATATATTACACCCACACACTCTATGTTTATCAGAATGACTACAGAGAGTGCATATATGACATCCACACACTGTGTGTATATCAGATTGAATTCAGGGAGTGTATGTATTACATCCACACACTATATGTGTATCAAATGCCTATAGAGACTCTATATATTACATCTTCCCCCTCTGGGTTTATCAGAATGACTACAGATACTGTATCTATTATATCATACACTGTGTGTATCAGAATGACTACAGACAGTGCACGTATTACATCCACACACTCTGTCTTTATCAGAGTGAGTACAGAGAGTGTATATATTACATCCATACACTCCGTGTGACTCAGTGTGACTACGGAGAGTGTATGAATTAAAGGCACATACTCTTTATATCAGAGTGCCTGCAGAGACTTTATATATTTCATCCACACACTCTTTATCAGAGTAACTACAAAGATGATGTGTATTACATCCACACATCCTGTGTAATTCAGAGGGACTAAAAGGACAACATGTATCACATCCACACATCCTGTGTGACTCAGATTGCCTGCAGAGGATGTAAGTATTAAATCCACAAATTCTATGTTTATCAGACAAAGGTGATATTTAACACCATACTATGTGTTTATCAGACTGACTTCAAAGATGATATGTACAGTAACCATACACTCTGTGTCTATCAGAGTGATTACAGAGACTGTATGAATTACATCCATACACTCTGACTCAGAGTGACTACAGAGACTGGATGTATTACATCCACACACTCTGTGTGTATCAGAGTGATTACAGAGACTGTATGAATTACATCCATACACTCTGACTCAGAGTGACTACAGAGACTGTATGTATTCCATCCACACACTGTATGTATCAGAGCGACTACAGGGACTGTATATATTACATTCACACACTCCCTGTGTTTCTCAGTGCATTCAGAGACCCTGTGTATTACATCCACACACTCTGTGTGACTCAGTATGACAACAGACCGTGTATGAATTACATCCACAGCTCTGTGTGTCTCAGAGAGACTACAGAGATTGTATGAATTACATCCACACACTTTCTGTGACTCACTCTGACTACAGATTGTTATGTATTACGTTCACAAACACTGTGACTCAGAATACCTACAGAGAGTGTATATATTACATCCGCACCTATGTGTGTATCAGAGTGACTGCAGAGAATGTATATATTACATCCACATATTATCTGTGTATCATCATGCCTATAGAGACTGTGAATTACATCTACACACTTTGTGTTTAGGAGAGCGACTACAGATACTGTGTCTATTCCATCACACACTCTGTGCATATCAGAATGACTACTGAGAATGTATCTATCAAATCCACACACTCTGTGTATCAGAGTCAGTACCCTTACAAAGAACTACTCTTTAAATCATAGCTCCCTTCTCCTTCAGCTTACAAGCACAGAAGAAAGTGTTAGGTATCAACTGATGGTGACCACTGTACTGCTTTTGCGGTGTGTGGACATAGCTGAAGGGAGAGTAGAAATGGGCTTGTAGATCCACTAAGAAAACTTCTGAGATGATTTGATAGGACTTGACCAGAGAAAACTTATGAGATTATATGATAGGACTTGACCAAACTGTATTGAAGAAGTCTGTTCTAAACAGTGTTGAGCATTAAAACAAGAGAGTATTTGATTAATACTTGTCTTAAAATGTCTTTTAGAAATTTAACTTTAGAAAAGAGAATTTCATAACTGAGATGCAGTGTGGCAGAGGTTCCTTGGACTGATTGCAGGGGACCTTAAACTCTAGTTGTCATCCTGTCATTCATTCATATGTGACTTTGACTGTCATTGAAATTTTCTGAGTTTCTGTTCTTTCATTTAATATGTGAGAGTATTGAATCAAATCAGGATTTCTTTTGATATGTGAGTACCAATAGCAGTACACAAAATGGTCTAGATAGTATATTTGATGAGCTGTTTTTTTCACAGTTATTTTTGTATGTTACAAAAAATGTAGATAGTACATCAAGCTTCTGCTTTCACAGATATTTTTGCCTAATATAAGACTAAATTTATTTTTTAAAGGGAGAGCTTATTTAAAAGAATAATAGCAAAAAGTTGTAGTACTATTCTTGACAGTTATCACAAATATTTTTAAGGTTGTGTGTGACAGAGATCAAGAACCCTCTTAGATTCCTTCCACTTCTATCTCATTGGAATTATTTTTACCTTTCTATTTAAGCCATATGGTCTTCTGGTGGAAAGTTTCTATTGAAAATAGTATTGTGGTATCCAGAATGAACTTGTCAGCTTGCCCAAATGGCCAGATTCCAGATTGTTTGGAATGTCTTTTCATACATAAGTAACTCTTTATGTGAGTCACCGACGTCACTGTTGCTACAAATATAATTTTGTTTTGTTTTGTTTTTCTTTGATGTGTTTTCAGATCAAGGCATTGACGGAAAGAATGTTCAAACATCTTCGTAAATGGTTTATCACTCACTTTTTGGGGCGCTCTCGGCAAAGAGCGAGGCTGGTTTCCAAAGACGGAAGGTGCAACATAGAGTTTGGTAACGTGGAGGCCCAGACAAAGTTGATATTCT